>NC_046356.1:0-1200000 GCF_000738735.6 Corvus cornix cornix | reverse complement strand
ATTAATTCAGACTCCGCGCCCGGGGATCGATGTCCGCGCCCCGCGGTCAGGCCGGCATGGTGCGCCCGCCGCCCGCCCTGCCGGGCGCGGGCTCGGGGCGCGGGCCGTGCGCGGGGCTGTGCGCGGGGCGCGGGGCTCGGTGCGGGGCGGCTGCGGAGCCTCGGCCGCCGGCTCCCGGCAGCCTCGCTCTGGCCCGCGGCGTGACGTCAGCGCCGCCCCGCCCCGCCCCCCGCCGGACCGAGCCCCCCCCGCACCTCTCCCGGTGCCGCCGGGGGCGGGGGCGGGACGGGCGCGGGGAGCGCGGGGTCGCGCCGCGCCCTCGCCCGGAGCCCCGCCGGGGTCACCTTCCCCCCGCTCCGCGGTGACACCGCCGCCCCGGGGTGATCCCTTGCCACCGGGATGACCCTCCCCGTACCGGCTGGCACGCCCGCCCCGCCGCACCCGGTACCCAGCTCGCGTCCGGAAGCGCTGCAGGTGGCGAGTGCCCACCTGCGCCCCCGCACATCTGGCTGAGCCCAGCCCCCTCCCTGTGCACACATCTGGCTGTGCCAGCCGCCCCTGGATGTGCCTGTCCCCCCTTCCGCCGCTGCCTGCCCCGTTCTCCACCCCGTGCCCCTCCCAAGGGCCCGGCTGTCCCTGCCTACCCCAAGTATCCTGTCCCCGCAGCCCCGGCTTTCCCCATGCGTGTGCCCCCATCACCGCCTTTCCCCTGCCCCTCGGCTGGCACTGCCTCGGGATGGGGAGGTCGCCTTGGCACGGGGAGGGGAGCTGACAGGGACACGCTCGGGGCGACACACGGTGCTGCAGGGCCCTGAGCAGCAGCGGTGGAGGAGGAAAAAAAGGAAGAAAGGAAGGAAGGAAAGAAGGAAAGGGAAAGGATAAACTGAAATGGAAAATGGAAAACGCAAAGGGAAAATGGAAAATGGAAAGGAGAAATGGAGAATGGAAAGAGAAAATTGAAAGGGAAAGGGGAAACGGAAAGGTAAAGGAAAGGAGGGTGAGGAAGATAGAATGAAGAGCCAACGTGAGCCGGTTTTAGGCCACCGGAGGGGCTGGTGCTCGGTGTCCTTCCAGACAGGTTTTCAGCTGCCCCCGGCCCCATTTCCCCGAGCTGGGCTCCCCGCGCAATCTGGCCTTCCCGGCCGCATCCGCTCATCCAGGTCGGCACGTGCCGGTTTCCCAAGCTTTATTGAACAAACCGAAAAAATAAAAATAAAATCCATAGCTTCCTGTGGGTGAGGGCCGCCAGCCTCTCGTGGGCTGCTCAGTTCCCGGCCACTGCCGAGCTCCGGGCGGCTTCCACAGCCGAGGGACATCCCGGAGGACCTGGGAGCTCCGGTGCGGGGTAGCAGCAGGGCCCGGCCCTTCCGGGGGTGTTCGTGGGGACTCACCCGGCACCCGGCTGCTCAGGGAGTAATTCCGCCAAATGTCACATCCCGTCCAAATTCAGTGCTTTTAACACAAGCCATCTCAAGCTGCCCCATCTCACCTCACCCCATCCCAACCCATCCGTTCCGTCCATCCCATACCATCCATCCCACAGTATTCTATCCCATCTGACACCCTCTCCGAGAAGTCAATTAAGTGCCCAGTTCATTAAAATAAAGCCCCGCAAATTCCCGGGACGTGAGAGTAAGGGCAGATGATGAACCAAGGCCACCCCCTCAGCCCCTTTTCTGCCCCTTACACCGCGATCCAGCCCCTGGAGCCGGCACGGGCCGAGCCGAGCCGGGATATGGAAGGACTCCGGCCCTCCCTTGGTCTCCCCCTCGGTTTATCCCTGCCAGGAGAGCCCGCGGGCCGTGAGCAGGACCCCCAAAACGGAGGCAACCACAGCCCGGGGGTTCTGCCGGGGATGCGAAGTCCCCGATATCCAGCGGGGGGGGTGGGTTCCAGGCAGGTAACGGGACCCGGAGCCGGGCAGGGATGGACAGGGCGGTCTGGAGTCCAGCAGAGATGAGCGGGGGTGCCACAAGTCGAGGTGCTGGGGGTGGGCAGGGAGCCCCAGAGCCGGACAGGGACGGGCAGGGGAGGGCTCGGAGCCGGGCAGAGATGGGCAGGGAGGTCCGGAGTCGGGCAGCGCCAGAGGATGCTGAGCAGGAGTGTCGTGGTGAGCGGCGAGGAGGAGGTGGGGAACAAACCAGGGATGAAGCAACCGCGTCTGGAAGGGTTTCATTGAGTGTAATAATGGCGATAGCGCATCGACCGGCCCATCGACCGCCCATCGATAGATCTATCCCTGCAGCTGCCGTCCCGCACCGCGGCCCCGTGCCGGGCTCCTGCCGCCCCCCCCCCCCCCCCCCCGCTCCATCCCAGCACCGCCGGGCCCGCAGCACCGGGAGCCCCCCGGAACGGGCGCTGGACTCTGCCCTCGCCGAGCTTCTCACCGAGCAAACAGCAAAAAAGAGAGAGACTTTTTAGTAATTAGTGCGACATAATTGAGTAATGCGGTAGCCCCGCGCCCCCCTCCTGCCCCCCCGGCCCTTCCCCGATCGATGCAATATCATTAGGGCGAGAGGCACCGAGACACGCGGGGCCGGGGCGCGGGGAGGCGGCGGGAGCTCCCCGGGCCGTCCTGCGGGGTCCGGCCCGGGGCCGAGTCGCTGCGGTCCGAGCCAGCCGCGGGGTTCCCCTGCCTGCCCGGCGGCCCCGGCCCGGGGGAAGCCCCTCGGAGCGCCCAGAGGCTCTGGCGATGGGCCGGGACGCAGCGCGGGGGAGAGGCCCCGGCTCCATTCGCCAGCTGGATGCTATTGATCCCTTCCCTCGCCACCTCTTTCTTCCTGAGCTCCCTCTCCCTATTTAATTCCCTTCCCTCTGCTCCTCCGCAGCCGCCCGGGCAGCGCTCCGAGCGGAGCCGGGCAGCGCGGGCACCCGGGGGCGCAGAGCGGTAAGTGCGGAGGGGGAGCGGGGGCCCGGGCAGCCCCCACCCGGCCCCTACTCCCACTCCCCCGCCACGTCCTCGCAGCGACCACGGCTTCGCTTAGGCGGAGCGAGGGGCAGAGAGGCGCCGACCCAGCAGCCCCCCTCCCCAACCCCCCCCCAGCCTCCCAGACCTGCGCTCAGCACCCCCGCCCGTGCCCCGCTGCCCCCGGGCCGTGCGGGGCTCTTGGGGCGGCCCGCAGCGGAGGGGCGGCGGGGGGTGCGCAGCCCCGGAGCCGGGGGAGTTATCGAGCATTTCCGCCGGGACCCCTCCCTGCTGGTCCCCTGCCGGTACCGCTGCCCGCCGGTGCTGCTGCGCAGCTCGAGGGCTGTTTTGAGCGCAAATCTGTTGTATTTTTCTTTTTCTTTCTTTTTTTTTTCTTCTTTTTTCCCCCCCCCCCCATCGCACTTAGGAACAGCGCGAAGGCACAAACGCCCCTGCCAGGACCAGCCCCAGCGGAGGGGCCGCACCGCGGACGGTGCTGCCGCCGAGCAGGCACCGGGCACCGGCCAAACCGTCGGGTTTTACGGGGCAAGGAAAGAGAGGGAGCCGGAACGTGGCTCCACGCACCCCGCCGGGAGCCAAAAAGTTCCTTAAAGTTCTTTAAGGCTTCAAAATAACAGCACCATCGCCTGGCAGGTGAATTATTTAGTGCCTATAGATCCCTCGCAAACCCTTTCATTTCGGTTCCAAACCTTCCCCAGCCCAGCCTTTGCCTATGGATGTCTCGATTTTCCAACAATCAAGCGGGAGGCAAAGAGCGTGGCAATTCCTGCTAATCGATTTTCCATACAATGGGCCCCAGATGATGTTTTAAAATGTGAGAAACTAAAATGTGTTGGTTTAAATAAGACTTTTGCAATCAATAGCTTTTAAAAAAAGAGACTTTGATACCGGTTCTTGAAGGGGATTCAAACGCTTTCGCTTCCAAAACAAAACAAAGCAGGAAAAAACCCAGCCACGCCGGAAAAGTTCCGCCTGGATTTGGGGCCATTAAAGCGGGATATGGAGAAAGCTGCTCGGGGGGCGCCGCGCCGGGACCGCAGCCCCCAGCCCCGCCGTCCCCTACCGCGCCCCCTCCGCGGGGCTCCGCTTCCCCCGGGCCGGCCGCGGGCTGGGGCAGCCCCGCACTTCTGCCCCTTTCCCTCCCTGTCCCGCCTTTTCGGGCGCGATTTTCCCTTCCCCGCTCTCCCGGCGGCGCCCAGTCGCGTTGCACTGTGGTTTGTGGCGCCCCGGGAAGGAATCGAGCCGGGAAAAAAACTCCGGCCCTTTCCCCACCGACCGCTTCCTCTCCTTAAAATTCCGGCCCCCCTCGGCCGATCATCGAGATCTGCGCCCTGGCAGGCTTTTTTTTTATTTTTTTTTCAATTTTAAGCCAGTTTCAGCTGCAAGATCAGGCCCTTTCCCCACCCCTCCCGGCTTCTTTTCCTTTCCCTTTCTCTTTGGCGGGATATAATGCAATTTTTTTAATGCTCTGCCCTCGTGAAAATTTTCATTCTCTCTGCAGATTCGGCCCAGGAGGTGTTTAGGGACAGGACCAGAGCGGGAGTCCCGCCGGGACCTGCCCCCTCCCCCGCCCGGCTCCGCCGCCCGCCTTGCCCCGGTCCCGGTGGGTCGGGCCTGGGCCGCGCTGGGAGGGGGGAAAAGCAGCAGCAAAGGGGGGAAGCGAAGCGGGGGGTCGGCGGGGAGGGCTAGGGGATGAACCGGCCCCTCCACGGCCTTTCCGGAGACTTTTCTCGTTTACCCGGAAACTTTGGGCGGCCTCGAAACTCAGCGGGAAGCAGCGGCGAGGGCGCGGCGGCGGCGGGGAGTGGGGCCGGGGGGGTTTCCATTCGATTTCGCCCCGGGCGAGCACTTTGAGGACGGGCCGTGGCTCTTTTCGATGTAAGCCCCGCAGGTTTTCCGCGAAGGAAGCGGCCCCGCGGAGCTGCGGCGCATCCCGGGCCGGGGCCGAGCGCCCCCGGGGTTCCGCACCCACCTCGGCCGGGGACCGGGGCCCGGGTCCCCCCCGCCGCCCCCGCCCCGCGAACACCACCGGGAATCTCCGGGAGCCTTTTTCAGCCGCAATTTGTTTTCAAAAGTTCCTCGCAGAGCAGCACTGAACTTTACACCCTGGAAGCGGCACGGAGAGGGCTCGACCCGGTTGGAGATTTCGGGGAAAAAGCGTTGAAAAATTTCTGGGATTTCGCCCAGATGCGAGATATAAAAATTATACAATCGAATTTTTATTTTAATTTTTTTTCCTAGTTTTTCCCCTCCCTCCCGTTGTCTCTCCACCTTTCCCTGGTCAGGCCCGGCCATCCCCGAGCCGGGTTGGGATGCAGGTGTCCCACAGCGGGACACATGCAACGAGTCTGCCCGTGCTCTACGGGACGGGACCGCGGGTGTCCCCCAGAGCCCCGAAATGTCCTTGTTCCCCCTGCTCTGCCTTCTGCCACTTTTTGCTCCTTCTGCATTTTGGGGACCTTCAAACCCGCCTCTCTGAGCACCCCAAAAGCTCTGTGAGGCTTCGGGGGTTTGGCGGCAGGAGCCGGGGCGGGGCCGGGGCCGGTAAAACCTTGAGGGAAGGGGAGGAATCGGGTGCTTTCTGCCGCGCCGCGTCCCACTGTGCACCCACAGCACGCGAGCCAGATGCAGTTATTTTATACACAATATAGATAATCTATAGTATATATGTCTTATACATAATATATGTACAAAGCGAGAGGATTTATTTTATATAAATGCCATTTTAAAAATACACTATGTATTTTTAATTTTCTTCCCTCTGTTTCTCTGTTTCCCGCAGGTATTTTCCTGCCTCTTCAGGCTCCTTCGCCTGGCTCGGGAGAAGCCGTCTCTGCTTTTTCGCTAAGATCCCGGCTTTGGACACTTTTCTCCCCGCTCCCGGGGGCAGAGGGAAGGCAGGGCCTTGTGCCATCTGCAGAGCGGCCCGGGGAGGGGGAGCGGGCCCTGCCCCCCGGTCCCGGAGGCTCAGCCCCGCAACAGGTACCGGGGTACCCCGGCCCGGGGCTGCGGGGACCGGCCCGTCCTGCGGGAAGAGCCGTGGGAGGCAGGGGTGGGGGCGGGAAGGGCTGGGGTGAGGGAAGGTGGGAAATGAAGCTGCAATGGGGACAGGCAGGGACAGAGACCCTGATGGGGGTGAGGGAAAGTGGGAAAGGAGACAGGGAAGGGGACAAGGCAAGGATGGTGACACGGCAGGGAGGGGGATGAGGAAAATGGGAAATGATGCAGGGATGATGACAAGGCAGCGATGGGGATGAGAAAGGGAAGGGGACAAGGCGGGGACGGTGACGAGGCAGGGATAGCGACAAGGCAGAGATGGGGATGAGGGAAAACCAGAAAGTGAAGCAATCAGCGGGGACGAAGCAGGGAGAAGGCAGGGACCTGCCCACCCCCAGCCAGAGCAAGCAGCTGCCCTGGGCCACAGGCAGGCGGTCCCTGCAGATTGGGATGCCCGGGCCTGCCCCTCGCCCACCCGGACTTGCTTGGGACACGCAGCGCTGGTCACCACAATAATCCCGAGTGGCTCAGAGCCAGCCGGGGCTGTTCCACACGCGCGGAGCAGCCACAGCCGGCACCACCGCACAGACCCGCGCAGGGAAACGCGCATCCAGTGCCCCCGAAGCCGCCCCTCCCGCGAAACCCGGCCGCACAAAACCACCCCGTGGCAGGGCCCCCCCGGTGGCAGATGCCACCCAAGCCCCAGCCTGGCTGGGCACGAGGTGCTGGCACCCCCTTTCCCCGTGACCTCCTCTCTCCCGCGGCAGTAATTGCTGCTGTATTTATCCAAACTGGGAGGGGGTGCCAGAGAAAGACTTCGAAGAGTAATTTTCCGGGAATTCTCCTCGGTGTAATTGTCTTGATAATAAATCCAGACGCTTAGACTGTGTATGAATTGCTTTTTACCGTTTTCATTTATTATTGAACACAGTGGGGAGAGGGGGAAAACGCAACAGGGCTCTTTCTTGTGAGAGAGAAGGGGAGAAGGGGCTGAGGAGACGATTTCTCTGCAGATCCGGGAAACCGAGATGTGTTCATCATCCTGCTCTCTGGTTTGCTGGGTCTTTTCTCCCCTTAATACTTAACCCATTTCCCCACCCCCCACTTTTTTGGGGGGTTATTGAAAACTAATTAAATAACCCGTTAGCTAACACGTTAAATTAAGATCCACTCTTGGATTTAATGGTGTCTCCGGAAGAATTGACAGAAATGTGAAGACAGACTGTCAATAGATTCCTTCCCGTGGTTACAGTGTATAAATGTGATTAAAACAGATCTCCAAGAAGGGTGTCCCGCCACACAGGGATGGAGCCAGCAGAGCACCTGTGCAGTTCTGGAAAGAAACATCACCCTGGAGTGGGTGCTGAGTGGGGAGACGGATGGCAGGACAAGACTGCTGCTCCCTGGAGGGTGAGAAACCACCGTGAGCCATGATTTGGGCTGGGGGGAGACCCTGGAAAAAGCTCTGGGGAAGGGGGGAGCATCTCGCAGACATCCCCAGGCTGTGCCATGCGGCACCGAGTGATGCAGCCAGAGCTGCTCCTTCATCCCTGGCCCTCGGAGCGCTCCGGGGCAGCCTTGTGCCACGAGGACGGACGCAAAGCTGAGCCCAGCCGTGCAAACAGCCGGCGTGGCGAGCACACACCCATGGCTTTCTGCCTAAGCTCTCAGGTAAAGGTTACCTTAGCATCCAGGCTGGAAAAAATCAATGGCTGATACAGCATGAGACTCAGAGAGACAACATACATCTATCACTTAGGGATTCGATGGGCTTAGAATAGTCTTGTCAACAAATGATTGTTTAAACAGAATATCTCAACTGTTTATGGCACCCTTAATCCATACATCTGAGCACCACTGGAACATGTCGGGAGCATGGATTGCTCTGTGGAAACCTCTGTCGTTAGGTCCGGGGCTGCCGAACACTTAAGCATGTGCTTAAGTCTCTTAGACTTCAAATTAATCATGTACTTAAGCGTTCTGCTCGGCCAGGCCTGGCCTAAGAACAGGGAAATACCTGTCATTATGTTAATGGATGAAGTTTTTGTTTCCTGCTCTTCATTTGTAAAGGGCTGTGCACACACGTGTGCGCTGGGCACGGAGGCTCCCGGCTGATTTATCTGGTGTGCAAACAGAGCCCGTGTCACCCGGCTTTCCAGGTTATTCCACAGCTCTTCCCTCTCCCCTGGGCTCTGGAGTCCTCGATGTGGCATTTCAGGGAGGCCTCGGATCAGTAGAAAGGGGGGTGGTGGGTGAAACCCCCCCCAGGGGCTGTGAGCTCAATGGTGAGGAGAGGAGCAGATGGAGAGGGCTGCGAAAAAAGCTGCGGAAGAGTGGAGAGGAAAAAGAAGCTGGAAAAGCACCACAGACATGGAGCAACAGCGACGATGTCCACAGGCACCTGGGCAGGGAAGTGCCAGATCCAAGCACCCTGGAGATCCTCTGTGGAGACCTGCAGCCCCCCAGAGCCCCCCAGCACCAGGATAGCGGAGGCAGCTGCTGAGGAGATGCTGTCCCAGGGCCCCTTGGTGGCTCGGCTGTGACCTGGGGAGCTCAGGGAAGTGGTGGAGCCGCTGTCCCTGGAAGTGTTCAAAAAAACCCTGCAGGCGTGCTCAGGGCCGTGGTTTAGTGGTGTCCCTGGCAGGGCTGGGTTAATGATCTCGATGATCTCAGAGAGCTTTTCCAACTAAATGACTCCATGAAACTCCAGCATTGCCATTCCCTCCCTGCACCCATGGCCTGTCCAGCTCGGCCCGGGGGTCTCCTGGGCTGGGGGGAATCTCTTGCTGTGGGCTCTGCTTCTCAACATCTGTCTCACGTTAATCACACAACAAACTCAAGCACATTGGGAAGGTGAAGCTTCTGTTTCTTCCCCCAGGCTTCCAAGTGAGTTTGAAAAGAGCCTCTCAGTTGTTCAGGGGCTTTGCGAGGGACCAGGAGCTTTTAGAAACAGTACCTAAAGAATAAAACCTGCAATGGTTCTCCCAAAAATGTGGAATGAATTTTCTTTCCCACAAAACTAAAAATTTCACATTGTTGAGGGTCTCTCCTTCCCACTCGTGGCCCTCCTCTTCCTCCCTCTCCGTGGTGTTCTCAGACAATCCCAGAGAGGTTTGGGTTGGGAGGGACCTCAAAGCCCATCCAGTGCCACCCCTGCCATGGCAGGGACACCTCCCACTGTCCCAGGCTGCTCCAAGCCCCAATGTCCAGCCTGGCCTTGGGCACTGCCAGGGATCCAGGGGCAGCCCCAGCTGCTCTGGGCACCCTGTGCCAGGGCCTGCCCACCCTCCCAGGGAACAATTCCTTCCCAAGATCCCATCCAGCCCTGCCCTCTGGCACTGGGGAAGCCATTCCCTGGCTCCTGGCCCTCCATGCCTTGTCCCCAGTCCCTCTGCAGCTCTCCTGGAGCCCCTTTAGGCCCTGCAAGGGGCTCGGAGCTCTCCCTGGAGCCTTCTCTTCTCCAGCTGAACATCCCCAGCTGTTAAAGCCAAGCCCCTGGTTAATGCCTCACACCTGAAGGGTCTCACTGGAGGGCACCGGGGTAATTCTGTCCCAAGACGTCACCTCCCTCTCTTCCCACAAAATCCATGTCCCAAGCTCAAACCCAGCAGCAACTTCCTGAGCCCGTGGAGAGCTTCACCTCCCCTCAGGAAACCTGGGCTGGCATCGATGGGAGTCTGGGGGAGGCTGGGGCAGGGATGGCCACAGTCCTGCCTGCTGTGAGGACACCACAAAGGCTCAGAGCTGGGGATCAAACCCAGCCCCAGCACCCTGGAACCAGCAGCTGCTGGAGCTGTTCAGACCCAGAGAGCTGGGAAAAGGCGGTCGGAAGCGCTGAGGAGCATCCACCCTGCCTGGATGCTGCGGCTGAGGATAAACCCTGAAGGTTTCCGTGGCAGGGAGGACCAGGAATATTTTCCCGAGACGCCGCTCAGCTCTCGGGGCCAGTGCAGAGCTTGTCAGATATCGAGCAGGGCCATCAATGCTGCAGCTCTAAGTGAAAGCAGAAATCAGTTAATGGTCTTGCTGAGCCCTGCTCTGGGCGTGGGGAGTCCTCGCAGAACCCGGGGCGGGTGATTTGTGAGGAACTGCTTGGTAAAGCGATCATTCCGCAGCCATCACTGTGTGTGTAAAACGAAATATCCCAAAAACCCCAGTGGGAAGAGGGAAATCACTGCCCCGACTCGAGGAAGGGCTGCTACTCATCAGAGCCTGTAAGTACCTGCTTAAACCCCCTGGGAATCTGGAGAAGGGGTTTGGGATCTGACAGGATCCTCCTTCTGTGAGGATTTATGGGCATTTTAATGTCATCATTCAGGGGAAAAAAAGCAAGGAATTGAAAAAAGAAATCCCAGCCGTTACAGACACTGTCAGTCAAGGCAGGGGGTTCTGACAGGCTTCAGAGTAGCAGCTAAATTTAAGTTTGGGCGGTTTTTCAAATTTCCTTTTAGTGTAAATTAATCATGATTTTGAAACTAAAATCACAAGGGGCTGGAAGAGGAAAATGATTCCCTTGGAAATGCTGAAGTTGGATAATCTGGTGACTCCTTTTCACATGGCCAATGAAATGTTTGAAAAGGGAGATTTCAGGGAGAAGTAGCTCCTTTGGAATAAGGATTTCTTTTGATAAAGCGACACTTTTCTGGTTTTCCAAACTTTTGGAGTATCCCTGATCTCTGCTTGGTGTGGAAAGGCTTCAGATGCTCCCAGGGACAGAGCCCTGCATTGACAGGGCTCTCATCTTGTCCTCCAGGGTTTGCGTCCTGCCCTTCCTCTGGGTGAAAAAAGTTAGTGTAGGAGAAGAAAATTCCAGAAGGCAGCAGCAGAGGGGGAGAAAATTGCAGCAGCAGAATCAGGAGGACTCCCCACAGCAAAGGATTGGCTTCCTTTGGCCACCCTGCATGGGGAACTCAGCCCTACCTGCACCTGCCTTGGACTGAGTTATGCTCAGCTCTTCTAGATGAAAAACTACTGGTATTTTTAATCTACATTAAGATGATAATTCATCTTTCAGGATAATAACATATCTTTAAAATAGGAGAATAATCTATCTCTAAAATGGGATAATAACCTGCATGTCCTCTGATGCTTCTTCCTTGGGCTGAAGGTCAGCTGAGGGCCCATAAAGCTGCCCACGGCGCTCAGGGGTTCGGATCAAAGCCGATCCAGGTGGATTTCTTGTTTCCATTACCAGCCAGGGTCCGCCCAGCTGTGATGCAGGTCCTTGCTGACTCCCCTTTCCAGCAGGAAGAAGCTTCTCCACCCAGTTTGACCAGGAACTGTTCTGATGCAGAGCCCCAGAGCTGAGTGTTGAACCCCAAAATCAGTCCCAGGGGTGACCCAGGGAACACCTGGCCCGGTGACAGTAGGGACACACCAGTGTGGGGGATCCCAGGATTTACTGGAGTCAAAGAGGCCGTGCCAAAGGCTGAGGACTGGGATCAGAACTTCCCTGAGCCAGCTCTGAGCTCGTGTTCTGGCTGGGGAGCATCTCTGGGTGTGAGCCGCCTCTTGTGGGAGCTGACCCAAGGGGTTGGGTTTGACAATCCCAGAGCAATGGGGCTTTTCCCAGCTTTGTGGGAGCCCGCCTGCACTCGTGGAAATGAGGCCGCTTCCCACGGGTGTCTCCCAGGGGGAAACATCCACTTGGGAGCACCTGTGGTCCGGTATTGACCCCTCTGTCCTCTGTCCATGAGAGATAATCACAAAGCAAGGGTTGTAAAGCTCTGGCACGAAGAGTTTGGGCTCTCAACCTCTTGCAGGGACTGCAGGAACGGACACACACGAGGTGCCTCCATCTGGAGTGGGATGGAGCGAGAGCAGCATCAATTCCTGCACAGCAAATGCTCTCCAGCACCTGGGAAAGAACCTCCCCACCCCGATCTGCATCTGATGGGGGAGCAGCAAAACCTGGGCACCGCTTTTAGGGTGAGCTGCAAAGACGATGCCATTGGGGAGGCCATGGGAGCCAGAGCCCCGAGCCTCCCATGGCCTGGATTTGCCTAATGAAGGGCTCTTTGGGAGGAGGGATGGACCTTGTCTACCACGCAAGATTGCAAGCCAAAATTGGTCTTGTGTAGACACTCTTAAATCATTTTAAAGCAGGTTGGTATTGGTTTGTATAATTCGATTCCTTTACCAAAGCGAAGCGAAATCGATGCAAATGGGGTTTACATTGATCCCAGTACATCCGCACAAAGGTTTTGCCCCAGTTTAATGAAATCAGTTTAAAAAGACACCTTTAGCTAACCTGGCATAACTTTGTGTCCAGCCAAGGTGAGGGAGACAGGGAGAAGGGAGGACAGGAGTGTGGTGTGCCCTAAAAAGGGGCGGTGGCGGGGAGCGTGCGGGCAGCGGAGCCCCGGCGCAGAGGCTGCGGTGGCGAGAAGTGATAAGGAATGGGTCAATAGAGTTTTCTCAAAGATTTTTTTTAAAGAAAGGTTAAATGTGAGGTGATATCGATTTCCCTTTTCTCCTCGTCCCTCCTCTCGCCACCCCCCCAGCCCCTTCCCTTCCTCCCTGCCCTTTCTCCACCTCCCCACCGCCCGGAGCCAGCCGTGGAGGAGGACTCGCAGCCCAAAGTGGCCAAGTGACCAGGGAGGACCACGGCACGGCCACGGCGCTGGCCAATGGCCATCCCAAGGAGCCCCCGTTGCTTAGCAACCCACGGCGGAGAGAGGCAGGGAGCGCAAAAAGATGGATTTTCAGATTGCAGCAGCCAAGCAGATCAATTCTGCAACATGGGCTACAGTGGCCAAGCGGAATCTCTCTTGCTCCCAGCAGGTATTGATCCAGCCATGCTATAGGCATTGAATGAGCTCTAATAAGTCCTGAGTAAACAGGAACAAGGACTTAAGTGATAGCCCAGCAGTCAAACATCAACTCCCTTTGTCTTCTTCTTCCTCCTCTTCTTCTTTTTTTTTTTTTTTTTTTTTTTTTTTAATTGCTGAAGGGTTCGCGAGAAAAGGACAATAAACTTTATTGATAGAAAAATAGAGTCAGGATATCACTTCCTTCGCAGCCTGGGAGGGTTTGGAGGGGAAAAAAGTCTCTGCCTCGAAATTCCAGGTTGGCTTTGGAGAGCAGTGACCTGTGGACTCACGTGGTGAATGTGGCTCCCGGCTTCCCTGAGCTTCCCTGGGCATGGCCAAGACCCAATGGCAAGGCCTTTCAAAGGGAATTTCCATGGAATCCCAGAGTGGTTTGGGTTGGGAGGGACCTTAGAGCTCATCCAGTTCCACCCCCCGTGCCATGGACACCTTCCACTAGAGCAGGTGGCTCCAAGCTCTGTCCAACCTGGCCTTGGACACTTCCAGGGATGGGCCACGGAAGTCATCATGGAAAACATGGAGTTTTTCCAGGGACAGGCTCGTGTCCAGAGCTGCCCATTTGAAGCAGACATGGAAGCGAGCACATGCAGGAGTTTGGACTGCAGATGGAGTCTCCTCCAGATGTCCAGGGGAGGAAAGATGAGGTTAAACCTCCTGGCAGGGAGATAGAACACAGGCCAGCCCTTGGGACAGGGCTGGGGGCAGGGAAATGACCCCTTTGGAGATGCCAGGGCAGCCAGCAAAGGCAGCAAAGAGCCAGAGGGACTTGTCCAGAGCTGTGGGATGCTCAGGAAAAGGAAGCAGCAAAGTTGGCCTTGACTGTGAAAGGTTTTGTTTGCCCAGCCTGGGAGGAACCAGGCAAAGAGGAGCCTGGGCTGATCCAGGACTCTGAGGCCAAAGAAAGGAACCCGGGGTGGCATTTTGGGGGCCATCACCAAGCTTGAAGGACCTGACTGTAAAGGAAATGTGTGGCTGACACCAAGGAAAAGCCCGAATTAACTCAAGTGACAAAAACTTGACTTGGCAGGTCCCAGACACCGGGAAAAGTGCCTTGAATGGTTTGAGAGAAACCCTCCATTGCTTGGCCTTCTCCAGCTGCTCTCTGCTCGGGGCTGCAGTGCCCAGCCCTTTGCAGCCCAAGGGCCTGGAAAACAAAGACCCTGTGGCCACGTCAAAACCTGCTGCACTGTCCCAGTCCCCGTCCCTGTCCCAGTCTCACCTGTGCCTGTCCCAGTCCCTGTCCCTGTCCCAGTCCCTGTGCCTGTCCCAGTCCCAGTCCCTGTCCCAGTCCCTGTGCCTGTCCCAGTCCCTGTCCCTGTCCCAGTCCCTGTGCCTGTCCCTGTCCCTGCCCCTGTCCCAGTTCCTGCCCCTGTCCCAGTTCCTGTCCCTGTTCCAGTTCCTGTCCCAGTCCCTATCCCTGTCCCTGTCCCATTCCCTGTCCCAGTCCCTGTCCCTGTGCCCCCTCCACTCCATTGTTCCCATGCCTCCTCCTGCAGTATCTCCACCCCCTCTTCCTCCCCCAGCCTTCCCCTCCCTGCACTGAGGAGCCCCCCGGCTCAGGGCTCCCCAGCTCTCAGCTTTACCTGTTCTCTCCTCAATTCCCTTAAATGTCCTAAATTCCCTTAAATGTCCCAAATTTCCACCTCCGCCTCCGTGCACAGTGAAGCCTCCAGCCACTGCTGTCCCCCGGCTGAGGAGCTGCTGCTGCTGCTGCTGCCGACACAGGGAGGGCCAGGATCCCATCCCAGCTGGATGCTGCTCTGCCTGGCCATTCCCAAGTGACACCAATTAAACACCTGGAGCTGCTCCAGGTTTGTCCCGGTGTAACCGGGATCACAGGCCAGGGCTGTCTCCAGCGATTATGGGACCGGGGAAACGAGAGCTCTGTGCTTGCACTCCCGAGTTCTCCCAGCCCACATTTCAGCAGCTGCATCATAACAGGGCTGATAATTAATTGATCTGATATTAAGGCTGCTGCTGCCCGCGCTCCCGGCCGCAGCTCAGCACACGAGTGGGTCCTGCACAGTGAGAGGGAGCCCAGGGCAGCTCAGGGCAGGTGCAGGAGTGTGTGGTGCCCGTGTGGGTGTTTGTGACTGTGCACACGAGGTGACTCCGGGGGTGGGAGAAGGAGAAAATAGCTGAACACTTGCCCATCCCCAAAGATATTTGCCATTTTCCAGGGCGAGGGAAGATTTAGTCTCTTTTTCTGAAGGTTTCTGCATTTCAAAGTAATATCAGAGGGGCTTGAAGCTTAATCTTTGTTACCCAGGAGGCTCCAGGAATCAGGCAAAAGGAGGAAAAAAATCGAATCGATCCCGCAGTATGAATTTATTCCCAGGGGGGTCTGAGGCACCAATATTTTCTCTCCCCTCCATTAAAGGGGTAACACCAGCCCCACACAGAAGCCCCTCACGTGTCCAGCGCAGGAGCTGTGCTGCAGCACTGGGAACAGTGACACGGGGACGAAACCCATGGGAGCTTAAAGGGCATCACCTGGAGGGCTGGAAGGAGAACCCCTGACGGTAGTGAATGGCCCCTTCTGTTTGCCGGTGGCTCCCTGCGTCCCTGGGCTCTGCGTGGTGCTGGGGATGCGGGGAGAGCTGCAGGGGGGTGGCACTGGGCTGCTGAGCAGGTCCCAGGGCTGCTGAGCAGGAGGTGTGGGAGGACCAGAATAGAATCACAGAGTCACGGCATCATTAAGGTTGGGAAGGGCTTCCAAGATCATCGAATCCATCACTGACCCAGCATTGCCGACTCCACCCGAGGTCCCTGGGGTGCTGGGATCCACCTAATCCCAGCCTCAGCTCCCTTGGGGGGGATCATGATCTGCCAGAAGGACTCACAGATCCTGACCACAGATCCAGGGAGGGCAGGGGGGGTGCAGGGTCCCGGGGAGATGCTGGTCAAGTTGAACACAACTTGAGGAGGAGCCCACAGGGGCCCCACCAGCACCCAGGGTGGAGCACGGCCAGGCAGGGGAGTGTCCAGCTGCTCAGGGCTCAGGTCCTGCCACCAGAGCCATGTCCTTGGGGCGGTGACCCAGCCCCAGACACAGCAGAGGGGAAAACAGAAACCCAGCCCTTGTCTGCACACCAGAACCAGCTGGAGCTTCACCTCCTCACCCTCTGACAGGAGCGTGAAGCTCCTGGTGTCCCGTGGGATGTGGGTGTCCTCTCCTGGCGTGAGCTGTGCTGGGGAGGTGGTCCCAGGTCCCACCTGCTGCTTGCCCTTGGTAGTGGGAGATGTGAACCACTCCACAGTGCCCGGTGGGGGCTGCTTTGCTCTGGGATTCTCCTCCCTGAGCTCTGGCTTTGACCAAGGCCACCTGGAGAGGATCAGCACAGAAACACCAAGGGCACGTGGTGAAACTTCCCTTCCTGCCCTGGAGAAACTCCTTCTGCGGTCACAGGAGAGGGGTGCATCCTTCCCTCCGTGCTGCCAGAGCCGGGCCAGTACCTGCAACAGCTTCCCAGTGCCAGAGGGCAGGGCTGGATGGGATCTGGGGAAGGAATTGTTCCCTGGGAGGGTGGGCAGGCCCTGGCACAGGGTGCCCAGAGCAGCTGGGGCTGCCCCTGGATCCCTGGCAGTGCCCAAGGCCAGGCTGGACACTGGGGCTTGGAGTATCCTGGGACAGTGGGAGGTGTCCCTGCCCATGGTAGGGGTGGCACTGGATGAGCTTCAAGGTCTCTTCCAACCCAGTCCTGGGATTCTGTGAGTCAGTGATTTCTTTTTTCATACAGTGAGAAAAAAACTCCTTTTCACTTATTGCACTCAGAGCTCAGGCTTTTCCTTCACAGGTCAAATTAAGAGCATCCTCAGGACCTGCCTTAAACCACATTAAATCCACCTGAGCACCAAACTGGGCCCACCCAGTGGAGCTGCATTCGGAGCTCCGTGGTCTTCGCTGCGTTTTGGGAAGGGCAGCAGCGCCAGGGGCTGGGAGGGGCTGGGACAAGCAGCCCCAGGGTATTTACGGCTCTCAGCGCACGGCTCCAACCAGAGCTATCAGCTTCCCACCACAATGCACCCAATCGTTTGAAATTTAAAACAAAATGTAAAACAAGGAATAATGGTAACAAAAAAGGCTTAATTAATTGAAGTAAATTGCATCACAATAGTGATTTCTCAGTAACTTGGCTAAGTGCCCCATTATTCTGATTTCACTCAGTATTCATGGATACGAAATAAATCACAGGCCCTGCACTTACAGCCTGTGCAGAGGGGCAGGGGGATGGAGGTCCTGCCATCTCCTCCTCCTCTCCATCGATATCCCAGCACTTCCCGAGTGTCCGCCTTAAATGGCAGCCAGAGAAATGACCGTCAGAAGGAATTTATTCTACAGCAGGGCTTTTTGGGGGGGGCGGGGGGGTTCTTTTTCTTTCTTTTTTTAACCTTTGCAAAAAAATTCCCCTGGAGATTCACCAGGAAGGTTTTTCTCAGGTTGTTTCCCCCCGGTACTGCCCTGGTCTGGTTATCAATATCCTATTACTGCCAGTTTATTTGAAATCATTTATTTCCCCCCTGCCTGAGCTGCCTGGCTGCTCTCAGCAGCGATGGGCTCGGCTCAGCCCTGTGGCTGGCACCTCCCTGGGCAACTTTGGGTTTGCTGCAAGGGACCAGTGACCCAGCACCTGGTGCCCAAGACCACGGTGAGGGCCATGGATGGCAGCTGGGTCACACTCAGCAGGCATTTGCTCGTGGCTTTGCTGTTCCTGCCTATAACCATGGTTATCCAGGGCTGATCCATCTTTGGGAGCAGCCTGGAGCCTGCTGAGCGCCAGCCTGGGGCAGCTTTGAGCTGGTTTGGGAGGTTTGATGAGATGCTGAGCGGGAAAGAGACCCCTAAAGCTGAGTTGAGGAGGATGCTGAGCCCCATCCCTGCAGCCACAGCCGCTGGAGCCGGGTCCTGCATCCCGCCATTCGCAGCACGGACCCATTGGGGCACCACCGGCTTTGTTCTCCCACCCTCGCTAATCACTGCTGCATGTACCAAGCCTGAGCAGCCCAGAGGCGTCTTCTCCAGGAGCCTGATGATGGAAAAATCCCTCCGAGGTGCTGCAGCCCCGTCCCCCCTCCCCGCCGGAGCGGGGCTTGGTACGGCCAGCATTGATCCGATCGCCGCTCGATGGGATCAGCAGCAGGGAGGCTCCGGGGGGGGACAGAGTCTGTCACAAAGAAGCTTCCTCAGCCTGTGCCTCAGTGGGATCCCGCTCCGGGATCGGCTCCCGGGATCTCCTGGGTGTCCCGGCAGCTGCCACGCTCCCGTCTGTGCCACGGCGGCGCTGCCGCGGTGCAGCCGGTGCCGCCGCGTTATCCCTCGGCTCTCACAGGGGCTTTTCCTTCTCTCCTCTCCTCAAAAGCATCATCCTCTCTCTCCCTGCAAGCGTCCCTGGAGGCCCCATCCCCAAATTCCACCCAGGGCCGGCCCAGCCACCTCCCCACTGTGCAATTCCTATGGAGCGGCCACTGCTGCGAGGGGCCGAGGAATCAATAAATCAATGGCAATCAAGATCCCAAGGTGCAATCATAATTAATGTTCATCCCTGATGGATCATGTCATGGTTTCGCCGTGTTCACGTGAGCTGGGATGATAAAACCGACTGTTTAATGGCGCTTTTGCACATCCCTTCCCGTTCCCAGTCCTCCCCAGGGTGTCCCCTCTCCGGCAGGAGGGACAGAGGTGACACCCCAGGAGACCCAAGGAGCCATTTGGAGAGGGGGACAGCGCGGTGGAGTCTCGGAGGGGACCGGATGTGCGGTCGCAGGGTGCTTGTGCTCAGGGTGGGTGACAGCACTGCCCTGGCTGGGCACGCTGCCGCGGTGGAGGGCACCACGGAGAGTGGGTGTCACGGCTGGGTGCCACAGGCAGCACTGGGAGGTGCGGGGAGCTCCTTCCCCAGCTCGCCACTCCCAGAACAGCTCCCAGCCGTGCAGGGCTCTGTCCAGCCCACACCGCCCGCAGAGGCTGGCGGGGAGCCCTGAGAATGTCACAAAGCCGGAGTAACCAGGCTCGGATCAATCCATCGATGCGCAGCGGTGGTCACACGGTGCTGTGCTCACCTGGCTCCAGTTAAACCATCACCCCTGAGAGATCCCTCTGTACCGCCGTGTCCCCGCCGGGCGGTGGTGACGGTGGCCACGGCACGGGGATCGCTCCCTTCTCCTGCCGCGCTCGGACCCGCGCTGGCCGCGGGCACGGAGGGGTGCGGAGGGTGCCTCAGGCTGGCTGCTTGGGAGCTCGGGGGAGGATGAGCCCCGGGGGCCAGCTGGGGTTTCATTGCGAGGTGCAGATGGAGCGGGGGGGAGCAGAGGGATGCGCTGCTGGTGGTTTGCTCCCCGTTTCGTGGCTGCGCTGCTCGGTGATCCCTGCCCGCGGGAGCAGCTCCACTTCCCGGTGGACGCTCCGGGATCAGGCATGGCTCCACGCTCTGACCCCGTGTGGGTCGTGGCTGCTTCCTCAGCGCCCTCCACAACCGGCTGGGGAGATGCAGCGGCCGAGGCTCCGCTTCGTCCTTCCCGTCCCACGGGGATTCAGCCCCATCCGAGCCCCCTGGAAAGCTCCGAGCCCCCAGCAGCCACAGGCCTTTGTCTGTAGCCTTTCACTAACGGCTGGGTGGATGCCAAAATCCCTGTTTTCCCACTTTTTAGGGGCTGTCCTGTGCCATTCCAGGGTGTGCAGGAAGTTGGGAAGCGCCCGGGGAGAGCAGCAGCAGCAGCAGCAGCAGGGCCTGGCGGGAGCCCACGAAGCAGAGCCGGGTATCGATTTCCCATTGATCCCATGCAACCACATTCTGCAGCGGCTGCTGTCCTACATTTCAATCCCACACCTTCGCCTCTGACTTTAATGGGCTTCATCACAGCCCAAAGCTTTATTTAACCAACAGGGGAGGGAACGGCAGGCGGCTGCCAGAAATCAGAGCAGCCGTGTGCCCGGGGTCTGCCCGGGCACAGCCGGATCCTCTGGATCCCTCCCAGCTCCCAGGACAAGTTTTCTGGGTGTTTTAGGGGATGTGGGTGGCCCCACACCCCCACAGCCCTGAGGAGAGGGCGCTCCGGGTGTCGGTGACAGCACCCGGCTCTCCAGCAGCGCTGCCACCTCCGGGTCTCTCGGTTCCCCGTCCCGGCTGTGCCTGCACAGCTCCATCTCCCGAACAAAGGGCTCCAACTGCTGCCGGAAGGGCAAAATGAAGCTCCACCTTAACGGGGATCTGCACGATAACGTGTGTGGGAGCGCTGCCGCCACCCCAGAGCCCAGATGCGGGGTCACAGCCGGCACGCACAGCCCCGCCACAGCTGGAAGGTGAATACGGAGGCGCTGGGTCCGGTTAGGGATGCCTGCGCCTTCCATGGGCGTTCCTTGAGTATCCATCAATGCAAATCGATGTCACGGCAGTCCGGAGTGTTGGGATTCAGCTCCTGTGAGCAGCCCGGGGGGCTGGAAGCAGGGGGACAGTGCAGGCAGAGCAGGGGAGCACGGAGAGAAGCAGCTGAGCATGGGGTCACCCCTGGGAGCCGGGATGGAGAGGGCAGGAGCTTCAGTATGGCCAAACCCTCCTGGACAAAGATCCCTAGAGATGGGAGAAGGAACCAGTGGCACGGAGGGATGGTTGGTGCTCCAGACCTGCTCAGGCAGATGGCCCTGGCAGAGGCAGGGCATTGTCCTTGCCATTCCTCCTCCTTTTCCAGGTTTTCCTGGACTGTGTGGGTGCCAGGCCAGTGAATTCCCCCAACACCATTCCAACAATCCAAAAATATCTCGCCAGAGGCTGCCAGTAGCTCAGGTGAGCCATGGCTGGGAGCAGGATGAGATGCACGACTCGAGAGCAAGAGGGATGGAGGGCCTGGGAGCAGGAGGGATGAAGGGCTTAGAAGCAGGAGAGATGGAGGGACCTGAGAGCAGGAGAAATGGAGGATCTGGGATGAGGAAGGATGGAGGACCTGGGCTCTGGGAAATGCCCAAAACCACTTCAGGCTTTCCCAGTGGCAGCAGATTCACAGCCCAGCTCTGCTGGCCCCTTTCAGGTCTCACCTCGAGGAGCCTTTTAGTGCTGATTTCAATGGGAGAAGCTCGAAGCCAATGTCAGCCTCTTCCAAAGAGCCCTCACTGCCATCCCATCCTCCCCCCATTCCAAGGCAGCTCCCAGCCCAGCTCCTGCCCCTTCCCTGGGGCAGAACATGGATGCTGTGTTTATTTTTGATTTATGCCAAGCTGAAAAAGAAATACATTTTCTTCAATTATTAATCAGTGAGGTGTGAGAGAGGGGCAAGAGCTGGAATTAACTCTGTGACCTTTGGGGGTGGGGTTTTAGCTCCCTGCCTCCCTCCGCTCCCGAGCCCAGCACGTGTCCCCAGTCCTCTCCGCAGGAACGGGGCTGCTCCTGTGAGCAAGCTCCTGGCAGATGTCCCCAGGGCTGCTGAGGGTGTTTAGATGGTGGGACCAGTGTAGGATGCAGGCACCCAGTGCAGGATGGGGACATCCAGAGCCATCCTGGTGTTCACACCCACTCCACGCATGGGCAACCTGAGCCCAAACCAGGTCAAGGCTGTGGATCCACATTCCCTGCTCTGCTCTGTCCCTCCTCACCTTCCTCAACGCCTCTGGTCACACAGAATCACTGAGTCACTTTGCTTGGAAAAGACCTCGGAGATCATCGAGCTCAATCTGTGTCCAATCCCCACCTTGTCCCCAGCCCAGAGCTCTGAGTGCCACGTCCAGGCCTTCCTTGGACACCTCCAGAGATGGGCACTCCAAACTTCCATGGACAGTTCCAAGGTGTGACCACCCTTTCCATGGAGAAATTCCTGCTGCTGTCCACCCTGAGCCTCCCCTGGCCCAGCCTGAGGCCGTTCCCTCTCCTCCTGTCCCTGTTCCCTGCGAGCAGAGCCCGACCCCCCCGGCTGCCCCCTCCTGTCAGGGACTTGTGCAGAGCCACAAGGGCCCCCCTGAGCCTCCTTTGCTCCAGGCTGAGCCCCTTTCCCAGCTCCCTCAGCCGCTCCTGGGCTCCAGCCCCTTCCCAGCAACATTCCCTTCCCTGGCCATGCTCCAGCCCCTTGATGTCTCTCTTGCAGTGAGGGATCAGAACTGGACACAGGATTCGAGGTGTGGCCTCAGCAGTGCCCAGCACAGAGGGACAATCCCTGCCCTGGCCCTGCTGGCCACACTGGTTATGACATGAGCCAGGTGCTATTGGCCTTCTTGGCCACCTTGGCCATGAACAGGTCCTTGGGCAGGGTGGGACACCCCACCCCCACCTCTGCTCCTACACTGCCACTCTCCTATAGTGAGACACAGCAGGACTGGGTGCCCCACAGCTCCCCACACTCCTTGGGGTGCCCTCAGTGGGCTCCCAGCCAGGACAGAGACCACATCTCCCTCTCCCTCCTTTGGCTCCTGCCTTCTGCTCTTGGCATTGGGTGGACGCCCAGTTTAAGGTGTCTTTGGAGGCTTTGGCAAGAAGGTGGCTGGGCAGGAGAGAGGAGATTTTTGGACTTCTCCTCCACCGTCTTGCTTTGAAAACACCCCCCGAGCCAAGGCCCAAGGCCAGAGCTCACCCTGCCTCCCTCAGAAGGGTGAGCAGGCCCCGAGTCCACCAGGACAAGGCAAAGTTGGCCTTGGGAAGTTGGAGCATCTCTGGCGCAGGCGCGCTCTGGGCTCCCTGCCCCCTCCTGTGCCGCTCCCCCTCCCTCCCTCCCTCCCTCCCTCCCTCCCTTCCCGAAAGCAGCACTGCGGCAGCAGCACCAGCAAACTGATCAAGGCGAGAGGACTGATCAATAGGTGTATTGAGCACTGTTCAAGGTACGGTGATTTTTGCGGATTCAGTGCTAACCTCACGCCGGAGCCCCGAGCTGCCTCTTCTCCCCTGGCACCGTCACCCCCAGTGCCGGCTGGGCCACCCTCTCCCGGCACATGTCCCTCCTGGGGACAGCCAGCCTGCTCCCAGGAGGAAGCAGAGACCTTGTGGGCTCGAGGCGCTGGTGGCACTTCCAGCTGGGGGGGAGGGGACAGTGAGCAGCTCCCAGGGGCATTTCTCCGCAGTGGGTTCATGCCAGAGTCTTGGGGACAACCTTATTCATGGGGCTCAGACACTCTTAGACAGGTGCATTCAAACTGTGAGATTCCCATGGACAGGGATGGAGGAGCTGGGGTCATTGTGATGGTGGGAAGAGGAGAACAACCACCCCAGGTTGTCCTTGAGCAGAGGGTGAGGGAGGAGATTCTGCCCCTCTGCCCCGCTCAGCTGAGACCCCACCTGCAGAGCTGCCCCTGCCCTGGGGAACAACATCAGGAGCACGGGGAGCTGCTGGAGCCACTCCAGAGGAGGCCACGGAGATGCCCCAAGGGCTGGAGCCCCTCTGCTCTGGAGCCAGGCTGGGAGAGCTGCGGGTGCTCACCTGGAGAGGAGAAGGCTCCAGGGAGAGCTCCGAGCCCCTTGCAGGGCCTAAAGGGGCTCCAGGAGAGCTGCAGAGGGACTGGGGCCAAGGCATGGAGGGCCAGGAGCCAGGGAATGGCTTCCCAGTGCCAGAGGGCAGGGCTGGATGGGATCTTGGGCAGGAATTGTTCCCTGGGAGGGTGGGCAGGCCCTGGCACAGGGTGCCCAGAGCAGCTGGGGCTGCCCCTGGATCCCTGGAAGTGTCCAAGGCCAGGCTGGACATTGGGGCTTGGAGCAGCCTGGGACAGTGGGAGGTGTCCCTGCCCATGGCAGGGGTGGCACTGGATGAGCTTTGAGGTCCCTTATGCCCCAAACCATCCTGAGACTCTCTGAGAACCCTCTGTAGCTCACAGGCTGAACCGAAGGCAGTGGTGTGAGGGGGGAACCCTCCACCAGACCAAACTTCCTGGCAGTGCTTGGATGGAAAATGTAGGATGACCACAGACACCCCCCATGCTCCTGGCATGGCAGGAGATGCCTCTGGAAGGAACCTCTGGAGCCCTGGCTGGGTGTTGCTGGGCTGCAGGTCCCGGGAGATGCCCGCGGGATGCGCTCCTGGCTCGGGGTCTGACCATGGCCCCGCTCGGCATCGCCCGCGCCGAGGTTTTGATGGAAAAGGATTTTCACATTTAGCATCCCTCAGCTCGCTGACAGCCACGAGGGGAGGGATGGGGAAGGCAGATAGCCCGGAGAGGCTGATAAGGTGCTGGGAAAGATAACGCAGAAATTGAACAGAACTTCATGTAAAGAGCTGCTGCTTTAAACCTGTCCCAGCCCCTCCACTACCGAGCACGGAGGGATATTACACCTTGTGAGGTAAAAATAGCATGTTTAATGAAGCCGGGAAAACGTCAATCGTATTTGGTTGGAATTGCAGAGACCTCATTTCCATGTTCCCCGTGAAAATGCTTCGGCTTTGGAACAGATATGAAAGCTCCACACGCTGATCTGCAAAATGAGCTTTGAGCCAGAAAAACAGCAGGAACCAAACACAAAACCTTGTCCCACACCCCCGGATCTGACCATTATCACTCTCACACAGCTCAGGGGTTCAGATTTTGGTCACCTAGGGGAAAAAAAATAGCACATTTTAACCCTGCTAAGTTTGTGATAGAAATTTGCCATCTAAGCTGAATTCTGCTCCAAAACTGAGGGCATTTGGGAGTGAATGCTGAAGGGAATGGGAGGCCATCCAGGCTGCAAATGTGTTTAGGGGGAAAGGGATGGACCATTGGCCTCTTGGATGCTGTCTTTGATTTAGGAGGAAGGGAAACGTCTGTGTCTGGAGAGGAAGGAAACGTCTCTGCTCACTTTAACCTGGCAGCACGGACGTGTCCTGGCCCCTGTCCCAGTGCCACTCTGGGAGGACGGTGCCGGGATGGATTTCCGAGGGAGGGGAGCAGCGGGGAGGGCAGGGAATGCCAGCGGTGCCATTTCGTTTCTCTGCGCAGCGCTCGGCTCACGCGCTCTCCAGCGGGCCCATCCGTCACGCTCCTCGTTAGGGAAAATCTATTCTAAAAACCCCTCATTTTTATTTTAAAGTCTAATAGAGCTCGGTGGTAATTTTCACTTTAAGTAACGATTACACACTTCGAAGTACAAGGTGTGCTTGTGAGGGAATGAGCCGTGGGGCCTGGCTGCTCCCTTCCCTCTGGGCAGCACCCAGGTGGTGCTGCCCAGTGCTCCACAAGTGCAATTCCTATTTGCACTCCTTAAGTTGGTCCTTTTTATATTTAGAAGGAGGGACCTGGGGCAAACTTTTCATTGGGAAGTGCTGACATCGGGCCTGAGGCAGCTCTTTGGCCGAGGTGGTGACACAAGCTCCACCTCTGCTCACGCAGGGGCTTTGGGAAGGAGCAGCTCTGAAACCCAGAGCGAGATGTGGCACCTCCCTGGCAGAGCTGGTGGGTTCCTAAAAGCACCCTGAGAAATAAAGGTGCATGATAAAAGGGGCTCAGCCCTGAGGTTTCTCACCCGTTCCCATCTCATGTCTTCCCTGCTCTCTGCTGATCCCTTCCCCTGCCATTTCCCATCTCCCTGGCCCCCAAACGTGACCCAGGAGCCACCATTGCACACCTGGAGAAGCTGGGCTGGCTCTGCAGTGTCCCTGGAAAAGTCCTCTGCTAGAGTGGGATTTCCTGTGGCAGCTGCCAGGGTGCTCCACAGGGCGATTGTCTTGCTGGGAGCATCGTCTGCCCATCCAGGATCTTGCTGCCCAGCCAGGGAGCTTGCAGATCCCCAGGAAAACACAGGGAAGAGCCGAGGTCTCCTGAGGAAGCTGCACTTTTGCTGCAGCCCAGCAGAGCCCTGGCAGGACCTGGAAGCTTGGCTGGAGCTGGAGCAGAGCACTGAGGGAGCGGTGGGAGAGAGTCAGACACTCACCAGGCAACAGCCGGGCTGGAGCTGGGACAGCCACCGGGGTTTGGGCAGGGCTGGGAACGCTCCCTGAGCACAGGAGCTGCTCTGGAGCCCATCCACCCCTGAGGTCTATCCATCCCTCAGTCCCATCCAGCCATCAGCCTCTCAGCTCCATCCACCCCTCAACTCCATCCAGCTCCCAGCTCCGTCCAGCCCTGAGCTCCATCCACCCCTGAGCTCCATCCACCCCTGAGCTCCATCCTGCCCAGAGCTCTATCCATCCATCAGTCCCACCCATCCATCAGTCTCTCAGCTCCGTCCATCCCTCAGCTCCATCCATCCCTCAGCTCCATCCATCCCTCAGCTCCATCCATCCCTCAGCTCCATCCAGCTCAGCTCCATCCATCCCTCAGCTCCATCCATCCCTCAGCTCCATCCAGCTCAGCTCCATCCATCCCCCAGCTCCATCCACCCCTCAGTTCCATCCAGCCCCAGCTCCATCCATCCCCCAGCTCCATCCACCCCTCAGTTCCATCCAGCCCCAGCTCCATCCAACCCCCAGCTCCATCCACCCCTCAGTTCCATCCAACCCCCAGCTCCATCCACCCCTCAGTTCCATCCATCCCTCAGCTCCATCCCCCCCTCAGCTCCATCCATCCCTCAGCTCCATCCAGCTCCCATCTCCATCCAGCTCAGCTTCGTCTATCCCTGAGCTCCATCCAGCCCCCATCTCCATCCATCCCTGAGCTCCATCCATTCCTCAGCTGCATCCAGCTCAGCTCCATCCATCCCTGAGTTCCATCTGTCCCTCAGCTCCATCCATCCAATCCTCAGCTCCATCCATCCAATCCTCAGCTCCATCCAGCTCAGCTCCATCCAGCCCCCATCTCCATCCATCCCTGAGCTCCATCCATCTGTCAGCTCCATCCAGCTCAGCTCCATCCAGCTCAGCTCCATCCATCCCTCAGCTGCATTCAGCCCTCAGCTCCATCCAGCTCCCTCTCCATCCATCCCTGAGCTCCATCCACCCCTCAGCTCCATCCATCCCTCAGCTCCATCCAATCCTCAGCTCCATCCAGCCCCAGCTCCATCCATCCCTCAGCTGCATCCATCCCTCAGCTCCATCCATCCCTCAGTTCCATCCAGCTCCCATCTCCATCCAGCTCAGCTCCATGCATCCCTCAGCTCCATCCATCCCCCAGCTCCATCCACCCCTCAGTTCCATCCACCCCTCAGCTCCATCCATCCCCTATCTCCATCCATCCCTCAGTTCCATCCATCCCTCAGCTCCAGCCACTCTCCTCCACATCACCTCATGACACAAGGTCTCAGCCCACCGAGCAGGGCAACGTCGAGCTGCTCAGACCTCCCAGGCAGCCAAACTCTGCTCCCTGTCCCCTGCACCCATCCAGCCCCATCCATGCCCGCTTTCCCTGGCAGATTCCAGCTCCTCTTTGGCCTGGCCGGTACCTGGAGGATGCTCGGGGAGAGTCCGCTGAGGCCTGGCGAACCCACCCAAGCAACAAACAGAGAAAGAGATGCAAGGATGGAAAATTCCCCTTCATAATTAATAAATGAAGAATATTGTTGTTAATCGATGTAGCTGTGAAGAGAATATCGATCCCAGCCTCATGCTATTTTTTGTGCGGCTTAGATTTTTACACCTCATTTAGAGGCAGGTCTCTCTGGGGACCTCTTAACACCAAAAGATATTTGCAGGAGTCCAAAGTAGAAGGGAAGAAAAGGGGGGAAAAAGATTAATTATTACCAGAGCTGGAGAATTATGTGTGTGTCCCATTGTGGCCAACTGCAGCACGGATTTGAATATTTGATTAATAGCGATTCTAGCCAGGGTTGATAACTTATCTCCACTCTGGGTATTTAATAAACAAGTGGGAGCCATTAGAAACATTTTTAATATTAATCCCAGGAAATTATGCTTATGAAGGCCAACCCGCTGCTTGTTAGGACTGCGCAGGAGGATTCCCTGCTCGCTTGCCTCATTCCGTCTTTGGGTGGTTTAAATCCCTCTGTGCCTCAATTTTCCTTTTCCAAGACGGATCAATCCAGAGCTGGGAGTAGCACTGGTTAAAGCAGCGAGCGAGGAACTCTCATTAGCGCCAAAGCTTTGAGGAACAGCCCTGGAGATGGTTGGGATGAGCAGTGGGAACAGCGGGCTCTGGGGGCTGCTGGGGGCGTTCTGCAAGGCCCTGGTGCAAGGCTGGCTTTACTCCAGGAGGGATTTCCTTCCAGCTGCTGGTTCCTGGCTCTGCGATGAGGCAGAGCAGGAGCTGTGCGTCCCTGTGCCAAACCACGTCTGGTGGGGACATGGCCCAGCCTTCTCAAGTGTTCAGAACAGCTCACAGAGCTGAGGAGCGGAGGCATTCCCGAAAACCCTGGCAAAATCCACCTGGGAGGCAGCAGGAGGGCCTGGGACAAGGCAAACCATGAGGGACACCACAGCTTGTCCTGGCTCCCAGGAGATGCTCCTCCAGCAGAGCATGCTGGGGGTGTGCAGCCCGCTGGGGCTGGAGGGGGAGCTCTGGTATCCCAGCAGGAGCATGGGATGCACAAAGTGCTGGGAGAGGGGAAAATGAGCCATGAAACCCCATCGTGGCAGTCAGAGATCCTCCTGCTGGGAGGCTTTGTGAGACGGTTGGAGAGGGGAGAAATTAATCCCTAAAGAGGAGGGTGGTGGCAGATCCTGCTCCACACAGGTTCTGCCAGTGCCACCTGGAGTTCGGGTTTGGGGGATGTTCAGGCCAGGTTGGTAAGCTGAGGTCAAATTTCAGCCAGGGAGGGAAAAATGCGTGAGGGGAAAAAAATACAATTAGAAAACACCAGATGTTTGGCTTTCCACTGTCACAAAACATTCCTGAGAACAAACACACGGTCCCCAAAAAGGGGAGGCTGAGCCTGCCCCAGGTGGATTAAACTCAGTATTTAGGCACGACTCAAAGGGTGAATCAGCAGGAGGAGTGGGATTCTCCTTGGCAAGGCAAAGGGAGACCTTTACAGTCCCTTCCAAACCAAACCATTGCACGATTCTACGAGAGCAGCAGCCCCCAGGCTGTTGTGGGTGCCCCACAGCATTTGCAGAGGTGGCAAAAGGCATTTTTGCTCAAAAAACCCCAAGGGACTACTGAGGAGATGGGGAGAAGAGCAGGGCATGAAGGAACGTGGAAGAGGATGGGACAGGACCCACCGGGATGTGCCACCCCTGACAGGACCCACCGGGATGCGCCACCCCTGACAGGGCACTCCCAGAAGCTGCTGGCCCTGCTTTGGGGACAGCTCTGTCCCCTCTGTCTGTGGGAGCCTCGGGACAGGGAGGGAGCGAGAGGAGCCGTGGGAGCCGGGCTGCGGAAGCGGCGTGGCCGGGATGTGCTCCCTCCTCCACACTCCAGCAGGGCTCAGGCATCCATCTCCTCCTTCGGCCGTGATAGGCCCTGGTGCTGCAGATCCATGCAGATCAATGCAAAATTAATTAGAGTAATCAACTCAGCTGTACCACAGAGATCATACAGGCAGGGTTTTAGGTGACTAATTGGTGGAAGCTGACAGCCAGTGTCCCCGGTGTCTTAGAGGTATTAACACTTTTTTCTCTGTAGATTAATTACCTTTTTCCACCTTTCACTTGAAGGGCCTGTCCGTGCCAGGCTGTTTGGGGGGAGCAGGGATGGAGGCCGGGCCTGAGGAGCATCCCGTGGAGTGCAGTGTCCGGATTTGGGAGCAGGCAGGCCCAGGTTCCATTGGGAGGCACAGCTTTGGCAGCAGCAGCCCGATTTTAGGGGAGGGGTGGGTGTCCCTGTCCCCCTGCTGAGCCTCCTGGCCATGGCACAGCACATTTACAAGGGGCCACTCTCCTGTCGTCCCTGTCCCAGCAGATCCACGGACCCTCCACATTCCTCCTCTTCTGCCTGGGATCAGGGTTGACAGCACTGGAATAACTCTTGGCCCAAGCCAATGCCCACACTGCTGGTCTGAGGCTGTTCCACAGGTCCATGAGGAGGTTCAGAGGCGGATTTGTTCAAATACCGGCACGGGGGCTCTGGGATAGAGACCTAACGAGACTCTGATGCTGCTGGAACACGAGCGGGGAGCCGGGCAGAGGCTCTTAATAGCCAGGGTAATTAATCACCAGCAGTTATCCACCGCCAGAGCTGGGTGCTCCATCACCTGGACTCTAAGTTGCCAGTGGGCATCTTCCTGCTGAGAGTGCCCTGGCTTGGATGGAAACTATGGCAAGAGAGAGAGAGGGACAAAAACTCAGCACTCCTGAGGCCCCACCTCGAATCCTGTGTCCAGTTCCGAGCCCTCACTGCAAGAGACATTGAGGGGCTGGAGCATGGCCAGGGACAGGAACGGAGCTGGGAAGGGGCTGGAGCACCAGGAGCGGCTGAGGGAGCTGGGAAAGGGGCTGAGCCTGGAGCAAAGGAGGCTCAGGGGGGACCTTGTGGCTCTGCACAAGTCCCTGACAGGAGGGGGCAGCCGGGGGGGTCGGGCTCTGCTGCCAGGGAACAGGGACAGGAGGAGAGGGAACGGCCTCAGGCTGGGCCAGGGGAGGTTTGGGCTGGACATTGGGAAGAGTGGTCAGGCACTGGCACAGACTGCCAGGGCAGTGGTGGAGTCACCACCCCTGGCAGCGTTCAGAAAGCAGAGATGTGGCACTTTGCCATATGGCTCGGTGGGCAGGGAGGTCTTTGGTCAAAGGCTGATCTGGGGAGAACTTTCCAGCCTCAGTGATTCCCTCGTTCTGTGATTCCACAACGGTCCCTGGTGCTGCTCTTGGTGACCTTCACCCCCCTGAGCCTGGGGAGCGAGGGCGAATCTCCCCTTGGCTTTCACAGACGAGGGGCCAAAGCACGGGTGAGTAACCAAAGGTATTTCCTGCCTTAGTGAAACACATCAGAGGCACTGGTTGGACACAGAGGAAGGCAGGAGAGTCCTCCTCCTGCCCAGGATCTCAGCACTGAAACCCCACGAGTCAAGCCCTTGGATGTCACTTGTCCCTGGAATCACGGGAGAGGCGATGGAGGGAGTCCCTGCCAGGCCGGGTCAGCAGCAGCTTTCCCAGCCAAGTCTTCAGCTGCCCAAAGGGGAGGGGTTAAATCCAGACCAGTCACCAGACTGAGGCCACCAGAGAAGGATCTGCACCCTCAGAGAGCCATTTGTCCCCTCTGACGGCCGGTGTCCGATAGCCAGGATGAATGGTCCTCTTGAGGAGGACAGATGTCCCCACTCAGCTGCCACGGCCACCTCGGCTCGTCCCGCTCCGGGCTGGGACATGGATCCTGCCACCATTGATCCAGGGCTCGGTCTCAGAGCAGGTTTTATTGGCAGGGATAACAGAGAGGGCAGCGGGAAGTGCCAGTCAGGCAAGCACAAGTCTCCAAGGCCAGGAGGTTCATGGGCACAGCTCTGGTGAAGTGGAGCTGCTTTTCGGATCTGCAGGGAAGGGTGGAGTCAGCAGAAGGAGTTACTTGTTACAGGAGCATCCAGACAAGGGGGGTTATGCCCAGGGACAGGACTTGCTCCAAGGAGCTCAGCAGCATGGACAGGCAATGGATTTAAACTGAAAGAAAGCAGGGTCAGATGGGATATTGGGAGAAATTCTTCTCTGTGAGGGTGGGCAGGCCCTGGCACAGGGTGCCCAGAGCAGCTGGGGCTGCCCCTGGATCCCTGGCAGTGCCCAAGGCCAGGCTGGACATTGGGGCTTGGAGCAGCCTGGGACAGTGGGAGGTGTCCCTGCCATGGCAGGGGTGGCACTGGATGGGCTTTGAGGTCCCTTCCACCCCAAACCACTCCACGATTCTGTAATGACAGACTGGGTGACCTGCAGAGCCAGAGCCCAGTGACTCTGGGGTGGAGCCAACCTGACTCCAAACCTCAGCAGCATCTGACTCGCATCAAACCTTGATCCTCCCTTTGTATTTATTTTTCTTAAAATAAAAAAGCAAAACCCCTGGACCTTTCCTGCAAGGTAAAAGGCAATTTTCCAAGGAAAGCGCCTCTCTTTCTATGCAGCTTCAGTCAGCCCCCTTCAAAAATCAACCTCTCAGGTGTGGTGGCTTCCCTTGGGAGGGGTTTGGGGTGGTGAAAGGGGTCATGCAGAGAGGGCAGCACCGTGTCCCACAGCAGCAGCCGCGGTCCCCCTGCCCCAGCAGGACCTGATGCCCCAAGACAAGGCGGGCAGAAGCTGCTGATGCCTGTTCATGTTCCCTGTCTTGGTTCCCAGGTCCCGGTGGCACCAAGTGAGTCACAGCACCCCCTAAGACACCAACCCACATCCCAGCCCATCCCCAGAGTGAAAATCCTCTGCTGGCTCGCGCCGTGACCCTGCTGCCACCTCGCAGGAAGGCAGAGGGCTGAAGGAGGGGCATTATTCCCTCCTCAGCTCCCAGCACTTTAGAGTGCTTTCATCCCTGAAAGCTTCGGCGGGGAAGAAAGGAGAGTGGCCTGAGCCCCGGCAGCACCGTAAGTGCTTTCCCTTTTTAACAAAGCCCCAGCGAGGGGGAGGACGGAGCAAGGGCTGAGCAGGCCCTGCACCAGCACCAGGCACGACCCCTCCCACCGTGGGTTATTGGGACTTGCCCATCCTTAAAAATAAATCTTCCCCGATTTCCTTTTATAGGGCCTTTCAAGCTGTATCCCCCAGGTCCTCGTGGAGGGTAATGAACGTGCAAGGCAGGGCTTAGAGCTGCCTGAATTATTCATCGGGAATAATATTTGTGGCCCTTTCCTCCTCGTGGTGGATCAATGGAGAATTTATGGGCAAGGATCCCCACTACTGGGGGGCCGCTGGCTGTGGGGACAGGAATATTTGCCAAAAACGGGGGATTCGCCACCCTTTCTGTGGGCCTTTGGCACAGAGATCCCAACCCCAGGCACAGCCACAGGGATTTCGCTGGTTGGTGGCCAAAGCCACGCCTGGCCTTGCCTGGGAGAGGCACAGGAGCAGAAGGGGAGGATGGTCCAGGTGGGAGGGGTGACTTCAGACCCCCCCAGGAACGCCTGAGCCGCTGGGGTAGCGCCCCACGCACAGGGACACCACGGACACACAGAGGTCACCGGGCAGAGCACAGCGGGACCTGAGGCGTCTCCTCACATCCCCGCCGGCTCCTTTGGGAAGCTGGGCCTGGCAGCCTGGAGCAGGGGCTTGGCTTTGTGAGGAGGCTCTGCTGGAGAACCAGAAGGCAGGAGGGTGCACAGCACAGCCACTGCAGTGCTGCAGGGACTGCTGAGTGGGGAACCGAGGAGAGCCCCGGCAGAGCACCTGGAGCCTCCTCCCACCTTTCCTGCTGGCTCTGAGTTCTCCTTCAGGGCAAGGGAAAATCCCATTTCTGCCTCTGCATGGGCAGCTAATGCTGCAATGAGCCCTGCTTCCCACCCCATCCCATCCCACCTCATCCCACCCCATCCCATCCCATCCCACCTCATCCCATCCCATCCCATCCCATCCCATCCATCCCGTCCCGTCCCGCCGTCCCGTCCCGTCCCGTCCCGTCCCGTCCCGTCCCGTCCCACCCCAGCAGATAGAGAAATGTTTTTGACAGCTTCTCTTCGAGGGAATTGCAGTTTTAAACCTGAGCTGAGCAGTTTTGCAGGGGTCCATCCCATCTTCCTGCCTTTTCCCCTGCCAGGGATGAGGCTCCCACCAGAACAGAGGGGTGGAAGGTCCATGGACAGTTCTCCTTGCAGAGCCACTGAGGAGCTTTGGGGAAAGGCCCTTTCTAAGCTGCTTTTGGGATGGGAAGTTCCGTGCTCAGAGCACAGGGACCTCACAAGGGATCGGCTGCAGCCGGCTCAGGGTGGGCAGAAGCAACTCCCTGGTTTGGATTTAAAGAACAGCTCATGGAATCGTGGAATGGTTTGGTTGAGAAGGGACCTTAAAGCCCCTCTTATTCCACCCCCTGCCATGGGCAGGGACACTTCCCACTGGACCAGGCTGTCCAGCCTGGCCTTGGACACTTCCAGGGATGAGGCAAGATCAGACCATGCTCAGCCATGTGCAAACTGCGCTGAGCACAGGGGAGATCTGAGATCAGCGTTTGCTCCAGCAGCAATACCCGAGATGTAAAACTTGGCTTTTGGATCAGAGATTTGCACCTGCACCCTCTCCACCCAAAAAAACCCCTCCAAGAGCCCTTCACAAACCTCCAAACCTCCCCACACAGCTGCCCCAAATCCCAGCAGCGGTGGGGCTGAACCCGGGCTCTCATCCTTTGTCATCCACCGCCTCCAGGTGACAGCGAGAAGGTGACTGTGGCTTGTCAGGGTGGCACAGTGTCATCCAGGCGGCGGCCTGGGGCTGGCCCACGGGAAGAAGAAGAGCCCTAATGCAGTTTTGACAACGAGGCCATCAGTTAAGTGCTCTGTGTGGATATTTCCCCCTCTCTCCATTGTTTATTATTGGAAGTTACAAGTAGCTAAAGACCTCCCCAATTATCTGGGAGCCACTTAAGAGCAATTGAGCACCTGTCACCCACTGAATGGGCTGCCTCGCCCTAATGACAGGAGAGGAGAAAAGCTGCAGGTCAGCAGTGCCGGGATGCCGGCAATTTACAGCCGAGACGGGAAAAAATACCCCAAGAGGCAGGAGCAGGAAAGGAACAGGGATGAGAGTTCCCAGGGCTCCCTCGTGGCGTGGGTGGGAGACTCGATGACCACAGCTTGAGGGTCACTGCTTGGCCAGCGGCGCTCTGCAGCATCCCAGGGGGTGTGGAGCAGGCCGTGCCATTAACGGCTCAGTCCTGTAAACAGGAAAGAGAAAACTCCCAGGAATCATTCACTGACCATCAGCCAGCATGAAAAGAAATTACCTGTGCTGCTTTCCCTGCTTGGGGTGCCACACCAGGGTTTGGTTTGGGCTGCTGGAAGGGCTGGAGGTGTTGCAAACCCCCAGCACAGAGCCTGGACCTATGGGATTGTGGCTGCATGTCCCATATGAGGCCACTTCAGTTCTCAGCTTTAGACATGAGAACCTTTGCTTTTGAGGCATCATTTGGATCAGATTCATTATAATTTCTGTGTAATAGGAATGTATCGAGTGGGTCAACTGTACAGAACGGTGCAAAAAACTCTGACACGATACCAGCCGAAGCTGGGGTGATGCATCCCCACCATGAACGAGAAAATGTGTGTGTGAAATACCCTGAAAACTGTGTTGTAGGGAGGAGGCTGCGCTCAGCTCTCTGGAACAAAGCCTGAACCCATCCTCTCCCCTCCGGCTGTGCCTCAGGAGCAACTGAGAACCACCTTCTGTGGAAGAGCAGGGGTTTTTCTCCTGAGAGAGGAAAGCTGCCCATGCCCAAACACCCTCGCCTGCAGACAGCTCTGGATTTGTGGAGCAAGGATGTGGGAAGAGGCCGGTGGAGTCCCCAGCGATCCCCTAATCTTGGAGCGTGCCCGGGAAGTGGGGGGCTGGGAATGGGGGAGAAGGTGCCAACCTGGAAAAGTTCATTGATAGAAACATAAAATTAAAATAATTTGCATCAATTCTGCTGAGTGGCTGTTAGGCCTAATTGTTATTGACTCGTCGCTGTAATTATTAAGGCTTACATAGAGCTGGGCTGGCAAAGGAGGTGGGTTTGGGACCCCACCACGCTCAGAGTGTCCCCCCACATCCCTGGGAGTGGGACAGGGACGTGTCAGCTCCTTGGTTCTTGGAAACAGCCCTGAAAAGTCACCAGTGGAGCAAAGGGGGGAATTTGGCCCGTTTTAGTGTGCAGGAACAAGGGGGAAGATGGAGAAGGGACAAAGGAGGGGAAAACCAAGGGAAGAAGGGAGGAATGGGGCAGGCTGAGGAGGCAGCTCCAGAGAGACCCCGTGGATGCTGCCAAGGCTGCTTGCTCGGTGTGGGGTTGGGTGATTTCCTCCCCTCCCTCCTCTGGCCTTTGTTTCTGCTGCCAGCACAGACCCCAAGCAGCAGAGGAGGCTGATCAATAGGAACACGGTGTTTGCATGGATCATACATGCGAAGAGCACGTTCCCGGATCAATGCCGAGGTCTCGCAGAAGGAGAAGGAGGGAGGGGAGAGCAAACCCACCCTGGCAGGATGCTCTCGCCACAGGATGTTCCGTTTCCATGGTGATGGGCTCTTCTCCCACCACCCCGGCCTGTCCTCTGCGGCCATGCTGGGGACCCCTCTCAGCACCCCAAGGCACGGCAGTCCCACCAGGGTCTCCACCTGGTGAGGGGGGTCCCGCTGCCCTCATGGCCTCAGGAATGGGGGTCCACCCCCCAAGCTGCTTCTGCCCCTCCCATGAAGTGACAATGAGGTGTCACCATCCTACATCCAGCGGTGGAGAAGATCCTCATCCTGTTTTTCCTCACTCCCACAGGCCACAGCTGAAATCACAGCTCCCAGCCACCCGTGGGCCCGTGTGGATCCCGGCTCCACCTCCCTACCTGCCTCCTTCCCCGGGGGCTCCCAGGAATTAATTAGATCATGTCTTTAAAGTGCTCTGGCAATGAAAAGCACTTGAGAAAAGTGGCCAGAAGCCTGAACAGAACCAGAGCTTGCCCAGCCAAGGATGGACATCCCCTGCTTTGTTTCCACACAAGGAAAGACACCCTGAGCCACAAGTCCTCCTGAAGCCCCGCAGAGCAGCTCTTGGGGGCTTGCCCAGGCCATGGGACCCTGGGGTTTTCTGGCCCACCTTCCACGCCGGGCTTCACTCGTGCCTGGCTGCGCAGAGAGGAGGGAGGTTGGCGCTGCAGCAGAGCCAGCCAATAATTCCCAGCCAATAAAGTTATCTAAGGGTAATCATTAAGCCCTTACGAGCAATGCAGCTCGTGTGGAGCCGGGGGAGAGCGCGAGCGAGGCGCTGCTGCAAATGTCCTTGCAGCCAGCGGCCGACCTTGGCCAGGCACAGGCACACAGCTGCCTCCAGACCCCCTCCGAATTCCGGGATGGGACATCACTGCAGGGAAGGTCTCCTTGCCAGGAGTCAAAGGGCTCGTGGTGGCCACAGGGGCCAGCTCCTTGTGTCCCTCCAGCAGTGAGGAAAGGGCACAGGATGGTGGGAGGAGGATGGGGAGGAGTTGGTTGGGAGTGGGACAGGCTGGAAGCCCTCGGAGTCACAGCTGGAGCCTGGAGAAGAGCTCTGGAATATCATCTACCCATCCCTGGAGGTGGGCAGTTCTCCTCCACACTTGTTCTGGGCAAATGGTGGATGAGAGGCGGCCCCAGCCATGAGTGTTGGCCCCCAGAAACCCCCCCTGTGCTGGGCTGAGCCCCAGCGTGGGCAGCAGGGGAGGGGGGATTCTGCCCCTCTGCCCCGCTCAGCTGAGACCCCACCTGCAGAGCTGCCCCAGCCCTGGGGAACAACATCAGGAGCACGGGGAGCTGCTGGAGCCACTCCAGAGGAGGCCACGGAGATGCCCCAAGGGCTGGAGCCCCTCTGCTCTGGAGCCAGGCTGGGAGAGCTGCGGGTGCTCACCTGGAGAGGAGAAGGCTCCAGGGAGAGCTCCGAGCCCCTTGCAGGGCCTAAAGGGGCTCCAGGAGAGCTGCAGAGGGACTGGGGCCAAGGCATGGAGGGCCAGGAGCCAGGGAATGGCTTCCCAGTGCCAGAGGGCAGGGCTGGATGGGATCTTGGGCAGGAATTGTTCCCTGGGAGGGTGGGCAGGCCCTGGCCCAGGGTGCCCAGAGCAGCTGGGGCTGCCCCTGGATCCCTGGCAGTGGCCAAGGCCAGGCTGGACATTGGGGCTTGGAGCAGCCTGGGACAGTGGGAGGTGTCCCTGCCATGGCAGGGGTGGCACTGGATGGACTTTGCGATCCCTTCCAACCCAGTCCTGGGATTCTGGGATTCTATGAAATCCCACCCTTGGAGCGCCAGAGCTGCTTCCCAAAGCAGCAGCCCCAGGTGCTGGCAGCCTGTGGGCAGAGATGCCACTGAAGTGTCTCTGACAGGATTGGCACCACCTTGACCCCCTGCTATTGTGTGAAACATTTGTTTTTAATCAGCCAGGAAGCGAATTAAAAAAGTTGGCTGTGCAGGAATTAGGCCTTTTGGCTGATAGTTTGGGAAGCATCTGTCTCCATTGCCTGCAAATTAGTCCTGCACAGGAGAGTAATCAAATGTTTAATGCAGCCGCAAAGGAAATCACCCGTCATTAACTATTCAAACCAGGAGCTCTGTAAAGGACTGGCCCGACAGATCCAGGGGAGCTGGGGAGGGGCTGGTGGCACATCTTTGGTGCCATGGGATGGGGATGGGCTCTGATCATGAGGCTCCACCTGCCCAGAAAGCCTGGGGAGGGGGTGGCTCTGATGAACCAAAGCCCAGCTGGGGTATTTGGAGCAAAACCAGAGATATGAGCCCAAAAGAGACAGGTTTGGGAAGGATGAGGGGTCAGTGAGGTGACATCTCAGAACCTGCTGGCCTCCTAGGAACTGACTTGCAGTTTACTAAGGCAGCATCTCCCCAATCCCAAAAGTGCTGCTGCCCCCTCACCTCGGGGCTGGATGTGGGAATCGCTCTGGAGAGGCAGCACTGCCTCCTCTTCCTCCTCTTCCTCTTCCTCTTCCTCCTCCTCCTCCTCACCCCCTGCCCACCCAGCACGCTGTCCTGGAGCTCCAGCGTGGCCCCACTGCACCCAGTGGCACAGGTGAAGGAAGGGATGCACGGGACAGGGAATGTGCTGGGATGTCCTGGGAGAAACAGCCCCAGGAGTGACTTCCCAGAGAATCGCCGAGGTTTGAAGGCTGAGTGACAGACTGGTGGTTTGGAGCAGGGAAAAACAAGCGTCAAAAGGGCCTTTCCCCCTAGTTTTGGTCTCTCCAAACTCCTGGCCAGTGAATTCCTGGGAAAGAAAGCCGCCCCAAGTGCTGAACTTGCAAGCAGCCACGGGAAAGGGGAAGGTGCAGATGCTGCCAGCTGTGTCCTGCCCTGCTGGGGAAACCCCAGCACAGGAGCCGTCTGCAGCCTCCTACAGCAGGATTTTTAGGATATTTCCACACATATTTTCTCATTCGTGATGGGAATACATCACTTCAGGTATTGATCGAGGGGGTTTTTCACACCATTCACCCACAGGTGCCTCTGGCCCACAGCACCCGTTTGGGCTGGAAGTACATCCTCAGGATGCAGAAAAAAAACCCCAGGGGATTTTGGTCTCAGGCTGACACCAAGACAAACACATGACAAACACGGAGAGCCAGGGAGACATTTACCCCTGTGAAAGAGGTCAGCACAGAGGTTATGGAGCATCTGAGCCCTGGGGAGCTGCCTCCATCCACAGGGCTGCATCCTGCCCTTAAAGAGTAATCCCTTAAAAATGACTTTTGTGCCAGAGAAGGGAAGGAGAAGGAGGGAGTGTGAGAGCCTGCGTGCTGGAGGAGTAAGTTCTTTGTTGCCTAGAGCTTGCTCAATCCATACATTGAAGAGAAGAATAAATAAAAAATCAAATCTCTACTTCTGAAAAGCGTTTCTGTGGGGAGCTGCTTCCCTGAATCTTCCAGCCCCGGCCTGTGTCAATAAATCAATAGCTGATGCAGGTTGGCTGCAATCGGCTGCAGGAGAGCAGGCGAGTGATGGATGGACAGGAGAGAGGCGAATCTGAGCCATAGGGCAGAGGTGATGCTCACCTTGAGCTTTATTGTTTGCCACGGCCAGACAAGGTGGTGTGGAGGCATTAACGGGAGTGCTGAGGGTGGGAGTGGCACTGGAGCCCACACACCCAGCCCAGAGCCCTCCTCTCCTCAGGGTCTCTCCTCTGCCTCTTACCCAGGGGTCTTCTCTGCCACGCCAGAGGTTCAGCTGAGGTGAGGAGAGAAGCTGAAGGATGCTCTGCATGGCTGGGAAGGAGGGGTGGCCCCCGGGCTGTGCCCAGGTGCTCCCACAAGGAGCTCTCCAGTTGCGGCTGCACGGGGCCCTCGCTGCTCCCGCGTGGTGAGGAGGGGACAGGGGACAGAAATCTGGGCTTTCCACAGCCGATTTCCCAGTTCTGCGTCAGAAAGGGGACAACTGCACCAGGGAAAGAAGGACCAGATCTCCTGGTTTGGGGTTGGGTTCAGGCAGCACAGAGCAAACCTGGCCCTCTCTCACAGCCCAGCACCAGGATCAGCCCAGAGCAGCACTGGCCTTCCGTGAGCCCGACTCATGAGGGGAAGTTTTTCCTTCTGCCACCCTCCTCCTGCCCCACAAGTTTGCTGTTCCCTGCCATGAACTCGGGGAGAGCTTTGGGACCCTCCCTGTCCCCTGGGACAGGTGCCGGAGGGAAGCTGGTGAGAAATAAGGTGACCCTCGTCACTCTGAACCACTTCTTAACTTCAGCTTCAGGAGTTATTCCACTGAGGCTGCACTGGCCTCATGCAACTGCCCCTCCAAACACATTCAGGGAGTTCCTAAACACAAGGAAGCACAGAGGGAAAAGGATTCCTTTTGGTTTGCCCTCAGCCTGCCCTCAGAGAGGGTTGGAAACCTCCACATTCTCTTAGGAAAACAAGAAAATAACCACCTCCCCTCTTCTCCAAGCTGATCTCAATCTTTGGAGCTCCTCAAATGCCCCTTCGTGTCCCTGCATGGGTGTCCCAGCCACCCCCACCCTTGGTGCTGCTCCTTGCTCGGCTCCCGGGGCAGGAGGGGCCGGGTTAGGGAGCATGGATTGACACAGGACCATAACGACGCCTTCTGATTTCTCCTCTGCTCCTCTCTTAATCATTGCTAACATCCCACTTGCCTTTTTGTCTGCAGCTGAGCATTGAGCTGACATTTCCAGAGAACTCCCCTACATTAACTCCAAGAGCTCTTCCCTGAGCAGCAGCAGCCGATTTGGAGCCCACAGAGGTGTTTTCCTCATGTGCATGACTTTACATTTATCAACACTGTATTTCATCTGCCCTTTTGTCGCCCAGCCTCCTCATATCCTCACCTCCTCCCGAAAACTTTCCCAATCATTCTTTGTGGCAACTTCCATGAAAATTCCTGCTTCCCCACCAAGCTTTATCGACAAATTTTCTGCTTTTTTTCTGAATTATTTAAGAGTGTGGATCAGGATGGGTCCCAGAACTGATCCCTGCAAGCCCCACATGGAAATGCTCCACAAGGGTTGGTATCCAGGCACCAGCTGGTCACGCTCCTGGTCCCAGGCTCTCCAGGAGAAGCAAACCTATTGCAGGCCCAGGACACAGCACAGGAAGGGGGTCTAATTCTGGAGAACATGGCAGCAGCAGCAGGTGCTGTAAGATAAACAGGAATGTCGAGAAACATCCTTCACCCAGCAAGAGGCTTCTGCCATGGAGGGATTGTCTTCAAGCCCTTGTTCTGTCCTGCGTGTGCACATCTGTCCTGAGGTCTGTCTGTCCTGAGGTCTGCGTGTCCAGTCTGTTCATCCCCTGGCCTGGGATCCCATAAGAGCAATTCCATCCTGGGAACCTGCAGAGCTGGATTTTCATAGAATCAGAGAACCCCAGACTCCTCTGGGTTGGAAGGGACTTTAAAGACCATTTGGTTCCAGCCCCCTGCCATGGGCAGGGATGACACCCACTGGACACCACTGGTTTCTCCTGGGATGTCTGCAGGCTGGGGATGGATCTCAGGGAAAGGTTCTTCCCCCCGAGGCTGCTGGGCACTGCCCAGGCTCCCCAGGGAATGGGCCCGGCCCCGAGGCTGCCAGAGCTGCAGGAGCGTTTGGACAGCGCTCTCAGGGATGCCCAGGCTGGGGTTGTTGGGGTGTCTGTGCAGGGCCAGGGGCTGCACTGATGATACCTGAGGGTCCCTTCTAACTCAGGATATTTCAGGATTCTGTGACTCCCAACCAAGCCATGGAGATGCTGCGTCACCTCCCCTTGGCTTTCAGCCTCATTGTGTCCCAAAGGGTGCAGCAGACCCACAACCACCCCAATTTGCCCAGTAGTTTTCCCCCTGCACCTCCTGACAAGGGGAGAAGGAGGGGAATCCAGCTTCACTTTGTTCCTCCCTCCAGTTCACTCCTGGTTTCTCTCAAAACAGCTCAGAAAACAATAGCCAAAAATAACCAGGCTGGCAGGGAGGGCTGGAGGGAGAGGACACTGCTATGGCAACTGCGATCACTCCCTGCCCTGCTGTGGAGGCAGAGCTGCAGGTTTGTCTCTATTCCCGAGCAGATTGGCTCAGCCCCAGCCCCAGGCATGCCCCGAGCCAGTCTCTCCTTGGGTGGCCAAACTGGCACCTCACCCGCTGGGCACTGCTGGGCTGGCGAAGGGCAGCCAGAAACAAATAAAACCTGGGGGTTGCAAGTGGGTGGAAAAGAGCAGAGTTGTGGTCTCCGTGCTGGGTCTCCCCCTCCATCTGTGCAAAGGTTTCATGAGCACGGCCACAACAAGGCAGAGATGCTTAAAAATAAAAATAACCCAGCCAAGGGCAGCCAGAGAGTGCTCTTAGGGCGACGGCACAGGCTGGATGCGAGAGGATGAGATGTTTAAAAGGTTTGAAAGCAAACCTAAAGCCAGATCAAAAAGACAGGCACGGCATGGTGTAAAAACCCCTCAGGCTTCTCCAGATCACTTCAGACTCCTCAAGGAGATTGTGGGTTGAGGCTGAAGTAAATTACATGGGGAGATTTGGACTCCAACCACCCTTCCTTGCACATCAGCCGCCCTTGGCCAGCCCAGCCCCACTCTGGGGAAGCCAAGACCTCGCTCACAAGCTCCTTCCCCAGGCCGGATAAGGAGGTTTGTTTGTGCTGTTTGTGGGTTCCATGCTGTGGGTGCCTCGTTAGGATCATCTTGGTCTTTACCCAAATCCTCCTGAGTTCATCTGAGACGCCCCTTCAAAGCAGCACGTGCACTGGAGGGCTCTGCTGTCCCTTCCCAACCTGCTGTTTATTGCTGAGGACAGCATTTCGGTAGGTTTTAACATCCCAAAATCTGCATATTTTTGGGTCACACTCTGCTTCCTTCAGGATTCTTTGGAGCAGACAAGCCACGTCCAACCCTCCTGCTGAGGGGTCACCAGCCCACACACGGGGCTGAGTGGGAGCAGGGAGCCTCCACAGCTCTGGCCCAGAGTCATGAGAAAAAATCATCTTCAGCCTTTGGTGGTTTTTTTCCCCGAAGCTACAGCTTGTCAACATCTCCCGTGAAATAAACCCGGGGAAGGTACAATTAGATTAAACCCGAGTAACTTCTTCACTCACTCAGGAGCATTATAGGCACCTTACACGTGGAAATTAAGTACCATTTGAAACATCCTGCATTGGCAGGTCAAAGTATTTAATTTCAGCTTTTAAATAGCATTTCCTTCCGGAGCTTTCCCTTGTCCACTTCATTCAGCTGAAGTCAACACCGTTCCTGGTGTTTGTCTGACAAAGGACTTGTCACATCACAGGTTCCATTTCTGCTCATCTTTGCTTTGATTTTCACATCAGCTTTCCTCCAAGAGGGCAGCCAGGCTCCTGCCTCAGCAGCTACTGAGAGCCTGAGGTGCCGAGAGCCTGGCACAATCCCAGCTGGATTCCTCTCCAGCCCGGCCACCCTGGCATCACCTTGGCACTCTAATTAAGAGCCAGCAGGGTGCCACATGCTCCCAGTTTGAGGACTGGAAACCAGCTCAGAGGCAACAAACTCATTCACTCCAAACTCCTGAGGAAGGGAGTGGGGCTGGACTGCAGAGCCAGGACTCAGGATCACGGAATCACAGAATCATTAGGTTTGGAAAAGCTCTCTATGATCACCAGGTTCTACCACTAACCCAGCCCTGTGGTCACCACCAAACCACGTCCCCAGGCACCACATCCACACATTTTTTTGGGCACTTCCAGTGATGGTGACCATACCACTGCTCTGGGAAGCCTGTGACAATGCCTGGCCACCCTTTCCATGAATAAAATTTTCCTAATGTCCAAACTAAACATCCTCTGGGGCAACTTGAGGTCATTTCCTCTCTTCCTGTCACTGATTACCTGGGAGAAAAGACTCAAATCTCCCTCTCCAAAATGTCCCCAGTGTAGCCCCAATATTCAGGCTGGCAACAGCTCCAGGAGGTCTTTTCCAGCCTAAATGATTCTATGATTCCAAAATCATCAACCATTAGCCCACCACCACTAAACCACATCCCTAAGTGCTACACCTACATCCCTTTGAAATCCCTCCAGGGATTAGGATTTGTGTCTTGGTGGCTCTCTTGTCTGGTTTCAGTGGTGCCTGAGAACCTACCAGAGCTGGTTTGACCGCAGGAAGGGGATAATTTAAAGAATTACAGAGTGGTTTGGGTCAGAAGGGACCTTAAAGATCTTCTCATCCCAACCCCTGCCACGGGCAAAGACAGCAGCACACCTCCCCTGGCACAGCTGGAGACAGGAAGGTGTCTCCAGGTGTGATAAACTTGGAGCGGCACGTGAGGCTGCTGGCAGGATTGCCACCTGTGCAGGCACGGAATCATTCTGTGTCATGGAATCATACAGGGTGAAAAAGACATTTAAGATCCTCGAGCCCAACCCACACTTCTGCAGCCACAGCAGTGCCAGCTGCCTTGGGCCTGGCAGGGTGAGGATCTCCCAGGGGTAACGAGGGAGGGCTGGTGGCTTCCTGGGACACCTGGCTGTGGTGTCCCAGGCACAACCGTCCCACCTTGCTCAGCTCCACCCGGCCTGGGCAAGCACAAGAGCCATGGGATGTGGAGTCCTGGGATGCCAGCCAGGAGCAGGGAATAGCAACAGCAAAGCAGTGGCAGGGAATTGAGGGGGAGGATGGGTTTTTTTGTCCTCTTTTTATCCTTTCACTGACACCCCCTAGGTCAAGACTGGCTCTTCCACGGGACCAGCGCTGCCCCAGTCCTGCAGAGCCGTGCCCTGGGCCCACCCAAAACGCTCACTGCCGTCACCTCCTCCCAGCTGCTGCAGAAAATCCCCGGTGTCCCTGCTCTGGCCGGGCTCTGCCGCCTTCCCTGGCTCTCAGTACAGTATCTGCCAGCCCCCTCCCTGCTCCTCGGGCTTTGTCAAAGCACATTTCCCAATTAGAGGATAAAAATATTCCATTCCTGACTCCGCGCGCTATCGATTTTGCCTGTAGCTGTGGAGGGGGCGAGGGCGGGCGTGCGCGGGGTAGGGAGAGGTGAAGGGCTGCAGGCACGAAGTGCAGCTGCCTCCCCCCTACCCCTTTATTATTATTGTTATTATTCATCCCGGTGAAAAGCAGCGAGCAGGACTGGTTAGCTCAGCTGACCACTGATAGAGAACAGGGGATCGATACTTAATTGACACAGGCTGGGCAGCCGGAGCAGGGATTGGAGATGGGGGAAGGCTTCTGGGAGGAGGGAGGGGAAGAGGAGAGAAGGAACAAAAGCCAGGGGAAGGAGGAGAGGCAGCGTGAGGGTGGGAGGAGCGGGGAAATAATGAAAGAAGAGGCAGAGGGGCCGGGAAGCCCACGGAGCCCAGCGTGCCCCGCGGGAGCTCTGCGCTGGGAGCTCTTCCACCCCTGGCTGTGACGGGACAGGAGAGGTGACAGCGTGGCAGGGACGTCCCACGCGCCTATCTACAGCCTCTGCAGGGAGCAAGGTGTGGGCTCTGCTCCTGGGTAGGTGTTGGGCACCCTCAGCTCAGCAAAGTGCCCAGGGCCAGCACTGCCGGCTGTCCCTCCTTGCCCGGCATCATCAGGAGAGGGACAAGCCCTGAATGTTGCTCCAGTGACAGAGGTGCCCCCGGGAGACCCGAACAGCGCCCAGGGAGCAGCCTGGGATCTCTCCCACCAGCTCAGGGTAACTCCACCTCCTGCTGTGTCCCTCCCTGGGCAGCACAGCCTATCCCACGTGGTGTATCTGCCGCTAGATGTGGTCTAAACTCCCCAAAGCTCATTTTCCCACCTCTGGATGATGCCTCCCGGAACTGTTGGAAGGGTGAGTTTGAGCACAGCTCATCCAGTGAGACTGGTCTAAAGAGTGGCATCCCAGCCCAAGGAAGGGGTTGGAACGAGATGGTCTTTAAGGTCCCTTCCAACCCAAACCAGTCTGGGATTTTACGATCCCGTGGCTTGTTCTCTCTCATTGGTCATCCTCTCCCTGCCCAGCCCTGCTGTGGAGCTGACAGCTCACAGGGCGGGGTCTCACTGAGGACAGATGTGTCACCTGGTGGCCCTGCTCACTCCAATCCCTCGAGGACAGCAGGGTTTGAGTGCTCAACGGAGCCCACAGTGCCCTGATTTCTTGGGAAAAGCCCTGAGCAGGTTGAGGAGTGCCCAGAGGCCAGGTGAGGTACCGGACCTGGCAGCCACCCTCTCGTTCAACTCAGCTTTAGTGAGGGTCCCACCAGAACCTCTCACCTGGGTGGGGCACCGGATTTACAAGGGAAATGTGGACAAGCTGGAGAACCATGAAGGGAAAGAACAGGAACAGGAGGTGTGGAAGACGTGGCCTTTGAGGAAGAGTAGAAGGCGGTGAGTTCATGTGCTCCAGAAGGGAGAAGATACAGCAGCAAGTCCCGAAGGAAGGACACTGGCTGGTTTCTTCTTCATCTCAGACAAGGGGAGGACAGGAGAAACCATGCCAGGCTGAAGGTGGGCTCCCAGGCAGCAGCCAGCTTCTCTCTGAGGATTTTGGTGGCATTTAGTGGCCCTGAACATGATTATTACAGAGGTCTGGGGAGAACAAGGTGGACATTCCTGCAGAACTCCAAGAGATACTCCCTGTGGTACAGAGGTCTCCAAAGGGAACTTTGACCAGAAGAACAGAAAATTGCTGAACTTCTCCAGGACTTGGCAGCTCCAAAGCACTGGACAACAAATCCTTGGGGCCAGGAAGGGAAAAGCCAAGACATGTCTTGACCTTCAAAGTCCTTCAGCTGCCCACAGCAGGGGCTGCTCTTCCCTGGGAGCAGAGCTGGGCTCCCAGCCCAAGACAGAGGCAGCAGGACTCCCTCCATGGGCAAAAGGCTCTTCATCCCTGATGGTGGAATAAGAGGGATGACCTCCCCCAAGCCTAAAGGTCACTTTTCTTCCTCTTCCATTTTACTCTTGGCCCTTCCAGTTCTCTCACCCACCATCTTCAACAGGACACCCATGCACAGAAAGTCTTCAAGGTTGACCTTCAACAGCACCTCCCACCACGCAACCCAACCATCCAGGGAGAGGCCGGTTGGCCTCGAGCAGAGCCCAACAGAGCCTGTGGCTGCCTCCCAGTCAACAGGAAGAAGAAGGCTCTTCCAGGCATCTTCTGCTGCTTCAGACATTTCAACCCACACAGAACGTGTCAGCCTGGAGACACAGCTGGAAGTGCCTGGATGGGAAATGCTCAGACCCTCTTCCCACCTGTTGCCCATGGATGGGAAAGGCAGATATATTTAACTTCTCTTGGCACCAGCCAAAAAGAGCTTTGAAAGCGGGGATGGGGTGGTGGGAAAAGAGCGCTTTGATTTTACTTGTTGTTTTTATGGACTCTTAGAGGCCCGGCCTGACATTTGCTCCTTGGTCAGGTGTGGGCCCCACCAGGCCATGGCACAGGGAACCTCATCCCAGGGCCTGCCTCGTCACTCTTGATCTATAACACGTCAGCCTTAAAAGGATCCTCTCCATCTCCTTAAACAATGTATTGCCGCTGTCCATCGCTCCCATTAATGCATAAAAAATCATTAGGCATTTCTATGGAGACCCATCGCCATAAACGCAGCCTCCAAATGCACTCGGGCACTAAAGCGGCCAAAGTAAACTGAGGCGATTCCTGCGGTAAAACCCTCTCCTCACTCATCCCACCCCAGCCCTCCCCCAGCCCTCGCCGTCTCTCTTCCCTCGATCAATTTTATGGTGCTTGCCTGGGGTTCATTAATGTTTCCGGAATCTCTCTGTGCCCTGTTTAAAAATTCTTAATTAAGCAAGGTTTTTTTGTTTACACTTGAACTAATTACACTTTTAAACCCGACAATAAAACATCAGCTCTGGGCCATTAGGGCCCGCCACGGGCAGGCAATTCAGGAACTGCCATGCTCTGCAAGGAGATAGGAAGGCCGGGGATGCAGCCTAGCTTCCGTCAAGAGGACGCCAGGATCTTCACTGGGTACATGGAGATGGGGGCCAAGGGTTCGAGCAGCCAGATGTCCCCTTCAGCTCTTCCTCGTTCCCTCCGGATGCGCCTTCCCTCCGAGATAAGGCCTGGCAGAGGAGATGGATGGGGAGGTGTCCTCTCCCAGCGCTCATCGCTGTTTGCCACGCTTGGGTTCTCCACACAACCAGCCTGTTTTTCCAGAGGCACGTTGGCCCAGTAATGGGTGGTGGAGGAAATGGAGGCCTGGGAAATGGGCCTCATGGAGGAGGTAGGCCTGGGATGGCAGTGGTTGGGTTGTGTCCAACGGGACAGGCTAGAGCACTGGTCTGTACCCAAGGAGAGGCTCTCCCAGGTGGCCGAGGAGAAGAAGAGATGGAGCAGAACCTCTGGGACACATCTGTCTCCATCAGCAAGGGAATGTGCCCCAAGCTCATTTCAGGAGCTTGGGCTCAGCTTCTCAGCACTGCAGAAAACATTTTCCTGGCCGTTGTGTGCCTTGGGCTTTGTGTGTTCATCCCCGGGGACAGGAGCTGAGCTGGGGTGCTCAGTCCTTGGGGCGGTGGCAGCTGATGCTGCTGGAGACCCTTTAGGCAGGAGATGGTGCAGCTGGTGGTGAACACAGGGTCACCACTGCCCACTGGTGTCACCCCTGCCCACCACCACCACGTGAATGCCCAAAAGTGCCCATGAGCACAGAAATAGGGGTCACCCAGGAGCTGTTCTGCTCCAACGAGGACCAGCAGATGCTGGTCACGAGTTCACTTCCCACCACAGTGGTGGCTCTCCAGACACCAGCTCCAAACTGGTATTTCCTGCCTTCTTTCTGTCCCATCTGAAAATACCCTTCCTGACATCAGGAAGGCACACGGGGCAGGGTGAAGCTGGGGCAGGATGAATTTGGGATGTGAGGAAGATGGGACCATGAAGATGGGAATGGAGCAGGGCTGTTGGGAGCCTTCAGGTCATGTCAGTGGTAGCCACGTGGAGAAGGCAAGGCAGGACATGGCTGGCAACTGGTCCCTGCTTGTTGGCAGCTCTTGGTGGCCTCAGGTTCCTGATTTCTGTGAGAGTCTTGATGCCCAACAGCAGAGGGGTGGAAATCCTCCATATCCCACCCAGCCAGGCTGCCTCTTCCAGGTCCTCAAGGGGCCCACCAAGAGGAAACGGCCCAACTTCTGCTCAGGTGCCTTCCTGAGGTCCTCGCCAGAGGGAAAAACCAGAGTTCCAGAGCTCCCCCTGCAAAAGGGTGTGTGGCAATTGAGCCCCTGGAAAGTCCTTCCACCAGGGGAAATTCAGATTGGATATTACGAAAAATTTCGTCACTGAAAATGTGCTCAGGCACTGGCACAGGCTGCCCAGGGCAGTGGTGGAGCCACCATCCCTGGAAGTGTTCAAATCCATGTGGACGTGGCACTTGAGGACGTGGTTCAGTGGAGAAACAGTGCTGGGTTAATGGTTGCATGCAATGACCTTGGAGGTCTTTCCCAACCTTAACAATTCCATGACTCTGTGACTTTATCTTCCCCATCCACGGAGCAGAGAAGGCTTTTGCAGAGCAATAAACACCCTGAGCAGGACCAAACGCTTACATCCAGTCCTGTACCCTGCTCCCCACCTCGCTCCATCCCAAAAGGCTGCCCCCAGCACGGCTGCCTTTGGAAATCCCTTTCCCTGACTGTTGCCAGCAGGGAGCTTGGGAGAAATGTCTCACCCTCGCCGAGATCCCTGCAACCAACGTGCTTGGTAAACTCCCCCACACGGTGAGAAGTGGGGCTTCAAAGGCATTTTGGTTTTTCCATAGATATTTATTTTAAAAATAAAAATCCATATATGAAACTTTTTGGGGAAATGTTGCATTTTTTAACCCAAAAATAAAAACCAACCAGATGCTCAAAGGTTTTTGTGAGCCTAACTCATAAATAAACCAGCAGATTTGCTTGGAAAGACGGGAAGAAGACGGGAGTGGAATTGCCGGTTCCAACACACTGATCTTTCTTTTCTCCTCTCCTTTCTGAAGCAGAAAATGTCACATTTGGTGAGAATACCTGAAGCAAAACCCGAGCAAAGATTTGATTCCTTCCTCCCGGCCGCCGCTGCCCACGTGAGCTTCCAGCCCTCCTCCTGGACAGAAGCGGGAGCGCAGCGGCAGCAGCGAGTCAGTCCCCGCCTCCGCCAGAAATCCCTCTGATTTTGGGGTTATTTTGTTCATTCTGGACTCGACCTGTTTGGTGTCAGCTGCTGGTTCATGTGAAATCTTCCTGGACCAGTCCCAGGTGAATGTCAGCTTCCCATGCTGCCCCTGGAGCAGCGATTCCCTGGGGATGCTGCTGAGGGGATTTTACCCCGGCGCAGCAGAGTCCAACCTTGTCCCAGGGCAGGTTGTAAGGAAGGAAATTCCATTGTCCTCCTGAGCCATGAGAGGAACCCGGGCACAGAGCAGGGGAGCAGCTCCCCAGGATTCCCAAACCATTGGCAGCCCTGGGGAGAAGGACTTGGGGGTGTTGGTGGGTGAGAGGCTCAACCTGCCCCGGCCATGGGCACTGACCCCAGAAACCCCCCCTGTGCTGGGCTGAGCCCCAGCGTGGGCAGCAGGGGAGGGGGGATTCTGCCCCTCTGCCCCGCTCAGCTGAGACCCCACCTGCAGAGCTGCCCCAGCCCTGGGAACAACATCAGGAGCACGGGGAGCTGCTGGAGCCACTCCAGAGGAGGCCACGGAGATGCCCCCAGGGCTGGAGCCCCTCTGCTCTGGAGCCAGGCTGGGAGAGCTGCGGGTGCTCACCTGGAGAGGAGAAGGCTCCAGGGAGAGCTCCGAGCCCCTTGCAGGGCCTAAAGGGGCTCCAGGAGAGCTGCAGAGGGACTGGGGACAAGGCATGGAGGGCCAGGAGCCAGGGAATGGCTTCCCAGTGCCAGAGGGCAGGGCTGGATGGGATCTTGGGCAGGAATTGTTCCCTGGGAGGGTGGGCAGGCCCTGGCACAGGGTGCCCAGAGCAGCTGGGGCTGCCCCTGGATCCCTGGCAGTGCCCAAGGCCAGGCTGGACACTGGGGCTTGGAGCAGCCTGGGACAGTGGGAGGTGTCCCTGCCCATGGCAGGGGTGGAACAAGAGGTTCTTAAAGGTCCCTTCCAACCCAAACCATTCTGGGATTTTGTGATACAGCACCAGCCTGGGGGTGCATCCCCTCCTCACCCCACAGTTCCCCTGCACTCAGCAGCTGGAGCTGAGCCCTGGCAGAACACGTCCATGGAACAGCAGCACTGCTCTGTCACACAATCAGGGGACAAAGGCACCCCAGGCCACTGCCAAGGGAGCAGGAGGGAGCAGGAGGAGAGTGTGGAGCTGCTGGGAGGAGGAGGGTGAGGAGGGAAAGGAGGAAGGAGCAGCAGGGGACAGGGCTGGATTTCCAGCAGGTTCCTCTCAGGGTGATTGGCTCAGGTTGCATCGATCCGGGTGTGATCAGGACTTTGTATTTGCTGCACAGGGGAGGGGGAGAGAAGCTTCGAGTGGAAGAAAATAACAAGACTGGGAAAAATGGAGGTGGGAGTTTTCCTGTCCCTTCTATTGCTCTAGATGAAGGCAAAATAACAGATCCCCAATTCCTGGCAAATCCATCCTAGTGCCAGTGTGGAGCATCCCAAAAATGTCACAAGTCACACGGAGAACACAGCTCAGAGGATCAGTCTCAGCTATGGGGGCACCTTGGATGCCAAATCCAACCCCTGCTCATGTCACACTCTCCCTCAGCACCTTCTCCTCCTCCTCCCAAGCCCTCCTTTACAGACTCCCCTGAAGAGAACCCAAGCTGAGCCCAGCAAACTCATCACACCTGTAACACAGGTGGGCTCCAGCCAGCATGGTAAAATCCACAGGAGGGCATGGAATAAATCACGACACACCGTGTCTGGGTGGTTTGGTTTTCCTTGAGTGCCCACAGGCATCCACAGGAGCTGGGAAGGCACAGGGAGAATGGAGAGGTGCTCACCTCCCCCTGCTCCCCCTGCCCACCTCCTGGGAGGGGCCTTTGGGGGGCGATAAATCTCCCTGGTTAAGAGGGAGCAGTATTTGGGGAGGATTTACAGCAGGAAAAATGCCCAAAAATGTGGAGAAGGGAAAGAGCGCAGCATTGTGTGGGGTTTGATCCACAGGGAGGAGAACAAAGAGGCAGGAGAGGGGTGAAGGAGCAAATCAAGGCAGGGGAACCACACAGGGACCGTGGCCCTTCACGCCTCTCCTGGCACGAGGAGTCACCCCTGGGTGTCCTGCTGGCTGGGACAGAGGAGAGGGGACAAACCTCTTTGGGGCACAGATGAGCTGATGCCCCTGCGCATGCCCACTTGTCCCTCTTCATTCTTTCCCCAATTTTTCTCTTTCCTCTTCAAGGCCTGGAGGAAAACCACTGCTCCTGGAAATGTCAGGCAGGGTTTGCTCTTCAGGGTGGGGAAGCAGGAGGGACAGGATGGGACAGGCTGGGACAGGATGGGACCAGAGGGGAGCAGGGATGAGAGGCTGCGGGTCTCCTTTTGCCTGGGGAGGGATAAGGGGGAGCAGCACCTTCCTCATGTGTGTCCCCCAGAAATAGGTCAGGACCCCACAGTGGGGTTTGAGGTGGCCCCAGAGCCCTCCCACAGCCATGTCCCTGGGGTGTGTGGGTGACAGGGGCTTGTAGAGGACTGGGGGCAGGAGTTTGCTGGGGTTAACAACCCAACCCCCCTGCCCCCAGCCCTGTGTCCCTCCATGCTCACGCCTGTCCCCCACCCAGGCCATCATTTGGTGCTCCCCTGCCCCATGGGCAGGGTCTCCACCCCACAACCCCTCCAGCACCAAATCCCAGCCTCTAAACAGCCCCCCAGGACGGGCAGCTTCCCACATCCCTTTCCCCTTCCCGCAGCCAACATTATGGCTGGAGCACAGTGAGGCTGCAGCGTCCTCCTCCCTCGCCCTGCCCCTGTTTCCATTTTATGAGCTTTTTCTTGCTATAAATATGGTTTTGAGAGCCCATTTATCAGGTCCTGCAGCTCTGGAGTCAGCCTGCCGCGCTGCCCATGACAGGTCAGAATTGACTCGTATGATATTAGAATTGCTATTGATCCCTTCGGCACCTCGCCCCACGCCTGGCTCCGTGACCCAGTGTCAGGCTGGGCAGCCCCCCTGCTCATCCTGGAGGCTGGGATGGGGTCCCTGGCTCCCTGTGCACCTTCACCCTGAGGGGACCCGGCCCCCATGTCCCCCCATGGGTCCTTTATCCCCCCATCGCCTCCCCCCTGCTGGGGGTGCTGAACCATCCGGAGCTGCTCTGTGGGCAGAACTGGATGATTCCCAAGGGAAAATCCTGCTCTGGCCTGGGGGAATTTCAGGGCTCTGAGCCCATTGCACAAGGACTTTGGGGCTGAGATGGGTGTGGCACCCCAAAAAGGCTGTGAAACCCTCCGTGCCTCAGTTTCTCTACCTCCAAAGCAAAACACCCCCACCCCCTTTTCCTGCAGGATTCCGGACCGAAGGTCAGTGAAGTCTCAAGTAGCTCTGGGCACTGCTTTTATCAACACAGGCAAATGCCACCAGTGATTTGAGCTGAATTAACCTGGTTTCTTCCATCCCTGTTTCCTGAGGGATCCATGCAGGTTCCTGCTGAGCTGGAAGCCTTTCAACAGTTTCCCAAAACACGATGATTTTCACCGCCAGGTTACTTTGACCTCCTATCATACCTCCATCTTTCTTTTCCCTGTTTTTCCCTAGAGGAGGAGCCTGCTTGCTGGTCCTTCTTGGGCAGAATGAAGGGCACCAAATGAAAAGAGCAGGCAGCAGGATCAAACCATGCAGGAGAAGGTCCTTCTCCATGGACATGTCTTCTGCAACAGCAAGATGCTGCAGACACTGCAAGGCTGGTCAGGAACAAAGAACACTTTCATGGGAGATAAACTATCCATGGCCATGCACAGCCAAAACACCAACCCTGCACCTGGGGGCTGAGAGAGTAGCTGGGGCTGCATCAGTGGTAGGGGGACATTTCATAGCCACACATAGTCATATGTGGTCATCCACGATTGGGCATGGTCATGGGTGATGGTGAGTGGTCATATGTGGTCATACACAGTTGGGCACAGTGATATAGGGTGGTCTGTGGTCATCTGTGGTTGTGTGCAGTCATGGTCGTGCATGGTCATCCATGGTGGCGAGTGGTCATGTGTGGTCATACACGGCTGTGCATGGTGATATTTGGTTGTACACGGTCATGCATGATTGTGTGTGGTTGTGTGTGGTCATGGGTGGTCACGTGTGGTTGTGTGTGATCACAGGGGCTGGTGAGTGCTTGTGCACTGTCATGGATGGCGGTGAGTGGTCATGTGTGGTCATACAGAGTTGTGCAGGGGAATATAGAGGCGTCCGTGATCATGTGTGGTTCTGTCTGGTCATGGACGGTGGTGAATGGTCATGCATGGTCACCCGTGGTTGTACATGGTCAGCCATGGTGGCAAGTGGTTGTGTGTGGTCATACATGGCTGTTCAATGTAGTATTTGGTTGTACAATGTTGGGTGTGGCTGTGTGCGGTCATGGATGCTGGGAATGGTCGTGCGTGGTCATCCATGGCTGCACATGGTCATGGATGGTGGTGAGTGGTCGCGTGTGGTCATATGTGGTGATAAAGGGTTGTGTGTGGTCATGTGTGGTCACATGTGGTTGTGTGTGGTCACAGATGGTGGTGAGTGGCTGTGCATGGTCATGGATGGTGGTGAGTGGTCATGTGTGGTCATGGATGGTGGCGAATGGTCGTGTGTGGTCATCCATGGTTGTACATGGTCATCCATGGTGGTGAGTAGTCACGTGTGGTCATTCATGGTAACATAGGGTTGTGTGTGGTCATGTGTGGTTGTGTGTGGTCACAGATGGTGGTGAGTGGTTGTGCATGGTCATGGATGGTGGTGAATGGTGGTGTGTGGTCATCCATGGTTCCACATGGTCATCCATGATTGTACATGGTCAGCCACGGTGGCAAGTGGTTGTGTGTGGTCATACATGGTTGTTCAAGGTAATATTTGGTTGTACAATGTTGTGTGTGGTCATGGATGGTGGGAAATGGTCATGCATGGTCACCCGTGGTGGTACACGGTCATCCATGGTGGTGACTGGTCGTGTGTGGTCATACACAGTTGTGCATGGTAATATTTGGTCATACATGGTCATGTGTGGTCGTGTCTGCTGGTGAACGGTCATGCATGGTCATCACAGTTGTACAAGGTCACACATGATGGTGAGTGGTCAGACATGGTAATATTGGGTTGTGTGTGGTTGTGTGCGGTCACGGATGGTGAGGAACGGTCAGGAATGCTCAGGTGTGCTTGTGCGTGGTCACACCTTGTCCTGCCCAACAGTGAATGGCCACACGTGGTCACACACGGTCACACACTGTCCCACGTGGCAGTGGTGACATCCGGAGCCAGGTCTCTGTGCCCACAGCCTGGAGCAGGACACGAGGAGCCGCCAGCTCACAGCTCCTGGGTGCAGCCTTAGGGACGCCAAACGCCAGCCCCGGCTTTCCAAGGAGTTTCTCTCCAGCCAGGACTGGCGATCGATCACGGGGAAACTCCGCATCCTCCTGAGCAACCCAGGATTAATTTGTTTGTCTGAAGGATGCTAATTAAGCCTGTTTAAGAGAAAGTTAACTTTAATACGATGATCCAGTTGATATTAAGAAGCTGCCAAGGAGAGCTGGAAGCAGCTGATCCAACTCCTGGCCAGAGGCTCTGCTTCAGGATCTGCTCAGCCCAGAGCCAGGGCAGGACCCTTCTGCCCTGGGATGCTTCCCACGACATTGCCTGCTCCTGCATTCCACCTGCTGCAACACCCGGAGGGCACAAAACAGGGACCAAATCTGATCCAACCTGGGCTTATCAAACAGGACCAAAAGTACTTTTTTTTCAGTTTATCGGCAGTTTGCCACTCCCCAGCTCAAAAAAAAAAATAATAGAAGTACTTTGATTTGAAATGAAAACTGGTCCGAAATCATTAACAAATCGATAGTCAAGCAAAACCCGATAGTTCTGGGTCAGGCAGCACGTTTGGGTTTGATTTCAGGCTTTGAGGCACAGCTCGAACATTTTAAGGTCAAACCAAGGGAAATTCTTCCAAAGTTTCTCTGGTGGAGAAACTGGAGCTGGAGCTGCTCTGACGTGAGCTGGCACAACTGGGCTGTGCCGGAGCCCGACACTCCCTGGGACCCTCCCATCACCCTGGGGCAGGAAACGGGGCCTGATCCTGCTGCCCTGGGTGCTGCAGGAAGCCTGGAGCTCCATGTGCTCCCCCTGCTTCCCAGTTCCACCAGTGACAGCTCCCCACCCACCCCAGGACAGGCCACCAGCCCCGGGCTGAGCAGTGGCAGCAGCTCCTCGTCCCGGCGAGCCCCATCACCCGGGGCAGGGCGACACACATCGAGTCAACAAAAAAATCTCCTGGCAGCTCCATCTCTTTTTTTTTTCCCCCCCTTAAAGCAAACATCTTCATTACAGCTCGGAGTTGTTTAAATAAATGAATTAATATTGACAAACCATCAACGAGGCTAATAAATGATTAGTTAAAGGCATACATACATCACATTACGGTTAGCATTAGCCGGAGCTTAATTACTTGTGGAGAGGATCCCATTAGAGGAGGTGCTACGTCGCCGTCACCCTCCACAGCCCTCTGCTCCCACGGGGCTCCCGTGGCCCTGCGGGACCCCGGTGACACTGTGGGGCCGTGCCAGGGTGGGCATCAGCAGGGCAGGGAGTGGCAGAGGGATCCCGGCCCCGGCTGCTGCTGCAGGCACATCCCCTGCGTGCAGCAAGCGGGGCAGGCTCGACAGGCAGAGCTCTGGGCAGGAGGAGTTTGACCCCTGGCCTGGCACGAGGTGGTCAAACACCCAGATCCATGCGGCCTGCGAGGAGAGACACCGGCAAATAAAATAGGCAATAAATAATAATAACAATATCATAAAATTTTCAAATTTATTGAAAACCGGTCCACTCGCCGAATATTGGATTTTTCTATTATTTACGCAGCTGCTGATTTTCTGTAAATATTTAATGCCCCATGGATTTTTTTTTTTTCCGAAGTACAAATCTGAACAATTTCTAAATTTAAAATCTATTGCAACGCAACGCGGCGAGCGCCTGATCCTGCCCCCCTCCCTCAGTGGGAACCATCCCGGAGCCGGGATGGGACCGGTGTGCACCCAGAGGTGTCCATGGAAACTCCTGCTGGGGGTGTTTTGGGTCGTCCTCTCAGCCCTCAGATATCAAAGGGGGCAAACGGGCAAAGCGAGACCTCTAAAACCTCCTAATAATCCTTCTGGTGTGTCCAGCAGGCTGTGCCACCCACGCCAGGGTCCCCAGGCTGGTCACACTCGTGGTGTCACTGGGTCGCTGCTGTGAGGACAGAAGCCAAAGAGCCCAAAAGGCAAAAGCTGAGATGAAAGGCAGCGAGAGCGCCAGGCTCGCATCCATATGCAATCGGGCTTGGAGAGGTTTGTTAGGACTAAAGAGGCGCTTTCATCCCTTCCCAAGGTGTTGTAATGTATCCCCAGCTGGCTTTCATCTCCCCCTGATTGATACTCAGGGCTCTAATGAGCGTGACGGGAAAAGTGGCCGAGGCAGGGGGAGGGGAGGGGGGGACCCAGACCCCTCTGCAAAGGTTTCAAAACACTTTCCGTGTTGCAGCTAATGAGGGGATCAGGAGAGGGGAGCTGGAGCTGTGCCAGGGAGAGGTGGGAGGACGGGGCTCCTCGGGGGCTCTCGGGTGCAGGTCTGTGCCCACCTTGGGGACATCGAGCCTGTGCAGCCATGGGTGACCCCCAGCAGCATTTAAAGCCAAAGAAGGATTGAAAAGCCCCATTGCTCTTGTGTCCCCTCCTCTGTGTTTGTCCCCGAACTGCAGAGCAGGGGGAGAATGGCCGCAGTGGTCACTCTGCCCTGAGACGGGAGGGTTTGTCCCCCTCTCCCTGGGGTGGGCGAGTGAGAGGGGAGCCCCAGGACAGAGCACCCCGCTCCCAGGGAGGTTGGATGCTCAGCAGACATCCCCCATCCTGCTCCTCACGTCTGGGCTGAAAATCACAGAATCCCAGAATGATTTAGGCTGGAAGAGACCTTAAGGCTCCTGATAAATGCCCCCTGTCATGGGCAAGCACACCTTCCACTAGACCAGAGCCCAGAGCTCCATCCAGCCTGGCCCTGAGCACTTCCAGGGGTGGAAAATCTGGACAAACACCGATGGGACCCCCCCTGCACCCCCCAGCACCTCCCTCCCCCTGCTCCCCTTCTCATTTATGCCACCAAGGGCAGGTTGGTGGCACCCCTGGCTGCACTCCATGCCGTGAGGAGCCAGCAGGACTGTCACCCCCCCTCTTGTTATGGCATTTATGGCACCTGGGATCAGCCCTGCTGGCACCTGCTGCTGCCTCCCGACACGGCCACCCCAGTGCCACCAGCTCCGGGTGCAGGGCAGCGCTGCCACATTCCCACCCCCGCAGAAACGATCTCACTTCCAGCCTGTCCAGCCCGGGGCAGGATCCGCGCTGGATCCCTGTGGGATGCGGGATGGACAGAAGCTGCTCTGCTGTGTTTGGGAGCCAGGGGAGTGTCCTTGGAACCTCCCAGAAGAAGGCTCCGCTCCCAGGGGACAGACCTGCCAGACCGTCACCGGCATGGCCCCGAGCACCCTGTCCCTCTCCTTCCCCCTCCTCTTCCTCTCCCCTCTCGTCGCTGCCGGCGTTCCCCCGTTCCTGTCCCCGGGGCTAACGGGGCTGCTGAGGGATGGGCCACACGCCGACACGGCTCTGACAAACGCAGCCTGGGCGCGGCTTCTCCCTCTCCCCTCCCGCCCATTTGTTATCCCTGATGTCCAAAGTGCTTTTTTTTTTTCCAAAGTACAAATCTGAACAAATTCTAAATTTAAAATCTATTGCAACGCAACGCGGCGAGCGCCTGATCCTGCCCCCCTCCCTCAGTGGGAGCCATCCCGGAGCTGGGATGGGACCGATGTGCATCCGGAGGTGGCCATGGTCTGGAACTGCCAGCTCCTCTCAGGAATGCCAAAAATGAAAAAGCCAGGGGGGGAAAAGGGGGAAAAGGAAAAAGGAGGGAAGAGAAAAAATGGGGAGAGAGAAAAAAAAGGAAGGGGGGGAAGAGGGGGAAAGGAAAAAGAGGGGAAGAGAAAAAAAAAGGAGGAAAGGGAAATAAAGGAGGGAAAATTAAAAGGAGTAAAAAAGCAGCGGAAAGAAGGGAAGGGAAGGGAAGGGAAGGGGAAGGGAAGGGAAGGGAAGGGAAGGGAAGGGAAGGGAAGGGAAGGGAAGGGAAGGGAAGGAGGGAAGGGAAGGGAAGGGAAGGGAAGGAAGGGAAGGGAAGGGAAGGGAGGAGGGAAGGGAAGGGAAGGGAAGGGAAGGGAAGGGAAGGAAGGGAAGGGAAGGGAAGGGAAGGGAAGGAAGGGAAGGGAAGGGAAGGGAAGGGAAGGGAAGGGAAGGGAAGGGAAGGGAAGGAAGGGAAGGGAAGGAAGGGAAGGGAAGGGAAGGGAAGGGAAGGGAAGGGAAGGGAAGGGAAGGGAAGGGAAGGGAAGGGAAGGGAAGGGAGGGAAGGGAAGGGAGGGGAAGGGAAGGGGAGGGGAAGGGGAAAGGGAAGGAAGGAAGGGAAGGGGAAGGGAAGGGGAAGGGAAGGGAAGGGAAGGGGAAGGAAGGGAGGGAAGGGAAGGGGAAGGAAGGGAAGGAAGGAAGGAAGGGAAGGGAAGGGGAGGGAAGGGAAGGGGAAGGGGAAGGGAAGGGAAGGGGAAGGGAAGGGAAGTTACAGCAGCTTCTCCCAGGCAGCCAGACTCCTTAAATAGATCCAAAGGTGTCTGGGAGCATCGGATCCATGGACTGGGAGTGCTCCAAGCTGCACATCCTGGGTAGGCTGGGGAGCCAAGCGCTGTCTCCCCGCTCCATCCACTATCCCGGTGCCGTTCCCTCCTCTCCTCTCCTCTCCCCAGCCCAAGCAGCGCCTGCTGCCCTCCGAGGGGCTCTGGCAGTGCCAGCCCCACTCCTGGCCCTGGCACTGGGCATCCTTCCCTGCAGCAGTTCAAGGCAGCTGGAAGGGAAAATAAAACCAGCAGAACCCAAAATCCCAGCCCAAAGCCCAGACCCTTTCCCAGGATGTGCAGGGGTTTGGGGCAGAGCATCCACCAGGGAACAAGGATGGGATTTTGATCATTCTGTGTCATTTCCTATTTTCACAGAATCCCAGAAGGGTTTGGTTTGGAAGGGACCTTAAACTTCATCCCGTTCCACCCCTACCATGGCAGGGACACCTCCCACTGTCCCAGGACGCTCCCAGCCCCAATGTCCAGCCTGGCCTTGGGCACTGCCAGGGATCCAGGGGCAGCCCCAGCTGCTCTGGGCACCCTGGGCCAGGGCCTGCCCACCCTCCCAGGGAACAATTCCTGCCCAAGATCCCATCCAGCCCTGCCCTCTGGCACTGGGAAGCCATTCCCTGGCTCCTGGCCCTCCATGCCTTGTCCCCAGTCCCTCTGCAGCTCTCCTGGAGCCCCTTTAGGCCCTGCAAGGGGCTCGGAGCTCTCCCTGGAGCCTTCTCCTCTCCAGGTGAGCACCCGCAGCTCTCCCAGCCTGGCTCCAGAGCAGAGGTGCAACAATTTATTTTAATTCTCTTCCAGCCCTTGGAGCCAGCAGGAACAAGAATTAACACATGAAAAAGGAAGAGGAAGAGAAGGGGCGACAGGCAGGGATCCCCACTTTGTCTGGAGTTCCAAGAGGCTCACTCAGAGCCTCCAGAGCCGCCAGCCTGGCGAGGAGCTGGGGCCTGGGGGTTTCCCACACCTGGCACTGCCGTGGTTGTGCTGCCCAGGACCCATCACAGCTCCAGAACCCAGGGAGGGGCTTCCCCAGAGCCTCCAGACCTTCAAGCAACTGCTTGGAAAACCAGAAATGCACTTAAAAGCCTCCCAAAATTCAGGGCCTGAGGCTTTAAAAAGCAACCCCCAGCCTGGCCATAGGCAATGTCTGTCCAAGCAGCCTCAGCTCCCAGAGCAGCTCAGGACTCCCCCGACCTCGGCCCCAGCCTGGGGCTCCAGCCCTGCAGCTCCACGGCTCTGCCCCAGGGCACCCCTGCCTGTCCCACAGAGGGCTGGGAGGTGCTGCCGGGCATCCCAGGGGGAGGTGGCACAGGTGCCTCAGCCCCTGGTGTTTTGGGATCCATCCCTCTCCCACCACACACAGGCTCGGAGCGCCCGGCTGAGGGATCGATAGGGTTTGATCTTACACTGGGAGGAGGAAGGTAAAAATAAACGGGAAAGGGAGGGAGGAGAGCACGGAGGAGCAGATGGAGTGTTTGGCACTGGAGCAGGGGCTGGGAAGCGCCTGGAGTGCAGCATCTCCAGCCCTGGTGGGTCCCAGGGAGTCCCATCTCAGCTGTGAATCTCCAGCTGGGAGCACTGGGGCCAGATGTAAAGGACACCCTGCAAGATGCAACAAATAACTTTGTGTTCTCCCCCAAATTCCCTTGTCCCATCTCCAACCAGTCTCCCACTGCCCCAGCATTGCTCACGGACACCACCAAGGGTCCTGTCCCCTTCCCTTGGCTCCCTGTCCCCAGTGCATCCCAGCCAGGGCCTGGGTTTGCTGCTCTGACCCCAAACACGGCACCATCGGTCCCAGTGGGGGTGTTTGGGGACCCCCACCCTGTCGGGGCCCCTCGTGGGGCAGCTGCTCCCCCCCATCCAGCAGCACCAGGATCCAGAGTGGCTCCAGGGCAAAGAGGGAGGGAAGAGTGGAGCAGGGAGCAGGCACAGCTTCCCCCAAGGCTGCTGTGGGGACACCCCAGAGTGCATCCCACCCCTCTCTGGCAGCTCGTGACCTCCCCTGGGCTGACCCTGCTTCCCTCAGCCCCTCCAGCAGCCGCCTCTCCCCGCCGCCTTCCCCTCCCTCCCCACTCCCAAACGATCCCGAAGTCTCTCATTTTCCAAGCCCATTACTCCGGCACAATGCCCCCGGCCGCGCTCCGGTGCCTCCCGAGGCTGCCCCAGGGCTGGGGGAGAGACCAGGATCCACGTGGAGCCTTCATCCCCGAGATGTGTGTCGGGGTGGTCGGGATTCCCACCGGGCTCTCCTGGAGAGGAGAACGCAGCAGGAGCAGGATGAGCCACGTCCCATCCCATCCCTGCTGGTGAGGGAACAGGCGCAGAGGGATGGGATTTGGCTGGGATTTGGGAAATTTATCTGCCCAGACAGGAGCTGCTCCCTCCTGGCACTCCTGGAGAGGGGTTTTGGTTGAAGCCCAGCTCCTCACCTTGATCCCGGGGTCTGTGCAAACCCAGGAGCGGGGCTGGCAGGAGCCTCCCCCGCAATGCCAGAGCGCACCCAGGGCATGGAGCTGCAGGGCTCGGACTCACCAAACGGCCTGGATCAGCAGCAGCTGGCTGGAAAAGGATTTTGGCCAACCCACACCCCTCCCCACAGCCCCCTGCCCTCCCTGTGCCACAGCCACAGGGAAAAGCTGTGTGTGGCCAGCTCTGAAGGCAAAGCCCTGGCAGATGGAGAGCCTGGGGTGAACCCAGACGTTTCACCTGCCCTGTTTCATGGGGCTGGGTCCTTCCCTGCGTGTTTTGCCTTCCCAGGGAAGACAAGAGGTGGAAGTTGCTGTGGCTGCTTTGGGAGGAAAGGTTTTGCTGTGGGCTTGTACCATTTCTGACCAGTTCCACAGGTATTCCCATCTCTCTGAGAACACCCTTGTGGACCCTCCAGGTCCATCCCTGTGCCCCAGAGGAGCCCCCAGGGTGAGAATCCCAAGGATCCCTCGGTGTCACACGTGCACCTAGCGCTGCCCGTGCTCAGCTGCCACTCCACAGGCCCTGCACAGCCCAAACCTCTGCGGGGAGCTGGTTTACAAGAAGAGGAGTGCTGGCTTCCCAAACAAGCCTCCCAGTCCACAACACATTTCCAGCCATACATAATCTAATATACGTTACCATAGCGCCAATCAATAACTCAGTAGGCCAGCTCCGAAATTATTCTCTTAAAGGGCCAGTGCTCCTCTTCCTCCCCCTCCCCAGGCCCATCTGCCTCGTGTCACAGCCCAGAGGAGCCTCGTGTCCCCAGGTCTCACCTGCCAGGCAGGGCACGACACCAGGCTGGTGCTGACACCCTTCACCCATCACATGCCCTCCGTGCCACGTCCCTGTGTCACAGCGTGAGGGACGCGTGGGTGCCACTCCCAGGGCACGTCTCTGCCACCACCAGCAGCTCCCTCCCTGCTCTGCAGCTCCATCTGGGCACAGCTTTCCCCTCCTCAGCACCCCCACGCTCCCGCATCCAACCCGCTCAGCAGGATTCTCCAGGCTCCCGGGAGCAGAGGATGCCCTGCCCAGCGGCTCCCTGCCCCTGTCACTGTGAGCTGGGGACGGGGACCTCGGCTCCGGGCCAGTCCCTGCCCTTGGACAAACCCCCAAAGCTCCCAGGAACACCTGGAATGCGTTTCCAGCCTGGCTCCCAAAGCACCGCTGGCAGGAGCTTCTCCTCCTGCTCGAAATCCAAGGGGGAAAAGCTCCAAAAGCCCCCGGAGCGGCGATGGCCTCCCTGCAGCCTCCCTGGATTTCACCCCCCTGCAGGAAAAGCGTCCCAAAAGCTGCTCTGCGCTCCAGGTATCCCGTACAAACCCATCCCGCATCCCGGATTTCCAGACCCGAGGCTGTGCCCTCCTCCCCTCAGGCACTCGAGATCCCGCTATAGAAGTGACAAAGAAGTGGCAGCACCTGGAGCCGAGCAAAACGAGCCCCACAGCCCCGGCCGAGCCCTGCAGGGAACGCTCCCGTTCGTGAATCCTTCAACACCGAAACCCAGCCGTGCCAGCCAAGGGCGCCTCCTCTATGTCTCAATTCCAGCAAAGACAAGCCAGGGAGGGGAAGAATAATTACAAGGGAGCTGGAGAGGGGATCTTCATCAGGAACTGGAGTGACAGGAAAAGGGGAATGAGTTCACACGGAGAGAGTGGGTTTAGATCAGATCCCAGGAAAAAATTCTTGGCTGTGAGGGGGCACAGGGTGCCCAGAGCAGCTGGGGCTGCCCCTGGATCCCTGGCAGGGTCCAAGGCCAGGCTGGACGGGGTTTGGAGCAGCCTGGGACAGTGGAAGGTGTCCCTGCCCACGGCAGGGGTGGAACAAGAGATTGTTAAAGGTCTCTTCCAACCCAAACCATTCTGGGACTCTGTGACAATTAATAAGATCCTAATGAGCCTCAGCAAGCGGCACGGGCTGCAAAGTGCCTCATTTTGGGTGGAGTTTGGGAGGTTTCTGTGCTGACCACGTGCTCCTGTTTGATTGGCGTCGCCAGAATTCGGAATCTCCCCACTGCACCCCGGGCTGAGCATTCCACGCCCAGGGAATGAACCGAAGCTGCTCCTGCCGCTGCCGGCGGCTGTCCCGGGCTGCTCCTGCCCCCTCAGCACCACGGGAAACACTTTGGGGGCGATTTTAAGGTTTTGCTTTTTTCCAAGCTCACAACAAAACACACTGCAAGGGCAGAGGAGATGCTGGAGCTGTGAGCTGGGTGTAGGCAGGGTCTGGTTGCACCCCGCTCCTGTGAGCACGAGGAGTCCTCTTGCAAGAAAAGCCCACAGATTTTCATGGCAAACTGGGGATTTTTCTCCCCTTTTTTTCATCACGCCCCCAAAACGTTTTCGTGGAAACCCTGACCGAGCGCCCTCCCTGAGAGCTCTGCGTTTGCCACATTTCTACCCCCGAGACGCCTGGCTGTGGGCACCGATGACCTCGCCGAGCTGGCATCCCACGGGGGAACCCTTGGGCACAGCCTCAGGAACCAAACCTCGAGTCGGGGAGAAGCTCCAGAGCCACAAGGTCCCTGCAGCCGCCCCCCGCCCCAGCGGCATCCCCGGCCCCCGGGCAGGGCTGGAGCCGGGGCCCCCGGGGACCCCTCTCGGCATGGCCAGCTGCCTTCCAGCAGCCCCCGAAGGGCAGCGCGGCCCCGGCAGCGCTGTCAGCCAGGCTCTACGTCTTCCATTAATTCACTTCACACTGTCCATATTGATCGGCTCTGCTCTCTCCCCGGTGCCCCCCCTCGCAGCCCTCCCCCCCGCCGGCTGCTGCACCGCTGGGCAGCCCAGCCTGCATGCTGCATGATCCATACAAACTCACTTACTCAGGGAAATCAATGGGCTCGAAAGAGCACACGCAGCAAGGCGAGGAGTCTGTCTGGGGATCGACCGCCCAGCAAGGAGACACAGAGAGCAGCAGCCCGTGCCCCGCCGCTGCCCGGCGCCCCGGGGGCCGGGGGGTCCCGCTGCCACCCCGCCACACCCCCCTGCGTGCCACAGCCCCCCGCGGGATGCTGGTGACAGGGGGCGGCCATCCCGGGGGGTTTCCTGCCGGGAAGGGGTGTTTCACCTCGGGCAGGGGCAGGGGAGGTCCCGCCGGGATCGCTGCCTCCTCCCCCCAGACCCAAGAGGAAGCTCAGCCCCCTCTGATGCTCCAGCCAGCGCAGGCTCCAGCGTCCTCCCTTTGGTTCTCCTCAGCTTCAGCCAAGTCACGCTGCAAGCCGTGCCTCAGTTTCCCCATGTTTAACCAGCAGGGCGAATCCCGGAATTCCAGCGTTATTTGGGTGCCCGGGGTTGATGGGTTAAAGCCCTTCTCGTTCCACCCCTTCCACTGTCCCAGGCTGCTCCAAGCCCCAATGTCCAGCCTGGCCTTGGGCACTGCCAGGGATCCAGGGGCAGCCCCAGCTGCTCTGGGCACCCTGTGCCAGGGCCTGCCCACCCTCCCAGGGAACAATTCCTTCCCAAGATCCCATCTAATTCTACTTCCCTTCAGCTTAAAGCCTTTCCCCCTTGTCCTGTCACTGGGTGCCCAAGGAAGCTGGAGGGATGTTCCCCTTCCAGCCAGTTTCAGGATTAGGGGATGCCCTGTTCTGCCAGGCCTGTCCACGGCAGCAATAACTGGTTCTGGACCAAGGAGAAGCTAAAATTGAGGGGGTTTTGCCCCCTCTCAGAGCACCGCCGGCCCAGTTTGCCCTGGGAAACTGTTGCCACCGTACAGGCAGCGCCGGGGTGATTAATAAATCCTGCCAGAAGAGCTGCTGCTGTGCTGAGTTTGCCCATCAAGGAAGGAAATCTTTATTTATATATATTCTATAAACTAATTTTTGCATCATTGCAATAAATCCATCTTCCAGCCGTCAGCTGCAATCCGCCGTCAGGCCCGGCCACGTGCGGCTCCGGGTGGGATGCGGGGGGTGCGGGGAGCAGGAACGGGAGCATCCCGGCACCGCTGGTCCTGGGGGGTCCCCGGGGTGCCCACCGGGGCTGGAGCCCAAAATGGGCACTTGGGGCCGTGTCCGGGGGGAAAAGGAGCGGCCGGTGCCCCCCTGGGCGCGCGTTCGTCAGGCGGGGGACCCCGGGGGCATCGAGGGACTGGGGTGTCACCGCACCGAGGAAACGGGACCCCAGCGGGCAGGAAGCCGCTGCCTCACCGGGGAGAAACTGGGGGAACGGGGAAGGCCCCGAGACGGTGCTGGCGGCCCAGTACCGGTAAATGCCGGCAGTGCCCTGCGTGGAGGGGGAAGCCTCTTCCGAGCAGCCCCCTCCCCTCCCCGGGGCAGTGTGGTTGTGCTGGAGACACCGAGTCTGTGCTCCGCAGGCTCCAGCTCCCGAGCAGCGCTGGGGGAAGTGCGGGGCTCGGGGAGCAGCGGCAGAGTATGGGGACAGCCGCTGCCCCCACCCCCAAAGCCATTCCCCCAGCGCCGGCTGTCCCTCGGGGGGTCGATTTGGGGGACAGGAGGTGGCAGTGAAGGTCCTGAGCAGCCTCTGCTGGGACCTGGTGGCTTTTTGGGATGGGACCTCGTCCGCGGGTGGCTGCACGCCGAGGCGGCTGCCCTCCTGAGCCAAGGAGCATCCCGAGATGGAAATTGCACGGGAAGTCGGGGTTCCCGGACAGCCTGACGGGTGTCCCGCTCTGCCCTGCCAGCCCGGGGTGTTCCCGCTGGGGGAAGATTTCGGTGCCTCACCCCCTCCCCCTGCCCGGGAGGGGCTCTGCTGCCCGGCCCCGTCCCAGCACAGCCCGGGGCCGGCGGCCGCGGATCGAACCCAGCAAGTGCCGGCAGGAGCTGCGGGCAGGGATCCACTGGGAGATGAGTCTGCTGGGCCTCAGCCAGGCCAGGAGGGGCCGCAGCCGCGGCTCCAGCCCGGACCAGGGGTGCCAGGAGGGTGAGGAAGGCTCAGAGCAAAGGGGGGATGGAGGAAGGTGAGGCAGGCTCAGAGCAGGGGGGATGGAGGAATGTTGCCATCAGCTCCCCTGTTCAGCAAGCAGAGCCCCCCGAGCCCTCCCAGGAGGCTTCCCCATTTTGGGGGGCCGCAGGGCTCTCTGCCCCCCTCCCCTCCAGGGCAGGATGGGGCTGCCGGGGTGCAGCAAAGCCCCCTGGCCCCCCACCCCTTCCTGACATCGTCTGGCAGGTTGTGGGGAGGTTGGCGGGAGGGGGGGTCACCCCCATGGGCAGCAGGATTTGGGAATTGGAAGCCCCTCCACCCAACCCTGAGCACCCAGACCCCCACCCTGCCCAGAGACCCCCACCCCAGCACATCCCCCTGTCCTGAGGTCCCTGCAGAGCCCTGGAGGGACCCATCTTGGGGGACGCTGGCACAGGCTTTGGGAACAAAACTCTGAGTTGCTTTTCTATCATTTCCCCCCTGGTTTATCCCTTTCCCCCCGCCTTTCCCAGGCCTGCCAGCCCTGGCACTCGTTATGGAGGTAACGAAGGGCCCTGTGCATAGCAATGAGATTGATTGACCCCGCTGACCCCAGCCAGGGCCTGGGCTCCCTCCAGGGCACCCAGGTCACCGGCTGCTGACCATCACTGGTTGCCACGGTGACATCAGTGGCCCCTAGGGATGGATGGGGGGCTCTGGGATGCAGGGGGCTGCCGGGGCAGGTCAGAGTGTCAAGGCTGCTGCGTTAGTGGGATGCTGCTGGTTTGGGGAGGGGTGAGGGTTAAATTCCCAGCCCGGGTGGGACCCGGGGGCAGGTCCCTTCCAAGGGGTGCCAGGGGGTGCCAGATCACCTGTGAGGCTGGGCGTGGTGTGTTCTCTGGGGAAACTGAGGCATAGACGAGCGCCGGGTGGCACAGCAGGAACCCAGGAGTGGTGGGAGCCGGTGGGGAGAGGGAAGAAAGGCTGGGGAGAGGGAAGGGCAGGCCGGGGGTGTGGAGAGCGGTGGAAGCGGGGAGAGGTCAAGGGTGGAGGTTTGGGTGGGGAGTGCAGGGTGAAAGGTGGAGGGGTGCAGGGCAGGATGGGGGTGCAGGGGTGCAGTGTGAGAGGTTGTGGGGTGTGGGCAAGGGGCAGGGTGAGGAGTGGTGGGGTGGAGGATGAAGGGTGCGGAGGGAAGGTCAGGATGGAGGGGTGAAATGTGAGGGGTTGTGGGGGCAGGGCCGGGGTGGGGTGAGAGGCGCAGGGTGAGCGGTACAAGGGCAGGGGGACAAGGTGAGGGGTGCAGGATGAGGGTCCTGCCCCGGGACCCCAATTCCTGGGCTCCGCTGCCCTCTAGCGGGCAGATCCCGCCCCTCCCGGCTGCGCCGTCCCCGCGCTGTCCCCTTGTCCCCTCTCCTGGAGGTCCCGGAGCCGCCTCCGCCCCGTCCCCAGGATCCCGCGTGGGGCCACTGCCGTCCCCCGGGGGGAACACGGCGGGGTCAGGTCCCCGGGGTGAAGGGGATGGGAGCAGCTGCGGGCGGGTCTGGGGTTAAAGCCACGCAGCCCGCCCTCGGGGGATGCTCCGTGCGGGACCCGCGGGTCACCGCCGGGGTTCCCTGTGTCCCTCCCGGTCCTGCCGGTCCCACCGGGTCCCCCCGAGCCCCGGACCCGCGGCCCTGCAGTGCCCGCAGAGGCCGCCAGGTGACGCCACGAGCCCTCCCCGGCGGCGGCGGGACCGGAGCGGGACCAGCCCCGGCTGTGTCCGGTCCCTGCGTCCGTCCCTGTCCTGTCCCTGTGCCCATCCCTGTCCTGTGCCTGTGCCTGTCCCTGTCCTGTCCCTGTGTCCGTCCCTGTCCTGTCCCTGTTCTGTCCCTGTGTCCGTCCCTGTCCTGTCCCTGTGTCCGTCCCTGTCCTGTCCCTGTGCCCATCCCTGTCCTGTCCCTGTGTCCGTCCCTGTCCTGTCCCTGTGTCCGTCCCTGTCCTGTCCCTAGTGCCATCCCCTGTCCTGTCCCTTGTGCCCCGTCCCTGTCCTGTCCTGTCCCTGTGCCCGTCCCTGTCCTGTCCCTGTGCCTGTCCCTGTCCTGTCCCTGCGTCCGTCCCTGTCCAGTCCCTGCGTCCGTCCCTGTCCTGTCCCTGTGCCTGTCCCTGTCCTGTCCTGTCCCTGTGCCCGTCCCTGTCCTGTCCCTGTGCCTGTCCCTGTCCTGTCCCTGTGTCCGTCCCTGTCCTGTCCTGTCCCTGTGCCCATCCCTGTCCTGTCCCTGTGTCCGTCCCTGTCCTGTCCTGTCCCTGTGCCTGTGCCTGTCCCTGTCCTGTCCCTGTGTCCGTCCCTGTCCTGTCCTGTCCCTGTGCCCATCCCTGTCCTGTCCCTGTGCCTGTCCCTGTCCTGTCCCTGTGTCCGTCCCTGTCCTGTCCTGTCCCTGTGCCCATCCCTGTCCTGTCCCTGTGCCTGTCCCTGTCCTGTCCCTGTGTCCGTCCCTGTCCTGTCCTGTCCCTGTGCCCATCCCTGTCCTGTCCCTGCGTCCGTCCCTGTCCAGTCCCTGTGCCCATCCCTGTCCTGTCCCTGTGCCTGTGCCTGTCCCTGTCCTGTCCCTGTGCCCGTCCCTGTCCTGTCCCTGTGCCTGTCCCTGTCCTGTCCCTGTGTCCGTCCCTGTCCTGTCCCTGCGTCCGTCCCTGTCCTGTCCCTGTGTCCGTCCCTGTCCTGTCCCTGTCCTGTGCCTGTGCCTGTCCCTGTCCTGTCCCTGTGCCCGTCCCTGTCCTGTCCCTGTGTCCGTCCCTATCCTGTCCCTGTCTCCGGTCCGTGTGTCTGTCCCTGTCTCTCCCTGTGTCCGAACCTGTGTCCCGGTTCCTGTGTCTGTGTGTCTGTCCCTGTGCCCCTGTTCCCGTCCCCATTCTGTAACCGTCCCTGTCCCTGTCACCAGCCCTGCTCTATCCCCCAGCCCTGCTCGTGTCCCTGTCTCCGTCGCCAGACACGATTCTGTCCCGTCCCTGTCCCCAGCCCTGTACCCGACCCCGGCTCTGTCCCTGCGCCCTGTCCTGAACCCGTCCCTGTTTTCAGCTCCCACCCGATCCCTGTTCCGGTCCCCAGCCCCGTCCCCAGCTCTGTTTCCAGCCCTATCCCTGTGCCCAGTCCCAGCCCCAGCCCTGTCCCTGTCCCCAGCCCCATCTCCAAGCCTGTTCCCAGCCCTATCCCTGTCCTGTCCCCGTCCCTGAGCCCATTTCCGTCCCTTCCCCTGTCCCCAGTCCCGTCTCCAGCCCTGTTCCTGTCTGCAGCCCTGTCCTCAGCCCTGTCCCTATGTCCACCCCCTGCCCTGTCTTTGTCCCTGTCCCCAGCCCCGTCCCTGCCGCCTCCTGACGCTGGGCTGGAGCTCAGCATTCCGCAGGGGGGTCACACCCCCAGCCCCTCTCCGCACCCGCCCTTGGTGGCACCGGCCAGGCTGAGTCGCGCTGGGCAGCCCCGGCTCGGTGGCACCTGGGTCACCCGACGGTCGGGACACGCGGCCACACCTCGGGCTTCGGCCGGGAACGGGAAATTCCTGGTTCTGCTTCTGCCCCTCTGACGCGGGTGAGCCGAGGGAAGGGAGCGGAGCCCCACCCCCGCCACGGGCTGGGGTCAGGGCACATCTGGGGACCCGCTGGGGTTCAGCCGGATCCCGACAGCCGGGATGGGCCCCTGGACACAGCCCGGGACAGTGACAGAGGGGCAGCTGGAGCAGGGACAAAACACCGCGTGGAGAGGCAGGAGAGGGCTCAGCATCCCTCATCCCCCGAAGCCTCCCTGTTGCCATCAGATATTTCGGGAAGCGACACCTGCACATCCCGCCCGGTGCCAGCGGGAACAGGGATGCGCGGGGCTGGGGACCGAGCGAGGCAAACTCCCCCCGCTCTGCCCGGAGCGCTGCGGTTGGAGCCGTGGAGTGGAAGTAACAGGCGGTGACACCGCTGCCCAAAAACCGCCACCAGAACAATGGGCGGGAGCGCGGGGGACGCAGGCGGCCACGCCGCCCCCAACGCTCGCCAAGGAGCCGGGGACATCCTGAGGACTCCCTGCACGGGCACCTGGCATCCCACCCGAGGGACACCCCACCCACGGGGCTGGGTGGCCCAAAGGGGTGACCGAGGCGCCGTGAGGAAGGGCTGGAATTCCCGAGGGTGGCACTGGGACAGAGCGGGGCCATCGCACCAGGGGCACCCGCCCAGCCCGGGCTGAGCCGCCTCCGGCCCTGACAGGGAGAAAGTGAGGGAACAGAAAATGGCAGGAGAGACAACGGAGGAGCGGGGCTGCTTTGCCTTTAAAATAATGCAGCAAAATTAGCAGCTCTGCAGTCATTAATATGCAAAAATGCAAATGAGGAGGTAATTAAGCTGCAGTCCTCCGGAGGATATTTCCATCATAATGAATTCTATTGTCAGGGAAAGAGCAGCCAGGCAGATTTATGGTGCTTACATGAATAAAAAATATGAGTATCCAAGTGGTGTCCTTGCCGCCGGCTGCTGTCCCCTGCCCCAGCCGAGGAGGGCGCAGGGCACTGAGGAGGTGTCCGTCCCTTGTGCCATCCCGACTGGCACCGCCCGTCACCGAGGCACAGCAGCCGCCGGGGACTTGGGTACCTGCAACAGGGCAGGGGAAAAACAATTCCTTCCTTCCCTTCCCTCCGTGCCACAGCCCCCGGCAAATCCCCAACGAGACCTGTGCCAGGGCCATGCCGGTTCCCCAGGAGCCACAGAGGGACTGGGGACACCCAAGCCGGGAGGTGACTCTTCCCTGCGGGGTCCCAATGTGGTGGGGCTCTCCCAGGGACACCCTGGGGTGGCCAGTGACACCCTGGGCTGGCCAGTGACACGTCTCTGCAAGGAGCCGGGGTCTGAACGCACCAGGATCCTCTCGTCCTGCTCCCGTGAGAGCTGGATCATCACCTGGTGCATTCCTCTCTTCCCGCCCCATGAGTGCACTGGGGGCCAGGACCCGGCCAGGGCTGGCACTGGGGACACAGGGGACACTTGGACACCAGGAAGGCGGCAGCTCCAAGCTCGGGGGACGACCCATGGGTATGCCCAGGATCTGGGGTGCTGCCAGCCAGACCTCTGAGCCACGCAGGTGATGCCCCAGCCCCAGAGCCACCAGTCCTTGGCCATGGGGTCAGGGTCCATCTGCGGGGTCAGCCCCGTCCCCTGAGCCACCCGTGGGTGCCCCCGGGCAGCCCCCAGACCTGGCAGGCGAGGGCTGGGGCTCAGCCTTCCCCTTTCATTCCCGCCAGCGGCGCCCGCCACGGAAAACAAACCGAAACCCACCCAAAACGAAATAGTTGGCCGCGTGCCACCCTGCAGCTGCCGGCTCCGGCTCAGCCTGGCATTTTTCAAATGTCACGGCAAAAGGCTGCGGGGCCGCCCGGCTCGGGGGCTCGGCACCGGCGGGGGGCTGGGGACAAGAGGGGGACGGGAAGGGGTGCGGGAGAGGGGGAAGGGACACCCGCCACCCTTGCAGCTGTCATTGTCACCCCCGAGGTGAGGAGCGGGCTGGGGGAGGCGCAGGGAGCTGCGGTGGGTGGGAGGGAAGCGGCTCCATCTTAGCGTCGGTACGGTCGAGGCGAGGGGAGACGATTAAAGAAAAAAGGGAATAAAAGCAGGGAAGGAGACGGGCAAACAGCAGCAGCTGCTCCTGGGGATGCAGAGCTCTTTCTTTGCTTTCAAAGCCGCACAAGTTGTTGGTCGCAGGCTCGGGACCCCCTCCCGTGGTCCCCCTGCCCCATGCCGTGGGGCCGAGGGTGGCCGGGCAGCTGCGGCCGGAGGCTGGAGCCTCGCTGGCTGGTTGAGGATCCAGGGAGCCGGAGCTGAGCTCATCCCCGTCCTGGGGCATCGCCTTGGCTCACTCAGAGGGATCGGCCCTCCCTGCCCTGCACGGGATTCGGGGGGCAGGGGACACGGGGCAGGCGGAGCTGTCCCCAACAGGATCATCCTCACGCACAGCCACACGGGGTGGCTGAGCCTTGGCACCCCTTGGTCCCCGTGCCCCACACCCCTCTCCCCCACCCAGCCCCACCGCGCACCTGCGGAGCCGCAAACCTTCCCCTCCCGCTGGAGCCGGGGCACGGGGGGGCGGGGAGGGGGGCAGGATGGGGGTACCCCGATTCCTCCTCCCCATGCTCTCCTCTCAGTGTGGAGCAGGGGGAAATCGCTGCCTCTTCCCAAGGGAAGCTCAAAGCCAGGATGCCCCATCCCTGGGCAGGTGGGTGCTCAGGGGGCACCTCACAGGTGGGTGCCACCTCCACCGAGGAGCATCGGAGCTGTGGGACCACAGCGGGCGCTGCCACCCCCGGCTGTCCCCTCCCCAGCACCCTCCTGAGCCCCATTAGGATCAGGGGGTGCCAGCAGGGCTCTGGGGGTGTTTTAGGAATTTAGGAACGGCTCATAGCCCCCCTCCTTGCTGGATCCCAGCCCCACACCCAGGGGGTCACAGAGCCTGATGTGGTTGAGGGTCCCGGGTCCAGCTTTCAGGGTTCCTGTGCCCCAGGTGGGCTGGGGAGGAACTCGTGGATTATGGGTGAGCAGAAGGGATTTGTGGTGGTGATGGGCAGTAAATTGGTTTCAAACCAGCTCTTGAGGAGCCCAGAGACAGAGAGGGTTGAGGGCAGACCTGCCCCATTTACCTCCCCGGCCTGAGGACAGAGCCCCCTCCCCCATGACCTTAGGGGGCTGCAGGGTCCCCACCCCTTGTCCCAAAGCTGCCAAATCCATCTCCCGGTGGATTCGAGGGGTCGGGGTGCTGTGCAGACCCGAGAGAGGGGGACACCCTCATGCCACCACCCCAGAAGGACCCCTGAGGGCATCAGGGCACTTTCTCCAGTCACGGACCCAACACAGCCCTGCAAAGGGTCGTGTCCCCACCCCGCCGGCCATTCCCTGTCCCGGCAGGGACACAAGAGATGTTCAGCACGACGGGGGGGCTGTGGAAGGAGCCGGCTGGGAGAGGAGCGCCCGTGTTTACATTGGGTGCCTCGAAACCCCCTCCAGCATCCCGGCCACCCTCCCCCTCGGCAGCAGCTCCTCTTGAGGTTTGAGGTGACATCCTGCCTTCTGCATGTCGCTGTCACCCTGCCCCGGGGGGCCCTGGAACCGCAGAGGCAGCGGAGGCAGGGCTGGGGGTGCAGGTCCCCCTGCCCAGCTCCGGCTGCACCCGGGAAAACGGCAAATATCCCGTGCAGTGACCCCCCACCCTCCTTGCACGGCTTGTGGGGTGGAGGGCTCACAGATTCCTTTCCTGAGCACCCCATCCCTGTCTCCTTCCACTGTTCTGGGGAAAACCATGCCAATATTTGGGTTTATAAACTACCAGGCAAGGAAAACAGCAAGGTCTGGATCGCAGTGACGTCCTGCCGAGGAGCAGCTTGGAGCAGCTGAAGCCTTTTGCACCAGGGCTTTATTCTGGAAGTGTGTGTGGGGGCAGGATTGGGGCTGAACACCCGGCTGTGCCCCACAGCCCACCCTGGCTGCCCCACAGCACGGCACCCACAGGGCCTGGGCACCTGCAGAGCCCCAGCACGGCCAGAAACCAGAGAAATGCAGGGAAACAGAGGCAAGGATGGTGCCAGGCAGCTCAGCCTCTCCTTCCTGGGGTGCTGGGGGCTGGAGGAGGGATTGGAGTGCTGGGAGCGCTCCCTGTTGTGCTGTACGGAGCAGATGCTCCCCCCACGTGTGTCCCATTCCTGTGATGAGCTCACGGGGCTGTGCCTGAGTGATGTGGGTGCCCCACAGGGGTGCTGTGGGTGTCCTGGCAGGGGTGGTGTGGGTGTCCTGGCAGGGGTGGTGTGGATGTTCCACGGGGGTGGTGTGGATGTCCTGGCAGGGGTGGTGTGGGTGCCCCACAGGGGTGATTTGGGTGTCCTACAGGGGTGATTTGGGTGTCCCAGGGGTGCTGCGGCTGCCCTGGCAGGCAGCAGCAGGGGAAGCCGAGGCTCTTGGCACTCGCCTCGCTGCAGCACAGCTCGATGCAGAGATAAGATAAGATAAGGTGTCTGAGGCTGCCAAGGTAAACCGAGGTCACTGCAAACCCCAGCAGGTGAACGTGTCCCCGCAGCCCCAGGTTACACACACAGAACCCCAGACTGGTTTGGGCTGGAAGGGACATTAAATCCCATCCAGTCCCACCCCTGACATCTTCCACTGTCCCAAGTTGCTCCAAGCCCCGTCCAACCTCTCCAACACTTCCAGGGATGGGGCAGCCGCAGCTTCTCTGAGCACTCTGTGCATCTCTGGGCAACATCCAGGTGTTTATTTTCATTTTAGGCAGATTTTTGTCCCTTCACTCATCTCCTGGTGCGATAAACTGGCACCTTTTCCCACAGTGCCAAGTGTCGAGCAGAGCTGATGGCAGGGCCAGGGGGTTCCAAGCTGCTTTTTGCCTGGTTTTGCTCAAAATCTGAGCAAGGTGCTCTGTGAGAGAGGGACGGCTCCTGGGGCAGGCGGGACTTTTGTATTTCACAGTTTCAGCGAGGGGGTTGAGGGCTTTCCCTGGGGCTGGGGAGGGGCTGGGCTGTCAGGGCAGCTCCCAGCCTGTCCCGGTTCTTCCCTGCTCCAGCCAGTGGCATCCCTGGCACCTCCTGGGGCTGGCAGGGCTGGCAGATCTGTCCCCAGCAGCTCCTGCGCATTCTCCAGTGCTGCCAGGCATGGAAAGCTTTGGAAGCAGCTCCAAAGGCCAGTCCAGGAATGGCAGTGCTGGGTCTCGGCCATGCGCGTGGGCAGCCAGAGTCACCCTCCTGCCCCTTCCTCTCCCATCTCCAAATGTACTTTTTTCTTCCTTAAGCTCCTGATTTTAAATAAAACTGTCATGAAACCCCCTGAATCCTTGAGCTGGAGCTTTTAGGAGCCCTCCAAAGAGGAAAAAACTCCTGGGTGTGAAAATCCTGGGCTGAAGGCGAGCGGGGCACCCAGGCCAGGGGCTGCCTATGGGAACGAGAGGCACATCCAGGGTTTAACAAAGGCAAAAGCCCCTTTGAAACCCCACGGCCTCCTCTCCCCCTCGGAGGGTGCTCCCACAGCCCCCCCGGATGTGGGTTTGCAGGGAGCAGGGTGGGGAGGGGCTGCAGGGGGTGGGGGGAGGCATCGGCAGCCGGATTCGAACGGAGCCGCCTGACAGATGGGGCTGCCCTACATTTCACGAGTGGCTGCCGTTAATCTGCTTCCTGCACCCTCCCCCAGCCCACCTCCCTGCAGCCCGGGGCTCCCCACTGCCGGGCCGGGGGTGCCAGGGCCCTGTGGGGACACAGGCTGAGGGTCACGGTGCAACGGGGCCATCGGGTGTCCCCAGCCTTTGGCAGGGCTGCTGGGAACCCCACCAGCCCGTGGTCAGGGCCACAGCACCCTCCTCTGTCCCAAACGTCCCCTGAGCCTTGGGTGCAGCCCAAAGCCCAGCCCTGGGGTGCCCATGGCCCCTCCTGACCCCCCCACTGACAAACTCCTGGCCACAGCTGGGGGCAGAGGGGATGTGCTGCTGTGTCCTTTCGCATGCCCAGGGCTGAGCATCTCTTCAGCCTCCTCCTCTTCCTCCTTCAGTGTCCCTTGCCCCACCTTTGGATTCCATCCCATGTCCCCTCTGTGCCCCCCTTGTCCCCAAAACCCTGAACGTAGGGGAGGGGCAGCACTCTGCAAAATGCCAGGGAGGGGACCCGACAGCTTCAGCCAGGGAACAGACACGCAGGGCCAGGCTGCTGCCCCACTGCCCTGTGCCACGGCCCTGGCAGCAGCCCCATTGCCTGCCCTGGGGGCACGGCACAGCTCGGGGAGGCTGCTCCGCTCCCCTTGGCCACGGCAGCTCAGCCCTGCCAGGAGCTCCTGCTGCTCCTTCCTCTCCCAGTGACGGGAGCTCCCGGGCCCTGGTTTTCCCAGGATTGCTGAGGTTGGTTCCCCCCACGCAAGATCTCAGCCTGGGGAAGTGAGAGAGGAGTGGTGCCATGGTGGGAGGACACGGCAGAGACACATCTGCAGCTGTGGTGAGGATGGGCAAGAGCTGGAACACCCACAGCATCCCTGTGCCCGGCCCTTCCTGGCAGAGAGGGCTGGAATCGGGGCTGTCCTGCGGCTGCAGCCCCCAGCACCCTCTGGGATGAGGTGATGTGGGGTTGTGTCCTCAGGAGAGGCACAGCCAGCCCTGAGCCCCACGCTGGGGAGAGGAGCCGTGAATTTAAGTCACTCAGGGGTCACACCGGGGGAGTTTTCAGCACTGAAGGTTCTTCCCCCCGAGGCTGCTGGGCACTGCCCAGGCTCCCCAGGGAATGGGCCCGGCCCCGAGGCTGCCAGAGCTGCAGGAGCGTTTGGACAGCGCTCTCAGGGATGCCCAGGCTGGGGTTGTTGGGGTGTCTCTGCAGGGCCAGGGGCTGGATCAATGATCCCTGTGGGTCCCTTCTAACTCGGGATATTCCAGGATTCCATCCATGCCAGTCACACGCAGTGGGACGAGGACATGGGGCAGTGTGGAACAGGACAAAGTGGATGTTCCCAGTGCCAGCAGGGCTGGATCCAGCAGTGGGAAGGCAGACGGGGCAGGCGGTGCCCAAACCACCCCTGGGCTGAGATCACGAGAAAGGAGGATGGAAAATGGGGCTGAGATGGAAAATTGGGCTCCTCTCTCCTGGCTGAGCCCTCTCCTCCTTCAGCAGAGCTGTCACCAGGATCTGGGAGCCTCTGCCATGGATGGGGACAGTGCCTGCAGCAGGGACTCACCTCACTGTGAGGTTTCTATTACTCCTCAAATGAAGCTGAAACTTGACATTAGATCACAAAACCCACTAAGGGGAGAAATCTGGGGAGGGAAGGGAAATCCCCCGTTGGGTCCAAAGAGGCACCACGTGTCCTCTCCTTCCCCCTGAAGCAAAGGCACGAAGGCCGCCGTGGCCCCAGCGCCCCAGCGCTTGCATCAGCCCCACTTCAGGGCACTGAAACTTCCCGATCCTCTCCCACAGAAAGGACGGATTCCCCGAGCTTGAACAATCAGGAAAAGTGCCCCAAGAATGGCACATTCCCATCCCAGTGACATCCAAAACTCCAACTCAGCCAGGCAAAACCTTTCCACCTCCTTCTGTCCCTTCCTCACCGTGGGGCACCCACCCCTGCTTTGGGACTTTTCCTGGCAGTCCTGGGTGCTGCCCCCTTCCTTCTCCATGGACAATATTTACCCTCAGCTGCCCTCAGGCCCTGCTGTTTTCACCTGTGAAGGTGCCAGATGCCCCATTTGGCATCTTGGACCGCCTCTGTGGGCAAGGCTCCTGTCCCTGTCTCCTGCTCCATGTCTAACTCCAGTGACAGCTGTCTCCTTTCCTCCATCTCTCACTTTCCATCTCCCTCCTTCCCTCCTCTCCTTCCCCCTGTCCCCATCCCCTTTTCCAGAGCCTCCTGCCTGTGCCCTGCCCAGACCAGGCTCCCTCAGCAGGTTCTCACACCCCTTTTAAAGTTTCTCCCACCACGAGCTGCCCCAGCCACCCCTCACCCCATGCCCTGGTGGGGGAACACGGTCCCACCGGGCTCCCCGGGGCACCCCTGGAGATCCCCTGGCCTCGGGGGAGGGGCTGAGATGGTTTCTGGGGGCGAGGGCGGCTTTTCTTTCCATTCAGAGGAGATTCCCCCACCCCGCGAACACGCACTGAGGGTTTCCTGCCCGTGGGCGGATTCTATCTTGGGCTGCAGCCGCCGGGGGACCCCACCTGGGGCCGGGGATGCCGCGTTTCCTCCTCCTCCACACCATTCCCAGGGTGCTCTCATCACCCCAGCTCATTTCTTTCTCGATTTTAAGGCCGTTTTCCAAGCCCCCCGGGCAGGATCGAACTCCCCAAGGATCCCCGAGGATCCCCTGTGCCTGTGTGGGATGATACCCCACTGCCGAGGGAATATGGAGCAGAAGGACCTGCTCCTCACCTGGCTCGCTCAGGGTGCAATTTCTGCACAACCAGATCATCTGAACGTGACAATTTGGGGGCCACTCTCTCTCCTGAGCCCTGCAAGAGTGCTCAGGGCTGGGGCACAATCCCCAGAGGTCCCAGCAGCAGCCTGCAGATGAAGGGGTGAGGGATGATTGTGGTGGGTGTGACGAGGGTGAGCAGCACCCTGGTGGCCCTGGGGGGTGGCTGTGGGAGGTGACCATGAGAGGTGACCACAGGAAGGGGCCAGAGGGGTTTTGTCACCAGCGAAGCAGCGCTGCCATGGAGTGCTTTTGCAGTTTTCAACACTCTGCACAAAACACGGGGGTTGCACTCAGAATTCCCCGGTGACCTTCCCAAGGAGCTGCCCCGAGGCTCTCTGACGTGGGCTTGAGGAGTTTCCATTCCAGCTCTGCTCAGGCTGGGGCTGGGCCCCTCCTACGGGTCCCAAATGAGGATTCCAGGCCTGTCTCCCCAGGGCCTCCCCCAGCGCCGCTGTGTCCCCTCCATCCCATGGCTGCTCCACAGGGACGTGGCCCTGCCTGGCAGGCGCCTGTGGACGGTCAGTGGCCATCCTGGTGTCCTCTCCTGTGCCAGCTGCAAATGGGGCTGGGGGCTGTGCAGTTCACACCAGGGCTGTCCCCTGGGAGCCCCGGGGCCCTGGGGACACACATGGCCCTGGGGACACACACGGCCCTGGGGACACACACGGCCCTGGGGACACTCACACAGCCCTGGGGACACACACACAGCCCTGGGGACACACACAGCCCTGGGGACACACACACAGCCCTGGGGGACACACCCACAGCCCTGGGGACACACACACAGTCCTGGGGACACACATGGCCCTGGGGACACACACAGCCCTGGGGGACACACACACAGCCCTGGGGACACACACACAGCCCTGGGGACACACAGCCCTGGGGACACACACACAGCCCTGGGGACACTCACGGCCCTGGGGACACACACACAGCCCTGGGGACACACACACAGCCCTGGGGACACTCACGGCCCTGGGGACACACACACAGCCCTGGGGACACACCCACAGCCCTGGGGGACACACACACAGCCCTGGGGACACACCCACAGCCCTGGGGACACTCACAGCCCTGGGGACACACACACAGCCCTGGGGGACACACACACAGCCCTGGGGACACACACACAGCCCTGGGGGACACACCCACAGCCCTGGGGACACACACACAGCCCTGGGGACACACACACAGCCCTGGGGGACACACATGGCCCTGGGGACACACCCACAGCCCTGGGGGACACACACACAGCCCTGGGGACACTCACAGCCCTGGGGGACACACACAGCCCTGGGGACACACCCACAGCCCTGGGGACACTCACAGCCCTGGGGACACACACACAGCCCTGGGGACACACACAGCCCTGGGGACACACCCACAGCCCTGGGGGACACTCACACAGCCCTGGGGACACTCACAGCCCTGGGGGACACACCCACAGCCCTGGGGACACACACACAGCCCTGGGGACACCCACAGCCCTGGGGACACCCACAGCCCTGGGGACACTCACAGCCCTGGGGACACACACACAGCCCTGGCCGTGCACAGCCATCAGTCACACCCAGCCAGGGGCAGGGCCCGATGGAGGGGGGTCCTCCCCGGAATGCCGGTGACAGGGACCCCCGGGGTGGTGGCAGCAGGGGAGCAGAGCCACCGATGTCCCGGGGCCACGCTGTGCCCAAAGGAAGAGAGGAAGAAGAGGGTCCCTGGTGCCTCCTGGCAGGGAGGACAGTGAGGATGACAACGCTCTCGGCATCACTTCTGTCCCCATGGCTGGAAGGAGCAAAAATAGGTTGGAGGAAGGGATCCATCGCTGTCACCACTGTCCCTCAAATGCCCTGTGGGGCAGCCCCAGCAGGCAGGGATGAACCGGGATCTGTCCCCAGACTGTCCCCTGGGGGATGGTGACTGTCACAACTCAGCTGGCAGGGTCGGGACAGCGGCGGGGGCTGCTGGTCACAAATGGGACCCGAAGGGAGGACAGCAAGCAAAGCCAAGGATGCTCCCAGGGAGCTGCTGATGGCACATGTCACCCTTTGGTGCAGGAAGTGTCCCTGCGGGTGCCAGAGGGTGTCCCAGCTGTGCAGGGGTGGCCAGGAAGGAGGGGGCACCCTCGGAGGGTCCCAAAGCAGCCCAGCCAAGCCCAAAAGTCGCCCCCGCTGGGAGCCCATCCCGGGAGCTGCTCCCCACCGCAGGGGCTGGGAGGGAGCTGGGGACAAAGTCGCTGTAATGTGAGAGATGGGCGGGATTTAAACAGAGGAGGAAAAAAAAAAAAAAAAAGAACGACTTTTGAGGCCTTTCTTCTCTCTCGCTGTTGTTGTTGTTATCCATAAATAATAATTAAACCACCATTTCCAGCCCAGGCCACTTGTTTTAAATTTCCTGGCTAAAGTGATGTAACAGCTGTGCGTGATGCAACGCCATGTGGAATGCATCATCCAGGAAACCAGAAAAAAATCGCCTTTCTGGCCAAGCGCTCGGCACAGCTCCTGCCCCCGGCCCCCGGCGCGGGGGTCCCGCAGCCCCCACGTCTGGGCTGGACACCCCGAAGTCCCCGTGGGACCCGGCTCTGGGTGCAAGGGGAGGACACAAGGGAGAGGCAGCTCCTGCTCCGAGGCTGCTGAGCTCCAGGTCAGTTCTAATTAAAAACTTTACAAATCAAGAACTGGCGTTTTGCTGAGGACAAACAAACCTGCACAAGCCCGACACGTACCCCGGAGCAGAGGGGAGGGGCTGGTGGGCTTGTCCTGGCAGTTTGTCCCATTTCCTCCCACTGCTCCCCCCAGTTTTGCCCTGCCCTGGGACCTCTTCGCAAATGGCCAGGGGAGCCAAAAGCTGCTGGTGGCTTCAGTGCCACCCCTGTGTGCCCCCACCACTGCGGGAGGGGTGTGGGGGCTCCCTGGCTCAACCCCCTCCACCTGGCAGGGTTTAACTCTCCCTCGGCTTCCCGCTGCTACAGGGAAGAATAAACTCTCCGGGATGCCCGTGCCCATCCCTCTGCCCCATCCACCTGTGCCCGGTGCCACTGACTTACCTTTGGAATGGGGCTGCCCAGAAGGGGCAGAGAAAGGGAAGAAAAAGAAGAGAAAGGGAAAGGTAAAGAGAGAAGGGAAAAAAACCCCAAACAAACAAACAAAAAGAAAATCAAAAACCCACCCAAGGTCACAGTGGGAAATCAGAAGTCAGAGCTGAGGCATTTCGGCAGCCGGGGCTGGAATGTCTGACTCACACTGTGACTAAATGCAAATATGAACTCAAACCTGCTCCTTAAAGTCCTCGGGATCCAGCGAGGAGCCCCGAGCCCCCACAGGCCCCTTGCAGTGGCCCAGCCTGGCCGGATGCTGGCCACGTCTCGGTGGCTCCAGGACGGGCACCTGCAGCGAGCGATGCTCCGCACGTCCCGCTCGGATTCACCTCCCTGAGCTGGGATGAGAGGGAGCCTGGGGCGGGATGGGGCTGCCAGACCCCGGCTCCGGGTGGGACGTGCTCACCTGTTTGTGCCCCTTGCTGTGCCCATGCCCAGGGGACCTCCTGGGGCTCTCCTGGTGTTTAGGGCAGGGGGGCTCAGTGCAGCTCCGGCCTCACCGGGTGGTCCTGGCCCATCCGTCCCCTCTGGACTGGGCATCAGGTCATGGCTGTGGGTGGCTGTCACAGTGTCCCCAGTCAGTAACAGAAGGGAAAAGGGTCTGGGTACCTGGAAGGGGCAGCGCCGTGCCCAGGGAATCACAGGGTGGAAACCCAGCCCAGCTCAAAGGAAATTCCAGGGAAATGGGGACTTTTCCCCAGTATATACATAATTTTTTTTTTTTTACAGCCCATTTTGTTGCCCAGCACTGACTTGTACTTTATTCATTTCCAGTTTTGTAAGAGCAGGTGGGAGGCTCTGAGGGCAGTGGCAGGTGTCCCACAGCCCCCACTGGGGACAGAGCCTCCCCCACCCATTTCCACTGTACGGAGGTTGGACCAGCCCAGCATTTCTAAGCTCTCCTGGCCAAGGACTGCAGCAAGCCTTCCCCAGACCCTCATGAACCACTGGAACGTGCCATGGGGACATTGACAGGCCAGTGTGGGGGTTCAGAGGTAGAACAAGCTGCCCCAAAGCTGCCTTTGAACAATCCATCCCTCCATCCCTCCATCCATCCCTCCCTCCATCCCTCCATCCATCCCTCCCTCCCTCCATCCCTCCATCCCTCCCTCCACCCCTCCCTCCATCCATCCCTCCCTCCATCCCTCCATCCATCCCTCCATCCCTCCTTCCATCCCTCCATCCATCCCTCCCTCCATCCCTCCCTCCATCCATCCCTCCATCCCTCCTTCCATCCCTCCATCCATCCCTCCCTCCATCCCTCCCTCCATCCATCCCTCCATCCCTCCTTCCATCCCTCCATCCATCCCTCCCTCCATCCCTCCATCCATCCCTCCATCCCTCCTTCCATCCCTCCATCCCTCCCTCCATCCCTCCCTCCCTCCCTCCATCCCTCCATCCCTCCATCCATCCCTCCCTCCATCCTCCTTCCATCCCTCCATCCCTCCCTCCCTCCATCCATCCCTCCATCCCTCCCTCCATCCCTCCATCCATCCATCCCTCCCTCCATCCCTCCATCCATCCCTCCCTCCCTCCCTCCAGCTTCAGGTCTCAGCCTTTCCTTTTGCACCAGCAGCCCCGAAGACACAAATGGGCCCTGCCCCTCCTCGGTGATCTCGGTGACCTTGGCTGGTTTTTGGCTCTGGGAATGGGGTCAGGACACCTCATTCAGCCCCCCTGGGTCAGGCAGGTTCTGCCTCAGGCCTTGTTCAGGGCTCCCCTGCGCAGGGATGGTGGTGTGGGCTCACACCCAACGGAGCCTACAAAGGTCTCCAAGGGTTCCACATGAGCAGAGTGTGGCCCTGATGTCATCACACAGAGGGGAAACTGAGGCACAGAGACCAGGGACAGAGATAAAAACCCAGCCAGAGGAAGTGCTCCTCTTCCAGGGGACATCACAGAGTCATGGGATAGTTTGGGTTGGAAGGATCTTAAAGCCCATCCAGTTCCACCCCTGCCATGGGCAGGGACACCTCCCACTGTCCCAGGACGCTCCAAGCCCCAATGTCCAGCCTGGCCTTGGCCACTGCCAGGGATCCAGGGGCAGCCCCAGCTGCTCTGGGCAGCAGAGCTGAGGATGACACCCTGTGAGGATGACCTGCCTGTGGGGGAAGCTCTCCACGCCTTCCTTTGCACAGTGCTGCCTTTGCAGCCTCCACTACGCTTTTCTCCCTTGGCATCGCCAGTTCTGAGCATTGCAAGAGTCACTGTGAAGCTGCTTCATTTAAGCCACGGCTTCCAGCACCTGGACACAACCTCGGCATTATTTTCTTATTTATCAGTTGTTTGTCATCAGCACAACCAATTGTGAAGAGGGTGAAAAGTGCTATCCCCATCCCAAAGGTTCAGGAGATGGAAACAATGAGAACTTGAGATGTTCTCGGGAGAATCTTGATGGTTCTTGGGGCTGCCCTGTGCAGGGCCAGGAGCTGGGCTCTGATGATCCTTGTGGGTCCCTTCCCACTCAGGAGGTCCCAGGGTTCTGGGGTTCTACGTTGCCCATGCTGTGTTTTATGCCCCTACCCCACCTCACAAGGTGCCCAGGGGATGTTGAGGTTGCCCCTGAGCCTGAGGCTCCAGCACCTCTTCAGGTGGGGAACGTCACTGGAGCCCCTCTGGTGTCACCTCTGGGTGGATGTGTCTGCACAGCATCCTCGTGGTGACCCGTGGTGCATCCCCCATCCCCTCTGCTTCCTCCTGCCCTACCAAAATAGCCTGAAATGGGAAACTGAGGGGGCCACGCTAAGAACTGGAAGGGGGAACTTCTCAGCTTCCAAAAAAACCCCCACGATGTCAGAGGAGTTTGAAGCCCTCCTGGTTCCCCATGAGCAGGCCTGGGGACACACTTTTTGCCATGATGCTGGCACCCACCAGGAAGGAGGCATTATTAATCATAGAGTAATTAATTATAGGCTGCAGAGCTGGGTGGGGAGAAACCTGAGGAGGTTCAACAAGGGCGAGTGTAGGGTCCTGCACCCTGGGAGGGATAACCCCAAGTGCCAGCACAGGCTGGGGGTGACCCACTGGAGAGCAGCTCTGCAGAGAAGGACCTGGGGGTCCTGGTGGATGACGAGCTGTCCCTGAGCCAGCAGCGTGTCCTGGGGCCAGGGGGGACAATGGGACCCTGGGGGGCATCGGGAAGAGTGGCCGGCGGGGCAGGGAGCGATGCTGCCCCTCTACTCGGCCGTAGTGAGGCACATCGGGGGTGCTGTGTCCAGTTCTGGGACAAGAAGGACAAGGAGCTACTGGAGAGGGTCCAGCAGAGGCCCCAAAGATGATTTGGGGTCTGGAGCATCTCTGTGATGAGGAGAGACCGTGGGAGCTGGGCTTGGTTAGTCCAGAGAAGACAGAGGGGATCTCACCAATCCATACAAGTATCTCCGAGGGGTGGCAGAGGATGGAGCCAGACTCTGTTCAGTGGTGGCCAGCAACAGGACAAGGAGCAGTGGCCATAAACCAAACCACCAGAAGTCCCACCCCAACATAAGGAAGAACTTCTATCCATGAGCATGGCAGAGCCCTGGAACAGGCTGCACAAAGAGACTGTGGAGTCTCTGTCCAAGAGAGGGAGACTCCAAAACCCACCTGGACATGTTCTTGTGTCACCTGCTCTGGGTGACCCTGCCTTGGCAGGGAGTTGAACTGGATGATCTCCAGAGGTCCCCTCTAACCCCAACCATTCTGTGAAATGGAAATTCTATTTTCAACATAGACCAAGTGACCAAAACAGCTCAGAGCAGGAAAATCTCCTCACCGCTTTCATCCCACACTGTCCTGGCCATGGATGCCTGTGGAAAACCAGCGAGGCTCATGCCAGCTCCTGCCCATCCCATCCCACCTCTCCATCACTTGGCTTTGCCCAGCCACCAGCAGCGGGAGAGCAAAGCTCGGAGGTTTAATTACAATTGCTGACAGGGAAATTATGGCCACACACGCAAAATTAGAACATAATTGTGTTAGGGAAATGTTTCATCTTCTCCCTGTCATCCCCGGGAGCGGAAGGCGGAGGGGGAGCAGCAGGAGAGGGAAGATGTTGGCAGGAGGCCTCGCAGTGGAGGAGTGGCTGGGCTCAGGGTGCTGGAGGTGACTCCAGTCCCAAGGGCCACTGGGCACAGAGAAAATGCAGCAGCAAGTGGTGAATGGCTCCTCTTCATAGAGCAGCAGCAACGAGGCAACACTCGCCTTCCTTCACCCAGAGCTGCAGAGGGACTGGGGACAAGGCATGGAGGGGCAGGACCCAGGGAATGGCTTCCCAGTGCCAGAGGGCAGGGCTGGATGGGATCTTGGGAAGGAATTGTTCCCTGGGAGGGTGGGCAGGCCCTGGCACAGGGTGCCCAGAGCAGCTGGGGCTGCCCCTGGATCCCTGGCAGTGCCCAAGGCCAGGCTGGACATTGGGGCTTGGAGCAGCCTGGCACAGTGGGAGGTGTCCCTGCCCATGGCATGAGGATGGAACAAGATGAAGTTTAAGGTCCCTCCCAAACCAAACTGTTCCATGATTTTATGATTCCATGTGCCTCGGACCAGCACCTCTCTGCCAGCCCACAGCCCCATCCTCACTGAATTGGGGCAGGGGCCATCCTCACCCCTGGGATGATCCATCCTGATGACAGGAGATGACTTTGCTCAGTGACCCCATCTAAATGTGGGCAATTCTTTCCACTTTAAAAAAAAGGAAAATAAAAGCCAAATGGCCCAAAGCTGCAGGTGACAGCTGGCCCCGCTGCAGAAGGGTCAGGCACAGGGAAAGCCAACCCAGCTTTGCTGACCGATGAGCTTGGAGCTGCCTGGGCAGGGCAGGAGAAGCAGCTTTTGCCAGGGAGAACAGCCCAGCTCCTCCATGATCCCTGTGTTGGATCCAGGGTGGATTCAGGGAGATGAGGTGCACCCCTGCCCACACCTGCTGCACCAATGTGTTTGTACCTCTGCTCCTGCACCTCCTGAACCAAGTGTAACTGGGCAAAGCACCATCTCTCCACCCCCACTCCCAGCTCCTCTAAAAACCCACTGGAGAAGAGGTGGGGGAAGCTCCCAGGATCCCAGGGAATGATACAAACTCCCTAACCCCAAAGAGCCAAGCAGACAAATGTTCCACGGTCCTGTTGGCACCTGCCAGCTGCTTCTGAGTGCTGGCACTGGCTGCAATGGCAAAGTGGGCAGGGAAATGGGCAGGGAGGTGTGGAAGTCTATGGGATCCCACATGGACACTGGGATCGAGGGCACTTGGTGACACAGAGCTGGGTGGTGGGGTCATATGCTGGAGAGAAGGGATGGGGAACCACAGGGACCTGGACAGGCTGGAGAGGTGGAATTGTGCCAAACTCATGAAGTTCAACAAGTCCAAGTGCAAGGTACTGTACAGGGATCACAGCAATCCCAAGCAAAAGTACAGGCTGGACACAGAACGGATCAGGAGCAGCCCTGGGGAGAAGGACTTGGGGGTGTTGGTGGGTGAGAGGCTCAACCTGCCCCGGCCATGGGCACTGACCCCAGAAACGCCCCCCTGTGCTGGGCTGAGCCCCAGCGTGGGCAGCAGGGGAGGGGGGATTCTGCCCCTCTGCCCGCTCAGCTGAGACCCCACCTGCAGAGCTGCCCCAGCCCTGGGGAACATCATCAGGAGCACGGGGTGCTGCTGGAGCCACTCCAGAGGAGGCCACGGAGATGCCCCAAGGGCTGGAGCCCCTCTGCTCTGGAGCCAGGCTGGGAGAGCTGCGGGTGCTCACCTGGAGAGGAGAAGGCTCCAGGGAGAGCTCCGAGCCCCTTGCAGGGCCTAAAGGGGCTCCAGGAGAGCTGCAGAGGGACTGGGGACAAGGCATGGAGGGCCAGGAGCCAGGGAATGGCTTCCCAGTGCCAGAGGGCAGGGCTGGATGGGATCTTGGGAAGGAATTGTTCCCTGGGAGGGTGGGCAGGCCCTGGCACTGGGTGCCCAGAGCAGCTGGGGCTGCCCCTGGATCCCTGGCAGTGGCCAAGGCCAGGCTGGACATTGGGGCTTGGAGCAGCCTGGGACAGTGGAAGGTGCCCCTGCCCATGGTCAGAGGTGGAACTTTGAGGCCCCTCCTCACCCAACCCGCTCCGAGGTGACTCCAGGATGTCACACACGGACTCTCCATCCCAGCCCCGCTGCACTGCAGGGTCCATCCGGGGCCGGGTCGCAACCGCGCAGGCCCGTCCAGGCCTCAGCGCTCCCGGGTGACCCCAGAACCCACAGCGGGGCTGCCCCGGCCCCACCTGTCCGGGGCCGGCGCTGTGCCGAGGGGCCGCGCCAGCCCAGCGCCGCGGAAGGTGCCCGGGGGCCTCCCGGGGGGGCGGCGCGGCCGGGCTGCGGCCGTCACGCAGGTCCCGCCGGGCCCCTCCGGCCCCTCGGCGAGGCACCCGGGGGGCGGCGGCTGCCAAGCAGCAGCTGCCGGGCGGAGGCTCCTGCGGCGGGACCCTCGGGGACCCCGGCCCTGCCCGCCCTGCCCCGCCAGGGGCCCCGTCGGCGGCGCGGGGGGGGAGCTGCGGGCGGCGACGACAACCAGCGGCCCGCCCCCGGTCCCCGCCGCCCCGCCCCCGCGCTCGGTGGGCGGGGACCGCGGCAATCCGCGCTGTGGTTGGCCGCATCACCTGCCAATCAGACCAGCAGAGCCTTCCCATTGGTCAGAGCCCCCCTGTCTTATCAGTCCATCTCGTGGAGCTCCCGTGTCGTCACCGTCGCTGCACCGCTGGCAAACGTCCCCCTCCGCTAGGAAACATAGTCCCCACCACGGCGGTGCCCCCGCCGCGCCGCCGCGGCCCCATCCCGCCGCCCCCGGTGCGGCCACGCGTGTGCCGGTGCCCCGGGGCGCGCGCGGGGCGGCATCATCCCCCCCGCTCCCCGCCGCTCGTACGGGCAGCGGATGGATACGGCGGGGGCGGGGCGTGCGGCAGCGGGTTGGGCGGGCGTGCGGGGGGAGGCGGCAGAGGCGGGCGCGGGGGGGGTTGCGGGGGGGAGACGCCGTCGCTGCCGCCGCCGCGGGGGGAACCATGCGGGGGCCGCGGGGCGGGCGGCAGGGACAGCGGCGGGAGGCGGAGCGGCGGCGGCTGCGGCGGCCCCGGCGGCGGCAGCAGCAGCAGCGTTAGGGCCCGGCCCGGCGCGGGGCGGGGCCGCGGGGCGGTCCGGGGCGCACGCGCCGCCCGGTGCGGGGCGATCGCGCCGCTTCGCTACATTGTATCCGCCGGCGGCGGAGAACAATAGGCGCCGCCGCCGCCCCCGGGCCTGGGCGCCGCGGCCGCCCCCGCCCCCGCCGCGACCCCCGCCACCCTTCATGCGCTTCCCCTGCCCCGGGCGCGCCGGGCCTGGAACAGGTAAAAAAAAAAAAAAAAAAAAATATATATATATATAAATAGTAAAAATAATAACCGAGCCAACCCGGCCGCGCCGCCCCGGGGCTGCGCGGAGCGGGGGTCCCGGCGCTGCGGGCGCGGGGGGTACCGGAGCTGGGGGTGCCGGTGTGGCGGGGCTCGGAGCGCGGCCCCCTCGCTCGGTGCGCCCGCGGCTGCGGGCGCGGAGCGGGACGGGACGGGCTCGGCGCTATTGTCCCCTCGGCAAAGTTTGCCGGGGCCGGGGAAAGGGGGGGCGGCAGCGGCGGGGCGGGCTCGGGGGGCGTGTGGGGCGGCTGCAAGGGGGTGCGCGGGTCCCCGCCGGGGAGGGGGGCCCGCGCTCGGTCCTGCTGCGAACTTCAGCCGAGCGCAGCCCGCCGGCCGCCCCCGGCCCGCCGCAGCCCCCCCGGGGGTCCCTGAGCCCCTTCCCGGCTCGGGGGGCTGCGGGAGCCGCGGGACCCAGCGCGGGGGTGGCTGCTTCGGCTTCGCCCCGCGGCTGGGAGGGGGCCTGTGGGGGCCGCTTCGCCCCCCTGCGCTCTCCGGTCCGGTCCGGGAGGGGGCTGGGGGCTGCCCACCGGGACCCCGTCCCTACGGCGCGGGGGTCGCGGGTGGGGGGCAGCGAACAACTTCACCCCCACTCCCGGCCCGCGCCTGTCCCGGGGCCGCCGAGCCTTTGTCCGGGCCGGGGAGGGACCCCGGGGGCACGGGGACATCTGGGAGGGGGACCCGGCCCAGCGCCCCGGCCCCGCGGGCTGCTTTGGGGTCAGAAAGTGTGCGTGGAATAAATAAAAATAACACCCCCCCCCCAGCCTGGCTTTGGGGCGGCCACGGGTTTTGTTCACGTTGTCCCCGGGTGCCTCGGGGGTGCAGGGTTTGGAGGGGCTGGGAAGTGATGTGCCCCCCTCCCTCCTTCCACGGGTTCTCCGGGGTTTCTTCTCCCCCAGCCACACTTGAGGCACCGGGGCAGAAGGTTGGGAAAGTGGCTTTAAAAACACTGACCAGATGCACTGATGACACTTTGAAAAAGGCTTTTCAAAGAAAATGAAAAGAAGGGGAAAAAAAAAAAAAAAGAAAATTCCCTGGCTGTTTTTTATAGTGGTGAAGGCTTTTTACACGCTGGGCTGATTTCAGCCTTTTTTTATGAAACTTCATTGAAATGTAGTGGCTGAGCCTACAAACACTTTGGATCATGTGGAGTTTTCTTTTTTTTTTTTACTTTTTTTTTTTTTAACCTTATGATTAATGAGTTAAATTTATTGGCCAGCTGCCCTTTGTAACCATGAATGAGTTCCTTAAAAAAAAAAAAAAGGCTGAAAAAAAAAAAAAGGAATCTTTTATCTCATCCCAGGCCTCTCTTCTTCCCTCCCAAAGAAATATTTTTCTGTCATAGCAAGCTGGCCAAAAAGATCAATCTCCCTTTTGAAAAAAAATAATCTGCAAAATTAGGAAGAATAATATTTACCTATCTTGCAAGGTTGCCTGGAGGGCTTTATTTTTGCAAAAACACTCCGAAAACAAAATTTTTTTGTTTCCAGTCCCTTTTGGGAGTGGAGAGGTTCAGTTCTCACTGAGCACAGCCTGGCTGGGCATCCCCAAACACAGCCCCTGAAAAAGCAGCTGCAGGTGCTCGGCGACCCGAAGGAAAGAGCTGTAACATCAGACTTTTTATTTTTTTTTCCCTTTTTTTTTTTTTTTTTTTAAACAAAACTCAGCAAGGACAAGAGAGCCTCCTGCGGGGAGCAAGCGTGGGGGAAGGCGAGGGGGCGAGCCGAGCCAGACAAGCGCCTGAGTGATAACTTGCCTGAACCCTTTGATAAATGAGTTGACTCTTTTTTTTTTTCCCTTTTTTTTTTTTTTCCCCTTTCCCCCCCTTCATTTGCCACACGCCAGGAACAGAATTGGCCCGAACTAGTGGAATTGGCAGCAAAAAACTAACATACAAGTGTGTCTGGTCAATGGAGCGCTTGTTCCTGCCACTGGGTGCTGTGTGAGGACTCCGACTGTGCTCTGGCCCCGGAGTTGGACGCTGCAGACGCGCTCAGGGTTTTTCTTTTCTCGCCTCTCCGCTCTGTCTTTTTCAAATATTCATCAATGGGGTGGGTAGTTTGCTGTAGTCATTAAAATATCTCTCTCCCCTCCCCCTCGCTTTCTCCAGGACTGCCACTGTTGAGTCTGTGGGAATATGAATCAGCAGCAGCAGAGAATGGCTGCAGTTGGGACAGACAAAGAGCTCAGTGACCTGCTGGACTTCAGTATGGTGAGCGAGCGCGGCCGGGGGGCTGCGCAGCCCCGGGGCTGGGAGCTGCACAGGGGAGGAAATGTGAGCCCGTAAATTGGACATGATGGGTTTCAGATGTGCCGTGTTTGTGTGTGTGCACATGTGCTGCAACTTGTTTATTTTCAAGTTAAAGCAAAGCCTCTGCCCCTCCTCTCCCCCTCTTCCCCTCAGACGTGTGTTGTTCCCTCGCAGGGAGGACAGAGAGGTCTCTTTTCTGGATGGGAAATTTTGGGGGAATTAACAGAGTTGTGTATTCTCTGTTTAAATGCTCGCTGGGTGACTGTTTCTGCAGCCATGCAGAGATGTAACTTCAGTAGCTGATTAATCAAGCTTTTTTCCTCTCCCTCGATCCAGACTATTAAACTTTTGCTCCCACAGGTTATTTTGTCACAGTTTGAAACGTGTCCAAGCTCTCCAGCACATTATTTTTGCAGGAGTTGGACACTTGTGCTCCCCATGCTCTGCTCTTCTGTATCCTGGAAACCTTGAACTGCATTTAGGAGCTGTTTATTTTCAAAGAAACAGGACCTAAGAGTTCCCCCTGAAAGGGTGTGCACAGCTCGGAGGGAGGAGAAGTCCCTTTAGTCACAGCAGAGCGGGGTTAGTCCCTGGCACATCCCACCGTGGCACTGCCAGCGGTGCCGCCTCTCCTTGGCAGGTGACTCATGGAGGGCAGAGCTGGTGTTCAAAGGCAAATAACTGTCTGTGGGGTTCCTCTGTTGTGTGCTGCACCCTCATGGCCCTCGGAGCGTGTGTCTTGCTGTCGAGATAAGCAAACGTGCTGCAGAGATAGAAACAACAGCTCCAGCAGGGGGAATGGCCGTGAGAGTCACCCCAGCCCGGGTCACCCAGCCCACATCACTCTGCTGGGCTGATGTTCCTGCCTCTTGGAGGAGAAGGGACAAAAAGTGGTGGCAGGGCAGAGCTAGGGTCACCTGCTGTCCTGGTGGCTGTGGCACCTGTGGGTGTGCTGAGGCTCATCTGCTTTTCTGCCTCCACACGCTGAGGTTCAGCCCTGGGAAATAAACCTTTGCTGCAGCTGGGGGTTGTACCTGTCCTGGCAGGGCTCTGTGCTGCAGAGGGGCACGGGGGAGGGAGGTCTCTCAGCCCCCCCGAGCAGCTCTCCTGCAGGAGAGGCCCAGTTCTCCCAGTTTCACACTTCTCTTGGGAGGCTGGTTCCATTACGTTGCTGGTGATGGGCCTTTCCAGTAGAACGCGTTACAGTGGGTACAGGGACTGCAGTGGTGGTATCCCTGTAAAACCTCGAATCTGCTCAGGGCTTGCTGTGGTTATTTGTCCCTCTCAGAGGTCCTGCAGGTTGGCAGGAGCCCTGGGGCTTTCCATCAACTGCACTTTGGGTCAGTAACCCAGAATCTGCTCCCTGATGGTGGCTGCAGCAGCTCCCACTTCGTTTTTTCTCCTCCTTGGAAAAAAAAAATCAAATCCCACTCCCCATTTAGAGCTTTGAAAAACCCCCAAGGCCTTCTTTTCCAATTTAACCACCCATCCTCATTTGCATGCCTAGAGCTGTATTCCCTGCAGGAGTCCTGACCTGGTCCCTCTGTACACAAATGTTTCTGTCCCTGGAGGTGAATCCACACCAGAAAGGTTCAATTTGGGTTCGGATTCAATGCTTTTCCACTGGTATGATTCTGGGAAGGACCAGAACTCATCCTGTGCTCCTCCAAGGCTGGTGTAGAGGTGCTGGGGGTAGCTGCTCACAGCATCAGGGCCTGCAAATGTCATTTGCCAGCAAATGACTCGAGGACGTTCCCTCCAGCATCCGCTGGCCGATGGGCTCCGGCGCAGCCTGGACCAGAGCCAGCTCTGTCTCACAAACCCTCATCCCCGCACACCCATCTCCTCGCTGTGCATAAAGGGAATATTAACATCTCGAGGATGAGGAGCTGAAATGGAAAAGCTTCCTAGACAGGAGATGAGTCTGTTGAGGAGGCGCTCCGTGGCTTGCTCTCCCTGTGTCCTTGGGATACAGGATTTTTGACCACAAAGCTTGCTCTTTCAAGTGTATTTATATTTTTCTTTGAATAAACAGGAGTGGAGCATTGGTTCAGTAATCCTCTCCAGGAGAGTAGAGGGGAGGGAAAAGTAGAGATACTCAGAGCAGCTGGAAGCATTTGCTTCAGATCAGTGTTTTGATTCTTTTTTTCTAGGGAAAATGTGTTCAGCCCCAGCAGTCTGTGGTCCAGTCCTGCACTGGGTTTTGCTGTGCAGGGAAGGAATTTTAAGGCCCTAAGGGGATGGCATCGCCTGCCATGAGTTCCTGGGGTCAGTCAATGACAGAGTTGTGTGAGATGCTGCAAACTGGGCCTGCAGTCCTGAAAGAAGAGACTCGTCTCATCCCCTCTTTAGTAAATAAATCCATTGGGTAGATGTTGAGCTCCAAAGCACTCACCAAAAGCTTTGTGCCACTGTAATTTGCCAAAAAGGGCAGAAATCGAAGGAATCTGTAAGTGAGCAGGAGTCAAAGGAAAGGCCCAGTGATGCTTTGGGGTGTGCATGGCAGCACACTTACCTCTACCCCCAAATAAATTGCCTTTTCTAATTGCCCCAAAGTGCAGGTAATTTGTAAGCTTGCCTTCACCACTGCTGTCTGGCAGCAGGCCCAGCTGGGCTGGCAGATCTGGAGAGGAGCTTTTGAGAAAGCATCCTGCCTGTAGACCCGAGTGGGCAGCTCAGCCTATTGATTAGGCTGGGCTTTGGTGGCTGCCAGGCTTTGCAGCTCAGCCTGATGGGCACAGGCTGTGTATGGGGGGAGCTGCCCTTGGCCTGTGCTGTCGGGAGATGCTCAATCACAAGAACCTGGATATGAGGAAAAGGTTCTTCCCCCCGAGGCTGCTGGGCACTGCCCAGGCTCCCCAGGGAATGGGCCCGGCCCCGAGGCTGCCAGAGCTGCAGGAGCGTTTGGACAGCGCTCTCAGGGATGCCCAGGCTGGGATTGTTGGGGTGTCTGTGTGGGGTTGGATCAATGATCCCTGTGGGTCCCCTCCAGCTCAGGATATTCCAGGATTCTCAGACATTTTGTGGTTCCTGGTTACCCCAGGCAGTGTCTCGCTTGTGGCAGTGTTGGTGTGCAGTGGGAAGGTGCCACACGGGTGTCCTGGCTGGGCTGAGCTGCTCTGAGGGACAGGGACACCCTGGGCAGGGGACAGGGGAGCGGAGCAGCCCCGGGTGTGTCGGTGCCGCCGAGTGCCAGCCGAGCCGGGAGCGGGCGTGTGCCAGTGCCAGCCGGGGCTCTGGCAGGAGCGAGGTGCTGTTAACAGCCATGATTATTAGCAGAGTATTAACCATATGCTGCGGGGAGCTGCCTGGCAGAGGGGCTTTCTGGCTCGCCGCAGGGTGGGCAGGGGCTTGAGCAGTCACACGGGACCTGCTGCTCCCGCTGCGCCACGGCCCCAGCCCCGGATCTGGGGGTGGGAGCCGAACTGCTGGCAGCAGGCAGGGCTGGAGCAGCTCCTGCTGCTCTGCTGGAGGATGCTGAAGCCGTGCCCTGCTCCGGCCAAGCCCCAGCGCCTGCATTTCCGTGATAAAACTCTGAGTTTTGCTCAGAGCGAAGCAGTTGTAGAGTTTAAAGTTTGACTTCACACCGCAGTGGGCGTTTGGGGCTGTAGTCAGGAAGGTCTGTCTTAAGTGAGCATGTATAAAATGTCCTGCTGGCAATGTATTTTGAGTCAAATTCCCTCTTCTCCCTGAATTAACAGCTGGATAGTTTCCATGCTGCAAAGTAAGATTTCAGGTTTGGAGTTCAGGCCTGAGGTTGGTTCAGCCTGGAGTTCATCAGGTGGGAGAGGGGAGAGAGTGAGCACTGATTTCATTTGAGAAGCGATGCACTTCTAGATGTGCACAATCAATGAAATGCTGCTTGATGTTCCCTGTTTCTGGCAAATTCCCTTTCTTCCTTAGGAGTTTGCTGTATGAAGTGTGGGGTCTCTTGGCTATAACCTCCTCAGGGGAGCGTGCAGGCGTTTGGGTCTTCCCGTGCTCTGGATTTGCCTATTTTACCCTGGGAGAAACAGAGGGAGAATAAATTCTTTGGGAGGGGTGGAAATCGAGCTAGGAAGGAATGCAGAAGTTGTCAGCTCTCAGGGAGGCTGGAGGTAGGACTTGAAAAACCAAATACAGCGATTTAAGGTGGGGGATTTTACATAACCGTTTAAATCTACATTATTCAAATCTAACAAAGGCCAAGTAATGACCCAGTTACAACCCTTGAGAGCTCATGCCTGGGTCCCTCCTCAATGCCTGGGTCCCTCGGTAGGTGCCAGCTCCGGTTCATCTCCTCCCTCCCCCCAGTTTATTTTTAAAGCAGCATTTAAAAGCAGAAAGGAAATTTGCAGTGGGTGGATGAACTTTGCCTGTGAGCGACACACGCCAGCGAAGGCACTTCACGTATGACTTGTGCCAGGCTCCTCGGGGCAGCCTCAGCCCACACCTCAGTGGAAAAAGAGGCTGGGAGCAAGAAAAAAGCCCAGAACACCTCCTGGGGTTGGCAAGTCATAAGTGTGGAGGGGTAACCCGGGGTTCCCCCCTCTCCATCACCCTTCTTTGACAGCATGAGGTTGTGTCAGGGCTGGGCATGGAGCTCAGGGAAAGGTTCTTCCCCCCGAGGCTGCTGGGCACTGCCCAGGCTCCCCAGGGAATGGGCCCGGCCCCGAGGCTGCCAGAGCTGCAGGAGCGTTTGGACAGCGCTCTCAGGGATGCCCAGGCTGGGGTTGTTGGGGTGTCTGTGCAGGGCCAGGGGCTGCACTGATGATCCCTGAGGGTCCCTTCCAGCTCAGGATATTCCAGGATTCTGTGCTTTAGCATCCCCACTTGCCCTGCTGCAGGAAGGGGTCCATGACTCCTAAATCCCCTGGGGAGGGAGAGCAGGAAGGTGTTGCATCAGCCTCGAAGTCTCTCTCCAAGCAGGTGGAGGAGGGGAGGGGTTCCCGGGGCTGAGAGGGGTGTGGGGGTGTTTTGGGGGTGCTGGGCATCACTGCCCTGGGGGGGACACTCCTCCTGTTCTGCAGAAGCAGAAGGTGCTGGGTGCACAATGGAACAAGGCTGTTCATTTTCTCCACTCATGTTTGCTGCTTAAACCTTGGGTTTTTCAGCCTCAGCAAGTGCTGAGCAGAAACGCTCCTGAAAAGAGCCGGCAGTGCGGTTGTTTTAATTTTTTGTTTGTTTTTTGTGTGTGTGTGTGTGTGTGTGTGTGCTCCCTGCCGGTCTGTTCATGGTGCATCCCTTCCCCCCTGCTCACACACACAGACCTGCCCCTTGGGAGTTTAATCTTAATCTCCTTCCCCACCTGAACAAGAGGGAGTGAGCAGGGGCAGGGTGGGATCAGCCACCTCAGTTCCAATTTCAGCACTTCTGGAGACGTTTGCAGAACCCCCCCTGGCCTGCAGCGGTGCAGAGGAGCGGGAGCTGCAATCTTTGGGGTTTGTTTGTATTTTCTAGCCCAACTTCCTGAGGAAACAAAGCTCATCCGATGGTGGGGCTGCTGGGCCACCCCAAACACCTTGGGAGCCCCTGGGGTGAGCAGCAGCCTCGAGGCACATGCCAGGGGGCTGTGGGCAGGCAGGTGAGGGCAGGTGTGTGCAGGCAGCTGGGGTGAGCACTAAACACTGTTCACACCTTCATTTAAATCCGTGTATAAAACATCTACACCCCGCGCACGCACGTACACCATCCCAAATTTGTGCTCTTTATGAATGGCACTTGGTTCCTTAACTGCTCTCTTTGCATCTCTACCACATTTAACTGGTTTTTGTTGTTGTTTTGTTTTTTTTTTTCCCTCCCCAGCATTTGTGAAAACAAAGCTGGGCAGACAGTTCTGTACAAAGGAATGTTTCTGACCACGGCCAGACATCAGCTATGTCAGGGCATGAAACGCTGCCTTTCTGTAGGCTCTTGTGCCATTACATTGTTTAATCTTCAAAGCATTAAACTTTTAAGTTACTCAGACATTACAAAGCTAAAAATAATAAAAATTCAAATGACTTGGTGGTGAAAGTATCTTGAGTAGAAAAAGGATATTAAAATGTTAATTCACTGAGCGTTTTCCCACCAGTTGTTTTATTGGCTGGAGCTCCATTTGTGTGGAGGAGAATTAGTTTTCTTTTCTGCTGCACGCAGGTGCATGTAAATTATTAAATAGCAGCCTCTGAAACTCTCCCAACTTTTATTAAAAATATTTATACAGGTTAGGTGACGAGGTGTGCAGTATTTTTGAGGAAGCTCCTGGCAGGAGAGGCTCAGTTGTGATAATGAAGCTGCAGCGACAGAGCAAACAAGTCCCCAGAGCGACCGATTCTGTGAAATACATTAATTTTTTAAATCATGAGTAACTGCCTTTGCCCTTGGAGCAGCTTCTCCCCCCAGGCCCCAGGGCTGTGTCAGGTCCTGGTGCTGCTGCAGCCCCCAAAGCAGCGGGGTGGGAGCTGCTCCATGAGGCTGGGGGTCATCCCCAAGCCCTCCCTGCCCGTGCCAGCTGGACACACGGGCAGCCCTTGTCCTGCCCAGGCCCTGCACGTGGCTGGAGGTGTGGGATGGGACCAGGACTCCTGTGGGAGCTGGGAGAGTGAGGGATAAAAGGAGCTTTGCTGTCATTATCCTGCTGGCTGTTTATGAATGGAGTCGGCCTTTCCCCAGGGCTCACCTGTAGCTGGGGTGAGCAATTTGGGGATGAAACTGTTGGTTTGGACCGCAGCAGGGATGCTCCTTGGCTGGTTTCCAGCTGCCCTGAGGAGCCAGGGGCTGTGCAGGTGGGGATGTGTGTGTCAGAGCAGGGCTGTGCCTCCCTCCCGCCCCTCCTGCGTGATGGAGCAGGGACACCAGGAAAGTTTTTTGCATCAATAAAGGGCTGCTCTCCCCCTCCCCTCCCCCAGTGTGACCCCTTTGCAGCAGCACAGTAAAACCAACACACTGAAATCTCTTTTCTCTTCCCTTCTCTCTCATCTCCTTGTTTTTCTAGATGTTTCCCTTGCCAGTGGCTAATGGAAAAAACAGACCCACGACCCTTGCGAGCACTCAGTTTGGAGGATCAGGTACTGTCATCTTTTTTTTTCCCCCTTATACCATAATGTTTCTTGCAATAAATCTGTGTTTGGTTCCAGAGACGCCACAGCAGAGGGGGTTCTGTTCTTTGGTGATGTGTTTTTCTGGTGGTGCTCTGCTGCTGTTTCTCTGCATGGTTTCTGTGTTGCTCCACGTGTCTCTGGGTGGGCAAAGCTGCTCTTGCTGATCTGGCTCCCATTAAGAAGTTGCTGCCTGAGCTGGAGGTTGTTGTCCCACTGCTCCAGGAGCCTGGGAGCAGACAGGGCTGTTCTCTAAGCTGCTTAGATGTGTCTGCACTGCCCTGGAAGACTTCTGCTGTTCCCCTCTGAAGAGGGGTGGTGGTGGCTTGTTCCTGGTGCAGTTTGGGGGTGTGCTCCATGCAGCCCCTCCAGCAGCTCCCTGCTGTTGGATGGGATCTCAGCATTCCCAAAGGGATCTGCAGAGCCCTCCAGGGTGCCAAGAGGGGACCACGGATGCTGACATCCGAGGCCTTTGGGAGCAGGGTGGTGGGGAGGAGTGGGCTGGAGATGTGGCCGCAGTTGGAGACTGAAAATGTGCTGGTTGATTTGAGGCTCAGGTGGAGAATTCCTGGGCAGTGCTGTGCCAGGATTGGAATGCCCAGGGAAGCTGCTCTGTGCAGGGCTCGCACAGCACCTGGCGTGAGGGAAGTTCAGCTAATCTGCCCTTCTTGCTGAACACTTTGTGAATGGTTCAAACTCGACCTTCCCTACCCTGGGCTGGCTCCAGCTGTGCAGGGAAACTCCTGGCTGTGCTGTGACACTGGGAGGCATCCCAGAGACTGGGCTGGGATTTCTGGAGAGCAGCTTTGATGCCCCAGTGGGGCACTGGGGAAGCTGCAGCAGCGGGATGGGCAGTCTGCCCTGCCCTGCTCCTGCCCTCTGGACCAGGGAAACGTGATGCTCTCAGACTGAGCTGTTCAGCTGCATGTCAGGATGGTTTGGAGCAAACACTTTTGCAGGGAGGGAAGCTGTTGAGTGGGCGCTGGAGGAAACTGGAGGGGAGAAAACGTTCGGGTTAACCCAGATGGAAGCTGATCTCTGCAGAGAGTGTTCCTTGTGCTGTTAAAATAATCCACAAAAGACGTGCTACACGCTGGGGAGAGAGGAGCAGTGCAGGAGCTCCCATTAATCCATTTCCTGCTCAGAGCCTGCCTTGGCTGCCGGGTCCGTGGTGCTGGCCAGGAGCAGGGGCTGGAGCGGGGCCCTGCGGCTCAGCCGGACCCCCCTGTGGCCCACACGACACCGAATCTTTGATTCTTCCCCCAGCCCTTCTTTTCTTTCGGGTGAGTGAAAGGTAACATTGACACCACCCTTCCTCTGGGCTGCTGCTCTCTGAGCCTGACTGGGAGCAGTTCATGAAAACAGAGCACTGGTGTTATACAACTGCACTGAGGGACCTTGCACAACCCCTGCTGTCCCAGCCTCGGACGCTGCAGAGGCTCCCTCATCCTGCCATGGCCATCCTGGCTTGGGAATGCAGCTCAGGGCTGGGTGTGGGGCAGGAGCTTTGCTCCAGCAGCACAGTTATCCCTTGGTCATCCCTTTGGCCTCACCTGGAGATCAGGGGACAAATTTCATCTGAGACTCAGCTTTGGGACTTCTCCCTGCTCCTGAATCTTTGGCTTTTTGCTGGAGGGGTGGGTAACTGCAGTAAGACATCAGCGAGCTGTGCCATGCACAGGGCTGTGCTCTGCCTGCTAGAAGGATCCAGGGTGTCTAAACAAGGTCCTAGAACATGGCAAGGGGTTGTTCTCACAGTTTGTTGGTGTTGGTTTAGCTTTATTCACTGACTGACAGCAGGGTGCAATCAGGTACTAGTTAGAATTGTAGTCATGGAGCGCTTTGGGTTGGAAGGGACCTTAAAGTTCATCTTTTTCCACCGCCTGCCATGGGCAGGGACACCTTCCACTATCCCAGGGTGCTCCAAACCCCAGCCAGCCTGGCCTTGGTCATCCCCCAAGGTAGTTCAACCCCCAGGGTTGTTCATCCCCCAAGACAGAGGCAGCCATCCAGCTCAAACTTTGATTTGAAGTGGAACCATCATTAACCCTGATGTGGTCAGAGGGTGGAGAGCAGATGGTCCTTGGATTTGGGGATCTGGACTTGCTGGGGGAGCGGAGCACCTCACAGCCACACCATAACCTGCACCTGGAGGTGGTCACCCTAAATCTTGCCACGCAGGAAGGCCTGGGCATCATCTTTAATGTGCCACGTGTGTTCCAAGCACTTCTCAGTCCGGGGCCTGGACCAGCACTGAAGGCAGTGCAGCATTTCCCCTCTGCCTGCAAAGGAGAAGCAAACCCTGATTTGTCTGAGTCGTAGCTCGGTGCTGTGCACCACAGTGCCAGGATCTCTTTATTTGGGCTTCTTGTGGCCACCTCAGGATAACAAACTGCTCTTGTCTCCTGTGCCAGAAATATTGGTGTTCTATCCTTCTGTCCACCCAGGATGGGAACCCGTCCCTGGGTTAGTGTAGTTGGGTTGGACATGGGAATTCGTGATCCCCCTCTTCCCATCTCCTTGTGGAAATACTGGGGCAGTGTGCAGCTTTTATTCTTCTTCCCCTCCAGAGGAGCTGTTACCTCCAGGCTCTTTCCTCCCCAGGGAAGTGAGGAGGCTAGGAGGGAAGGGAGCAAAGCACTGACTGATCAGTCCAGGCCAAAATGAGATTCTTGCTTCCAAAGTCCAGCTGGCAAATAAAGGAGCAGAGCCATTTGAAACAGGGAATCCCAGTGGTAAAATTGCCCCAAATTCAAATCCTTTTCAAATTCAAAATTTCTGTACCCAGAAGTGTTGTGAACCACTGGCACAGGCTGCCCAGGGCAGTGATGGAATCACAATCCCTGGAAGTGTTCAGAGCAGGTGTTAATGTGGCACTTGAGGACCTGCTTTAGTGGTGAACATGGTGCTGGGCTGACAGTTGGACTTGAACATCTCAAAGATCTTTTCCAACCTTAGCAATTCCATGATTCTAATAACTGCCCTGGCCAAGCTGTGACCCCTTTACCACGGGAACCCCTTTTTCTCCCCGAGGCCAGAAAAATTCAAAGTGTTCATGCAAACCCTCCAGCGTTGAGATCCCTTTGCTTTCCTCTTTGCCTCCTGCTTTTATTTTAAGCCCTGCCACCGTTTCCCTCATTTCTGTCCTCAAATGCTCCGGGGAGGAACTGGCTTCGCTCCCCCGCTGCATGGACAATCCAGCACCTCCGCTTTGCCTTTTCTTGGCAAGGAGAGACCCAACAATTGCCACAAGGATGGAGCTGACGTCACCCAGGCCGTGGCTGCAGCATTTATAGCACATATAGGTCACCGCGGGAAGTTGGTCTTCCTGGGGCAGGGAGCTGCAACCAGTGTTTTCCAGCATGGGCTGTTTGCTGCCAGGGTGTTATTTTAGCCAGGGTGCTCAGCCCGTGCCTGTGGTCCTGCTCCTCAGAGGGTTTCACCATCCCCTCCCCAAAAAGTGTTTGTTACTTGCAGCAGCAAAACATCTCGAAGCGCGTCCCCCGTCGTATCACAGTTCACAAATGACTAATCTGAGCTGCAGCAAGCTCCCTCCCAGCGCCTCACCGAGCCCTGCCTCGAGCAGGAAACCACTGGGGCTGAATTTCACATGGAAATGACCATTTTAATTGACATCAAGGCAGTGGGAGTGGCCGCAGGCAGCAGAGTTGTGCTGTGGCCTCGTGGCTGCTGAGTTTTCTGCAGGCTTGGTGCGTGCCGGCTGCACCTTTGCTCCAGCAAAGGGGTTTGGGCTCCGCAGAGCAGGGAGATAAACCCAAGGCACGTGGCAGTGCAAGGTGAAACATCTCCTGGAGCAGCGCACGAGCAGCACTTCCACCTGTGGGTAATGCGGAGGGTGTGCAGCCATCTCCCTTCCCATCCCGAATGGTGTGGGGTGCCAGGACTGCGTCCTGTTGGGATGGGAGCCCAGGGGTCTCCTGCTGACAAATTATTCTGCTCTCAACAAGGAAAACCTCTGCTAATGTTTTTCCTTGTTCTCCCCTTTAAAATAAGCGAATTCAGCACTAAGTGCCTTTTCCTTCTTTGTGCCGGAGTGGGTTGGGCTCTTTGCTTGGGCTCTTGGGTGGGTTGGGAAGGGTGAGTCCCCTCCTGGCCCGTCGTGCTGTGGTTCCCACCCCCAAAATTCGTTGGGTGCTTCCTTGCTGGTGAGCTGAGGCTCCCTGTGAGGGAATTGCTTTGATCGGGGGAAGTTCATCAAGTCCATTTGAAGCTGGTGAAGGAGGGAGTTTTTCAAAGGGTTACAAGCTGGTGCATGTAACAAATTTTAAGTTATAGTCTGGTGAACAAAGCAAATGGATTCTCCCTGGAGGGAGGTGAGCCCGGATCCCCTTTGAAACCCGCTTTAAACAACGCACAAACGTGGATACCTGTGGCAACAGCACTGAGAGTCATAAATTCTCTGGAAGCTGGGGTTGTCTCTTTAATTGGTGCTGTGGGGGAGCTGTTTGAAGGTTTAATTATTTTGAGTGCGCAGGCAGCCTGGGGTTGGGAAGCTCTGAGCGGGATGGGCACGGTCTGGAGCAGCAGGATGGTGCTGGGCTCCCCTCTGCCCCTGGAGCCGGGTGGTTTGCAGGGACACCACGGCTGCAGGGCTGGGAAGAGCCAAGCACAGCGTTTGTGTCACTGTGCTGTCAGCAGTCGAGTCCCAGGCTGCAGAAACCCATTTGCAACTGTTCTCCGTAGTGAGGAAAGCAGGAGCTTTTATTAGCAAGGCTGTATCACGTTTTCCTACTCACTGCCTCGAGTTCCCACATGTTTTGCTTATGCTGAAGTGGGAGTGCTGGGCTCCGCTTGCTATTTTGATGGATGATGAAAGGCAGACATGAGGTGTGCAATATGGGGCTTGGTATTTAGAACTGGCACTTGCTGTTCGAGTTTGGGATCCAGGCTGCGTGTTGTTGTGGCGTGCCCCTGCAAACTGTCACCAAGCAGGCCAAACACAGAGCCACCACGACAGAAAAAGGCAAAGCAGAAGAATTCGCTTGCCAGCCCATTGGTGTGACCGTTTGTTTCACAGTAAATGTTGCTGTTTAGCCATTATCAAAGGAAGCCAAAGGAGAGCTGCGGGTGCTCACCTGGAGAGGAGAAGGCTCCAGGGAGAGCTCTGAGCCCCTTGCAGGGCCTAAAGGGGCTCCAGGAGAGCTGCAGAGGGACTGGGGACAAGGCATGGAGGGCCAGGAGCCAGGGAATGGCTTCCCAGTGCCAGAGGGCAGGGCTGGATGGGATCTTGGGCAGGAATTGTTCCCTGGGAGGGTGGGCAGGCCCTGGCCCAGGGTGCCCAGAGCAGCTGGGGCTGCCCTGGATCCCTGGCAGTGCCCAAGGCCAGGCTGGACATTGGGGCTTGGAGCAGCCTGGGACAGTGGGAGGTGTCCCTGCCCATGGCAGGTGTTTGGAAGGAGATGAGCTTTAAGGTCCCTTCCAACCCAAAACCCATTCTGGGATCCTGTGAAGAGCCTTGCCATGGCCAGATCCAGCTTGCAGAGCTGTGAGGTCTCAAGTACAGTCCCTGCACCCCCTGCTCTCCACTGCTCTGCAGCCTCTCCACCGCTGCTGCTGGCAGAGCCCGCTCCGGGGTGCAGGAGGATGCTCCAGGAGTGGCAGGGACACGCCCGTGTGCTGCAGAGCCTGGACACTCTCACTGAGGTTCATCTCCTCCGTGCCAGTCGGGCTTTCTGCTTTGCTTCTGTCTTTGCCCTTGGGAAGCTCCTGTTCTCCTTCCCCTCTCCATCCTGCTCCCAGTTTTTCCCATGGGCTGTATCCCATTTCCCAGGACATGGGAAGCAGGGTCTGGAAGAAAAGGTTGGCAGGGGGCAGGGAGTGCAGGAAATAACATGTTTGGGGGAACAAATGGCAGGGGGAGACCTTCACACCTGTGTCCCTTAATCCAGGGTCGCACCCCATCCCTGATCCTCGTGTTTTGGGGTGCACGGTCCTGCTCCCAGGGCTTCCCCACCTGCACAGATATTTCTCCTGTGCCTTTGCAGAGAGGTTGAAACAGAATCCCAGAATGGTTTGGGCCCATCCCATCCCACCCCTGCCATGGGCAGGGGCACCTTTCACTGTCCCAGGTTGCTCCAAGCCCCGTCCAACCTGGCCTTGAAATATGAAGGGCTCTCTCTTCCTTGCAATTCATTATTTCCCCTTGGATTGTATTTCAGTACTGGGAGCGAGGGTGTCCTGTCCTGCCAGAGGCACAGCTGGTTTCTAGTGGACACAGGAAGAGCGAGTCTGGGAAGAGCAGGGACGTGGTGACGGTGCTGTGGGGATGCTCTGGCAGATGGGGAGAGGCAAATGTAACCCAGTCCCTGTCTCAGTGTGTGTGTTTAACTTGGGGGGTGAAGGGTGCATGTTTTCAAGGGAAGGTTTTTGGGGGTTCTTTTGCGGTTTTTTGTTCATCTCCCACCCTGGAGAAGAATCCTCCTGACTGGATTTGAGATTTCGAACTGGGAAGGAGAACAGAAAATGCTGGGGATGCCAGAGCCAAAGCTGTACTGAGATAAGTGACAGCTTTTGTTTAGAAACTGCCAATTTGCCACAGACCTTGTTTAAGCACAGTTTTAACTTTGCCAGAATTGCTGAAGCACTGCAGGGCTGTCTTCCCAGCAGGGCTCTTTCCTTCCCTGGATGAGGCAATTCCGTACCAGGGAGGCTGTGCCTGCTCCAGGGGCTCTGATGGGATCTGTGGGTCTGATGGAAAAATCGGAGTGGGCCGAGGGGAAGCTGGGCTTGGTGTGCACCTTCAGTGTGACAAGAACAGGGACAAGCTCCAGCACTGCCTTGTCTGTAATGAGAGGAGCTGGGGGAAGCAATTAGTAAGCAAAGAGAGTAGGTTCAGCTTAGGTATTGGGAAGGAATTGTTCCCTGGCAGGCCCTGGCACAGGGTGCCCAGAGCAGCTGGGGCTGCCCCTGGATCCCTGGCAGTGGCCAAGGCCAGGCTGGACATTGGGGCTTGGAGACAGTGGGAGGTGTCCCTGCCCATGGCAGGGGTGGGAATGAGCTTTAAGGCCCCTTCCAACTCTAATCACTCCGTGGGTCTATCTGCCTGTTGGATCCCCATCTGTGTGGGCTGGGATATCCTGCCCTCTCCCAGCCCCTCCAAACAGCTGGGAGCAGGGGCACTGAGTCGCCCACCAGTCCCTGTGGAGCCAGGACAAGGGACCTGGGCAGTGTCAGGACCGGGTGCTGGGGCTTCCCTGGCACATCCCCAAGCCACCAGCCCAGCTGGATACGTGCAGGGGCCTCAACCTGATCAGCCTGGGAAGCCAGGATGGGCAATGATCCTCTTGGTGCCCCTCCTCCCGAGGGGAGGCGGAGGGGCAGGGGCTGAGCTCTGCTCTGGGACAGGGACAGGAGCCCAGGGAACGGCTGGAGCTGGGTCAGGGCTGGGCATGGAGCTCAGGGAAAGGTTCTTCCCCCCGAGGCTGCTGGGCACTGCCCAGGCTCCCCAGGGAATGGGCCCGGCCCCGAGGCTGCCAGAGCTGCAGGAGCGTTTGGACAGCGCTCTCAGGGATGCCCAGGCTGGGGTTGTTGGGGTGTCTGTGCAGGGCCAGGGGCTGCACTGATGATCCCTGAGGATCCCTCCAGCTCAGGATATTCCAGGATTCCGTGATTTCCACCTAGTGGGCAGCTCCCAGACCCACACAGCCCTGGCATGATGTGTGGGTGCTGATGGAGGAGGGATTGCATTTTAGGAAATCAGAGCTTTTTCAGAGGCTGCCCTGTGCTGGGACAGTCGGTGCCTGGTCCCTTCCAAGCAGAGCCCACCCTGTGCACACCTCAGAGCCGCCTCTGCCAGGAGGTCCCCAAATACTTGGCAAGCCTTGATTAGCACGTTGGCTTAAACAAATTGAGTTATACGCCCACGGAGGGAAGAGGTGCTGCACTCCTTCACTGGTGACTTAGAGTTTAATTAATTTTGTTGCCAAATGAGGCATGAAATACAGTCTGAAATACATTGTGGTGGTGAATGTGTAATTGTGCAGGGGCCTGGGAGCACAGCTGAGGATTGGGGATCACCTGAGGCAAGCCAGGCATGGAGCTCTCGTGGCCCCCGAACGGGGCTGTGCGACAACTGAGAGCCCATTTGGGGGGACAGACAGGGGACAGAGCCCCCCCATCACAGCAAAGCAGTGCCCAAAGATGTCACTGTGCCCACAGGTTTGTCACTGTTGGGGTTTTTCTGCCAGAGGATCCAGCTCCTGGGCAGGGCTCAGACTGGTGGCGGGGTCCCCAGGTGTGTCCTCACTGGGGCCGTTCTGTCTCTGCCATCCAAACAGGGGTTTGGTTCCGCTTTGGGGGAGGGATGGCAGCTTTGAGATCCTGGTCTGTCTGTCCCTGTCTTGCAGGGTGCAAGTACATCTGAATGAAGATCAGAAAGGGAAAATCTGAGCCGTGAGGGGAGATTTCTTGGTTCAGCTTTTGAGGGTTTCTGCAGTGGCTGTTTGGATGCTCTTCTCCCTGCCCTGATTAATGTTTCTGGAGGGAAGTTGCCCTCAGTGCCTCACTCCCTCAGTAAAGAAGGGAAAGAGGCAGTCCAGGACATCTGCCCTCATTTTTTAATCCTGAATTTTTCAATTAACTCGCCAGGTAGCCCAGCTCCAAAGCCAGCGGGGAGAAAAATCTAAAAAACACTGTCCATCTGCCTGTGAACCCTGGGAAGCACATCCCCACCTCCAAAGTGACCTCAGGCAACGTCTTCCTCTAAATTTAGCTGGGGATTGCGTCAGGAGTAAGAAGGAGGTGAAGTTAATGTGGCATAAGCTTTTTCTAGCAGGGGAGTTTGCCTGGTTAGACAGGGACTGAAAATAAATAAATGAGCTTCGTATCAGAGCCTCTGGGGCCAGGGCTGGGAGGGAGAGCAGCCTCCAGCACAAAGGGACGTGGGCAGGTGGCTTTTTTCGGAGCAAGCAGGGCAAGGCACAGTCATCTATAAACCTTGGCTTGTCCTAGCTGGGAATAACCTGCCAGGAAAGTGGGTGGTGCTGTCTGAGGGCACTGGATGTGGCCAGCAAGCTCTGGGGTCACCTCTGGCCGTGGCACCTGCCTCTCCTGGGGACTGGTGGCAGCAGGTTTGGTGGTGGCTGCTGGGCACTGCTTGAAGCAGAGCTGTTCCTCCCCTTCTCAGGGAGTTCTGAAGCATCTTCTGCCCATCCTTTCTCATCCCTGGCCCCTGGGGTGAGGAATCAGTAAGGTTTTCCCCCTCCAAAAGCCCTCCCAGGTGGGTGTGTGTGTGGCATCCAGGGGACAACCTGACCTGGAAGAAGCCAAAGTCCTTCAGGACAAGCCTTGGGGTCACTCGTGTTGCCAATCCCCTCTCTTACCTTTCTGCCTCGTCCTGCCTAAGCTGGGGGGGGACAAATCTCACTTTTGGCAAGTGACAAACCCATCCTGGTGGTGGTGAGTGCGTGACCTTTCCTCAGACAGCGGGGCTGGCCTGGGCCCCTGCTGCTTTCTGGGACATTTTATTCTGAAGCGATGTGGTGTCCCTTGCAAAGGCTCCTCCTGCCCCGCTAACATTGTTATACAAAGCAGCAGTTTGCCATCTAATTAGGAAAAATACGCACTAACCTCTACCATATGTTGCTCTTCTCCTTGGATTTGCATTTGAAAGTCCAGCTGAATTTCAATGTGAAACTGGATTTTATCCAAATGATGAATGGCCCGAGAAGCTGTGGGAAGGTGGATGTGCCTCCCCATCACATATGGTTGGTTGGTTGGTTAGTTGGTTTTTTTTTTTTTTTTCCTTTTTGAAGAAAAGAATTTAAAGCAGGGTTCCTTCATTTCTTGTCCCATGGTTCAAAGTGTTCACACCTTTCCTCCCAAACTGGGTTTGTCTGGCTGCGTGGTCATTCCAAGGCTTGTGAGGTGCAGGAGCTCCAGCTCCACGAGGGAGAGGGATTAGATTTACTCCTAACAACTCGTTTTTGGTGGCAGCTCCACTTCTGGCTGTGCCCTGTGCTGGGCTGAGCCCCAGCGTGGGCAGCAGGGGAGGGGGGATTCTGCCCCTCTGCCCCGCTCAGCTGAGACCCCCACCTGCAGAGCTGCCCCAGCCCTGGGGAACAACATCAGGAGCACGGGGAGCTGCTGGAGCCACTCCAGAGGAGGCCACGGAGCTGCTGCAGGGCTGGAGCCCCTCTGCTCTGGAGCCAGGCTGGGAGAGCTGCGGGTGCTCACCTGGAGAGGAGAAGGCTCCAGGGAGAGCTCCGAGCCCCTTGCAGGGCCTAAAGGGGCTCCAGGAGAGCTGCAGAGGGACTGGGGCCAAGGCATGGAGGGCCAGGAGCCAGGGAATGGCTTCCCAGTGCCAGAGGGCAGGGCTGGATGGGATCTTGGGCAGGAATTGTTCCCTGGGAGGGTGGGCAGGCCCTGGCCCAGGGTGCCCAGAGCAGCTGGGGCTGCCCCTGGATCCCTGGCAGTGCCCAAGGCCAGGCTGGACATTGGGGCTGGGAGCAGCCTGGGACAGTGGAAGGTGTCCCTGCCCATGGCAGGGGTGGCACTGGATGGGCTTTGAGGTCCTTCCAGCTCACACCACTCTGGATTCACTACATTTCCCAGCCCATCAGGAGCCCCTCCCGTTGCTCCTGGCACTCCCTGGAAGGGCCCTGGCCGCAGCTCCTGGGCTGGGGGCTGAGGCTTTTTGGTTTTTCACTTCAGCTGGAGCAGTGGCTGCTCCAGGCCCCTTCCCACACCGGGTGTGCTTTGGGCAGTGCTCCCCAGGGAGCAGGCGCAGAGGCTTTGCTGCTGTCTGGGCTGCTGGAGGTTTTGGGAGCCATCGCCTTGCTGAGCCCGCACTGCACACCCCCACAGGCCCTCAGAGCTGCCTGGACTTCCCACTTGGCTCAAGGCTGGGTTTTCCCCTTGTCTGAGGTCTGTTTAAGCTGAGTTAAGCTCTGTGACAAACTCGGCATTACGTTGCTGAGCTGGGTGAGCTCACATGGCTCTTAGTGACCTTTTACCTCACCTGCCTGGCAGAAAAAGCTCTTAAAAATCACTTCACATCCTGATTATTTCACATCCTCTGTGAATCTGTCATTGGAGAGTGGCTTGGGTGCCGGGCTGGCCATGGTGCTCACAGGGGGAGGGAGCTGTTTGCTCCGGGTTTCTGACTTTTGTTCTCCTTTCTCTTCACTCCTTGGAGATCAATTCAATCTTTAAGACAGTTTTTGTTGGGATTTTTTGTTGTGTTAATGCAGCTGAACTAATATGATTACATTTCCAGATTTGGGTAATGGAATAACAAGTCAGGAAGCTTTTTTTTTTTTTTAAAAAAAAAAAGGAGAACTTATGTCACTTCCAAGTCTCCAGTTGGGAAGCTCTTTCCCTTTATCAGTTACTCAGACAGGCTGGGGACTCTCCATCCCTGGAAGTGTCCAAGGCCAGGGGCTTGGAACAGCCTGGAACAGTGGAAGGTGTCTCTGCCCATGGCAGGGGGTGGAATGAGGTGGGCTTTGAGGTCCCTTCCCACCCAAACCATTCCATGATTTCATGTTCTGACCTTTGGGGGCTGTGGCCGTGTGGGAACACCCCAGCCCTGGGTGCTGCACTTTGTGCTCCATATCCTGGTCAGCCACAAACACAGAGAAGCCACAAAGATGTTCTGGGTGCCCAAAAAGATGCATCTTCCCTTTGCCCTTCGAGCTGCCAGGCCAGAGGGGCCGTGTCCCTCCTGCAGGGTTGTGTTTGGGGCAGAGGCCCTGGCACACCCACCCTGCCTGGGGCAGTCTCACCAGCATCTTGAGGCACGTTGGCTTTGCTCATCTCATCTCTGTGCTTGCTCTCAGGTTCAGAGGAGGGATCTGGAAAACAGCTCAGCCAAAGCATCTCACAATGGCAACTTCCTCTCTAAAAAGAGAAGGATGTTGTGGAGTTGGTGGCTTCCCATTATTTTCCCCAATTTGAGCTTTCTTGCCACTGGTCCCGCAGTGTCTGCAGTATCAGAGGGATCCAAAGCTGTTGGAGAGTGTCCAAAGGAGGGACACGGAGCTGGGGAAGGGTCTGAGGAGCGGCTGAGGGCACTTGGCTCGTTCAGCTGCAGCAGAGGAGACTGAGGGGAGGCTCCTGGGGGCTGCAGCTCCTCCCGAGGGGAGGCGGAGGGGCAGGGGCTGAGCTCTGCTCTGGGACAGGGACAGGAGCCCAGGGAACGGCTGGAGCTGGGTCAGGGCTGGGCAGGGAGCTCAGGGAAAGGTTCTTCCCCCCGAGGCTGCTGGGCACTGCCCAGGCTCCCCAGGCAATGGGCCCGGCCCCGAGGCTGCCAGAGCTGCAGGAGCGTTTGGACAGCGCTCTCAGGGATGCCCAGGCTGGGGTTGTTGGGGTGTCTGTGCAGGGCCAGGGGCTGCACTGATGATCCCTGAGGGTCCCTCCAGCTCAGGATATTCCAGGATTCTGTGATTCTGTGTCAGGCTGTGTGTCCTGCTTTGCTCTGGAATCAGCCTCACGGCTGCTGGAGCTCGCTGTGGCTCGGGATGTCTGTGTCTCAGAGCCACATTGTGTCACCGAGCTGCTCCTGCCCCCCTGGGATGGGGTCCTGGCCAGTGGTGCAGAGCAGGAGTGGGGCTGTGGTGTTTTCCCTTTTTGGGAATGCTGTAAGAAGGTAGTGACTCACTTTCCATGGAGCTGATAGTTAACCCTGCTCCTGTCTTGGATTTGTGTTGTGTAGCCAGCGGGATTATTTATAACTTAGCCAGCATCCCGAGTCTATTGTTTCTGCAAAGAGCAGGAATGACTAGATGACTTCCTGAGATTTTTTTTTTTTTTGCCACCCCCTCATTTTTTATTTTTTTAAAAATCTGCTTTTCCTTCCAAGTATTATATTCGCCAGTTGGATGCTTTCCCCCCACATCTTCCCCTCCTGATTGTGCATTTTTGCTGCTGACAATCCCACTACCGGTGTTGCTTTAACTCTAAAATCTCTCCCAGGAAAGGCTGGGGGCTGTTCCCCAGGAGGGCTGGGGCACCTTCCCATGGCACGAGGGGCTCTCTGGCCTCGCAGGTGCTGGGGACTGAGGCAGGAGGCTCTGGCAGTGCCATTAATGGGTGGACTTCTGCACCCCGTGGATGCTTTGGGAGGGGAGGTGCATCCCAGGAGCAGGGTTGGTCTGGTCTGGGATTGCACCATCAAGCTCTGGGTCAGCCTTCTTGTCTCTGCCTGTCTGAAAGGTCACTTGGGACAATCCAAAGGTATCCCCGAGCCCAGGGATGCACGGAGCAAAAGCCATTTCCATCCTGGCACAGCCAGCCCTGGGGACGTGGCACTGGTGGGCGTGGAAGGAGTGGGTCCTGAGCTCCTGTCCTGGCTGTGGGGCTGCTCTCCTGATGGCCATCGGGGCACTGTTGGCCCCAAACCCTGGAGCTCTCCTGGTTCTTGCCCCTTTCTCTCTGCCCACCCACCTGCTGTTGATTCACTGTTGGTATCACGAAGCCCAGCAGCTGTCACCACTTTAATTAATTAATTAAGAAATCAGTGGGGAGTGAAGGTGCAGGATGGAGAGAAGGGGCAGGGTGGGTTTGGCCAACTGAGCTGGTCTGAGCCCTTGGGGGGGACCTGCAGGTTGAGCTTCCTTGGGGAGCATCCCCCAGTGCCCCGAGGCTGCCGTCCTCAGCTTCTCCTCACCCAACAGCTCCACTTTGCACCTTCTTGCTTGGCCTTCACGCCTGAGACTCCTGATTTGGGTTTGGCTGAGTCCAATTCCCTTTTAGGCGAGTGTGGAGCCTCAGGGGTGCCCATCCCAGCTGTGTTTCCTTCGTGATCTGCTGCCTGGCCCTGATGTAACGAGCAGCCTGAGGTTGGGGCGGCTGCAGAGGCGACCGGGGGCGAAACAGCTGAAGGGGAAGGAGCCTGGGCTGCCTTGTGGGCAGCAGAGCCCCTGCTCAGGTGCTCTCGGTTTCCATTAGTTCAAAACTCAAAACCTGGGGCTCCTTGAATGTTAGGCTGCTGTTTCTGGCCGAGGTGCCTGGATGCCCCTGCCCGGCCTCTCCCCATCGGTCACCAAGAGCTGCCTCGTGTCCCCTCTGGCTCTGGCTCCTTCCCGAGCTGCAGGGGAGCCACAGAAGGGGCTGAAGTTGTGGTGCTCCCCCTTTCCAGGGCTCGTGGCACTGAGGTGCTGCTGTCCCTGCGCTGGCTTTTCAGGAACTGCCTGGCTCTGCAGGGAAGCGTGAGGTTGGTCCAAGTGGAGTTCTGTCATGCTGGAAACACCACTTGGATGTGAGTGGCTTGGAGTGGAAAATGAGTCCTGAATTCTGTCCTGTGGGGTTTTTACATGCTCTTCACAGAATCCCAGACTGGTTTGGGCTGAAAGGGACCTCAAAGCCCATCCAGTGTCACCCCTGCCATGGGCAGGGACACCTCCCACTGTGCCAGGCTGCTCCAAGCCCCAATGTCCAGCCTGGCCTTGGGCACTGCCAGGGATCCAGGGGCAGCCCCAGCTGCTCTGGGCACCCTGGGCCAGGGCCTGCCCACCCTCCCAGGGAACAATTCCTGCCCAAGATCCCATCCAGCCCTGCCCTCTGGCACTGGGAAGCCATTCCCTGGGTCCTGTCCCTCCATGCCTTCTTCATAGCCAGTTTTGCTCTTCCAGGTTTCCTGTGGTGCAGAGCACCAGCCGTGGGTCAGAACCTGGAGGAGTGTGTGTCACCTGAGATCCTGGGCTTGGGGGAGAGGTGATGGTCTGAGAAGGGTCTGGGAACTGAGGCATATCAGACAAGTGGTGTCTGGAGTCACAAGCTCACAGCAAACTTCTGCAGTTCTCTTTGGTTGCTTGTTTTAGTCAAAACTGGAGGTTCCTTAGGCCTGGCACTTCACTTGCTTCCTGTGAGAGTCGCTCCCAACACCTCCCCAGCCTGAGCGGAGCAGGTTTGTGCATCCTAGGGGATGCCTGTGCTGGGCTGCTCCTGCTGCTGCTTGTCCTCATTCCTGTGAGGTTTTCCAGCTGCCAGGGCACCCTTGTGCTGGCTCCTTCCCAGGCACTCAGGTATTTGGGGTTTCTCCCTTAGCTGGAGCCTGCAGGCACTGAGTGATGTCCTGAGTGAAGTGCTGGTACAATCCCATCCCGTCTGGCTCACTGCAGCAGTGCCCTGGAGCACTGGGCAAAGCCATGCTGGGTGGCTCTGAATTCCCAATTCCTGCTGGCCCTCAGGCTCCTTTAAATTGAAGTGCATGGGAAATAAAGCTGAGTGAAAAGATGGGGGAGCTCCCCACGGTGCCCATGGGCAGCAGGAGCTGAGAGCCAGGCAGGAGCATCTCCCCCAGCTCCCTGCCCTGCCCAGCCTTCCTGGGTCACCTCAGAAATAGAGAAGAGCCCTTCTCCCCCAGCTTGCTTTGTATTTTTAAAATCATTGTGGTTTTTTGTTCTGTTTTCTTTAAATAATTTTCTAAAAAGTTGAAACTGTAGAACTGGATGGGGGTTTTTTTTACCCAAAGAAGAAAACTGAAAGATGGGTGAGACGTTGTGGTTTGGAGCACCAGTTGTAAATAAATTTTTTGGGTGCTCCAGCGTGCCAGGCTTTCCCACCTGGAGAATGAGTGCTGCTCTCAGGAGCTGTGTTTGTCCACGCAGCTTGTTCCAGGGATAATCTGTGTCGCTGCACTTTGTGCCCATGGAAAGCTGAGCTGGCTCAGCTCTGGGCCCTGCTGCCTCCCTAGCTCTGCCCTCATTTTTGGGCAAGTCTCTCCATCTGTACAATAGCAGAAAGAGTTTTGTTCCCTGGAGAGGCTTCGAGGTTTAACATTTACAAAATGCTTTGAGATCTGCAGATAAAGGGAAGCCAAACAATAACCAGTGCCCAGGGCTGTGCCAAAGGAGTCCCCTGGATCACCACGGCAAAGCTGTGCAGGATTGGGCGGAGGTGGCTTTTGTGAGAGGGCAGAAACTGCTCCAGCTGCAGCCCTGGTGCTGACCTGGCCTTTAAAGGGCTCCTGGCAAGGAGCTAACAAGAAGATAACATCATGGAATCACAGAGTGCTTTGGGCTGGAAGAGACTTTAGGGATCATCCAGTGCCACCCCTGCCATGGGCAGGGACACCTCCCACTGTGCCAGGCTGCTCCAAGCCCCAATGTCCAGCCTGGCCTTGGGCACTGCCAGGGATCCAGGGGCAGCCCCAGCTGCTCTGGGCACCCTGTGCCAGGGCCTGCCCACCTTCATCTGTAGATCAGAGCATGACTGAGGCACTTGGGTGATTTTTTCCAGGGCTCCCTGGGAACAATCCTGACCTGGAAGAGACTCTGTCCATTTGCTCTCCAGGCAGGGCTTCACAAACTCCCTGGTAAACCAGATCCACCCCATAAACTTCATGAACTTTCCTCTCGCTGCCTGTGCCTGTCCCTGCAGCGAACTCTCTGCAGTCCCCAAACAAAGGCAGGCAGCGGTGGGCAGGACGGGCCAGAGGCACCGGGAGCTGCTCCTCCCTCCCCGGGGCTGGGCTGGAGCTCTGGAGCTCTCGGGCTCAGCACAGGGACCTGGGCTGGGCACAGGGCCCCGGGCTCCTCGCTGCCAGCAGCTGCCAGGCCATGGCAGCCCAGAACGAGCTGTCCAGGGGTACGTGCTCCTGCCACACACCTGGCACGGTTTTTTGGTAAAGGGTGGGAGGATGGAGTGTGAAGGGGTAATTTGTAGTGGGGTCGGTCAGGAGTTTCTCGAGGGATTGGGTGGGCTGGAGGGTCAGGCTGGAATTGTGCAGGGATCTTCTTCCTCACATTCCCAGTACTTTTCGGTGCTGTTGGGCAGGAACTGAGAGCCTTAAAGCTGCTTGAGGACACCCAACCCTGCTGTGGGAGCAGGAACGGCCCAGCTTTGTCTGCTGCCTCCACACTGCATGTGCCCAAGTCCCCTAAACCTGTCACAGCTGTGACAAGGGCAGGGCTGCAGGAGGAGAGGGGTCTGCAGGTTGGGGACACGCCACAAAGTTCAGGTGCCAGCTGAGGGTGTCCTGTGTAGGGTCACCCGCGGTCCCCACGCCGCAAGCCCGTCGCTGGCGCAGTCAATTGCTGTATTGTTAATTGCTGTGGTGACATCGCCTGGGTGTGGGGTTTCCTTGCCCTACAAGGGGCTCATGGGATGGTTTTTATTTCAGGTGGTTTTAGATATGAATCAAACAAGGCACAGCTCTCTGGAGGTGGTCTGACTTTGATTGGAGTGACTTGTGTGTGTGGAGTTGTAACTTAAGAGGAATTGTTTTGTCTGAACTGCTGCACGTGGTGCCTGCTTTGAGCTGAGGTGGCCTGCAGGACACCTTGGGAAACCTGCACCTCTGGGTTTTAAATAAACATGGGCTTGTGTGTAGGTGGGGCATCATCCTGGGTGCAGACTGGGCTCTCTCTGGGATGCCAGGGAGCAGCTGAGGCTTTGGGATGCTGCAGGATCAGGAGGAATTGTGGGGTGGACAGAAGGTGCAAACCTAGGAGCAGGTTCCCGTGAGCACCCTGGGACAGTGGAAGGTGTCCCTGTCCATGGAAGGTGTCCCTGCCCGTGGCAGGGGTGGAACAAGATGAGCTGTAAGGTCCCTTCCAACCCAAACAATTCTGGGGCTCTCAAGAGAGTTAAAGCTCTGTGCCCGAGGTGAGCAGAGATTGGTGTGAGCTCCTCACCCTGACCACAGCAGCGTGGGCAGGAGCTGGATGTGCAGCCCCAGAGTGTGGTGGATCCTGGGCACCAGAGAGGTTGATAACAGCTTGTTTCCCCTTGATTCTGTCGGGAAATGAGGGGTCTGGTGGAGCAGCCAGGGCAGTTTGTCCCCTCCAGCCTGTCCCCGCTCCCTGTGCCCGTGGTGGCAGCAGCGCTGGGGCTCTGAGAGGCGAAGGTGTGAGGCTGTGGTTTTGCAAACCAGCTGCCAGCTGAGATCTTCCTCTTCCCGTCCATCCTGGCCTGCCCCATCTTGGGGGCTTCTGGGGCATGTTGTGCTCCAAATGGGGAACCGATTTTCTTTGGGTTTCCTGCTGTCTTACATGTTCAGCAGCCCCTGGAAAGTCCAGCGAGCCCAGAACTCACTCAAGAAAAATGCAGGGTGAGAAGGGCCCTTTCCTGCCACAGCAGCCCATGCTGCCGTGCCCTGAGCCACTCCTGAACCTGGGGCAGCGAGGATCTGGAGGGGGCTTTGCCAGGGGCCAGCGTGGCCCTGGGTGTCCCCGGAGCAGAGGTGGGAGCTGCCAGCAGAGCTCACGTGCTGGAGGCAGTCCAGGGATCTGGAGATGACTTTGGTTGTTGTTTTCCTTGCAGCACTAGGCTGGGAATGGCTTTTTTTTTTTTTTTCCCTTCTCATTTTTATACATAGAATTCAAATTTTTTTTATTTCGAACTTGCATTTGAAAACGCAGCCACTTTCCTTCGAGACAGCAGCTTCTCCTCCTCAGTGGTGAGCTCAGCTCTCAGCATCCCAGCAAACTGCAGCTCCAGGTTTTTAACTGCTGCAGCTCTTTTCTTCATGGAGGAAAACATTCCATTGAGCTTCGCATAGTTGAAAGAAAGCAAGCTTGAGCAAAATATCAGAGGAGCTTGTTGATGGTCAATTTTCCTGGACAGCTGTATTGGGATTCCTGATAAGGAGTGTTAGTGCTTGGCTTGACAAAAGCACCAGAGATCGAACCCTCATGTAGAGGAGACACAGACGAGATAATCTAATGGGTCTCTTTTTGTCTCCAGCTTGTTCTGGGCAGCACAGAGCCCTGATGTGTGAGCCCTGGGAGGGCTGCGATGGGCTGTGAGGCCAGGCTGATGGAGCAGGGAGGGGAAACCCCCTCCCACCTTCCCAGGGCCACCCATGCGCACCCCAAACAACAGTCAGTGCGTGCCCAGGGTAACGTGAAAGATATCAATAACAATAATAAAATCTGCTTTCCTGAGATCTCTGGGGGGCTTCTGGAGCACTGGGCAGTGGGGTTTTTTCAGGGCTCTTTTTGCTGCCCAGCACAAGGGATGAGACCAAGGAGCAGCAGCCCCCACCGGGCGCTGCTGGGCGATGCCAAAGTCGCACCCAGGAAATGGTTTGAGATGTGCAGGCAGGAGAAAGGTGGTGGTGAGTCCTGGGAAAGAGGAGGATCCGTGCTACTCATTGAGTGCCATCTACTGGCACCTCACCCGTGCCACCGTTTGCCCAGGGATGGAGCGGGTGAAGGCGGGGGACGGTCGGTGCCCAGCCTGAGGGGGTGGTGAGGGTGGGCTCCCTTCGCTGCCTCAGCCGTGCCCTCCTTGCCCCTCGCAGCCCCTGCCGAGGGTGGCACGTCCCAACCAGAGCTGGTGTCACCACGACCCATCACACACAGATGGGATCCAGGCTGCCCTTGGCTCCGTCCTGTCCTCTCCCTGGAGCTGCCCCAGGCTCTCCTCTGCATCCCAAAGCAGGTGGCACGTTTAGGTTTGTAAAACCCATCCTCCCCACCAGCTCAGTGCCTTAATCTCTCCACCAGTGTTTGGGCACTGCTTGGAGGCGTGTGTTGGGAGCTGGATTTAGGGACAAGGGGATGAGGGGCTGGAGCAACTTTTTGGTGTCCCCTGACCAGTGTGTGGCAGACAAGGTCTCAGGACTGACTGACAGCCTGAACCCACAGCAACGCTTCAGTGACTCCTGCCAGGCTCACGAGGGCTGCTGGCCCTGCCCCATACACACCATGAGCCTTGGTGGCCTTAAAGCTGATGGGTTTGGATTTGTCTTCAGGTAAACTCTTCCTGTGACTTGTCCTTTTGGCTTTAGGGCTACAAGGGGAATTTGGGCCGTGGGGTATGGTTGTACAGAGATGTGGATCCTTTCAGGGCAAGGGACGAGTGAACATCTTGAAGTGTTTATATTTGAAGAGGGGGAAAAAAGAGTTGTGGTTCATGGAAATGGTGCTTTGTAGGAGCAAGTGGATTGAATTCAGCCCTTTTTAATGCAATTTAAATAATCGATGGTCTATTCAATTACAGAAATATTTGGCAGAGCTCTAAATAGGTCACATCTGTCCTTAAATTGTTCTTCAGGTAAATACCTCACTGTGTGGTGTCACATGGACCAGATTCTGTGAGAGCTGCTGTCTGGGAGGGAGAACTCCTCGGCTGTACATGCAGTTATCCCCAAAACTCTGCACATGGTGTGCTCTGACCCATGGATTTGCTTTAGGGATGCCTTAGGAAGCCTGGCTTGTATATTTTGGGTGTATCCAGCTCCTGAAGTTTGCAGCCCTGAGGTTGCTGGCTGTAACTGGACATGGCCGGGGGCTTTGTTGGCAGCTTCTGTGTTGCTCTCGGGGGCCAGGATGGAATTCTGAGCCCGCTGTGCCCCGAGAATGCTCACCTTGGGAAAGGGGAACACAAAACCACCGACGTTTGTTGTGGTGACCAGAGCCTGGAGGTTACTCTCGAGCAGGAGCCGGGCTGAGGGAGGGAGGCAGGTGGTGGTGAGAACGCTTTGTTTGGGAAAGTTTTCCTCATTGTGTCCAACAATTCTTCTGAGATGATCCTTCCTGTGGGCTGAATCATCGTCTGGGCCAGCGCTGGCTCTCGGGCCCTGCGGCCGCATCCTGCGCCCTTGGGGCATCCACAGGGGCCCAGCACCCCGCAGGACCACACCCCTGGGCTTGGAATCACCACCCCTGCCTGTCTCCCTCACCCCTTTGGGGTCTGCTTTTCCCAAGGAAGCTCGCAGGGACTTGTGCCTTAGTGCACAAGTCATTCCCCACCATCCCTCTCCCTGCTGAGAGGAGGCTCACAAGCAAACTGCCAAGGCCACCCCGGCGGGGTGTACGTGTGTTTGGCCACTTCCCCACGTAATTTCCACATTTTTTGGAAGCCATCCTTAATTTGTGTAATTTTTAACAGCCCCTGGCCTCCCTACCTGCAGGGCTGCAGCGGTGCAGGGCTGGGAGGGCTCACGTACACACGGCTGGCACTGCCTGCCTGTTTGATCTCAAATGCCCCTCTGGCAAACTTGTGGGGGTTTTTTTTGGTCACTTGGAAGTAAACAAGCCTCTGTCCCCGTTAATGTTCCTTGGTGAGTAATGGAAACCAAGTGGGAGAAGATTTCTGTTCCCCAGTGTTCCGGTTGCATCTCTGAGGCTGTAATTTGATTTTACATTGCAAATTAAACAATACTTGGAAAGATGCAAATCAGGGCGGAAATAGAGGTGGGTGCTGCTAAGTGGGGGTGTTGCAGCTCCTCTGTGCATCTGTGGGGGTGTGCAAAACACCCCATGGCCCGAGGAGCACGGGAGGTCACCGAGAGTGTCCCAGGGGAGCCGCTGTGTTTCAGTCCTCGCCGGCTTCAGGCTGCTGAGTTCCCTGGTTCACTCAGCAGAGCGAGTTTTGTCCCTTTGGACAGCAATCCACGTGTGAGTGTGGAGCATCTGCAGCTCTCGTGGGTGTGCAGCTCTGTGGTACAGTAAATGACCTGGGAAAACCAGGCTGTGGATTTATGCTCAGTCTTCTCCCTGAAGCTTTCTGTTTAATGGAATATAACCCCTGGCTTTGGGAATGACCCCATATCTACGGAATTTCAGTAGTCTTGCGGTAGCAAATGTGTTGATGTTGTTGAATGCGCGAGAGGCGGAACCAGGGAAGGTTCTCCAAGGGGCTGTCTGTGCTTTTATGGCAGAACGGATCAGGAGCAGCCCTGGGGAGAAGGACTTGGGGGTGTTGGTGGGTGAGAGGCTCAACCTGCCCCGGCCATGGGCACTGACCCCAGAAACGCCCCCTGTGCTGGGCTGAGCCCCAGCGTGGGCAGCAGGGGAGGGGGGATTCTGCCCCTCTGCCCCGCTCAGCTGAGACCCCACCTGCAGAGCTGCCCCTGCCCTGGGGAACAACATCAGGAGCACGGGGAGCTGCTGGAGCCACTCCAGAGGAGGCCACGGAGATGCCCCAAGGGCTGGAGCCCCTCTGCTCTGGAGCCAGGCTGGGAGAGCTGGGGCTGCTCACCTGGAGAGGAGAAGGCTCCAGGGAGAGCTCCGAGCCCCTTGCAGGGCCTAAAGGGGCTCCAGGAGAGCTGCAGAGGGACTGGGGACAAGGCATGGAGGGCCAGGAGCCAGGGAATGGCTTCCCAGTGCCAGAGGGCAGGGCTGGATGGGATCTTGGGCAGGAATTGTTCCCTGGGAGGGTGGGCAGGCCCTGGCACAGGGTGCCCAGAGCAGCTGGGCTGCCCCTGGATCCTGGCAGTGCCCAAGGCCAGGCTGGACATTGGGGCTGGGAGCAGCCTGGCACAGTGGGAGGTGTCCCTGCCCATGGCAGGGGTGGCACTGGATGGGCTTTGAGGTCCCTCCCAACCCAAACCTTTCCATGACTCTGTGACAGACATTGTGCTGTGACACCCTCCCATAAAGGGGGTACCACAGGGTCAGGTCTGGGCCACCTCCTGTTTGTTCTGCAGGGTTGGGTTTATCCCAAGCTGCTTCCAGAGGTTTGGGACATCCCCTTGTGCTCTCCCAGCCTCCATGGTCCCTGTCACAGAGCAGTGGCACCGCAGGGCTGTCCAGCCTGGCTGTGGGGTTCCCACTGTCACCTCACCCTGGGTCTCTGTTTCCCTCTGGGCAGAGGGAGCAGAGCTGCCCCTCCAAAGCACGGCTGATCTGAGGGACAGCAGAGAAAAGCGACTCCTCTGACACCTGTTGTGGGGCTGACTCAGCCCGGTGTTATTCTTGGTCCGTTTCCCTTGGACCCTCCTTGTCATCCTGCTTCTTGCAGGGCCGTCAGGCCTGGATGGAGCCTGGGCATGAGGGACATGGGTAGGTTTGTCCTGGAGAGGCTGGGGACCAGGGGCACGGTGGGTTCGTCCCACAGGCTGATGACCTTTAGAAAGCCCTGCCTGTGTTATCCTCCATCCCCTTCTCCCGCCGCTCCTTTGTGCTCGTGTTTGGTCACTGCTGGCCTTTGTTTTTACAGCTGGGGGAAGTGTTTTGAGCTTTAAAGTTTATTTTCTTCCCTCTGGTTGTCGTCACAGGTTTGTTTTCTTTCTCCGTGTGGCATCTTGCTGGCTCTCCCAGGGGCTGGGAGAGGGGCTGGGAGAGGGGCTGGCTGCTGCTCTTGGGGCGTTCCTGCTGCAGGGAGTGGATCCTCCCTGTGTTTGGGAGGCCCAAAGGCCTCCCTGCCTTCACTTCTCTCACTGGATTTCTATCACAGAATCCCGGAAAGGTTTGGGTTGGGAGGGACCTCAAAGCCCATCCAGTGCCACCCCTGCCATGGGCAGGGACACCTCCCACTGTCCCAGGCTGCTCCAAGCCCCAATGTCCAGCCTGGCCTTGGGGCACTGCCAGGGATCCAGGGGCAGCCCCAGCTGCTCTGGGCACCCTGTGCCAGGGCCTGCCCACCCTCCCAGGGAACAATTCCTGCCCAAAGATCCATCCAGCCCTGCCCTCTGGCACTGGGAAGCCATTCCCTGGCTCCTGGCCCTCCATGCCTTGTCCCCAGTCCCTCTGCAGCTCTCCTGGAGCCCCTTTAGGCCCTGCAAGGGGCTCGGAGCTCTCCCTGGAGCCTTCTCCTCTCCAGGTGAGCAGCCCCAGCTCTCCCAGCCTGGCTCCAGAGCAGAGGGGCTCCCAGCCCTTGGGGCATCTCTGTGGCCTCCTCTGGAGTGGCTCCAGCAGCTCCCCGTGCTCCTGATGTTGTTCCCAGGGCTGGGGCAGCTCTGCAGGTGGGGTCTCAGCTGAGCGGGGCAGAGGGGCAGAATCCCCCCTCCCCTGCTGCCCACGCTGGGGCTCAGCCCAGCACAGGGGGGGTTTCTGGGGTCAGTGCCCATGGCCGGGGCAGGTTGAGCCTCTCACCCACCAACACCCTCAAGTCCTTCTCCCCAGGGCTGCTCCCATCCATCCCTCCATCCCATCCTCCAGGAGGGGCACAGCCCAACAATTCACTGCTGGTGTGAACATTGGCACCCTGGGTCGGATCCTTGGCCATGCTCTGGGCACGGGGGGTGGTGGCTGTGCCCCGGTACCACCATGGGCAGCCTGTGCAGTTGTTTTGCAAGGCCTTGATGAGGCTTGGGCTGGCCCAAGTGATTAATTTCCTTAATGATGACTTAAAATAAAGGCAAGCTTTTATTTTGATTACCATAAAAACACTCCCTAGAATGCAGTGGGGACCTTCCTCTACATCTGCAAATGCGATTCGTGTCTGAAGTGAGGGATGGCTGAATTTGCTGCTTGGGTTTTGTTGCTTTTTCCAAAACTTCCTCATCCCTGCTTTGTACATTTATTGTTGCATACAATTATTATTGTTTATGCACCGGGTGGGATTGCTGTGGTGTCCTGTGCAGGGACAGGAGCTGGACTCAGTGATCCTTGTGGGTCCCTTCCAACTCAGGACATTTCAGGATTCTGTTTGTGGGGTACCACACCAGCACCTCCAAAACCAGCCCGGGGGCTGCCTTGGAGCCTGCCCTGTCCTCCAAGAGCAGTTCCAGTGATATCAGAGCATCTTCCAGAAGACCAGGAGTTACTGAAGTACTTCTTTGGCTCTTTCTCCTCTTTCTGGCTTGGTTTGGTTTTGGTGTAGCTTTAATTTCCCCCCATAGTTATCCCTCATGGAAAGCCAGTGGGGGATGGATCATTTTTCCCCACTCCTTCCCTGGTTCTCTCCCATTTTCCCCCAGCCCCAAACATTTCCTAAAACCCATCTGTGTGTGTGCAGAAACTGCTGAACTGGAATATAGTGCAGGAGATGCCGAGCAGATGCTGAGCAGAGGAATTAACAATCACCAAAGTGGTGGCATCAGCTTTTTGAAGTCAAAAATTATCCCTGAGTGCACATTTGGGGAGGGGGCAGCAGCAGCAGGTGCTTCCCTGAATCAGGGGGGTGTGGGGGGGTGTCCTGGCTTTGGGTTCTGGGTTCATTCATTATCACAAAGATAAAGGGGCAGAATCTGCCCAGAAATCATGCGGGGATCTGTGGGTTTAACATGGGTGCTGTTGTGTGTCCCCTTTGGGGATGGTGTCACTGGGCTGTCCTGGTCCACAGCATCTGTTTGTGGAATCCTGGAATATCCTGAGCTGGAAGGGACCCTCAGGGATCATCAGTGCAGCCCCTGGCCCTGCACAGACACCCCAACAACCCCAGCCTGGGCATCCCTGAGAGCGCTGTCCAAACGCTCCTGCAGCTCTGGCAGCCTCGGGGCCGGGCCCATTCCCTGGGGAGCCTGGGCAGTGCCCAGCAGCCTCGGGGGGAAGAACCTTTCCCTGAGATCCATCCTGAGCCCTGACCCAGCTCCAGCCGTTCCCTGGGTCCCTGTCCCAGAGGGAAATACCACCTGGTCCGCTTGATGCCCCTGGACAGGTCAGGAAGTGGCAGCACATTCCCCCCGCTGCCATGGGCAGGGACACCTTCCACTGTCCCAGGTTGCTCCAAGCCCCGTCCAGCCTGGCCTTGGGCACTGCCAGGGCAGCAGAACAGCTGAGCCTCACGGTCCCAACCAGTCAGTTTTGGTCCAACCTCAAATTTCAAGGCAGTGAAGGGGACAAAACCTCCCCTGACCTGCCCCATGAGCAGAGCCCTGCAGGGTGGCAGTGCCAGGGACCTCGTGCTGCCCTCCAGGTGTTCAGGGTGGGTTTTTCACCCCCCCTCCCCGCCTTATTTTTATTTTAATTGTTTTGTCGTGCGCCGGGAAAAGGAAGTGAAGGAATTGTATGGTCCCGTCCACAATCGACGTCCTGTAAACAGCTCCCGGCTGCCATCCACTCACAGCTGTTTTTTCCTATTTGGGGGTGGATGGGGCTGGTAAATAAACAGGAATTCTGGGAGCTGCTTCCAGCACCCCCTTTTCCCTCGAAGGGCCTGTGCCAGCACCTCAGGGCCTTTCCCAGGGGGTGCCCAGCTGGGTCGTTCCTCACAGAGTGGAGCCAACTCTTGTCAGGAAAAACAACTTTGCTGGTTTGCCTGGGACTAAAGCTAATTACTGGTCGACTAATTTTATTGATTTCCAATCCCTTTTAGCAGAGATTTTGCTGTGGGGCTGATCACCAGAGCGATTAGCACACAAAGCCGCTTAATTTGGAAGTGTTTATCGAGCAGCCTTCTGTCACCTCTGCTTCCAGTCAAAGCACGGGGCCACCGGTGGCCCTGCCTGTGGTGGCTCGAGCCATCCCACCCCCGAGGGAGGCAGGTGGGGAGCAGGACTTCTCTGGCTTGAATAACCATGGCAAGGGGCTTGGAACTAGATGATCTTTAAGGCTCCTTCCAACCCAAACCATTCCATGGACCTAAATATTCCATGAGCTTGAAAAGCTGCTGGCTGTGGGGTTTTTACTTCCAGCTGCTGCCACATCCTTCTCCTGCTCCAACCCTCGGGCGCTGCTGTGGCTGCAGAGCTGGAATTTCCCTCCTGGCCCTCAAATCCCCACCACGGGCACTGTGTGGTCTCTCTTGAGGATGGAGGATGTACCTTCGTGGCAGCTACAGCTGCTTCCAGACCTCCTCCAGACACAGGAGGGATTTGGCCTAAATATTTTTAATAAAATTTAAAATAATAAAGCTTGGCCCAGTCGTTTTGCTGGGAATCAGATTAGGGAGGGCAGATTGTGGAGGCTGGAGGGAGGGAGAGGCTCAGCCCAGCTCAGTCACAGCTCCAGCAGCACAGAAACCCCAGCAGTGTCCCCCAGTGTCACCCCCGGGGCTGCTGTGAGGGTCCCTGGCTGCCTCCTCCTCCTCCTCCTGACAGTGAAAATGGGGTGCCTTTGGGACATTTTGAGTCATAAGAAGAAATTCCAGCAATTCCTCCCTGTGAGGGTGGGCAGGCCCTGGCCCAGGGTGCCCAGAGCAGCTGGGGCTGCCCCTGGATCCCTGGCAGTGTCCAAGGCCAGGCTGGACATTGGGGCTTGGAGCAGCCTGGGACAGTGGGAGGTGTCCCTGCCCATGGCACGGGTGGCACTGGATGGGCTTTGAGGTCCCTCCCAACCCCAACCAATCCGTGATTTGGGGCTGCAGCTTTCCAGCAGCGCACGCTCTCCTCAGGGTACCCCTTGGAACAGGATTTAAGAGCAAAAACTCTGTATTTGCTTTACAAATGGTGTCTGAGAGGGCTCAGGAGTAAAACATCCCGTTCTCCATCCCTGCATGTCCTCTGGATCCGGAGAGATGGCTGCACACCCCTTGAGCTTGGCTTTGAGCAAAGCAGCTGTCAGGGACTGAGCTTGTTTTAAAAGACCTTTCACAGCTCCTGGGATGTCCTGAGTTGGGAAGGACACACAGGGAGCACCGAGCCCAGCTCCCAGCCTCGGCCCGTTCACACAAAGGCCATGTGCCCTGGGGCCCTTGGCTGTGCTCAGAGCTGCCTCCAGAGCCACGTTCCCTCCCACACCTTATCCCGGTGCTGTCCTCAGGCTGTTCAGAGCTCAGGGCTCCAGGACCAGCACCTGTGCCCAGCTGGGTTTGGGGGCTCTGGCTGTTGAAACCAGGGCAGCCTCTCTTGGTGTGGCATTTCCAGCTCCCGTGGGTGGCAGCTGGAGGCACAGGCTGGGAGCTGAGCAGGAGGGATGTGGGGTGTGGGATGGATCACAAAACCCTGCCCCTCTTTAATGCCTTTACACAGAATCCCAGAGTGATTTGGCTTGGAGGGACCTCAAAGCCCATCCAGTGCCACCCCTGCCATGGGCAGGGACACCTCCCACTGTCCCAGGCTGCTCCAAGCCCCAATGTTCAGCCTGGCCTTGGGCACTGCCAGGGATCCAGGGGCAGCCACAGCTGCTCTGGGCACCCTGTGCCAGGGCCTGCCCACCCTCCCAGGGAACAATTCCTTCCTAATACCTGAATTAAATCTGTCCTCCTTTAGGTAAAGCAGTTCCCTTTTCCTTTCCTATCACTCTCTGCCCGTGTTTTTTGTTGGAGTTGTGTGTCCAAAGTGGTTCCGTTCCTCCTGGATGGGGTTGGCTCTCATTGCTCTGTGTCACTGGACACTTGTCCAGAGCCCTTTCTAGGGTTCAGTACTGCACCAAGGATGGCTTTTCTGAGCCGAAATGTGGTTAAATTATTTTTATCCCTGCTGAAGCTTAGGACAGCTCATGTCTATCAGCTCTTCTTGGCTGCGGCAGGAAAACCATGAGGGAAAAAAAAATGACTGTCTGACAGCTACATCTTATTCTATTAGTATGTTTTAATTAGAACATGAGCAAGAAATGTGTTATGAATATTCATGCTCAGGGTTATTAAAATGCACAATTAATCTGTACGCGGTTTAATAACTGTATTAATGGCGAGAGGAGGTAGTTCCTATTTTTGTCTTTTCTCAATTGGAAAGTGTGCCTTAACTTGGGGAGTTGGGAAATGGGGTTATTTTAAAATCAAGTTGGCTCCTGCCAGCAGCGTGGGCACGCGGGCGTCTCCGAAACTCGCAGAGCTCACGGTGGGAGCACTGGAAGGGTGGCAGAGCCGAGCACTGTTCTGTTCGTGCAGACAGAATTCAGCCCAGTGCCATGGGAGTTCTCAGTCACAGAATCACAAAATCCCAGAGAGGTTTGGGTTGGGAGAGACCTCAAAGCCCATCCAGTGCCACCCCTGCCATGGGCAGGGACACCTCCCACTGTCCCAGGCTGCTCCAAGCCCCAATGTCCAGCCTGGCCTTGGGCACTGCCAGGGATCCAGGGGCAGCCCCAGCTGCTCTGGGCACCCTGTGCCAGGGCCTGCCCACCCTCCCAGGGAACAATTCCTGCCCAAGATCCCATCCAGCCCTGCCCTCTGGCACTGGGAAGCCATTCCCTGGCTCCTGGCCCTCCATGCCTTGTCCCCAGTCCCTCTGCAGCTCTCCTGGAGCCCCTTTAGGCCCTGCAAGGGGCTCGGAGCTCTCCCTGGAGCCTTCTCCTCTCCAGGTGAGCACCCGCAGCTCTCCCAGCCTGGCTCCAGAGCAGAGGGGCTCCAGCCCTGTAGCAGCTCCGTGGCTCTTTGGACACGACCTCCCCTCAGTTCCTTGGCTTTATGGTCTTTTTGCCAGCACTGTGGGTGTTTTAGGGCAGGTCTGTGCACAAGGATAGCGCAGTTGGGGTGCAGAGGATTCCCCTGGGATCTCCATCTCACCTGGGGCAGCTCCTGGGCGATGCCCAGAGGCAGGAAACGCATTCCCAGGTGCCCCAAGGTGCCTCTGACCCTTCCCTGGGCACCTGGCTCACCTCCACAGCTGCTGGGGTGCCCTTGGATGAGCCCCAGGGCTGCTGAGCTGTGTCCTTCCCACCCCAGCTTCCCTCTGGTCCTCCCCTTGCCCTTCCTCTCCCTCCTCTCATGTCCAGCCTGGCTGCTCCGTGCTCACAGAGCTGGGGTGTGTGACCGTGCATGGGGTGATGCCATGGCTGGGGTTTGTGCCTTGAGTGGAGCAAATCCTGCTGATGGGAGCTTCTCCTGGCACACCTGCCCTCGGCCAAACGTTGGGATTTTGCAGGGTTGGCCGAGGGCATTGGCTGCCAAATTGTAGCTCCTTAGGAATACGAAGGGAGGGAGGAGTGGGCTGGCAGGGAATGTAGGACAGATGCCAGACATTGAAAGAGGGCAGTCTGCTTTTTCCTGGCTTCATCCCAGAAATCCCTGAGTTCCTAAAACACCTGCAGGCTGAAAATAGGGAGATTTTTTGCTGGTGCCTTTCAAGCCAGTGGCTGCAGCTTGGGGAAGGTGCAAGGCTTTATTTTCCCGGAGACATCGGACAGAGCTGGCATGGGCACCTTCAGAGGTGCTTCCAGAGCCTTGGGGTGCTCTTTCCTGCTTTGGTGGGAGAATGGAACCTCACTTCACCTTGGCAGCCACAGGAGCTACCTGGAGGTACAGGAGACCTTTTGGGTTTCCCCAGGGGTTACAGAATCCCAGAAGCCCAGACTGGTTTGGGTTGGAGGGACCTTAAAGCCCATCTCATCCCACCCCCTGCCATGGGCAGGGACACCTCCCACTGTCCCAGGCTGCTCCCAGCCCCAGTGTCCAGCCTGGCCTTGGGCACTGCCAGGGATCCAGGGGCAGCCCCAGCTGCCCTGGGCACCCTGTGCCAGGGCCTGCCCACCCTCCCAGGGAACAATTCCTTCTTGAAAAAGAAAGGGTTGGTTTGCTGTGACCCCCCTTGGGGTCCCAAAGGGGCCAAGGAGGGGGTCTGGGACCTGGACATGCTCTGGACGAGTGGCTCATCCTCGGCAGCCGCTGTTGGAGCTCTCAGGGGTTTGGCCCCTCTCCAAGGTCTCTGCCATGCTGGTGGCACCACAGGGTGCAGCAGCTCATGCCAGGGGTTTGTCCTTGTCCAGGGCATGTGTGTCCCTCAGCCTTTGCTGCCCGTGCCACTCGCTGTCTCCTCTCCCTCCTTCCTCAGGGAGACGGGGCAAGGTTTTACTTTTATTTCTCAGGAATTTTGGCACAGAGTCCCAGAATGGGTCAGGTTGGAAGGACCACAGTGGCTCATGTGGCCCCACCTCCCTGCTCAAGCAGGGGCATCCCAGAGCACAGGGCACAGGGTTGTGGCCAGACTGTTCTGGCATAACTCAGGAGCAGATCTGCAGGGACGTTCGAGGGAGGGAGACTCAACAACCTGAGGAGAGTTTCCCTGGACTTCCAGGCACCCCAGCTCCCTGCAGAGCCCACTGAGCATCCTCTCCGGGCATATCCTGGCCTGGGAATGCTGCTCTGCTGTGGCTGGGGTGGTGGCAGGACCAAGGGCTCTGTGAGAGCTCAGGGTGAGCCAGGGTGGCCCAGGCCCCCCAAAGCCCATCCTGCGTGGGGCAGGGTGGGTGTGAGGGTCGGGACCCCCACACCTTGGCTTCCCCTCTGCCTCTGAGGCTCCTGGGGCTCCTCCTGGGGACTGTGGTGCTGCAGTCCTTGTCCTTCCAGCCCGAAGGGACCACTTGTCCAAGGATGTCCAAGGCTGCTGATCCTGCTCGTGTCTTCTCCCCGACCCTTGGGGAGCTTTAAAAGCACCCATGACAGCAAAATGACTCAAAGGAGCGTTTCTGCCTCCTGCCTCGCCGGGCTTCGCAGGGATTGCAGATGAATTGCTTTGGAAAAACACATTAGCAAAGCAAAAGTTTATTCTAGGAAGTAGGAGGTGGGAGAATTGGCAGTAATTCTCCCTAGTATCCAAGGTATTATTAGAGGCTTATCCCTGCTCTGCACAGTAATCACATTGGAAATTTTTGATTAGAAAACAAAATCTAAATGAGAATTATGAATATTCATTAGGTGTGGAGATTAATATGCATAATTATGCAAATTAGACAGCAATTAAACACCAATTCTCTGGGGAAATGATTAACACAAAGGCACAGAAATAGAAGGATGTAATTTGAAAGAAGTTTCTGGTTAAATGAACAGTGAGGGGAGCGGAGGAGACAAATCCGAGGCATGTTTGCCATAATAATCAGCCTTGCCAAGCGAAATGGGAGTGAGCCCTGGCCCCCTGCCCCCGTGTCCTTGCTGCCACTCCGCTCCCTGCTCCTGAAAGGGCATCCTGGGGCACCTGGAAGTGCCATCCCCGCTGGGAGAACCAGCACAGGATGGGTCCCCAGAGAGCCACAGGGCCCTGGTGCTGCCACGGGGAGGTTCTGGTGTCACTCCCTGGCCGCTGTGGCCCCTGGTGTGGGACTGGGGGTGTCCATGGGTTGGGAAGTGTCCATGGCTGGTGCCATCCTCACCCTCGGCCTTCTGCACATCTGGGATTTCTCCCTGTCCAGCTCAGCAGAGCTCACAGGGTTTGTGCAGCACCTCCAGAGATGATGGACCCCCACCCTGCTCAGCCCCTCTCAAATCCCTGGATTTACCCCCTTTGAGCACCAACTGCTGCTCACCAGCCCCTGCTCAGCCCCTGGAGCAGGAGATGGAGCAGCACAGTCGGAGATCCTGCAGCTGAGTCGGGTCGAGGCTGTTTACCAGGGAAGGTTCCTTCTGTGGGGTTGTGGGATCAGCTGGAACTGTGGGAGCTGCGCTGATGCAGCATCCCGGGGTTTTGTGTCATGCTGGACATTCCCATCCCACTGAAGGGGCTCCAGGAGAGCTGCAGAGGGACTGGGGACAAGGCATGGAGGGCCAGGAGCCAGGGAATGGCTTCCCAGTGCCAGAGGGCAGGGCTGGATGGGATCTTGGGCAGGAATTGTTCCCTGGGAGGGTGGGCAGGCCCTGGCCCAGGGTGCCCAGAGCAGCTGGGGCTGCCCCTGGATCCCTGGCAGTGCCCAAGGCCAGGCTGGACATTGGGGCTTGGAGCAGCCTGGGACAGTGGGAGGTGTCCCTGCCCATGGCAGGGATGGAATGAGCTGAGTAAGGTCCCTTCCAGCCCAAACCATTCCAGGATTCCCTGGCTCCTCGGGTGCCTTGTGCAGCCCAGGAGCTGCTGCCTGCGTGGCCTTGGCAGGGGATGAAAGGAGCCGATTTCCCACCGCAGCCTGTGCAGAAACATCACAAACCCTTCTGCCTGCTCCTCTGCCGGTTTGGGCTGGATCCCTTTTTGCTGAGGATATTCTTGGGAGGGCTAAAGCTGGCAAGGCTGGGAGCGTGCTGTGCTGGCCCCACCTCCTCAGGGGGACCTTGGGGGGCTGCAGGAGCACCCCTGGACAGGTGGCTCTGGAGCGTTGGACCCCCAGCACTTCCCACCTGAGGATTTCGCCTCTGGGCACTCTGTGCTCAGGTGCAGTGCTGAACAGAGTTTGGTTGTGATCTTGCAGCACCATGGGCAAACTTCAAGTCCTGCTGGAGCATCCAAATGGATGCGATGTGGTTTTGGTTCATAGTTTAGTCCCTTTCACCGTGGGTGAGGGAGGTTCGTGGGTGCTCTCTGGAGTAAAGGAGTTAAAATACTTGTTTCTCCTCTTCCCACTGTCCCACGTTTTGAACCATTTCCAGCCTGTGGTGGGATTTGCTTTGAAGTTTGTGGAGTAACTCCCAGCGGGAGTGGGAAGGTGAGGAGGCAGAGGGGAGGCTCAGTCACGCCAAGTGGAAGTGGTTTATTAATGAAAATATTGTTTTGTTTGTAGAAGGAAGAGTTAATTTTACGAGAACACCTTTGAGGCTTTGCTGATAAAGCAAAGAGTAACCTTTGTTCTTCCTGTTTTTCGGTAGGCTTGGATGAAAGGCCGGGATCAGGTTCCTGGGGAACGGGAGATCAAAACAGCTCCACGTTTGACCAAGGAAGGGTAAGGACAAAGCACAAACACCCAGCTCCAACCAAAGCAAGCGGGGGCTTTCCTGGGCCTTTCAGAGCGTTGGGCCTAACCCTGCAACAGCTTTCCTTGCCCCATTTTGGACGTGCATCCTGGGAAGTCTGTAGGGTTTCCTCCATCCCCATCTCCCCAGGCTTTGCTGCCTTGAGGTCTCCTTGAGGTTCCTCCTCCAAAAACCTCTCCCAGACCTGCACTAGGATGGGCTCCTGTGGCTGCTCAGGCATCTCCCTCCCTGCACCCAGTGTTGGCGTGGGAAGAGGGGGCTCAGGGGGTGGGACAGGTCCCCAGAGGAGACACGGGTGGGTGGGTTGAGGGATCTGAGTGGGTTGAGGGATCTCATCTGATGGCAAAGCTTCCTGGGCACCTTCCTCCCAAGACTTTGGGAACCTGAGGAGGGAATCCCTGCAATCCGTCACCCTGTCCAGCCCTTGGTGGGGATGGAGAACTTGGGAAGGGTTTTGCAGGGAAGGAGTTGAGGCTGCAACACCTCATGACTGGGGCCTGAGTATGGGAAGAGAGAAACGCCATGAACTTCATGGAAATGGGGTTATTTTTGTTTTAATGGGTTTGTGTGATTTGTTTTTGCAATGGCACCTTTCCCTCCCCTCCGGTCAGCGGCAGAGCTGGGGCTGTGGTGTCAACTCTCATTTGTATATTTAGAATTTATATATTTATATAAATATATCTAAAAATACACATTTATATTTATCCAGCCTTCTCCTCACCCCTTCACCCCCTTGGTTCAGGGAGGGGCTGCCTGGCTCTTGCCTGGTGGGTGCTGCCCAAGAGCTGCCAGGACATGATGCCATGTCCCCTCCTTCCATGTCCCCTCCCAACACCACAGCCACTGCACTGTCCAGCTCTCCCTCAGCATGAGGATAAAATCCTTCCCATGCCTTTTTTACAAGGAGCCTTTGGCTTTGCCCCTTCCTGGGAGAGGCTGGCCCTGGCAGCCTCGTGTTTCGGGACTGGGCTCAGCATCCCCACGCTCCCTGTGACTGTCCCCTGTTGTCCCAGCAGAGCTATGGCGAAGGCCCCCACTACGGCGAGCACCGGGACCTGCCATCCCATAACAGCATCTCCTCGTCACCGTTCCTGGGAGCTGGACTCGTGGGTGAGTGCCAGAGCTGCCTGCCAGCTCCCCGGGGCAGGGGACTCGTGCCACCGGCTGGCCCGTGCTGGGGGGAGCGTTGGGACAGCGTTGCTGTTCCCTGTGCTGGAGCTGCTCCAGGTGTTCTCCAAGCTGTGGTCCAGGGGGGTGGTGTCCAGAGGGTTCCATCAGTGCCAGCTGTGCCAGCTGTTTTGTGTGTGTGGTTATTCCCCTGCTTTATGGTGGCACCTCGAGGCAGTAGTAGGGATTTGATGCCTGCCAGGATGGGCTGAGTGTGCTCCTGGAAGCTGGGAATCAGGGGGGGAGAGATGCTCATTGTTAAGGGTTTATTAAGGACTTGGCATGACCCTGCTTGAGTGGGGAGATGGCACCAGCTGACCCCACTGTGGTCACTTCCAACCAGACCCGCTGGGTGACTGTGACCTGCGAGGGGCTGCTGGCCGTGTCCCAGAGCTCTGGGGATGCTCCCTTTGCTGCAGTAGCGTTTGGAGGGGCCTCTTCCCATATCCTGCCAGGCTCCAGCAGCCTTGCCTGGCTCCTCCATGCCCAGCTCCAGGCAGGCAGCCTGAGGAGCTCACAGGGACTGCCTGGGGACGGTGATCCTGCGTGACCGGATGCGTGTGACCATTCACCCAGATGCCTCTGCCAGCCCGGGGGTGGGAGGAGAGATAAGAGCAGAAAATATCCCTCCTGGAGGGCTTAGAGAGCTCTAATGGCATTAGGTCAGGAATTGGGGTTAGTCCTCCCCACCTTTGCCCACGAAGGGGTGGTTAAAGCGCTCCAGCCCACGCGGGAGGAGCGGGGCCGGGGCAGGGCTCGCTCGTGGTCAGAAGGGAGGGGAAAGAAGAGGGAATCGTGTTTGAAACAGAAAATCCCCCCAGCACAAAATCCCCCCTGTAGAGCTGGTGGCAAAGGGGAAGAGCAGAGCAGGGTTGTGCTGGGACAGGAGCAGCCACACGTTGGCCCCTCCTGGCCTGGCTCAGGGCTCGCTGTGAGCTCTGCTCCCCCCTTTCACCCCTTGTGCTGTTGGGGACAGTGCTTGGGTGTCCCGTGGGGATCCTGTGCAGGGGAGGAGCCTTTCTGAGCAGCTCCCCCTGTCCCTCTGCAGGGGAGGATCGTCCTTCTCTGCCCCAGGAGGATGTCAGTGGAGCACGGAGAAGGTTTTGGGTGGGACAGGGGAGCCCTGCTGCAGCCCAGCGGGGTTTGGAGGGGATGTGCATGGGAGGGCCCAGCCCAGTCCTGGGGCCAAGGCAGCCTTGAGAGTTTCCAGCTGAGAAGGAGCTGCCTGGGGAGGAGCACGGAGGTTTCCCCTTTGATGTGTGCAGGGAAGAGCCTTTGGCTCCCTCTCAAAGCCAGGGCTCCCGGTCCCTGGCAGCCACCGCAGCTCTCCCTGCAGGCCCGGCCAGTCCCCGGCACGTGGAGCCCCCATGGGCGATTCCCAGTGGCTCTGGAGCTGAGGGTGAGCGGTGGCCCCGTGGCCCGCAGGACAGTGGCCACACTCTGGCCCCAGGCTCAAGAGGCTGCGTCTCCCCAGGGGGGTCAGGGGCAGCACCAGGAGCTCCACCACTGAAACAGGGAACAGCCAGGGGGGGAAAAGGGTTCCTCACATTTCCAAGACCCTTTTGTTCCTAAAATTGAACGTGGTTTAAGTAGAAAGCATCGATTCTGGGAGCAGGTTCCAAAATACATAAATCAGTTTTCATTGTAGAATCAAAGAATCCTGGAGTGGTTTGGGTGGGAAGGGACCTCAAAGCCCATCCAGTGTCACCCCCTGCCATGGGCAGGGACACCTCCCACTGTCCCAGGCTGCTCCAAGCCCCAATGTCCAGCCTGGCCTTGGGCACTGCCAGGGATCCAGGGGCAGCCCCAGCTGCTCTGGGCACCCTGTGCCAGGGCCTGCCCACCCTCCCAGGGAACAATTCCTTCCCAAGATCCCATCTAACCCTTCCTCTTTGCTCATGTGCTGAAAGGAAGGACACGGGGGAAGAGCAGGGGTGGGATTTTCTCTTCCTCTTTTCCAAGCTGCTTCTGAAGACTTTGAGAGTGGCAAAATGCAAAGGGAAAGGGCGTGAAGATGGAATAATGCTTCTGTAAAAGCAGAAGAAAAATGGAAGGGAAAGGAGAGTTTGGGAAATGTGTCCCCTTGGTGCCAGGCCCTGGCTGCCAGCAAGGTGCCCCTCAGGGTGGGAAGTTCATGTTAATGGGGCGGTTGAGTGGAACCAGGGAATTTTAAAATTTGAGGAGGTGGAGGGAGCAGATGAGGATGAACATGTTGTGGTAGCTGATGAATGAAAGGTGTCTGAGACATCTAAGCCCTTCTCAGCATTTTCATCTCTTTCCCGTTCGACCTCTGTTTCTTCAAAGAGGATCAGGACCTGCGGGAAGAACCATTTTGGGAGCAGCGTGGATGCTCTGTGGTGGCAGTGGTGGGTTGGGCCAGGAGAGGGGGAGGCTGAGCTGAAAGGGCCCCCCAAAGTCAGCGTTGGCTTCCTGCACTGAGGCTCTGAGCAGTCAGGGTGGTGATGGCTCCTCCTGGGACCCCCATCCTCTGGATTCTGCGTTCCTGGAGTCTGTGCATGTCCCAGGGCCAGGCTGCAGCCCCCCATCCTCTGAGGATGGGCTTTAGGGACAGCGGGCACCTTCCCACAGCAGAGGGACACCGCAGGCTGGCAGCACTTGGTGGAGAAACAGAGCAAATGGTGATTTTTTGCCTCAGTTTTCCACATGGAAAAGGAGGCTGTGCTCTGACCAGCCTTTGGTGGGCTGAGGAGCTCCTGCCAGCCTGAGCTTTGAAGCAGGGGTCACATCCCTTCCAGGGCGGAGCCTTCCCCTGTCCCTGCAGGCTGGTGGCATTTTGGGGCTCTGGAGATCCCCAGGGGGATCCCGGGTGCAGCCAGTGCTCCCCCTCCTGCACGAGCCCTGTCACCACTCCGAGGGGTCTGGCAGGAGCAGGGAGCAAGGAGAGAGGCTGGGAAGCTGCAGGGTGGAGTGGCCCTCTGGATAAGGGAGCAGTGAAATGTATCCATCCAGATCTCTGCCCAGCGTGTCCCTGCGCTGGGAGCTGCTGCCACAAACTCCATGAGCAGCAAACTCCGTGGGAAAGGCAGGGCTGGAGGGATTTGCCTGGCCCAGGAGAGAAGGAAAGCTCTGAGTTTGGGGGGAGCAGGACACTGCCAGCACATCCCTGAAAGCCCCTCCAAGCTGCATCCCTGTCTCCTGCTCCTGTCCTGGTTGGGCCCTTTGGTGTCACCCCAGCCTGAGCCCTCCTCCCCTGCCCAGGGTCCCCGTCCCAGGGGCAGTGAGGAGGGGGCTGCGCAGCCCCTGGGGTGGAGCTGGGCGAGTACAAAGCTCTGATTTTAGTCCCTGTTGTTCCCTGCAGTGGCCCCAGAGCAGGAACAGCAGCCAGAGGGATGGTCACTGCTCCTCACCCCAATCCAGCCCAGTCTTGGGGTGGTGACCTTGTGGCTCTCAGGGTGCACACCTCATCCAAAAGCAGTTTGAAGGGAAAAGCACTGATTTCTGTTCAGCAGTTGAGTTTGGGCTCACGGATGTTCTTTGGATGAGCAAAGCTTGGCTTTGGGAGGCACCGTCAGCACGGAGCCCAGAGGGGCTGCACTGGCACAGCACCTGGGGGGTGCTCCCCCCACCCAGGGCTCCCCCAGGGCTGTGGGGGATGCCCTCCCTGCTCTCATTAAGGGGGCAGCATGAGGGGAATCTTCAGTCACTTCCCTCTGCCACAGCTTCAGCTCCTCAAGGTGATGGGGAAAACCAGAGCTCTCTGCAGGACTGACTGGGCAGGGAGCTCTGGGCTGTGTTGCACTGGATGGAATAACATAAATTTGTCAAAAGAAGAAGAAAATAAATTAGAAAGTGTCCAAAGGAGGGACACGGAGCTGGGGAAGGCTCTGAGGAGCGGCTGAGGGCACTTGGCTCGTTCAGCTGCAGCAGAGGAGACTGAGGGGAGGCTCCTGGGGGCTGCAGCTCCTCCCGAGGGGAGGCGGAGGGGCAGGGGCTGAGCTCTGCTCTGGGACAGGGACAGGAGCCCAGGGAACGGCTGGAGCTGGGTCAGGGCTGGGCATGGAGCTCAGGGAAAGGTTCTTCCCCCCGAGGCTGCTGGGCACTGCCCAGGCTCCCCAGGGAATGGGCCCGGCCCCGAGGCTGCCAGAGCTGCAGGAGCGTTTGGACAGCGCTCTCAGGGATGCCCAGGCTGGGGCTGTTGGGGTGTCTGTGCAGGGCCAGGGGTTGGATCAATGATCCCTGAGGGTCCCTTCCAGCTCAGGATACTCCAGGATTCCATGATTGTAAACCCCTGGATGCAAACACCATCAGTGCTCTGAATGAGAAGCATCCCCGGCTGCTGGGGGGGGTCTTTGAACCAGGTGAGCAGGTGCAGAACCAATGTCTGAGCCCTCCATCGCTCCCTCCTCTTGAGTTTTCCAGCTTTGAGCCTTTGGTGCTACTCCTGGAGGACAGGGAATGTCCTGGGGAGTTCTGATCTTCCCAGCCTGGGGTGGGGAGAGGTGACAGGAGCATCCCTGGCTGTCCTGGGGTGGTGCTGGGACACAGCGCGGTGACAAACCGGCTCGTCCCAGAGGGTCAGCAGGGTGAGGAGGGCTTTTCTGTCTGTTTGGAGTCACCAATTTCACATTTTACCATTCATCTTCAGTAGGGACAGGCAGGGAGGGGGGTGGTTAAACAGCGAGGAAACTGATAAGCCATAACAGATTTCTTTCTAGTAATTATTTCAGTAATTAGCTGCCTTTCAGAGCAGCGTTCCTAATCGGGTGGGTATTGTCAGCGCCTGTAGATTGGGGTCTTCCTGGACAATGGGTTTAATCAGGGGCTTGTTGCTGCTCCTGGTTTTTTAACTTCTTTTTTTCCTCCCCGTTTTTAATCCCTGGCTGTGTTTTGCCTCCCCTTTTCCCCTAGGCTGGAATTCTAATGGAATTCTAATGGAATTAGCAATGTGGGGCTGGGGGAGGTGCACGGTGGGTGGTGGCTGTGCTGGGGCTGGGATGGTGTGGGGGCACTGGTTTTGCCAGTGGGTGCTGGAAAAACTTGCAGGCAGCATTTTAATACTTTTTCTCGGGCTGTCAAGTGCAAGGCCAGGAGTTGGACTTCGATGATCCCTGTGGATCCCTTCCAGCTCGGGCTGTTCCTTGACTCTGTGGTCTGTGAGAGAAATGGCAAAGCCATGAGTTTATTTAAAAGCAGTTTGCTGCGGTGGAGGCGAGATGCTGCCATGATCCAGGGTGCCAAAGCCAACCCCTGACACTGCCAGAGCTGGTGGGAATCTCTGGGAAGAGCAGTTTTTATTTTTCCACCTCGTTCCCCCCGAGTTCAGGGCAGCTGTGCTGTTGGGAGGAGTCGCACACACAGCGTGGGGGGTTTCTCTGGAAAAGCCCTGGGTGAAGGCAGGGCCTGGGGGAGGCTTCCCAGAGCCCCACACAGCCAGATCCTGCAAGAGGGAACATGCTGGGAGAGGAGAGAGGCTGGAAAGGGCTTCTTAGGCAGGGCTGGAGGCAGCCAGGTGAGGGGCAGGAGAAGGAGCTGGCAGGGGGAAGGGCAGGGAGGGGGATGCCAGAAAGAGCTGGAAATGCTGAATTGCTCTCAGCCAGTGTCTGGGGGCACTGACTCGAGGTGCCTCTGCTGTGCTTCACATCCTTTCCAAAGGAAACCCCCTTCCTCTCCAAGGGATTTATTCCCACTATCTTCTCCTCCTCCTCCCACAAGATCCCTCCATGCCCATCTGCAGGATTTCAGTAATTCTCTTGGGGGCAAGATGGCATTTGGGGAGATTCCTGGTGGTTTTTTCCCACCCTGGTCCTTGCCTCCTTCCTGGGGCTTTGCCACCTTTCCTGGTTGGTGCCCTGGGCTGTGGCTGCCAGGGGGTGACGGGGGGATCTGGGTTTGCCACCTGTGCCATCTCCCTGCCCACAGAAACAGCTCCTTCTGCTGGCAGGTTCAGCCTTTCCTTGTGCACCTTTTGAATCTCAGCAGGCTTAGGTACATTCCAATCCAGAAAAGTTTGCCATTCTTTCTTCTGCCTTGTTTTCATAGACAATTGAATGTAAAATTTCTTCTTCTGAGTTTTTACTGCGTTTTTCCCTTGTTATGTGATGATGGAGGGTGCAGGAGCTGGGGCTGGCCAGGGCTGCTCTCTCTTTCCCAGTGTCCCCCATCCCATGGGGCACCCGCAGACCCAAGGGTGCAGCAGATGCTGAGTGAGAAATGAGAGACATCCAGGGAAGGTTGTGGGTTTGGAGCAGAGCTGGCACTGGGTTCAGAGAATCCTGGAAAATCCTGAGGTGGAAGGGACCCTCGGGATCATCAGTGCAGCCCCTGGCCCTGCACAGACACCCCAACAACCCCAGCCTGGGCATCCCTGAGAGCGCTGTCCAAACGCTCCTGCAGCTCTGGCAGCCTCGGGGCCGGGCCCATTCCCTGGGGAGCCTGGGCAGTGCCCAGCAGCCTCGGGGGGAAGAACCTTTCCCTGAGCTCCATGCCCAGCCCTGACCCAGCTCCAGCCGTTCCCTGGGCTCCTGTCCCTGTCCCAGAGCAGAGCTCAGCCCCTGCCCCTCCGCCTCCCCTCGGGAGGAGCTGCAGCCCCCAGGAGCCTCCCCTCAGTCTCCTCTGCTGCAGCTGAACGAGCCAAGTGCCCTCAGCCGCTCCTCAGACCCTTCCCCAGCTCCGTGTCCCTCCTTTGGACACTCTCCAACAGCTTTGGACCCTTCTGATCTTGTGGTGCCCAGAGTGCCCCCAGCACTGGAGGTGAGGCTGCCCCAGTGCAGAGCAGAGCGGGACAATCCCTCCCTGGCCTGGTGCCCCCCAGGACACGGTGGCCCTTTGGGCTGCCAGGACACACCGGGGACTCAGATCCAACTTGGACCGACCAGGACCCCCAGGTCCCTTCCCACGGCGCTGCTCTCCAGCCTCTGATTCCCAGTCTGTCCCTGCATCCAGGGCTGCCCCATCCCAGGGCAGGGTCCAGCACTTGCCCTGTTAAACATCGCATGGTTGGGGATTGCCCAGTGTCCCTTCACCCTTCCACAAACATCTGGGGGCCCCCTGGTTCAGCCCAAGTTCTCAGGTGATGTCAGAGGCTGCTGGATGGGGTTTGGAGCACCCTGGGATGGTGGAAGGTGTCCCTGCCCATGGCAGGGCTGGAACTGGATGAGCTTTAGGGTCCCTTCAAACCCAAACCATCCTGGGATTCCATGATTCCCCACACCAGTCACACGTGGAAGCAGCAGTGTGCTATCAGACGGGAGACCTGGCTGCTGCTGTCCAGCCAAACCCCCGTGGCATTACCCTGCCTCTCCTGTGCTTTAGGAGCAATCAGGAGCTGCCTGATGCCACAACCTGCTGAGTCCTTTGTGCCCGTGGCCGGTGCTGCTGCGGCAGATCGAGCTCTTAAGCTCTTTTAGAAATTAGGTCATTTAGGAGATCCATCCCCTGACATTTTGACCTTTGTTTACTTAACGTTTAAGCCTCTGAAAGGAAATGGCAGCAGCGCCCAGAGCCTCCGGCTGTTGCTGGAGGTGAGGGAGGGGGAGGCTGCACCGTGCCAGGACCTTCCCATCAGGAGTGAGGCTCTGGGGCTTGGGGGTTGTACGGGGGGGAATCCACTCTAAAATATTTGGGTTGAGTTCAAGGCCTCCATGGTAAGGTTTCAAAATGAGCAGCGTCCTCTCTCTCCCCATCTGGCACAGGGTGCCCAGAGCAGCTGGGGCTGCCCCTGGATCCCTGGCAGTGTCCCAGGCCAGGCTGGACATTGGGGCTTGGAGCAGCCTGGGACAGTGGGAGGTGTCCCTGCCCATGGCAGGGGTGGGGCTGGAGGGGCTTTAATGCCCCTTCCAACCCAAAGCACTCAGGCATTCGCTGATCCCTTGGCCCTGTGCTTCAAGGGGTCTGGTTTGAGGCATTTTGTTTCCCCTCCCCTCTTCATCTGCTCCCCAAAACCTCTTAGTGGTGTGGGGAGGGTCCTGCCAGCCCCTGTGTCGCCCCAGTGCATTAACCTGCATCTTAGTGGCCTCAGGGCTGGCTTTAGGCTAAGCAGATTGGCAAAATCCCGCCCCTCCCAATTTTGCTCACTAAGCCAGACCGGAGGCAGGATGTGATCTGTGATCCCCTTTTCGGGAAGGGTTTGGGGGTGGGGGCTGCTGGAGTGCCTGTTCCCCACTGGAAGAGTGTCTGGCTTTGCTTTACGGGGATGGAGAGAATCCCAAAGGACACTGTTGTGCCTGCAGCTGCTCTGGGCACAGCACAGAACCATTCCCTTCCTCCCAGCCCTGTGTCCTTTGCTGTCCTGGCACCCCTGGGTGCTGCTGGCTGAGGCCATGCTGTGCCCAGGGCAGTGACCATGAGGCAGGAGAGTGCCAGGATGTTTTGGAGAGGGAACATCCCACCAGGGGGCTGGGCTCCTTTTTTTTGGCCCTTCAAAACTTTATTTTCAGCTGCATGTGTGCAGGGTGAGGTGGGTGTGAGAGAAGCCCTTGTTGATGCTGAGTGCCAGGACAAGGGGGAATGGCTTCCCAGTGCCAGAGGGCAGGGCTGGATGGGATCTTGGGCAGGAATTGTTCCCTGGGAGGGTGGGCAGGCCCTGGCCCAGGGTGCCCAGAGCAGCTGGGGCTGCCCCTGGATCCCTGGCAGTGCCCAAGGCCAGGCTGGACATTGGGGCTTGGAGCAGCCTGGGACAGTGGGAGGTGTCCCTGCCCATGGCAGGGGTGGCACTGGATGGGCTTTAAGGTCCCTTCTCCCCAAATCACTCTGGGATTCTCTAAAGTTCCCAGGGGCACATGGGCACTGCTGGCACGGGGCTGTTCCCACACCGATCCCAGCGGGCAGCGATGCCCCGGCTGTGAGGAACCCGCAGGTTTTGGGAAGTCGAATCTCCCGCAGGAGAGGGGAGGAAGGTGCCCCGTGCCCGGTGTGGGGCAGAGCTCAGCTCTCGTGCGCTGGGATTGCATTTCCTGTTGTCTCAAAGCGCTCCCACAGTCTGGTCACTCGTCCTGGCCCTTGGTCTGCTCCGGCCCTGCCTCTGCCAAGTGCAGCTGGCCGGGTCTCCGCTGTCTGCGGGGAGGTTTTGGCTCGGGGCTGACCCTGCCAGTTTCCATGGCCACAAGCACTTCCCTGCGCTGCTGCAGCTCCGGGCTTTTGGTGTTTATGGACCAGCTCTCCCAGCAGCTCCTGTTTCAGCAGGAGCTTTTCAGGGCTGTCCATTCATGGAGGGCAGAGGTGCTGCCTCATGGGAACAGGATTTGTCCACCCCCTCCACTTCCTTCTTACCCCAAACCTTGTTTTTTCTCTTCTCCTTCTGCAGGGAAGAGCAGTGAAAGAGCCTCATACTCCACGTTTGGAAGAGACACAGGGATGCCAGGACTAAACCAGGTAATGATAAAATGCAGTGAGATTTTCTGCTTCATTTACTGGCTCCTGAAAGTGAGAGTCTGGTCCTGAAAACCAGACTGGATTTACATCCCATCTCTGTGCACGGGCTCCTGGAAAGCCTCTGCTCTGCTCCAAAACCTCTGTGGAGTGTTGGGGGTTCATGCTGGTGTGTGTTGCTGGCTCCAAAGAGTTGTCAGAGGTTAGAAAATGTTGGTTGTAGCAGCCTCTCGCTTCTTTCCCAAACTTCTCCAGGCTCACTGGTTTTGTTGTTGTTACTCCTGGTTTGTGTTTGATCAGCCGTGACCCAGCCATGCTGCCTCGCTGGGGAGTTCCAGGGAGTCAGATCCAAGCAACACCTTCCCTGTGCCAGGCTGGCCGTGGGCAGGGGAGCGTTCCAGGAGGCTCCTTCCCCCTCCCCTGCCTGCCCTGGGCTTTCCCTCTCCCTCTCCAGCAGTGTCTCCCAGTTCCCTGGGCAGGGAGGCTCTGTGGGGTGGCTCCTGTCAGTGACTGTCCAGTGCAGCTTTGGCTTCATCGTGAGGCTGTTGATGTGGGACCTGCAGCAGGAGCTCTCTGTGCAGCTCTGGGGCCCAGCATCAGGACGTGGAGCTGCTGGAGCCACTCCAGAGGAGGCCACGGAGCTGCTGCAGGGCTGGAGCCCCTCTGCTCTGGAGCCAGGCTGGGAGAGCTGGGGGTGCTCACCTGGAGAGGAGAAGGCTCCAGGGAGAGCTCCGAGCCCCTTGCAGGGCCTAAAGGGGCTCCAGGAGAGCTGCAGAGGGACTGGGGACAAGGCATGGAGGGGCAGGAGCCAGGGAATGGCTTCCCAGTGCCAGAGGGCAGGGCTGGATGGGATCTTGGGAAGGAATTGTTCCCTGGGAGGGTGGGCAGGCCGTGGCACAGGGTGCCCAGAGCAGCTGGGGCTGCCCCTGGATCCCTGGAAGTGTCCAAGGCCAGGCTGGAGCAGCCTGGGACAGTGGGAGGTGTCCCTGCCATGGCAGGGGTGGCAATGGATGGGCTTTGAGGTCCCTCCCAACCCAGACCACTCTGGGGTTCCATGATCTCCACAGTCCAGGAGGGGACCTGGCACAGCAGAGCCACCTCTTGCAGACACAGCCCGGCCCCGTTGGGTCACCCCACGTGAACCCTGGGGCTCTGCTGGGGGGAACAACTTTGCTTCCTGTGGGGAATACCACAGGCGTCAATCCGAGCCCGGGGCGCAGTGGAGCAGCCCTAGATAACCTTCCCTGCTGCCACCAGCATCCAGAAATAGCTTTTTGGGAAGGAGCAAGCACCTCCCTTTGATGTGTGGCTCCAAGTGCCCCCTCAGTGCCCAGCGTGGTCCTGGGGAAGCAGTCCCAGCACCGGAGCCAAGGGAGGAGTTTTGGCCGGACAACTTTTGTTTTATCCATGTACACACACACATATTACATGTTTTAATTTTACACAAATTTGTCATAATTTCCTCCTCTCTGAAGTGAGGATGTTTCCTTTGCTGGAGCAGCTGTGCTGGCTGTGCCAGAGTGGATTTCATTTACCACTGAAGCTGCTCAAAGAAAACCGGGCCCGGTGCCAAGTGTTGCTTTTGGATGTGGTGCTTTTGCTGGGCTTTCGTGGAGGAGGGGGAATATAAGGTAACAGAAATGGGGGGGCAAATGGCCGGGAGAGGCCCCGGGAAAGGCGGGCACAGGGCTCGGGATCGGGTGGCAAATCCCACTTGATGCAGAGAGGAGACAAAACCCCCTTGTGGGGGTGGGGGGAGGCCAGCAGAGCCTGTGGCCCCCAGAGCAGTTGTTGCTTCTGGCTCCAGTTTGGGGGAGTGAGGAGGGTTGACTTTTTTTTTGTTTGTTTTCGAAAAGATGAAGAGTTGTCTGGTGGAGATGCCCTGGATGGGGATCAGGTTCTTCCCCAAAAATGCCCTGCTCTGGGGCAGAGCTGCAGCTTCCCCCTTGTTTAACCCTGACCCATCTCTTGGGGCATCCCCAGGGAGAGGAAATGGGAAGAAAACCCCTTTCTCTGGGAAACTGCCTCAAAATCCCAGTGCCTCCCCTGCCTGCAGGAGGAGCAGGGCAGCAGCTCCCGGGGTCCCTCCGGGTGCTTTCCTTGGCCGGGCATGGAGCGGGTCTGGAGCGAAGGAAACCTGAGCAGTGGAACAGATTGCAGGAATGTCACCAGCTGTGAACACACAAGCTCCTCTTTCCCTCCCTGACCCCTTTCTGGAGGAGATGGAGTTTGGAAGCAAAGATTTTTCTTTCCAGTTTCTCAAAAGCCTGAAATCCTCCTTTATTTCCATGTGTTGCCCTCGGAAGATGGGTCAAAGCTGAGCTTTTGGGCCTTCAGGGCCCTTTGCCAGCCCGGTGCAATTCCATGTAAATACACTGAACTTCCTCCGAGCTGAGAGGGGCAGTGCTGGAGGAGAGGCTCCGTCCCAGGAGGGAGCACCCCGGGCTCCGGCTCCCCCGGCTCCGCTGCTTCCCAGCGTGCCCAAGGTCAGCCGGGATAAACACGAGGGAGGAGTTTCCTGGCTTTAGAAAGAGGGATTTGGCTTTTCCCTGATAAAACTCAGGAGAAAACCACCCTGGGCAGTGGCAGCACGGTTCCAGGGCTCTGGTCACGACGTGGGCTGGTGACATGGGGCTCATCCTGCCCTCCTGGACATCAAGGTGACCATGGGACCACGCTGTCCCCCCACATGGCACCTGCTGGTTTGCATCCCTGGTTTGCAGAGGTTCCTCACTGGGGTCTAGCAGGAAAGCACAAGTTGAAAGCCCCTTTTGTTCCCCCACACCTATTCCCCCACCTCCACCCCCATATTTACAGATTTGCTTTCCCTCCTGGCCCCTTGGCTCGTGTTTATTTTTCCCCTCAGCTGAATTGGTGTGAAGGTGACTCAAAGCAGCTCTGTTCTCTCCCAGCGAGTCGTTTTCCAGTGTAATTCCATGGAAGGGCTTTTCTCTCTCCTTGTTTGCAGCCCGGTTTCCTGCCCAGCGAGATGGGAATCGCCAGCCCCAGCACGCTGTCCCCCACTGGGGGCAAAGGGGGGTCTCAGTATTTTTCTTACCCCAACAATCCTCGCAGGAGAGGTGCTGAGAGCAGCATAGGTGAGTGGCTGCATGTCCCCCGGGTGCCACCATGCCGCAGGGTTGTCACCTGGGCAGGTGCCCTTGTCAGATCTGCCTTTGGGAATGAGGAGCTGATGCTGGGAATGAGGGCGTTGATGTTGGGAACGAGGGACTGATGTTGCCATAGGTGCACCTGGCATGAATTTGGCATTTGCTCTTTGTTGGGGAGGGAATGCATATAAATACCTCTTATCTATGTAGAGATATCTAACTTCAACAAAGGGGTGCTCAGAGGCAGGTGCAGTTTCCCTCTTTCTGGAAAATGCCAGATTAGCTGAAAGCAGCAAAGCTTGAGGTTCTTCTAAAAACCCCTCCAGCCACACTGCACATCACTCGTCCTTCCTGGAAAACCTTGGGCTGCCTCGGAGGCTGTTTCCGTGGCTGGTGGCCCTCCTGGAGCTGCAGCGGGCAGGACTGGCAGGAGCAGGGCGTAGGAGGCAGCGGGAGGTCCGGGCACTGTGCCCTGGGACTCAGGGAATGTTTGCTCCAGGAGCTCTCCCTGCCTGCTCCGGGGTTCCCAAGCAGGACTTGCCCATGTCTGGATCGACCTGGGAGTAACTTTTACCGCAGGCTGGGGTCAGGTGTGAGTTTAGCTTCGGAGGGAAGACAAGCTCCACTTCCCCAGAACTTGTGTTTCTCGTCACAGTTCCCCCTGCAGCCTCCAGAGCCACTTTCCTGCTGCTATTTCGGGCTTTCCCCAACAAGTGAAACCAGAAGTGACCCAGTGATGGGTGCATTTTTCAGTGCTTTTCAGAAAAAGGCACCTACTGTGGTGCTGCCACTTCAGCCTGGAAAATGATTCTTTAGCATTCTGTGGGGTGAATTCCTGCTCTGGAGGTACATCCCAGCTGAGTCCCTGGCTTGGCAGGTTGCTGTTGTTAGCACCCTGCACCCCCCAGCCAGGGCTTTCCTTAATTATGAAAAATAATAAAAAATAATTATGAAAAAAAGAATTAAAATAGTCATAAAAATAATAATTAGGAAAAATTGAATTCTAAAAAAATTTAGCCTGTGCTTCCCCTTGAGCCACTCCTGGATGTTTCCCTACCACCTCCCTGAATTGTCCCCTTCCCCCAGGACACTGTGTCCCCCTCCAGAGCTGGAACGGGAGGGATGGGCTGGGGTCTGTCCCTGGGAAGCACATCCCTGCCTCCTGCAGCAGTGAAGCTTTCCCAAGTATATCCCTGTATAGGGAGCAAATGAAAATACAGCCCAGCCCTACACGTGTTCCCTTTCTGCATCCTCTCTCTGCAAACCCACTTCAAGTTAAAGTGTTTCCCAAAAAACCCCAATGAGGGGTTGTAACATTAAATGTTATTACATTTATGGGCTCAGTCTCTCCCAACAAGCCCTTGCTGTCCTGGGATCTCTGTGTGGCTGTGAAACCTGCCCCCAAAAGGTGCAGACGAGATTTGGAGGGGCTCATCCTTGGACATTTTCACTGTTGATGCTTCCTTGGCCATGGGACATTTGGGATCTCAGCCCTGTCAGTACCTGCAGTTTCCAACCCCGGAGACTTTTGCTGCAGCTCGTTTTCCCCTCCCTGTAACCCCTCTGAAAACTCAGATCCTCTCTTCTCTAACACAGATGGACAGCCCAAAAAGGTTCGGAAGGTGCCTCCTGGACTCCCCTCCTCGGTAAGTGGCAGCAGCTCCTTCCCCGTTTCCCCATCCCCTGGGAGCCATCCCTGCTCCCTGTGCCACAGCGCTGCAACCCCAAACATCGAGGGCTGAGCTTTTAGCGGGACGGGGAAGGGTTTCCCGTGTGGGAGAACGGGGAAGCTTTGGGAGAGCTGGGTGGGGAAGAAGCCCGGGGCCGTGGCCTCGTGCCCCGCAGCCTGGGCTGGGTTTGACGTCGTGTCGCGAGTGAAAGGCGAGCCCGGGGCTCGGGTGTCCTGCAGCAGGGGAAGGGGAAGCGGCGCAGTTGTGCCCGGGGCAGGCAGCTGAGCCCGCTCCAGGTGTGCGCTGCTTTGCAGGAAAGCTGAGCAGCCTGCAGGAATACGCTGTCCCCGCTCCCGCGGCTGTTCGGGGAGTGAACTGAACAATGTCTTTGTGGCTGGGAGTAATGGGATCTCCAGGAAAGCTAATTGGGGCGGGCTGGAGGGTTCCTGCAGGAACACTGGAGCTGTCTGGCGGCCGGGGCTGCATTCCTGGCTGGAATGTTTGCGTGCTTGGAGGGGGACGGTGCTGTCCTATTGAGCTCTGTCCCATTGGGCTCTGTCCCCAGACCAGGGCTGTGCTGAGGATGTGCCCTCACTCCCTGCCAAAGCTGCTGTGACTCTCTCCCATTCCCAGGGAACACCCCATCCATGGGGGAAACCCCGTGCTGTGGCATTCCCTGACCACTCGAGCAGAGCTGTAACCTCCAGCACAGGCTCTGCCTTTGGAATTGGACCCCGAGGTGCTGGGTTTGGAGGATAGAGGGAGAGGAGGGTACCGAGGGCTTGCCAGGTTGGGCTCGCCGACCTGGGGGTGTTGGAGGGTCCATGTGGATCCGTGTGAGGCAGAAACCAGCTCCAGTTGCACCAAGAGTCTGTGTTTTTACAGGGAAAACCTGCTCGAGTCACAATCCATGTCGCTGCCTCGAGTTTCTGTGTGAAATTTGGGAGTGTTAAACCCCAGTCGACATGTGGGGAAAACATCGCCCCCGACAAATGGCCTTTATTGGCCTCGGATTTCAAAGTGCTGGGGCTTGGCCCGTCCTGCTGGCAGAGCCCTGGAGGGCCCTGATTCCCACAAGAGGGGCTGCTTGGCATTTGCCACAGCTCAGCCCCTTCCCCGTGTCTGAGTGACACCTGCACAGCCTTTCATAGGATCATGGAATGGTTTGGGTTGGAAGGGGCCTCAAAGCCCATCCAGTGCCATCCCTGCCATGGGCAGGGACACCTCCCACTGTCCCAGGCTGCTCCAAGCCCCAATGTCCAGCCTGGCCTTGGACACTGCCAGGGATCCAGGGGCAGCCCCAGCTGCTCTGGGCACCCTGTGCCAGGGCCTCCCCACCCTCACAGGGAGGATTTTTTCCCCAACATCCAGCCTAAATCTCCCTCTTTGCCCTGGCTGTTGCCTCGGCTGCCCCTTGATGCCAGAGCTCCAATTTCCAGAGCACGGGCTGGTTCTTGCCTCTTTCCCTCACCCTCCCTGTGCTGGGAGCTCCGGCTTCCTGGTTTGTTTTTGAACTTCCACACCTGCGGAGACAGATCCGTGCTGAGGCGGCAGGAGAAGTGTGAAGCAGAAGGAGTGGCCTCAAAGGCAGCGGATCAAAGGCTCTTTCTTGTCTGACTCGCCCATGCAGGAGCCCGCCCCGTGTTATCGCTGGACCCCGTGCAAAATAAATAGGTTAATCAGCATCTTATTAAAATGAAGTGCTTTAATCTGTAATTCCCGAGCTGCTTTGAAAACTCGCCGAGGTCAGCGGCTGCAGGAGCTGAGGGTGGGTGGGTGAGCAGGGAGTGATGCCAAAGGCACCGAGAGGCACCAGCAGCGTGAGGGGGTGCAGGGGCTGTGAGCAGCGATGCCAGGCAGGGACAGGCACAGAGGTGCCTGCACTGGGAACCCAGGGCCTTTGGGCTCAGGGCTTTTGTCCCGAGGAGGCCACGGAGATGCTCCAAGGGCTGGAGCCCCTCTGCTCTGGAGCCAGGCTGGGAGAGCTGCGGGTGCTCACCTGGAGAGGAGAAGGCTCCAGGGAGAGCTCCGAGCCCCTTGCAGGGCCTAAAGGGGCTCCAGGAGAGCTGCAGAGGGACTGGGGACAAGGCATGGAGGGCCAGGAGCCAGGGAATGGCTTCCCAGTGCCAGAGGGCAGGGCTGGATGGGATCTTGGGCAGGAATTTTTCCCTGGGAGGGTGGGCAGGCCCTGGCACAGGGTGCCCAGAGCAGCTGGGGCTGCCCCTGGATCCCTGGCAGTGCCCAAGGCCAGGTTGGACGAGACTGGAGCACTCTGGGACAGTGGAAGGTGTTCCTGCCATGGCAGGGGTGACACTGGATGGGCTTTAAGGTCCCTCTGAACCCAAACCATTCCACAATTCTACGCAGTAGGTGCTGGGTTGGGGCTGCCCTCAGGGCATGGAGCCCCTGGGAGTCTTCCTGCAGCTCAGGAGCTCCTGGCCGTGGGCTGCTGTGTCTGGGCACAGGATCCAGGGCTGGACGTGGCCCCACATCGGCGTCGGCGCCAGAGGAACCCAGGCAGGGATTTTGTGCAAGTCGGTTCCTGCAGGGTTTTGTTGCCACAGTGAGTTCAGTGCCTGGGAGCTGTTTCAGGCTGTGCATTCCCAGTCTGGTCACTGCTCTGTTTAGCCTCAGTCTGCCCAAAGTCCCACCCCAGCTCCTGCATTTAAGCAAGAAAAACAGGGAGGAGAAAACAACCCAAGACCACAAAGCGCTGCGAATCCCAGCGCTGGGGCTGTTGGAGCGGCTCTCGCCGGCCGCGCTGGCAGATTTTAAGCGGAGGAAATGACCTCACCTGGAGGTCCCCGAGGCCGGCGGCGGCGTGAGGGCTGGGGCAGGGCTGGGGAACGGGCTGGGGAACGGGCTGGGGAACGGGCCTGGCCCTCATTTCCAGCTGCCTGCAGCGCCCGGCCCGGCCCCGCACACGGCTCCGTGCAGAGAAGGATGGAGCTGGCTTTTCACAGCCTCCCCTGCGCTGGGCAGCAAAAGGGAAAATCAGCAGGGGTCAGGGCCAGGATTGTGGTGAAACTTGGCCCCCAGGATCCAGCAGGAGATGTTGCGGGGGTGGTGGAGCAGGGTGGATACACGGCAAGGTGAACTCCCTCCCCCCTGCTCTGCTTCGCACCCCTGGTCCCTCCATCGCTGCGATTTTACCCCCCTTGTTTTCTCGGTGGGTTCCTGGCTTGGCTGTTGGTGCAGCTGCCGGGCGCCTGGCCCCGAGCCAGCCCCTGCCAGATGGCGCGGGGCTCTCAGACGTGCTGCACTCCATTCCCTGTCCCGGCTCCCGCTATTTAATCAAATTATAGGAAAAGTCAATTTGCTGGATTCCCGTTCTCCGCTGCCTCCCCCATCCCCCCCCAGCCCACGCGTGGCTCCCTCTGCCCACAGCACCCGGCAGCAGCCTGGACCAGGGCCTGGAATTCTCTTTTTTGAGCGAGGCACAAAGGGCAGCTGCCAGTGTGTCAGGATTTGCCCTTCCCCCTCTCTCTTTTTTTTTTTTTTTGTCTTTATTTTACAAGCTCCCTGTAGAATCACAGAGTCATTAAGGTTGGAAAAGCCCTCTAAAGGTCACAGAGTCCAACTGTTCCCCAGCACTGCCAAGGCCACCACTGACCCACGTCCCCACGTGCCACATTCACACATTGTTTGAACACTTCCAGGGGTGGTGACTCCACCACTGCCCTGGGCAGCCCCTTCCAGTGCCTGACAGCCCTTTCCATGAAGAAATTTTCCCAATATCCAGCCCAAACCTCCCCTGGCCCAGCCTGAGGCCGTTCCCTCTCCTCCTGTCCCTGTTCCCTTCGAGCAGAGCCCGACCCCCCCGGCTGCCCCCTCCTGTCAGGGACTTGTGCAGAGCCACAAGGTCCCCCCTGAGCCTCCTTTGCTCCAGGCTCAGCCCCTTTCCCAGCTCCCTCAGCCACTCCTGGGTCTCCAGCCCCTTCCCAGCTCCGTTGTCCCTTGTTGGATTTCTGGGGGGGCTTTGGGGTAGTGTTTTTAAACAAGAAGAAGCCTGGCAGCAGCTGCCCAGGGCCATGGTGGAGTCACCATCCTGGAATTGTTCTAAAAACGTGTGGATGTGGCACTTGAGGACAGGGGTTAGTGGTGACCGTGGTGGTGGTGGTGCTGCTTTGATGTTGGACTTGATCTTAAAGGTCTCTTCCAACCTTAAGGATTCTCTGATTCTGACTTTTATTTCCCACCATCAATTTTGCCCCTTTTTGCTGGTGAGGACCAGGGCTGGAAGGGAGCAGCTGGCTGTGGGGAAAAAGAAACTCAGGCAAGTTTCCTTCCCAAAGAGAACTGTGTGTGCCAGGCAGAGCCCATCCCCTGCCCCACCTCTGCTTTCAGCTGGATTTAAAAAAAATGATTATCGGTTTCAGAATGAATCAAAGGGGATGAAAATAAGCTGTGACAAAAGTTCTCAACATCATTCTGAGTGCTATTTCAGTTTCTTTGAATGCCGTTTCGGTTTCTTTGCGTGTTGAATTTCTGCTTTAAAAAAAGAAAAGTCTGTTTTTGTCCTGGCAGAAGCTGATTTTCGGTCAGGGCTTTCTAGGATGGGTTTGGTTAATTTAGAAGGGAAGGAAAAGCTTTTTCTTCTGCTTAATGTTCTGTTAAATCACAGAGCTGAGCAGTGCTGCAGAAATCTGTCCCAGGAGCTGTCCAAGGGCTGTCTGAGAGTCGTCCCCTCCCCTGTGACAATGCCTGTGAGGGGCTGCTCAGCCCCCCCGTGCCTCAGTTTCCCTTCAGTCTGGTGTCCCTGTGGGCTTGGAGCAGGGGCTGTGCTCGGGAGCCTGGCACAGGGCAGGGTTGGCACAGGGGGGTCCTGAGGTGCCCGCTGCCCCCGCCCAGCCCATCCCCCTGGTGTGGGGTCACTGCAGCAGTGGTGGCTTTTGTGGTTACCCAGAACAAGTTATAACCATGGAAAACGGAACTGGAGCGGAGTCGAAACTTCTGCTGGAGCCGGGCAGGTTCTGGGGACCACGGAGGGTGACAGGAACACAGAGGAGCCCTGTGCCCTCTGCCCTGTCCTCTGTGCCCTCTCCTCTGCCCCCTGTGCCCTGTGCCCTCTCCTCTGTCCCCTGTCCCCTGTGCCACCCCCTGCCATGGGCAGGGACACCTCCCACTGTCCCAGGCTGCTCCCAGCCCCAATGTCCAGCCTGGCCTTGGCCACTGCCAGGGATCCAGGGGCAGCCCCAGCTGCTCTGGGCACCCTGGGCCAGGGCCTGCCCACCCTCCCAGGGAACAATTCCTTCCCAAGATCCCATCCAGCCCTGCCCTCTGGCACTGGGAAGCCATTCCCTGGGTCCTGTCCCTCCAGGCCCTTGAAAGGTCAGTTGAGTGAAGCACTTGCTGCTCTGTTGTGGTGGGAGAGGTGGTCAAACACTGCTGAAGTTTGAGGTTTGAAGTTTAAGCTGTGCAGGGTTGGGGGCAGCCATGGTGAGGATGTGGGGCCGTGGAGTCACCAAGCCCTTCTCTTCAACCCCTTTCCTGCCCCACAGGTGTATCCATCCAACTCAGGTGATGACTACAGCAGGGATCCAGCTGGATATACTCCCTCGAAACCTCCGAGCACTGTGTATCCTGGAGCCTTTTATATGACAGGTGAGTTATTCCTCAGAGCAGGGGCAGCTTTGCCCGTTATGGGCCATGGGAGGGATTGCAATATGGAGGGGGCACAGGGCAGGAGTGTGTGAGAGACACTGCAGTCCCAAAATCATGGAATCCTGGAATTTCCTGAGCTGGAAGGGGCCCTCAGGGATCATCAGTGCAGCCCCTGGCCCTGCACAGACACCCCAACAACCCCAGCCTGGGCATCCCTGAGAGCGCTGTCCAAACGCTCCTGCAGCTCTGGCAGCCTCGGGGCCGGGCCCATTCCCTGGGGAGCCTGGGCAGTGCCCAGCAGCCTCGGGGGGAAGAACCTTTCCCTGAGCTCCATGCCCAGCCCTGACCCAGCTCCAGCCGTTCCCTGGGCTCCTGTCCCTGTCCCTGTCCCAGAGAGTTTGTCCTGATTTGCTCAGTGGGTGATGCTCAGCACAGGCAGGACATGCTGGGGACAGTCCCAGCCCCTCAGCCAGGGCTGATTTGTGTCCCCCCGGGGGCTGGGGGCTGCCTGCCGGTGTCCCTGCCCCACTCAGCTCTGGGTTCTTTGCAGACGGACTCCATAATTCGCCTGACCTGTGGAGTTCCCCGGGTGCCATGAGCCAGTCGAGTTACGGTGCCATGCTGGGCAGCTCCTCGTCCCCGCTCCCGCAGTCCAGTGGCTTCAACAGTTTACATCAGCATGAACGCATGGTAACGTGTCCCATGGCTCTGGCACCTCCTCCCCTGGCACCTGGGTCCTGCCCTGGCTGCCAAAGCCCCACAGCTTTCCCAGGGCCCCTCTCACCGCTCTCCCCCTCCCTGCCAGAACTACCAGCTGCATTCAGGAGAGGTGAACGGCGGACTCCCCTCCGTGTCCGGCTTCTCCTCAGCCTCCACGGCGTACGGAGTGTCCAGTCACACGCCCCCGATCAGCGGCACCGACAACATGATGGGTATGGCCAGTCACCAGAGTGACCCCCTGGCTCCGCGGCCGGGCACAGCTCACCTGGAGAGCCAAGGCTTGTGCAAACCTGGTGCCTGAGGCATCCAGTGCACCCGGACACCTTTGGTCCCTCGTGTGTCACCTGTGCCTGCAGTCCCTGCCCGGGGAAGAGGCACAGCGAGGTTCTTGCTGCTGGAGCACCCGGGTGCTGGTCTGGGGGTTTACACCTCGTGGGGTGGGTCTGGGAGGAGCCCAGGAGCTCTGGCCTTATCTCCTGGAGGTGCTGTGGCTTAGGTGAGTTGCGGGATTTGTACCTGTGTGAAGCTGCTCCCCTGGATCCAGAACGGGAATGTTCGTGCTGTGTTCGATACCAACGTTAACCCCCAGTGCTTTAATCTCTGACCCTGCTGAACCTGTTACAAAACCTGCTACTGAAATAGCTCGTGCTCCCCAGGAAATGAGGATCCCAACACAGATTTGTAGAAAAACCCTTGTTTTTCTATGGAGAAGCAAGTTTGGGATTCATAGACTGAAAGTATCATTAAGGTTGGAAGAGACCTCCGGGATCATCCGTTGGTGTTTGGGGGGGTCTGAGATGCCCCATGGCGATGGCTGTACTGCAGCAGAGATGTCTGATTGCTGTTGTTGGCACTACACCTCCAGCCCAGAGCTTGGAGAGATGTCCCTGCAGCCCCCTGAAGGCTGCCAAGAGAGGGTGCCCCATGCCCCAGCTGCTCCGAGCTGGACAAACATTGAATTTTCAAGCAAAGCACTAAAAGCAGAAAACTTCCACCCCAGAGCAGGTGACTCCAGAGAAGGTCTTGTAGGGTGCTGTGTCCTCTGGGGTCTGGGGCCTTGGCAGTGACATCTGTGTCCTCTCTTGGCAGGTAACAGAGGAACCACAGCCGGGAGCTCCGGAGACGCGCTTGGGAAGGCTCTGGCCTCGGTAAGAGCTTGGGGTGGTCCTGACCCGCTGAGGGTCCCTGCTGCTGCAGGGACCCTCTACCCAGCAGGAAATATGGACACATGCTGTGAATGCACCCCAAATCCAGGGCAGCCTCTGAGGGAGGGTTTTCCCCTCTCCGTGTGCTGCCATCTCAGTCCTGGTGCCTTTTGGTGGATGGGGAAACTGAGGCACTGATGGGGAATCTGAGGCAGTGCAGGCTGTGGTGGCCCTGCAGCCCCATTTCCAGCTTCGTGCCCTCCCAGCCTGGTGCTGCTCTGCCAAGACCACCCTACAGAGACCTCGTGACAGGACTTGCAGGTCCCAGTAGTCCTTGCCCTGCATGTGCTGGTTCAGACTGGAGGGCACTGGTCTCACTGGGTTACCAGAGAGTTGCCTCTGTCCTGTTCAGTGATCTTTGCACGGTGGCACAGGGGTGCTGGCAGTGCACCCTGCAACAATTCCTGACAGCTCCTGCTTCCTCCTGAGAGGGGACCTGAAGGGCGGAGGCTGCACTCAGGGGTGGTGACAGTGGGGACAGAGAGAGGCCCCGGGGTTATTGGGGGAACTGGGGGGAACTGGGCTCGGCCTTTGTGCTGGCTGTGGGTTTGGGGAGGGAGATGCCAGCGGGGTCCCAGTGGGTGGTGGGTGCCACTGGGAGGGGACAGCTAGCTCAGGGTGGCACTGCTGACCATCCCCCTTCTGTCCCTGCAGATTTACTCCCCCGACCACTCTAGCAATAACTTCTCCTCCAACCCCTCCACCCCGGTCGGGTCCCCACAGGGCCTCGCAGGTGAGTGACAATGAAAAGGGTAAGGGGGGGCCGGGTTTGCTTTGGGGAGCTCCCAGGCAGCGAATTTCCCAGGTCAGACCCAAGTCCTCAGCCCAGGGCTGGCAGCAACCCCAGGACCTTCTCCTGCCCTTCCTGACCCTGTCCCTGAGTGCCCCATCTTGGAGAGGCTGTGGCTGGATTTGCCTCCCATGGGAGAAGCGCAGCGGGAACTGGGAAGCCACCAAGTGGTTCAAACCCATGTTCAGCACATGCTGAAAGCCCATTCCTGGTCCCCTCGGGCAGCTCAGGTCCCGCTGTGCCCAGCAGAGCTGGTGCCCAGGCCCCCTGTGCCTGGGGTGCAGCATAACCTGGCCCCGAGGTCACAGCGAGTCACTGAGACCGGGGACGTCTGGACACCTCCTGAGGTGTGAAGGGCTGAGCCAGAGCAGAGCCCGCAGTGCCACGCGGTGCCACAGTGTCCATGTGGTGCCACGCAGTGCCACAGTGTCCATGCGGTGCCACAGTGTCCACGCAGTGCCACAGTGTCCATGTGGTGCCACACAGCTCTCTGGTGGCCCATGTAGTGCTGTGGTGGCCCATGAGCTGTCAAGCAGTGCCGTGGTGGCCTCTGCACTGCCACGGGGAATGGTATGGGGCTGTAGTGGCCCATGCAGAGCCTGTGGTGCCACAGCGGCCCGTGCAGTGCCATGGTGGCCCATGCGGTGCTGTGGTGGCCCGTGAGGTGCTGCAGTGGCCCATGCGGTGCCACAGTGATCCATGTAGTGCCATGCAGTGCCACAGTGGCCCGTGCAGCCCCGTGTGGTGCTGGTGTGGCCCGAGCAGTGCCGGAGCAGTGCCGTGCGTGGCGCGGTGGCCGCTGCAGTGCCCCAGCTGCCAGCCCCATCTAGTGGCCGCCATGGCCGTGGCCGGTCCCCAAGCCTGCGTTTGTCCCCAGGCTCGTCGCAGTGGCCGCGGGCGAGTGGAGCGGGTGCCTTATCTCCCAGCTACGAAGGGAGCCTCCACACTTTGGTGAGTGGCACCAAAAATTCCAGCTTCTCCTTTTCTCTCTCATCCCTCGGGGCCTGGCGGTGAAGGGTTTTTGGGTGACGTCCTCTCCCCTGAACGCCTGGGATCAGCTGGTTGGTCACGGGTGGATATTGGGGTGGCAGCAGCTGAGCAGAGCCTGGTGCTGCCTCCCTGGCCTGGAGTCCCCCAGCAGCCTGGCACCCTCCCCCTGGCCCCAGCCCAGGCCCATCCCGGGCTCTGGCCCAGCCAAAGGGATTCCTGTCAGGTTTCTGCCTCCCTGCCCTGAGCAGTTCCACTCGTGTGGCCCCTCGTGCCTTTAGGTGATGGCACTGACTGGGGGGGTTACTTCTCTCCATCCCTGCCCTGTGGCACCTGAGTCCAGGACTGGCACCAGCCACTCTGCAGTGCAGGGCAGCAGGAGGCTGCTGGCTTTATGGGATTGCAGTCATGGAATTGGATTGCAATCATGGAATGGTTTGGGTTGGAAGGGATCTTAAAGCTCATCCAGCTCCACCCCCTGCCATGGGCAGGGACACCTCCAACTAGACCAGGCTGCTCCAAGCCCCCTCCAACCCTGGACACTTCCAGGGATGGGGCAGTTAACACAGACCTGTCTCTGTCCTGCCCTTCCAGCAAAACAAAATGGAAGACAGGTTGGACGAAGCCATCCACGTGCTGAGGAACCACGCCGTGGGCCAGACCTCTGCCATGCCCAGCAACCATGGGGACATGCACGGGCTGCTGGGCTCAGCACCACCCCACAGTGCCGCCGTGGGCAGCCTGGGCCAGGCCTTCCCCGCCTCGGTCATGGCCCTGGGGAACAGGCACCCGAGTCTGGTGAGTGTGGGAGCACTGTGGCAGCTGGCAGGGACACACTGGGGACACGTGTCATGTGAGGGGTGCCCTGGCATTCAGGGGGACGTTGCCTTTGGTGCAGGAATAGCTCAGTGTGGTCCAGCTTGGGTCAGGTGTTGGCAGCATTGCGTGGGTGACATGCACAGAAGTCACTCCCCATGTTCCTGCAGGGAGAGTTGAGTCATGGAATCCCAGAGTGGTTCGGGTTGGAAGGGACCTCAAAGCTCATCCAGTTCCACCCCCTGCCTGGGCAGGGACACCTCCCACTGGACCAGGTGGCTCCAAGCCCTGTCCAGCCTGGCCTTGGGCACTGCCAGGGATGGGACAGCCACAGCTGCTCTGGGGACATTGAGTGCACCCTTGGCACAAGCTCCGTGTGCACTTCCCTTGTTTGTGCCCCTTCTCAGGGCAGGCAGAGGTGGTGAGAGAGCTGCTCTTCTTTCCCTGCAACATGACTGGAAATCCCTCAAAACAACTTCAAGGCATCCCTGGGATATGCAGGGAGGAGAAGAGGGATTCAGTGGGTACAAGTGTGCCAGGTGTCACCAGGAATTCCCTGCTCTGAACGGTTTGGGCAGGCACCGTGTCCCTCTGTGCACGTGGGGAGTGCTGGTGTGTGAGGGCTCATTCCAGCTCCAAGGGAATGTGATGGATCCAGGGTTCCCTGAGCATGTGGATGCTGGGGTCCTGTGCTGGGTCACCTGGGTCCCCTCTTGTCTAGAGGCTGGTGACCACAGCAGCACATTTTTGGCAGAGCTGCTTTCCTGCTGCAGCAAACAGTGACACATCTCCAGTCTCCAGAGAACCAGTTGTGATCCCCTTCCAGGCTCCCTGGATTCTGCTCCTGACCTGGGAATGAGATGTGTGTCCTCTGTAGGCTGCTGCCAGCTGGGGAGCCAGCAGGGCTGGCTCTATCGTGTCACTCCCCAGCTTGTGTAGCAAAGCCTCGGGGCCGTGGGCTCAGAAGGGGCCCTCACCCTTTGTTTCCAGCTCCTTTGGAGCCAAGTTTATGTTGCTGGGATGTCCCTTTCTCTGGTGGCACTTGGGAGGTGGCAGAAAGAGTGGTGCTCAGTGGAGACAGGACACGTGTCCTCTCCAGTGTGCTGCCTTACAGAGGGGCTGTTCCTCGGGGGGCACAGCACTGACAGGGGCTCTGGGCCAGGTCCGGCTCCTGTTCAGAGCAGGGGGCTGCAGTGCCCCCACCACGGTCCCTGGGGAGCTGTGCTGGAGCAGGCTGGCTCTTCCCTCCCTCATTCCCAGCCCCAGGTGTGGGAGCGTGAGGGGAGCTGTGCCTCAGCCCGGTCCGTGGAGCCCCGGGGTGTCCCTGGGTGGCTGTGCTGGGCTGACTGTCCCCATTGCCCGCTGGCCATGACACAGCTCTGCTCATTGTGCTGCAGGTGGGAGGAGGCCACCCCGAAGATGGGTTGTCCAGCAACCCCAGCTTGCTCCACAACCATGTGACACTTCCATCACAGCCCAGCTCCCTCCCGGACCTCAGCAGGCAGCAGGACACCTACAGTGGTAAGGCAGCTCTGCACGGGTGCAGGATGGGGCTCACCTGTGCCAGGGGTTACCTGTGCCAAGGGTCACCTGCTGGGAGGCGTGGGGATCACCTGTGGGGTTTGGGTCCAGCCCTGTGCAGCAGCAGCCCGGAGGAGATGGATGTCTCTGCAAGGCTGGTGCTTCCTTGCAGCATTCACGGGGCAGTTTCTACTTGGAGCCTTTTCCAGAGGTTTCACAGAGTCCCAGAATGGTCTGGCTTGGAAGGGACATTAAAGCCCATCCCATTCCACCCCTGCCAATGGGCAGGGACACCTTCCACTGTCCCAGAGTGCTCCAAGCCTCATCCAGCCTGGCCTTGGACACTTCCAGGGATCCAGGGGCAACCCCAGCTGCTCTGGGAAACCTGTGCCAGGGCCTCCCCACCCTCCCAGGGAACAATTCCTTCCCAGTATTCCATCTAACCCTACATGTCTGACCTGTATTTTCCTGTCCCCTGCCAGGTGTGGGTGCACAGTTCGCAGTGCTCTGCTGTATAGGTTGGGTTCCTGTGTTGGAGGGTCCGGGAAGTAAGGGGGAGAACAGAGAGTGTCAGCAGGGCAGAGCCAGCACCCCTCCATCTTCCCTGAGTGTGGAGCAACAATGCAGGATGAGTTTGGGATGCCAGTGCAGGAGCAGGGCCTGGGGACCCCCCAGCCTGCTGTGTAGGTCAGGCCCCTCAAACCCTGGGTGTGGCTCTGCTCTCTCTGCAGGCTTGTCCGGGGGGCTGGGGCGGAGCAGCGTCTCCTCAGGAACGAGCGAGATAAAGAGGGAAGAGAAGGAGGATGAAGAGAACACGTCGGTGGCAGATAACTCCGAAGAGGAGAAGAAGGAGCTGAAACCCTCCCGGAACAGAACAAGGTGCTCTTTGAACAGGTCTCTCCCTTCACTTTCTCTGTCCCCAGGCCAGGGGTGTTTGGGCTGGGGGGCACTGGGCTTGGCCCGGTTTGGCCTGGGGTCACCCTGTGGCACAGACCCCCCCCAGCCCCTGCCCACCCTGGAGCCTGGTGTGGTCTCACACAGCCTGGGCTCCTGCTACTGCCCCAGGGGGAAGGGTCCCTGCCACCCTCCTGCTGGCTCCTGTCCCTGTGGCCTCGGGGCGTCCTCATGCTCCTAAAGCAGAGGGAGGCACCTTATCCTGCACTCACCTGCAGGCTGTGCAGGGAAGGAGTGAGTGCTCAGCCCCAGGCAGGGACAGTCTGACCCCTTCCCTGCCTTGGGGCATCTCTGCTCTCTGCTTTGGGCTCCTGCATCCTCTCTCACATCCAGCCAGAGGAGTGGCAGTGGCTCAGGTAGAGTCCTTCAGCGTGCTGGCTGCTCTGCAGCCTCGCCACCAGCTCGGAGACCTCACCAGGGTGATGGTGCCCAGAGAGGCAGCACCAGCCCCGCTCCTGCCCTGGAGGCAGAGGGCTCCGTCGTCCCAAATTCCAGCTGGGGATTCCAGTGTTGGCCTTCACCTTGTCTGGGCCGCCCTGCACTCTCCCAGCAACAAGCTCAGGCCTTAATCACATTGTGGTTTCTTTCTTTGCTGTTTAAAAACAAAACACAACAAAAAAGAGGCAGAAGAAGAGCCTTAACTGCTTCTCTCCGAAGCCCCTGCGTGTGCCTGCGTGTGGCACAGGCCAGCAGGTCCTGGCAGGGCACGTGGGGGGCTCGGCATCTTGGTGCCTCACCGTGTGTTTCTTGTCTGTGAGTTGACCAGTGCTGAGAGTGCACGCGAGGAATGTCCCTGTCTCGTTCTTATTTTAAACCATTAGTCAAGATGAGGATGAGGAGGACGATCTTCTTCCCCCAGAGCAAAAAGCCGAGAGAGAGAGAGAAAGGAGGGTCGCCAATAATGCCCGTGAGCGCCTGCGGGTTCGTGACATCAACGAGGCCTTTAAAGAGCTCGGACGCATGTGCCAACTGCACCTAAACAGCGAAAAACCGCAGACCAAACTGCTAATCCTACACCAGGCCGTATCAGTCATACTGAACCTGGAGCAACAAGTTAGAGGTCAGTGAGGGTCCCGGAGTGGTGATATTTTACGTATCTGATCGGCACGGGGCTGTCTGTCTGTCTGTCTCCTGTGACGTGCTGTGGTGCCTCGCACTGTCTCTCTCCCCTGTGGCTTTGGGGACCAACCCAAGGCTGTCGATGTCCTTTTTATGTTGGTTTTTTTTTTTTGCCTTTTTTGCATCCATCCCTGCTGTTCTCTCCTTTGTCCCCCGCTGCCACCGCGTGTGCTGCATGCCGGTCCCGCGGGGACGCCTGTGCCGTCCTGCTTCCCTGCAGCCAGGAGCGCTCCGTGCTTGGCCAGCAAAGTGACAGAAACCCCACCAGGAAATCTCCCAGAGGGGTCCAGCTCTGCCGTCTCCAAGGGCTGCTCCAAGCACAGAGCCCGTTCCTGTCCCTTCTGTGTGCCTGACGGGGCTCTACGCCCCTGTCCCCGCAGTGTGGCACCTGGCAGAGCCCTGGGACCATGGGAGCTGTGCGAGGGCAGCAGGATGCCCTGGGCTGAGCAGCCCTCGCTGCCTGCACTCACTGGTGTCCGACACAAGCTGGGGGCACTGTGCATTCCGAGCCCGGAGCTGCCAGCGGGCACCTGCAGGCTCTGCCCCTCACCGGGACACCCTCAGGGCACCCTCGCTTCCTTCCACACGCGTGTGCACCCATGGGGTGTGCGCCCATCCCAGGGAGGGGAAGCGAGGGGCGGCTGTCCCGCTCCGAGGACGTGGCTGCTTTGTCCCGCACCCCGCAGTGCATGCTCCCGCTCCCGCTCCCGCTCCGGCCCGCGGCGGGCGTGCCGGGGCAGGATAACTCCTTTCTCTCTGCAGAGCTGTCGTAACACGCGTCGGGGGCTGTGCCTGGCTGTGCTCCTCTCTGCTGGCCTTGCTGTGCCTTGATGTTGGAGTCCTTTGTGCCTCTCTTCAGTTTGTAATTTTTTGCCTTTCATAACATGTATATTTTTTCCTGTCTTCTTTTTTAATTTCCCCTTTCTTTTGATTTTTTTTTTTTTTTTTTTTTTTGAGTTTTTATTTTTTGGTTCTGTTCTTTCCGATCTCCTACAGACAGTCCCCAGCCGTGACCTCTCGGTGGTCCCACTCTACCTTGTACTTGCTGCTCGCGGATGCCAGGCAGGACCGAGGGTGGGGCAGGGCTTAGGCAGAGTTGGCACCGTGCTCACTTTGGTCTCCCATGCTTGTCCCTTTTTAAACCCTTCCTGGAGGCAGCCAGGGAGGTGGCTGAGCCCTGCAGGCTCCCTCAGCAGTTAGTGCAGACAGGCAGTGTCCCCTCTGTGGGTTTGTGCTGCTTTCCAGGAGAGAATCCCACCCTCGCACCCCTCTGGCAGCACTGCCATGGGAGCGGGGCCATCAGGTCCCTGTGTGCCCAGCCAGGGCTGCCAGGATCCTCCCGCTGCCACAGCAGCTACAGGAAGGGAAGGGAGGAGACTGAGGAGTTTTAGGCTGGTTGGTGACCCCCAGGGGCACAAGGCAGCCGAAGCAGCCCCTCCTCGCACGGTACCGGCTGCCAGTGGTACGTGCTGGTGGTGGGGAGACGGCTCTGTCCTGCCCAGCTGTGACATCCGAGCCTTGTCCCTGCTGGGGGAGCCACCAGCCAGGACTGTGGCCACCAGCAAGGACCTGCAGCCACTGGCCTGTGCTGGAGGAAGGACCTGGGATCCTGCTGTGGGGGGCACAGGTGCCAGGATGGCCCCATCCCCCTGCCCGTCCTGGGCGCAAGGAGAGAAGGTGGCAGTGCCAGCTGGGGCAGCGAGGAGGGGACACAGGCAGGGACAAGGCAGCGAGGAGAGGGTGCAGCAGGGACAGTGGGCAGCCCTCTGTCCCACACAGGCCAGTGCCTGCCCGGGAGCCCTTGCTCTCCCTTCACACGGCTGTACACTGTCCGGAGGCTCTCCAGGAAGGCTCTGACTCTGCCGCCCCTCTTCGCTAAAGGCTTATCCCCACAGGCTGTCCCAGTGTCAGCTCTCACCCAAGGACCCTCCTCAGATAGGTGTCTTCCTGCAAGAAGTTTTGCTCTGGGGGCGAAGGTCGTCTGGGCTTAAATTGGGGGTTTCGAGGCAATGGGCAAGGCCACAGTTCAAGATGCTGCCAGCACAACTTTGTTTCCCCCCATCCCTGCCTGTGTCGGGCATCCCTGGGGAGCTGTCAGCAGTGGGGCTCTCCCAGAGCTTCTGACTGTGCCTGAAAAAGACAATCACCCCTTCTGGTGGGCTTCTGGCTGTGCGGAAAGATCGGGATTCAGTGTCTGCATCCGAGTCTGATCCTCAGAGCAGCCCTGGCTCCTGCTCTCGATGCTGCCCTGGCCCCTAAGAGGGTGCCAGGCCAGGCTGCTCCTGCTGCTGCAGCACCGCCACTGCTCCAAACACCTGCACTGGGAGCTGCAGATGGAATCTGGGAAGGAAATCTTACAAAGAGGGATTTGCTTCCTGCCAAAATCTTTCCTTGGGGGACAAACCTTATGGTTTTGGTGGAGACCCTCCCCCAAACTGTGAGTTTTCAGTCGAAAACAAACAGGAAGGCATAATTTTGCAGAGCGTAGAAGGTGTCGGTGGCGATGCTCCATCACTGCCTGCCCTTGCCCCCAGTGCCCCCTCCAGCCCCCTGGGCACCTGGCCCTGTGCTGGCAGCACCTTCCCCTGGCTCGCAGAGGTGACACAGCCCGGGCTGCTCTGGGAAGCACCCGGAGGAATTGGCTTTGCGAAGTGAGGCCGTTTGGGCCGTTTCCAGTGGACACCCGGAGCACTCCCAGCACGGCAACATAGAGCTCCCCCTCGGTGCCACCCCCTGACTAACCCCTGTGGTGCTATGAACCCAGCAGTACAGACGAGGCCTTGTCACTGGAGGACAAAGATCTGAGGGACCGGGAGAGGAGAATGGCCAATAACGCCAGGGAAAGGGTGCGTGTGCGGGACATTAACGAGGCCTTTAAAGAACTGGGACGCATGTGCCAGATGCACTTAAAAACGGACAAAGCACAGACCAAACTGATCATCCTACAGCAAGCGGTGCAGGTCATTCTGGGCCTGGAGCAGCAAGTACGAGGTATGGTACCACTGGCAGGTGCATTTCGGGGCCTGTCTCTCCCCCTGTCTCTGCATGCTCGTGCTTCTCTGTCCTGACTCCTGCTTTCGGTGTGAGGTGTGTGTTTGCAGTGCCAGCAGCACCTCTGGATGCTGATCTCTCCCCAGCCCCAGCCCAGGGTGGATTTGAGGCTCCTCTCTCCCTCTCCGCTCATGCTTAATGGGAATTTGGCACCTGGATTCCATTAAGCAGCTTTGGAAAATTCAGTCCTCAGCTCTGAGTGCTGGCTGAGGCACTTGGGGGTTCCTGTAACAAGCACATGGAGATCCCCTGGCACAGGGTGCCCAGAGCAGCTGTGGCTGCCCCTGGATGCCTGGCAGTGTCCAAGGCCAGGCTGGAGGGGGCTTGGGGCACCCTGGGATAGTGGAAGGTGTCCCTGCCCATGGCAGGGGATTGGAACAAGATGGGCTTTAACATCCCTTCCAACCCAGACCATTCCATGATGCCATGTTTAAATTGGCGTGGGGGTGCAGCTGGGCCTGGGTTCTGCTCGAGCAGGGGCCTGGCTGGATTCGCTGTGGGGAGCAGCGAGCGGTGCACGGAGCCCATCTCCTCACACGGTCCATGGGCCTGCCCGGGACTCTGTCCCCACTGTCCCTCTGGGGTGCTGCTGCCCACACTGAGGTTGCTCCCCTCCCCTCCTGTTTTGGGCACAGAGCGCAATCTGAACCCAAAAGCGGCCTGCTTGAAGCGTCGGGAAGAGGAGAAAGTGTCCGGAGTGGTAGGAGACCCCCAGATGACACTTTCAGCTTCACATCCTGGTCTAGGAGACGGTCACAACCCTGTTGGACACATGTAAAGGTACCGTTCCCCACCTGTGATCCCACATCCCCAGCCCTGTGCCCACATGCCGTGCTCTGCTCCGGCTGCTCAGCCTGCTCCCTCAGCACCAGCCCTGCTTCATTTACCTGAAATCAATGACTCGCATGTGGGCAGGGCCTGGCACAGGGTGCCCAGAGCAGCTGGGGCTGCCCCTGGATCCCTGGCAGTGTCCAAGGCCAGGTTGGAGGGGCTTGGATCAGCCTGGGACAGTGGAAGATGTCCCTGCCCATGGCAGGGGGTGGCACTGGATGAACTTTAAGGTCTCCTCCAACCCATTCCATGATTCTCTCTGTGTGTCGTGTGCCCCATGGACACCCAAAGCCTCTGGCCCACAGGAGGGTGCAGCCCCACTGCTGGGATGGGGGGATTTTGGAGCTCTCTGAGTGGGCTCAGCTCTGCTCTGCACCTCCCAGTCCTGCCCCAGTTGGCTACTGGAAACCAGCAACTCCTTTTCCTTGCAGCTCTATGAGATGGAATGGGCAGGTCCCAGAAATGCCAAGAGAGTCAGAGAAGGTGAAAATCCCCCAGGGAGGCTGTGGCAGGCACAGGCTCCGATGGGCTGTTCCCGTTTTTAGAGAACCCAGGAGCATCTGAGCCTGTTTATCCAAGCAGTGCAGAGATGGTGGGGGGATTGAGCAGATCCAGGAGTGGCAGGTCAGGAGCTGATCCCATGGAGTGCACAGAGAGGACACAGTTCCTTGGTGTCCCCTGCCCCAGTGGGTGCCTGGGGATGGCCTGACCAAAACAAAGCTCAGCTGCAGCCCTGTCCAGCCCTGCGGGGACAAGCTGCAGCAGGAGCCAGTTTTATTCTCATTTGGGTTTCTATCACTTCAGACTTTCCTTTTTTTTTTATTATTTTCTTTGTAGATCTTTTTGTTCCTCTGGATACGGAGATCTGTAGGAAGAAAACCCTCGGTGTGACCTGCAACCTTGCTGAACCATAAACTGTAGTACTGCTCATACTGACACACGCAGACGGATCCTGGCGTGACGTAAGGGGTGGAAAAAACACTTTGTCAGAAACAAAACGGAAACAAAAAAATTGCCTTAAGTATAAAGTGCAGAACAGTCAATACATATCACTCAGTTAGGAGGGGGTGGCGTGTTCTCTTGGCTTGTTCACAAGCAGCCAGCAGCAAAATTGTGCCTAAGCTTGATATTTCTTTTTTAAAAAAAAAGAACATTAGTTATGAGATTTTTTATGTAGAACAAATAGCAATGCCTTTTGGTTTTTTTTAGCTTCTTTTGCATATGTTTTGTAAGCAACGAAAAATTTTTTTTTGTATAAAAACATGTCTTGTACCCTCCGCTTTTCTGCTGCTGTTTCTATAGTTAACGTTGCATCTTTAGGATCAACCAGAATATTAAAATTGTATTAAGAGAGACTGGATATAAAGAGAGGAATTCTCAGATTCGGCTCGGAAAGCCACTAAAAGCGAATGTAGCCACAGTGAGGGAATGTTCTTCCTTGCCTGGCTTGTACCTTCCATGACAAAAAACAAACAAACTCATGTGCTGAATTCACCATCTCTTTGCTTCGGCCACTTCTGATTTGGGAAAAGGAAGTCAAACAGCAAAGCAAGTGGCAGCAGTGCTCCTGCTCCTCCGGGCGGTGGCCGAGGTGCTCGGCGAGGTTTGCTTTATTCCCGGAGATCCCGAGGCCCCACGGTTCCCTGTGGGAGAGGACGTGGCCACGGCTGTCCCAGAGCGTCGCCATGGGGAGGACGAGCTGCTGGGAGAGAGCAGGCCCCGAGTGGAGGAGAACCAAGGGACTGAGGCGCTTCCAGGTGAGCAGAGCAGCAATGGATGCACGAGGGAAGCCTCTTCCCACATGCCAGAGCTGTCGGAGGCACTTCCAGGAGCAGCGCTGAACAAAGACCAACTGAACAAAGCTGGAGCACTGGCAAGAGGCGGAGGCAGCCGGAGCACGGCAGCAGCAGCAGGATACAGGGCCAGGAAGCCGGGCAGCAGCAGGCCTGAGGATGCTGGAGGCAGGAAAGGAGCAGCGACCTGGTTCACTCCAGCCCTCGGCAAAGCCATGACCAGCAGCAGGATCCCTCCTCCTTGCAGTGGAGCCACCACCCTCGGAAATGCAAAATGCTGGCTCGGGGAGAGGGGTGGCTTCTCACCCTGCTGTCACCTGCTGTCACATCTCCCGAGCATCCTTGGAGGCAAACTGAGCTCAGCACGGTGCCGTGGGATGTGAGTGGCCACTGTCACCTGCACGTGGGCTTCTCTCTCGGCACTGAGAAGGAGGGCAGCAGGAGCGCCTGTCCCGCACCATGTGCTCCAGCAGCCAAGCTGGGCCAGCCATCCCTTCACTCCGAGGGATTCCCAGTCACTCCAGACCACTCTGGTGTGCTCAGCAGGAGGAGGATCCCTGGCAGCCCCTCTGGGTGCCCCGGAGGTGTGGAGCAAACGAAGAGGTGCTGGGCAGTGCTGAGCTGCAGCAGCCTGTCTGGAGATGGCCATGGAAAAACATCCAGCAGGAATCTACTCTTGTTTCTTCCCTCTCCTTCCCCTTCTGAAACATTTTGTGCCTGGTTCCTCCCAGCTCTGCAGAGCCCAGTCAGGCAGGATGGTGCACAGGACACGGGTGCTGGTCTGGGGGGATGTGGGGACCCCCCTCTCCCCTGCAGGGTCCGTCTCTCCCCTGTGCTGCTCCAGCCTGGGCTCCTGGGGAAGCTGTGTTGCTTTGGCACGGGGAAAGGGAGGGACTGGCAAACAGGATTAGGTCCTGTGGCACTTCCCAGCAACCCCAGGCTTTGGCATAACCTGGTGCTCCTCCATGCTCATGGCTGTGCTTTGTGCTCTGACAAACCCTGCTGGAAGTGCTCAGGGCAGTGCTTATCTCCAACCCACACCTGGGCACTGTGGCCTCAGTGCCTAGAGCAGCTCCAAACGGAGCCACTCCAAGTGCCAGGGCAGGATGGGACTGTCCCTGCTGCCCCTGGCCCTGCCCTGGGGCTCCCTAACATCCAAGCACCGCTCTGAAGCTTTTGGGTGCTCCTGGCTTTCCCCAGATTGCTGCTGCCAATGAGTGAGACCTCAGCAGCCCCAGCTCTGTCCCTGGGAAGGCCAGCAAAGCTCAGTGGTTCCAGTAGCCCAGGTTCTTCTTGCCTGTGTCAACAGACACATTTTTGCCTAATCAGCTCATCAGGTTACGACACTTCCCTCCCTTGGGTTCTTCTGGCTGCCGAAGCAGCGCGCAGGGAGATGGATGAGGTTTTCCTCTGTGTGTGACAGCCTTGACTCCCATTCATGCTCTGGAGTGCAAATCGGAGGGCTCAGCAGCTGCTTTTTGTTTCATCCATGAGAGCTCCTGCTGCACTGGTGAGACCGTGCTGGGGCTGCACAGTACCCACTGCTCAGGGGTTTTGGCTGGCTCAGTGCCCCTGTCCCAGGGCCAGGAGGGAGGGAGTGGTGTCCCAGGACCAGGGCGGGATGGAACAATTCCCCAGGACTGGGAGGGATGGAGCAGTGTCTCAGCCCTGGAAAGCTTGAAACCCTACAAAAAATATTTAAAAGTGCTTCCCAAACCCTTTGATTTTGCCCCAAGAATTGGAGGTGGCAGTCATGGACAACGGGACTTAAAGGGACTAGTCAAGAAAAATCCATAAATGCAACAAAATTGGAAATCTGAGAAGATTTATGAGTTGTGCACAATTTTGCTGAACTTCTTCATCCCCTCCAAGTCCTGAAGGCCAGGAGGGAATCCTGATGAGCCAGAGCCTTTCTCACCATCCCTGAATCCCCAGGCATTGCAACAAAAATGGGGCTTTTCAGCTGCATTTAGGTGGTTTAAGATGTTATTTTGACAGCAAACCCGGCCAACTTCCTTCCATGGCAAGGCTTGGGTGAAGATCCTTGAGCATAAGCCCTCAGAGCCAGGGTTTGGAGAGATCATCTCAAAAGCACAATGTAGGGGGTGGCAGTGCTGTCTCTGGAGCTGCCTCGATGGCACAGGGTGAGAGCTTTGTGTGCCAGCCCAGTGTGGCCTCAGTGGCATCTCTGCCTTCCAGGTGCTCAGGGAACAACTGGGAAGAGCAGCAAGGAAAATTCCTTTGCCTTGCCAGTGTGTTTGGCTCGGTGTGAACATGGTGCCTGTAACCTGCCAGGGGAAGTGGCTTTTCTGAAAACGACCACTGCTGGGTGCTGTCCCCAAAAACCACCAGCCCAGCCCCAAAATGTCACCCTGTAGCCATGAAACTCTTGTCTTTAGGTGTTGTGGTCAGCGAGAGCCAGGTCTGTGCCCTGCCCAGCCCGCAGCTCTGCTCCATTCCACTTGGATCTTACAGAGCCCCAAACCTGCCTGTCTGCGTGTCCCCCACACCAGTGCCAGGAGAGGTGTCACAGGTGGGTGACATGCTGTAGGGTGCCATTTATTCCATTTTCTCTTTCCTCTCTCAGCCTTTGCTTGCATGGCTGCTCCTGGGGACACGTGCCCTCCTCTTTGGGGGCCACTGAGCCCCCCCAAAGCTTCCTTCATCAGACAGGGGGGCTGCCTGCCCTTCTGTGCAGCTTCTAGTTCCTCTTTTCCCAGGCTGCATCCCAGTGAAGCAGCAGAACTGGGACACTGCCATGGGGCATTTCTTATGTCTGGGGTCCCCAGCCCAAGGGCCTCCTCTTTCCCCCCTCAGCCAGCCCCCTGCCTCCCTGCACACAAGCTGTACATGCCACAGTACTGGGGAGTGTCTGGAATCCAGTCTATGAACAGTCAAATTGCAGATTTTTGTTCTTTCTCCCTTTTCACCTGCTTTTGCCCCAGAGCAAAGCAGCTGCAGCCTCCCGTGGGCTGGTGCTCAGGCAGCAGTGGCAGCCTGGCTGCTCCTGCTCACAGCCCCAGGGAGCAGAATTCCAGCTGTTTGCCCGTGACCCTCCAGCAGACCTACTCACAGCCTGCCTGGAGTTCAGCCCCAGCCAGCCTCTCTCGTGGCTCTCTGCTCCCCTGCTTTCACAGCTGTCCCACAGAGGTGTGTTGGCAGGAAGGATGGAACCTAGCTGAGGTTTCCTCAGGAGGCTGCAATTCCAGACTCGGTGCAGAAACTGCTCTCCAAGGTCCTTTGTGTCTCACCAGTGTCCCCACTGAAGCCAGCAGAGCCTTCGGGCCCTTGCTGGGTGATTCCAGTTGTGGGGGCTTGAGAAACAGGAGGCTTTGGAAACCCCCAACCCCCTGAGCTTTGCTGCCAACTTTGGGGCCAGTGGAACCCAAGTTCCTCTTGCAGGCCCTGCTGTGCTATCCTGGGGACCCCGGACCAGCTCCAGTTCCACCCGTGGGTTTTGGGAGGTGAAGCAAAGCTGGGGATGGAGCTGGGCCAGAACAAGCCTTCAGCCCCTAGCCTGCAGTGCTGGCTAACCCAGAGCAAGCCCTGGCCACTGGACTCCCCCATTCCTGCCCGACACCAGCAATAGCAAGGCCTGTTTTCTGTACCCTGAGCTTGCACAAGGTCTTTGCCCTGTTAAATCCTATGCAAATCTTATCCCTCTCCCCTCTCCCGGGGCTCTGCAGATCCCAGCCCAGCCTGTTCACTCTGCTCTTGTCCCTGATTGCCGAGTTCCTGCTCCCTGCTGCCCTCAGGGTCCAGCTTCACTCCCAGCAGCTCCAAAAGCATTTCAAGACCTGTGCCCTGGAGCTGGGAGGGGGCAGATGAGACTGTAGGAACAGCCAGCTCATACTGAGCACTGAACTGGAGGGGGCAAGGCCTGGTCCTGGGGCTCCTTCATGCACCCTTCACCCTCCTGTGCCTTCTGCTCGATGCTGGTGGGGCGCTGCCAGCATCCTTCGTCCCCCCAGCCCCCTGAAGGGAGAAGCTCTGTCCCACCTTGTTGCTGCCCAGACTGCTCTGTTCTAACGCCTGAGCCTCAGGCTTGGCTGGGCTGCTCTTCCTTCAGCTGCCCCAGGCCTGAAGGAGTGTTTGCCTTCCTCCCACGCTCCCCAATCTCTCCAGCCAGCATCTCTGAGCTGTTTCCCTTTGCAGAGGGGCAGCCCAAGCCAGCAGCTGCCCATCGGCTGGGATGCAGGCGGGAGGATTTGGGAGTGGATGCTGCTGGTGTCCCACAGCACAGCGGCCTCTTCCTGCCCTTGGGGCAGGTGTCGGGGGACCTGGTGCTCTGTACTTTGATTTCCAGGACAATTCAGCCCTTCTGGGGAGCCGGCACTGCTGTGCCTTGGCCTGCAGGACTCCCACGGGGAGCTGGGCTCTGGTTAGGAGGGTGGTGCAGGCTCCACGTGACCTTCTGCCAAACCTTGTGTGTCCATCTGCAGCCCAGCTCAGGGCCAAAGGCAGTCCTGGTTTCTCTGTTCCCCTGGTTTTGTACCCCTCCTTCTCCTCCGGGCTCTCCCTTTCCACCTTGGCTCTGCGTGGCTGCAGCACCAGCTCAGGAGAGCAAAGGGGTTTCTGCTTCCAAAGGGGGTGTCCTGGTACCGAGGCCTTTTGCCAAAGAGCATCCCCGTGCCCCGCATCCCTGGGCTGTGCCCGGGGGAGCCGTGGAGCTCCTGGCAGCAGTGAGTGGGGACACCGCGGGTCCCCCTTCCCGGGCCCACGTCTTCCCAAATCACTTGAACCCACCAGCTTTTGAGCAAACCTTGTAACACGGAGCCACTAGGGAGGGAAGGAGCCATGGCAAGCCACGCACCAGCCGTGTGCCAGGAGAGGGGAAAGAAGCACCTGGTGAGGCAGGACAGGGAGGATCCCAGCCCCACACGTGGGAATGAGCCGTTGGGTGCCGAGGGCTCCAGCTCTCCAGGGAAACAAAGCATTCCTGGGATGTTCTTTCTCTATATTTTTGTAGGAATGGGGGGTGGGAGAGCAGATGGGAGATGCCTCCAGAAGTTGTTTATTTTTAACCCTGTAGAAAGTTTTGGGTTGTTTTTGGTTTTTGGCCTTTAAAATAAAAAATGGTCCTTGCTTTTGATGTTTATGCTGCCTACCTGTAAATCCAGATGTACTTAAGTGGCTGAAATCCTTGTTCTTAAATCAGATACACATTATAGTTTTGAACTATATATATAGTAAATATATATATATATATGCCTAACCCAGCAAAAAAAAAAAAAAAAAAATAAAGTATTTGGGGGTGGGAAATACGTTGCTCTTTGAAATGAATCACAATTGGGGGATGAAATTGTGTTTCTGAGTGCCTCAAGATATGAATTGTTTTCATTTTTTTAAATAATTTTATACAAGTGTCAAAACAGCTGGCTGGATTATTTGGAATTTTTAAATAATCCTAACTTTTTTAAAGTAGATTTTGAGAACTGTCCTGTATATAACAGTAATGTAGCAATAAATGTGACATTTTATAACAATATTACTTTTTTTTCCCCCATGTGTGTCCTTCAGATGTTGTATCCCTAGGAATAAAAAGTTGGAATAAAGGCTTTGCCTTGTACTAAAAAACAAAAAAAGAAAGAAAACACCAGACAGGTTTTCAGACGCTCTGGGTGTGGATCCTGCCCCCCTGTATCACTGTTGTTTCCTTGCCTCTGTCCCTGGGGAGCAGCCACAAGTGGGAAATCCAGTTAAATGCCCCCAGCCCCTCCCAGGAGCCCAGCACAGACTGCTGATGAGAGAAATTCATCAAATCAGAGTCGTTAAGGTTGAAAAAAACCTTTAAGATTATCAAGTCCAACTGTCAGCTCACCACTAACCCATGCCCCAAGCACCACATCCATTGGTTGAGCACTTCCAGGGATGGTGACTGCCCCCCTCTGCCCCAGGCAGCCTGTTCCAATACCTGACAACCCTTCTTGGGAAGAAAATTTTCCTAATATCCAACCTAAACCTTCCCTGGCACAACCTGGGGCCGTTTCCTCTCATCCTGTCCCTGTTCCCTGGGAGCAGAGCCCGACCCCCACCTGGCTCCATTCTCCTGTCCTTCAGGCTCCAACGATCCCCAGGACTTTCACAGAATTATAGATGGATTTGGGTTGAAAAGGACCATAAAGCCCATCTCGTTCCACTCCCTGCCACAAGTAGAGACACCTTCCACTGGACCACAAGCCCCATCCAACCTGGCCTTGGACACTTCCAGAGATGAGGCATCTGCCTGGAGTAGCCTTCCTTCCCCAGGCAATTGCTGCCTGTGTTTTACTGTGCTGCTCTGGCTCGGGGCTTGTCTGCACAGAGCAGGACAAACAGTCCAGACTGACTGAGAAGTGGCTCTGGCAGTGGTTGGTTAAATCTCCCTTAGCCTTGGGTTCCCCCTCTCAGCAGTGAGCCAGCTCTGCCCTTCCCAAGCTGCTCTGAGTGCATGGAATGACAGTCCTTCCTTAGACTCCATCATAAAATCACAGGATCATTAAGACTGGAAAAGACTTTGAAGGTTACCCAGTCCAGCCATTAACCCAGCAGCAGCACCATGTTCACCACTAAAAATGTCCTCAAGAGGCACATCCACACATTTTTTCAGCACTTCCAGGGATGGTGACTCCACCACTGCCCTGGGCAGCCGGTGCCAGCAGTTTACAACTCAGATCCAGACAAGGGAGAAGTGTGTGCTTGGGAGCAGCCTGGAAGATGGATGTCCAACAGCTGTACGAAGTGGAGAGTAAAGCAGGCGAGTGCTGGTGTCCAGAGCAGGCTTGGGCTGGGAGAGCCGGTGAGGACAGGAACAAGGAGCAGCACAAAGGAGTTGCTGAGAGCATACAGCTTCCCAAGACCTGAGCAGTGGCCACCAACTGAGGCAGAGCTGGAGGATCCGGCCAGCACTCCCTCCCTGGAGATGAGTCACTATCAGCTGGAGATGAGCTGGGATGAGACTACCAGATCCTGTGGGCAAATGTCATGTCATGCCAGACAGAGAATCACAGAATCATGGAATGGTTTGGGTTGTAAGGGACGTTAAAGCTCATCCCATGGGCAGGGACCCCTTCCACTATCCCAGGTTGCTCCAAGCCCAGTCCAACCTGGTCTTGGACAGTTCCAGGGATGGGGCGAGCAGAGCCTGGGGAACATGATGGAATTGATGGTGATTTTATGACCCTCTCCTGAAAAACCTGGCTGGAAACTCCCTCTCCTGTTGGGGGAGACTGAGTGGCCATGAGAGGAGGGTTTGTGGAGGCACTGATGGGCTCGGGGGAAACCACTTTGGGAAGGGGCCACTTCCCTCCAGCACATGAGGCTGAGCAGCAGTCCCAGCTCAGTGCGGGAACAATGCCACTCCTCAGGGCCGCTGTCCCCTCCCCAGGTGGGGACATCCTGTCCCCTCAGGGCTCATGCCAGAGATCGTGCTCCCTCTCTGGTGCGAAGACAGGCCTCATGTCCCCTCTGCAGCGCAGGGGCAGCCTGTTCCCTCAGGGCAGCTGGTGTCCTCTCTCCGGTGTGGGGACAGCCCGTACTCTCGGCCCGTGTCCCCTCAGGGCTCATGTCCTCTCAGGGCTCGTGTCGGGGCTCTTGCCCCTCCCCAGCGTGGGGACAGACTGTCCCTCCAGGGCTCGTGTCTCCCCTCCAGCGTAGAGACAAGCCCGTCCTCTCAAGACTCGTGTCCCATCAAGGCCCGTGTGTCACCAGGGCTGGTGTCCCCTCGGCTCGTGGCTCCTCAGTCCCCACGTCCCCTCAGGCCCGTGCTGCCGCGGCCCCTCAGCACCGCGCGGGGCCCGTTTCGCTTCCAGCCCCGCCCCGCTCCACCCCGCGCGTGCTCGGAGCGGCCCCGCCGCCGCCGCCGCCCCGGCGCTCGGGGTCACTTTGAGGCGGTGCCATCGCCATGTTGAACCAACTGCTGGGGCCGCGCTACGTCCAGCTGCTGCAGAACTGGTGAGGAGGGACCGGGCTGCCCACCCAGCCCTGAGGCTGCCTGGGGCCTGCCCGCCCCGACCCCGGGTTTACCCGCTCCGCTCGGGCTCTGCTCGCTCCGCCCGCGTCTGTCCGTCCGGCCCGGGGCTCCGCGGTCCCCTCACCGCGTCCTCCGGGCACGGCCGCGCACTCGGCGCGCACTGTGGGAGCCTGAAGGGCTTCCCGAAGCCCTGCCCGCGGCCTCCCCGTTCTCCCTCGGGCCGGGGCTGAGGGGCTGAGGAGCCCACCCGGCGCTGGCTGTATTTCACATCTATAAATATAGCAGTGCCCGTGGGTGCCCCTTGCAGGGCTGTGAGAGGCAAAACGAATTGTTCGGCGGGCCAGAACCGAGGGGATGTAGCTGCAGCACTGTATGGCAGTGTGTCTTCTCTTTGTTGAGTAGTAGTCTTTTTAAGTAAAAGACTATGACTCTTTTCCTGTAAAATATCTTGGCTGCCCTGAGGACTGATGGTGTTCCATGTCTGTGAGGTTGTTTCAGTATTTCTGTATCCACTTCGGTCACCACAAGATCAGAAGGGTCCAAAGCTGTTGGAGAGTGTCCAAAGGAGGGACACGGAGCTGGGGAAGGCTCTGAGGAGCGGCTGAGGGCACTTGGCTCGTTCAGCTGCAGCAGAGGAGACTGAGGGGAGGCTCCTGGGGGCTGCAGCTCCTCCCGAGGGGAGGCGGAGGGGCAGGGGCTGAGCTCTGCTCTGGGACAGGGACAGGAGCCCAGGGAACGGCTGGAGCTGGGTCAGGGCTGGGCATGGAGCTCAGGGAAAGGTTCTTCCCCCCGAGGCTGCTGGGCACTGCCCAGGCTCCCCAGGGAATGGGCCCGGCCCCGAGGCTGCCAGAGCTGCAGGAGCGTTTGGACAGCGCTCTCAGGGATGCCCAGGCTGGGGTTGTTGGGGTGTCTGTGCAGGGCCAGGGGTTGGATCAATGATCCCTGAGGGTCCCTTCCAGCTCAGGATACTCCAGAATTCTAAGCTCTTTTCTGATTGAAGTGACTTTCTCAGGTACTTCAGCCATGAGCATCCGCCAAGCCTTTCACAGTGGTAATTTGTTGTTTACCTCTGTGTGTGTCTCTTCTTTAGGACCCCCACTATCCTGACATGGGGTGGTGTGGCCGGTGTTGGTGTGATCTGGGCCACAGACTGGAAGCTGGTGTTGCAGTACGTTCCCTACATCGGCGGCAAGTACAAAACTGAAGACTGAGCTTCCCTCTAATGGTGAGTTTTGTTTGTGCATCTCTTGGCTGAAGTAATAGAACCATAAAATCACAGAATCCCAGACAGGTTTGGGTTGGAAGGACCTTAAAGCTCATCCTGTTCATCCCCTGCCCCTGAGGGGCAGAGACACCTTCCACTATGCCAGGTTGCTCCAAGCCCTGTCCAACCTGGCCTGGGACACTTGAACACAATAACCCTGTGTTGGTGTGACAGTGGATGTTTCCTCTGTGCTTGGGGCATGATCATATTTTTTGTCCCAAACTTCTCAATTTGATTATTCAGATTTTTTTTTTCTTTTTCTTTTTTTTTTTTAATGGAGCTTCACAGAGCACCAGAAGGATGAAATATTCATTAGCATATGTTTTTCAGGTGGTCACTTTGCAAGTGGTGGGTTTTCCACAACATGATGTGGTTCTTAAGAGGTCAAATCAAGCTTATCTGGAACATTTGACATACCTGTTTACTTCTGTTCCTGAGCAGAAGGGCTATGAGCTCAGGACTAGTTTTGTGAGTAGGCAAATTCAGACTCCTTTCTGCTCCTTGTAACTGGCATTAAAAGTAATTTGAATTTTCAGAGCTGGTTATTGTATTCCACAAATTCCTTGGAAGATTTGCTTTCTCAAGGTTTTGGTTATTTTCCTTCTTTAGATGTGTATCAGAAGTGCTGTTCTGAATGTTCTGGAAGTCTGACCGTTCCTAAAGCTGGAGCAGCAATTAGACAATCTTTCTGTTGGGGCTCTTAACTGCATGTTTTTTCTAGTAGGCAGGCTTTGGATTTCTGTATTCCTTGCTGCAGGTAGAAGGGAGTCAGGAGGATTTTTCCCTGTCATTAAAGGATGCTATGGGAAAACTCTTGGGTCCAGAGGAAACTGTCTACCTCAATGTTTGTTTCTTCTGGTAAGAATAACAGTTACATCTACATGTTGATTAATGAAAGTGAGCTATTTGTGTTCCAGCTTCACTGTGTTTTGTAGGGAAGTCAGTTTGGAAAGCACAGACAGTACTTTTAAAGTCTTTTTTCAGCAATAGTTGTTGCAGTTTAAACAATTTACTGTTTGCAGACTTGGTGTTGCACAGATCCTTCTGTAACCAAAAGAGGAATGAAACTTGTCATGGAAGTCAGCTGAACTGGAAGCATTTTGGGTCATCGGGATGTTGACAGACAAGTCATAGAACCATAAAATCACAGAATGGTTTGGGTGGGAAGGGTCCTTAAAGTCCATTCAGTTCATGGCCATGGGCAGGGACACCTTCCACTGTCCCAGGTTGCTCCAAGCCCCATCCAACCTGGATGGAGAAAAGTTTTCAAGTGGAAAAGCTCTCAGGTTATGTAGAGGCAATTAAATTACCTTTTAAGGGCTTTCTTTACTTAAAAATGGTCAGTAGTAGGAACACAGCTCTATTCCTGAGCCAGCAGTTTGTGTTTTCTGTTGTGGAGTAAGAACATTGTGTCAACCCTGTGGGAAGAGGAGCTGAGAAAGGGAATGTGTCTGTGGTGGCCTGTGCTCCCTTCCAAAGCGATTCCAGGCCTGCACACCTGCACCTGGATCAGCTCCTGTACCAGAAGCTTCTTGCCTGGGTACTGGAGGCTTTTGAAACCTCTCATGTTGGCTGCTGTGGCACTGTGCAGGAAGCTCTGCTAACGACTGCTCTGTGTTTGTTGTAGGAATGTTATTGCTGGAGGGAGTGTTCGGAGCCATCCGTCCGCTGGGACCCTGCTTGGGGGTGACCCTGAAATGCCCAATACAGATTCTGCAAGTTGTGGTGTGTGTCTCTCTCTCCCATGAACAAACTCATCTTCACTGACCACTTCCTCTGAGCACTTTCCCAGCACCTCTTGCCTTGATGGGAGTAATTTATAAACCTGGTATACAAAATAAACCAAGTGAATGATTTTTGGGGGGTTGGATTGGGTTTTTTTGTGTGTGTGTGTGTGTGTTACCTTCTTAGTCCACATTCTTAAGACCAGACCCCTGGTTTGGTTTTGGGCTATAGAACCATGGAATCACAGACTGGTTTGGGTTGGGACACCTTCCACTATCCCAGGTTGCTCCAGGCCCCCTCCAGCCTGGCCTTGGACACTTCCAGGGATCCAGGGGCAGCCACAGCTGCTCTGGGCACAGTGTTATGTCTTCAGCTCGTTGGACTGTGTGTCCTGAGGCAGGTCTGCCATGTGTTTGCCTCTTTTCCTGTGCAGGTTCCTTGGGAATCAACCACTGGCTGCTAGGATGCTGGGTTTGATGATTTATTTATATCAATTACAGCTCTTGAGCTACTCTTAGTGATGTGTTGATTTTAGGCTCATCATTCCTAGATCGCTGTGGCCTCATGGATACAGTTAGCTTTTCATAGCTAGCATAGTTTCATGGTAACAGATTCCTGAAATTTAGTTTGAAGAAAGGAGTTGGGGTTTTTAACATCAATTCATGGACCCCTTAAATGGTCTGGTTTTTAAGCTTTTTTGGCTTAATCTAGGGGCTTGAGGAAGGGAGGCCCCAAATCCTGGGTGTCTTTCTTTGTACCAGGGTGAAAACCAGGGGTTCAGAGAGCTGCTCAGTTCTTAAGGCGGGGTTTGAGTAGAAAAAGAACCTGTATCCTCAATTCATAGATCTATTTATTTGTGGACAAAAATCAGTGATGAAACAACCCCCAAACACAACCCTTTAGGCAAGAGTTTTTAGCTGTTAGAAAACCCCTCCCACAACCCTTTAGATGAGAGGTTTTAGCTGTTAGAAAAAGGAAGAGTGAGGATTATTTTGCTCTGGTCTCTGCCACTCAGTCACAGATGACTCAGACTCGGGAGAAAAGTTCATCCCTTTTCGCAAAGACCAGAATTTACAAACAAACTTCCTCTGTGTGAGAACAGGGTCACTGTTTTCTCACTGCTTAGTGCCCAATTTCATCTTGCTAGAATGTTTGGCTGTAATGCAAGGTTTGAATCTCTTCAGGGGAAAATCCGAGTTGTAGCTGTGCTGCCTGTGTGTTGCTGTCAGGGCTGTGTCACCTTCAGGGATGTTTCTATGGAAAACTGTTGGAAAACCTGCCCAAACAGTGGCACTATGCAGGACACTTGGACTATTTAATTAACAGTAAAATTTCTTAGTGTTCCTTCAGCAACATCGCTGTTAATTAATTGGGGGCAAAGAATATCATTTTCACATGCAAAAACTGCCTTTGCTGCTCTGCTGTGTCCAGTAAGATGCAATCACAGAATCCTGGAATATCCTGAGTGGGAAGGGACCCACAGGGATCCTCAAGTCCAGCCCCTGGCCCTGCACAGACACCCCAACAATCCCACCCTGGGCATCCCTGAGAGCGCTGTCCAAACGCTCCTGCAGCTCTGGCAGCCTCGGGGCAGCTTCCCTGGGAGCCCAGTGGGACAGAAGCTTATGGAATAATGGGATAACGGCGCTGTTTCCTCAGGCTGTCCCACTCCCCGCTCCAGCAGTGCTCTTGACTGACTCGCAGGAGGCGAAAGCCTCCCCTTAACCTCAGGATACTGAGAATGTAGGTTTGTCAACAGCTGCCCCCTGCCATACACTGGGGTGTTGATACTGATCCATTTCCAGCCAAATTATGCCTGGAAAGTGGAGATGCCTGGAAAGTGGAGATTCTGTCAGCCTGTCCTTGCACGGCAGCAGGATTGTAAGCTCAGGTCTGAACAGCTCAGTCCCTGCTCTTACCTGTGTAACACACCTGGACAGGATGGGTGTAATTGCCTCAGAAATTCCCTGGGTTTGCCTTGTTCCCATGGGTGACTGACCTGTTCCCATGGCTTGGAGTTCTTTGGGAAGCCTGAAGCTGGGGGTCTGTGGTGTCCAACCCTCTGAGGACCCTGGGGTCCCTGGCCTGCCAGTCAGTGGTGGCAGTCACCTTTACACAGCCCCGCTGACAGAGGGCAGGTGAGATTGGGAGATACTGAAAGGAGAAAAACGTATTTAAAATCCCAGCCGTGTGCACAGGCAGCACTGCAAGGAGTGTAAGGACCTTGGATTTGTTTGGGGATTGTTCAGCTGCTTGTTCTTCGTGCAGCATTTCCAATGATGGATTTATTGTTAATTAACCCTAGGATTAGTGTATAACTAATTTAATTGCTATATTTCTCCTGCTACAAGAGCAAGAAACACTCTTGAAAATACCTTCTGCATTCTTGGGCAACTCTGTTAAAATTCAAATAATTACTGTTCAAGTGGCATGGGTGATCTTTCCAATTTTTAATATCCTAGCATTGCCTCTCTTCTAACAGTTAATTATTTTCATAATGAGCTATGAATGGCACATATGCTAGAGGAGCAAATTAAAAGACAACAACCTGACAGAGGGGGAAAAGCTTCCCCTTCCAAACCTGGAGAGGGCACAGAGGTTCCTTTGGATTTACAGACATCAAACAAGCTGTGGGTTGATGATGTAGCTTTGAAACAGCCTCTAAGAAAAGGGAGGCTTTGCATTCCTGCCTGCCTGCCTCTTCCAAGTGTTTGTTCTTGTTGGTCCCCCACTTGACTTTCCCCGTGGAATGTGTAAGTGGAGATGGGACAGGGGTTTTTTACTGCAGCCACCTCGGCACTGGGAGCCTGCAACAGCCCTTGTTGGTCTCTTCTCCTGGAAGAGCCTCTGCTGGGGCTCCTGGGTTGGGAATTCCATGGCAAATCCTGCTCTGGAATAAGCTCCTCTGTTGGCTCTGGGAGTGCAGAGTAGGAAGCTTCAAACTAGGGATACCTGCAGGGTGAAATCAAGAGTTTTTGTCAGGATATCCTGCTGCTTCCTTCCATGTCTGACAACAACTGATTTTGGTGATTTTTTGGATTATCTGCTCGTCCTGGGGCAACCCGGAATCTCTGGCAGCTGAATCCACCTGCAGCTGGTGGCTATACCTGCAAATACCTCACCTTGGCAGTGTTCCCAGAGGAACACTGGAATATTTTCCCTTGGGCTCAAGAGTTCATTTCTACCTAAACATTTCACGCAGTCCTAGGAGAGAGTGTTTCCCTTGCACAAATTGGTGCCAGTGAAAACTGATTTTCTACCTCCTGATACCTTCAGCTTGAGGTCCAGAGGACATTTCAGGGATCCCCTTCCACATCCAAACCCACAGCTCCACTTGCTCCCAGTTCTGCCAGTTCATTCTTAAAAAAAACACTGAAGGTTTCACCGTGCTTCAGTTTCCCTTTTGCACTCCAAAGCCCCATGTCAGTAAAAGTTTTTGGTTACAACAGCATCAGGTTGAGCTGGGTTGTGAGGTTTGGGGTGTTTGATTAAAAAAAAAAACTAGAGAAGTGCACTTATGGAAAATAGCGTGGGTTTGATCAATAGTGGGTATTGGAAGTTTTCCATCTCTTTTGTGCAAGATTGCAGGAAATAACAGCAATAGCAGAGCGAGACATTTCCTACCTGTGAGCCCAGAGGTGACAACATGAACTACCAAACCCCAGACCGATCCCTGGGGAGCTGGAATGCCTTCAGGGCAAAGCTCAGCACTGATCAAATTAAAGACACCACCTCCACCCTCATGGATCTTAAATCTTTCTGAACAAAGCAAATGTAACCCAGCACCTACTGGCACACCTGGCTCTTGGAAATTGTTTCTAGTTTCTATGCCCAAGTTTGGACAATTTGCACCCCATTATGGGGGTGTGGGCTTCTCTCTCATCCGTGACATCTCTCACATCCTCCCTCAAGCTCCTCTGCTTTCCAAACGAGGGAGCTCGAAACGAGTGAGCCCTGACTTAGGAAAAAAAAAAAGGTAATAAGTAATAACCAACCATGTGATGTTTAACAGGGCAAGTGCTGGATCTGCCCTGGGATGGGGCAGCCCTGGATGCAGGGACAGACTGGGAATCAGAGGCTGGAGAGCAGCGCCGTGGGAAGGGACCTGGGGGTCCTGGTTGGTCCAAGTTGGATCTGAGTCCCCGGTGTGTCCTGGCAGCCCAAAGGGCCACCGTGTCCTGGGGGGCACCAGGCCAGGGAGGGATTGTCCCGCTCTGCTCTGCACTGGGGCAGCCTCACCTCCAGTGCTGGGGGCACTCTGGGCACCACAAGATCAGAAGGGTCCAAAGCTGTTGGAGAGTGTCCAAAGGAGGGACACGGAGCTGGGGAAGGTCTGAGGAGCGGCTGAGGGCACTTGGCTCGTTCAGCTGCAGCAGAGGAGACTGAGGGGAGGCTCCTGGGGGCTGCAGCTCCTCCCGAGGGGAGGCGGAGGGGCAGGGGCTGAGCTCTGCTCTGGGACAGGGACAGGAGCCCAGGGAACGGCTGGAGCTGGGTCAGGGCTGGGCATGGAGCTCAGGGAAAGGTTCTTCCCCCCGAGGCTGCTGGGCACTGCCCAGGCTCCCCAGGGAATGGGCCCGGCCCCGAGGCTGCCAGAGCTGCAGGAGCGTTTGGACAGCGCTCTCAGGGATGCCCAGGCTGGGGTTGTTGGGGTGTCTGTGCAGGGCCAGGGGTTGGATCAATGATCCTTGTGGGTCCCTTCCAGCTCAGGATATTCAAGGATTCTAAGTTACTGCCAACTGAGGACTGGAGGAATCACTGGCTATTGACGCAAACCAAGTTTAATGTCAGACCACAGCAGTGGCTGGAGAGAGCAGACGCACTCCTGTGTGGACACCCCTGCTGTAAAGTCCGACACTGATCCCTTCCCGGCTGCTGCTCTAAGCAGGATTCTTAACAAAAATCTAACATATCATTCATTAAAGGAGAATTGATTCCTCTGACTTGCTTTGGGAAGGAGGCTGCCTTGCGGTGCTTGGTGTTTTCCAGCATGTGGATACTGGAATGGCGAGGAACACGAGCTGCCGGAATTCAGCTGCTGGGTGGTGCCTCATTCCCAAAGCTGGGGTTCCCAGGTGGGTATTCCTTGGCAGCGGGAGGCAGACACCTCTCCTGGCAGTACCACAGTGGGCAATTTGGCCACTGCAGCTGCAGTAGCTGTTGGTTTACACGCTTTCCTGAAGAACTTTTCATTGCTTTGTCTTCACTCCAGCTCCTCGTGTGCAGATTTTCCCCTTTTTTTGGTTTTTTTTGGGGGGGGCGTTTTTTTGGTACGCTGCTGTTGCGCGGCACGAAGCCCGCGGACCCCCCGGGGGCAGCCCCAAGGCGAGGGGCCGGTTCTCCCCCGGGGCTCCGGGCGGGTCCGCGTCCCCGGGGCGCGGGGCGGGGCCGGGGGTCGCGGGGCCGCCAGTGCGGCCGGGGCGGGCGCGGGGGAAGATGCCCAAAGCGGCGCTGCCGGGACACCGGGGGAGCCCGCGGCGCTCAGCGCTGGGGTAAGGCCGGGACCGCGGGGGTTCGCCGGGGGGAGCGGGGCTGAGAAAGGGGGGGTCCCACGTGGGGGTGGCGGGGGGAGGGACTATATGCGGGCGGAGGGATCCAGGCGCGGCGGGGCGGTGGGAGGCGGATCGGGGGGTGGAAGGGGCGGGCGCGGAGCGGCGGGGGCGGGCGGAGGGAGCGGCGCGCACCGGGCGGCGGGAGCGGGGCCAGGGTCCGGCGGCGCCCGCGGGAACGGGACCGGGAGCGGGACCGGGACCGGGAGCGGGACGAGCCGGGGCCGCGGCGCCGCCTCCCGGGGGCAGCGGGAGCGCGGAAGAGCCGGCGGCGGGAGGAGAGCGCGGCGGCCGGGAAGAGCGGGAGGCGGCCGGAGCCAGGCGGGAGCGGGCCGGGAGGAGCCGCCATGGAGCGGAAGAGGTGGGAGCGCTCGGCGGGGCCGCCCGGGCGCGGGGGGCCGCGGGAGGCCGGGCCGGGGGCTGCAGCCACAGGTGGAGGGGAAGGGAGCCGGGAGCTGCCCCGGCGTAGCCGCGGGGGGGTCGGGGATGCTCGGCCCCCCCTCAGTGATGGGGGAGCGCCGTGAGGAGCCCCCGCGTCCCCTCAGAGCGGCTCATGCCCTGCGAACGCCCGGGGTTCTTTATTCTCAAATGAGCAGCCGGGGTGTTGTTTCTTCTTTCTCGGGGCTCGCTCTGCTGCTTTTTGGGTGTACTTAGGAATTTTGGGGAGGGAGCGTCGGCTGCTCGCGGTGGTGGCCCCGGGGGGCTCGGGATGCGCCTTCCCGGGAGTGTGGCTGTGGGGGAGCACATGGCCCGGGAGCTGGAGGGTTTCTATTTATAGCCCTGCATGGCTCATATGGCTGTAGGTGGCCATATGGATCCTCCCCGCACCCGCGGGCTGAGGTGTGAAACTCGGGTCCAGCGGGAGCTGGGAACGCAGCAGGAGTTGTCCCTGTGTCCTCACCTGGCCCTGCTTGTCGGGAAAATCCATGCCATCAACTTCTGCATCTGTCACAGAATCCTCACAGGATGGCATCTCATTCCACCCCCTGCCATGGGCGGGGACACCTTCCACTGTCCCAGGCTGCTCCAAACCCGGTCCAGCCTGGCCTTGGACACTGCCAGGGATCCAGGGGCAGCTACAGCTTTAGCTTCAGGTTTCATTTTTAGAATCAGATTATGGTTGTGAGAAAAGGGTGAGTGAACCAGAAAATGCCATTTTCGAGAGCGTGAAGCTGATTCCGCTGCTGCAGCTCGGAGGCTGAGGGCAGGATGAGACCACCACCAGCAGCAGCTGAAAGCTTCCAAGATCCCTGTTTTTCCCAGAACTTGTTTGTAAAGTTGTAGTGTCAGAGCTGAACTTTAAAAAAAAAGGGGAGAGAGGAGAAGTAGCATGTTTTTATTCCCAAATTATTATGGGTTTTCCCTTTGTATCAATTTGGACAGAGATCAAAGGTAGAATAGAGCTTTATTGCGCTAGTTTTTGGTTTCTGTTGCATTTTGCATTACCTCAGAGTGGCAAATACAGGTGTGGCAGTTCAGTAATGCCTGTGCAAGTTCTGCCTGTTGTTTACCTGGGTGATTGTTCTGTCCAGCTCCCGGGGATCTACAGACACAGGGGGGGTTTGTGGAAAGCCCCCTGTGAGATGTGTGTGTGAGCCAGTCTCTGGCTGGAAATTACACCTTCCTCGAGGTGTGAGTACCTGGGCAGGTTTTTAAAACCAGTCCTCGAACCTCATCCTTAGGAGGGTTTCTGACTGATTTGGTGGGACTTGTGGGTTGGATTCAGAGTGAGCAGGAAAAATGCAGGATTTCAGGAAGAAAACTGTGTCAGGGATTTTGTCAAAGTGGCAGAGTTGTCTTTGAGAGAGTTTTGGCTCTCTTCAAACTCAGGGTTCCACACGGAGGAAGGAGAATTTAGTGCTGCTATGTGGGGCTCTTTTCTTCAGAGTGTTTTTCTCCTGAAGGTTTGATGACCAAGTGTCAGAAATTTGGGATCGCTGCTTGTCTCTGCCTCAGGTTGTTGACATCACTGTGCTGGGAAACTTCACACTCTTGTGTGAAACTTATTTTGTTGAGAATTCCTTACCTTTGCAGCACAAATGTAAGAAGTTGGAAGGGAATGTTTTTAACACTCCCCCAAGGATATTTTGATCTTTTCCAAAAAAAATTGTGGAGCAGAATGCTTTTACTGAGTCTGTACTTTGCTTTTCCTCTGGTGCTCTGGTTTGCCTGCAGGGAAGCTCATGATTTCTTCTCATGAGAAGGAAACGGCCTCAAGTTGCACCAGGGGGCGTTTACGTTGGGTATTAGGGAAATTTTTTTCATGGAAAGGGTTGTAAAGGATTAGGACAGGCTTCCCAGGACAGTGGTAGAGTCATCATCCCTGGAAATGTTCACAAAACAAGTGGATGTGGCACTCGGGGACGTGGTTTAGTGGTGAACACGGTGGTGATGCTGGGGTGATGGTTGGATTTGATGATCTTAAAGGTCTTTTCCATCTGTAACAATTCCATGATGCCTGAGTTGAGCCCTACAGAATCATCTGGTTGTATTTGTGTTTGTCCCTGCATTACAGAGCTGCCACTTGGGCTCTTCTTTAGGGGTGTGATGCTTCTGGAAATTTGGGAGATTCTGTGTGTCTCGAAGTGCTTTGTTTGGGATTTTTGGGGGGTTTTTTTGGTGTGGTTGGAGTCCAAGTTGCTGAACGAAGACCCCCGCACCCCGTTGCCCTGCGGGGCAGGGAGCATCGTCCCTTGGGAGTGTCATCCCTGCCACGTGCTTGGGACAGCCCCGGTGGGAAGGGGCAGGTCGGGTCCCGAGGCTGCTCCAAGCGGAGCCCCGGGATGGGGCTGTGCATGTGTGAGGGTGTGGGGTGGGCTGTGGCAGCTGGAGGTGTCGCCCACCTGGTCTGGCATGGTTTTATGGCTGTGCCAGCCCATCCCAGCATAACCCAGCTGGAGTGTGGGACCCCGAGGCAGGGCTGGGTGTGGATGCTGCATCCATGGATAACGTGAGGATGCTGCGAGAGAGACGCTGACAGTGGTGGGTTGTGCAGTGTCCTGGGGTCCCCATCTCCCTCGGAGCACTGTCGGGGGGTCCTGCAGCCCTCCAGGAACCCCTGGTGCCGGGATTTGCGTGGAGCAGAGCTGGGGAGAGAAGTGAGAGGAGGGAGCAATGGAAAGCAAGAAGGAGAATCACTTTGTGTTCTTCCCCTGCCCCATCCAGCGAGGAAACGAGGCTCTGAGTGTCTGCTTTCCATGACCCTTTTCCCCTGGGTTATTCCTGCCTCCGTTTCTTCCAGAGGAAGGCGGTGGCTGGGTTTGCTCGGGGTTTTTTTTTGTCTTTTGTCCCTTGCTTCCCAAGTTGTGCAGATCCTGTGCAGGCTAAATGGGAGAGCGGAGGGGAGGAGACTGTGATGAGGGAGGAGGGGAGAGGGCCTGGGCAGCCGCTCTCTCCTTAAGGATATAAGGCAGGAAACAAAGGGTGAGCTGCACATGGAGAGCAGGGGCACCTGGCAGGCCTGGCCCTTCAATGGGCTGCCCCGAACGCGGCTTAATCCGCACGGAGAAGTCTGAGAATGAGAGCTGGGGGTGGCTCGGGGTGGGTCCCAGCAGCCAGGTCTGTTTTGTTAGCGGGAGCCAGGCAGGCCGAGCGATAAAGCCCCGGAGCTGGTGATGGACGAGCATGTAAAATCCTTTGCAACTTGTAAACTCCTTTGCAACTTGGCCGTGTCCTTGTCTTTCACACTCGGGGAACTGTGACAGACCCTAATTTGGGAGCCCAGGATCAATCTAGGCTCGAAGCGTCGCTGCCTGGGGGGATGTTACAGAGCAGAGGTTGGGGTTTGCAGCTTTGTACCAATATGTCTCATTTCTGGGCCTCTTTAAAATCTCTGTGCAAAACCAGGAGTTCAGGAGGAGTGGCAGGAGGTAAATTCTGTGTTTTGTGACATTTAAAGGGCGCCTTAACAGGGCTCAGAGTTCCATGATGTTGGGGGAGTTTCTGTGTGTCCTGGTGTGCAGCCGGAATCCTGCTCGAGGTTTGGGTTCCTCTGGCTCCCCCCACACCTCTGACCCTCCCAGGTGTGTGTGGGTGCCCCAATGTCCTGCATGGTCCTGCCAGGGGGTCCCCAGGAGCTCCAGGGCACCCCACCCCTTCCTTTCTCTGTCACCTTTTGGTCATAGCTTTGCTCCCTGATCTGCTGTTGTCCCAGAGAGCCTGGGGATGATCCTGCCTTTTGCAAGACCTAATCAGAATAAAAGTTTTTCTTCTGAACATTTCAGTGCTTTTCCTTTGGGCCAAGCTTCCCCAGGAAGAGACAGGACTCTCAGTCACTTCAGGTGGGTTTTTTGAGACTCTGAGCAGCTTTTCAGTTCTTCATTGCAAAATGACCACAGCACATACTAAACACACAGAGATGGAGGGCTCTGTTCACTTAAAATCCTGTCTTTGACTGTACTGACTGTTCTGGAAGTTACTCTGCACTTAAATGCATTATTTTTAAACCTGCTAAGACACTAAACCCTAAATTGGAGCAGCAGATCTTGGAAGAGGAAGCAGTGCCATGTTCTTCATGCAGCAGGAGTTTCTCTTCCTGGCTTCACTGGCAGTGGCAGCTCTGTCCTAAAGCTGCTGGAGTTGGTTATTCCTCTCTCTGGATTGAGGCAAATAACTCCCTTTTTAGTTTGAAAAAGTGATTCACAAATCTGAGGCTGGACACAGGCGCTGTTCCTGGCTCCTTGGTCCTACTCTGTGTTGTCTCCTGACCCAAGTGCAGCTCCACAGGGTCCAGCTGAGGAATAACCAGTGAGGGAGTGTTTCCTCCTCTCCCTGCCCTCCAAAGATGGATTATTTTCCTCAGCTGGTTCGTTTGCATGAGCACTGGGCTGTGTGAGCAGTGGTGGTGGCAGGGAGGAGATCCAGGCAGGATAAGCAGCTTGGGAGCACTTGGAGCCAGGAGCTTCCTAAGCAGATGCTGTGTGGGATGACCACAACCTTTCAGTCTTACCTCCTTTGAGAGACTTCTCCAAATTTCAGTTTTAGTATAATTTATATGAAATTTATCTCAGTTTTTGGAGAGCTTTTAATACTTTGATTCTTTCTGGGTTTAAGGGTTTTTTTAATGTATTTTTTTTTTCATGCACAGTCTGACTTGGCCTAATTGCTTTGTCACTGTCCTATACCAGAAATTCTCTGCTTATGCTGGTTTTCCCCAAACAAAGCTTCAGGGCAGCAGACAAGATGTGAAAATAGACTTTTCTTCTGTTTTGTTTTGTCTCTGTTACGACCCTGGTGAGGTTGTCAGTATCTCACCAGTGTGAGAGAAGGTCATTTTTGGTCTTAAAATGCCTTCCAGCCCATTAACCTGTGATAGTGTGATGGATATACAGGGAATGAGCTTCTCCTGGATGGGAGCTAGGATTGAATATGCAAGTTGCAAGGTGGAGCAAACCAGAAGTGAGAGTAATTGAGGGAATAAAGAGGTGTTATGATGCTCACTGAGAAGGTGAAGAATACTTGGTGCTTACTATCTGTACAGTCCTACACTGCAGCCATAGCACACTGGCTTATTTTTGCTTTATGAATAAAAAAATAGCTTATGATGTTGGATTACTTAAAAACACCCACAAAAAAACTCCAAACGAAACACCAATAAAGAGTTGGAATAATTTGTGCCTACTCTCCAGGTTGAGTCTTTGTGGAAACCCAGGTGTTACAGAAGAAACTCTCTTCCCTTTTGCCATTAAAGGAAAATTTTCCAGGTTTTGACCTTTATCTTTGCATCACTTTGTAATTCTTTGTTTTGCAGCTTGTCAGCAGTTAACTTCTGCTTTTCTCCTTTCCTGAAGTCTTCAGGACGCTACAAAAGACATAGAATCAAACCTGAATGTGCTGTTCAAGAGGCAGGGAGAGGAGACAAGGAGCATTTGTGGTGCTGGTCAAATGCAGCAGTCCTGGGAGAAGAAATTGTACTTGAAAATGGGCATTTACTATGAGAAACAACTGAATGAAAAGTGCATATGTGCTGAGATTCCCCCCTGATGGTTATTGTGTGAATTATGCTACATGTGTTTACCTGATCTGAGTCTTCCTCTTGACATATAAAAACATTTTAACTTAATTTGTCTGTTCCACACGAGGAGGAGTTAATATGAAAGCAAAACCACGCATTTTAGAGTTGAATGTGAGCTTCATTCTTGAAAGTTCAGCACGTGTTTTTCAGGAAGGAAATAAAAATTCTCTCTCCTGAGTTGCACAGGCGCTGCTGTGGAAGTGCAGAGGGTTCTGGTTTCCCTCCATGGCTCTTTGGTGTGTTTGTTCCAGCCCCAGTGGGAAGAAGTTCCGGAGCAAGCCACAGCTGGCACGTTACCTGGGCAGCTCCATGGACCTGGGCACCTTCGACTTCCGCACAGGGAAAATGCTGATGAACAAGATGAACAAGAACAGGCAGAGGATGCGCTACGACTGCTCCAACCAAGCCAAAGTAAGACTGAGAGGCAGTGGCGCTTCCCCTCCCTGCTGTGGGACTGCCAGAGCAGTGTCTGGGAGAGAGGGAAAGTGAAGCATTTCATAACTGAAGTGTGAACTTGGAGTTGTGTCAGAACAGCTCTGTTGGTGGGGGTTGGACAAATCCCAGGGGGTTGGTGCCATGGAGGAGAGTTGTGGTACTGCTCAGCCTTCTGTGTAGAAGGGCAGGGAAGAGACTGTCACCTTCCTCAGTTGCCAGCACAAGGAAGGCATTGACCTCTGGGAATGAGTCCAGAGGAGCCCCTCTGCTCTGGAGCCAGGCTGGGAGAGCTGCAGGTGCTCACCTGGAGAGGAGAAGGCTCCAGGGAGAGCTCCGAGCCCCTTGCAGGGCCTAAAGGGGCTCCAGGAGAGCTGCAGAGGGACTGGGGACAAGGCATGGAGGGCCAGGACCCAGGGAATGGCTTCCCAGTGCCAGAGGGCAGGGCTGGATGGGATCTTGGGCAGGAATTGTTCCCTGGGAGGGTGGGCAGGCCCTGGCACAGGGTGCCCAGAGCAGCTGGGGCTGCCCCTGGATCCCTGGCAGTGGCCAAGGCCAGGCTGGACATTGGGGCTTGGAGCAGCCTGGGACAGTGGGAGGTGTCCCTGCCCATGGCAGGGGTGGCACTGGATGGGCTTTGAGGTCCTTCCCAACCTAAACTGTTCCAGGATTCCCTGATCCCCCTCCTTGCAGTGTGAGCTCACCTCTAGCATGATCTCCTCTAGATCCCCACATCTCCTGGGGCTGTGCAGCAGCTCTGCCCTGCCCTGGCCTTTGGTTTAAGAGGAGAGGAGGGATGTGGGTCCACAGGGATGAGGAGATGCTGCAGCTCCTGCCAGTGACTCCTTGGAGCTCTCCCAGGCTGTGCTGGTGACTCAGCTTTGGAATTGATGGAAGGGGAGGTGGCATTTGGGGCAAAAAACGGGAGAGGGAAGAGGACTGTGAGGCCTATTTGTAGAACAAAATAAAAGATTCTCTAGCTGGTAATTCAGATTGTTGAGGTGTAGTCAGGGTGGCAGTGGCAGGCTCCCTGTCTGGATTGATTGCCCCAAGTCATTCCTAAGCATCTTCATTGGATGCTAAAATCTTTCTCAGAACCCCAAAGCTGCTGTCCATGCACCTAAACACCAAATGTGGAAAAGGTACAATGCTCATTTTTGAAATACATCAGCCAGTCAAGAATCATCATCACGAGAGTGCTGGGAACATTTCTTGCAGCCCTGGGTGCTGCAGTGATATTTTGAGACCCGCCTTGAGGCAGAGACCAGCAGCTCACACACCTCTCAGGCTAAAAATTCTGCCCAAAACTCTCAATAAATGTACAAATGTTATCACTGGCTTCTGAATGGATTAGCACCCAGATGGTTCAGAATTATATTTGTCCTGAATACATCTTTTCTGCATCTCATGAATAAATCTGTGAAGCAGAAGTGGTGTTTGCATCCCCGAGAACAAAGTGTGTCCTACAGCCATTCCAAGAGTTGTGTGTTAGATTTTGGGGATGAGGAGCAGTCTTCCTATGCTCTCCCTAACAGAAAATGCAGTTGTGTAGTGCAAAATTGATCATGAGCTTCATTAAAAGCTGAACTTTGTTCAGAACCAAAGGTAAAAAAGGGTATTCAGCCTCCAGCTGTGTTGGTTTGTTTATTGGTCACAAGTGGATTTAAAAGGAATGGTTTGGAGTGGTTTCTGGATTCAGAAAGCAGCCTCTAAATTCCTGTCTGTAATGTTTTTATTTTTTAAAAAATACTGTGTTGTAATCCTCTGTTTTAGTGATTACACATGGCTTCTTCTGACTCCTAAAGTCATTAAAAATGGGAGTAAAACTGATGGGTATGAACTAGAATGGGAGGAGGCTGCTATGTTAAACAGAATGAGTGGAAAACTTTGATAGGTCTAGGGCAAGATTTGAATTTAGTTATGCATTTTTAGCAGCCTAACTTGTATAACTTGAGATCAGACAAGATTTCAAGCCCAGGAACTGTTCCTTGCTGCACATCTTCGTGGCTGTAGTAGCATTTCAGCAAATTGAAACTATTTTTGTGGGCTTTTCCTTTTCTTTTTGCTTGAAACAGGGCAAGCCTGATTTGAACACAGCCCTGCCTGTGAGACAGACAGCCTCTATCTTCAAGCAGCCCGTCACAAAGATCACAAACCACCCCAGCAACAAGGTGAAGAGTGACCCCCAGAAAGCTGTGGACCAGCCCAGGCAGGTAAGGCTGAGAAACTCCTGGATTTGCTACTGGGAGGATCCCAAAATAATCTGCTTCAATTGTGTGATGCTGAACAAATACTTCCTGGCAGTTCCTGATCTCTGACACTTCAGAAAAAGCTGGTCTTTCAGAAGCAGTGGCTTGCAGGGCCCCCAGCTCGTACATCAGAACAAGCCCCATTGCCAGTCTCTAGCTATGGGCTCTGTGCCCTGGGATTTATAAACTCCAGCCTTTGGCTAGATCACAGTTCTGGTGTAGCTAAACTTGAATTTCCTTAATGCTGAAATTAAATGTTATCTACAAAATTATTCAGACATTGTAACCACTTCAGGGGACACTTAGGTTTAGAATCACTGTCAAACGTGATTGTGTAAGAATTGCGTGTTCCATTAAATCCATGTTCCTGCACAGACCCATCCAATGTGGTGTTACTCTGCCAGTAGATCATAAATTCACTTAGAATGTCATTATTAATACAAAATCAAAGCGTTTTTCTTACCATAATGTGTATTTGCAAGCAAGAGTACACACCAAAATTAAAGGCAAGGGTGCTCAGGACAAGGAGAGGCCCTGGTAAAATAAGCTGTACTGATTGGAACACTGGCAGCCTTTTCTGAAAACTTCAAGAACCACATTTTGAAGGCAGTTTTTAAGAATTACATAAACCTAGTTCAACTTGAACCTCCAGGTGTGAGATAGAATTTACCTGAAATGGACTTGGGTGGGATTTTTTGGTGGTTGGGGTGGGTTTTTTTCTGTTTTTTAAGCAGGCTGGCAGGGACTTACCATGGTTTCCTAGGGAAGTAGAACCTGTATGTTCACAGTGTTGTTGCTATTCCTGCAGTTTTTATAGTTAAGGCAGCAAAAGAGAACACTCAAGATAAAATTCCCTCTCCAAATTCTGAGCTGGATTTGTGTTCCTGTTTAAGATACTTTACTGGACTGCAGAATATTTCGACTTTTGCTCAGCAGACTCCGGGTGTTTCTGCAAAACTTGAAAGCAGTGCCAAGTCCCATCATGCACTGGCTTAAAAATCCCAGAATCCCAGAATTCTTGGGGGCTCGAAGGGATCTTAAAAATTATCCCATTCCACCCTCCTGCCATGGGCAGGGATACCTTCCACTATCCCAGGTTGCTCCAAGCCCCGGCCAGCCCGGCCTTGGGCACTGCCAGGGCTGGGGCAGCCCCAGCTGCTCTGGGTAACAAAAAAAAATCACCTGTTTGAAAGGCTAGAGAACAGGCAGCCTGTGCTTGGGCTGTGCCCTCATTCTCCTTTTTGGAAAAGTCACGTGGGGTCAGTTGCACTTGGATTTTGACAGGCAGGAAAAGGGGGTGGGATGTGCCTGGAGTGTTTGAGGTGAATTCTTGATTTCTCAAAACCTTGATAAAAATGTGGTTTTTTGCAAGATAGTTGATCCTCCAGCTATTCAGTGATCACCCTCCTGCACCAGCTGCAGAGTTGAAGGTGTAGCAAGGTGATGTATTTGGCCTTCTACCAAACCAGACATTCAGGTGCCTTTAAGCTTGGGGAGAGCCTGTGACTCAAAATCTGGTAAAGAACAGACACAGGGGAAAGGACTAAACTGCTGGAGAAGAAGAAAATAATAATTTACCGTGAATAGAGTTCTTGCATTCCTTAACTTTCTGTGGGCTATGTAGGAGAGAAATAGGGTGTAAAAAAGGCTGTCTCACACTGTGGGCTCGTAGCTGAGGTCAGCAAGCCTGGCCTTGATGCTGCAGCTCAGAGCAGGGAAGGTACCAGGCCCTGGAAGAAAAGAGAGTTTTTCAAGGCAGCAAACTGGTACAGAGGAGTTGTGGGGCTGATTGGCAACGAGGATTGTTCCTGCTGTTGGATGTGGCACGTCCCTTCTGTGGTAAATCCACACTAAACTGTCCCCAGCACTGCTGTTCCCTCTCTGCACAGGAGCAGGGATTTTGTGGAGTTGTCAGATCTGTTCCTGGTTGTGCCAACAACCTCCAGTAACCACCTGCTTTGACTGCAGCTCTTCTGGGAGAAGAAGCTGAGTGGACTGAATGCCTTTGACATTGCAGAAGAGCTGGTGAAAACAATGGACCTTCCCAAAGGGCTGCAAGGTAATCAGAGGGTGCCCCTCACTTAGGGCTGGCATTTTGGCACCTGGCAGCAGTGAGTGAAGGTGCTGAGGATGAGCTCCCTGTTCCCAGAGCCTGGCAGGGCCATGGCCATTCCTGCTGCAGCAGGAGCTGTAGTGCTTTGCCTGGGGGTCCCAGTGCCCTTTGTTCTGAGGAAACACTGAAGCAAAGCTTCTCAGCTTTTGGGGGGATTCACCTTCCAGAAACATCAGAGTGTCCCAGAATGCTGTTTGGGTTTGGGTTGGAAGGGACCCTGAATCTCATCCAGTTCCACCCGTGCCATGGGCAGGGACACCTCCCACTGTCCCAGGCTGCTCCAAGCCCCAGTGTCCAGCCTGGCCTTGGGCACTGCCAGGGATCCAGGGGCAGCCCCAGCTGCTCTGGGCACCCTGTGCCAGGGCCTGCCCACCCTCCCAGGGAACAATTCCTGCCCAAGATCCCATCCAACCCTGCCCTCTGGCACTGGGAAGCCATTCCCTGGCTCCTGGCCCTCTGAGCCCTTGTCCAAAGTCCTTTTCCAGCTCTCTTGGAGCCCTTTAGGCTCTGGAAGGGGCTTTGAGGTCTCCCTGGAGCCTTCTCTTCTCCAGGTGAGCACCCCCAGCTCTGAGCCTTGTTCGAGCAGAATGGAAGCATCTCCCCAATGTGGTGGTTTTTATCTTCTGGTTGTAACAGAACGAGGAACTGCTCTAAGTTTAAATACCCTTGGAGAGCTGCACAGGTGCTGTTGGAAGCATTTAGGTCTGGGATTTATGTCGTGTGAGCTTTCAAACTGACAGCCTGTGCTTTGCCATTAAAATTTCATTCCCATTGTCCTGATTTCCCACTCCCTGCCTGGGGCAGTGCTGCTTATGGATTTCCCTCCCCCTCGCAGGGGTTGGCCCCGGCTGCACGGACGAGACTCTGCTCTCTGCCATCGCCAGTGCCCTGCACACCAGCACCATGCCCATCACTGGCCAGCTCTCTGCAGCCGTGGAGAAGAACCCTGGGGTGTGGCTGAACACCTCGCAGCCTCTCTGCAAAGCCTTCATGGTGACAGATGAAGATATCAGGTATGAACTGGAAGTAGCACTTGCTGTCCTGGAACCAGGTTCCTTATGCTCAAACAGTGCTTTGCTTTTCTTTCTAAAGGTCTGATGGAGCACTGTGGCTTGGGAATTAATTTGAATGGCTCTCTAGCAATAGAGTAGACAAAAGTTGTCACATTAAGCTGTCATGTGCTTAAAGCCCATTTTTTTTCATTTTGGCCATGCTCAGGTACTCTGGAGTTTCAGGCTCACGATTGTTTTTCATGTCAAAGTTTCCTTTTATTGACAAAAGTGTCTGAGTTGGGGTAGCCTTGACTGAGGCACCTCAGAGCAGAGATGGGATTGGAGAAATCCTCAACAGTGGGATTGGGTTCTCTTCACCTTCCTCTGTGTCAGTAAATGAATTAAATAAAATTTATGGATTGAGCAAATGCAAGCCCTGCCTGCTGTGGTGGCAGGGAACAAAGATGCAGTTTATTCTGCTATAGGTTGCTTTAGTAGTGAAATATTGTTAAATCAGGACTGGTCAAACTCAGCTTTAAGTTTTTGATGGAGAACTGAACATACCAAGGGCCTGCAGCATGCAATTTGCATTCATTAAGTGTTTAAAGGCAGTCCTTGCTTTGACTGCTTGATAAATCTTTTGGAATTGCAGGATGACTTTTCTGTGCTTGATTTAGACATAAATGACCAGGAAAAACAGTCTGTTTATGACTTTGATGTCCTTTGGCTAAGCTGAAATAGGAGCCCCATGAGCCACTGATTGTTGATCACTTCTTTGCTGTGACTTTGACTTCTTAGGGTTCGGGCTCAAAAGGAAAATGAGCAGAAAGAAGTGGCCTGAAACTTAATTTTCTCCAGTCTTATTTTTGAAAGCCTGTGCAGGGTAGGCTGACTTGTTAGATATTAGTACTAGGAGTTAAAAATTAGCAATAGGCTAAAGAAAAAAAAGTCAGTTGCTAGATGAGCCAAACTTCAGCCAGAAATCAACAGATGCAGGACTCATGATAGAGAATACTGGAAAAATTTTTAAAGTGTTTTTCATCTTCACTTCCAGTACAATGCCAGGCAGGGTTTCTTTGGGGTTTTTTTTGTTTTACAATGGAGTTCTTAGAGGCCTTTTGCAGTCCGTGCTTGTCTGGTGCTGGAGGGGACTGGAGACTCTTTTCCCTTGGCAAAGGCAGCCTTGGGGGCTGATGCTGGGTGTCCCTTGTGTTGGGCAGGAAGCAGGAGGAGCTGGTGCAGCAGGTGAGGAAGAGGCTGGAGGAGGCCCTGATGGCCGACATGCTGGCCCACGTGGAGGAGATCGCCAGGGATGGGGAGCCTCCCTCGGAGAAAGAAGGAGCAGAGGAGGAAGGAGAAGAAGAGGAGGAGGAGGAGGAGCAGGACCATGACCAGGAGATGGAGAATGTATAGTCCAGGTAAGGTGATAGTGCTGTGTCTCACCTTAAACATTGGGGACAGGGAGATTTTTGGGAGGAATCTTAAATATTGATGAATCTTTGCTTTTTAGCCTGTGCTTTGAAAGGTGTGGTGGCCTTGGGTCAGGAATGGGGAGGTGGGTGTGAGACCCCACCTGCAGAGCTGCCCCAGCCCTGGGGAACAACATCAGGAGCACGGGGAGCTGCTGGAGCCACTCCAGAGGAGGCCACGGAGCTGCCCCAAGGGCTGGAGCCCCTCTGCTCTGGAGCCAGGCTGGGAGAGCTGCGGGTGCTCACCTGGAGAGGAGAAGGCTCCAGGGAGAGCTCCGAGCCCCTTGCAGGGCCTAAAGGGGCTCCAGGAGAGCTGCAGAGGGACTGGGGACAAGGCATGGAGGGCCAGGAGCCAGGGAATGGCTTCCCAGTGCCAGAGGGCAGGGCTGGATGGGATCTTGGGCAGGAATTGTTCCCTGGGAGGGTGGGCAGGCCCTGGCACAGGGTGCCCAGAGCAGCTGGGGCTGCCCCTGGATCCCTGGCAGTGCCCAAGGCCAGGCTGGACACTGGGGCTGGGAAGGGTCTGGAGCACCAGGAGTGGCTGAGGGAGCTGGGAAAGGGGCTCAGCCTGGAGAAAAGGAGGCTCAGAGTTCAGCCCCAGCTGTCTCAGCCTGTCTCCATAGGAAAGGTTCTCCAGCCCTAGGATCAGCTTAGTGCCCTCCTCTGGAGGCTCTGAGACAAGAATCAAGAATGTGGTGGGGGGAAAAAAGGGACTTTTTAGGATGAATAGCAGAAGAGCTCCTTTGGAGGGAATGGGGATTTCAGGTAGGAGGAAGATTGATTTTTTTAAGCAATCCTTGGAGCCTGAAGGTTCATTATAGTGTGTGATCTGCTTGGCTTTTGGGAGATCCCATCTTACACCTGGGCCCTTTTTTCCCCATTTTCCTGTATCACCAACAGTAGCTTTATTTGGACAGTGAATACCTTGAATTCCTTTCTGCTATCGAGGTCTGTCAACAGGCAGGAGCAGAACAAACTGACTGCTGCAGGTGAAATCCAGGAGATAAGGACATGGATGTGTTGTGACAGGGGGATTTCTTCTTATAAGAAAAGATATAAAAATTCTTTTTGACTTGCAAGTTATTTTTTTCCTCTTTCAGGGAGTTCCATCAGAGAATTCCCAGTATAAACCCACTCAGCAGGGTCAGCACAACCATTCACAGAGCCAGGAGTGCACCACCAGTCCAGCTGTACCCCAGAGCCTTTGGATGGACTTCAGGAAACGTGGAAGCTGAGGGTTCATTCATTGCTGGGGACTTTGGCAGATGGAACTTGACTAAACTCTACTCCCCTTCCTTTTTCTAAAGGGGTAGGGTGATTGGCAATGCAAAAGTGGGAGGGGATAAAGGAATATCACATGGTGGGAGGGAAAATCCTAGGAACTGAATTTGCTGGCTCTTTTTTATTTCTTTTTTTTTGGTGTTATTTTTTGTGGGTCAGTGCTGGGTGATACGTTTTTAAGCTTTTCTATCAAAGTACTTTTAATGACCCACAGAAACAATTTTCTCTCTAACCTGAGGGAGGGAGATGCTGTTTTACTCCTTGGCTACTCTGCTGTGGGCTACCTGTTTGTACCTGACTGTAGGGAGGTCATTTCATGTTGTCAGTGGTTCATTCCATGTGTGAATTCCAGTCACTGAATTGCCATTTCCTCACAAGACCACATTGGTCTTGGAAGTGTAGTCTCAGAGCTGAGCTGCCAATGCCTCTGCCACCTGAGCTTGGGTGAGGAGGGGAAGTTGCACTCGAGGACTTGGGCTGCCAGCTCTGGGAATTGGGGATTTTGGTTATTCCACACCACGGTTTGGATACAGAGCTGTGTGTGTCCAGACATCCTGAACAGAGTCTTGGAGGCAAATATACCCAACCTGAGGTATATTTTACTTGGGTTTAAGTCCAGTCAGAAGGACTTTCTCAACTGGGGATGGAAGGATGACTCATTTCTGACTGATAATGAGGAAAACTTCCTCCTTTTTCTCTTCTGGTGCCAAGAACCTGCCCTCTGTTCCTCTGTGTGGAGGGAAGGGGATCCATTCCAACAGGTGTGGCTACACACCTGCTTTTGTGTGCAGTAATGTTCTGACCTCTTTAAAAAAAAAAAAGGAAAGGAAAAAGGTTGATTTTTCTATGATTGATATCTAAAAAACGAATTTAAAGCTTTTTATTAAGTATTGAATCTTTCTTATTTGCATGTGCAGTGAAGTGACCAGCATTTTGTGTCAAAAATTGGACTGATGTGAAACCTGCCTTAATGTGTTTATAAGTATTTGGCTTCACCATGGGTACCTTGATTGATTCCTCAGTCTCTTCCAGTACATCTTTGAGCATATTGGGGTAACTTGTGGCTAAAAATGGATTTCTCTGGGAAGGGAGACAAGGAGGGGGGAGAAGATGAGAGTTGGTAGCTTGGGGAATGTGTTGACTGGATTGCAAAATTTATTTTAGTCTTAGGGTATCCATTGCATAATCTGTGTGTGGACGTCTCTGCTGAGAGAACACTACAAAGTGGTGGATTAAATATTGTGCCACCAACCAATTGTACAAGTTGTTTGTATCCCATAACTTGGGGAAGAAAGTAGCTCCCAGAGCCTTTATTGTGTGAGAAAGATTAGCAGGAACAGCCAGGGGCCAGGGAATTGCCTTGGGGAGTAGTGCAGCTTCGTGATCCCTGAAAAATATCCCTTGCCAAAGTGATTGATCCTGTTCGCACTCTTTTCTTAAAGGTTTGAAAACACAGACTTGGTTGATATTGCTCATTTGAGTACTGCAAGGAGACTGAATTGTACTCTGCTGCTGCTCTGCCAGGTGCTGCTTTGGGGAGCTTTACCTGGCACTGCAGGCAGCGACCATTATTTTCCTTTCTGAACAGTCTGTTACAGTTATTACTCTGTAAATCTGTCCTCTTGTAAGTCATGGTGTTGAATTAAATGTTTCTCACAAAGAAGAGGTTCTTCTAGTCTGCCTCAAGCCCTTACCTGGAGTTTTGTGCTCTGCCCTTTCCACTTCTCCCAGTGGAGATGCTCTGGGGGTTCTGTTGTGGGCTCCATGCTGAGATTTGGATCTTGAATCTGGGGAATGTGGAGGAAAACTTGAAGAAAGCAGTTCATTCTTGCTGCAGAATCCTCTCCTGTGCCCTCAGCAAGGGAGAGGCTGCCAGGGTGTCCCATCTCTTGGGCAGGTTGGTGATAGAGTCACAGAATTGTTAAGGTGGGAAAAGATCTTTAAGATAATAAAGTCCAACCATCAGCCCAGCACCACCACATTCACCACTAAACCGTGTCCCCAGGTGCCACATCCACACTGCTTTTGAACGCTGCCAGGGGTGGTGACTCCACCACTGCCCTGGGCAGGATAACTCTTTCTGTGAAAAAACTAAATAAATAAAATTCCTACTATCCAATGTAAAGCTCTCCTGACTCAACTTGAGTCTATTCCCATATGGCCCTTTGAAGCTCAGTGCCAGCAGTTCACATCCCACACCAGAGGTGTCCTTGTGGCCAGAGCAATCTTGTTCAGATGCTGTGTCTTTTTTAAAATTTGTTTCATATCTGGTGGTGTCTTCATCTACTTTTACTTGAATCTAAACCTACCCTAAGTGTAGGTAGAACCAAACACCAGTGATTGAGATCTTGACACTCATATTTTGACACACTGAATATCAGGTTTAAATTGCTGCCAACTCTCTTGTTTTCCCCCCCCCCACTGCTTTCCCTGTCCAGCTCTCTTCCCTTCAGTTTACAAAGTTTATTTATGTTTGATACGGAGGAGTTGCTTGTGCAAAGTGCCAGAAAGGGGCTCAGGACTCCTCTCACAGCCAAACAAAGTGAAGTAACTTTACCTGCTCACCAAGGTAAGGAAAACAAGCGTTTCTTTTCACTGACTGTGATGTCATTTTCACGTTGCTGCAATAACAACTGGATTAGTTTGTCTTAGCTCTGGACATAACTGACAGGCATAAAGTGTCTGCCATCATCAAATCTATCCCCAGGGTGGAGAAAGCAGCTTGCTTGAGATATAACTTGTTAAGCATGTGATCAGTAAATAATGTACTTAAAAGCAGGTGAGTGGAATTGAGGCAAAGCTTATATTTCATTAATTAATATCCTCTTCTGCATAGGATGTTGGTGGCTACAGTTTTTTCCTCTCCACTTTGTTTTACAAAACTTAAAGATTTAAAGGGAATGTCATTTTCCTGCTGTTTGGGGAGTGTTATTTTTACTGAATTCTAGCTGGATGAAATTTTGTGCAAGCCATAGGATGAATTGGAATGGATATTGGTGCAGTCTGGATTTGGCCAGCAGAGCTCTTGGAGGTGGTTCTGCCCAGGAAAAGTTGGCTCGATTCACATCTGAAATTGAACTTGCTGAACTGGCTGTTGAGCAAGGAAAGGGAGGAGTTGTGTTGCTTGTAAACTGAGCACATCAGGAAGGGAAGACAGTCGGGGATGCCATGGCTGGACTCTGGGAATGCAGGCATGTTAAACCCTGCCTCGGGGGCTCTGATGTCATGGCTGAGAGTTTGGGTTGGAAAGGACCTTAAAGCTCATCCCATCCCACCCCTGCCATGGGCAGGGACACCTCCCACTGTCCCAGGCTGCTCCAAGCCCCAATGTCCAGCCTGGCCTTGGACACTGCCAGGGATCCAGGGGCAGCCCCAGCTGCTCTGGGCACCCTGGGCCAGGGCCTGCCCACCCTCACAACCAAGAATTCCTTCCCAGTATCCCTTCTAAATACTCTGGGATATGAATGAAGCAGGACGCCTGGAAGGACTCCTGAGTCATGTGCTTTTGTCTTGCTTTAAGGAGGGACCATTCTGTCTGGACTGATACTCCTGGTCCTTGGAAAGAGCGTGGGATAATGTGTTTAAAGGGGGAGGAGGCAGGAGAATGTTTAATGAAGAAAAAGTAGTATTTTTGGTAATAACTCTCCAGTCAGGAAATCCTAGTTAATTGGGATTATGTCCATGAGAACAATCTCCAAGAGTCCAGATGCCCATGCAAATACTTGGATAATACCACTTCTTCCCTATCACATAAAATGCATATTCCTAGCTGTTGTCACTTGGAACAGGAATTTCTGCATCCCCTGGAGCTGCTCCAGACTTTGGGGTCGGTTGAGGTTCCCGGTGTTGCCTATTTTACCTCCCTGCTTTAATGAAACACAGACACGGGAAGGTGGTGTCCTAATTCTGCAGCACAGAAAATAATGTCCTCTATGGGCTGTAGTGAGCTAAAAACTTGGATTTGTTCTCAGATTAGCAGGGATCAACTTGAATTAATGAGGAAAAACCTTTCTCCCCCTCCTCCCCAGGCTGATCCCGTGAGTAGCTGGAGTGTAGGAGAGAACAGCACAGAACAGTGTGTGCTACATGGTATTTACAGTGACAGAACATTTGGGAGGGTGGGGAGAGAAAAACGTTTTGAACTCCAGAATGACCCACCAAATGCACTTGGAATTGTCAGGGCATTGCTTAGCAATCCCATTTACTATTGCTAATTTCTTACCAATACCCGTAATTGCTGCTGACTAACTAACAACACTAACTACTAGTAAGGAATAATACTGACCTCCAATGGGAAAGCTTTTGGTCAATTCATTAAATAAATCTCTGAGTGGGTTTTTCTTACCTCGCAGAGTCACAAATGGCAGTAGTTGGAGACTGCACGGATTTGGGCAATGAGTGACCTGAAGTGGTTTGGCTTCAGTGGCAAAATTCAGAAAAGCTTCACTGTAGGAATCGGGTTTCATTTGCTTATACAAATGAATAGAATCCCAGAATGGTTTGGGTTGGGAGGGACCTCAAAGCCCATCCAGGGCCACCCCTGCCATGGGCAGGGACACCTCCCACTGCCCCAGGCTGCTCCAAGCCCCAATGTCCAGCCTGGCCTTGGGCACTGCCAGGGATCCAGGGGCAGCCCCAGCTGCTCTGGGCACCCTGGGCCAGGGCCTGCCCACCCTCCCAGGGAACAATTCCTGCCCAAGATCCCATCCAGCCTGCCCTCTGGCACTGGGAAGCCATTCCCTGGCTCCTGGCCCTCCATGCCTTGTCCCCAGTCCCTCTGCAGCTCTCCTGGAGCCCCTTTAGGCCCTGCAAGGGGCTCGGAGCTCTCCCTGGAGCCTTCTCCTCTCCAGGTGAGCACCCGCAGCTCTCCCAGCCTGGCTCCAGAGCAGAGGGGCTCCAGCCCTTGGGGCATCTCCGTGGCCGCCTCTGGAGTGGCTCCAGCAGCCCCAGGCCCTCCTGATGTTGGGGGCTCAGAGCTGGACACAGTGCTCCAGGTGGGGCAGAATCCCCCAAGCTTGAGCTTTTGGAAAAAGGTGAATCCTAAAAAGTTCCTGCATGTTTTTGTTTGCAAGATGAGTGCGGTTCCATGTCCTGGATTAGCCTCCTGGGCACATTTGGTGGGGTTTAGTGATCTGAAGGGCTGTAAAACCTGAAAGTGTGGTGTACCAGCTTTTATTATTTCATGCTTTTGTCTGATCTGCAATTAATTCTTAGCTTTCCATCAAGTTGGCTTCTCCACAACTCCAAAGTCATTACCTGACAGCTCAATTCTTCATTCATCTAATGCATGAAAAAGAGCCCTTTGCTAATGGCTTCCCCCAAGGTGCCTCTTTCATGTCCTGCTGTAGGGAGGGAATCTCTGAAGGTGCTGTGATGGGGATGCCAAGAGGAACAGAGGAAAGGCTGCTCGGCCTGAGGGATCACAGTGGGCCAGGCTTTGGTGACCTCAGTTGGAGCTTGTGCCTCTACTGCAGCTGTGGCACATCACGGTGACATTGAGCCTCATCACCTTGAGCTGTCCCCATATGCTGTTCCCTCAGTCAGCGACTTTGTGGGATGATTGATCTCAGGCTGAGGTCATCTTTCAAGTTCCAGATCTTGTCAATCCGTCTGGCTCCACCCACATGCAGTGATTCAGCTCCTGATGTGCTGAAATATTCCCTTAAGCCTTCCCACACAGAGTAAGGGCTTTTTTGTGGTTCTGCTCGGAGCTGCAGCACCTCTTCTGTGCTGTGCTCCAAGCCTGTGCTTTCTGCATGGTATTTGCATGGCTTGGAGAGCTGCAGAAAGTAGAGATTGACCTCCTAAAGAGGAGGAGAGCAGCTACAATCGTTCTTTAAAAGTATTTTTCCCTCTACACTTTGGATGTAATTTTATAGAATTTGGCTAATGTGCCGTGATTTAGGCAAATGTTAAAATACAGAGAGCAGCCCTGGGGAGAAGGACTTGGGGGTGTTGGTGGGTGAGAGGCTCAACCTGCCCCGGCCATGGGCACTGACCCCAGAAACCCCCCCTGTGCTGGGCTGAGCCCCAGCGTGGGCAGCAGGGGAGGGGGGATTCTGCCCCTCTGCCCCGCTCAGCTGAGACCCCACCTGCAGAGCTGCCCCAGCCCTGGGGAACAACATCAGGAGCACGGGGAGCTGCTGGAGCCACTCCAGAGGAGGCCACGGAGATGCCCCAAGGGCTGGAGCCCCTCTGCTCTGGAGCCAGGCTGGGAGAGCTGGGGGTGCTCACCTGGAGAGGAGAAGGCTCCAGGGAGAGCTCCGAGCCCCTTGCAGGGCCTAAAGGGGCTCCAGGAGAGCTGCAGAGGGACTGGGGACAAGGCACAGAGGGCCAGGACCCAGGGAATGGCTTCCCAGTGCCAGAGGGCAGGGCTGGATGGGATCTTGGGCAGGAATTGTTCCCTGGGAGGGTGGGCAGGCCCTGGCCCAGGGTGCCCAGAGCAGCTGGGGCTGCCCCTGGATCCCTGGCAGTGGCCAAGGCCAGGCTGGACACTGGGGCTTGGAGCAGCCTGGGACAGTGGGAGGTGTCCCTGCCCATGGCAGGGGTGGCACTGGATGGGCTTTACCATCCCTTCCAACCCCAATCAGTCTGGGATAATTCTATGTGAACTGTGGGGGTTTTTGGTGGGTGAGCAGGAGGGTTACCCTGTCTGTGTGCACTAATCCCATCTTTAGGGGTTGATCTACAAAGGTTGGTCTCTATTGCAGAACAAATATTCCAGCTTGGATCTTGCCACTTCTGCCACTGCACACTTGACCTGGAATCAGCAGCAATTGCAGAGTTGTTCCTGGGGGAGTTGGGCTCACGGATCTGTGGTGGCACTGATGCTCTGCTGAACCTCTGCTGCTGTTTCTCCATGTAGGAGACACCTGAATGAGCTGTGACACCTGTTGTGCTTTAGTTCTGTAATTCCCTGTCTGTACATGGAATTGTGTTGTTCTTTTTGGGGACATCTTCTGTAGATTACAGAATCCCAGACTGGTTTGGGTTGGAAAGGACCTTAAAGCCCATCCCATTCCACCCCCTGCCATGGGCAGGGGCACCTTCCACTAGCCCAGGTTGCTCCAAGCCCCGTCCAGCCTGGCCTTGGACACTGCCAGGGATGGGGCAGCCATGGCTTTAATGGTCAGACATAAATGATTACAGGCAGTATAAACAGCTGGGAATGCTGGGACATGGGGAAAGCACCTGGACAGATGGGCTTGGAAGCAGCAAGCAAGTGCCTTCTCTGGGTTTAGCAAAGTTGGTTCTTCTGCATGGTCATGTTTTGATAATGAAATAGAGTTGTGCTGAACAACTTCCCTGGTTTGTAGACTCATTTCCTCTGTTAATGAGAGACACAAGTCTCTTTAAGAACTGCTAATTGCTCAGGTTAAAAAAACCCCAAAGGCCACTTGGTGTCATGCCTGGAATTAAGACTCTCAGAAGAAAGTGTGAGCTAGTTCTGCTGAAAATGGAACAGATCAGAGGCACAACATCTACAAACCAGGTTTGCCAAAGTGCTTAAAATAACAACTGGCAGTTTCCCTGGGTGTTGTTGGACTTGACGTAGAAATTTCCCAAAAGGACTGAGAAAGCACAGAGAGACAAAAATGGCAGTGTTGGGAGTGCAGCTCCCGAGGGGACTTGGAAAGCCCACATAAATCACACATCAGAGCTGGTGATGTGGTGGCCTGCGGTGGCCAGGAGTGTGTTTAGTGTTGGAGCTGCAGCAAGGACATCCCTAAGGAGCCGTTCAGGCACAAGTGCACTCCTCTTGTATTGCTCGAGGTTGCCAGAGCTGGTGTCAGGCATGCCTGAGTTTCCTCCATTATCTGGAAACAGAAGGAGCTTAGAGAGGAGGGGTTGTACTCTTCTGTCTCAAGTTATGGAAACCCCACTATTTTGTTTCAACTTACTATGTTAAATATTCTGGGAAGTGGAGGGGCAAAGGGGGGGATGTCTCAAGATCAGACCTGGATTTCCTGTGTCTTTCCCTGGAAGAGAAGCTTCTCTCCTCAGTGGGTGCAAACCCTCATGCCAAAATTGGCTGGAGCTGTGTCAGGGCTGGGCATGGATGTCAGGGAAAGGTTCTTCCCCCCGAGGCTGCTGGGCACTGCCCAGGCTCCCCAGGGAATGGGCCCGGCCCCGAGGCTGCCAGAGCTGCAGGAGCGTTTGGACAGCGCTCTCAGGGATGCCCAGGCTGGGGTTGTTGGGGTGTCTGTGCAGGGCCAGGGGCTGCACTGGATCATCCCTGAGGGTCCCTTCCAAGCTGGGATATTCAAGGATTCCATGCAATAATCCTGGAGCCTGGCAGCTCTCTGAACAGCTCATGGCATGGAGAAGGCAGGTCTGTAGTGGGAGGATTCCCAGAGCTGAGCTGATGCTGTTGGATGTGTGTAAGCACAGGAACTGGGATGGATATGGACACATCTCTGTGAAATTGAGCTGTTTGGGGAGAAAACAGAAGTTGCTCCAGCTTTCTCTGCAGCAACCAGACAGAAGGAAAGGGCTGGTGGGAGTTCACAGCTGAGTCCTCTGGAGAGAAAGCAGGAGGAGAGGAAGAAGAGGCAAATCAGGAGGAGAAGCAGCTTGTTAACTGTTTTCATTAAACTTTTTAGCAGCTGGAAGACGCTGGGTTTAGTTGTCAGGTGAAAAGGAGGGGAAAGAATTAAGGAGACAGTTCCTGGTGGCTGTTGCCTTGCTGGAAAGATCCCACAGAAGTTTCAGGTTTCTTTTTCAAAGTATCAGAATGTGAAAGTCTCTGTCCGTAGAAGAGTCACCAGCTGAAGGGCAAAGCTTGGAAGCACAGGGCCAGCCCATGTGCCTTGTTTTGGGGCCATGGAGCAGCAGGAGTTAACGTTTCCTGGGATCTGAAATGGGAACAGAGTGGGTGGATTGAAGGGGGGGTTTCTAGCCCAGACACTGATGGTTCTTGCAATTAAAAACAATCCCAAGACAAATGGTTGAATTAATCCCAAAGACAGTGATTGGGAAAGACAATTATGTGTAAATGGAGAAAATTAAACTTGAGTGTAGAGCTGTGGAATGGGAATGTCTGGGCAGGTGCGTGAGCTGGGAATTGCTCTGTGTTTTTCTAGGGAAGGAGTGCAAGTCCTGGCTGTGGAAGGGCCCTGTAAAGCCGTGGCCCAGCTGAGACAAAGGGTTTGGAGGCAGCAGCTTGGCAGTGAGCCGTGGGGGGGACATCCATGGCAGCAGGGCCCTGCTGTGGTGGTGTGATGTGGAAGGGGAGTGGGAGCCCTGGTCTCGGCGCATCCAGGCTGCCGAGGTGTTTGTGGCTCTGTCAGGCACAACCAGGTGACGCTGCTGCTGCTGAGCGTGAACGGCAAAACGGGGCTGGAACCGGACGGTGCCTTCCACCCCAAAGTGCTCCGGGACTCTGTGCAATAACCCTGTGAAACAGAAGCGCAACATCCAAGGGGAAATGGTGGGGGAAAAGACGGCGATTTTATGTTTTCTTAAGTTTAGTAACTCGGGGAGAAGGAGGAATCCAGCGGTCGCGGAGCGGGGCTGTGCCACAGCTCTGTCCCCGAGTGCGCAGAAGGGGCGGAGGGAGCGGCTGCCCGGTACCGGGGGGCGCTGCCGCTGCTGCGGCGCTGGCGGCTCCGCTCCCTGCGGGGCCGAGCGGTACCCACTGACCTGCTCGGTCCTTTCTGCCGAGGGGCGGTGGCACTGCCGGGCTGTCCCCTCCGAGCCGGTTGCCTCCCGCCTCCCTCGGTTTCGGCGGCGTTTTCCAGGCAGCTCAGCCCCGGCTCCGCGATGGGAGCAGTCGTGTCTGAGCTGCGGATGGGGGGAGGGTGACGGTGCCGTGCGCCGGAGATGCTCGTGGCCCCCGGGGATGCTCGAACCCCTCGGGATGTTCGATAGCCCCCCCTCGGTGGTCGGGGTCCCCTTCGGATGCTCAGAACCTCTCGATGCTCACAACCATCTGCGATGCCGGAGTGCCTCTGGGATGCTCAGTACCCCCTGCAATTTTAGGAAACCCTTCCGGGGATGCTCGGAACCCTCCGGGAGGTTCGCAGCTCCCCGGGGGGTGCTCAGAACGCCGCTCCGATGCTCGGACCCCTCCCATCCCCCTGCGATACTCAGGGCCCCCTTACCCCACACTCGGACCCCCCCCGGGATGCTCAGACCCCCCCAAACGCTCGGAGCCCCCGGGCTGGGGCGGGCCGGGGGTCGCGGCTCCGCGGGGAGGGCGGGGCCCCAAGGGCGTGGCCCGGTGGGCGGGGGCTTCGGCGGGGAGGGGCCGGCCCTGTGGGCGGGGCCGTGGCGCGCATGCGCGCGGCGGGCGCGGCCCGGCCCATCGCCGGGCGGGGCGGGGGGCGCAGGGAGGCGGCGGCGGCGGCCCCGGGCAGCGGCACCGCCCCGGCCCCGGCCCGCTGCGCTCCGCGCCCGCTCCGCGCCATGCCCGGCTCCATGTACCAGCCCGAGCCCGGGCAGCCGGCCCGCGGCCCGCCGCGCTGCCTCACCCTGCTCAGCCCGCCGCCGCCCGCCGGGCAGGGACCCGCCGCCGGAGCCCGAGCCCGGCCGGGAGCGGGAGGGGCCGCCGGCGCAGGGCGAAGCCGCCGCGCTCAGGTTCGCCCTGGACCAGCTCTCGCTGCTGGGGCTGGAGGGCGCGGAGGAGCCGGCGGGGGGCGCGGGGCCGGGCGGCCTAAGGGAGCGGGAGCGCGGCGGCGGCGGCGGCGGCGGCTCCCCGGTGCCGGCCCCCGCCCCGGCCGCGGGCGCCTTCGGCAGCCTGGCCCCGCCGCTGGGGCCGCCCGCGCTGCTGCCCGAGCCGCCGGCGAGCAGGAAGAAGAGCGTGAACATGACCGAGTGCGTGCCCGTGCCCAGCTCCGAGCACGTCGCCGAGATCGTGGGGCGGCAAGGTAACGCGGCGTGGGGACCCGGCGGGACACGGCGACCCCCCTTTCCCTCGCGCCGGACCCCGCGATTCGGGGCAATTTCGGCGCTTTGTCTCCGTGCGGAGGCGGAAACTTAACGGCGGCAGATCCCACGGCCCCGAAAGTCGGCCGCGGGTCCCGGGAGCTGCGCTCCGTGCTAGTCCCACCGAACTGCCTGGAAATAGCAATTAAACTCCATCGGCCCGGGTGGGATCACGCCGGGTGCCCACGGAGAGTTCCCGGGAGCCACGCGAGTCCATGGGAGCTGCCAGGGCACGGAGCGAGGCGAGAGCTTTGGTTTCATTGTAGTTGTGCCTCTGCCCCCTCCCCTCCAGCTCCCTATCTCAGACCCGGCGTGTAAACGGTGCCCCTTATCTCAGACTTCGTTTACAAATCCTACTGATAAATCCGATATAAATGGTCATTAACGCGCTCGTTTGTAGGTGGCCGGAGCTCCGCAGGCGGCCGAGGAGCCCCTCGCACCCAGCTGTCACAAAAGGACGCCCCAGCCCTCGCCGGGTGGGTGTGCCTGGAGTGGGCTTTGTCTCCAGGACATACCAAATAAACCAAACTTTCACCTTAAAAAATCAAAAAGAAAAGACCCCAGGGCGGAGGAATTAAGGAAAAGGAAAGGAGCTGCTGCCCGCAGGGATCCCGGCAGGAATCCCCTCGCAGGGAGCGTGACCTCCGGGGTGTTTTGCCCTTGTGGGGTCTGGCACCCCAGCCGTGCCCTCGCCCCGCGGCTCCCACCCCTCCCTGTCCGGGGGGCTGCGAGCCGGGGGTCGGGGGGCTTTTTTTCCAGGGGGGAAGCGGGGAACTGGGCAGCCTCATTGTTCTCTTTGTTAGCCAGAGCCATGCTGTGATGAGCGCGGTGACATCATGCTCGGCGCTTCCCATTGGCCTGCGCCGCCTCCCAGCCGGCCCCGCTTCCCGGCCTCCCAACTTTCCGAGCACCCCTCTCCGGTCCCACCGCCCCGGCCGGGGGTCCCCCCGGGCTGCCGGACCCCGCCGGGCCGGGCGGGCGGCGGGGCAGAGCCGGAGGAGCGGAGCGTGGCACCGCGCCCTGCTCCCGAGGATTCTCCTCCTCTTCCTCCCGGGCTGGATGGAGACCTGGATTTGGTGGCCTCGCCGCCGGGCTCTGCGGAGCCACGGGCTCCGGCAGCGTGAAACCGAACCTGTGCCGGGGGCTGGGCTCTGCTGAGAAGCCCTGGTTCTGCCAGGGGAGGAGGCCGGGGGAATGGCTGCGTTGGCCCGGGAGCTGCCGGTCGGTGCCTTTCCCTGGGCGTTTCGGTGTGGTGAGACCCCGGTGCTGCACCTCCCGCGCCCCGAGGAGTTGGGTGCACAGCCAGGTACCTGCCCAAGCACCTTGGCGGAGTTTGGCTGCTCGCTGAGCTCCACGGGCTCGTGAAACTTTTGCAAAAATTATTACACCAGCTTGAGGAGGGGTGCTTGGGGGGCACCGTGTGGGGTTGGAGGTGACCTGGGGCCGGCTGTGAGCTGGAGCTCCGTGCTGCAGCCCCAGCCCGTGGGCAGGAACAGCCCTCTCCAGGGGTTTCCTCTTGTGTGTCCTGCCCCTCTCCTGGTCTTGGCCTGCTGGGATGCAGCGTGGTGGCCTTGCACTGGATTTTTGGTGAGGAGGGGCACTCAGCACCCTCGATCACACGGTGGGGTGGGATGGTTGGGCAGCACGGGGCTGGCAGCAGTGTGTTTGTGCTCCAGCTGCTCTCCAGTGCCACTGGCCGCTGGATTACACCAAGGATGCTCAGGTGTAGCCTGAGCAGGGGCAATACCAAGGTTGTTCCCCAGGGCTCACACCCAGCAGAGCCCTTCTCACTCACCCTGTGCTGCCTCCCGGGTCCTTCTGGTTCCCAGATCCCCCCTGCGAGTCTCCCTCAGTTTTGGCAGCCCCGTGGCAGCGGGGGTCTGGCTGTAGAGCTGAGCCTTGTGGTGTTTGGCTGGACCATCATCATCGTGGTGACCAAATGTGCCCTGCTGGTGACACTGCAGGGCTGGGTTGGGTCACCCAGACCATGTCCCTGTCGCTCTTGTCTTTCCCTCACTGCCCGGCCTGGCCGTGACCCAGGGAGCAGAAGTTTGTGGTGCCGCCATGCCTGGAACACAGGAGGGGATGAAGATGTGCACCTCAAGTGCCCTGGAAGGGGCTGGAGGTGGGGCAAGGCTCAGGATCTCTCCCCACACACCGTGTGCTGAGGAGCGGCTCCTGGGGCACTTTGGGACCCGCCCTGCTTTGCCCAGACCCAGCTGCTGTGGCAAGTGGGGACCAGGGAGGTCCTGGCAGCCAGGACCAGCACACAGATGTCCTGTCCTATGCAGGCTGAGGTGGGACACAGGCAGCTGGACACAACTTCTCCTACTTCTCCTTTTCTTCAGTTTCTCTCCTCCAGATCCCCTAATTTCACCCTTTCACAAAGAGCAGCAGCAGCCCATCAGGTAAATCTTTGTTCTCTAAAGCAAATTGGTATTTTCTTGCCTGAGCTGGAGGAGTGTTTGTCATGACCCCATGTCCAGATTGGCATTGGTGACACCACAGAGCAGCATCTGCCCACTGGCATCCGTGGCTCCTCTTGCAGCCGGGATCTGTGGCTCCTCTCCCACACGGCTGCGTGGCCCGGCGGGATTCCCTGGCCGTGCCTTCGCCTGCAAGCCCAGTCATGACTCCTGCCGTGGGAGGGACCATCTCCAAAAGGTGCTGTGGGCACCGATTGCAGCGGCGTGGGCTCCTCTTGCCATCCAGCAGCGAGAGCCATGGGGATAACGGGAATCAGCAGAAGCAGGGGGCAGGTGTTGGAGCTGCCCTGGCTCTGGCACGTGGGCGCTGTGCTGGTGTGGATTCCTGCTGTCCCAGCAGCGTCTGCTCTGCCCTCCCACACCAGGTGCCTCCCATGGGATGGAGCCACAGCTCCTCTCCCCATCTGTGACACTCAGGGACTGTCACAGCTCTACAAAAGGAAAGTTGCTGTTTATAGAAGATGCTGGGATGCTCGAAGGGGAGATCCTGGGAAGGATGGCACATGGCACTTCTCGCTGCTAGAGGATGGCTGGCATTCCAGTGCTGGGAGGATGCACAGGGTGACCGTGGGCCTCTCTGGGCCAGCCTGGGCACCTGTAACCTTGCCATGGATCACAGGGGTGCAAGGAGTCCTCTCATTTCAGAGCCCTGGGTTGCTGCTCTGTTGTCTCCTGCCCACGGTGCCACGTCCTTGGAGGCACCTGGCACATCCTCCTGGCTGCCTCCTCCCAGCTGGGTTGTAGCAGAGCTGGGAACTCCTGAGCTTGGTCACACAGATGGGTCTGGTTGCTGCAGGATCTGCCTGTACGTCTGAGAGCTGGCACTGGCTGCACACTGTGTCCCGAGGAGAAGAGCCCAGCCTCCCTGCCCCGCTCTTCCCAGTGTCTGGAGAAGAAGCCAAAGTGTGCTGTGCTGGCTTCCCGCAGCAGGGTGAGGGATGAGCTCGTTCGTGTGTGCAGAGCTGGGAGGGAGCGCTCAGCACGAGGGAGAGGAGCTGTGATGGAGGTGCAGCATTTTCTCCTCCACGCCTGGCCCCAGTCCGGGCCCATCTTGTGCCATTTCCCGGTAGCAAAGAGGACCGGGAGCTCCAGAACTCTGGGTCAGAGGCCAGGAGATGCTGCAGAGCTGGGGAAGACGAAGAGCCATGGCTAGAGCACTCCAGGGGTGAGGCACCAGCGGGTTCCCAAGTCTGGGACAGAACCATCCTCCTGCGTGGTGCCACCAGAGGCTCCTCCAGAAAAGCTCTGCTGGTGCTTTTTGGGTTTTACCAGCTCAGAGCTGGGCACTGCCAGCACAGACCTCCTCGGGCAAGCAGAGATGTGGTCTGGGCAAGGGGATGAGCTGGCTCTGTCCTTGTGTGCAGGAGGCACCTGATGTGGGAGCAGAGGCTGCCTGGGCCGTGCCAGGATCAGGGCGTGGATGAGCTGCGCAGGATTCGTCACCTCCAGCGTGGTTTTTGGAGCACAGAGGATCTTCCCAGCCCTCTCTCCCAGTGTTGTGCTGGTTTTCAAGGGCTCTTGCAGTGGTCTCAGCCCTGATCTGTCTGGGGCTTCTCGCAGAGGGCCAAGTTTTCTTTGGTGATGCCAAGTGAGGATGTTCAGGGAGAGCAGCTGCCTTTTCTGGGGTGCTGCCTCCATCACCACATTACCCGGGGAGAACCCCCTGGGATTCTGTTCCTTGTCAGAAGCTGCCAATGTCCCATCCCAGGCCAGGTGGGATGGGTGCAGGCAGGGCAGTTTTGCAGAGTGGAGTGTCACGGGAGCCATGTGGGATGGGGAGAGGGTGAAAGAGGAGGGTGTGCAGTTGGGACAGAAGGTTTGGGAGGAGTGTCCTGCTCACCCCCCATCGGGGCTGTCCCTGCAGGCAGAGCTGCGTGTGGTGGCACGAGGGGGCTGTGATTTGGGGGGTGGGGTGAGACCTCTGGAACGCAGGGATTTGCTGGCAGCTGAGCGTGGATGAGTTTGTGCCCACAGGGACTCAGAGCTCCACCAGAGAGCTGTAACACAGCAGCTGAGCCGCTCTCGGGCTCTGGTGTTCAAAAGGGCTGTTGGGGCTGAAGCATCCCTGGGTCTGTCCCCTCCATCCTGCCCCTGGTTTTGGGGTGTTTTTATTTGGATCATTAAAGCTGCTGTGGTGGGGACTTGCAGCAAAGTCAGGCACTTTGTTCTGCTCTGTTGCCTTTGGTGCTGTGCAGCAGCCCTTGGCTGGGGGAATGTGTGGGTGCCACCTGGTGCTGCTGGGCTGAGGTCTGGCACTGCCTGGGCTGGGGGCTCGGCGGCACTGCCAGGCAGCTCCAGGTCCTTTCCACAGCCCCCTCCAGCCTGACCCTGATCCTGCAGCAGCTTCACAGGGATGTGGCCGTCCAGGATGGTGTCACAGCATGCTGGGGTGGAGGTTTGCAGGGACTCATCTGAAATGGCTTGTACTGGTCTGGGTCATTCTGAGCACAGGAAAGATGTGGAGCTGCTGGAGCCACTCCAGAGGAGGCCACGGAGATGCCCCAAGGGCTGGAGCCCCTCTGCTCTGGAGCCAGGCTGGGAGAGCTGGGGGTGCTCACCTGGAGAGGAGAAGGCTCCAGGGAGAGCTCCGAGCCCCTTGCAGGGCCTAAAGGGGCTCCAGGAGAGCTGCAGAGGGACTGGGGACAAGGCATGGAGGGCCAGGACCCAGGGAATGGCTTCCCAGTGCCAGAGGGCAGGGCTGGATGGGATCTTGGGCAGGAATTGTTCCCTGGGAGGGTGGGCAGGCCCTGGCACAGGGTGCCCAGAGCAGCTGGGGCTGCCCCTGGATCCCTGGCAGTGCCCAAGGCCAGGCTGGACATTGGGGCTTGGAGTATCCTGGGACAGTGGGAGGTGTCCCTGCCCATGGCAGGGGTGGCACAAGATCAACACTAAGGTCCCTTCCAAACCAAACCATTCCATGACTCCCCCAGTTGCAGTTGCTGGTTAAACCACCAGTTTGCACTTCAAGTTCCTGTGTCTCTTGGGGGCTCAGCCACGAGGTGCCATCCCCCCTCCCGAGCACGGGCAGGGGCAGCCCTGGCTCAGCCGCCTCGGGGGGTGCAGGTGTGCTGGGGGACAGCAGTGTCCTGCTGTGAGGTTGTGTCTGCCACCAGTTCCCGGTGTCCCGGAGCCACTGCTCACTGTGCCGGGCGGGGTTCAACACTCCCTGGATCCCAGCCTGGGGAGGCTGCTCATCCTGCCCCTCCTGCCCCTCCTGCCCCTCCTGCCCACTCCAGGCTTTGGGACCTTTGCCCGGGAGTCCCTGTGGCCAAGGGGTGTCTCAGGAGGAGTTCAGGCCTGGGGACAGGGCAGGACAGATTGGTGCCCTGCTGTGTCCCGGTGCTGGAGGCTCCTCGCAGGCAGAGTTCCTGGTGCTGGTGCCAGCACATGGCCTCAGGCTGTGGCTTCCCTGGCCACTGCCTCCCTTCCCAGTGTTTCCTGGTGTGGTTCTGGGACAGGCAGGGGGTGACCCCACATCCCCATCCTCCCAGATCTGCCATCCTCTTCTCCTACCCCTCCCCTGGGAAAACCAGCTCCCACCCCGGCTGTGTTTGGTGCCATCCATGGCCCTGGCATCATCCAGCAGCCACGGGTTGGGGGCATTTTTCCTGCACTGCTGGTTTGAGGAGGGTGGAACTGGCCAAGCCAGGCACCCTTTGATTTTTATCCAAGGTTTCTGCCTTTGTCCCTGTGAAGAGCTCATGGGAGCAGCCAGACAAACTCTTCCTCTCTGTGGTGCTGCCGTGGCATCATTTGGGTGCTGCTGGTGTGAGGGAGTGGGGTGAGGAAGAGCCTCACTGGGCCATGTCCCCCGTGGGATGTGGCTCCTGAGCAGCTCCTGTGTGCAGCTCCTGGAGCTGCCAGTGCCTTTGCATCCTGAAATTGCCACTTGATAAGGGTTGGGATGGATGTCAGGGAAAGGTTCTTCCCCCCGAGGCTGCTGGGCACTGCCCAGGCTCCCCAGGGAATGGGCCTGGCCCCGAGGCTGCCAGAGCTGCAGGAGCGTTTGGACAGCGCTCTCAGGGATGCCCAGGCTGGGGTTGTTGGGGTGTCTGGGCAGGGCCAGGGGCTGCACTGATGATCCCTGAGGGTCCCTTCTAACTCAGGATATTCCAGGATTCTCTGATGCTGCAAAGGATGAATTTGGGACCTTGGGCATGAGGCTGGTGCCCATGGGAGGCACCAGCAGAGCCTCTTCCCACTGCCCTTGGCTTGTCCTGGTTTGCCAGGCGCTGGAGCACGGGCAGATCTTACAGCAGGTACCAGGATAAATCTGGGAGGGGAATTTGGGAGGTGCAGGTGCCTCTCCCAGGACAGCCCTGAAGGAGCTGGCACCTGATAATGGCTTCAGTAAATGTCACATTTGATGGTTCTGCCCTGCCCCAGTCCCTGGGCTGTTGCTTTACCATGTGCCCCAGCCATAAATCCACCTGCCAGGGGTCAGTGGTGCTGAAGAGCCTGGCTGTGGCAGCCAGGGCAGCTCCTGCTGCTCACTGACTGAAGTTTTTCACTTCTGGTCATCCACGAGGTGTAAGCACAGCACAGCTCCTGTTCTCCCTCTGCTCTCCGGGTGCTGCTGCAGAGCCTGGATTGATTTACCTGCTTGGGACAGAGCTGGCTCAACTTCTTGTGCCATTCCAGCCCTGGCTGAGTCACAGAATCCCAGAATGGTTTGGGTTGCAGGGGGTATTAAAGCTAATCCAGTCCCACCCCTGCCATGGGCAGGGACACCTTCCACTGTCCCAGGCAGCTCCAAAGCCCCAGCCTGGCCTTGGGCACTGCCAGGGATCCAGGGGCAGCCACAGCTGCTCTGGGCACCCTGTTTCACTGTGACTCTGGCTGGTTCCAGGCACCTACCAAGGCTGCTCCATCACTGCCCTCCACAAGTGGTCAGGGGAGAGAAAATACAGCAAAGGGTTCATGGGTTGAGATGAGGGCAGGGAGAGATCCCTCACCCAATGTTGTCAGGGGCAAAACAGACTCAACTTGGAGATACTAATTGAATTTATTATTAACAAAATCAGAGCAAGACCGTGAGAAGTAAAATAAATCTTAAAAATACCTTCCCCTTACCCCTCCCTCCTTCCTGGGCTCTCCCTCTTCCCTCCAGCAGCACAGGGAGATGGGAATGGGGATCACAGTCAGTTCATCCCACGTTGTTCCTGCTGCTGGAGCCCTTCCCCTGCCCCAGTGTGGGGTCCCTCCCACGGGACCCAGTTCTCCACACACTGTCCCAGCCTGGGTCCCAGTGTCACAAGTCCTTCCAGCAAACCTGCTGCAGCGTGGGCTCCTCTCTCCATGGGTCTGCAGCTCCCTGCCAGGACCCTGCTCCAGCTCAGGCTTCCCTCAGGGTCACAGCCTTCATTGGGCATGCCCCTGCTCCAGTGTGGGCTCCTCCTGGGGCTGCAGGTGCCTCTCTGCACCCCTGTGGACTTCCACAGCCTTCACCATGGTTTTCCCTGCAGGGAATCTCAGCTCGGGCGCCTGGAGCAGCTCCTGCCCCTCCTCCTGCCCTGCCCTGGCTGTCTGCAGAGCTGCTCCTCTCACATGTTCTAACCCTGCTCTTCTCTAGACCCAAGGACAGCTGCACAACACCTTTTTTCCTTCTTAAATCCCTGATCCTGAGGCGTCTCTACCGTCTCTGCTGGGCTGGGCCTTGGCCAGTGCCGGCTCCATCCCGCAGCCGGCTGGAATTGGCTCTGCCAGACGTGGGGGAAGCTTCTGGCAGCTGCTCACAGAAGCCACCCCTGTAACCTCCCTGCTACCGACACCTGGCTACAGAAACCCAATATCCCCACCCTCCCAGGGAACAATTCCTGCCCAAGATCCCATCCAGCCCTGCCCTCTGGCACTGGGAAGCCATTCCCTGGCTCCTGGCCCTCCATGCCTTGTCCCCAGTCCCTCTGCAGCTCTCCTGGAGCCCCTTTAGGCCCTGCAAGGGGCTCGGAGCTCTCCCTGGAGCCTTCTCCTCTCCAGGTGAGCACCCGCAGCTCTCCCAGCCTGGCTCCAGAGGGGCTCCAGCCCTTGGGGCATCTCCGTGGCCTCCTCTGGAGTGGCTCCAGCAGCTCCACATCTTTCATGTGCTGAGGCCCTTCAGCCTTCTAGGCCGCTCCTTCCCCAGCCTCACAGCTGGAAGAGCAGCCCTGCCCTTCCTCAGGGAGCGTCTGGGAAGAGGAGGAGGAGGGGAAGGAGTGCCCTGAGCCGTTCACAGAGGAGCCAACCAGGCACTGGCAGCTGCTTGGCTGTGCCCGGAGGAGTCGAGCTGTTTATCCACAGGGATCTGCAGCAGCATTTGCCAGGGACAGGGACAGGCTCAGGGCTCCGAGCGAGCACCCTCCATCCCTGCTGGCCCCCAGCTTTGTGTTGGATGCCCTGCAAAGCTCAGGGGTGGGAGGGGACAGGCGGGGGTCACTCCCTGCTGTGTGCCAGTGGCCGGTGAGCTCCGGTCGCATTGTGCCTGGTTCGCAGGGACTTAATGAAGAGTGGATGCAATTAGGGCTGGGGGTGCAGGGAGTGGGGCTGGGCTGGCAGCCACAGACTGCTCCTCAGTGGAGCCGAGCAAAGTGACCCTGGAGGAGACTTGGGGCCTTTTGCAGCCCCGGAGGAGAGCGGGAGCCTTCGTCTGGATGATGCTGCCAGGACCTGCAGCCGGAGCCCGGCAGGGCCGTGCCCGGGGCCGTGCCTGGGGCTGTACGGGGCGAAGGCAGAGCTGGCAGCACCATCCTGCAATCCCACATCCGGCCATGCTCTGCCTGCTGAATCACGTTCCTCCTGCGGGGGAAGCAGGACTTTGCAGAACAGGGAGAGCAGGAGCCCCGGGAGCACCCCTGTCCTGGGAGCACCCCTGTCCTGGGAGCACCCCTGCCCCAGGAGCACCCCTGCCTCAGCCCAGGCACTGGGGATCCCTCCCTGGGGACAAGGAGGGGAGGGGGTGGGTGGCTGTGCCCCCTGCCTGTGCATTCCAGGGCTGTTGCTCAGGTTCAGCTGCTGGCTCAGGGGTGTCAGTGCACCTGCAGGATACAAGCAGCCTTTTCCTTCCTTTCCATCTTGACGTCTTTTTTTCCTTGTACCTCCTTGAACACCTCTGGAGTGAATCCAGCTTCTCACCCACTCAGTGGCCCCTCTGGCTGCCTGCCCTGGCACCTCTGCCCATGCCTGTCCCAGCCCTCTGGCTGCATCCTGCTGATCCTCAACCCCTGAGAGTCAGAGCAGTGCCAGGAGCCAGGAGAAGCCAGGGCAGCCCCCCAGCACGGAGCCATGAGCCCCATCTGCCTCAGAGGCAGGAGGGACTCCTCTCTCCAAGGGTGTCCATGCTGCAGGTGCAGAGCCAAAGGGGCCTGCTGGTTCCTGCTGGTCCTTTGTGTCCCCATCCTGGGTGAGCAGAGGGTCACTGTGAGATCTCAGCGTTGATGTGTCATTTTCCCCCCTTCTCGTTGCCCTGCAGGCTGCAAAATCAAAGCCCTGCGTGCCAAGACCAACACGTACATCAAGACCCCAGTCAGGGGCGAGGAGCCCGTGTTCATCGTCACCGGGAGGAAGGAGGACGTGGAGATGGCCAAGCGGGAGATCCTGTCAGCCGCCGAGCACTTCTCCATGATCCGGGCCACGCGCAACAAGGTCAACGGGCTGACAGGGGCCCTGCAGGGGCCCCCCAACCTGCCGGGCCAGACCACCATCCAGGTGAGGGTCCCCTACCGCGTGGTGGGGCTGGTGGTGGGGCCCAAGGGCGCCACCATCAAGCGCATCCAGCAGCAGACGCACACCTACATCGTGACGCCCAGCCGGGACAAGGAGCCCGTGTTCGAGGTGACGGGGATGCCCGAGAACGTGGACCGGGCGCGCGAGGAGATCGAGGCGCACATCACCATGCGGACAGGCTCCTTCATCGACGTCAACGCCGACAACGACTTCCACTCCAACGGCACCGACGTCTGCCTCGACCTGCAGGGCAGCGCGGCCGCCCCGTGGGCCAAGGCCCCCCACCCTGCCCAGCGCCCCTCGGCCACGCTGCGCAACGACAGCCTCAGCTCCCTGGGCAGCGGCTCCACCGAGTCCTTCTACAGCGGGCGCGTGGCGGCCGCCAGCCCCACCAGCCCCTACAGCACCTTCAGCGAGCCCCCGGCCCCGCTGGGCTCCGACGAGTGCGACTTCGGCTTCGACTTCTTGGCCCTCGACCTCACCACGCCCACCACCACCATCTGGTCGCCCTTCGAGCGCTCGGGCAACCCCCTGCAAGCCTTCAGCAGCTGCTCCTCCATCAACAGCTCGCAGAGACGCAACAGCGGCCCGGCCACGCCGCGCCACTCGCCCACCCTGCCCGAGAGCGGGGCGGCGGGGCTGGAGCACCCCTCGGCGCGGCGCATCCCCAGCGACCCCGCCGGCGCCCTGGCCTGGCTGCCCGCCCAGGGCTCACTCTCCTCCTTCTCCAACAGCACCGGCTACTCCTCCTCCTCCTCGCTGCCCGGCAGCATCTCGGCCGCCTCGGGCTCGCCCACCGACTCCAGCAGCTCGGATGGGCACCGCAAGAGCTCCCGGGAGTGCATGGTGTGCCTGGAGAGCGAGGTGATGGCCGCGCTGGTGCCCTGCGGTCACAACCTGTTCTGCATGGAGTGTGCCCTGCGCATCTGCGGCCGGGCGCAGCCGCAGTGCCCCGCGTGCCACGTGCCCGCCACCCAAGCCATCCACATCTTCTCCTAGCCCGGGGGCTCGCCCGGCGGCCCCCCCCTCCTCCACCCCAACACCACGGCGTTTTAAGGACTTCAAACTGTTTAAATCGAGCTTTTTATTTAATACCAGATCCGATGGGCGCACGGGGCGGGGAGGGGGGAGAGGTGGCAGCGAGGAGCTGGAGAGGCGCAGAGGGCACGGCGGGGGCGGGGGGAGGCCGAATCCGGGGGGTCGGGAGGGTGGGGGCGAAGGGGCCGAAGAAGAAGACGAGGATGAGGATGAGGAAAGAGGGGCGTGAATTCTGCAAGGAGGAAACTCCGATGTTTACAGAATAGCTTTAACTCTTCACCTGGCTGTGGGGCTGGGGAGGGAGCCCGGCTGTTCTCCACCAGTCCTTCCCAAATACCAGTATTCTTGTTTGCAAACTGAAATAACCAGAAAGAAAAGGTCCGGTTGCACTTTTTATTTTAGGACACGCAAGGGTTGTCTTTTATTTTTTTAAAATCATTCTATTATTATTGTAATAATTTTTTTTTTTGTGGTTCTTTTTGTATGTAGTTATTTTTTTGGATGATTCTCAGTGGTTCTATAAATATATATATTTTTTTTTTTTTTTTGTAATGCAGGTCTATCTTGTATTTTGCCAATGTGAAAACTGCCCAAAAATGTGTGATGTGAGGTCAGGAGGACAAGATGGAGGGGGCACAGTTAACACACCACGTCACAAAAACCAGACAGATTTCTATCTCCATTTTATTTTGTGGTTGGTTTGGGGGTTTTATTTTTTTGTTTTGGTTTTTTTTTGTTTTGTTTTCTTTCTTTTTTTTATTTGTTTTTTATTTTTTACCTCTTTATGTATATGTAGGGAATTTATAGGAAAATATGTACTTTATTGAATAAATTTTAAAAACTAAAATATATTTTATTTTAAAAAGAAAATAACGGACCTTTAACCTTACATGGCTAAAGTACTGATTATATATTTGCTGAGCTGACTTGACGGTTATGAAAATTGTATCAAGAGTTTTATTTTTTGACTTCAAAGCCTTCTTAATAAAGACTTTTTACTATATATGAATTCTTGTGCTACCCACAGTGTCTCCCTGCCTGGAGCCTCTTGGTACCCGTTCCCATGTCCTTGGGCCCAGGGAGAAGAACAGGTGCCAGCCTGGGGGCCAGAGCAGGAACCAACGGGGACATCTGCCACCTCCCACAGGTGGATCTGTCCCTGCCCAGGCTGGGTGACCCTGCTCTGGGTCTGCCCTTCTCCTTGTCCCCACAGAAAAGCTCCTGTTCCAGGCACTGTGGTGCTGCTGGACAGGTCCCAGTCCCAAAATCCACTGGTGCCCTGGGCTGAGCCCCCAGCGTGGGCAGCAGGGGAGGGGGGATTCTGCCCCTCTGCCCCGCTCAGCTGAGACCCCACCTGCAGAGCTGCCCCAGCCCTGGGGAACAACATCAGGAGCACGGGGAGCTGCTGGAGCCACTCCAGAGGAGGCCACGGAGCTGCCCCCAGGGCTGGAGCCCCTCTGCTCTGGAGCCAGGCTGGGAGAGCTGGGGGTGCTCACCTGGAGAGGAGAAGGCTCCAGGGAGAGCTCCGAGCCCCTTGCAGGGCCTAAAGGGGCTCCAGGAGAGCTGCAGAGGGACTGGGGACAAGGCATGGAGGGCCAGGAGCCAGGGAATGGCTTCCCAGTGCCAGAGGGCAGGGCTGGGTGGGATCTTGGGCAGGAATTGTTCCTGGGAGGGTGGGCAGGCCCTGGCACAGGGTGCCCAGAGCAGCTGGGGCTGCCCCTGGATCCCTGGCAGTGGCCAAGGCCAGGCTGGACATTGGGGCTTGGAGTATCCTGGGGCAGTGGAAGGTGTCCCTGCCCATGGCAGGGGTGGCACTGGATGGGCTTTGAGGTCCCTCCCAACCCAAACCCTTCTCCATGCTCATCATCCCTCACCTCACTTGGGCACCCCGTTGTCACTCTGTGCCCAGCTGCACCCACTCTCCGTGTGGCACCCGGTCACCACGGTTTCATTCTGCCCCTGCAGGGCTGGCCAGGCCACTCAGGCGAGCGGGAACAGCAGGGATCCAGGGCTGTGGGGACACGCGAGCAGTTGGGGGCTGTGGAAAACGGGGAGCTACAGACAGGGGCACCCCTGGAGAGCAGCACCCATGGGCAGTGGGGGCCCAGGCAGTGGCACCTGTGGGCAGTGAGGACACCCAGAGGTGTCAGAGCACCACCAGTGCAATAGCCACTGGTTTCCATCATTACTGGGGTCCCTGTAATGAGGAGAGTGGGGGCTCTGCTGTGGGGCTGCGGTGGCGTGGGGGTCCTTGGGGTGCCCTGTGTGAGGGACCTGGAGGGGCCCTAGGTGCCCTTGAGTGAGGACAGTTTTGGGGTATCCTAACCAGGAGAGGCATTGGCTGCCCTCGAGGGGCTCTTGGGGCATCCCAGGTGGGAGGGGAGTGAGAGTTTGGGGTGTCCCGTGTCGGGGGTGCCTTATGAGGCTTCTTTGGATGCCCCAAGTGGGGTCTTGGGGTGCCCCTAATGGGGACCCTTGGCTTGTCCCGAATAGAGGTACCGGAGCTGGGAGGGGTCTCGGGGTGCTGCAGCAGGGGGGGACCAGCCCCAGCACCCCCAGGAGTTCCTCCGGCCTGGGGAGGGGCTGGGGGACAGAACGGGGGATAAAGAGGGGCGGGGAACATAATCCCCGCCGCCTCCAATTAGCGGCAATTAACGGCCATAAAGGGCTGCAGGCGGGGCAGGGGGAGGACTGGCAGCGGCAGTGGCGGGGGCGAGGGTCGTGGTCTGGCTACGGGGGGACCCCATGGCTGCGAGGGACCTGTACCAGGGGCCCGGGGGTCCCACCCGCGGGGCTGTGAAGGGAGCTGGGGGGGCTTCACCCCCTTCCCGCGGGTCTGGGGGGCTCAGTGCTGACCTGAGGGGCTCCACACCCTGCAGCCGTAGGGGCTGTGGTGGCTTGGGTGTCCCCTGGGTCACCTCTGTGCTGGTGCTCAGCCTGGTGGCCACAGGTGACGACAGGGTTTGGTGTCACCTGGGCACCCAGCTGTGCTGCTGCTGGCCCCACTCACCCTGCTGCTCATCCCCTGCCCCCGGCCCCATCCTCTGCCCTGGGAGCTGCTCCAGCAGCATCAAGGACCGTGGGCTGGCAGCAGGATGGGCCCTGGCTCTTTCCTCGTGCTGCTGTGTCACACATGATCGCCACAGCCACGGGACAGCCCCAAAACACGGCCCTTCCTCCCGGTGTGTACAGCATGAGCCTGGGGCTGGGCGGTGCTGGAATCTCTTCCCCATCCATCCTCACAGAGTGAGTGGGATCCTCATGTCCTGTCCCTGAAATGTCCAAGGCCAGGTTGGACAGGACTTGGAGCACCCTGGGATAGTGGGAGGTGGCCTTGCCCATGGCAAGGAGCAGAATGGGATGGTTTTTAAGGTGCCTTTCAGCCCAAACTATTCTGGGATTCTGTGGGGATTTCTTGGACACGAACCCAAAGTTCAGCCCTTCCTTCTCCCTTCCCGGCCTACTCAGTGCTTGGGGATGGCGCTGAGGACCTGGAAATGTTTGCTGCAGCCAAATTTGCAATCCCTGAATTTGCAAAACCAGCAAAGAGGGGCGGTTCTTCAGGGGCTGAGCTCTGCTCTGGACAGGGACAGGAGCCCAGGGAACGGCTGGAGCTGGGTCAGGGCTGGGCATGGAGCTCAGGGAAAGGTTCTTCCCCCCCGAGGCTGCTGGGCACTGCCCAGGCTCCCCAGGGAATGGGCCCGGCCCTGAGGCTGCCAGAGCTGCAGGAGCGTTTGGACAGCGCTCTCAGGGATGCGCAGGCTGGGATCGTGGGCACCTCTGCCAGGAACAGGGGCGGCAGGAGCAGGTTCCCTGTCCCCAGAGCTCAGGTCATCCCTTGCCAGCTTGGGGCCAGGTGCTCACCCTCTTGCCAGCTGACCGGGTGTCTGTACCAGGGTTTGGAGGTTTTTTTGGGCCAGTTTTTACCTCTCTTCCCCTGTGGTTTTGTGCTGCTTTGTTTGTGCTGAGTGTGGCATCCTGCTCCCTGTGGGGTGGCTCCAGAGAGGATTGTTCCAAGTGTGAGGGAGGTGTGAAGTCCTTCAGGAGCTGGGGGGACACACCCGGGTGCTGGGTCCCGTGGCTTGCCCTGCCCCTGGGCTGCCTGTCCCAGGTGAGAGCTGTGGGAAGGGCTGTGGCACTTGGCTCCAAGGCTGGTGGCCAGATGCTTTCCTGGCTCGTGGCCGTGGCTCTCTGCAGATCCCTCTCCCCTCTGTGTCCCACAGGGTGCCCGGGTGTGGATCTCCAAGCCCCTCGAAGTCTGGAGGGCGGCAGAAATAACCAGAGGCTACAGGGAAGGAGATGCCGTTCTCCACCTCCGCCTGGAAGATGGCTCCGTAAGGGTGGAGCTGTGCAGTCCTGTGGGTCCTTCCTGTGCTCCCCACAGAGTCAGGAATCCCCAGGAGTGGGAGATGGCTCACTCTGCATCCCAAACTAGCCTGGGCTACTCAGCAGGCCTGGAGGGCTCACACACTGACTGGACATGGCCCACCTGGTACCTGAGCAGGTGCCCAGAGCCTGCAGTGTGTGTGGTGCCCCTTGTCCCCTGGCCGCCTGGGGAGCTACTCCTCACTCCTGCTCCTCCCTGGCTTCCCAAAAGGCCTCCAGCTCAGCTGAGGCTGGCTGGGGAGGGATTCCTGGTGACCACCAGCCCAAGTGTGGCCTGTAGACGGAAGCCCTCTGGCTGTGCTGCTCCCACAGCCCCATCCCACTTTTGTGGGGCCACCTGTCTCTGTTCAGCCCTCCTTCTGCTCCATCACCATCCCTGCAGGCACTGGCCCACCCCATCAAGCTCCAGGTGCCTTCTCTCTGCAACCCCGACTGCCTCTCGAGTGCCAATGACCCGGTGGCCCTGAGCGACCTGCACGAGCCAGCCGTGCTGCACTCGCTCTGCCGGCGCTTCCTGGAGGCCAATTCCATCTACACCTACTGTGGTGAGCCCTGAGCCCCCTCCTGCTCCCTGCCCTGGGCACATGCCCTGCTCTATGTCTTGGTTTGAAAGACAGGTGTCTGCTAAGGAAGGCAGAAGTCTCCCTTGGAATGGCAGATGCGACCCCCCTTCCCTCTGAGTTATTATAATTTTTAAATCAAGGGGCTTTTAGGCAAAGATGTGGGAAATAGGAATAACAGTTCTTTACTATCATATATCTCTATGTGTATAACCAGTCGAACAAACAGCAATAACTGTGGCAGTAACGGCGAACAATCACAAACCCAGCCCCAGCCTTCTCGGCTGCCGGGCCCTTTCCCCTCGGGTGCAGTTCCGCTCGCAGCCGGCAGGGGCGCTGGCGGCTCCCGGTGAGCAGGGCAGGTGCGATGGTTCCCCCGCGGCTGCAGGGGGCGCTCCGGAGCGAGCTCGGGGAGCACGCGGCACCGGTGCCCCGGGATCCCGGGAAGGGATGGGACAAAGGCTCCACAAACCCTGGGCAGCCGATCCCGGTGTCCGGCCGGACCCTCGGGAACAGCAGGCTGGAGCGGCAGGGACGAGCACAAATCCCGGGTGGCAGACGAGATGTATCCAAACTGCGGTGGGAACCCCCCGGAGGTCTGGGCAGGCAGGGTGAGCAGGGCTACAACGCAGCGAAGGCTCAAAACAACGGCAGGGGCAGGGCGGCCACGGCCCAGCTCCCAGCGGGGCAGGGAAGGTGGGCTTGGGATCCCAGGGTTTCTCTGGCAGAAGGAAAAGCAGCCGAAGAAAGCAGCTTCCTTCTCCACCCAAACGCTGGGGACTGAACTGTCCACACACCCAGGTGAAACAAAAGAGCAGCCAGATGCACCCCACTGCAATGGCTAGCTCTTTTGTTTTTCTGAAGTACTCAGAAGTTTGTCCCCCTAGCAACACGTATGGGGAAAATTCCTTTAACAGAAAAAAAAACCAGGAGAGCTCCTGAAACCCCAACAATATCAAAGACTGCTTTTTTAATATCCCCCTTCATCCTTGAGATGCACCCTGGTTTGCCTTCTCAGTCCCATTCTGAAACAGGCAGGCCCCTCTGAAAAGGTACCACTGGCGAGTCCTCCCTCAGGGGATGAAAAACTCACCTTCCATCTGCCAGTGGTACGCGGCCCACATCCTCTCACCCATCAGAAAGACTTTTCCAGATGCCATCATCCTGCACTACATGGATGATATACCAGTTTGTTCCTGAGATCAGTCCTATTTAGACACTGTCCTAACTAAGACAATAAAGGCTATTGAAGACACCGGATTTGAAATCCGTGAAGACAAGATCCAGTGAACCTGCCCTTGGACCTACGTGGGACCCTGAATTGGCGAGTGGACCATCGTACCCCAACATCTCACCGTCAAAGATAACCCAGAGACCCTCCGCGACCTCCACCAGCTCTGCGGGTCCATCAGCTGCCTGCGTCCACTGCTGAGGATCACGACAGCGGACCTTGCACCGCTCTTCTATCTCCTCCGAGGCAGCGATGACCTTGACTCACCCCGTGCCATCACTCATGAGGCCAGGAATTCCTGGACGAACGTCCAGGAAGCGTTATCTTCCTGGCAGACACATAGGACTGACCCCACTCTCCCGTTCCAGCTCATTGTCCTGGGTGAGTCACCCAGGTTCACTGTGTTAATTTTTCAGTGGGACACTGCACAGAAAGATCCACTCCTTACCATCGAGTGGGTCTTCCTACACCGTGAGCCTATTAAGACCATTACAACACGTCAAGAGCTGATGGCTCAGCTCATTATAAAAGCCAGGGCGCACCTCCGCACCCTTGTGGGGTGTGATTTCACACGCATTGACCTCCCATTGACCACTGGGGTTCTGGACCATTTTTTCCAGAACAATGAGCACCTCCAGTTTGCCCCTGACAGCCACACATGGCCAAATTTCCATTCACCAGCCTAGTCATAAGCTGTTTAATTTGGCTTTCCATTTGGCCCCAAAATCACTCCAAAGTCAAACACCCCTAAAGGCCCTGACCATTTTCACAGATGGCTCAGGGGCATCACAGAACTCTGTTATGACTTTGAAAGGTTCAAAGACGCAGAAGTGGGAGTCTGACATCGATTGTTCAAGGATTCCCGCAGATTGCAGAGCTAGCAGCTGTTGTCAGGGCTTTTGAGACATTCGAAGAGCCAATTCATCTGGTCACTGATTCGGCATATGTGACCGGTGTAGTTGCTAGAGCTGAACACTCCTTGCTAAAGGAGGTGTCAAACCCAAATTTACACAGGTTGCTTTCAAATTTAATTTACCTCTTCTCCCACCGAAACCCACCATTTCATATAATGCATGTGAGGTCACACACCGACTTCCCAGGACCCATTGCAGAGGGCAGTAGAAGAGCAGATGCCCTGGCCATGCCTGTGCAGACTGCTAACGTACCTGACATCTTTGCACAGGCCAAGAGGAGCCACGGCTTTTACCATCGGAATGTGCCAGCCCTCATGCGCATCTTCCACCTACCACGCGACCAGGTGAGGGCCCCAGCTGCCAGCAGCACTGAGTTCCATCACTGGGCTCCAGGGTTAACCCCTGCCAGTTGTGGCAGACAGATGTGACCCACTATCCGGCATTTGGCAGGCAGAAATACATGCACGTGTCCATTGACACATTTTCAGGAGCAGTGTTTGCTTCAGCTCATGCAGGAGAGAAGGCCAAAGATGTCACCAGGCACTTTCTCCTGGCATTTGCCACCTTAGGTGTCCCGGAACAAATTAAAACTGACAATGGCCCTGCCTACACCTCCCACAAACTCAGGGATTTTTTCAGTCAGTGGGGGGTGAAGCATGGCGCAGGCATACCAAGCTCCCCTACAGGACAGTCAATTGTTGAAGGGGCCCACGGCACCATTAAGCGGGTCCTCGATCAGCAGCAAGGAGGGACAGAGATCAGTTCTCCTATTGAGAGGCTCTGTAAAGCCCTTTTCACGATAAATTTCCTAAACTGCTCATCCACAGAGCCAAACCCCCCTGTATTCTGGCACTTCTCCAATTAGGCCCGAGCTAAGCTGGATGAGAAGCCGCTGGTGCTGATCAAAGATCCTGAAAGCCAACAAATACTGGGCCCTTTCCCTTTGATAACCTGGGGGAAGGGGTATGCCTGCATATCAACACCATCAGGCCTGAGGTGGCTCCCAGGCAAGAACATAAAGCCTTACACTGGCCCAGCAAACACTGCTCCCAAAGACACAGCCGTGCCTGGAGCCGATGCAGAACAACCCAAGGACCAAAGAAACACAGCCCGGAGACGGAGACAATGCAAATTTTCACCGCAGACACTGACCTGCCATCCCACAACCAGAGCTGTGACCGGATAAGCTTACAGCACTGACATGTTCCCATACCCCTGTTACCATTCCCCTTTTGTTCCTAGCTTCTTAGCTAATAAAGAAGGGGGAATGTAAAGAGGGAGGGAATGGAAGGCCGCCCCCCAAAACTGCAAATTTTTAACTCTGTTTAAAACTCTAGCAGAAACACCTGCCAACCCATACTCCATCAGGAAACCCAGCATTTGTCCCACCACCACCCTCTAGATGTTCCTGGTACCACTGGCAGCAGAGGCTTGAACTGTACTGCAGCCAAAAAGAGACCCTGGCAAAGACTACCCCCTCCATGAGAAAATCCATACCAGTGTCCAGAGAAAAAATCCCCTGAAGGATTTGAGGACCTGTTGGGATGACGGGTTGTGGGTGTTTCTGATTGTTTTTGTTGTTTAATGTATAATTGGTTGTTTGGGGTGTTTGGTTCTGGGATCTCTGGGAGAGGCCTCTTTAATTAATACAGAAAAGAGGAGTTGTGGTGGCAGATTGACCAGTGGTACAAGAGACAGAGTGAGTTCTTGGTAAGACAGTCTCTGGTGCCAAACACTTAGCGGTTATGGTAAGGGAAAGGAGCCTCTCCCAGGATGTTCTGTTATGGTAGTGTACCCCAGTTCTGCTTCCCCAGCTGGCTCCTGGTGTTGGCCACACCCCTGTATTTAAGCCTGAGCTGCCACGTGTTCGGGGTCATTTGCCTCTGGAAACCTTCACAAGTTGTAGCAATAATCTGCTTTTTGTGGAACTCTACGCAAGGACCCTTCTCAACTCCTTGCCGTCGGCTTAATATTACTGGGGCCATCCCTGCGTCTGTGTGCTCACACATGAGAGCCATGGGGCTGGCTGGGACCCCGGTAATACCGTGTCACCTTCCAGGTGGGTCTGTGGGGTGGCACAGGGATGGGGCTGCGTGGGAGCCCCAGTCCTGGGAGTGGGAGGTTGTTCTTTCTGAGCATCCCCAGGGGATGTGACCCCAGTGCTGACGAAAATCTCTGCTCGCTCAGTTGGCAGATTTACCGGTCTCTGCTCTGGAAAGCCTCGGGCTGCCTAGAGATGGCACGGGCAATCCAGCGGCTCGGCAGCTCCGATACGCGACAAGTGACAGCTGTAAAGCTGTCATCAAAGCAGAAGCAAACAGTAGAAATATAGCCCAGACTCCGTGCCTGTATTCCTGTTTTCTTTGTTCCTCCTGTCCCAGGAGAGACGGGAGAGTCTGTTCGCAGAACGAGAGGCAGGAGCAAGAGGGGCAGGGCCCGCTGGGATCGCTGCTTTATTCGGGGGAAGGGAAAGGGGAGAGCAGGGGGTGGACCCGTGGTAACCAGCCAATCGGACTCTGCTTCGGGGGAGTCTGTGCTGCTTTCAAGTCTTACCCGCGCTTGGAACAAAGGGGATTCAGAGCACATGGCAGGGACAAGTCCGGATATGCCTGGGCAGTCCCGGGGCCGGGCTGCACTTCTGGGCAGGCAGCGACAGGCGTGGGCAAGGGTCACCCACACATTGTTTTCTGGCATCAGGGGTAACATGGTAAGTCCTTGCTCTGTCTCAGCTTGAGTCAGGACCATCCACCAAATGATCCACACCATCATCATCTTCTGAAGGTTGCCTGTTGGTTTGTTGGTCCACACCGTTGTCATCTTCTGAAGGTTGCCTGTTGGCACTTTTAATGTCGCAAATCAGGGCGAACACACCTTACAGGTACCCACCGCACAGCGGTATCTGTGGAAACACAAGCATACCCGCATACGTGACAAGGTCCCATGGGCCTTCCCACTCGTTAGTGAGCAAATCTCGTACCCAGACTTTCGCTCAGGGCAGGTGCGTTTCGCCTGAAGACTGCAACGAGAAGGAATGATTCAAAAGAACAGGATTATCAGAATTTGGTGGCACTGTAAGATAATTAATTGTGTATAAAGCTTTTGCCAACCGGCTCTGTGGGGATTCTCCAGTCATTCCCCCTTTTTGTTTTTCCAAAACACGCTTCAAAGAGCCATGAGCACGTTCAGTAATAGCTTGACCAGTGGGAAAATGGGGAATACCAAATTTATGGGTTACACCCCACTGTTGTAAAAACCTCTGCATCTTCTGTGAGACGTAGGCAGGACCATTGTCAGTTTTTACAGAGGAAGACACGCTCAAAACAGCAAAAGCCATTTGCCAGTGGGCGATAGCATCACGACTTTTCTCTCCTGTATGTATGGACGCCCACATGGCAGAGGAGAAGGTATCGACAGAAACACGTACATATTTGTATTGACCGAATTCAGCAATATGGGTAATATCTGCCTGCCCAATTTGCAAGGCTTGCAGACCTCTGGGGTTAACACCTGCCGGTAACGGCACAGCGAACCCTTGACAATCAGGACAAGAACTGATAATATTACGAGCCTCAGCAGAAGTTAATGAAAATTCTTTCTGCAAGGCATGAGAGCCTTGGTGAAAGAAATCACACGAGGCTTTAGCTTGTGCTAATTTGTCAGGTTGAGGCGTCCTCCATGCAGGGTTGGCCAATTAACAGCTCTGGCATTACCTTCCGCTATAAATCCTGGCAAACTGGTGTGGCTCCTTATATGTAGAACATAATGGGGAGGGACTCAGTTCTGAATTGCACACCACAAAGCTTTCAACAGTGAAAAAAGAACAGCATTATTAACTTCTTTCAAAAGAGAGCAATCAAGATGCTGTGTAGTATCTGCAACATAAGCAGAATCAGTAACGAGATTCAATGGTACATGAGAGAGAATTGCTGGAATGCCATGGCCACAGCCTTTAATTTGACAAGCTGGGCAGAGCCTGACTCGTGGCCTTCCAGCATCTGCCACCCAGACTCATCCTTCCAGGTAAGGCCTTTCCTGTTCTTCCTGATCCATCAGTAAAGACAGTGGGTCCTTGCAGCGGTACACGGCTGTTTTTTGGCCGCAAGGACAAACTGGTTGATTTTGCCAATCGTAATAACTTGTGGCTGGGCAAATGGTAAGCAATCTGCCCAGAAAAGTTTTGCAATGCACTCTGCAAAAGAGCACAAATTGCAGAACTCCATTCAAAATATTCTTGCTGAATAGGAATTACAATTTTTGCAGGATCTTTGGCCATCAACTGCAGGCACCTCTGCCGGCACTTGATAATCAGTTGGGCAATGAGCTCAAACAGCGTAGATGCTGTTTTCTTAGGCTGGTGAGGCAAAAAGACCCATTCTAAAATGTGCAAAGGATCAGGCCATTGATCACCCCGCTGTGCAATGATGCCTGTAGGATGGAAATCTGGAGTGACAAGAAACACAAGGATATCAATGGTGAGGTCCACCCAGTAGACCTGACGCTTTGAAATCACTTGCTGCACTTCTTCCAGTGCTTGTTCTGCTTCAGGGGTTAACTTCCTTGTCGAAGTTAACTCTGGGTTCCCTTTAAGGATGTTAAACAATGGGGATAATTGTGCTGTGGTCAGTTCCAAATAGGGTCTCAAGACAATTTATGGTACCCAAAAGTTTCTGTGCATCATTCAAAGTCCAGATTGATTTTTCAAACTGAAGATTTTGTGGCTGCACAAAAGTATTTTCACTTCCAGATATCTCCAGGGTGCCTGACGTTGCACCTTTTCTGGAGCTATCTGCAAGGATAATTTTGCAGTGCTTTGAGCAGATGTGGTTGGATTTGCAACAGCTCATCTTTTGTAGGAGTTGCTACCAGTATATCGTCCATATAGTGATAGCAACAGGCTCCAGGGAACTGTTCCCTAATACCAGACAAGGCTTGTGCAACATACCATTGACAATTGATTGGGTTCTTTTTCATACCTTGTGGCAACACTTTCCATTGATATCGTTCCACGGGTTTTGCATGATTAACAGATGGCACTGTAAATGCAAATTTTGGAATATCTTTTGGATGCAGTGGAATGGTAAAAAAACAATCCTTCAGATCAACAATCAATATGTCCCACTTAGCAGGTATCATTGTGGGGGATGGCATTCCAGGCTTTAAAGCACCCACACTCTCTATTACTGCGTTAATTTGACGCAGGTCATGGAGCAATCTCCATTTCCCTGATTTCTTTTTGATCACAAAGACAGGTGTATTCCAAGGGCTCATAGAAGGTTCAATGCGCCCTTGTTTTAATTGTTCCTGGACCAATTCATGAAGGGCAACTCATTTTTCTTTTGGTGGGGGCTACTGGGTTTCCCAGATAGGTTGTTCTGTAAGCTACCGTAGCGGCGGTGTAGGGTGCTTCATGCCCTTCTGCACAGTGGCCTCAGTCAAAAATTCATCCCCACTTTCACCCCCCAGGCTGCCAGATCATCTCATCCCCACACACTGAGGGGTGCTGCAGTGATGTAGGGACGGACAGCGGCTATTTGTCCTTCTGGGTTTGTGATCAACACAGGTTTAGTACTCAAGTAGCTTTGTGTAGAGCCCCCAAGGCCAGCAACAGCAGACCCCACTGGCATTGTAGGCCACAAGGGAGGCCATGCAGTGGCAGATTTGACAGTGACATTGGCTCCTGTGTCTATCAATCCCTTGATGGTTACATGTGATGGAGCCATGCCTTGCACTTCCAAAGTACAAACCGTTCTCTGGTCAGAGATGTTTTGAGTCCAATACACTTGAGGTAGCCCCGTCGATCCGAAGCCTTGATCCCCTCGTAGTCTGGAATCTGGTTTTGGGACACAAGACTTAAAAGGCACAAGTTGAGCAGTATGAGTCTGAGCAGGTAGGGTAACAGGAGGACTGGGGGTTGACACCATAGCATATATTTGTCCCATGTAATCAGCATCCACAACCCCCAGATGTACAAAGATACCTTGCACTGTCACACTCGAGCTCCCTATTAGCAACGCACTGAGCCCCTGACCCATGGCTCCAGGTGCTGCTAGGGGGGCTTTGTGTACCTGCTGCGAGTCTAAGATGACTGTGCTGGCAGTGGAAGCATCCATGCCAGCAGCTCCTCTTGTCCACCCGGTGGGGTGGTTGCAGAAGCTTGCATGGGGTGTGGCCCCTGGGAAGTGTTTGTGTCAGTGCGTGCTTCCCTTTCGCGCTCTTCTTCCCGCTTCCCTGGTGTGTGAGGGGCTGCCCATTCGCATGGAATTTAGATTTGCAGTGCTCTGTATAACGTCCTGGCTTTGCGCACTTAGTACAAAGTTCCACCCCGGGTGTTCCTTTCGGGTTTTTTGGCACACTTGATAATTGGTTCTTGTGGGGACACTGAGCTTTGGTGTGACCTTGTTGTCTGCAGCTATAGCAATGATGCTGTACCTCCACTGCAGCTGCAAGAGAGTCTGCTAGCATGGCCACATGGTAGGGAGCACTTCCTACCTTGGAACAAGCATGTATTATCTCCTCCAAAGAAGGAGAGTCACTCGGCAAGAGATCTGTGGCTTTCCAACACTCATCGTTTGCATTATCCTTTGCTAACTGCAAGAACATCTGCTCCCTTGCTGTCGGATCCGCTATCTGTTTGCCTAAGGCATCCTGCAGGCGATCCAAAAATTGCATATATGGCTCATGTGCACCCTGCTTTATCGAGGTGTATCGTTGTGTTGGTGAGGACATATATGCAACCTTCGTAAGAGCCTGCATACCCAAATCATGAGACTGAGCTAAGATAGAAGGATGCAGACGAGTGTGTAGCTGTGGGTTATCCAAAGGAGGGAACCCCAGCAGCTGAGCCACGCCTGCTCCGAAACGAGGATCATACGGAGATAATTTAAAATTGCTCATTGTCATTGCTTCAGCAAATTGACACCAAACAGACTCAAATGTTAAGTACTGAATTGGAGAGCAAAACAATCTTGTTATTAGTTTCACATCAAAGGAAGTCAGATCTTGTGCAGCTAAAAACGACAGCATCTTTGCTACGGCTGGGGATGCCAAACCATGCTTTGTAGCTATTTTGCCCAGTTCTGAAAGCACTTCCCAATTAAACTCAACGTATTGATTTGGTCCCTGACCTCCGCTTCTAATGACAGGGAACGCTCCCATTGCCCCCTCAGAACTCATTTGATTGTTCAGAGCAAAAGGATGCCCAGGCATAGGAATACAGTCTGCCAGTTCGAAGTCTCCTCTGAGACTTGTTAGTGCTTTGATCTGGTTCCAAAAGCTTTCCGGGTCATAAGCAGATACTGTTAGTGAGACTGGTTGTACCGTGAGCACGTGTTCCGGAGGATTTGCGGGTGTCACGGAGGGAGTATTTCCCTTGCTGGGGTCCCGTCCCAGCGTCTTGCCCGTATCGGTCACCGGGCGCCGGCGCCAAGGGCTGAAGGCTGATCGGCGCATGCGCGAGAGGCGCAGCGCAAGCAAAGGCCGGTCCATTGGAGGAAAAGCGGGGGAATCCACAGCAGGGGGAGCCTCTGGCTTCGGCTCGCCCTCTCCGTCGGACCAGAGGTCATCGGGCAGGGGTGTATAGAACGGAGCTGCCAGACCAGCGGGACCGGGACAGTCGGCCCCAAGGTCCGTCCTTCCTTCCGCCGCTTCAAGTGAGGGCGCGGTGCCGCCACGCCCCACCGAGCTATTGGAGATGGTAGCGCCCGGCGCGGCCCCGCCCCACCCCGCCGCCAGTACCGGCGCGGAGCGGCGGTGGAAGCGACCGGCCGGGACGGGGTGCGCCTGGCGCGGAGCCGTGTGGCACTGCTGCCCCGTGTGGCACTGCTGCTCCGCCCCGTGTGGCACTGCTGCCCCGTCGTGTGGCCCTGCTGCTCTGCCGCCCCGTGTGGCGCTGCTGCCCCGCCGCCGCCCTTGTCCGGGAGCGGCTGCCCCGGCGCCGCGGACAGGGCGGGTGGCTCTCGGGGCAGGGGAGCGGCGGGCTGGGGTTGCTGGTTGCTGATCGCTGTTGCGGTTCCGGGGCAGGGGCTGAGGGCAGGGGTCGGTCTGTTGTAGGACTCATTAGCGGCTCGCAGTTCGATGACTCAGGACACGGCCCAAAGGCGGTTTCTGCCGGCGCCTTTGTCTCTGTGCCCGGGTTCTCACCGGCCCCAGCGGCTTCCCCTGTTCCCTCCTGTCTCTTCTGCGCCTTCGCTTTATCCTCCGCATCCGCGGGGTCCCGCGGTTCTAAGTCCCGTTCCTTTTCTACCGCTTTTAAAGTCTCCAACACCGCCCTCCAGGTTGTGAGCCGAGTTTTTGCAGCCTCATCACCCCGGGAAGCGAAATCAAGAATTCGCAGTCCAACTTTTTCCCAGGTTGCCACCTTAAAGGCACCCACAGCAATAAAGTTTTTAGCACTTGTTTATCGTACTTAATGCCTCGTTTGTTTAGCATGAGCGTCCATACATTTACTGTAGCTTTTTCTTCTTGGGATATTTGATTCCCCATGGTCCCCTGTAGCCTACCTAGTCGTCCCAAGGCTTTTGGCACTTCTCCCCAGTGCTCTTTGGCTGCAGAGCTCCGTCCCCTCCGCTCTCTCCCGGCGCTCAATTTTCTTGCAGTTCCTCGCACGCCGCACCGGGTGTCGATGTTGGGGCAGTCACGACACGCGCGGACAGTGCCTCGCATAAAGTGCAGAAGAGGCTTTTATTAAACAAAGCAGCCCCTTTTGTACACTTTTTGTATGTTGTCATTTGTGTTACAGATTCATTGGGTGCTAAACTACTACAATAGACTTACGGGCTACTATCAACTAAAACCTATAGTCATTGGCTACCTGTAGCATGAGCATTCAAGCATTCAGAAAAATAACAGGTGTGGATATGTTGCTGTTTTTCTCCTGTTTTTTTAACTTTCATGCTTCTGTTTATACTATATCCTCATGGATAAAAACTAACTGCTTTTCTTCTCACGGGCTTTTCTCACGAGTAGAAGTTACCCATGTCCAAATGAAGGTCTGTGAAGGCTGCAGACCTGCTGTTGGCCTCAGCACTGAAGGGCACCATCGTGAAGCAGATCTGCAGCACTGCCCTTGGGAGACTGCTTCAAGTAAGGGTCCTGCTTTGGGGATGCAGCTGTGATACCAGAGTGTCCCTTGCAGGTGCTTTTCCCCGTGTTTTGGTGCCCACTGAGGCACAGAAATGGGTGAGCTGGGGATGAGCTCCACCTCGAGGGAGGCGGGATGGGAAGGATCCCTCCTGGAGGAGCCTGGGCAGTGCTCTGTCCTGGGACTGACTCTCCCTTTGCTGCAGGACCCCAGCAGGTACGAGTATGGGCAGACCAAGGTGTTTTTCCGGGCTGGCCAGGTGTCCGTGCTGGAGGAGCTGCGTGTCCGGAGCCCGCGGGCAGCCTGCACCCAGCTCCAGCGGCACCGCCGGGGCCGCGCTGTGCCCGCAGCGGAGCGGGGACACGGCTGGGGACAGACGGCAGCGCTGCCGGCTCTAGGCTGGGCTCTGACACGGGTGTCCCCGTGGGGTGGGGCGCAGGCTCTGCCACCCCCTGCCCAGGGCTTTGTCCTCCCTCTGCCTAAGGAGCCCCCCTTGCCCTGCTCTCTGCCCTCTCTTTCAGGCTTTGCTGTCCCTTCTCTGGGCTCTGCCACCCCTTGCTCAGCTCTGTTTCCTCTATAGGCTCTGCCACCTCCTGTCTAGGCTCTGCCACCCCTTGCTCAGCTCTATTACCGCTGGCCTGAGCCCTAGGGTATATCACTATGTCCCGCAGCCATAGGGAGGAGGAGGAGAGAAGATCCAGCAGGCAGGAATTGTGCAGCAAGATTGATTTATTTAATTCTTTTACAAACTCTTTTATAGACTTTTTTCTTCATATTCTAATTGGACAAAGGATCAGCCACCCCTTGGGGTGATTGGCCAAAATCCTAAAACATCCATTGTCAAAATATTTTTCTAGTATACCATAAACAAGACTTTTCAAGGTTGCAGGTGTTTGGTTGTTTACAGAACTCTGCTACCTCTTCTGCGTGAGAGAAAAGTCTCTCACGGACTTAGAAAATGGCAAGAAAATCCTTGCTAGCAGCATTTTTGTATCTACACAGCTCTGTCCCCCCTCCAGGCTCTGCCACCTCCTGCCCAGCTCCCTGTTCCCCCTCTTGGCTCCCTGCCCAGCTCCCTGCCATCCCCACAGGTTTGTGAGGATGCTGCGGAGGACCAGGGCTGCCGTGGTGCTGCAGAAGACCCTGAGGATGGTCCTGGCCCGACGCTCGTTCCTGCACCTGCGCCAGGCCGCCGTCACCATCCAGGCCTTCGCCCGGGGCCCGTTTGCCCGGTGCCGGTACCGAGAGGTGGGAGCCCAGCAGGGCGGGGGGTGCCTGGCTCCCCTCCGGGGGTGCCGGTGGTGCCACCGCCCTGTCTCTGCCCCTGCGGGTGGTGTGGCACCACCAGGCCGTGCTGATCCAGAGGCTGGCTGGCCCGGAGGTGCTATGGCCACGTGTGCAGGGCTGTGCTGCTCCTGCAGAGCTGCTGCCGCCGGGCCCGGGTGCGACGGGAGCTGAGCCGGCTGCGGCTCAAGGTGCGCTCGGTCAGGCACTACAAGCAGCTGCACAAGGGCATGGAGAGCAAGGTGATCCAGCTGCAGTGCAGGCTGGACAAGCAGGTGGGTCCCAGGGGGGTCCCAGGGGCAGGGTTTTGTGCTGACCACCTCTTACCTGGCCCTGGCCCAGCTGTGTCCTGGGCCTGGGGCAGGAGCTGATTGCCTGACGTGGGTCCCCAGGAGAAGCGGTGCCTCTGGGTTTTGTTCCCAGGTTTCTGTGCTCCTTGGGACGGGTGGGGCACTCCCCTGGGTGCAGCCTCACAGCAGTGTCAAGTGCTGGGGACAGTCCTGGTGTGACATGTTCCACTCTGCTGCTGGCAGCATCCCTTTTCACCATCTGGGTTTCTCTGCTCTGACTGTGGCTGCTCCAGTTCTGGGGGTGTCTCTGGAGGACGAGGGAGGTGGTGTGATCCTGTCTGGGAGTTGGAGGAAACAGGGCAGGGTAATCCCGCTGTGAGGACCAGCCTGGTGGCGGGGAAGGGACCCACACGTGAGCTTTGCCATGGCTTTAGAGCCCATGGGGGTGGCAGGTCAGGGACAGCTGCTCTCCCAAGGCCTGAGCTCTGGAGGGGGAGGATTCTATGGCTCAGGGCTCCAAGGAGATGATGGGAAATGGGGTCTCATTACAGAGGGGCAGCCTGAGTGCACGGGGCTCTCAGTGCTGTGACACGTGGGGATGTGTCCCTGCCCCTGTTCCTGACCCTGCCCCTGTTCCCAGCCCTGCCTGATGCTCTGTCCCTCGCCCCAGGCCCAGGAGAAGCAGCAGCTGGTGGAGCAGCTCTCAGGGCTCAGGGCTGCCCACGCTGAGGAGCTGCAGCGCCTGCAGGATGAGTTCTGGTGGCTGCAGGAGGACACAGCTGGCAGTGCCCAGGTCGAGCAGCTGGAGCAGCTGGAGAGGCACAGCTGCCTGGGCCTGGAGGTCGAGGAGCTTAGGGAGGTCTGTTGGGGGATGCTCCTGCTCCTCTGGGGCTCCACAGGGCTCTCCTGGGAACATGCAGTGGGAGTCCACTGGGCAGGGCTCAGGCTGTACCTCCCTTCTGCCTTCCCGCAGCGCTTGGTGGAGATGGAGGCTGTGCAGCTGCAGCTGGGGGAGGAGAGAGATGCCCTGATCCAGCACACGTTGGAGCAGTCAGGATCTGGAAGGTAAAAGGGGTGCTCTGACCCCCTCATCGCCCGGGGTAGGAGCAGGTCCTGCAGGCAGAGGCACATCCCCTCTCCGAGGGGTCACGGCGTGGTTGTCCCCACTCCCCTCTGTGTCCGTCCCCACAGAGCTGCACCAGCAAATGGCACGGGAGAGCCAGGGGCTGCTGTGGGAGCTGGAGGAGGAGCAGGAGCGCTACCGGAGCCTGGAGCAGGACTACGCCCACCTGGAGCAGGACTATGAGACCCTTCCACAGGGTGAGGGCCCGGCCCGGAAATGGGAGCCTCCGGGCAACCCCTTCCCTGGCTCCTCATGCGGAGTGGGCAGTGCTGGCTGCTCTGCTCTGGGAGAAGTGTATTCCCCAGTTCATCTGCTGGGGGTCCCCAGCCCAGGTGCCCTCCCGAGGCTGTCACTCCTCCAGGGGATGTGGCAGCAGAGGATCAACCTCGTCCTTCTCTTCCCCACTTAGCAAAGCACCTGGAGACGATCCCCTTCCTCAGAGAGCTTCCAGGGCTCCGAGAGCAGCTTCTTGTCCTCCTCTGTGTCCACGGCTCCCTTGAGAGACGGCTCTGACCTGCAGGCTGAGGCCAGTGGGGACACTGGGGACAGTGTGGTGGGGGTGACAAGTGGGCTGTGCCTTCCCTTGGCTGTGGGGACAGATGTGCCCCAAGGCAGCTGGCTGGGGGCTGGTCCCCTCGGGAGGGCTGTCCCCAGGATTCACTGGCTGCTCTTTCAAGCCCTGTCTCTGCACAGGGGCTGGAGGAGCCACAGCCTGGTAGTGAGACCCTGAGTGGTGTGGGGAGCCAGGACCCCTTGGAGAAGTCGTATCTCCTCCCCAAGGAGGAGCTGGCTCGGACCTGGGAGGAGCTGCCGAGGTTCAAGGGCTCATTGCAGCTGGAGGAGAAGAAATGCTTGGAACTCCTCAAGTGCAGGGTGAGCTGCTGCCCCGATGCCATGAGCAGGGCTGGGTCCAGGCTGTGTCCACGCTGGCAGGGCTGGGTCTGGACTGGTCTCACCCCGTTTTCCCCTGCACAGAACACAGCGGAGATGCCGGGACCGGGCAGGAGCTCAGGGCAGGTGGTGGGCGATGACCTGAGATACGCCTACGATGCAGTGCAGGTTGCCAACAGGTGAGTGTGCTCCCAGGGAGATGGTCTCAGCTGAGGCTGGCTCCCCCATGCTGCTGGTGGGGCTTTTCCTGGTGTTTAACCAGCTGTGGCCCGGCTTGTGGTGCTGAGCAGCTGCAAATCCTCTTTGGAGCAGCCCCATCCTCCCTCGTGAGAGGCAGGCACCCAGCTGGGAGTGGGGCACCCCTGACTCCCCTTCCATCCGCCCTACCCAGCTGTGTTTTCCTGGATGGGGCTGGGGCATCCCACCGTGCTCAGAGCAGCTCTGTGAGCAGGTGGGATGTCCTGGACTCCACAAGAACCTCCTGAGCGCTGGTGGAGCCCGTTCCTGGGCTGTGCCCCATGTGCTCCGTGCTCAGAGGGGAAAGGCTGGGGCTGTGCTGCCTCAGGGTGCCTGGGCAGGGGATGAACCCCAGTTCTGCAGCTTCTGGGGGGAAAGCAGCTGCTGCTTCTGCAGTTCTGCCTCCTCGGCAGCCTCCCAAGGGCTGGGGTGGGGCTGTAGTGCCTCAGTTTCCCTGTGCTGGTGTGCAGGCTGCTGGTGAGCCAGCTGAGGGAGGAGAAGCAGCAGAACGAAGAGGAGGTCCAGGGGCTGCACCTCGACATCTGCTCCCTGAAGCAGCTGAGCCAGCAGCAGACAGCCCTGAGCCAGGAGCTGCAGGGCCAGGAGGGGCTGCAGTACCACGTGCTGCAGCTCGAGAAGCAGAACTGGGTAAGAGGGGCTGGGGGACAGGAGTGGGTTTGGGGCTGACCCCTTCCTTGCCGTGGGATGAGCTGCAGTGACTCCTTAGGGAGCGATGTGGGAGCCCTGCTGTACCCCCAGCTGGGACACAGAGCCCCAGAGCAGAGCCTGGCTGCTTGAGGCACCACCCAGGGTTTGTGAGCCTCTGCGATGAGCTTTTTGTACCCTTTAGTTGCTGCCATGCTGGAGAGCGAGCCCATCCAGGGCTTGTCCTCCCCCTGACCCCTGGCCATCACTGCTCCTCCTCAGCCTCAGCCCCTGCCCACTCCCTGTCCGAGCTGCTGCAGTGCCTGGGCTCTTTCCACGCCACTCTGGACCGCCATGGGCTGGCCCCCAGAGTGGGCCACCAGGCCCTGTGCCAGCTCCCCTTCCTCATCAGTGGCACCACCCTCAACTGCCTGCTCCTGAGGAAGGACGCGTGCTCGTGGAGCTGTGGCATCCAGCTCAGGTCAGTCCCCGAGTGGGGCACGTGTCCCTGGGGGTGGCGGGAGGTGGCCCATGCCCTGCCCTGAGCCGTGTCCCTGGCAGGTACAACACCAGCCAGGTGGAGCAGTGGCTGTGGGCGCAGGGGCTGCAGCAGAGCAGGAGCTCTGTGAGGAGCTGGAGCCCCTGGTCCAGGCTGCCCAGCTGCTGCAGGGGAAGAAGGTGACAGAGGAGGATGCCGGAGCTCTGTGCAGCCTCTGCACGGTGCTGACGCCCCAGCAGGTACTGGGAGGGTTGGAGCTCTTGCCTGCTGGGCATCCACCTTACCCTGGGGCTCCTGGGACCAGGCTGTGCCCAGAAATGCCAGGATGTGCCCAGCCCTGCCCTGTTGACGTCCCCCCCCTCTCGTGCAGGTTGTGAAGCTCCTCCGGGCGTACACCCCGGCCGTGGGGCTTCAGCAGCAGCGTGGAGGTGAGCGGGCCCGGGGGCTGCCCTGCATGGACACCCCCACGCTGGGGCAGTCCTGATGTGACCATTGTCCCCACAGAGGCGGCTGCAGGACCAGTACAGTCCAGCTCCTGGTGGACACCAGCCACCTCTTCCCTGCTCGCCTGCCCTTCACTGCCTCCCCGCTGCACCTGGATGAGCTCCACATCCCTGAGACCCTCAGCCTGGCCTTCCTTGGCCACTGCTGAGCCTGGGGCTGCCCCTGGGCTGCTGCCAGTGCCCCATTTCAAGGTGTCTGCACCCTCTGAAGTTTGGGAAGGCCGTGAGGGCAGGGGTTCAGCACCTTTTGACTGTGAAGTTGTTTATTTATTGAAATTTGTGTGCCTTGTTTGTGGCACAGGCAGGGCCCCTGACAGTCCTGCACTGGGGGAGTTGGCCACGTTTTAATCCTTTGGAGTTAAGAAAAGTCTTTGCAGGTAACTCTGGCATTGAGGCTGTTTGCAGGGTGGTGGGAGGGAGCTCTTTTGGCCCCAGAGAAGGGGTGGGCAGCAGGCTTGGAACAGACTTACCTGCTTCCTGTGAAGACAGGGAGCATTTATTTGAATGACCTGGCTTAGCTGATGTCACACAGACTTTAACTCCTCAGCCTGTTCGGGTTAGGAGTCATGGAGGAGCAGGAGCCTTTCTAGAGAGGTTTGGGCTCCTCTTGAGAAGGAGTCAGTAATTGTACACTGCTCCCTGAACCACCCGTGCAGTTCCAGTTAAACACTGCCCCTCAGCCTCCTGTCTCAAGGAATTCCTCTGAGGAATTGCAGTATCTCCTGAACACAAGCCTCCCCTTTCTCCATAAACAGGATCCATTTCAGGAGTAGATGAACCAATCCCATGAAAGTGCTGTGTCCTGGTCTTGAGTTACAATGGCTTTGGGAACATGAGGACTGGGAGGTGCATGAAGGTGGTAGGATGAAGTGGCATGAACATCAGGGCTCAGAGGGACTTGAATTTAAGTTCAAGAATCCAACTGTTTTCCATTCTGTGACTGAGGTGAGATCTGGTGGGTGGGAAGATGGACCAGTAATACCCAGTCCTGCTCTCTGGCAGTGGAAGCCATTCACCCTTGTCCAAATTCCCTCTCCAGCTCTCCCGGGGCCCCTCAAAGCACTGAAAGGAGCTCTGACGTCTCCCTAGAGCCTTCTCCAGGCTTAAAGGAGTCTGGTTACACCCAGTCCGTTTTCCCACTCGAGGTGGGTTTGGGTTTTCCAGTGCCCAGCATCACATCCCAGAGCTCACAGACCAAGTGGCCACCAGGCTTGCTCAGAGCTTCACTTGGACTTCCTGAACAGGGTTTGAGGGCAACTCTCTCATTATTGTCCTGCTCACAGTGGGCAGCTGGTGCATAAATTATTACATTTTAAAAATCCCCTTTTTGTCTTTACTCTGAAATATATTGTAATACAAATACTAACTTGCCATGACTTCAGCAGGCCATATTCTAAAATAACTGATTTTTATGTACCTCAGGTCCTAATTAGTTCATAGAATCATGGTTGGAAAAGACTCAAGTCCAGCTCTCAACCCATGTTCACCACTCAGCCACATCCTCCAGTGCCCCATCTTTGCAGTGTTTGAATGCTTCCAGGGATGTTGATTCCACTCTGGCCCTGGGCACCAAGGCCTGACCCTGCTTTCAGTGAAGAAATTTCCCTAATATCCAATATAAATCTGTCCTGGTGCAACTTCAGGCCGTTTCCTCTCATCCTGAAGCTCCCTGAAGCCTCGTACTGAGAGCCGGTGTGTCCATCCCTGCGTTTCAGAGCCTTTTGGTTGTATTGAGGTACAGATCCCAAAAATTAGTGCCTTTTACGGCTTGCAGGGAGCCCTCGGGGATGGGAGTGAAGGGCAGCACTTGGTTTCAAACTCCCCATGATATTTATATAGCTGCCAAAAGGCCCCCAGGGTCAGGATTCTGCCCTCCAAAAGGCTCCTGGATCAAGGTCCAGTCAGGAAGATCACTCAGCATTTACCCTCCCAGCCTCAGCTGGGGGGAACTTGTTTAAATTGTTGTTAATTGAATCCTATGAAGATAATGGCAAATAGAAATAAACCTTAAAATAACTTCCTTCCACCTCTCCTTTCTCCTCAGGCTCAACTTCCCTCCCAAATTCTCTACCTCCTCCCCCAGAGCTGTGTAGGGGGATGGGCAATGGGGCTTGTGGTCAGTTCATCACCCCTTGTCCCTGCTGCTCCTTCCTCCTCCTTCTCTTCCCCTGCTGTAGTGTGGGGTTCCTCCCATGGGTGCCAGCCCTCCATGAACCCACCCTGGCTGGATCCCTGAGCTTCTGCCCCAGCACAGCCTCTCCACGGGGTCAGAGCCACCGTAGGGCAGATCCCCCTCTCTGGGCAGGCTCCTCCAGGGGCTGCAGGTGCAGCTCTGCTCCCCAGGCACCTCCGGGGCTGCAAGGGCACAGCCTGTGCTACCGTGGCCTCCCAGGGAACCTCTGCTCTCTTTTCACATAGGCACAGGAGCCCCATGTGAAATTATGATGATTAAAGCTAATTAATTAATCCAGGAACCCTCAAGAAATGTTGTATCCACCATGGATCACTGGAAAGGGATGAGCCCAAGAGCCAGGATGGGGTTGGACTTGGGCTTTAAAGGTCCCTTTCAGCCTAAGTCATTCCACAATTCTAGCAAAGCCTGGTGGCAGCCCCACAATTCTCAAGGGTGAAGCAGGACTGTGCCAGACCCCAGGAACAGCCCCAGCTCTCTCTGTAGGTCATCAGGGCCCTGCATTCATCAAATTACATCAATCCAATTTAGTGAGAAAGTGTTTCGAGGGACTGTGCCAAAAGCCTCACAGAAGTCCAGGGAGGTGCCAGCCACAGCTCATCCCTTCTCTGCTGAAAGAGTCACCCCAGCATGGAAGGCCACGAGAGCAGCAAGGGATGGGTTTGCCCTCAGTGAGGCTGTGCTGGCTGTCCCTGATCACCTCCCAGGACAGGTCTGTCCCAGCTCTGCAGCTCCTCCCGAGGGGAGGCGGAGGGGCAGGGGCTGAGCTCTGCTCTGGGACAGGGACAGGAGCCCAGGGAACGGCTGGAGCTGGGTCAGGGCTGGGCATGGAGCTCAGGGAAAGGTTCTTCCCCCTGAGGCTGCTGGGCACTGCCCAGGCTCCCCAGGGAATGGGCCCGGCCCCGAGGCTGCCAGAGCTGCAGGAGCGTTTGGACAGCGCTCTCAGGGATGCCCAGGCTGGGGTTGTTGGGGTGTCTGTGCAGGGCCAGGGGCTGCACCGATGACCCCTGAGGATCCCTTCCAGCTCAGGATATTCCAGGATTCTGTGTTCTGTGATGCCATTTAACACCTATCCTTGGTGCAAAGGCACCCTCATGGAGCAGCAGCAGGGACCATCCCTGGGCTATTGGTCCTTGGAGCTGGTTAATCTTGGAGCTGGTTATCCTTGGGGTTGGATATGCCTGGTTTTCACTTTAAAGGTGGAAGTGCTGCACTGGGATGGGAGTGGGGCTGGGGGGGCCCCCAGGTGCCTGTCCCCTCCCAACTCCCCACAGGAGCCACAGTGAAGGGTGTGCTTTTTAATGTCAGTTATAATAAAATATTTTTACAGAGCCCAAAAAATTCAAAATAGTGCAAAACATCTCACTGTCATGCATCCATGGGAGCCGCCGCCGCCGGCGGGACAGACACACAGGCATCGGTGACACTGTGCTACAGGAGCAGAATTGGTCAGTTCAATCACATGCCAAACAGGACAGTCTGGGGAGGGGGCACAGGGCCAGGGGCACCACGGTCGGGGTGCGGGGCCGAGCCCCAGCCTGGCCGTGCAGGAGCAGCCGGTAGAAAAAGGGTGTAAACATTGAACAGAAACAAGAGAGGAAAGTGAAACCCTTTGGTCCCAGGCAAACCCTCTAGAAAAAGGAGCGTGGGGGCCGGTTGGGGTACCCTGTTTTGGGACGGGAGGGGGCTGAGAGAGCTGTATTGACTTGTGGGGTCATGAGGCCGCTGCCTGCCCCAGGACTCGGGGCAAACTGGCCGGCTGGGGTGGCCACCCCACCACCACACACCCAGGCCTCCCAGGCACTCGCACGAGACATGCACACCACTTACCACACAGAAATGGTGCTCACTGGGGAACTGGGGGCACAGAACTGGTGCTTACTGGGGGACTGGAGGGAGGGGGTCTCTGGGGCGGGGTGGGAAGGGTTTTGCTTGGGCCAAGGAGATCCCGTGGGCTGCACTGCTCAGGGATGCTGGTCCCCACCGGCCAGAGCAAAGAGGAATGAGTCCCTCTGCCCTGGTGCCCCCAGCCCTTGCCTCCCCCCAGCCCTGGCACCTTGTGGGGGGCAGTGGGGCAGCCCACGGTGGCAGCAAGGCAGGGAAGACAGGATATGGGCCGGGGGCTGCTCCCTGCTGCTCCCGACCCTGGTGATGCTGCTGCCAGCCAGGGAGGGGGGACCCTGTGCAGGGCACGTGGGGGCTGCACCCGCCAACCCAACAGCCCCAATAGCCCTTCCGGGTGCAGGACACAGCCTGTCCAGCTGCCCTGTATGTACAGGTATTTACATATGTACAGGTGCTCAGGGCTGGGAGCCGCCCTGCCCTCAGGGCACACCAGGGATGGCGACAAGGGGCCATCGAGCTGTGCCAGCCACTCACCAACACCCGCACATGGCACGAGACACACACACCCTCCCCAACCCTTTCCTTGCGTCACTCGGTGAGGTTTGGGGCTGGGTGGGACAGTGGAGGTTCAGGGATGGGCCACTGGGGTTCCTCCATCTCAGACAGGCTGGGGAAGGGCGAATCGCGCCCCTCACCCAGGCTCGGGTCCAGCCCTTTCCTGCAGCCCCCCAGCCCCAGCACCTTCCTGCGAGGCAGGACGGGGGCCTGGCTGTGCCCGGCACCGCGGTCACCCACCCAGCCACGGTCACCCAGCCAGGGAGGGAGGGGAGGGTCTGTCACTGCAGCCACAGCACGCCCTCCCCAGGGCCGCGACGGCGACTCCTCTGTGGCCACTCCTATGGCTTATACACGGCTGGAGGATTCTGTCAGGGGGCCGGGAGCAGGGGGCGAGGGCTGGGGGGCCCGAGGAGTTTAACTGCTGCCCTCCTCGGCCGAGCGCGTGTCCGACTTGAGCTTGACGAACTCCTTGGCCACCTCGTCGTTGTTGCGCTGGGACAGGATGCGCAGCACGGTGAGCCCGGTGTCGTCCATGTGGATGCGGCGGCCCAGGGGGAGCCAGCAGGCGCAGCCGGGGCGCTGCAGGATGTCCCGCAGCTGCAGCACGGCGATGCCCACGGTGCGGTCCTCCCGGGCGAAGCAGTAATCCTTCACACACACCTGCAGCTCGTAGCACTCGGGGCCCGTCTCCGTCCCCAGCGTGCTGAGGGGGGACAAGGGATGGGCAGTGTTGGGGTCACACTCCACCCCTATCCCAGCCCTCTAACAGCCCCTACATGGCTGCTGTCCCCACTCATACCCCTAAAAAAGCCTTTTCCTTTTTACTCCTTCCCCCCCTCCCTGCTTTTACCAATGAGAAAATACCTAAAACATCCCATTGGGGATTAGCAAACTCACTGGGAGACCCCAGGAGGTGCCCACATGCGGGGGACACGTCCCCCAGCCTGTCCCCATGTCCCCAGCCCGCGGTGCCACTCACAACTGGAAGCTCTCGTTGTACTTGGGGGCCCAGCTGTTGTTCTTGGATTTGGTGGCGAATTTCCTCTTCTTGTCACTGAGGTGGGGCCCGATGATGTTGACCTCGATGAAGGGCCGGAAGATGCCCGACGTCTGCCACTTGAGGTCATTTGCAGCCACCACTGCGAGGAGGGGACAGGTGAGGCTCACGGAGCACTGTCACCTGCCAGAGCCCGGCACCCCGGCCAGCAGAACTCACCTTTGACAGTGACTTTGTGCTCGCCACTGCTGGGGTGGGTCAAGAGCTCCACATGGATGGACACCTCCCCAACGGGGTCATCCACGCCAGAGCCTGTGACAGAGGGAGGAGATGTAAGCGCCTGTTCTCCCCGTGCTCCTGACATCCCCTGCCCAACGCTAACCCCACTGAGGAGGCAGGTCACCCACCGCGGGGTGTGGCCCAAAGGGCTGTAGGCAGAGCAGTGTGGGTGCAGCAGCTGTGACGGACATGGCAGGACACTCTCAGCACCAGGCTGACTCTGCCATCCCACCGCTGTGAATGCCCCCTTGCCCAGGCAGGGCTGAGGGGCCTGTCTGGAATGAGGCAGAGGACAGTGGCCCAGCTCCCCCTGCTCTTGCCACAGAGGGGTAACAGTGTCATGGGCACAGCACTGGGCAGGAGGGATCCGGCCAGGGAAGCCACAGCCCTACCAGTGTCTCGAGGCTGACCTGCCCCCTCATACCCCTCCACCCTAGGGACCACATCAAGCCCAGGGGTCCACGAGCCTGGGGACCTTGGGTGACCTGTGACCAACAGGTCAGCTGCCCCCCATGCCACCCCAGAGCTGTGCATGCACCCATGGTGAAGGATGGGGTGCAAGGCAGAGGGACAGAGGCTCTGTGGGTCTGATGGGGCCATGGAGATCCGGCTCAGTGGAAAGCCCTCAGGGTGGGAAGGAGGACGTGTCCCTGTGTATCACCGAGGGTGCCAGGCCGGAGCGAGGCTGGCGATGGCACATTCCCCTCCATGCCCCCGGCCCCCGCCCCCCATGCTGAGCTGGGATGGAGGCGATGGCGGCTGGGGAGGGGGCTGGGCATGGAAGGCCAAGCGGGGGTGCAGCCCCGGCCCCCAGCGGGGTGTGATGGAGGCCAAGCAGGGCCCGTGGGGGGCTCATTCCCTGCACCCCAGGACAGGCAGACAGAGCCAGAGCAGGGCTGGTAATGGTCCTTAGGGCAGCAGGGTGGGCAGGAAGGGGACAGGATGTGGCATGGCCTTCCTTAGGGCCACATGTGCCACGGGGAGGTCACGGTGGGTGCCCACCCCCAGGCAGCAGTGCTGGGGACAATGTGGGGTGCCCAGAGCACGTGGGCAGACACCCCTACTCCCAAGGGGACAGCCCCCGACCCGCTCTGGGGGTGGTCAATACAGCTGAGCACAGTTCCTCCAAATGCCCCCCAAAGCAGCCCTGGGAGCAGGAGTTTGCCCATTCTGGGGGTCCCCGAGGCTGGCGATGCTGAGGGGTCCCCAGGCCCCCCCAGCCCGTGGTGCCGGGACTGTTACTGGCCCAGGCCGGCGGCAGGCAGGTGCAGGGGCGGGCGAGTAGCACACGTACCCTTCTCAGGATAAACCTCTTCACTAAGGGTAAACCTAATCCCTTTCCCACCATGAACTAGTGGGAAGGAGAGAGAAAGAGACAGAGACACGGCACAGAGTACACAAAGAGAGGAGGAAGGAGATGAAGGAGGAAGGAGATGACAACAGAGAGAGGAGGGAGGAGATGGAAAAGAAGGGAGGAGGGAAGAGATGAAGAAGAGAAGAGGGAGGAGATGAGGTGTGTGGGGAACGGGAACAGTGAGGGAGGGGGGGAAACAAAGAGAAAGAGAGATCAGATCTCGCAGACAGACTGACGGCCAAGCACCCGGACAACACTGCAGCGACACAGGAGTGCCAGGCACCCCCAGCTCCAAGTGTGGGGTCCTGGGGACAGGGTACACCCAGGGGTGCTGGCACCCACCAGACCCAACCCCACGCCCCCGACATGGCTGGCACAGGAGGCACAGACAGGACAGACGTCCCTTGAAGGAGACTCACGGACAGCAAACGCACGTCCCACTCCCCGAGGACGCAGACAAGCCTGGCTGGGGCACCCTGCAGTGGCCCCTGACCACCACCGAGCATCTCAGGGCCCTCCTCAAGCAGCCAAGGGACAGAATAAAGGGCAGCATTTAGAGCTGAGGGCTGATCCTGCCCTGGAAGGTGCCCAGCATCCTGCACTGCACCCCAGCACCCTGGAGCCCAAATCAGGGGGTTGGACACCCAGCATGCCCAGGACAGGCCCTGGCACCACACCCGGATCCAGTGGACCCTGTAACTGGTCTGTGTTGGGTGCCTGGGGCCATCCAGAGGGGACAAACACTGTGACACTTGGCCAGAGGGTGACCTTCCCCCCACCCACAGGCCCCACTTCCATGCCAGTCCAGCAATGCCCTGGCACTGGGGACCCACTGTTCTTGCTGGGGGCTGGGGAGTGCCAGGCTGCTGCTGGGCACCCACGGCCCCTCTTCACCTGCAAACCATGGGAGGAAAAAGCCCTTCCTTCCCCACCCATCTCTCCCCCGCCGTGAGCCTGGCTGGGACCCCCAGCCCCACTGGGACAGAGCCAAGGTGGGTCCTGGCCATGGGGCAGCCGAGCCCGTGGGGAGGACGAGGGCCCGGGGGGGCCAGGGGGTCCTACCCTGCGACGACTGGGTCTGCACGAAGGTTTTGATGAGCAGATCCGTGGCCTGGGTGTAGAGGGACAGGGCGTAGCGCAGCGACTGCAGGTCGGGGCTCTTCTCCAGGAATGTTTTCTTCAGCCCCACGCCGCCAGCATGGAAGTATTGCTGGAGGGGGAAAGGCCTCAGGCTGCTCAGCAGCTCTGCCAGGGTCCCCCTGGTGCTCCCCGTGTCTGTGCCTCGGGGTCAGAGCCCCAGGGGCACCTGAAGCGCCCCAGAGTGCCCTCACCTTGATGGTGTCCAGCGCCAGCTCCACCACAGCACACTGCTTCGGGGTCAGGCTCTTGGCTTCCTCACGCACCATGTGGTCCTGGGGGGCACAAATCCTGCTCTCAGCACAGGGCCAGGACCCTGCTGCCCCCACCCCAGCCAAGCCAGCAAGGGGGCAGTGGTGGGGTCCTGGCAGCAGTGGCACTGGCACCCACCCTTGAACAGAGAGCACCCCAGCACCCCCAGTTCTCAGCTTCAGCTCGGTGACCCCCAGCCCTCACCTTCAGCTTGGAGAGCTGCCCCAGCTCCTTGGCCGCGTTGAAAATCATCTGTGTGCCCTGCAGAGAGCAAAGAGACAGGGAGGGCCCCGGTGAGCAGCCAGGCTGGGGGTGGCACGGGCAGGCTGGGCACATCATGCCAGAAGCTTGTTGCAGTTCCAGGGGCTCCCCCAGGCTCCAGGGGACGGCAGCCAGGAAGGTGACACAGGTACCAGGCTGGCAGCCCCCATCTCAGCCCGAGCTCTCAGCACAGGTGTGAGGCTGCAGGCTTGGGGACCCCAGGGCAGGACGTCACCCCGGCATCAGGGACTTCATGCCCTGCTCAGCACAAGCAGCTCATCCCAAGAGTCCCATCCTGCTGCCTGTGCTCCAAGCACCTGCTCCTGCGTCCAGCAGGGCCTGGCACAGCACAGCACTGACCACTCGGACATCGGACGTGGTGGGAGCAGAGAGCGAGTGTGAGGGACAGCAGGCACGGGGAGGATGTGGCCTGTACTCCACGGCCACCAAACAGCCCCTGCCACACGGAGCCCCCAGTCTCAGGGAGGTTCCCAGCCCCTTGGTACTCCAGGGAGCCCCCCAGGTGGGAGACCCGGGCTGCCTCTGCCTGCCCCGTGCCCCCATCATGGCTGGGGCCATGGAGCCATTCCGTGGTGCCCACGGGAACAGCAGCCCCCTGGATGGGCAGATCCCGCTCACTGCCCTGGGCTGGCACCTCTCACCGGGCTGAGCACACGCTCCTCCAGCGTGCAAATGTAACTGGATAAACTGGGGCCCAGAGACCTCCGCCACCTTCCCTCTCCCAGCACCAGTAGTTCCAGTCCTTCCCAACACAGAAACCTCAGCATCTCTCCCATTAACCATTACCCTCTGCAGGGGTCTGCCCCCTCCACGCCCTCATTTTGTATCCCCCCATTAACCCTTTGTTCCCACCCCTCTGCCCACCCAGTTCTGTCCCATTAACTCCACCCTCACTGTTCCCATCTCCCCCAGTCCGTGGACAGGCTGGGAGCTGGGGACACTGGTGTCCCCAAAACAGAGCACGACAGGACACTGTACTGAGCTGGGAGCCCCCAACCCAGAGCACAAGGGACAAGGGACAGGGAGGAGGGACGGGGAGAGAGCAGTGCCAAGTGGGGAGCAGAAGAGCCATGTCCTTACTTCAGTGTGACTGGGCAGCTTCACCCTGCTCTGGAAGAGAACAGCAAGGGACAGTTACTGGTGGCCCCAGCAGCATTCGGCCGCGGCTCCAGGCCCCCCACATCCCCCAGCCGTGAGGGCTCTGGCCCTGTACTCTCCTCTGGCTGTGCCCAGTTCTCCGCTGGTGTCCCTGGTTTGGCACCAGTGCACAGCTGCAAAGGCTCAGCCCAATGCTGGTGCTGGTGAAGCTGTGATGAGTGTGGCAGGTCTCTTCTGAGGGGGGCACGTTTGCTCCCCACCCCGTCTGGGGCTGGGAGATCAGAGGGAATCAGCTCCCCCAGCACACTCAGCAAACTGGGCAGGAGCCAGTGTCCCCCAGGAGAGGAGGGGGAGCCGCAGGCCTTGCCCAGACGGATGCTGGCATGGCTCTTCCCAAGAACCAGGATTTGGGGAGCAGGCTGGGGTCACTGCTGGGCCCCCACCCTGTCGTGATGAGCCCCCAGACAGGGCAAGAGCCCACGTACTGGAGAAAGCCGTCGGGGCAGGGCTGGGGCTCAGCAAGGAAGGGGGAGCAGGCTCAGAGATCCAGGGGATCTCAGCAGCCCCAGGGCCCCCACTGTGCCCAGCAGGGCCCAGCATGGGGGGTCCCCCTCTTCCTGAGCCCCCCACAGTGGGTTGTGGGAGGGTCTCCCATGCAGGGGGTCTCAACCCCTCACTGTCCCAGCCAGGCAGCTGGGGCTGAGGGCTGTGGGGCAGTGTCCCCCGTGGGCACGGGTGACACCCCACATCCGCCCCACGGGGACTGAACACCACAGAGCCCCCGCTCCCTGCCCCGGGGACACACAGAACTGGGACTGTCCCCAGCACACAGCACAGCACACCTCACCACGACACCACGCAGGCAACAGCACATCCAGACAGCACAACAGAGGAAGCACGGACAAGCCGGGACCTCCACAGCAGGCGGGTAAGAGACCACGAGTGTGGCCCCGGGGCAGTGACACACACGGAGCCCACAGCTATTTACCTTCTCTGTCCCCTTGCCATGTTTTCTCAAGAGCGTGCCCTGTAGAAGCAATGTCAGAGGTTGAGTGTGGGGTGGGGGGACAGCGTGGGACAGGACACAGGGGCACAGGTGGCAGAGACATCACGAGCTCCTGAAGGACAGCCAGTGGGGGACTGGTCCCCACCAAGATACTCAGTGAGGGCCTGGTGTCATCGGGGTGCTGGATCCCCACTGGAAAGCAGGAAGCTGCACTGCTGGAGAACTTGTCCTCACACTGGGAAACTGCTGGGATGCAGGGATGCTTGAATCCATGAGGGATGATCCTCGCTGGAATACAGGATCCAGCTGTGTGTGGGCAGGCTCTGGTGCCCCCACACATCCTGCTCCAGCTCTGGCAGGTGCTCCCAGCGCTGGGGAGGGAGCAGGGAGGGAGTATCTGGGATTTGGGTTTAGCACACAGAGCTCTGGTTTGTGCAGGGCTGGGCCCAGTGACAACCCACACTGATCCAGGAAAGAGAAACTGTGTGAAATGAGGCAGCAGTGCCACAGGGGGGGATGAACTCAGCTCTCAGGGTGGACCGGGGCTTGTTGGAATCAGGAGAGGGGAGCAGGGAGTCAGCTGGCCAGGAAGCCTCAGAAGGAACAAGCAGCACAGGGAGGGCCAAGCAGGGCTGCCAAGAGGGGTTCTGGCCCTGGCACGGGGTGATGGGTGAACAAGAGGAGCTTGTGCCACACAGAGCTGACACTGCTCTGTCCTCAGAGCCTCAGCAAGGCTGGGACCTGGGGTCCCCGTGAGGTCCCCATGAGGTCCCCGTGAGGTCTCAGGCTGCCCCCAAGGCCTCCCCAAATGCTGCTGTTGGACACAAAAGGTGTTGGGAGACAGCAGAAGGGTGTCTGTTCGCGCAGGGATTGGCACCAGCACCCGACAGCTCACTCCCACTGCTCTTCCTGCATGGGTGCCTGAGTCCCAGCAGGGGTGGGCAGAGGACTGGGGGGGAATTGCCCTTTCCTTGCCCCCAGGGGCATAAACCCACAGCCACAGACTGGTCAGAAGAGGACAGAAGGAAACTGCTCAGTCAAAGCCATGCAAGGACCCAGCAGCGATGCCGAGAAGGGAACCAGGAGTCCAGGCTCCCAGGGTCGTATCCCGACCAGGGAAGGAGCCTCACAACCCATGCCAGCAGCCTGCCCCACCACCGAGCACCGGGGCCAGGGACCGCCGTGTGCCCCCGAGAGACTCCTCCTCCTCCTGGCAGGGACAGCCTCTGCCCTCACCCCCAGCACAGCCAGACCCCAGCCAGGGCCTTGAGGGGAAACTGAGGCACGAGGGAAAGGAAGAGCAGCCCTGACTCCAGGCACGCACCGCTCCCTGCTCGTGCCTCCCGCGGCATTTCTCCCCTCAGCACGAGCCCTGGTTTGGCACTGCCATCACCGTCCCCTCCCACCCCACCACTTGCCCTTGTCCCTCCCCACATCCCGGCACTGCCGATCTGTCCAAGACCTCTCCACCCACCACATCCCGGAGGGGCCGCTGGCATGTGCCAGCCAGGAGCCAGTGCCAGGCGGGCAGCACAGGGGTGGGGACCAGGAGCTGGACCAGGTCAGGAGCCGAAGGAGGGTGTGGGCAGGGCACGGGCAGCCACACAAGACAAGAACCGGCGAGGCCAGGACCGACACAGAGCGGACAGACAGACAGACAGACAGGGAGCTGCCGTACTTACAATCATCTGCCATTGAGAGGCGAGAGGAGCAATTGGAGAGAACAACCGTGACGTGAGTGTCGGTCCCCGCCTCCTCCATCCTCCCCAGTGCCAGCCCTGGCTGCCCCCCACCCCCAACAGGGCCATGGGTGTCCCCCATCCACAGCACTCGGTGTCACTGCCCTGTCACCGCAGGCCTCCACAGCCCCCGAGGGGCCCCATCCCCACCTGCCCGGTCCCTCCTGACTGGGGGGGCTTTGCCCCAGGAGGGCTCAGCTCCAGGGACCCCACTCAACACTCAGCTCTGACATGGACCCCCAAACCACCAACCTGTCCGGCCACCCTGCAGGCTGGCACCCAGGGACACCTAGGCAGGCTGTCCCCTGCCTGAGGGACCAGTCCCAGCACAGCTTTCTCCAGGAACTGTCTGCCCTCAGGAGAATCACCCAACAGAGCCACGTGTCCGTGCCCCTTCCTCTGCCCTAGCACAGGCCCCAGTGTCACCAGAGCACGGCTGGGAAGGGACTGGGATGGGGACTGGGACAGGGACTGGGTCTCAGTGGCACCAGCATTCCTATGAGATTTGGCCACCTTTGGCCAAGGGTGTGTGAGCCCGGTCAGGAGTGATGTGGGGCTGACCTGAGCCAGGCTCAGGGCTGTGACACGGTGCCAGTGAGGTGGCACCACTGGGGGCTGACATGTCACCACTGTGCTGCCCCTCGTAGACACAGCACAGGAGCTCCACAGCCCCAGCACGTGACATAAAGGCTGACAGCTCCAGGAACTCCAAGGAAGAGCCTGAGCCCAGCTTTGTAACAGTGACAAAAGCCACCAAGGAGCGACAGGAGCAGGTGTGTGCTGGTCCAGAGCACTCGGTGTCACCCTTTCCTGCCTGACTTCGAGGGAACCACCCCAGGAAGCTTCAGGTGCGGGGGGAGCAGACAAACAGCGATGTGATACAGAGCCTCAGAGTGGGACCATTCCCTGGGTTTGCTCTGCTTCCCTAAAATCCCCAGGAGCAAGGAACAGCTCAGCCCTTCTGGGGATATATGCCCCCATCCTCATGAAACCCCCAGCCCCTCAGCAAGACCAACAGGCAGTGTATCCCAGCATTCCAGGAGCCTCTGGATTCACCTCCTGGCACAGGGAGCATGCCCACAGCCAGTGTGGGTGAGTGTGGCATGGGATGCTGCCCCAGCTCTGAGGGAAGGATGGATAGGAAAGGGCCAGTGTCCCCTCTTGATGCCACAGCGGAGGTGGCAGGAAGGTTCTTTGGCAAAGCCATCCAAGAAGGTCCTGGGGCAAGGATGACCTATCTCTCTTCCATCCTTTCCTCAGCCAGGAGCTGGACACAGGTTTGGAGATGTCAGTGAAGTCCCCACCCTCTCAGGTGCCGGTGAGGGCACCTGGCCAGCAATGTCCCACACTGGTTCCAGTCAGTCACCCGTGTCTCAGGGTCCCTGGTCCCTCTCCCCATCACTCACCGTCTGGTCCGTGAGTGGGGGCAGGACAATGGTCTTCTCCATGGTGTTCATCACCAGCTTCCAGAGCTCCTTCAGCACCCGCTTCAGCACCGTCTTCTCGCAGATCTTGGCGAAGAGCGTCAGGCTGTGCAGAGGAGACAGTGCTGGAGGACCCCACGTGTCACCCCTTCTGTGTCACCCTGACCCTGCAGGTCCCTCACACTCCCTGACGAGGCCAGGAGGGGCAGGGTGGGGTTCCAGTTGCCCCCCCCACTCACTTGCTGTCCAGCAGGTCCATGATGGGCTGCAGGACGTTGTCAGCATCCTGTGCGACGCTGCTGCAGGTGCTGGCGGGGACGTTGCCGGTGCCCTTCACCTGGCTCAGGATGTCACCCATCTGCTTCACGCACTCCTCGATGTGTGGCTGGAAACTGGGGACCACAACACACAGGCAGCTCAGCACCTCCTCCCCAGAGCCCCCAGCCTGGCCCCAGCCACAGCTTCTGGACCCCCAGACCTCTCCTTTGCCCGCTGCCCCTGCCCTCCCACCCAGCTGTACCTGGTGGCAAAGACTCGGCTCAGATCATCCAGGACGTTGTTGAGTTTCACCTGCAGCTCCTTGAGGATATCACTGGCTTCTGTGTCCAGCTGGAGGAGGGACAGGTTGGGGAAGCTGACAGGGTCCCTGAACCAGCCCTCAGAGAGGTTTCTGCACCCCAAATGCATCTCTGGGCAGGGTGAAGCCCTTCCCAGTCCGACATGGTGGGAGAGCAGCGTGCCGTGGGGTGGGACGGCGTGATCCCACACAGGAGTGAGGAAGGGGTCTGCTCCCAGCACCGGGAACTGGGGAAGGGGCTACTTCTGGGGGAAGGGAATGATCCAACCTCCCACAGGGCTCCCTCCTGGAACCCCCCCACACTCACGTCCTTCCCACCCATGGCTTCAAACATCTTCTCAAGCTGGACACGGAGCTGCTGGATGTTGTTCATCAGGATGCAGGGCTGGAGGGGTGGGATGGAGAGGGGCGTCAGCACCAATAAATATGGCTGGGACAGCTGCCCACAGCCCCAGGACCCTCCCGCCCTGCACTGGGGGACATCAGGACAGGGATGGCATGGAAGCCACCCTGGCAGCGTGTCAGGAACTGCCATGAGGAAGGGACCAACCCGCCCTGGAGCTGAGGTGACAGCTGGGGCCACCGTGTGGGGACAGCAGAAGTGAGATACATCACCACTTTCTCCTTCTCCTTGGAGCAGTACGAGGCAAAATCCTTGGAGATGATCTCAGCGTACTGGAGCAGCACATTGCTGATGGTCTGCAGCCAAACAGGGCACCAACGAAGACACCCAGACAGCAGCAACAGAGGGGAAGGAGGGAGAGAAGGAAACCATGAGTCCCACAGCAGCGAAACAACCTCGTATCTGGATACATACAGGGACCCCCAGACTCTCTGGCCTCATGAATCATAGAATCATGGAAGGATGGAAAAGCCCTATCAATTCAAGTCCAACCATCAGCTCAGCATCACCACCAGGTTCATCACTGAACCATATCCTCAAATGCCACATCCACATGTTTTCTGAACACTTCCAGGGATGGTGACTCCACCACTGCCCTAGGCAGCCTGTGCCAGGGCTGAACAAACCTTTCAGTGAAGAAATTTTCCCAATATCCAGCCCAAACTTCCCCTGGGCCAGCCTGAGGCCATTCCCTCTCCTCCTGTCCCTGTTCCCTGCGAGCAGAGCCCGACATTCCCCGGCTGCCCCCTCCTGACAGGGAGTTGTGCAGAGCCACAAGGTCCCCCCTGAGCCTCCTTTGCTCCAGCCTGAGCCCTTCCAGCTTCCCCAGTTGCTCCTGGTGCTCCAGCCCCTTCCCCATCTCTGTTCCCTTCTCTGGACATGCTCCAGCCCCTCGATGTCTTTCTTGTCGTGAGGGGTCCAGAACTGACCCCAGGATTTGAGGAGGGGCCTCAGCAGTGCCCAGCACAGGGGACAGGCACTGCCCTGGTCCTGCTGGCCACACCACTGCTGGTACAAACCAGGTGCCATTGGCCTCCTTGCCCACCTGGGCACACCTGCCTCACGTTCATGCACCAGGAGCCACATGGGCACAGCCACTGGAAGCCAGATCCAGCACAACTGGTCTCCATGGGCAGCTCCATCACCAGCACAGCTGCGAAGGCAACAGCCACCAAGCCTGCATGCAACTCCTTCCTATACTGCAGCAAGCCAGTTTTAATTAATCTATATTAATTAAGTAAATAACGAATCAATTAGCTCATAATTAATTAAATAATCTCCTGTGCTAGCAAAGCTGGGAGTGTCCCAGGGTGTGCTGGTGGTATATTGGCTGCCCACAGTCGGATGAAGGGGGCACAGAGAGCCCAGAAGCCCCAGCCAGGGCTGGGACTGGGGTCCCAGGGGTGGTGCTGACCCCTGCCCTGGGAGGTGCCCACCTTGGCAAACCGGCGCATGTAGTGCCCCACAATCTGGGGGTCGGGGCACTCCAGCTTCTTGATGATCTCAAAGCTCTGGTTGAGCTGGGAGAAAACGTCCACCACGGAGCAGGAGAAGAGCGCGTGCTCCGAGGTCTGCTGGAACTGTGGGAGTGAGACGAGGTGTCAGCAGGGCGTGTGGGGGAGATATTGGCCCCAGTCAGGACATACTGGGCATACTGGGCCCCCGAGACTGCGTCCCCAGTCCTGTTCATACCCCATCCTTCTTGTCCCGCTCCAGCGCTCCGTGCAGGAAATCCCGTGACACCTCTTCATTCTCATCCAGCCACTGGATGACGAAGGGCTCGAACCAGCTGGAAGAGAGACCCATCCGTGGTGAGGCCAGCAGCCCTCGTGGTGCCCATCCCCCTCCCCGGCCCCAGGGCTGCACTCACGCAGGGTACTCGGGCACGCGGCTCTTGAAGGAGGGCAGCTCGGTGACGTACTCGTTGTACAGCCACTTCACCTTGAAGTGCAGGTTCATGTAGTCTGCGCTCTTGCACAGGCGGTGCTTCTCGTGCTCTGCACGGGGAAAGGGCGTGGGGGTCACTTGGAGTCCCAAATCTGGGGGTTGGGCTCCCCAGGGGCAGCTCCAGGGTAACATGGTGAAGGTGGAAGTGCTTCTAGGGGGGGTTAAGCTAGGCATGGACGATGAGGAGATGAAATGGGTTTGCCCAGGGAACAGGTGAGGTGTGAGCTGAGGACAGCTCCTGCCTGGTTCCCCCCTCTCCGGCTCAGGGTGGCAGGCAGGACTCACCCTCCATCGCGTACTTCATGTCCTGAGCAAAGAGGTTCCACATCACCTCAGCGCTGATCTTCCCCACGTTCAGTTCCTGGGGGAACCTGGGGCGAGGGGAGAGTGTGAATCACAGAATCATTCAGGGTGGAAAAGACCTCCAAGGTCATCAAGTCCAAGCTGTGCCCAATCCCCACCTTGTCACCAGACCAGAGTACTGAGTGCCACGTCCAGTCATTCCTTGGACACCTCCAGGGATGGGGACTCCAAACCTCCCTGGGCAGCCCCATCCAATACTTGACCACCCTTTCCATTAATTCTTCCTGAAGTTCAACCTGAGCCTCCCCTGGCACAGCTCGAGGCTATGAACACGGGGTGAACCGGCCCTCCACGTGGACAGCATCCCTCACACACCTCCCAGCAGCCTCAGCCTTCCCATCTGTAGAATGGATGTTACAACCACTTCCAAAGGCCTCAAGATCCCACTGCCTCCACCTGGGCACCCCCTGCGGGCACAGCAGCATCCCCCTCCCCAGCACCTACTCACTGGTTCAGGCAGGGTGTGTAGGAGTTCTTGTCCTCCTCGATAATAGAGACAATCAGGGTGATGAGCTTGGACCAGAAATCCAGGTTTTTGATGCTGGGGCCCTGCTCCTCAGGGGGCACCTCGCCTTTCTTAGTCTGGAGGGATGGGGACACAGTGGAGACTCCGGTCACCCCAGTGCAGGGCTCAACTTTGTGTCAGGGCTAACAAGGGGGCAAGAGGGAACACCCTGGAGTCCCCATGCAGCCCCCTCGTCTGTCCTGGTCTCAACCCCACAGCTCAAAGCCTGCCCAAGCCTTGGGGCTTGTTCTGCACAGGACTGAGCACTCTGGAGAGGGAGCAGGAGCACGAGAAAAAGGAGAAGGGCGGGGGGTGGGGAGGTCAGTGCCCGGCACCCCCCTGCCCCACGCACCGGATCTGTCTGGTACTCGCGGCTGTAGAGCTCGTGGCAGTTGTTGAAGATGTACTCGTAGGTGGAGTTGAGACAGGCCTTCACACAGTCCTTCACCACCTGGCTGGCTCGAGGAGGGCTCTGCAGCTCCTGGACCTGGTGTGCAGGGAGGGTGTGGTGTTCAGAGCACCCCAGACAGACACCCAGCCAGGAGCACCATGGGCCAGCTCAACCCCAACCCCCAGAGAACCAGGCCCAAAGAGAGCCAGGCTCCCTGAGGGGCTGGGTGAGTGAGGCCCCAGCAGTACCTTCATCCGAAAGAAGGTGATACTGGTCAGCAAATCCACCGTGGACTTGAGATCCTGCAGCCGTTCGGGGCTGCTGGCAGGGAAGTTGTTCTGGGAAGGAAAGAGGGGAGCTGCCCTCAAAACTCACAGGGGCAAGTGAGGGTAAGGGAACAGCCACCTGCTGCTTCGGGTGGGGACACTGAGGCAGGGCAGGCACCTTACCCGGTACATGGAGAGGTCGATGCGCAGGGAGTTGTGCAGCTGGTCCAGGAGTTTGACAAAGCGATCTTTCTGTGGAGAAACGCCCCGGGGGCAGGTGAACAGGGGAAAAGGGGGAGGGACCCACCCCCTCCCCCATCCCTTGTCTCTCTCTGCTCTCAGCCCAGTCCTTGCTCATCCCTCTCCTTCCTTCCTTCCTTCCTTCCTTCGAGCCCTGCCCGCAGAGAAGAGCATCTCCTTGCTGGTGGCTGGGGCCCACTTGAAGGCCTCAGCAACTCCTGGGGCACATGTGGCCGTGCCAGGTGTGGTTCAGGATGGAGAGGTGGCACCACATGTCCCCTGTCATTGCTGGGAGGCTGACAGGCTGCTCTGTCTGCCCTGCCCACTGGAACAGCTCTGAGCCTGGGCTCAGGGCAAGAGTTGGGAGAGAGGGTGCAGGATCAGTAGCCACTCAACTGGGGCTTTCCAAGAGCTCAGGAGAAAGGGTAGGGAAAGGATGTACAGTGGTTGCCCATCTTCAGGGTGGCCCCAGGAGTTGAACATTTCCATGGACTCCTCACGTGTCCCACTGGGCTGCATCGAGGGACGTGGGCAAGGAACACCCCGTGGCGGGGGTCTCCATCAGGGCTGAGGGGCTGTAGTTCAGCTCAGCCCAGCTCCCACCCAGGGAGCACAGGGCAGAAGGATGCAAATCCCATCTGGGATTGTGGATTGGATCAGGGGTCAGAGCTGATGGCAAAGCAACTGGTCACAGAACCCCAGACTGGTTTGGGTTGGATGAGACCTAAGGACCACCTTGTTCCATGCCCTGCCAGGGGCAGGGACACCTTCCACTAGACCAGGATGCTCTAAGCCCTGTCCAACCTGGCCTTGAACACTTCCAGGGATGAGGCAGCCATAGCTCCTCTGGGCAACCTCAGTCCTCACTCCCTCACAGGGAAAAATTTCTTCCCAATATTGGCCCCAAAACGTTGTTGGGGAGCATTTCCCTTTGCGTTCCTGCTGGTGGGGAGGCTTTGGGCAGCCATGTGGGCCCCCCATGAGAGCCCTGGGTTCCCCCTCAGCACTGGCTGTACCGGGTCAGGGCTGACCCGCAGGGCTCCGGGGAGCCCGGAACAGCGTCTGAGTCCTGGGTAAGGACACGGGGGCGGGACGGGGCAGCGAGTCCATGGCTCGGCCACACCCACAGCCTGTGCTGGCCACCGCAAACCTTCGGCGCTCGCCGGGATGGCCCAGCCGGGCCCTGGGCCGGACCGTGCGTCCCCGACACCCAAGGAACGGCTGCAGCACTCTAACACTGGACACGACGGGTACTCAGGGTTAAAGCGGCATGGCCGGGCACTTTAGGACCCAACCTTAGGCTCTCTAAAAAAGAGAAAAAGACAAGTTTTTAAAATCCTCCATGTTAGAGAAAAGGCGGGTTTCTGGTACGGCTTCCTCCTCCTGCGTGATCCGGAGGCACAGCTCGCTCGGCTCTAGCTACCCCCTGCGAGGTGAGCCAAAGCTGCCCGGAGCTGTGCTCGGCCCTGGCTGTGTCCCTGGCTACCCAGCTCCTTGCTGCACCCGGGGCTGGGCACTGACCCTGGCTCGACCCATGCGCATCCAGAGCGACCATGTCCTGCCTCTGGGATGGCACGGGGGAGCCGAGGCGAGGGCTCAGCCCCTCCTCGCCCATGTCCCCGAGGGGCACCCGGCCCTGCCGCAAACTCGCCCCACTCGGCACCCAGCGGTGCTGGCACAACCGGCTGAGTTTGCAGCAGGCCAGGGTCCCCCAAAGCACACGAGGCTGTGCAAGACTCCCCACAAACTCCAGGGGTGGCTCATGGCCACATGCTTCTGATTTTGCCACCAAGGTGTCCCCTCTCCTGGCATGCTGTCACCCAGCGTCCCACTTTGCTCAGGCTCCCACAGTAATTAGGGGAGCAAATTGAGCCCTTCTCCTGGCAAGGTGGTGGCCCTTTTCCTTCCTGAGAAACAAGAGCGGGATGATTTTTGGGGCAAGCAGAGGCTGACACCACTGCTGCCTGGCTGCAGTTTGGAGTGGGGTGTTTTGCACAGCTCGTTTTGCTCCCCGAGCCCCCCACCCCCTCCCACAGAAAGGAGAGAAAAAGAAAAGAATGTTTACGCACCATGGGACTTACCCCGAAATTGGAGGCGGCAAAGCGGTCGGAGGCGTTGACGTTGCTGGAGGCGGTGGTGTGGGCATAGTAGGCGTTGATGTTGGCCAGCAGGGTGCTCATCACCGCCGGCACCCCAGGGCACATGTACTTGGAGGAGAGGCAGGCAAAATGCCTACGGAGAGAAGTGGCAGGTGAGGGCTTTGGGCCATGGGAGGGGATGCAGGGTTTGGGGTGCATGAGTCATTGAATCCAAAAGCATCCCAAGTTGGAAGGGACCCTCAGGGATCATCAGTGCAGCCCCTGGCCCTGGGCGTCCCTGAGAGCGCTGTCCAAACGCTCCTGCAGCTCTGGCAGCCTCGGGGCCGGGCCCATTCCCTGGGGAGCCTGGGCAGTGCCCAGCAGCCTCGGGGGGAAGAACCTTTCCCTGAGCTCCATGCCCAGCCCTGACACAGCTCCAGCCGTTCCCTGGGCTCCTGTCCCTGTCCCAGAGCAGAGCTCAGCCCCTGCCCCTCCGCCTCCCCTCGGGAGGAGCTGCAGCCCCCAGGAGCCTCCCCTCAGTCTCCTCTGCTGCAGCTGAACGAGCCAAGTGCCCTCAGCCGCTCCTCAGACCCTTCCCCAGCTCCGTGTCCCTCCTTTGGACACTCTCCAACAGCTTTGGATCCTTCTGATCTTGTGGTGCCCAAACTGGACACAGGACTTGAGACAAGGCTGTGCCAGAGGGTGTTGGGAAGGGGAGGGATGGGTGCACAGGTTTGGGGCAAGTCCTGGGGCAGGAAGGTGGGTGCCAATGGCAGCAAGGGAGGATGATGGGGACAGTAACCCTCCACCTAGGGGGTGGGTGCAGCCCCTCTGAACCAGCTGGGAGTAGGGGACTCACGTCATGGCCTGGTAGATGGACTCCACCCCATAGCGCATGGCAAACTCATCCACAATCTCCTGTGCTGTCTCATCAAAGTACACCTTCCAGGCATCATCCCCCTTGGCATCGGGGATCTTCACCACCCCGTTGTTTTGCAAATCCGTCACAAAGTGGAACAGGTTCTGGAGGTACAAATGAGTTCTGTGAGCTCCCCAGGGCGTGTGGTAGCAGGGTGGCATTGCTGGGGAGTGGGCTGTGCCCCCTGTGCCTGCCTGGGCTGCTCACCTCGTGCAGGCAGGTGTACTGAACATGGTAGGGAGCCACCTTCTCCTCGCCCTTGATCTCCACGCTGATGTGCAGCCGGATGGCTCCTGACACTGCTGACTTGTCTGTGCGCTTGTCTGTGGGTGCAGGGAGAGGGACAAGGCGTGAGGCTTCCCTGGAGTAACCCTGCTCACTGCCAGCCCCAAAGAGGGGCACAATGCTCTGGTACAGGGCCAGGGCTGAGGGGACACTCGGCACCGTGTGCAACCAGGCTGAGCTGGGATTTGCCCACATGTCCAGCCACTGGAGACGTGGCCTTTCTGTGCCTCAGTTTCCCCTCTGCAGGGGGCTGGTGTTCTAGAACCTCCTGGGTAAAGGGTTCTGAAAATGACCCTGGGAAAACACTTGTTCCTGATGGCTTTTGATATTAAGTGTTTCTAAGAGCAGACCCTGCTGCATCAGCCATCAGCCTATGGCTGGCAGCACATCCCCCCTGGAGCCCAGCACCGGGGGTCCCATCCCCAGCAGGATGTGTCACCCCCCTGAGCCCAGGGCAGGGGTGGGGAGCTGGTTACCGAGGTTGTACCAGACGTCCATCTCCCCGCTCAGGGTCCGGACCTCGATGATGGTCTGGCCCAGGAAGTCGTCGGATTCCCTCTTGAAGCGCTGCTTGACACGGGACTTGATGTCATCGTCCTCGTCCCACACACGGACCTTGATGCGGTCAGAGGAGTTATGGCACTCGCTGGGGAGGCGAGAAAGGGCAAGCCCCAGGATGAGCAGGGAAATCTTTCCAGCTACTCCCCATCACTGCTTCCCTAAACAAAAGGGACCAGCCCAGCACGGAGCAGGAACTGGGGAAGAGAGCAGATGCGGGGGCACCAACCCTCCCCGGTGGGCTCTGTGCCACAACCAGGCAGCCCAGCACAGCCTGGATCAGCCCCTGGAGTCACACCCCCATGGCACAAAACAGCACCCCAAGGGTCCCCAGCACCCCCTCCACCCTCCACGGGGGCAGGACGAGGCCCAGCTGGCTCCCCCACCCTACAGGGACATGGCAAGAGCCAGCACAGCCTGGAACAACCATGAGTGGCCAGGGAGGGGAATGGGGAGACTGGGGGTGAACTTACAAATGGAAATTCTCCTCCCAGACTGGGTTGAGATTGCCGTAGATAGTTTTAGTCCTTTTTTTTGTCTTTCCAACCTGGACAGTGACATAGGGGTCACTGGAACCTGTCTTATCCTTTGCTTGCAGGCCCTGGGCACAAACCACTGCAGCACAGCAGAGAGAACAGACAGAGAGAGAAGTCAGTGCCACAGCCTCACCAAGACCCCCAAAACAGACACCTGTGTCCCCACAGGGGCTGAAGCTGCCTGGCAGAATGAGGGGTTGAGCAATGGGGACATCCCCATGGTCCCCAAGGCTGAAGGTGACAGGTTGCCTACCCGTGATGCTGATCTTGGCTGACCATTTGGAGGTGCCATCCAGGACGCTCTGCTTGACCGCCTTCATCTGCTGCGTGTGCGTGGTCTTGTTGACCCCAAACACCTCCTGGATCAGCTCAAATATCTCTGGCTTGTTGCGCTCCCGGATCTTCATGCGGTCCTTGAGCACCATGATGATGTTCTGGGTCCGATCCTCTGCTCCATGCTTGGAGCTCTTCTCCGCTGCCCCTGGGAGAGGACAGGCATGGGTGAGATGGGGTGGGGGGGCTGGTGGTACCCAGGAGAGAGACAAGAGCTCTCACAGGTTGGAGTGGTGGGCTTGGGGAGAGGACAAGAGGAAACGGCCTCAAGTTGCACCAGGGAAGGTTTAGGTTGGGTATTAGGGGAAACTTCTTCCCCGAAAGTTTTGTCCAGCCCTGGCATGCTGCCCAGGGCAGTGGTGGAATCACCCCTGGAAGTGTTCAAAAAACGTGTCTCTGTGGCACTTGAGGACATTGTTTAGTGGTGACCACAAGGGTGCTGAGTTGATGGTTGGACCTGATAATCTTAAAGGTCTTTTCCAGCCTTAACAATTCCACAATTCTACAATTCCATGCATTCATTAATTCAAACCTGGAGGGATCTATCCCCTGCCCAGGATGAGTCTGCCCTGCCCAACACTTCTCCCATGCCCACGTCAGGAGCGGAGCTCTCCCGGGCTGCTCCCTCCTCCCTCTCCAAGGTGAGAAGGGACAAGGCTGTGGGCCCCAGGTCCTTACTCTGCAGGCAGTCGGCGTTGAGCAGGTCCTGGCATTTCTCGTGGCACTTGACGCCGCACTCGGCACAGCGCATGCCCTGCCGGGCGATGCCCCACAGCAGCCCCTCGCACTCGTAGCAGTAGGTGGGGGTGGTGGCCGTCCACACCTCGAAGTTGTGGGGGGTTGTGCAGGAGATGGGGTACACTAAGGCTTGCAGGGTCTTCTTGTAAACATGGTTTTTCTGTGCAGGGACGGGGTGGGGGGAGAGAAATGCTGAAGCAGAGGATGTACTTGGGGACATGGTTTAATGGTGGTGGTGCTGGGTTGACAGTTGGACTTGACGATCTTACAGGTCCTTTCCAACCTCAATGATTGTGGATACAATATTGCTGCTAGCAAGAATTTTCTTGCTTCTTTCTAAGCCCCTGGGATATTTTTCTCTCTCACCAAGAGATTAGCAGAAGTTCTATAAACTATGAACACCTGTGACCTTGCAAAACTATGTTTATGGTACAGTAGAAAAATATTTTGACAATGGATGTTTTAGGATTTCTAGCCAATCCACCCAGGGGGTGGCTGATCCTTGTCCAATTAGACTATGAAGAAAAAAGTCTATAAAACAGTTTGTAAAATAACTAAATAAATCAATCTTGCTGCACAATTCCTGCCTGCTGGATCTTCTCTCCTCTCCTCCCTAGGCTGCAGGGTACAGTAATAAATGATCCCACAATTCTATCCCTGGATGCATCCATGAGCATCCTGGATACTCAGGCATCACCAGAGGATGCTGGTGGGGCACAGACTCTGCACCTCCACTGCTGGCCTGGCCCTCGAGGCTCAGTTTCCCCCTCCCAGCCATCCCCAACCCAGCCCACCCCAGCACCTACCAGCTCCTCATTGTTCAAGGTGCTCGAGGCCAGCGCGGATGTGATGCCCGCTTTCCTGGACTGGACCAGGGACTGTGGGAAAGAAAGAGAGTTCCCAGATCCAGCAGACCATGAGAGGTCCCTCCTCCACCCCCAGCTGGCTGTGAAACACCCAGGACAGACCCCAGTCCCAGACAGGGAGGGGTCCTGGCTGCACGGGAGGCAGTGGGGACAGCCCAGCCCCCACTAATGCCAGCACTGCTGTGCAGTGGGACTGGAACCAGTTCGGCAACCCATGGCATTCCCAGTTCAGCTCCAGTGCGGCAGAGCCTCTCACCACGTGTCTGAGACCCGGGGAAGATGGGGTAGGGGGCACTTACCATGGCCTGTGGGCAGCCAGGGCCAGCAAGGGGGGAATAAAGAGCCATTAGTGCAAACACTTCCCAGGAGAGCCCCTTCCCTGCCAGAACCGGTGGGAATTGGGGCAACACCCCCGCCTCCAGCACTGAGCAGTCCCTGGTGGGGGGGGGACTGTGTCCCCAAGCCACAGCACTGGTTGCAGCCTGCAAATCCCAGCAGGGAAAGGCAGCAGCCCTCCCAAAACCCCACACGTTGCCCACCCCATCACCCCCCACCCCCAAAACACCGACACAGCACAGTGCAGAAGCATCAGCGGCTGCCCAAGAGGGCTGGGTGGGGGCACCGGGTTGGGGGCAGCAAGGGGGCAGGGGGATGGCTGGGAGGCAGGTTGGGAACAGGAGGGTGGCACCCCAGGGAGGGCACACAGTGGAGCTGACAAGGTGTGAAGAGAGGGGGAAGGAGGAGAAGGACACCTGATTCTGAGGGCAAAAGGTGTCTGGTTTCCAAAATTGCTGTCTCTTATCATCAGGGGCGGGAGGGGACCAGCAGAGTGACCCTGTGCAACAGAGCCCAGGGGCTGGAGGGGACCCCATCATGGGGGGCCCATACACTGGGGGTCTCCAACCCCATAGACTGGGACAGTGGGGACAGGAGCACAGGGTCTGGGCAACTTGGAAAAGCCATTGCCAGCCCTCCCCTGGTATGGGGATCTGTCTATCCAGCACCAGCGTGGTCCAAGATGCAGGGACCTATGGCAGCTGGGACAGGAAGGGACCAGGGACACGGCACCAGTAAAAAAATGGGAAACCAGATGCAGCCGTGGGAAACCTTAGGCTGATGCTTGGGGTAGGGACCAGAGCTCCGTTAAAGAGAAGCACCCTCGGGTAAGGGAGAGCCCAGCTCCCCACTGCAAGGAGGGCCAGGAGCCCCCCAAAGCAGCGTGGGATACCCCCCGCCCCCCTTTGGCAGGGCTGGGGGCTCGAGGGCTGGCCGGCAGCCCCCAAGGGCGCTGTCTCTTTAACCCCTCGCACCGCGCTCACCAGATCGCTGACTAGAGGGAGAGATTTGCGTCCAGGCTTAATGTCGGGCATGCTGTTAATGCAGCGCAGAAACCTTACAGCCGCCCCCCTGCCGCGGGGAAGGCCCAGCCAGGCCACAGGAAAGAAAACAGAGAACACAAGCCATGTTAGAGGCAGCTGGGGAGCGGGGCACGGGCGGCGCAGTCCGGTGGGGCGCAGCGGGAGCGAAGCCGGCAGCTGTGGGGGGGTGCCTTGGGGGGAACCTCACCAAATCGCTAACTAGGGGGATGGGCTTTCGCTTGCGAATGTCCGGCATGCTGTCTATAATGATCAGCCCGCCACCAGGCCTGCAAGAGAGAGGAGAGTCAGCGGGGAAGGGGGAACTGAGGCAGGAAGGGGCCCCCTGTTGTTGCCCCGTGGTCACTCAGCGCTTTGTAGAATCACGGAATGGTTTGGGTTGGAAGGGACCTTAAAGCCCATCTCATTCCATGCCCTGCCATGGGCAGGGACACCTTCCACTAGATCAGGTTGCCAACCTGGCCTTGGACAGTTCCAGGGATCGAGGGGCAGCCACAGCTGCTCTGGACACCCTGTGCCAGGGCCTCCCCACCCTGACAGGAAAGGATTTCTTCTCAATATCTAGGACTTGGTGAATATGACTGCAAAGCAACCCCTGCGTGGTCTGGGACCCACCCATGGGATCCCCATCCCCACCACCAGCCCAGCCAGGGCAGGGATCACTGGATTAAAAACTGAGGGGGAAGGGGATTTTGGCAAAAACTGTGATTTTTCCCCACGTGAAGCGTGACAGTGAAACCCAGGAGAAAAGCTGCCCAGTTGGCTTAGTCAGCTTTGGCTTTGCAGCGTGAGGCTGGGGAGCTGGGGTTCCCTCTGGGACCCCAAAGGGGAGCACTGAGCAGGTGAGCCTCGAGTCCTGCTGCAAGGGAACCCAAGGCAGGAACAGCACCTCACAGCCCTGTCGGGAAGAAATCCCTGGAGTGATCTGGGGGTTCTCAGGCAACCTACCAGGTTCTGCCCAGGTCCATGGCAGAGGGCATGTCTGCAAGGGCAAGACAGGACTGAGACCTCCAGCCTGTCCAGGTGAGACGTTCAGGATTGCCCATGACACCGCTCCATGAGGGAAGCAGGAGTTGCCACCCCACCTCATCCCCATCCCAACTCACCTCCTCGCTCTCCCCCTTGGCAGCAGCTCTTGGGGTCACAGAGCGATGTCATGTCTGCTGGCTGCTCCAAAAGCACTGACCAGCCCTAAAATTCAGCTCCAAAAATCTGGCCTCCCTGCCTGCCCACAGCTCAGCAACCCTTCCCCACACAAGCTCACTGCTGAGCTCATTAATCACATCCTAATGAGGAGGGGGCTGAGATCCCGGGGGGCAGAGTGTACCCAGCTTCCCCTTGTACTCACCCGCCTTTGAACCACAGGGATTTTTCATCACCTTCCCCGCGGGCCTGGAAAACAAGGGACAGTGTCAGGGCACAGCAGGAGCCACCAGCATGGGGACAGCCCCCCAGGGCAGTGAGTGCTCACAGCACCGCAGGAGCATGGAAGGATGAGCAGGGTGGGCAGAGAAAAGTGTGTTCCAAAACCAAGGGGGCTCTTCCCAGCAAAGAGCTGGCACTGGGAATAAATATCTTCAGGAGGCCGAGCTGGGTGAGCAGTGGGTGGGCTTCAGCGGAGGGGCTGAGGCTGGCAAAGCAGGGGGATGGTTACACTGTGCGAAAATTCGGGGCTTGTGGGATTGGAGAAGCATCATACAGGCTCAGCAGGTCCTCAGGGACCCACAGCAGTTGGAAAGAAGAGCAGGGAAAAGCCAGAGCACATGGAAGAGGGTGTGTGTCCAGGGATCATCCAGCAGTGCCACCTCCCCTGCAGGGAGGGGATTATTTTGGAGGAGAAGGGCAGAGAGAGACCATTGCCCCTCCTTCATGGGCAATCCCTGCACACACACACACACACACAGGGAAGGCACACATGTGGCTGGGAGGTGCCAGGTGGACATGCTTACCTGCAGGCAGCCTACATCCCTTCCCTGCAGGAAGGGGAGACGCGGGTGCAAGGGCCATGGTGGTGGACAACTGAAAAGAGAAGCGGTGGGGAGGGGGATCGAGACCCCGGGGAGCGAATCCAGAGCCAAAACAAAAAGAAAAGATGGAGGATGGAGTCTAAAAACAAAACAAAATATTGTCAACTCAACAGAGGGGAGAGGGCGGGGGGCTCGCACCAGCACACGCATGCAGCACACACGGGGGGTCCTCAGCACTCCCGGCCCCTCCAGGATGTCCCACTTGGTGGGAATGGGGTTGTGGGCCACCACTGTTGGTACCCCCAGGTCCGTGGATGTCCCTGGAAGCTGCCCAGGTGTGGAAAGGGGCCGTGCCCCCAGCCCGGGGCCGCAGCGGTGGCCAGGGGGTCCTCACCTCCTGCAGCTGCATGCAGACCTTGTTGAAGGCTCTCAGCCAGTTGGCTTTGGCTCGTGCTTTGGGGTCCTGCACCTCCTCTTCTGCTGGCTCCCTGCAAGCACACACACCCCCTGTCACCTCCCAGCATGGCACCAGGGAGGGGGGAGCAGCCCCCACACCCCCAGCAGGCCTGAGGCTGTAATTTGGGGATCCTGATGGGCCTTGAGACAGCGTGGCCATGGCAAAACCCCCTCTTGGTACCAGGAAGGACCTGAAAAGGCAGCAGGTCCCACTGCAAAGGGCAGCACAATCAGGGCAGGATGCCAGGGAGAAGCCAGAAGCTTCCCCACCCTCAGGAGACCCTGCCCTGGGCACTCAAGTGACACCCAGGGGACAGTTGGTGACACAAGCGTGTGAATTAAACATCCCTTGCCCCCCACCTCCCCAGCACAACATCCTCTGGCCACTTCCTGGGGCAAAGAGCACCCAACACGCCGGTGGTTCCAAGCCCAGGGAAAACTCTGCCTGGATATGCTGGATGTTGTGGGTTTTTTTCCCCTCTCCTACAAAATCAAGACATGGAGGAAAAGAAAAGAAATCCTCCAAACATACCAGTCTCCTGGAGAGCCTGGTGTGATGTGACACTGGAGAGAGGAGCCCAGAACCACGCTAGGAAGAGGCCATGGGGTGCTCAGGAGGTGAACCTGCCCAAACCTGGGGGGCTTTGTCTGCTAATCTGGGATCCTCAGTGCTAACCAGGGATCCCCAGCATTAACCTGTGGTTCCCAGCACTAATCCACAGTCCCCAGTGCTACTCTGGGGTCATCAGTGCTAATCTGAGGCCCTTAGTGCTAATCTGAGGGTCCCAACACAAGCTGGGGTTCCCAGCACAATCCACAGTCCCCAGCACTAGTCCACGGTCCCCAAATCCTAGCACAGGACCCCCTGAGCCCCCTGCCCAGTGGACACTGCAGGCAGACATGACCTGAGGCTCCTGCCAGGTCTTGGGCTTAAATATCCATTTCTTTTAAAAACAACTCATTACACACTGTTTTAAATTAGAGATTCCCCATTCCTGGTCTGTAATTTAAACTAAACAAAAGGCTGAAAGAGCCCATCACAGTTCACCTCTGCACAGAGGAGTGACACTCACTGAAAATGGAAATGGTCAATAATGATATTTGAATCCTCTGTCCCCAAGATAGGAATCATTCCCATGCTGCACCAGGAACCTGACCACCAATTAATTCACCTGTACAGCACAGGAGGCCATGGATGAGCTTTTTCCAGGCTTAGGGAGAGGATTGACTCCCATGAAGGAAATCTCCTCCTCTGACCAAGCTCCACCCAGGGTGCCAAGAGCCTGTGCCAGAGGAGAGGAATCACAGCCCCGAGACCCCGTTCCCCCAGCCCCAGGTTCGTCCCAGGTTACGAACCTGCAGCCCTGGAGCCCCAGCAGCTTTAGCCATGCTTAGCACAGGGGGTGGCTGGGCCAGGGCAGTGCCCAGGGTGCTGGCTCTTGCCTGGGTAGCACAAGGTGGGCTTCCCCCATGGCTCAGGCACCTGGCAAAGCTCCAGACATGACAGAAGGTCCCTGGTCCTGCGCCAAGCACCAGCACCATCCCTGAGCCACCTCCAGAGCATCCTCAGTGCCTCCAGGCACAGTGCCATCCCAGGGACACCACAGCCCAGCTCCCCCCTCCTACCTCTCAGCTGGTTTTGGGGGCTCAGTCTCCGGGGCTGCCTCTTGCATGGGAACTTCCTCCTCTGCCCGCTGGGCCTGGAGGGCCTCAGGGGCTTCCTGGGGGGCAGAGATGTCCTTCTCCTCCTTCCTCTCCTCTTTCCTCTCCTCCTTCTTTTCCTGTTGCTGAGGCTTCTGCTGTGGGACCAGCTGGGGTGGCTGCTGCTGCTGCTGTTGCTGCTGCGGGACCTGTTGCTGCTGCTGCTGCTGTGGCAGGGGTTTCTGTGGTGGTGGGTATGTTTCATGCTCAGGGGGTTCATAGGTGTCCTGCTCCCGCAGTTCCTCCTCCTCCTCCTCCAGTTCCTCCTCCTTGGGGTAGCCTTCCTCAGTCTCGCTGTAGTCCTCAATGAACTCTTCTTCCTCCTCCTCCAGGTAGAGATCATCATCATCCTCCTCCTCCCAGCGCGGCGAGTCCTTGCGGTAGCTGACGGAGCTGTGGCAGGAGTGGTAGGAGTCCCCGTCCCTCTCATCCAGCTCCGAGTCCCTCAGGCTCTCATTCTCGAAGTCCTCGCTCAGCTGGGAGCTGCCCTGGCTCAGCTCGGCCGACGAGGCGTAGCGGCTGCTCCCTGTGGGGCTGAGGGGCGAGGGGACACAAGGACAGGGCTCCCATGGGTCCGTGTCACCCCAGGCAGAGCCCCAGGGCCCCGCACCAGGGGCAGGAGGATGTGCAGCTCCCATCGGGAGCACTGGGCTCCTCATCCTGGGAGCCGAAGGCACAGAACCAGGAGAATCCTTGGGCTGGAAGCAGCCCCTCAAGCAGGTGCACTTGCAGGGTCTGACCTCCCTGCCTGCGCCTGGGCTGAGAGTGGGGATGGGGGTGACAGGGTCTGTCCCCTAGGCTCACCCCAGCCAGGGGTGGGGGCAGCAGCACCCCCAGCCAGATCCTGCCTCCTGCTGCTGCCAGACACCCTGTCCTGCCCCCGACACACAGATCTGTCACCCAACCTCTACCCTGACGTCTCAGTGCTCCCTGCAGCCCTCCCAGGCACCCCCACCCCAGGACACCCCCTCAACCCCCTCACTCCTCTTAACACCATCCCTACCCGAGGCTCCCCTCTCCACTCTTCCTGCCAGGCCAGACCCCTTCCCCCACCCCATGTGCCCCCCAGCTCTTCCAGGCCCCTCCTCTCACAGCTGCCTGCACTGGGGGGCCCACAGGGGCCCTGTGCCCCGGGAGGCTGCCAGGGACAGGGCAGCCCCATGGCTCCGTGGGGACAGGCTGACAGAAGCAGACATGCAGACAGGACAGGGACATGCCGAGGAAGAGGCCGACACCACGTCTCCAGCACTGGCAGCCAGGGCTCAGGGGGTGTGTGAGGGGACAAAGAGGAGGGGCTGGGATGGGCAGAGCCCAGAGTGGCTGAGCCAGGCTGTGGGAAGCCAGGGGACACGGCAGGGAAGAGAGTGCTGGGGGATGGCTCAGGCTAGTCCCAGCTGGGAGGGGTACTGGCATTATCCAGGTACCTTAGGAAGGAGCATTTGGGGCACAGGGATACAGGAGACACAGCTCACACCTGGAAACCCCACACCTCCCCATCCTGATCCTGGCCAGAGCTGGGAGAGGGGCCCTTGGCACATTGCAGGATCCCAAATCACTGCATGAGGCTTTTGCCCAGACAGGCACATCCTGGCAGGTGACCAGGAACAGGGGGTGGCATTTGAGTCCCCAAGGGCCCAGTCCCACACCTGCTGGCACGACAAGGAACGAGCAGCAGTGCTGCCAGACAGTCGCAGTGCCAGCAAGTGGGACCAGGATGCTGGGATGTCACCCCATGAAGTGGGGTGCAGCAGCAAGAAGGAACACCACAGGGCTGGGGGGACACCTGGAGCATCCCAATGCTGTCCCTGTAGCAGGCCGATCCGGGGCGGGGAGCGTGGCACAAGGCCGCCCTTGCCAGGACTGGTGTTGGCCTCACCATGGCTGCAAGGACCGACCACAGCACTCTGCGACGGCACACGGCACACGGCACAGGTAGCGACCCACCTATCCGATAGGTCTAGGGACCGCCTGCTCTCAAGGGAAGGCTGGCGGCTGGTCCGCCTGCTCGACTCAGAACCGGACTCAGCGTCGCTGCGTCCGTTTGCGGCAGAGTCTACGCTACCATAGCGTCTGCCAGGGGAGGAGAGGAACATGGTCAGCGAGCTCCCAGGTGCCACACCGCCGCCACCCGCCACCCCCTGCTGCCGTGGGGACGCTGGCAGGGAGGCTCTGTCCACTGGATGGGGCTGGCACTTTGGCCTGGGCTCTGCCACGTCTGTGTCCCCAGCCAGCCCACACCCCACTGTCCAGCTCCCAGCAGGACCAGCCAGGGGTGGGGGGCCCCAAACCCACTGAGGACAGAGGAGGGCAGTGACCCAAAAGAGTTTGAAAACTTCCTAGTGAGAAGGAAAGGTTTGGCTGGGGCTAGCACCACCCCACTCTTCCTCACCTCAGCATCCTTCCCTCTGTCACCCACAGCACCGGGAGCGCCATCCCTGGTGTCACCCTGGGGACCTGCTGGCCTCTGTCACCTGCGGGGGGGTTGAGAGAGCAGGTCCCAGGGTGAGCTGGCTGTGGCCACACTACCTGATGGGAGCCTGGTCCGAGTAGTCCATCTCGTAGCTCTGCATGGAGTCAGTGTAGGAGTCGCGGGAGCTCTGCTGCTGGTGCCTCATGGGGTACTGGTGCACGGAGGCGTTGGGCTGGGACGTGGTGTAGTAGGGTGGGGGGATGCTGTTGCTGGTCTCGCTGCGGTAGTCACTGTCCCGGTCGTCCACGGTACTGTCGGGGTCATCGTCTGCAAGGGGCCACAGTGAGTGGGGCAGGGGATGGCCCAAATCTTCCCCCCACGCTGCACAGACCCTTTAATGCCACCACTGTGTCCTCACCACTGTGGGACCGTGCTGGGAAGGTGGGCCCAGGGCAGGGTGAGGGGGGAGCTGACGTGTTCACAGCGCAGGAAGGGTTTGGAGGGATGAGGGGAAGGCAGAGGGGGAATTTGGGACATACAGAAGGGGGAAGAGGACGGGGGCAGGGACCCTCCCTCTGCCCCATCAATGTTCCACCACAGAGGCAAAGCCCGAGCTGCTCATTGCCACTGGGACACCCCAAGGGCACAGAGCCCCATGGTGCCATGTCCCCACCAGCCCATGGGGACAGCCCTGCCCAGGACAGGGCACCTGGTGACACTGTCCTCACCCAGTACAGAGTCATGGCACAAGGCCACAGGCTAGACCTGAGCTCCAGGTCCCCTGAGCCCTGGGCCAGGCAAAGAGGGATGTGCTGGGGACCCCCAGGCTGGGAAGAGACGAGTGGGCAGGATACTTACTCTGCTGTTCTCCCCAGCCAAAATAATTCCAGTTGCCTACAAAGAAAGGGGCAGAGATAATAAAGATGGAGGCAGCTGGTTGGGAGGAGCCAGCATCTCCCCAGAGGGCACACTGGGTTGGGGACACTGCCCTGGGGACAGCATCCAGGATGGGGCACACTGGCACTGGGACAGTGCCTGGGCCTGAACATGGTGACACCAACCAGGACTGGAGACCGTGCCTGGGGTGGGCATGGTGTCACTGACCCTGGCTGAGGACAATGCTACAGCCAGGCATGGTGGCACTGACAGGGGACAGGGCCTGGGGCTGGGCACAGGGGCACTGAACCATGCATGGCCCTGGGGTGGTTACAGAAGGGGAAACTGAGGCACGGGTTGGGACAAACTGAGCTGCCACCCCAAATGCCCCTGCAGGGCTCCCATCCAGCAGCCCCCAATCACCAGCCTGCTGCCCCTCGCTGCGGGGGGACCATCCTTACCAGCCCCACTGCTCCCATGCCCTGCTCCCTCCACCCAAAGGAAGGCTCACCCACTGCAGAGCAGGGAGACAGCAAAGGAACGCCAGCAAACACGGGAAGGACAACAGGAGTGGGGATGGGGACAGGGTATGGGGTGAAGCTGAGCCCCACTTAGGGCGGGGTCCAATGCCCCAAAGCAGATGTGGAGCCCACCCCTTAAAATTCCTCATTGTGGGATTGGGGAGAAAGGAGGGTGTGGGGGTCCCACAGCGGGGCAGGGACAGGGCAGCACTTACAGCACTGCGAGCCATGCACGGGCAGAGGCTTTTCCTGCTCCTCCTGGAAGGCATACTGGGGAGAGAGGGGCTGGTGAGGGCTCCTGCTGGCAGCACTGCCCCTGCCCCCTCACCCAAGGCCTGGCTGCACTCACATCATCCTGGTCCCGCATCGCATTGAGCTGCTCCAGCTTCTTGGCCCAGTACCTGGCCTCCTCCTCAGGGATATCTGCGAGGGCAAAGACCCCAGCTGGTGCACAGACCTCGCCCAAAACAGCCCTCGAGCTTTTGGGGCCACAGTATCAGACCCTCAGCCCCAGCTCCAAGGCTCATGAGCATCCTTGGGGCTGAGGGCAAGGAAGGACACGGGCCGGGCCTGGGGGCCAGGGATGGGGTACCCACCCAGCGGCAGCTCAAAGCGGGTGTCAAGGAGGATGCGGTGGAAAGTCGGATCCTTGGTGCCCGAAATCTCGTTGTCGGTCATGATGACCTGGGAGTCGAGCGTGAGCCATTCCCCAGGGCCCTCCTGTGGGGTGGAAATGGAGTGAGGAGAGCTCCCAGACCCCCCTTTCCTGGCCCCACAACCCCAGCACACAGAGTCTGGCCTCAGGCAGAACGGGGAAAGCTCTGCTTGGCCCAAAGGACAGCTGGGGGTGGCACAGGTCTCTTGGGGTTCAGCAGGGAGATGGTTGTGCCCGGCTCCCTACCTCATTGGACTGCCGGATGGTCCGGAGGGGGATCCACACCGTGCCCACCATGGTGTCCCAGATGAGCCCCTTGTTCCACACCTCCACAGTCAGGCCCAGGTCCAGCCGATTGATCTCACTGGGGACAGGAAAGGTATCAGGTCATCCCCCATGAAGTTAACCCCCCCTAGGTTACCCCTTCTCAGCAGCCCTCCGGGACCACCCCAGCTTCTACCTGTCCCCTCGGGCCCAGGACTCAGGTGAGCCCCCCAGACCCGGGGTCAGGGCAGTGGGGGGCTCCCTGTGTTATTTATGGGGGTGAGGGGAGCAGCAGGGATGGGGGAGCTCAAGGGGACCCCTGGACACTCACAACATGAAGTCCTGCTCCCAGGAGGGCAGGTTGCCCCGCACCGCGATAGTCGTGCTCTTGACATTTTGCACCTTCAGGGTCACGTAGGTGTTAAATTTCTCTGTGGGAACAAGCAGAGGGTGAAGTGACCCCCAGTGTGTCCCCAACCCCCGCCACTGCCCACTGCCACCCACACACGCTTCCCTCAGCACGCCAGCCCCAGGACGGATCCTACATCCAGGGCTGGTAGGATGTGAGCCCCCCGCGCCTGTCCAGGGCACCCCCATCTCTGTGTGTGTCCTCCCAGCTTGCCAAATGATGCCTCCAGAGCTAAGGGTCCCCTCGCCCCCCGTCCCCAGCCCTTCCCCTGATCCCACCACATCCGACCAGCCCAAGAGCCGCCCACCCTCTCCCCTCAGGTGGGCAGGCAGGTGGGGTCTCACTTACCTTGGGGCCCATCATACTTGGCCTTTTTAACTGTGGGGACAAGGGGAGAGAAGAGAAACAGGCTGAGACCCTGGGGGAAGGTTGGGGATCCCCACCAGGGTGTCAAGGGGGTGGGAAGACCCCAGTCCTGGTTGCCCCCCACACCCCCCCCCAGCTGCCAGGTGGGAAAAGTGTTGGGATCCCCAATGCCAAATGAGGGTGGTGGATCAGACATGAGACGGAGGTGGGCATCAGAGGGGAGCAAAGGCTCCCCCAAAAAACCTGCTACTCTGGGACAGCTTGTAACCCCAAATGACCAGCCTTCCTCTGTTGAAGGAATGTTACACCCCCCAACCCCCTTTTGATTTGGGATTTATTTGGAGAAACAGATGATGTTACCATCCATATCCAGAGGGAAAACCTGTGGTCTGGGGGGCCCTGTCCCCCATTCCAGGCCCAGTTGGGTGGCACTGGCCCAGCAGGACCAGGGTTAAGGCTCTCCCAAACCACTGACCAGGATTTCCCACAGGAAACCTGGTGGGTCGGGGGCCTGCCCAAAACCAGCCCCAGGGGTGGTGGAGACAGCCCCTCAAAATCTTATACGGCCCCAAAACATTGCCACTGCACCGCAGCCCTGTCTGCCCCCGGGGGCACTGTGGGGCTGGTTCCCATCCTGCCCATTGGGGTGTGCAGGGGGCCCTCCGATCCTGCTCAGCTCCAGGGGAAAACCCCCCCAGTCCTGGCTGTCCCCCCCCCCAGCTTTACCCAGTCGGGTAGGGGTCGGTCCCCAACTTTTGGCTGCAGTGGGGGAGGGGGGGGGCACAAGGAGCTGAGCACAGCCAGGTAGGGACGCTGCCAATGCCGGGGGGGGTGGCGGGGCCGAGGGGTGTCCTCGGGGCTGCCAGGAGGGGACCGGGCGGGGAGGGAATGACACAGCACCCGGAGAACGGCTAAATGACGCGGGTGCCAGCGGGTGCAGGACCAACGTGACCGAGGAGGGATGAAAATAGCCCTGGCGACATCAAAGGTAATTTGATTTCGGAGACGTGCCACTCGCCAGCCGTTTATCAGCCGCCACCAGCGCCGGAGGGGACGCGGGGCTGCCGCCAGAGCCACGTGCCCGGCAGGGCTGGGAGGTGGCACCAGCGGCCTCGGGGAAACTGAGGCACGGGGAATCATCGCCTCGGAAAACAACTGGGGACCCTTGGACTCGGCTGCCTGCCCTGTGCCACCGAGAGCTGGGTGACACGCTGGGTGGCTTTTTGTCCGAAGGAAGGCCACCAGCCACGTCACCGGCAGCCATGTTCCCAGGGAATCACAGGGCTCCAGGAGCTGCAGCTGCACTCAGGGATGGGGAATTCACACCTGGGGGGTGGCACAAGGCGCCAGGATCCCAAAGATCCTCGAGTGACACCAGGTTGGGAGCCTGGGGGCTGTCTGGGGATGGCTGGCATCACTGAGTCTAATAATGATGTAAATTAAATATAAGGTATTTATACATTATATGATACATATTATAAATTGATATTATTCTATTCTAATAGAGCATTTGGAGCCAAAACCTGCCTGTGGCTGACAGGGATCCCCTTCCCCCGGGCCCAGGGGCACCCACTACTCCTCACCAGCTGCTGCTTCCAAAAAGGAATGGGAGAGCAGAGGAAGGAAAAGCTCCAAAAATACCCAAGATGACAGGAACAAACAATTACCCAGGGAACACGTGGCTTTCCTGGCTGTCATCTCCTGCTAGGGAGAAGTCCTGCTGTCACCATCTGCGGGATGTGCTGCCCTCACACCCATCAAAGGGTCCCCAAAGCTAGCACAGGGGTGGCGAGTCCTGGGGTGCCACCCTGGGGCTAAATTCTACCTGAGTCCCCAGGCAAGGAGTTGAGGACAGTGTGACACTTGTGTGACACCAACAAGCTGGGATCTTCCCAGGCTGGGGGGATCTGGCTCCTCTCTGGGGACATTGACCAGCTGGGGAAATTGAGGCAGGAGGCAGCTGGCAGAGATTGGACTGGGAATGGCAGGAAAACTGGGCTGGGCTGTTGGCATGCCACAACAAGCCTGTCTGTCTGTCCACCCCCTGTCCACCCCCTGTCCACCCATCCTGCTGTCTGTCCATTTACCTGTCTCTCCACCCACCCGTCCCTCCGTCCATCCACCCATCCGTCATCCATCTTGCTGTCCATCCATCCACTCACCCCTCTGTCCATCCAGCCGCCCCTCTGTCCATCCAGCCACCCCTCTGTCCATTTACCTGCCTCTCCATTCACCCAATCTTCTGTCTATCCATCCATTCACCTGTCTGTCCATCTACCCGCCCCACCACCCACCATGTCTGTCTCCTGTGTGTCCACCCATTTACCTGTCTCTCCATCCACTCCCCTATCTGTTCATCCACCCATGCCTCTGCCCGCCCACCCCACTATCTGTCCACACACCCATCCCTACTACGTCCATCCCCCGATACATCTATCTGTCCATCCCTCTGTCTGTCCATCCAACCCTCTGTCCATCCCTCTGTGCACTCCTCTGTCCATCCTTCCATCTGTCCGTCCATCCATCCACCCTTCTGTCTGTCCTCTCCCTCTGTTCCTCCACCCCTCTGTCACTCCCTCCACCCACCCCTCAGCCTCCGTGCTCGCGTCTCCCATCCCCTCCATCCATCTGTCCCTCCGTCTCTCCATCTGTCTCTCCGGATGCCCGTCCGCCCGCCTGTCCATCTGTCCGTCTGCCTCACGCCACTCCAGACACCCCCTCCTGTCCCCACTCACCCCACAGTCCCAGGTCACTCCAGTGCCTGTCACCCAGGGACACCCCATGGCACGAAGCCCCCAGGGGCTGCACGTGGCCGCAGCCCCCCAGGAGGGGCAGGGAAAGCTTGGGGGAGGCTCTGGGGTGGCACCCCCGCCCCCGGGACCCCCAGAAATAGCATGAGAAGCGTGACCAGCGAGTGGTGACGGGGCACTGGGGGAAGCCCCAACCCACTCGGAGCTGTTTCTCAGCAGCCACCCCCAGCGCCGCCGAGGGTGTCACCACATGTGACAGTCCTTTACGTGGGAGTAAAGAGGCGCCCCCCCCGCCAGAGAATGGTACCCCAAATCTGGGGCTGGCTGGGGGGCACACGGGGGCATGCCAGTTGTGACACTGCCAGGGGAGAGGGGGCTGTGACAGCACCTAAAGGACAAGGACATGGCAGGGGGTGGGAGGGGGCACAGCCCCCATCCTGAGGAACTCAGGCAGCACCAGGAGAGCCCCATATTCCTCCAGATTTCACCTGGGGTGGGGAAATCCCAGACACCCTATGCCCCACCTTGTCCCAGATGTCACTCTGCCACCTCCATCCTATGACCCCATGACACACAAGTGCTACCCCATCCCCATCAGGGCCTTGGGAAGAGGGTAGAGGGATCCCCTTCCGACTTCTACTCCCCCCTTACTGAGCATTCAATCCAGAGTGACCAGCAGGGCTGAGGCCCAGCCAGCAGGACTCATCTGTGCATCGAGCTGGGCAAGGCTCAGTGTGCTGGGTGCGGGGATCCCCTCCCTGTGCACTCCCCCCAGTTCATCCCAGTATAGGGTGACCAGCACCAGATCCCCTAACTGGGCAGCAGATCCCCTAACACACCAGCACCAGAACCCCAGGCTCCTACCCTGACCCCCCCAGCTGCCCTGGCTTCCACCAGCATCACCATGCCCAGGTGGGGCAACACCTGCAGGGGCACAGGGGGCTGCAGGAGGTGGGGCTGGGGCTCGGGGTGTAATTTGAGGTGGGTATTTAGGGGTTCACAGAGGGACGTGGGGAGAGATTGTGGGATTTGGGGTGTATGGGGTCTGTTTGGGGGAGTGAAAATGTAGAGATACATAGATGGGGAAAGATGATGTTTGGGGTTGGAGGGATTTTAGGGGTCGAGGGTGCTTGAGGGTGGAATTGGGGGGTTGGGGATAGATGTGGGGTGCTGGGGGCACATATGGGGTGTTTTTCATGAGGGGGTGTTTGGGAATGCAGAGGGCTGTGTCTGCAGGATGGGGGTGCCTGAGGATAGGCGTGAGGGGTGGGGTCCTGGGGGGGTTGATTAGGGGGGTATTTGGGGAGAGATGGGATGGTGGGGGTGTACGGGCAGGGGTGTTTGGGAGGTGAGCGCGTGGGGGTCAGCGTTTGAGGGGGGTGTGGGAAGAGACGCGGGGGGGGGGGGCAGGGTGGGAAAAAGGGGGCTCCGAGGGAGCGGGAAGCTGGAGATTGATAGCCAGGGGGGTGGGCGGCACGGGGGGATCCCCCTCCCCACGGCGGGGGAGGGCTACGGAGGGAGCCCGAGGGGGGCTTATAGGGGAGCCCCCTCCGTCCCCGGCAGTGGGAAGTTATGGGGGGAGCTCCCTCGCCACGGCGGTGGGAGGTTATGGGGGAAGCCCGGGAGTTGTTACGGGGGGAGCTCCCTTCCCAGGGCGGGGTGGGAAGCGGCGGGGGGAGAGCCAGGGAGGGTTATGGGGGAGTCCCGTCCCTCCCCTGCCGTCCCCATGGGGCGGGGGAGGCGCAGGGGGAGCCCCGTCCCTCCCGGCAGGGTTTAGGGTCAGGGTCAGGGTTCGGGGGGATCCCGGGGGGTTCCGGGGGGATCCCTGTGCGGGCAGGGCGCGCCCACAGCCCCGTCCCTCCCCCACCCCCACTCCCGGCTCCCGCGCCGCGCGCGCGCCCCCGCCGGTTCATTCATAAATCCACGCGCCGGGTGCTTGTGAATGGAGCCGTTCCCACGACCCCCCCGCCCCCCTGCTGCCCACACTCCCCTCAGCCCCGCCGGCCCCGCCGGCCCCGCGCTGCCCCCTCCCCGCCCCGAGCAGAGGGGCTGCGGGACGCGCCCCCCGCCCGGTCCCCGCGGCCCGTGCCCTGTGCCCCGGTACCTCCGACGCAGAGCAGCGACATGGCGGCGGTGTGGGTGCCGGGGGGCGCGGGGGGCGCGGGGGGCCCTGGCCGCCGCCCGGCTCTAGCGCGCCGCCATCTTCCCTCAGCACCGCGGACAGCGCCTGACGTCACCCCCGCCCCCGCCCGCGCGGCGCCGCCCCCCGAGCCCCCCCGAAGCCCCCCGAGCCGGGGCCGCGGCGGGTCCGGGGTCCGGCGGGGCGGGACGGAGCGCGGCCACACCCGCACCGCCCGCGGCACGGCCGGAGGCTCCTGCCCGAATCCGAGGGACTGTGCTGCCGGGGGGTGGGGTCTGGCTGGCTCCTACAGCCTTGGGGGGCTGTCGTGCCCTCCTTTCCCTGGGAGGGTGGGGTCGTCTGGTTTGTGCAGCTGGGGGCGGGGGGGGGGGGGGTGTCCTGCTTGCACAGCCTTAAGGGGGGTGGTTTTGGGGTGCAAAATTTACCTCACCCCCCCCGGGCAGCGCTGTGCATGTCCAGGGATGGGTCTGAGCAGGTGGGGGCACACTGTCGTTGTCACTCCCCCATTGTTGTCCCCTCTCTCGTCTCGGCCACCAAATGTGACATCCCAAAGAGATGCTCAGCTCTGGGAAGTGATCCCAGCTCAGGGGCTGCAGAAGCTGCCGTGGTCCCAGACAGGGACAGCACCCAGCTCCAGATGCTGACCCTCATGGAAGGGGCCCCACATGAGGGTAAAGCAGAGACCTTCACCTCCATCGCTGGGGGCACGAGCTCAGACAGGGTTTCATCCTGTCCCCGCCTGCTTCCTCTTGCCGTGGAGCCACGTGATGGACTCACGCTCCCATCCTGCTGGTCCTGGTGGCTTTGTGGCACAAGCAAAGGTGTCACCATGTCACTCCCATGGGATCATCGCATCTTGCAGGGAGCCGCAGGAAGTGGGGTCAGGAACACCAGGGGCAAAAGAAGATGCCAAGGGCCACTGGGGCACGGAGCAGCGAGGGAAGATGTGCACACAGGGTACCTGTGCGACTGGGTGCCCCGGCCTGACCCTGCTCACTGGTCTCGCAACACTAATGAGGGGTCCCAAAAGAGCAGCAGGGCCTGACCTTCCCAAAGCAGTCCCAGGCCGGGGGTGGGTCAGGCCCCTTGACAGTGCAGGACGGGAGCCACCGGTGGCAGGGAACATGGGAGCTGGACATCCGTGTGTGCCCTCACACACCTGCACACCCCCTGTCCCCCACACGTGTGCACACAGCCCCTCCTGAGGTGACAGCCCAGGCAGGGTGACCCAGTTTGGGCAGCAGGGAGGCCCACGGGGCCGGGCTGCAAACAGCCCCACTGCCATCTCCCTCCCTTTTCCCTGGGGGACACTGCAGGGACACCGGGTACGGTGGGTAGCAATGGGCAGAGCCCTTCCTGCCAGGGAAACTGAGGCACGGATAGCTGGACTCGCACCAATGACAGGCCAGAGGAGGCAGGATCACCCTGGGCAATGCTGAGATGCCAAGGCAGGGCCCCCAGGTGCCCAGGCTGCAGCAGCTGGCTCAGCCCTGCCCCTTCCCTACCACATCCATCCTCCTGGCTCTCTGCTTCCCAACAGCCCTGCCCCAGGAATGGCAGAGCAGGCACATGCCAGGGTGAGTGCCAGCACTGAGGCTACCTCCCCCCACTCCTCACTCTGGGGGGCTCTCTCCCTTCTGCCCCCCATTGCCTGTCAAAGCCCTCCCAGACTCCCCTGACGATGGACCAGGACTGCATGGCACCCCAGCCCCGGCACACAGCATTTCCACAGCGCCCACCCTCGCAACCGCATCCTGGCAGGAGGTTCAGGGTCCCCCAGATGCCCCCAGAGCCCTTCCCCACAGGCAGGGATGTGCCAGAGGCTCTCCCCAACCCCACCAAGGCCTCTCGATGTATTTTTGGGTGCCAGCTCATAGCATCTCCTCCTGCTTTCTGCCAGCGCCGCAGCCCTGGGGCAGCAGAGCTGCTTCCAGCAGGACATGTCTGCTCCGCTCACCATCAGTGCATGGTCCACGTGTGCTGGCACACGTGTGACACCGACACACGCGCTCGTGTCACTCACACACACACACGTGTGACACCGACACACGCACTCATGTCATACACGCACACACGTGTGACACCGACACGCGCTCGTGTCACACACAGACACACGTGTGACACCGACACGCGCTCGTGTCACACACACACACATGTGACACACACAGACACACACACATGTGACACTGACACGCACACACACACGTTTGACTCCAACACATGCGCTCGTGTCACGCACACAGATACACAGACGTGTGACACTGACACACACACTCCTGTCACACACACACACGTGTGACACTGACATGCACTCCTGTCTCACACATACACGTGTGTGACACTGACACACGCACTCCTGTCACACACACACGCTCGTGTCACACACACAGACAAACAGATGTGTGACACTGACACACACTCCTGTCACACACACGCACACACACACACACACACGTGTGACACTGATACACGTGCTTGTGTCACACACACACCACACACACACACACACATGCCTGCCTGCGTACACACACCAGTAGTGCAGGCACACACACACACTCACATTCTCACACACCACCCTTTCCAATCCAAACAGCAATTCTGGAAGATTCCAAGCAGGAAGATTTTCCTTAGCTCAATCCATCTGACCCCCCCTGCACCCACTGCTGCCCAATGCCACCCTCCTGCCTCAGTACCCAGCTCTGAGCTGCAACCACAGCTCAACTTTGGGTTTATTTTCTGCCCCAAACCCTTGTTCGGATAAAAAAAGTCTCATTGGAAAGGGAAGTGTTCGTGAGAAGCTCCAGAGTTCTTTTCCCAAGAAAAGGCCTGGCTTTTGATCAAAAATAAGGATAAAAAAACTGGTAGTTAGAAAAAAAAAGTAAATCAGGAAGTAATCTCCGTGCCTTGAAATTAATTATTTCCAGGAGCTGAATTCCTGCAACTTGCCCCTCATGCTGCTTCCCTTCCCACACAGCCATCTCACCCATCCCAAAATCCTTTGGCACTGTGTCTGTGGTGGTGCCCGAGCCCCCTGGACCCCAGGCAGCAGGCTGGCTCCATCCCCAGAAGCTTCTTGTCTGAATATCCCCAAATGTCATCAAATCTCCAGCTCAGCACAAACCCAGCTTCTCCTGTGACTCCCGGGCCTTGAAAGCCAAAAAAAAACCCCCCAAACCTCCTCAATAACTTCCTCAATCCCTGCAGCAAAACCCTGGGGTTGGAAAGTCTGCAAGCAGCGGGGAGGAGGGCAGGGGGCACAGGGGGGAGGCAGGGCACCCAGCAGGGACCAGCTTGTCCCACTGCACAGCACTGGGAAGGATCTGACTGTCCCTGAGGATAACAAAGCCAGAGCCAGCTGTTCAGCCACGCATGGGGGTGGTCAGCCCACAACCCCCAATCTCCAAATCAAATCACAATTCCTGGGAGAACGGATGATAAATGGACATGATGACGTGGACAACTGAGAGCCTTGAGCACTCACCGGGGTCAGAATTGCCTGTGGCAAGCCCAAAATCCAGGATGGCTCATCCCTGGGTGGGGAGCAGGCTCAGAGGGAAGGGGGCAGATGTGATCCCCACTGGGATCCTTTGGAGAATCCCACAGTGCACGTGGAAACAGTAGGGCCAGAAGGATGTCACACCCTGAGGCACCTCTGACTTCCTTGGGCCAGGTCATGCTGAGACCAGGGTGACAGGGCCAGGAACCGCCAGTGCCCAGATCCTGCCCCCACACTGGGAGCAGAGATCAGCCCACACCGCCCTGCTGGTGCCTGGCTCCCCCAGACCCTCAGGTGAGATACCCACACACCCCGTTTTCATCCCTGAGTTTGTACAGAGCCGGAGGGGAGAAGGAGAAGGAGAAGGAGAAGGAGAAGGAGAAGGAGAAGGAGAAGGGCCCCTTCATCTGAGCACACGTGTGTTGGGGGACACAGGACAGCTCTGGAACAGGTGACATGGGAGCCCATCACCCACACAGGGATGTGTCAGGGTCCCTGGAGGGGGGCTGGCGGGTTGTAGGGGGTACCTGCAGCAGCCCCTTCCCTGGGCAGACAGAGCCAAAGCAACTCCCAAATCCTCCAAGACCCGGCACATCCCTTTGCTGTCCCACCCTCCAGGATCCCTCCGTCCCGCTGACGTGGGTGCTGTCCCTCCGGCGTGTCCAGCCGCTGGCACAGCCTCTGCCCGGCAGTGGCCACCCACCAGCCCACCCAGAGCAGCCGACCCGCCTCCCCGGGGGCAGCCCAGGAACTCCGGGACTGGGATTATTCCTCGCCTCCATCCCGCTGCTTTTCCCCAGGGCTGGGAGCTGCTCTGAGTGCTTTTTGAGGGAAAAAGGGTCTGTGATGGCACTGGGAGCAGGGCATCATGCCAGCCACCTCCTGGAGTAGCCGGTGGGGATGGAGGTGCCAGGCATGGCAGCAGCACCGGTGGCCGGGGGCTCGGTGAGGTGGCAGCTCTGCTACGACGTGAGGGCCAAGACCTGGTGGATGGTGAGTGAGGGCGGCCGGGTCAGGGGTGCAGGGTCAGCTCTTGGCTGTTTGATTTTGGAGGGGGGAAGCTGATCTTGGGAAGATGAAGGACTTGGGGCCAAGGACAGGGAGGTTGTGCCATGGCCCTGGCTGGGACCAAGGGAGGGAGGGTTGGGGTGGAACCCACTCGCCCACCCACGTGTGTTCAGGGATCATCTCCCTGTTTCAGGGGTTTGGATTTCTATTGTTTCCCACTGATCCCAGCCTTGCCCTGGCTCCCAGCCTGGCTGTCCTTGCCCCAGCTCACTCCAGGTGCTTGGCTCACGTGTTTTTGGAGAAATCTTTGCTGCTGGCAGGAAACAGCATCTCGCTGCTTGGCAGTGAAGGGCTCTGCTGGTGTGAGCCCCATCCCACCTCTGCCAGCCCCATCCAGTCCCTTCAGTTCCTGTCCTTGAGATGGTGCCAGCAAGGGGGCCTGGGTGTCTGTCTGTCTGTCCATCCCCCAGCACCCACCCTGGCCCAAGGCAGGGGCTGTGAATGGCCTTAAACTGGATTTAAGACTGCTTTGGGCACAGCCCTGGACTGGTTTTGGGAAGCAGAGAAATCTCTCTGCAGCTTCACAGCAAAACCTTGAGCTGGGGGATTCACTCCCCAAGCTCCCGAGAAGCCATCACCCTCTGCGAGGGACCCCACAGCTCTCCCAGGACAGGATAACTGGGAAGCAGACATGCTGAGCAGACTCCTGCTGGGAAGCACGAGCTGACACTCAGGCTTGCAAGGGAACCCTGCAAACCCACTCAGGGACAAACCCTGGGGACACTGGAGTGTCCCCCTCCTCATGCAGGGATGGTGCCTGGCATCATGCCAGCTCTGCTGCTGCTCAGGCACGGAGCACAGGGAGAGGAGATCAGATCCTGCCCTGCACGACCCTGCCGTGGGCAGCTGCAGTTTCCAGGGCAAGAGGCTGAGCCGGAATCAAAGGGCTGGAGGTGGGGGGCACTGGCAGCGCCCGTGCCCAGCGGGAACACGGTGCCCCTTCCCTCGGGATCACCCACGCTGCCCCAGCATCCCACTGCCCTGCCCGACGCCGAACAGAGCCGGGGCTTCAGAGCAAGAAAATCGGGCCTTTGAGGCAGCCCCCGCAGCCCCGCGCTGCCTCCGGCCGCAGCCGCTGGCGCGGGGAAGCTGGGTCGCGCCAGGACACGGGGGCGGTGGGTGACGCTCGGCCGGCCGGAAGAGGGACTGGCAGCAGCCCAGGGCCTCTGCGGGGTGTCAGGGTGACCCCACTGCTGCGTGCCCCGTGGTGCACCCACAAACGCTGGGTCCTACCCGGGTAGCTGGTGCCGTGGCGCTGCAGAGTTTGTGAGGGCTCGGAAGGGGGGATGGGTGCAGGCGCAAACGGGAGCCTAAAGCCCAGACTGGACCCAAATTAATCGCTCAGCTCACATTTCCCAACGAGGGACAAGCACATCAGCTGCCTGACCCACCTTCTCTGCCCGCACCCCTGGGAGATGCCGGCAGCCTGCAGGACTGTGTGTCCTCATCCTGGGTGCAGCAGCAATTGGAAAAACACTGTTTTGCTGAATCAGGCCTGAGTGGAAATGCTTTCACCAGAGACGACAGATGTGGGATCCTGCAGCCTCTCCCTGACTCCCATTTTGACATCTCTGGCTGGGAAAGTGCCCTGGGAAAGGCTGGAGCATTGCAGGAGCTGGTCCAGGTCAGCACACAGTCCCAGAACCAATTTTGCCCCACAGGTGCTCACCGCTGCACCCACCCTGGCCTGCTGGGGGGCACCTGAGAAGGGTTTTCTCAGCATTTGGGGTCCCCCGTACAGGTGTTTTGTGTTACTCCGTGGAAAACAGAATCAAATGAACCTTTCTTAAATGGCCCCAGCATCCAGCATCCAGGTTTTGCCTCAGCCCCTCCCAGCACACCCAGCTCCCAGCACGCATCCATCCACCGGGAAAGAATGTGTGATGGATTGACCAAAGGGGAAAAAAATTAATCAGGCTGGAGGTAGCTATGAATTACGTGGCTAAAAATATCTCTGCGGCATCTCCTGCCGAGACGTCCCTGAGCAAAGCCCCAAGGAGCCTGAATCTCTGCTGACACCCCATCGATCACCCCCTCCTCGCTGGGCAGGGCCAGCATCCACACACGAGCGCTCCGTGGGCTCGGCTGGCTCCAGCACAGCCGATTTACTGCTGAGCCCCGGCAGCGATGCAGAGGTTGATCCGTCAATGCTGGCGCACGAGTCCCTGAGTCAGCAGGTACCGAGCGCAGGGCGAGGCCGTCCATCCATCTCAGGGATGAGAGGCACGGGAGAGAGGCAGGAAAGCTGCTCTCCAGCATCCTTCATGGAATGGCTCTGTCGGGGACGGCTGCGGTGGGGTCCGCAGGTCGGGCGTTCACGGCCGCAGCGGCAGCGAGGTGGCTGGTGGTGCCTGGGGTTGGTGCCAGCCATGGCCCCTCCATGGCACTGTCCGTTTCAGGGACAGAGAGCACCAGGATAGTCACTGGTGGGTAAAACCAGGATCCTGCACCCCTCCATCACAACCTGTGCCCGGTGAGATGGGGGTGGCGGGATTTGGTGGGACATCCAAGTGCCATCGCAGCAACCCATGCCACTGACCTCTTCCCAGGCACCGTGGTTCGGCTGGATTTCTCCCAGTTTCCAGGGGGAATGGTGCTCCCCGTCCCCCCGGAGCCAAGGGCCCACCCCCACAGGGTCCAAAGCCATGGGGCTCAGCCCACCGGCACCTCCCCAGAGAGAGCACCAAGATGTCCCCAAGGCGCGGGTGGCTTCTCCAGGGCAGACCGAGCCGGGGCACTGCCCAGGCGGGGAACGCCAAGAGCCACAGGCGCCCTGCGGGAACTCGCCCGTGGGTGGGCACTAGATGGCAGCAGAAGAGCGCGCACGGCAGCAGGCACCGGCACGGGCACGAGCACCGGCACGGGCACGGGCACGGGCACCGGCACCGGCACGGGCACCGGCACCGGCACCGGCACCGGCACCGGCACGGCAACGGGAATGGGCAGGGCAATGGGCACCGGCACCGGCACGGGCACGGGAACGGGAACGGGCACGGGCAGTGGAACAGGCATGGGCATGGGAACTGGCACTAGCACGGGCACGGGAACGGGCACGGGCACCGGCACCGGCACAGACACGGGCACCGGCACAGACACGGGCACGGGCACAGGCACGGGCACAGGCACGGCACGGGCGCACTCAACCCCGGCGCCGGGCGGCAGCGCAGCTGCGTCCTGCGGGACTCGGGGCTCCCCGCGGGGCGCTGCGGGGACAGTCCCGGATGAGCCCGGGGACATCGGGGGTTCCCGCCGGCCGTCCCCGGGGTGGGACGCTCTGCCGTGGGACGCTCGGAGCAATTTGGGGCAGCTGAGGAGGGGAGTCGAGGTTTGCGGGCGACGGTGGGAGGGCATGAGGACAGGGGACATGGCAACCCTGTGGCACCGGACACGCGGCGTGTCAGGACCCCACGGCGGCTCTGTGGCGGGGGCACACGTGAGGTTCCAGGGGACACGGCAGCCCTCGGTGCCGGGGGCGGGGTGTGGGGGTGCTTGGGGAGGGTGCGGGGGGACACGGGCGCCCTAGCCAGTTGGCACCCAGTGTGTCCTGTGGCACACTGACACCTCCTGCCTGGGTGCCACAGCTTTTGAGGGCGCTCCCCTCACACCCCAACAAACGCACCTCCCAGGGGCTGCTCCAAAAGGCAGGGAAGAAACGAAATGGTTTTGCAGGAACACCCCAGCACCCAGGAAGAACCCAGAGCTGTGGGAGAAAGGTGCTTTCCTGAGCAGAGAGGGGAAAACCACCCGTGCTTGTGCACAGAGGTGCATACACACACACACGTGTGCACACGCACACCACACACAGAGGCACACGCATGTGCCAGCCCCCGTGCACACAAACACGAAAATACACGTGCATGCACACACTGTGCACACCCACACACGCAGCCCCTTGCACACACACCAACCTGCTCTGGCACACCTGGGCACGGGCAGGTGCCCGCACAGAGCCGTGTGCCCTCCTGTGCACGTTTGCAGAGCTCACACATGCACACACATCCCTGCAAGCACTCGCACACCCGTGCACACGCACGCACAGCCCTTCCCAAGGTTTCTCGTTAAAAAGTACCCGGGTAGGTAAATAGGGGGCAAGGCTGGGGGCCACCGGCGGGGGCTGGGGCCGGGGCGGCCGCGCTGGGGGGGCTCAGCCCAGCTGCTAATGACCCACGGCTGGTGCCAGCTCTCTAATCCGTGCAGAGGTTCAGGACAAACTGTACCAGCGATTATATAAACCGACTCGCCTCTATTTATTTAATTCCCTTTTATTTATTTACCGCTCAGCCAATTGAAGGCAGGGGAGTGTTGCATCCCCCAGCCCTCTCCCGCCCGGGCCACCCGCCAGCCGGCACCAAGGGCTGCCGTGTCCCCTGGAACCCCACGTGTCCCCCCGCCACAGAGCCGCTGTGGGGTCCTGACACGCTGCGTGTCCCCTGCCACAGGGTTGCCGTGTCCCCCGGCACTCGGCGTTGCCACAGGGCTGCCGTGGGTCCCACACGCCGCGTGTGCACGCGCGGTGCTCAGCGTGTGCGTGGCAGTGCCCACGGAGTGTGCCGAGAGCACAGCGAGGTGCACCTGCGTGTGCACACACATCTGCACACGCACAGGCGTGTGCACGTGCCCACGAGGCCACACGTGCACTTCCATCCACATGTGCATCCGTGCACAAGCACCCCCGTGTTTGCACACCAGCACCACGCAGGCGGCAGCTGCTCTGCAAGCTCCTGTCCCCCGACCCAGGAGGTGACACGAGGACACGAGGCCCCAGCCATGTCAACAGCCTGCCGGGGCCCAGACTGAGAACTGGGGGGGCGGGGAGGAGGAAGTCCCATGGGGAAGGCACAGGATTCTCTCAGGGTCCCCCATGCTCCCCTGGCACACGGTGGCACAGGGAGCTGGTGGGCTCCCACCCTGATCCCCTTCTCCTTTCACACGGGGGGGCTCGGGGAGCAGCAGAAGGGGGCACTGGGGGGATGCTGGACTGCATCCCGCCTCGTCTGCCCCCTCCCCACAGCATCGCCCACCCTTCCCCTGCCGTTACATAAAGGCCCGATGACAGTAAATCAAGGGGCAAAACGTCTCCCTCGAATTAATAACTGACTTCCTGCGGTTGCAGATTCACCCTCAGCGCCTGTTTGTACCCCCCCTTCCCGCCCCCCCGCTTGGGTTAATGCTCCCAGGCGCCGTTTGCCATTAACCAGCTCCAGCACCATGCAGAGTGAGAGGCTGGGGCCCAGTTATCCCAGTCCAGCCCGGGCAGGGATGTGGTGGGATCCCTGTCTCCATACATTCTGGTCCCACTCGGGCAGAAGTGCAGGACCTGTGGTTCTGCCACCACTTGCCCGGTGCCCTTGGCCATGGCACCCCATCAGCTCCTGTGCAGGGCCAGGGGCTGGGGACACGGGGAATAATGGGACATGGCCAAGGCTCCCTCCTGTCCTCACACCAGGTACAGGGTCCCCCCACACCCCCCCCACCTCCCTGCAGGCTGCCCAGACAGGGTCTGGCAGAGCCTGGTAATCTCCCCATTGCAAACGTTGCCACCCCTGGATCTGTGTCCTTCCCCCAGCAGCCTCTCGGTGCTCCCTGCACTCCCATTTTGTAACTGGGAGCAGGCCCTGCTCGCTGGGAGCTGGGACTGGAGCTGGGGCCAAGCCATTGTGCTGTGCCGCCGACTCGTGCGGGAAGAGCGGGTGCTCCCGGATGAACCCGGCTGGCGCAGCCGTTTCCTGGTGCATTTCTTCTATATTCCGAAAAAAAAAACCAAACAAAATTCTTCTTAAACTAGTTAAGGTTGCTAAGAGACAACAATGTGCTTTATATGGTGCCTTATTGACAAAGCCCAGCTCTTAATAAGCTCCGAAATGAAGGGCGAGCAGCTTGGGAAGCCCACACGGCAGGGCCGGACGCCGCAAGCAGCCGCCTCCTTCCTCCCGCAGAACAGCCCTAACCCCGCCTGGCAGTGCCAGGGAAGGGCCCTTCTCCCCCAGGGCTGGGGCTGGTCCCCGCTCTCACCCCCCATCAACTCCCCCAGCAGCCCTGGCCACCACTGGGGTCCAGCCATGCCCCGCTGGCATCTGCAGCGTTTTGGAGCCGCCTGCTTGGCACAGGTACAGTGCCGAGAGCCGCCTCCGCAGCCGTCTGCCAAACACCCACCAGCCCGGAGATGCTGCGGCTCCCTCGGGAGGGGGAACGGAGCTGGCTGGATCCACGCTGCCCATTCCTGGGCATGGCGGGTGCTGGGTGCCGCAGCCCCGCTGCGGGCAGCGGACCCGTCATGGGTACAAGAGCAGAGCGTGGCGTGCGGGGCCAGGCTCGGTGCTGGCGGGGTCAGGCTGCGCTCCTTGGCACAGGTGCTGAGCACCGGGGCTGGGCCCAGCTCTGCCGCTGGCGTGTGCAGGCAGGAGCAGGCAGGCCCCGGTGCCAGGCAGGGCTGGCAGCCAGCTGGCATGGCGGGGAGGCTGCGGGCTCTGTGAGCAGTGGGCACCACCCTAGAGCTGGTGAGGGGCGACGGGGGGACAGGCCGAGGTCAGCCCTTCTGCCATTGACCCACTGTGCTGAGCCACCCGCAGCGTGTCACCGTGCTGGTGTCCGCAGGGGAATGGCTCCTTCCCAAGCAGCAGCCTGGCTGCTGGAGACCCCAGCATGGGGGACGAGGAATGGGCAGGAGGTGATGAAGGTGACAAGGAGCTGGCTGGGGACACAGCAGGAAGTTTTGGGCTGAGGCCAAGGGCGCTCTCAGTACTCCAGTATCTGGCCCTGCCGGCCCTCCTATGCCACAGCTCCCAGAGCAGCTCAGCACCCTAATTTTTCCCTGCACAGATGATGTGGGTGCTCCACGGTATCCCCACAGTGGGATGAACCAGGCCCCAAGCATCTCCACGGCCCCAGCTCCAGGTGCTGGCTCAGTGCCCAAAGCGGTGCCAAACCCACCCTTGGCCCCACCACAGCCTCAGCCCCTGAGGAAAGGGGATGCTGCAGGCTCCTGGCTGCTCCCAAAACAGTCCCGGGGAAAAACACGTGCAGGAGCACACGTGTGAGGAAGAGGAAGGTTTGCGGGGGGTGGATAGCACCCCACTTGCCCAGGCCCCGGGCACTGGGGCATCCGTCAGCACACGGAGCCTGGGAACGTCGGTGGCTGAGTTGACTTTGGCTGGGGCCGCTCCCGCCTCTCCCAGAGCCAGCCCCCGCGGCCTGGAGGGGATCCAACACCCCCATTCCCCCCAGTGGCACTGCCCCTGGCACACTGGGCACCGGAGGGTGACGGGCACAAGCAGCAGGATGGGGGTGCCACCCCACAGCACCTCAGGCTCGCCCGTGGCCCCCTCCCCGGAGGGCTCAGTGCCCCTTCCCCCAGCACTGGGGGCAGGTAGGGGCCGGGGCCGGATCCGTGCCTGCCTTGGCCACGTCCCCAGCTTTTCAGCTTAGTGCTCAAATCAGCTTGTGAGGTGCCAGCTGCTTAGCACCCAAATCCCCAGCCAGGGCTAAAAATAACCCCCCAGGCCTGGCGGGTGGCAGCTGGCACCGCTCAGCACCGCCTTGGCACCGCCATGGAGGGGCCCTAGAAATGCCACTGCTGGAATGGGGCAAGGACAGGGACCGGGAGGCAGGAGCTGGCCTCATCCCTCACCTGGGTGCCCTCACCCACCACGGGCTCAAGGCTCCTGTCCCCAGGGATAAAAGAGGTGTCAAAGGGGAAGGTGACCCAGTATGCCACCAGTTCCTCCCACTGGCACGCCTGGGAGTGGTGCCAGGTAAAGTGGCCTTGTAAGCAGGGCTTTTCCCCACTGGTAGAGTCTCTGCAGTAATCCAGGAAGGGGTTTGGGGGGAGGCTTTAATGTCCTCATGCTCCTTTTGTGACATGGGCACTGTCCTCACACCCCCCAACCACCCCTGTCCCCGGCACAGCCCCGGTGCCCAGCCAGCCTGTGATGAGTTTGTGCAGCCTCAGCCCCCAGGGGAGGAATTTGGGGGTGCTGCTGCTGGGACCCCTTGGCTGGAGGGAGCAGGAGGTTGTGGCTGCTCCTCTGCAACAATGGCCACAACCGTCGGAGGGGGAAGGCTGAACTCAGGAAGCCTCAAGCTGTGTCCCTGCAGCCACCGGGTGTTCAGCAAGAGTTGTCACCTGCCTTTGCGCTGGCCACGGGGCAGCACCTGCACACCTGGGGGACAGGGAGGGGAACAAAGTGCCCCCGAGCTCCCTCCGGCAGCCCCCGGCGGCCTGGGCTGTGCCGTGCCTGTCTGCAGCACGCTCGGAACATCGCCGGAGCCGTCACCGGTTTAAAAATAGCGTCTCAGCAGAGTGCAACCGCGTTCCCTAAAAGCCATGTGGTTCAAGTTAGAGGATTAATTGGAAATGCTTATTTTGATTTGCAAAGTGATTGGATTTTTCCAGGGCATTTTGAAAGGAAAAAAGTCTGAATTTAATTATCACTATTCCAAAAAGCACCATGGGACTGAGTGTTTGAGGTCGTCTCATGTTTGCTTCACACCCCGTTCCAAAATGCAGGCGGGCTGCGGGGACGTGGTGGGACGTGGTGGGGGTGTCCTGCTGTGTCCCACTCCCGCTGTCAGGCCGGTCCCGGCTCCCGACCATTCCCGGCTCCCGGCCATTCCCGGCTCCCGGCTGTTCCGGACCCGAGGGAGTCAGGATGACCAGTGGCCATCGGCCGGTCCCGGCGTGCGGCCCCCAGCGGGATGAGAGCTCGGGGGGAACCGTGTCAGCACAGGCCAGGCCTGGTTTGGGGAGGGTTTTCTTTCACCAAGTTGCTTTGTTTTTACCAAAATGGATTTTTAACAGTAATTGCCTTTTTCTTCTTTCTCAGGGAAAACATCATTTTCAATTACATTTCTCTGGGTTTCCATTGAAAAATGAAAAGCAAATGCTCTTTCTTGCTGGCAAAATGTGGAAAAATGTCTAGGAATATTTTTGTCCAAATGAAAACAGTTTCAGTTCTTTTTCGAGATCTCTTTTTTCCTGAAAAGAAACCACAGTTGCCTTCCCAGTTATTCTAGTCGGACTGGTTTCGGGACAGACTTCCCAGCTCCGAGGCTGGAGCTGGGTTGATGGTGCTGCGGGGCTGCTCTGGGGTGCCAGTGCTGCCGTGGCCCCTCCATGGCTGGTGGAAGGATGGAGCAGGAGTAGGGTGACACCTGCACCAGCACCTTGGCAGCTCTGGGATGCACCAGGCCGGAGAGACCAATGCTCTGTGCGGCGGGCTGGGGCTGCAGGGTCCTCTCCAGGGATTTGGGAATGTGACCTGAAACCCACATTTTTGAGACACTTTGGAGCCCAGAGACTCCACTGTGCTCCCCACAGCCCTGCTCCCATCTCGGTGTCAGACACAGGTGCAGCATGGGCGTGTCTGGAGGGTGTCAGGGGTGTTTGGGGTGTCCAGGTTATGTGGAGCCCAGGGCAGGGCTGGGATTCGGGACTCAGTTTGGCACACGCCGAACACAGCAGAGCACCCAGAAGGGCCTGCTTGCAGCCAAAACCACCCTGGATTCAGTGCCTCCATTCCTCCAAAATACCCTTTATTTGGAGGCTCTTCTTGCCTTGAAATTCCCCCTGGCAGGTCTGGGCCTCAGAGCTGGCTGGGATGCAGGGCACACACGGATGCAGGATGCCCCATGACGGAGGCTCCGGCTGCAGGAGCTGTTGGCTCCGTGCACCCCACAGTCCTGCCAGGCCGGAGGAAGGGGAATACAGAAATCAATGTTCAACATTATCACTGGGCTGAGATTTGGCTCGGCTTCCCGGCCCGTGACGCTGCCTTCCCCCTCCTCCCCGCTCTGGGAGCACAGCCAGGATGGCCGGGCAGGTGGGGAGTGCCAGCGCGGGCATTCCGGTGAGAGCCTGCGGGTCCCGTGGGCTCCGTGCTGCCACACCTGGGCTGGGCACCTTTCCCACCACCCGCCATGCTCAGCCAGGGATGCTCCTTGAGCAGAGCTCACCCACGTCCAAAGTGCCACGGGAGCCAGGAGTGCGGTGCAAGAGCCCCTATCTCTGCCACGGCAACAGCCTTCACCCCAAAAGGCCCCAAATGTTGATTTAAAAACCTTCAGGAAAATCCTCCCGCATGGGTCTGATTTGCCCTTGCAAGTAAGGAACTGTGCCTCGGTTTCCCCGCTCGGAACACAGAGGGGCCTGGTGATTCTCCTGCAACTCCATGGGAATGGCACAGCAGGGACACATCCTGCCTTGGGCCCCGGGAGCACAGATCCCCTTCTTCACCTCAAAAGAGCTGAAGGCTTGGGCTGAGCCCCCAAGGCAGCGTTCGAGTGCAGCAGCTGGGAGGCTTCAGCCCCAATCCTACGGGAGAAGGAGCAGCCCCGGCGCTGGCAGCCAGCGGAGGATGTTTGCTCCCGCTGTCACGTGCCTCCCACCACAGATTTAGACACCGGAGCAAGCCAGCCCCGGTGACAAACACGGTGCCACTTGGGTAAACACAGCCCCTCGGAGGCGATGCATCCGGGGCCACCATAGGGAGAGACCCAAGAAACCAGAAAAAGGGGGGGAAAAGCAGGAGGGAAAAAAAAGAGAGAAAAAAGAGGGGGAAAGTAAAAAGAAAAAAGAAAACAAAAGGACAAAAAAAAAAAAAAGGAAAATGAAAGGCAAAAAAACAAAATGAAAAGCAAAATGAAAGGCAAAATAAAAGGAAAAATAAAGGCAAAAAAAAGAGAGGCAAAATAAAAGGCAAAAAAAGAGCCAAGCAATTGTCTTTAAAAAAATATTTTCCTCCTGGCTCGCTGCAGAGCGGCTGGGCAAAACGCCGGGAGCCGAACGCCCTGTTTTCCTTGCTTCCTATTAAAAAAAAAAAAAAAAAAAAAAAAAGCCAAAAAAAAAAAAAAAAAAGAAGAAAAAAAGAAAAAAAGAAAAAGCACCACCCAGCAGCCCAAAGCGGGGATACAAAGTCCACTTGTGGCCCTGCGCTGCACCCTCGGCCCGGGCGGCAGCTGGGTGCTGGCGCAGGGCGCCTGGCACACAATGGGGGCTGTTGTTGCCGGAGCGGGAGCTGGCGGCGGTTCAGGGCCGGGCAGAGCATGTGCCAGCGGCCAAGAGCTGGCGTGGCTGGTGTTAACTCTCCAGGCCCTGCTCCGAGTGCCCCGAGTGCGAAACAGGCAGGGAACAAATCCAAACCCACCGAACTCCCTCGCCCTGGCACGGGGCAGGTGGGGGAGCCGAGCTGTTGGTCCCCGCGCTGCTCGTTAATGCGCAGCCCCCAGCCCTGGGCCTGGCCATAATTTGGGCTTTATGAGCCAAGGCTGGACCAGGACCATGAAAAAGCCCCTGTACCCCCTTCCCAGGGCTATCCAAGGCCTCCACCCTGCACAGGGTGCCTGGCCCTGCGCACTGACCCCACGGGGTCTCGCAGCACCCACTGGGCACCTGCCCGCAGGGCAATGCCTGGGCCTTGGGGCACTGTCACAGCCAGCAGCACCCACACCCCCTGAGTGCCACCACATCCCCCAGGGAGCCTCCGGCAGGTTCACAGCATCCCTCGGCGCCTGCTCCATGTGCCCAGGCTGGTGCATGCCGGGACACTGCGGCGCGGGTGCCACGCCAGCTCTGGGGGTTCCCCGCCACCACCCTGGGGTGCTGCAGAGTGGGTGACCCTGCAAACCCCACATTCAGACAGGACACCCCATCTCCTGGTGCACCTCAAGCGCCTGTGCTAAACACTCTGGCCACAAGCCCCCCAAGCCCGTGGTCCGTGAGCTGCAGGTGGGGGCTGCTGCCCCCCCACCAGTGCCTCACGCAGCCCCCCCAACCACAAACCCCATTTTCCCTCCCCGCTCTGCTGAGTTGCCTGGTCCCGCTAATAAAAAAAATAATAAGGACATGGAAAATTCTATAATATCCCTTTCCAGCTTCTTGGATTTGGGCTTTCGTTAATTCGAAGCAGACCCCGGGGGGGCGGGGGGGCAGAAGGGGGGAATCAAATCAAACCAGAATCACAGCACGGAAAGCCAGTTTTCACAAAAAAAGACCCAAGCCAGCAACCCCAACATTTGAATGCAGCAGGGAAGGGAAAAAAAGTTTAATATGTGCTTAAAAACAAACGAGCGGTGGTATCATTTTTAATTAGGAGCCTATTTTCAAAGCCCTTATTACTTACAGTACGCTCAGCATCCGAGTAATTTTCCTCTCTCATAAAATCGTGGCAGGGAAGGGGGAAAGGGAGGGAAAACGAGAGAAAGCGAGGAGGGAAGGCCAGGAGGGAAAGCGAGGAGGGAAGGCGAGGAGGGAGAGCGAGGACGGAAGGCGAGGAGGGAAAGCCGAGCCCTTTGTGCGGCCGAGAGCTCGGCGAGGCGAGCGTCCATGACAATTTGTCTGCAGTAATTGGTTTAGCTGCAGACAGAGGCTGGCAATGGAATCTGCGAGTTGCCAAACTTTTCCCGGGAAAGGGACTCTTTCCCCAAAATCCCTTTTGGGTATTCCCCCAGTTTGTGTCGCTCCGGGACACGTCGCTGTGCTCCGGCACAGTTGGAAGCTCCTTCTGGAAAACTAATATAATAATTCTTTGCCATTCCCTTCAAACTTTCTTCTTGCAAATTCCAGCCCAGTTTTCTCCTCTGGCAAACAAAATCCTCGGAGAAACCATTTCCTACCACAGCAAAGGCCTCATCTAAGGGCCGCTGGAGGGTCCGGGGCCAGCGCTGGGCTCCAGGGCTGTGCTGGGAGTGTGAACCCCACACCTGGCCCCAGTGTTGAACTGGTGCAACTGGGTAGTGGTGGTTTTCCATTGCTGCTGCCAGCGTGTTTGCCCCTGGCAGTGCCCTGGAGTGCTGGGCCCGGCACACACCGTGGGAAGGGGGCTGGGGCCGAGCCGGAGGTGCTGGATCCGGCGGCGGGAGCAGGTACCTCGTTACCTCCCCGCACTTCTGTTTGCTTTGGCAACTGATTAAAATTCCCCCAGGATTCCTTCCCGCTTCTGTAGGGGCTCCAAAACACCACCACCGGCTGCTTTTGCCCGCCCCAGGCCCAGCTCCTGGGGACTGAACCCCCCCCGCAGGGGACAGGGCGCCAGCTGGGTCCCCAAAACCTCACTGCGCTCGCCGCACCCACCGCCCGCCACTTTCACTTTCAGCTCCCCAAAGCTTCCCTGCTCCTCCGCCCTCCCCTCCAGCAAAGCCATATTTGGGGGGATTTTTGTGCTCCCCCCACCCCTGGGTGCTGCTCCCCTTGGCACGGAAACATTTTGGGGGGGCTCCCCTGGCACTGGGGCACTGCTGGGCTCAGTGTGGTGGTGCAGAGCCACAGCCCTGTGCCGAGGATGTCACCGGGGTCACGGCACTGAGGTGCTCCTGCTCCCAGAACGGAGCTGCAGGGGCCAAGGGGCTGCCGTGGCAGTGTGACGGTGACATGGGGACCCCCCTCTGCCAGCTCTGTCTGCAGGGAGGGGACAAAAACCAAACTGGGATTCACACGCCCCGAACAAAGAGTCGGGGCCATTCCTCCCACTCCAGAAATTTCCCCAAATTCCCCAACACCAACACGACAAACCCGCCCTGGGAGAGTGGCCAGATTTGATTTATGTCTTTTTGCGGACAAAGAAAAAAAAAAAAAAACAAACGAGTGAGGAAACGTTTCCTGGTTGCATTTGGGGTTTGGTTGTTGTTGGGAGGGGTTTTTTTTAATGAGTGAAATTTCGGTGTTTGCAAGAATTCCTGGTGCCTCCATCCACACATGGCTGCAAAAGTCCTGGCCCAAGCGCACAGAGCAGGGAAAGCAGCAGCACCATGGGCCCCGTGGTGGTGTTTGAAGCTATTTGGCAACCCCCCCCAAAGCCCCTTTTTGATGTAAAACCAAGCTTTAGGGTCATTTTGGGGGAGATTTGCTCCGGTAAGGTCACGGTTCCCTGTGCCGAGCGGTGTGAGAGCAGGGAGAGGGCTCCACAAGCTCTTTGAGGGCTGGTTTCCAACATATCCCGGGGGGAAAAGGCGATGTTTGAGATGATGTAGAAAATACAGACTGGGGGGGAAAATTGGGGATTCTTTTTTTTTTTTTTTACATTTAACTTGCAGCCAAAAAAACCAATAAAAAGCCACAGCAAAAATCCTAAAACCCCTTGAAATTCCTGCAGAATAATTCCCTGAAATCTGCTAGCAATTTTTAAGCTGAAATCCCCCCCTCATCAGCAACAATTTGACTAGTTAAAAACCTGCTTTAGAAAGAAAGAGAAAAGGGGGAAAAAAAATCTCTTTTCATTGCACGTTTTGGCTTTGAATCGAGCCAGGCCAGACCTCTGCCTGTTTGGGACCCAGGCCAAGAGCCATATGCAGGAATAAAGTAAATAAATTCTGGTCAAAACCAGAATATTCTCCTTAAAAGTTATTTTAAAAGCAAAGAAAGGCAGCAACAAAACTATCCCAACATGGATTATTTCCCTTTCTCTCCCGCTTTCCAGAGAGGGACGTGGCTCGGCCGTGCCGTTGCGCCCAGTAGAATGGGACCTTGGAAAAAGCCCTGCAAAAATGCTAAAAATGAGCCCAAGAAAAGGGTTAATGAGGCTGGGGGATGTTTCCCCGTGGCGATGGGGGGGCATCCAGCCCTGTGCTGCTCCGCGGGTATCTGCACCCCCTTGGCTGAGCCCAAAAGTTGGCATCGAGGTGTCTTAGCAGCACAAATCAACCATGAAATGCCCTTTAGAAATAAAATCCAGCTTTGAGGGGGGGCCCCACAATTTTCCACTTGTTCCAAGCACTGGTTTTATAGACGGGGGGTCGTGAGCCCACGAACAGGCCGGGATAAAAACCCAAGGAATGAACAAAGGGCCTGATCCAGCCACTCCCTGGAATCGGGGTAACTCAGCTTCCACCTCCGGGCTTTAATGCTTGCGAAAAACCACTTGGAGAAACAGAACTGCGCCCCAAATCCGCCCCACACTTCTTGTTTTATTTGAGGCAACAGGGATGGCCTGCATGGGAAAATTAAATTGGGTTTGGATTCCACCCCCATCCTCAAAACACCGTTTACAGGCAGCCTGGAAACACAAAAAAAATCAGGATTTTTGTATTTTTAGTCTTTTTCTGCCTGGGATTTACACTAGGAATTGGGGTTCAGGCTGAGGGGGCTGCAGTGAACAGGGGGGAGTGGGGACGGTTGCTGCAGGGTTTGGTGGCAGCTCTCCGGCCCCATGGGCAGCACAGCCCATGGCACCCCAAATCCTGCAGCACCCCCGGGGCTGGGTGACCCTCCAGATGAGGAGTCAGGATCTGGGGTGCCCTTTGCTCTGCCTCTGGCCCTGCCAGTGCCAGGGGACAGGTGCCACTCACTGCACTGAAATTACTTCCACCCTCGGCCGGTGCTGATGAGTCCCCGCTGACAGCGGAGAAATGGGATCAGTTTGGGAGAACAGACTGCAGGATGAATTTGGGGGGACACAAGGTGTGGAAGCCCACGGGGATGTCTCAAAACCAAGGGCAGCAGCCCTTCAGCCCCAGCTTTGAATCACCCAGGAAATACTTTTAACAGCATTACAAAAATAAATAACTACGGCAGTTGTTTATTTATTATAAATAAATAGAAACGATTATTTATAATAAATAAAGAACTTCTTTATCATTAAGAAATAAATAACCCCTTCCCCATCACCCTGCACACCAGGGCCTCGCAGAAGGGAAACTAAAATCCCAGCCCTGCTCTTTCTCTCCCATTTTCCCTCCTCGCCTGCCCTGGCACCACCAGCCTGGCACGGCCGGGCAATCTCCCACGGACTGAACCCAAATATCCACGTTCCCCCCAAAACACGCCCGGCCAGGGGAGACGAGGAATCGCTGGAGAAAAATAAAACCCTGGCAGGAGAGAGGGAGCTGCCAGCGGGCACCACGGCGGCCTTGGAAGCGGTTAAAAATTGGAAAATTCTTCCCAGGGTTTATTTTTGCGCCGTATCGCGCTCAGGGCCGGGCAGAAAATGCAAACTGTGTTCTGCGAGCAGAGTTACCGCCGAGTTTACATTCCTCGAGGCTTCTGGAGCTGGGACGAGGCGAGGGAACTGCTCATTTCAGCCTTTTTTTTTTTTCAGCTTTAAAACAGGGAAGTGGCTTTTTTGGGGGGAGCAGATGGTGATTAAAAAAAAAAAACCCTAAAAGAAAAAAGTTCTTGAGGTTTTAAATTTAAAGAATTTTTCTTTTTTTTTTTTTTATAGACAGCTGGAATAAAATTAGATCTCATTTCCATAAGGCCGATGGCCGTACTTGTGTCTGACAAATAACTCAGTAAATATATGCACGTATAGAATATAGATATATACAGGATAATACAATACCCTGTGAACGTACAAATTAACATCCAGTATCTTGGTATGCATGTGGTGGGTTTAGCAGGCAAAGGGGATACGGGGGATGGACAAAATAAACCTCCAGTGTATCCAAAATCCCTGCTAAATTTGAGCTGAGCCCTTGTAAAAATGATCAGGCTCAGAGTACCCCCCCAAAAAAAAATATATATAAAAAAGAGGGAGAAAATCATGGAATAAAAACTAGTGGAGTGACTGAGTAGTTTGCTTTAATTTTATTTTTTAAATATATAATAAATTATTTAGCATATTATTTATCACATTGAAACCATTTGAGCTCAAGGCAGACAGAGATTATGTTCCTGTATGTTCAGGACTACGGAGCGTGCCGAAAAATCCAGGCACATGGTGCACGCTTCGGCCCTCAGCAAACTGAAAAAATATCTAATTTTTCTTGCCTTCCTGTAGAAAAATATGGTTATTTGAAAGGATTAAGAGATTAAAGGATTACTCGATAACAAGGGTTAAAAATCCAGGTCCAGACACAAAAGGGGTCAATAGAAAGGAGGGAATCGCTCTCCCCCCACACACGCCCTTCGCCGGTCCCGGACCAAACCCAGTGCCTGAGTCGCTGCCAACTTTTGAGTGGGACTTGGGAGGGGGCAAAGCCCCCAAACCCCCCAGCCCCGGCCGCAAAGAGGCCTCTGGCTTTAAGAGATGGGGGGGGAATCCGGGGGTGTTTCTGGGGAAGGGGTGAAGGGAAGGCTGGGGGAGCAGGGATGGGTGGGGAACCCTGCAGGGGATGGAGGGGCAGGGATGGAGGATGCTCGAGAGGGCTGGAGTCGGGGGGTGACACAGCCGGGGGGGTGTCTGCCCCCAGGGACAGGGGGGTGGCAAGGAGGGTGACCAGGGCAGGTGTCTACACCCGGGGGTGGGGGTGGCGCGGGGCTGACATGGGGGGGCTTCTGCCTCCGGGAATAGGGGTGGCAGGGAGTGACCACGGGGGTGTCCACACCTGGGGCATCGGGGTGACCGCCAGGGTGTCCGCAACCAGGGGATTGGGGTGACCAGCGGAGTGTCCGTACCCGGGGGATCGGGGTGACCGGGGGGTGTCCGCACCGGGGGTGGCGAGGGGCGTCCGTGCGTCGGGGATGGGGGTGAGGGCGAGTGTCCGCGGCGCGGGGCCGGGGCCGGGGCCGTGCGTGCCCAGGGGATGCCCGGGCTGGGGGCTGGCGGCCAGGGCTGCGCGGGGCCGGGGGTGCCCGGGGGATGCCCGGGGCGGGGGCGGGCGGTGGGCCCGGCGCTGCCCGCGGCTCCTCCCCGCGCTGCGGTAGCTCCGCACCGGGGCCGCGCCCCCCCCACCGCCCCCCCCGCGCCGGGCAGGGCCGGAGGGGCGGCCCCGCAGCCAGCCGGCCCCGGGGGGGCCGCGCCGCAGCCCCCGCCACCTACCCGCACCATCCGGGGGCCGCCGTCGCGCTGCCGGGCGAGCGGGGCCGGAGCCTTCCTCCTCCTCCTCCACCTCCTTCTCTCCCTCCTCCTCCTCCTCCTCCCTCCCCGCCCCCGCACCGGGAGCGTCCCCGCCGCAACGCCGCCGGTGCCCCGGGCGAAGGGAGGAGGCAGAGGAGGAGGAGGAGGAGGCGGGGGCGGCGGCGATGGGGCCGGGGCGCTGCGGGCTGCGAGGAGGAGCCGTGCCCGGCCGGAGTGGGGCTGCGCCGGGGGGGGCGCGGGGGGGATGCCCCGCGCTGCTCTGCCGTAGGCGCCGCCCGCCCGCCCCGCTCCCGGGCTTTATTTTTATTTTTTTTTAATTTTTTTTTTTTTTTAATTTTTAGAAAATATTATTTTTGCTTGCCTTCCAAAAATACCCATCGCAACCCCCCGCCATCCCCCTGCCCCGCCACCCCCGCAGCGCATAAGGCCGGGCCGGGCGCGGGCCCCGCGCTCCCGCCGCCCGTCACCGCCGCCCCGCGCCCCCCGCCCCGCAGCCCGGCCCCCCGCCCGGAGCATGGCCCCCGGCAGCGCGACGGAGCCGGAGCGAGGGTGACCGCCCGCGGGGGACACTGTGCTCTGCCGCTGGCCTCGGAGGACTTTTATTATAATTACCATCATTGTTATTATTGTTATTATTATTGGGTTTTTAATTTTTTAATTCTTTCGCGGGGCAGCGGTTTTTTTTTTTCTCCTCCTTCGGCGCGGTGGAAAACACACGTTTTAGACCAAAATCCCAAACCAGCCCATCCATCCTCTTTGCTTTGCGCTTCGCAGCAACTTGGAGCCCGTTAATTGCACTTGGCGATGGTAGGTCCCATGACACTTTCGTTTTCTCTTCTACTTCCCCCCTCTCCCCTTCACCCCCCCCCCGTGTGCGTGTGTTTGCGGGTGCCCCCACGAGCAAAAGTTGCTGCCGGGGAGGGGGCGGCGGGGCGAGTTTAATACGGTGTCAGGGCGGGGGGGGCGCGGGGCGGCGGGGGCGGGCGGGGGGAAGCTGCCGCCGTCTCTCCTCCCCCTGCCCACCCGCCCCGCGGTACCGGGGGGCGGAGGCGGCGGCGGGAGCCGCCCGGCGGGGAGGTCGCGGCGCGGCGCGGGGGGAGCCTCCGCAGCCCGCGGAGGGCTGGATGGAGCTGAAAATGGCCGCTAAAAAAGGGGCGGAGAGGCCGCCAGCCGCACCGACTTGAACTTGGAAGTGACGCCCGGGAGGGTCGCGCTCAAGTCCGCGCTGCGCGGGGCCGCCCTGCCCGTACCGGGGAGGGAGGGGGGGAATCACCGTCCTCGATGTGAGAATAAAAACATTTCCCCCGGCCCCGCTGTGCGGGGCTTCTCCCGCTTCTCCTCCTGCCAGGCCACGGCGGTAGCGCGGCGGCGCGGCCCGAGCCGCCCCGGAGGATGCGGGATGCGGGGAGCGGGCCCGCCCGGCCAAGTTTGCGCGGAGCCGCCGCATCCCGCGGGGACGGGGATGTCCCTGCGGGGGGAGTGTGCGGGGTGAACCCCAACCCCCGGCGGGGATTGGCCGCGGGGGCCGGCAGAAGTTGAGAGTGAAAATCAGTTGTGCGGGGAGAGGCGCTGCGGGGGCTCGTCCCCACAGAAGGGGGGAAAAAAAAAAGGCCAAAAAAAGCGGTTTTCTTCTTTTTGGGGGGCAGAGAGGCAGCGCTGGAGCCGCGGCCCCGCGCCGGGAGCGGCCGCGCTGCGGGCCAGGTCCTTGAAGGGAGCGGCGACCCCCGGTGCGGGAGGGGAGCGGGGCGCGGCCCCCCCAGCCCGGGAGGTGCCCGGGGATCCCCTTTGTGTTCCGCCCGTGGCGCTCCCCGCGCGCTCTCTAATTAGCGTCATTAGCGCCCGCGATCGGCCGGGGCCGGGGGGGTGCGGAGTGAGAACTTGCGGTTTGGAGTTTGCCGGGCGCAGGCTCCGCATTTTTAATCTCCTGCTCTCTTTGTGCGGGGGGTGTTGCGGGGCTCCCCGGGCCATGGGGGGGGGGGCTGCCCGTGGCGCTTTCCCCCCGCCCCGTGGCACCGCGATGCTGCCGGTCGTTAAATAACGCGGGGAGGGGGGCGGAATGAGCGTCTCCGCGGGATGAGCGCGGTGCGGCGGGGGCAGCGCGGGGCCGGCGGGGCGGCCCCCGCGCCCCGGGGCTGGGTGCGGGGGGTAACACCACTGCCCCCCCCCCGCGCCGGGGCCGCTGCCCAGAAGTTGCACATGAATCTGCAGGGTTTTTTCTCTCCCATCGCTGGATTGGCTCCGTTGAGTTAAAAAAAATAAATAAAAAATAAAACCCCCAAAACACGCAAAGCCGGGCGCGCTCGGCGCCGGCCGCGCCGGGGCGAGGGGGGATTCGCTGTCCCAAGGGGGGCCCCGTCCCTCCCCCGCCCCCCCCCGCCCCGCAGCGCCTCGGCCCTGCGAGCCAAAGGGGGTTCCTACATCTTTAAATGGGATGTAATATTTTGGGATGGGCTTTTTTCATAACGTCACTTCATTCCTCGCTCCTTTTTTTTTTCCGTCTTTTTTTTTTTTTTTTTTTTTTTTTCATTTTCTCATTCTTTCTTTCCTCTCTCTCTCTCCGCTGCCCGGGTCTCGGATGGAGCCGCTTCCCTTCTAACTTCCCCGCCGCCCGTGCCTGCAGGCTGGGTGCGGACCCCCGACCCCCCCCGGGGCGAGGATGACCCTTCTGCCTCTTTAAACCGCCCCCCCAAAACCCCCAGACAAACAACAACAACAACAAAAAAGAGCTTTATTTTCCAAGGGGGGGGGGGAAATTTTGCTTTTTATTTTTAATTTTTTTTTTTTTAGGGTTGGTTTGTTTTGGTTTGTTGGTTTTTTGGTTTTTTTTTTTTTTTTTAGTTTTTTGGCGGGGGGGTGGAAGTTGGAATCTTTTTATTTCCTCCTCGGCCCCCCCTCCCGCGGGGCCGCCCCCCCGTGCCCGGCTGCCCCCCCCCGGGCCCCGCAGAGCCGCTCCGGAGGAGAGAGAGAGAAAAAACGCCCGGACTGCTCCAGCCTCCGAAATGACTCAGTAACTTTTACGCCTCGAGTCTCAGCCCTGCAATTAGGCACTTTCCCAGCACGGCTCGGGATGTATTCGTCTCCTCTCTGCCTGACCCAGGTAACCGGGACCCCCCCGCGTCCCCCCCCAATTTGCTCCTTTCGCCGCAACAGACTTTAACAGTTGCAATACAAAAAAAATAAGAAAAAAACAAGAAAACCCAAGAAAAAGCAACACCCCCCTCCCTAAAAATAATCATAACAGAGAAAGGCGGGTTGGGGCCGTGCAGGGCTGCTCAGAGGAGCCGCGTTCCCCTCTTGTCCCCCTCCTTCGCCTTTTGCAGGGTTTTTTTATGGTGTTTCTGGTGCTTTTTGGGTTTTTTCAGCCTTCACTTTCACTTGGGGCGTGGGGGGGTTGGAAGATTGCGTTGTGGTTTGGGTTTTATTTTTTGTTCGCTGCGCCCAGAGGTGGGTGGTGCGGGGAAGCCGCCGGCTTTGGGGGCGAGGGGGGACACCGTGGGGTGCAGGGGGTCCTCGGTGGGTTCGGGGAGCCGGGGGGGGGGCTCGGCGCTGCAGGCTCGGGCTCGGCCGTGCTGCCTCTTGCGTAGCGTGAAACTTTTCCTTCCCCCCCCCAGCCTAGCTGCACATGGTGGGGTGCAAGGGGTGGGGGGGGCACAGGCTTTTTGTTCAAAATCCTCCAAGTTTGGGACAATGTGCACCCGGCCGTGCCACGCCGCGCTGGCGGGTGAGAGGGCAGGGGGGGTCGTGCGCGGCAGGATGTGGGGGGCACCCTCTCGGTATCCGAGGTGAGGGGCGATGCCAGTCCCCACCGAGGTGTCAGGGTGACGAGGGTGAGCCCCGAGCCCTGCGGGGGGACACTGGTGTCACCCCAGGCCACGCCACCATGGTCTGGCGGCACGCGGCAGGGTGGCCGTGCCAGGGCCCACGGTGCAGGCGAGCGAGGCGTCCCCGAAATCTCCCCCCAACAGCCGGTATGGCCACAGGGGGGAGATTCAGGAACCCCCCCCTTGCCCACAGCACGACCACTGCGGCTCTGCCTTTGCATTGTGCTTATTGATCGCTGATATTTATTTAATTATTGAGCAGGCAGCTTTCCCCGCCTTGTAACCTCTTCCCTGCTGGCAGCCACTGCCCGCTCCGGGCCTGGCCTCGTGCTGCACTCCACGAGGGCTCTGCTGTGGGCAGGGGGTGCTGCTGCAGGACCCCCCTGCCCGTGCCAGACTCCCTCCTGCCAGATGCCCTCCCTTGGGCCGGAGCTGCGGGCTGGGTCTGGCTCCACCTCGGGGGCTTGGGCTCCGCTGCCCGTGGGGGTCCGTGGGGGTCCCCTCGTGGCACTGTGAAGTGAGGGGGCAGTGCGGGGTCCGGCCCCAGCTCTGCCCGGACGCAGCGTGAGGCTGGTGAGGGCACGGGCAGGGGCAGGGTGGGCAGCACCAGGGCTGCTCAGATGACCCTGAGGTGGTGCTCCCTGTCGTGTGGTTGACTTGGCAAGGGTCACACCTCAATCTGGCTTATTTTCTTCTCTGTCTTTCTTTTTCTCTTTTTTTTTTTTGGTTCTTCTATGTTTTCCTTCTCTTTTTATTTCCTTTTCTCTTTCTATTTTTTATTTGCATTTTTTCTTTTTTCCCTTCTTATTTTTCTTTTTCATTTTTCCCTTCCTTTTTTTCTTTTTTCTTTCTTGCTCTTTTCTTCCTTGCTTTTTTCTTTTTTCCTTTTTTCTTTTTTCTTTTTTTTTTTTTCTCTTTTTTCGTTCCTTTTTTCCCGTTCCTTGCCATCCCGCCTTCCCCACCCTGACTCCATCCCTCCCAGGGGTCCCACCACCTCCCAACCCTCCCAGTCTCCAGCTGGTGCTGGGTTGGCAGCGCCTGTTGTTGCCAGCTCACAGTGCTGGTGTGATGTGGGAAGCCGTGCGGTCGCTGGCCGGGCCGGGGCTGGCAGGAGCCCTTCTCTTCACAAACCCGTGCTGTTCCCAGCACTCCTCCTGGCCGACGGAGGGGAGCTGGTTTTTCCTCCACGGATCCTCTGCCCCACTGCCTGGGCTCGGGGAAGGCTCTGGTGTCCTCCCCCTCACCCTGACACGGCCTCAGCTCCGATCCAGCCCGGCTCGGTTGGGACCAGCCGTCGTCCCCCGCCGCCAGCCCAGCCATTCCCGCTGCCGTTCCCATCCCACCCGCGCGGCGGGCAGGCTCGCCCGGGCTCGGGAGCTGCGGATGGTGATGTGGATACATTGGAACGTGCGCGGGAGCCGCCCTGCCTCGGCCTTTGCGCATCTCCGCACCACCACCGCTGCCAGCCCCTGGAGCCCGGCGCGGCCGCTGGGACCCCGGCGACCCCTCAGGCGGGCGCCCTTCCCAGCCGGAACAGGCCCGAGCTGGAGAGCCCGGCGGCACCAAAATAGCCCTGGCAAAGGCATCGCCCGTGACACGCTCCTGGCCACGGCCTCGGCCGTGTCTCCCGTTAGGCAAGAAGGGTGGCTTTGTGCCCTCCCCAGCTCTGTGTCCCTGCTTGGGGACTTCCTCCCGCTCCCGCAGCTCACCTCTGTCCCCCTCAGGGACAGGCCGGGAAGTCAAGAGGGAGCTGCCTAGATTAGCAGGGAAGCAGCACCGGAACCGCCGCCACGCACGAGGCCTCACCCTGCCCACGGGGAAGCGGGACGGGGGAGGGGGCAGTGTCCGGCTGCCCCGGCTCCAAAATAACCCTGGAGCTGAGCACCTGCCAGGGACCTGCACGTGTGTCCCCTGGGAGCTGCTGCTGAGAGCCGAAGGGATTTCCAAAGCCGTAACGGTTATCCTTGGCTCCTGGATCTGGATCTGCAGTGGGGGGAGATTTGGGATACATCTGGTGGGGGAATATTGCAAATTTTGTGACTTGTGATGCTCCTACATCTCTGGCTCGTGCCTGGCACCTGGCAGTACCCCCAGCACACCCTCAGCCCCCCACCCTGGTACCTGCAGGATAGGAACGAGGTGAGATGGGCACCAGCCTCCAAGGCAGCTGTAATGTTGGAAGCCAGGCATCCCGCCAGGGTCTGGTCAGAGACCCTCTTCCCTCTCCCAGGCTCCATACTAGGGGTGCAGAGCTGATTTTGGGTTGGCAGAGGCAATGCACCCGCGCTGCCTGACCGAGAGCCGGCGGCCGGGCACGGACCCCTGCGTGTGCCATTGTCAGTGGCTCAGGATCCGAGGGGAGCGCCTGGCTAAGCTGGCCTGGCACAAACCTCGGTACTGGCGAACTGGCACAGCTCAGGGCCTGGGGATGGAGCTGGGCTGCCAGAGGCGTTGCAGCCACGTGGCACGGTCACAGCCACATCTCCAGGCATCCGAGGGGATCCCACCTCTCTCCAGCCACAACCGGGCTCCAGACATCACTCGGCTGCCACCACTGCTCCAGGCACGTGGCTGGAGCAGGGAGCTGCCTGCTGGGCACATCTCATGGGGCATCCTTTGGCAAGCCCCCTTCCCAAAAAGCGCTGGGATTTTTCAGCGCCGGTGCTCGCCCCCTCCACCAGTAGCTCTGGCGAACTGGTTTCCAGCCGGGAGCTCAGATCGTCTGCCAAAGGATGGGAGCAGCAAGCCGGGCATGGCGGGGGAAGAGAGGGAAGGTTGCAACACACTTTCAATTCTCCCATCTGCTGAGTATTGTTTGGGAAAAACAATGAGGCTGTTCTTTAAATGCAACCTTCGGGAGATCCTCGCTTTCCCCGCGGCGCCCGCCGCGCTGTGCCCGCCTGCCCTGGCGAGCCCTGCCCCGCTGCTTGTGCCCGCTGCTCCTGCCTGATCCCATCTTAAATCCTCGCCCGGGAAACACAGATCCTGTTTTCAGTGAGGTTTCTGAAGCTGGATCGGAGGGCTGGAGTGGGCATGCGGGGAGGTGGATGGGATAAAGCCAGCTGCACGAGGGGCTGCTGGCCGGCGCTCACGCTGTGCTGCTCTCCCCCTCATCACCTTGAACTTGTCTGGGGCCTTGTGCAGTAAATCAGCCACCCCTTTCCGAGGTACCTGCCGATTCCTCCCCTCCCTGGGCAGCTTTGCCCTGCCCACGGTTCCCTCCCTGACCGTGGTTCAGGTCCCTCGTGCCCGCAGTTCCCTCCGTGCCAGGGCAGGGAGTGATCCCACCGCGTGGCCAGCGCTGCGGGTGTGCGCACGCCTTTGCAGACTGCTGAACAAAGCCCAGCTGCCAGAGCCCAGAGCACTGCCCGGAGCTCTTGGAGCAGTTGGGAATAGCTCCCTTTGGCGCTTTTCTATTCCCCTGAGCCTGGGAGGGCTGGGGATGGATGCTGGGAGCCGTAGCCTGATCCTGTTTTGACCCGGCGGTTTTCCCCCCTTGCAGGGGTGGCTGTGGCCAGGGCAGTGCTGGCATGGCAAGGCTCGCTGGGCAGAGGAACCATGGCAAGGGCCAGCCCAGCCAGCCACGCTGCCCTTATCAAGGCACAGCAAAGAGCAAGAAAGGCGGCTCCCCAAGGAGCCCTGGGCAGCCCTGGAATGGGGAGCTCAAGAGCCCAGGGGAGAACTGCCACGGTGGCACCAAGGGATCTGTCCCGACACAGGGCTGTGCATGGCGGGGAGGCCCCGAACAGGGATTTGGGACTCACAGGGAAAGGGAAGGACAGTGTCTCCCACCTTTGGAGGTGGTAGAGGCAGGTCCCTGCAAGGCAGGGCTCCGGAACGGCCCTGGGATAAGGACAGCTTGCCCTGTTTGCTCACCAGCCTTCCTTGCCCGATGCTGCCTGTGCCAGCCATCCCTGTGCCTGGCCCCCGGACACTTCCCTGCAGCCCAAGGGGTGCCCATTGTCCCCCCATCACTCCCGTTGTGCCTGCACCTGTTCTAGCCACAGGCCAAGCCCTTGGTGGCAGGACGGGGATGGTGACGGTGATGGGGAGCATCCCCAGAGTCCCTCACTGGAGGGGAAGGAGAGTTGTGGGGGAGGCAAAATCCCTCCCTGTGAGGCTGGCACGCTGCCTGCCACCCCCGGCCGTGCTGTGGCTCCTCTGCGCAGGGATGGCAGTGCCAGCACTGAGCATCTCTGAGGGGGATGGCTGCCCCTGGGAGGGGGCTGGGGGGGCTCCTGTCCCCATCAGTCCTTGCACCCAAGCTGGGAAGTGCAGGCAGGGCCCTGGGGTGGCAGGGATGTGCTCCTTAGGGACCCATGGGGAGAGGATTTCTCCCACAGCACCTTGGGGTGTGCCGGGCAGGTCGAGGCAGGGTTGCGAAGGCGATGGGAGCAGCCAGGGCATCAGTGGGTGCTGAGCCCTGCCAGGATCATGTGGCATTGCTGATGACGTCCCCACAGCATGGCTGAGGGCTGCCAGTGGGGCTGAGTCTGAGTGGGGCAAAGCTTCATGGTGGGCCAGGAGTGCCCAGTGCCAAATCCTCATGGATTTTCGGTACCAAAGTTCTTTTGGATGCACCAAATTGGTGCAGACAAAAGCCTGAGCTCAGCTTCCCTCCCTGCCCTGGCAGCCAGACACCCTGAGATCTCACCCTCGAGGAGGGTATGCAGACCCCTGGGATGTGCCAGCTGCAGGGAGGGGATGCACAGGGTACCCCCGGGCATCCCAGGGCCTGGCTCGCACCCGGGCGGGCGGCTGGGCTCGCCATCCGTCACGTCGGCCCTGGGCAGGCATCCCCCGCGGCCGGGCGCTCTGTGCCAGCTTGGCCGGGACCCAACGCCCTGCGCCGGCCGCCAAGACCTGGAGCTTCCCAAGTCCTGGAGAGGAGCTGGGAAAGGATCCCGTGGCTCAGGTGCGGCAGCGCTCACATGCTGGGGGACCTGGGGCCAGCCACTGCCAAGGATTGATTTCTCGGTTAACTCACCACTGCTCTAAAAGCGCATTAATCCTCCTTCCCCGGCCAGCAGCCAGTGCTGAGCAGCTTTTGGGCGAAATCCCCAGGTCTGGGCTTCGGGCTGCCTGCCGTGGACGTTGCCCTCCCCACCACCGCCACCGCTCCAGCAGCACTGCCTGGCACGGGAACACCGGGATCCGGCCCTCCTGCTGACCCCTCTTCCCTGGGAGCTTATTCAAGTCCATAGCCAGGTGGATTTTTTTTTTTTTTAACTGGTGGTTTTATCTTGTTTTTTAAGAAGGCTCTCGCTCTCCTTGCAAAGGGCCCCTGCATTCCCTTCACGGGGAAACGGTATTTGACCGGCTGTTGTCCAAAAAAAACCCCCAACATGTTTCTGATCACGAAAAACCAAGAAATATTTTTGCTTTCAAAGGAAAAGAAAAAAAAGCCCATGAGGGAGAAATGTTGATTTTCCACCCAGACATTTCCCCTTTCCCCAAACCAGCCCTGAAAAAGAGAGGCCCCACTGCTCCCTCCTCGCCCTAGGATTCCATCCTGGGCGTACAGTCCCGCCAGGGGCACGGTGGATGTCACCCAGGGCTCATCTGGGTGCTGGCAGCTGGTGGCAACACCAAGTGTGTGCCCCCCTCTCTGCTCAGACCCCCTTTTCCATCTGCTCCCACACTGCACAGGCACGTGGGGCTGCGGGGAGGACGGCGAGCGCCGGTGACCTGCTGGCTGTCCCCAGGGAGCCACCCATCACTGTGTGCTGCAGAGCCGCCGCCGCCAGCCCGCCTCGCCCCGCTGCCACAGGCGACGAGGCCGCTTGGTCCCACGGTTGCCTGGCGGGAGCTGTGATGTGTCGGATCCTGCACCCCCTCCCACCGGCCCTGGCTGCTGCCCAGCGATTTGGGAAAGCGAGACGGCGCGGGCTGAAATGTGACCCCCGCCACGCTGCGCCGCAAAAATCTCCTTTAGTAACCTGTGCGCCAGGACAGCGAGCGCGCGGCGTGAATACCAATGAGGGGAAAAGTGCCGAGTAAAGGGTTTTTGATGGAAATGGCATCGCATGAGAAAGAGAGCGGGAGCGAGAGGGCGAGTGCGCGCCCGGAGCCTGCGCCGCGCACGGGCACGGTGGGGCACACACGTGTGCGCACCTGTGGCCCGCGAGGCTGGAGGCTGAGCGTGGCAGGGTGCCAGGGTCGTGCCACCCCGGCGAGAACGGGGGCGATGGGAATGGGGGCGATGAGCGGAGGGGGCTGCGAAGCAGCACTTGAGGGGACGCACTGCAAGGGGTTGCCACGGGCAGCGTGTCCGCAGGGGCCGGGGCACTTCCGTGGCACAGCGTGGCCCTGGCCAGGGGGAACGGCTCCCGTCCCCCGGCGCAGTGCGCTGCTGATCAAAGGCGCAGGCGGGGAGGGAGCGGGCCTGTGTGAGCAGCGCCCTGGCCGCGCGCCACCCCACCTTCCCGCTCCGCTCCCCCGGGAGTTTGTTAAACAAATTTCTCTAATTGCACAAGCCAAGGAGTTTGTTGGAGAAAAAAGCCGGGGAAATTCCCCTCCTCTGGGCCACCCCTTCCCCGCTTCCCCCGGGGCAGCCGGCGCAGAGTGAGCAGGTCCTCCCCACGACCCCCGGCTCTGCGGGAGGCTGTGACCCCGACGCCTGCGGGGCGCAGCTGCGGGCTGTCCTCATGTCACCCCTGCCTACGCAAGGACGTCCCCTGCTCGACCTCTTCGCAGCCGGGTCACGCTCATTCCCGGCCGTCCAGCCCCCGGGGTCAGACCCTGTCACCTAACGCGGTGACACCCAGCACCGCCGTCTGCCCTTCCCGGCTGGCGTTCTCCATCGCTTGGCTGAGCACCCCTGGAAACGGCCTTTGTGAGCCTCCCGTGGGCAGCCCCTGACATCGAATCCCGTCGGATTAGCGAACGTACGGGATAAAAGCCTCGGCTTGGCGGCAGTTCTGTGCCGGGTGGGGGCTGAGGCGGTGGCCCTGCCAAGAAGGGACGATGCGCGGCCGGGTCCTGCCCCGGCTCCCGCTGAGGTCATGGCTATAGATAGCCCGGGAGGGCGCAGCGCCGAGGGCAGGATCCTCGTGCCCTTGCCAGCTGCACCGAGAGCCCTGTGGGCACACGCTGCCTGGGAAGAGACGCTGCCAGGGCGCTGGGGCTTGCTCATGTATGGGTTGGCTGGGCCAGCCACTGACCATCGCCAGGTGACAATCTGGTGCTGCGGGCTGTGACCCCACACCTGCAGGGATGCTCAGACCCAGCCACTCTCCATCCTCCGTGGTGAGTGGGGTCCTGCAGCCTCCGCTGACGCAGTGACCTGGGGTGGCTTTTTCCGTTCCTCCCCACCACGTTTCCTTCTTCCTCTGCTCCCGAGCAAAAGCCAGGCTGGGGCACCCCCCATCCCCAGGGTGCACCCATGGGTGCGAAGCTGCTGGGTCAGGGAGTGCAGGGCCAGGGTTTGCCCCCTCCAGCCCCCCAGTCTGGGTGCAGCTCAGCTCCCCACAAAGCCAGGCAGGCGTGTGCCCAGGGTGCCCCCGCCAGCCCCATGGGGCCCTGGAGCGCCGGGGTGGCTGGGGAAGGCGTTGTTGATGAGGGCACTAAAAATAGAGTGGGACTGGGATCTTAATGGGACTTTGTGGGAAACCTGGAAACATTTTCTCATCCCCATAAATGAGTCCAGATGCATTAACGATGACTGCATCGCATCCTGAGGTACCGCCGGAGGGAACCGGGACGCGCTCACCAGCTTCCTCGCCTTGCGGTGGGGAATTGGTTGGAGAGAGGAGTCACATTGGTTGGAGAGCAGCAGCCGGGGCGGAGCCGTGACCGCTGTATCCCATGTGGGGGGACAGGGACTGGAGCTTGCCCAGCATCACCTTGGTGAGGACCTCAGTCCCATCCCATGGTCTCTGTTGCCAGTGCCCGTGGGTGCTCAGAGCTTTGCGTGCGGCGGGCAGCGTGCAATGTGCACGGGTTGGTCACGGTACCGCAGCCCCTGAGCCTTCTGGAGCCCCCAGGCCCTGAGGTGGCCAGTGGGGGGAGGGTGGGGTGATGCAGGAGGGCCACCAGTCCCAGGGCCAGTGGTGCTGGTACACCCCAGTGTGCCCTGCAGTGGCATCGAGCTGTGGGATTGGGCCTGTCGAGGGGTTTTTTCCTGTTCTGTCGCAGAGCTGTGACTGGGGTATTGGCTCCCGAAGTGCCCGACCCCACTGGGGGACCTTGGACTCCCCCAGGGGATGGCTCAGGGCCAGCCTGGGCAAGTAGCCCAGGGCGGGTGGCTGTTGGAGCCCACGTCACGAGGCAGGTTGGCACGGCCGTCTCCGCGGTATGGCAGTGTCACTCAGCGGTTACAGCGGCAGCCTGGGAGGCAAGGGCAGTCCCGCCCTCTCCTCAGTTTACATCCAGGTGGGGAACAGCACCCGGCACGGGAGGAGGGCACTCGCCCCCTGCCCCAACCCGGGCTGCTGACCCATCACATGGGGGGACAAGGGGACCGGCCGCAGCCACCGGCCTCCGTGCCGGGCACCGCCGGAGCCCAGCGTCCCGAACAGAGTCCCTTTGTGCAGGTCAGCCCCCACCCACTTCTGTCGCTTGGGACACATCCAAAACCCTCCCGAAATAGGACCCAGCCGGGCTCAGCCTTTGAATCTCCCCAGGAAGGCTCTGCTGAGCTGCTGAAAGCGGATGAACACCCCCCCTTCCACTCCGTTGAACCAGTCCCATCCTTCAGTGCTCGGGGTGTAGGGCCTGGCCAGGCTCAGAGGTGACCCTTCGGGGACACGCCCAGCCCCTTTGACCTCCAGGCACCACCCCGTGCCTCAGTTTCTCCATCTCTCTGTGGAGGGTCCTGGCAGGTTGACCCGAGCACCCAGGGAGCCAATGAGATGCTGGAGGAGGGGCTGAGTCTTTGGCACATCCATGGCACAGCAAAGGCACTGGGGCTGTGGGGGGGCCATGAACTCTTCACCTCCAGGGCCCTGGGCTGGCCGATCCTCCTGCAAGGTTGCCGATTCCACGGCAAAAGGCTGGGGCTATTTTTAGCCACTGACTTGCTCCAGGGATTGGATTTGCAGCGGAGTGAGCCCCGCAAGCCCATCACAGCACTGCCCATCGTGGGGTGCAGAGATACCCCCAGTGCCAATTCCCCCAGCGGGCACCCCCAGGAGGGAGCTGGGGACACCGCTCTGCACCCCTACACCTTTAATGGTGCATGATGGGGGGGAATTAATCCCCCTCAGAAAGGCCAGGACAAAGCAGGCAGGGCTAAAAATACGTTGGGAGGGAAATAAAACCTCCTGCGTCAGGGGCTAAAGCTGGGCTCAGAGCCCTGGGCCCGGCCCGGGGGGCTGGAGGGACCCTTTCTGGTGGTGGCTCCTCCCCAGAGCGCACACGGTGTTGCCAGCCCCAACACATCTGCCTCAGTTTCCCTCTGTGCTCCTGGGAACATCCTCCGTCCCTGGGTCACACCCTGGCAGCTCCCAGGCTGAGACCCTGGGATCTGGGACGGGCCAAACGCTGGGTCTCGGACACCGCAGCCCCTGCCATGTGCCAGGAGCAGGGATGTGGGCATGGGCCACCCCCAGGGCCCCGCGCTGAGGCAGGGCAGGGTGGAGGAGCTGGCAGCGCCAGGACCCGTTGGCACAGCTTTTTTTTTTTTCCAGTTCCATAAAATATTTCCCTTCCTTGGAGCCCCAGGGGAGTTTCGGCTGGGAAGCCACGTGGCTCTGGTGCTGCTGGCCACGGGATGCTTCCTAGGACGAGGGGACATCTCCTTGGTCCCCCCGGTGCTGCTTCCAGACCTCTCCCAGATCTCAGCAGCCACCGTCGCATCCTGCCTCTTCTGTGGGCTGGCCTGGCAGGCGACGTGCCTCAGTTTCCTTATTTTTGGAAAGGCAGCGCCTCACCCTGGGGGCAGGTGGTGTCACCCTGGGAAAGTGGCTGAGCCGTCGGCTCCCAAACCCCAAATGTGATGCACAGAGACGGCACCTGGGGAAACTGAGGCACCTGGGGAGTCCAAGTGACTCTTCAGGAAGGCAGCGAGGGGCTTTGGGCTCTCACACCACCGAGTCTTCCTCACCAGAACCCTCTTGACTCCTCCACCACCCAGTGCTAGCCGTGTTGCTGCTGGATACCATCCCTGGGGCATCCGTACCCCTCCCTGCACGTTGGGCACGCTGCTCCCCAGTTTGGGGTGCATTTAGGAAACCCGGGGACCGGCAGTGCCAGTTGTTGCCGGGGTGGGGGTGCACGCAGGCAGACCAGAGGCGGTGCTGGGCATGGTGTCGGGGCACGCAACGTGCCGCCGGAGAAGCCCCCTCCGGCTCCATCCCACCTGGGCCACCCCCAGCTGCCGTCTGCGGGGCGGGCTGTGCTGGCTGGCGGGGGCCCAGGCCAGCGCTGGCACCGGAGCCCGGGGCTGCCAAGAGAGCTGCTTTTCTTCCTGCTGTTTTCCAAAGCAACTGGCAGGTTCTCTGCCGCCGCGGCCTCCTGTGACCCGCGGCCTCGGCGCGCTCCCCCGCGCCCCGCTCGCAGCCGCAGCACCTGCCGAGGGCGAGCGCCGGCACCGCTCCCGCCCCGGCACGTAGGCGCGGGCAGGTGGGCACCGGCCCGGCACCCGGGGGCGGCGGGGACCTGCGTGCTCCAGGGTGGCTCAGAGGACCCGGCGGGGCGTTTGTGGGCAGTGCCAGGTGTGGGGACCCCAGGGCGGCTCAGTGAGGAGTCACCGCAGTCCCGGCTGCGTGGTGAGCACCAGGGGCTGTACGAGCCCGCCCACCCCCTCCTGGGCTGGTCCTGAGCGGGGCTGAGCATCGCGGCAGTAAATGAGGGGTGGGAGCCCCTCTCTGCCGCATCTCTGCTCACCCTTCCAGCAGAACCCGTAGTGGGAACAGTCCAGCCCACCCAGAGCCCCCAGCCATGTGTGGATGTTGGCTGGGGGATGCTCTTGGCTCTGGGGGGGGGAAAAAAAGCCACAGGGTCTGGAGAGAGGAGCTGCGAGGAGGTTGCACGGTGTCCTGCCTTCACCTCCACCTGTGCCAGGGGTGCCAGCCAGATGCCCTGGGCGCCGAGGCTCTGTGCTCCGGCGTGGGCTGCAGAAGGGGTTTTGCAAGTGAGGGGCTGGGTCAGCCAGGAGCTGGGGGGCGGAACGTGGCTGCGACAGAGTGTTCTGCCCCACAGGCAGCTATGTCGGGGGGCCGGGAGTGCACAAGCAAGGCCAGCACAGCTCGTACCTCCCCTGGGAGCCTCAACTGCCCCCGTGCCCCCTCGCCGCCCCGCCCCAGCGCAGCGCTGCCGCTCTCCCGGGCCGGGGAAGCCGCGTTCCGATGCGGAGCAGGCCGGGACGCCCGGCTGCGCCACACCGGCGAGCAGCAAAAATTATGAATAAGCTCTTGTTAATAAATACTTTATGATGAATCCAAATAGATTTCCTCCTCTGGAGCAATTATTGTAAAATGGGCTCTAATAGGGTGCAGGGCGGCCCCGGGAAGGGCTGGGTGCCTTTCAGGGCCTAAGTGCCTTCTTCCATCCCCTCTAATGAGCACTTCCCAATCATTTGCATCTGTCTCGGCAACAGGTCTCATTACCAGGTTAACTCATTACCCAGAGCCGCTTCGGCGAACAGTTATAAGCGGCTACCGGAGGCTCCGCGGTCCATGCCAAGGGCATCTGCGGGCTGTGGCGAGGAGAAAGTAAGTTCCCGCTGTGCCCCTTTCAGGTACCGGGATTTTCAGGATTACCGGAACCTCTGTAGTCGCATCCCCTCCCTGCCGCCGCGCCAAGGCTTCCCATGGGGGCACGGAGCCCGGCGCCCGACTTGCCAGCCCTGCCCGGGCTCGCAGGGCCGCGGGGAGCGGGACCTGGCAGGAGCGGCGGCCGTGGGAGCCGGCAGCGGTTCGGAGGTGTGTGGCTGCTGCAGGGGCGGCTGAGCATCCTTTCATGAAGTAAACGCTGTGTGGTCCCTGCAGGGCTGCGATGCAGCGAGGTTGACCCGCGTCGCGCCCTGCCCGCGGTGGGGATGGCATCCCGCTGCTCCCCGCAGCCGAGGCCGCGCTGGTGGGGAGCAAAACCGACTGCCGAGGTGTCTGACCCCTCCCGTCCCGCTCCTCCTCCTCCGCCCCTCACCCCAGCGCCTCCCCCGTGAAAACTGCTCGGGAATTTCCTGAGGAAACGTTGTTTTTTTTTTTTTTTTCATTGGAAAATTCAGGCTGTTTCACTGAGCCCGACCTGTTTGGACAAGGCGCTGGAGCGGAGGATGTTCGGAGGGTGGCCAGCCCATGCCGCGGTGCCCGTGCCAGGTGCTGTGTCCCTGCGTGGCACAGAGCATCCCCCCCTGCCCCAGGGTGGAGGGTCCCCGGAGTGCAGAACCCCGGTGCTGCCGAGCCGGCGGCAGAAGCAGGGGAAGAGGCAGCGCCTCAGCTATGCCCCTTCCCACTCCCTGGCGCTGCCAAACCCTGGGCTGCAGAGGAGTTAATCCTCCGTGGTATGCCCAGCTCCACACAGAGCATCCCTCCTTCCTCTCCCCACTCCACCGCAAGACAGAGCCGGGCTTGACCCGTGCCTCAGTTTCCCCTCACAGCACCTGGCACGGAAAGCCAGCGCTCCAGCAGCCCCTGGAAAGGGGGTGCAGGGGGGCCCGGAGCAGGGCCGGCAGCACCCGACGCAGGCGTGCTGCTGCCTCGGTTGCAGGGCTTTACAAGCCTGGGCTGGATGAGGCCCAAGGGCAGGCTCTGCTGCCAGATTCTCATCCGGAAATGCCCCGGGAGCAGCCTCGTCTGGGGTATTGCAGCACGTCTCTGCTTCCCAGCCCCGCAAAGGAAAAACAGCAGGAGAAACACTTAACCAGTCCTTTGCCGGCACTCGGGCTGCTGGATGGGGGGAACGGGGTGCGAGACTGGGACGGACAGACAGTGCATCCCTGCCTTCGCCTTCCCAAGTGGATCCGGCGCGCAGCTGGCTGGTGCCAGCCGGGGTGCTGTGCCCGGCTGAGGGGCTCGCTGGCTGCACGGCTGGGGACGGTGCCCCAAGTCCCCGCAGCGTGTCCCCTTAGCCCCCAGCAGCAGCGTTCCCGTGTGGTTGTCCTGGTGCCCCCCGGCCGCCCTCGCCTGCCCTGCTAAAGCAGCTTAACCGCGGCATCGCGGCGCGGGATAAGCCGGGCGGGAGGGAAAGTTGGCGAGGGGCTGATTGGCTTTGGGTGCAGCTCCCGGCCTGCCGTAATCCCGGGCAAGGGGGGGGTCTGCGATGGCTCCGGGGACACCGAGGGCTGCAGGGGCTCCTGCACGCAGCGGGTTTTTGGAGAGTCTCAGTTGTGGGTCCGAGTGAGAACTGCAAATTCTCGGCACCGTGGCGGGGGAAGGCACAGAAACCGGGGTTTGCTGCTGCTGCTACCCCGGAGCAGAGCACCGAGCACCCCCGGCTCCTGCGGTGAGCACAAGCAGCACCCAAGGGTGCTGCCTCTCCCAACCCGGACAACCTGGTTCCTGCCACGCTTCCCCGCAGTGGTGCCTGGGGTGGCAGGTCCCAAGCGGGAGAGCAGGGATGGGGACAACGGCGTGGTGTCCCCCCGGCCCTGTGGCCAGCCCTGCCGCCGGCTGCCTGGGGAGGGTGGCGGGGCCAGGGGATGGCAGCAATTTGTAGGGCTCGTCTGAATAACCGGCCACCAAGGAAGATCAGCCGCCCACCGCCCCGGCCAAGTATTGTTTTTGGAACTCACTGCTGCTTTTTTCGGCTCCTGTCTTACTTTTCTTTGACCTTCTTCCCTGATTTAAGACACATGCCCAGCCCTTGCCCAGCTGCACTGAATTAGCGGCTGCTGCTGGGGAGGGAAGTGGGAACCAGACCCTGTGGCCGCCCCGAGAGCAGCCGGCGGGGACAGGTCCCCCAGGCAGAGACGGCTCCTCCAGGCAAAGAGGGGTTCCTCCGGCTGGCTGAGTCCCCTGGGCAGGGACGGGTCCCCAAGGTTAGGAGGGGCTTGCCAGCAGATTTGGATCCCTGCTGGTGCAATGGGCTCTCCAGGGAGGGGACAGTCCCCTGTCCCTTGTTGGGCATGGGAGGGACACCTGTGGGGTCACAGCTCTGGGTCCAGAGAGGGGCTGGTGGCTCCCAAGGGTGGCAGGGTCTGTGCCTGTGTCTGGGATGTTTAGGGGATTAGCAGGGCTGTGCCGGGGGTTGGGGCTGGCAGTTACTGGTGTCCGTGCTGGGTTCAGGGACAGTGAGGTCTGTACTGGGATGCCTGTGCCAGGACACAGCAGGGTCTGTGTAGCGGTCAATGGTTCAGCGGACACCCAAGGCTGTGCCATGGGACTTGTGATGGCTGTTGGCAGGGTTTGTGCTGGGGTGGGAGTTTTAGGGTTAATGGGATCTGTGCTGGATTTGGGAACCAAGTAGGAGTTAGCAGGGTCTATATGGGGCCAATCCTTGCCAGGAGCCTGTTTCAGGGGACATTGTTCCCTCCAGGAAGGGTCACTCTGGGACACAGCTGCTTCAGCCAGGGAATGGCATTGCTGCTCTGGGATGAGTGGGACCAGATCTGGAGCACTTGCCCCATCCCACAGCCACGGCCCTGTCCTCTCCCAGCTCCTGCCCATGGCCACCTCCTCACCCCAGAGCAGCACTTGCCCTTGGCACCCTTCCCAGGCAGGGGCAGTTGTCACCAGCCACCCCCCTGCCAGCCCTGACACCCTGCAGCAGGAATCCAGCTGAGGTCCTTCCTCCTCCTCTGCCCCACAGTCATGAGGGACACCAAGGGCCAAATCCTGCCCTTGGGGAGCAGCTTGGTGCCACCCTGGCTATGCACAGGGATGTTCAACCCTCTGCCTGCTGCTTTCCAAGCTCTGCTGCTCCTCACCAGGAAGGCTCCCAACACCTTTCCATCCCATGGTGGGGTTGTGGGCCGCCCCAGCCAGGAAGCACTGATTTTCCAAATTGGAAAAAAAAAAAAGGGATGCGGGAAGGAGGGGCCAGCGAGGGGGATGCATTTTCCTTGTTTTCTTTTTGGGGCCGGACTCATCCAGCAGCGCTCGCCAAATGGAAAAAGGCAGTCAGAGCACGCCTTGTGTGCCGGGCCAGACGCCAGCCGCCGGGCTGGCTGCAACTGGGGCAAACTGGGGGAGTTTCTACTGGTCCAGAGGGAGTGGAGAGGTCCAAGGCACCCACAGCTCAAGCGGGAGCACCCGGCATGCTGCAGGCGTGGGGGACCCGGCACTGGGGTGTTGCGGTCTGGCAGCACCTGACGCCGGCACAGCGGCTCCGGTGGGCACGGTGTCAGCTGGGATTTCAGGTGGGATTTCTGCACCTGGTGGGAGCAGATCCTGGCATGCAGATCCTGCGAAGGGGAGAGGGTCCAGGTGCTGCTGAGGTGGCCACGCTTGTGCAGGTGCCTGTCCCCCTGTGGCACTGCTGGCTCCACTTTGGCCTAGCCACTCCCAGTGGGTTGTTGGTCCGGGAAAATTGCAGCCAGTGGGATTTATGGAGGTTTTCTGGGATGGGGATAACCCTGCTGTGTAGTGAGGGGATCCCCATCCCTGGTGGGCATGTGCCTCTGCCACAGCTTTTCCTTCTGGTTGCACTGGGACGCAGTGGGAATGAGCCTGGCAGGTCCCCAGGGCTCCCCAGCCACCCCAGGAGGGAGCTTGGAGGGAGTCAGCCAGGAGTGACCCCCTGTCCCTCTGCTCCCACAGGATGAGTTCCACCCCTTCATTGAGGCGCTGCTCCCCCACGTCAGGGCCTTCGCCTACACCTGGTTCAACCTGCAGGCCCGCAAGCGCAAGTACTTCAAGAAGCATGAGAAGAGGATGACGAAGGATGAGGAGAGGGCGGTGAAGGACGAGCTGCTGAGTGAGAAGCCGGAGGTGAAGCAGAAATGGGCCTCGCGCCTCCTGGCCAAGCTGCGAAAGGACATCCGGCCCGAGTGCCGCGAGGACTTCGTGCTCTCCATCACAGGCAAGAAGCCCTCGTGCTGCGTCCTCTCCAACCCCGACCAGAAAGGCAAGATGCGCCGCATCGACTGCCTGCGGCAGGCGGACAAGGTGTGGCGGCTGGACCTGGTCATGGTCATCCTCTTCAAAGGGATCCCGCTGGAGAGCACCGACGGCGAGCGCCTGGTCAAGTCGGGCCAGTGCAGCAACCCCATCCTCTGCGTCCAGCCCCACCACATCAGCGTCTCCGTCAAGGAGCTCGACCTCTACCTGGCGTACTTCGTCCGTGAGAGAGGTGGGTGCTCGTCTGCCTGCAGGGCAGAGTCTGGCTGTGCCCTGCCACAGCTGGCTCCGGGGGGTTTGTTTTAGCTTTCCCTCCCCGTCTGTCCCATCCCCATCTCCAGCTGGGGACACTGTTCCTGGATGCCTTTCCCATTGCAGACCTTGCAGTGCTTCCCTCTCTCCAAACTGCTTCTCGGGTGGGTGCCCCCCACCCTGGCCCCTCTCCCCCAGCCAGGACTGGTCCCAGCTGCCTGGGAGGAGGAGGAGGAGGCAAAGGTCTCTGAGGATGCTCCTGTCTCAGAGCATTCCCAGCATGGAGTTTTGGGGGTTAAACCAAGAGCTAACCCCACATCCTGCGCCTAGCTGAGGGGAGTGGGTGGGCAGCGTGGGCGGGGAAGGGACAGCCTGTTCCTGGTGCATCCCCAAGGGCTGGAGCTGGGAGAGGTCCAGCAGTGCCCATTTGCCATGGGCTACAGTGCCAACCCCTCAATGCCAGAGCAGGGACAGGAGCAGCGAGGCCGTCTGGGGAGGGGGCAGTGATAATGTTGGTGGGGCACAGCTCCTGCTGTGCCCTGAGGAGATGCTGGTCCCAGCCCTTCACCTGCCTGGGGGTCCCATGGACTTGCTGGGAGAACTGGCTGCTTTCATTGCAGCAAGCAGGGTCAGACTTGCTCTCAAAGCCGTCGGTCAAAAGGGGGAAACTGAGTCACGGTGTGCGGTGCAGGCAGCAGGTCTCGGTTTGGGTCCCCGAGCCACCATCCTCAGCACTGCTTCATGTCACCTCCCTGCGTGCTGGAAGGGAAAGCTCATAAGAAGGTATTTTACCTGGGCAGGTTTGTTTTCCCTGGCTGGTGACATGCTGGCACAGACACTCTGCCAGCAGCTGGGGTCCCCCACAGACCCTGCCAACCCCCCAGTACCCCCAGGTGCACAAGGGGCCAGGGGAGATGCTGTGTGATCCCAGGTGAGGGCTGGGCTGTTGTGCAGGGCTGGCTCACAGACAGGGGGGTCGGTGACTTGCAGCCTTAGGGGCAATCAAGGGGCTTATGGCCACCTCTGGCCAGGCCAGGCGACCCAGGTGTGCGGGGACCAGGCAGTACCTTCTGCCTTTGCCCACAGCGCTTGGTGATGCCCCCCGGCTCCGTGAGCCCACCCCCGTCAACACCACGGCAGGGGGAGCGTGGGACTGGTGGCTCTTTGCCTGGCACTGGCCAGAGCCCAGGGACAGACAGTGACACCACAGAGGCCACCTTGATGCCGGCAGTGCCAGCAGATCAGGTGCCAGCGTTGTGAATCATGGTGGGCACACGCTCTGCCCGGCCATCCATGGGATATGCTGGGTGTCACTGGGGAAACTGAGGCAGGGCGGGCATGTGACCTCCCCCACTACCCAGGGGAGGGGCTTGGCAGGACTACCAGGCCCTCGTGGCTTTGGGGAAAAGCGAGGACACAGCCTCCAGCAGGGAACAGCCAGGGCCAGACCCTGCCCCAGGGCCCAGGCGGGACCCCGGGCTGGTGCGGGGCACAAGTGTGGTTGCACACGCGTGTGTGGCCAGGACCTGCCGGCCCGGCCGTGTCTCCCGGCGTGTGAGCACGTGTGCTGCCAGCACCGCGTGCCTGTGCCCACGCCCGTGACTCGCCCGCTCCGGGGCAGCGTGGGACCCAACGGGGCCTGGCACCGCCGCTTCCCAGCAGGGCACTGGGGAGAGTGGGTGCTCTGCTGGGAGTGGGGGAGCCCAGCGTGCAGGCTGGGGGCTCTGGGTGTGCTGTGCACCTGGGCAGGGAATGGGGTGTCATGTACTGGGCTGAGACATGGCCATGCTGGGCTGAACTGGGATGGCGTACTGCGCTTAACTGGGGTGCTGCATGCTGTGTACTGACTGGCATGGGGTTGCTGCATACTGGGCTGGACTGGGGGCACCCTGTGCTGGCTCAGCTGGGGGTGTAGTGTCATACTGGGCTGGGGTACCCTGGACTGGGCTGAACTGGGAGCACCCTGATGCTGGACTGGGAGCCCTACAGTGGCCAAGCTGAAGGCAGGGACCAGGACCCCCACTGCATCTGCAACGGGGTCCCCATATGCCACCTGGTGTGCCTCACTGGGGTGCCATGCCGGCAGGTTCCCTGGCCATGCCGTGTCCAGCTGCTGTCCCTGGGAGGTGGCTGCCCCTCTGCCACCCCCCACCCCCCCACCGGCGACCTTGACCCCCGGTGTCTGGGTCCCCAGCAGCCGCAGTCACCTGACTGTCTAATTGGGAACACAGCGGCTGTAAATACTCCCTGATAAGGCCTGGCAGCCTCTCACTTTCACTGTTAAGGTCGCTCTGCCCCTGGTTAAGGGGGACCAGGATGGGCCAGGAGCAATGGCGTGGGACCCCTGAGGTGCTGCAGGGTGCTGGGTGCTCGGCATGGCCCGGTCCCAGTCCACAGTGGGCACGTTCTGTCAGGCTGTGGCTGATGGGAGGGGTCTCTGGTCTCCCACCTTGGTGGGGAAACTGAGGTAGGGAGGGACACGGAAGAAGCCACCACATCGATGGGACCCTGCATGGCACGGCCAGGCTGGTGACAGCACTCGATGGGTGCTGGGGATCACTGTACCACCGCCTTGTGGGCTCAGTGAGCTTCTCCCTGCCCGACACGCTGCCCTCCTGCTCCCTCCTGCCGGCTCCCTCCTACCTGCTCCTGCCCGGCACACTGCCCGTTCCTACCTGCCCCCTCCTGCCTGATTCTGCCTCCTCCCTCCTTCCTGCTCCCTCCCGCCTGCCCCGCTCCTGCCTTCTCCTGCCTCCTCTCACCTGCCTGCCCGCTCCCCCGAGCCACCCGCAGCATCCCCAGCCCTAAGGAGAGGGGCCTGGGAGGGTCTCTCCCGCGCAGGGCCCCCCCGGCCGGGCAGTCCGGGCTCCCCGCCAGCCCCCGCGGCCCCCCGTTATCAGCCCGAGCACGTGCGCCCCGCGCTCCCCCGCCCCCGCCGCCCGGTTTTGCCGATGTCAGCACAATTTCCCAGCCGCTGCTCTGGCAACGCCGGGGAGGGGGGGGATGGAGGAGCCCCCGGCCCTGCGCTCTCCATCCGCAGTCTGGGGCAGCTCGGCAGGGGCTGAGCGCCCGGACGGCTCCCCCAGGCCGATGCCAAGGGCGAGCTCTGCCCCTCGGCTTTTTCCCCTATCCTCGGCTTTCAGTGCCCCCGGGATGGGCAAACTGAGGCACGACCTGTGCCGGGCTGGGGGGAGGCCCCGTCCCGGCCCTGCCGGCCCCGGGGATGGCCGCGGGGTGCAGGGAGAGCTGAGCGCCTGGGCCCTCCCCAGAGCAGCACCGGCCCTGCTCCCATCTTGCTCCCATCCTGCACCCAGCCCTACGACCGCCACCCCCGGTACCTTTGGGGAAGGATAGGATTAGGATGGGTGCGGGATGGGAGCAGGGCTGGATGCAGGATGGGTGCGGGAAGGGCAGGGGATGTGAGCAGGGTTTGATGCAGGATGAGTGCTGGATGTGAGCAGAGCTGGTTGCAGGATGGATGCAGGATGGGAGCAGGGCTGGATGCAGGATGGGTGCGGGATGGGTGCGGGGCTGGGTGAGGGCTGGGCTGTGCACACCGCAGTGGGGGAGGGGACGGCGCTGCAGCCCAGAGCTGGGTGTGCGGCGGGGGGGCGGGGGGGCTGGGGGGGAGCTCGGAGGTCGCTGGTGAAAGTCAAAAGCATTGCAGTAAAATGGTAATCAATCTCCCCAGCCGATGGTGCCAGGACCTTCGGAGCATTACGGAGAGATTCCTCCCAGCAGCTCCCGACGGCAGCAGCCAGTGGAGGGGGACATTGCCCCCCCCCGCACCCTCCCGTCAGTGCTCCCCACCTCCACGGGCTCTCTTGCTGCACCCTCACCGTGGTGTCTCCATCCCTGTATCCCCATCCCTGCATCCCCCCGTTCTTGCATTCCCACACTGGTAGCTCCCATCCTTGGACCCCATCCCCCCCAGGCTCCCAGAGCGGGGGAGAGGCAGAACAGGGGCAGTGCTGGCCCCTCACACCCTCTGAGGTTCCCTGCTCCCCCCCCCCCCCCCCAGGCATCATGCTCAGCGGGGCAGGAGTTGGGGCTCTGCCCTGCTGTGAGCTTTTCCCAGCAGTGCCCCGAGCTGAGCCCCCAGACCGAGTGGGGTGGGAGCAGATGGGTGCCCAGGGCAAGCAGGCAGTGGGCCCCAGGGTGGCATCGAGCTCCTGGCAGCCCCGGCCATGCCTCCGCCAGCGGACAGCACCTGGGGGGAGGCGGGGACCCCCACGCTGTGCCAGCATCTGCGTCTCCCACCGCCTGGCAGCCCCTTATCTCCCCCCACCAGCCTCGCCGCTGGCTGCGGCGCGAGGCAGATGGCACCAATCTGCCGGGGAGCCCGTGCCAGGGCTCTCATCCCAGGCGCGCTGTGGCCGTGCCAGGCCGGCCGTGCCAAGCGTCTGCTCAGCCCCTCCAGATGGAGGGGCAGGCGTTTCCCTGGGTACCGCCGCTCCGCCAGCCCCCGTGCAAATATTTATTGCCAGGGTCGTGAGAAGATTGATGGGGTTCACAATATTTGGGATCTGCCGTTCACAGAGCTGGGCACCAGCGGGCAGGCAGGCTGGAGAACCCCCCCAGCACACAGATGAACACGGGCAAACCCTCCCCCTGGTCCAGGTATCTCTACTCGCAGTTAAACAGCCAGGGAGGCCAGGGTTGAGGGGAACGAGGTAGGCAGAACCCAGCAAGTCCAGGAGGAGACCCCCGGGGAAAGGGCACAAGTGTATGAGAGAGCAGAGAATCCGCAGGGGCTGGGTGCCTGCCCCCAGAGCTGCGTGCTGCAGAGGCGGGATGGGAGGGGGCTCCCCAGGGTGCCACGCCCCCGCCACCCCCTGTCTTCTGCAGCGTCACTGCCCGGGGTCCCGCCGTTCCCGAGCCCGGCCCCGCTGCGAGCCTGGCGCTGGCACGGCCGGGGCGGTTTCCATGTGCTCGAGCTCTCCGGATCGATGTGCCGGCGACCTTGGGGAGGTCAGGGCTTCCCCGGCTCTCCCGCAGTGCGCCGAGCCGGCGGCGTGCCGGAGCCGGACGGCTTCCCCGCAGTGCCCGCTGCCAGCCCCGGCCCCGCGTCACCACTGAAGCGAGTTGCGCCGTGCTCAGCGCGGCGGCCCCGGCAGCGTGAGCGGTGCCTGCCGGGGACCTGGCACACGGTGCCACGTCCTGCGCTGCCGGAGGGGACAAGGGGCCAGAGCGGTTCCGCGCACCGTTAGGCACCCGATGAATAAAAGATGAGCGAGCTTCTCTCACGAGCACCTGCCGTCCCCCGCCCTCGCCACCCGCCGTCCCCCGCGCTGGCAAGCGCCGTGCCCTCCCCGGGGCCGCAGTTGCCATCCTGGCCGGGTGCCCGGCTTCGTGCTGCGCTGGCAAGGGACAGCTGGGGCGGCAGATGCCCACGGTGCTCTCTCCCGCCCGTGGCCGCGGGAGGGGGGAGAACAGACGCCGGCAAGCCTCCGGTGTGCCCCTGCACCCCCGATCAGGGCTGGCACTGCCAGTTGGGGCATGGGATCGGTCCCCTGTCACACTGGCCCCTGCACTGGGGTCTTGGCCCTTGGGAAGGGCTTGAGCCTGCTGCCGCAGCCCTGCGTGGTGGTGGTGAGGCAGGGGCTGGTTTTGGGGGAGCATCGGAGGGGCCATGGTGGGGGCCCATGGGACTCTGGGGGGAGGCTGGCTGTGCTGTGGGGCTCTGCCATGGGGCTGGGATTGGCAGAAAGATAGTGGCAGCATATTTCCCTTTCCCTGTCCCTGTCCCTTTTCCTTTCCCTTTCTCTCCACTTTAATTTCTTCCTTCCTTTCTCCCTCCCTCCCTCCCTTCCTTTCTCTCCTTTCCCTCTCCCATCCTCTGTCTTCTCTCCCACCCCCTCCCAGCAGCTGCACCCCCAGGTGCCCCCAGCTCAGGGCGCAGCGGCTGGATGCCAGCACCCCGCAGGGGAGAGTCCCAGGGAAGGGGGGGGCTCAGCCTTCCCTTTGTCTGTCCCACTCTCCCCATCCCTTTGCCCGCTGCCATCTGTCCCCCGCTCGCCTCCGCGGGCGCCGGCAGCCCTGGATGGAGCCCAGGCCTGGCAGGGCTGAGCGAGGGGGCGGCCGCGCCGCCCGCCTGGGGGGGTTCCCCCCGGCCGCTGCCATCTCCCCGTGCCGGCCGGGGTCGGCCGAGGACAAACCCGCTCGCTCCCAGCGCCGCTCGCTCGCAGCCGCCGGCCAACGTGCTCGCGCCTCCCAGGCTCCCGCCCGGGCCAGCTGGCCGCGGCCGGCGTACGTGGCAGCGGGGCGCGTCCGTCCCCCCCGCCACCGCCCCGCCACCTCGGGGGATGCCTCCGGCCAGGACCTCCCCGGGGCTTCGCTCGGCAGAGGGAGGAGGAGCTGCCGCCCCCGCAGCGTTCGTGGCTAAGGCCCAGCAAAGTCGCCTCACCCCGACGGCCCCGCAGCGCTCCGGGCATGGCGGGGGGCACCGGGGGCGGGGCGGGATAGGGAGTGGGGAGGGGGGGTCCCGCGCCCCGGCGCGCCGGCCGGCCCGGCTGAGCCAGGATTTACCCGGCACACGCGGCGGTTCAGGGTATTATATAAAGGAGGTTACACAAGCAGGACTGTTCCGGGTTTATGTAAGGGCCACCCCAGCCTGGCGGCAGAGGGATGGACGGTGGGACGGGCAGCGAGGCGGGCAGTGCCGCTCGGACCTGGGGATCGCTGTGAGACTGGGACGAGGAGTTCTCGGGGGGGGTCTGACAAGGCAGGGCCCCCAAATCACACCCTCCCACAGCCTCGCTCGCCCCAGCCCTTGCAGTGGGATCTGCCCCACGGCACACTGGCTCCCTCCGGTCTCCAGGGGTCTCCCATCCTGACCAGGCTGTTCACTCTGGGCCATTCTGGTCCGCGCTGTGGTCACGGCCAGCCGGAGGAGTGCAGTGACACCTGAGCAGGTGCTGGGGCTTTGTGGCCACGGAACATGGGGGCAGTTCCCCCCCAAGCCAGCCCCCAAGGGAAACTGAGGCACGGGGCAGAAGCCTGCAGGCAGCAGTGCTGAACCCTCGCCCATCTCCTGCTCTCAGTTGGCAGAGCTGGGGAAGAAGGAGGAAGACTGCTGCCCTCGATGGGGGGCTGGGACTGCTCACACCGGCGCCAGCAGCTCCCCCAGCCCCCGGCATCCTCCAGCCTCTGCGCCTGCGCCCGCGCCGTTGCCGGTAACACCGTGCCCTGTTACCGTCAGCTCTCGGGCACCGAGCCAGGGCTCTCCCGCAGCTGCGCCAGCCCCGGGGGGCACCCGGCCTGCAGTGACACCCCCCAGGGCCGGCCCTGCTGCCCGGGGGTCGTTCCCACGCGCTGAGACCGCGGGCGGGTGTCGCTGTGGGGCCCGGGGGCACCGTGCCAGCCAGCAGGGCCGGGGTGCGGGATCCGTAATTCAATGGGTGGCACGGGGCCAGGCTGCCAGCGCGGCCCGGAGCCCAGGCAGCTCGCGCCCCCCCCGGGCACACACTTGGCTATTTTTAAAAAAGAGATTGGATCGACCTGTTTGGGCACTGAGCACTCTCCTCCACCTTGCCGGAGACGACCCTGGCACTGAACCCCCTCCCCCCTGAGCGCCCCACAATGTGGCAGCAGGACCACCCCCACCTCCATCCCCCATCCCGGCCCTCCGAGGGGGTGTGGAGGGCACAGATCACCGAAGCAGCGGGGGCATGGGGGGAGCTTTACAGGCTTTTCTCCTCTCTGGTGCAGTCGAGCCACTTGTTGGGTCCTGGATCTGGAGTCTCCCCAAAACACCCCTTGTGGGGAGCGAGGCCCGGGAGCCCAGGGCTCCCTTCGCCATTTTAGCGCGCGCCAGCCGGCGCAGGCGGCCGTCACATGGCGGTGAGAGCAGCGCTTGGCCCGGCCGCCCCGCCGAGGAGGCAGCCAGAAATCTGCTGGCGAGCTCGCCCGCCCAGCCACGAGGAGCGCCGGGGGTACCGGGCCCGGGGCCCCGGCCTCGCACCCTCTGCCTCCATCGGCCCGGACACGAGGGGGCAGGGAGGGGCCGGCCCTGCTGCCAAACCTGCGAGCTCGGGAAAGTCCCCGCTGCTCCTCGGGCTGCTGTGGGTGGGAGTGGAGTGCTCGGTTTGGGGGCAGGTCCCCGGGGTGTCCCCTTGGGAATGGGCGTCAGTGAGGTGGCGTTGGCGGTGCTGGGTCAGGGTGGTGCCGTGGGACGGTGTGGGGGTACAGGACATGAGGCCCACCCGGGGGGCACCCGGGTGAGTGCCTGGGTGCCCTGGGGGAACAGGGACCAGACTGGGGTGGTTCGGTGTGGGCAAAGGTCCATGTGGGGCACCTCAGGACGAGCAGTGGTGGGGGTCCCTGGGCTGAGCCAAGGGCTGCATGGGCGCCTCAGAGGTACCAGGCGAGGGCACGGCCTCGGGGGCTACCCAGAGGCCGAGCACCCCAGGATTGGGCAAGTGGGTGCTATCTGGGAGGCAAGTGGGGCCCCAGGGAGCCCTGAGGCCACAGTGGGGGGCTGTGGGGAGCCGGGCCGGCCTCAGGCTGTGACCGCCAGCCTCCGTCCCGCGCCTTGGCCGGGCTCCACCACTAACCACTTCCAGAGCCGCCGCCAGATTTGTTGTTTTTAGAGGCGAGGAGGGGCCGTGTCCGGCCACGCGGTGCCCCTGGATGCGCGGGGGGTCCCCGCTGCCACTCCCCCCTGTCCCGGCTGGTTTGTGCCCCGCTCACTCCCACCACCCGCGCCCCGGTACTTGGGCACACGGCCGCTTCAAAATGGGGGAATAAGGTTAGAAAAAGAAAAATGGAGAGAAGGGAAGGAAAAAAACCCTGCGCCTGTCTCCAGGGGGAGTTTCTGCTCCCTAAAATGGCTGCCTGGAGGGAGCCAGGGGTGCGGGCACGGGGGGGGCTGGTGGTGGGGAGCAGCTTCAAGGCAGGATGCCATGGGGCTGCCAGCGTGGTGCCAGGCTGGCACGGGGTGGGTGGAGGGGAACGCGGCAGCTGGGCAGGGAGACAAAATGGCTGATTTGGCATCGGCATTGAGCAGCACCAAGGGGGTGTGGGCACACAGGGCTGTCAGGCTGGGAGGTGGCACAGTCCCACTGCCCCCATGGATAGTGTGCCAGGTGGGCAGCACACAGGGGTGGCAGGGTGGGGGGTGGCATGGTGCCCACATGGATAACTTGCCCAGCCAAGGATAACCAGCCTGGGAGCCACATGTGAGTGCAAGGGACTTGAGGGGAGAAAAAGGGGGAGAAAAACAGGGAGAAAGGGAAGAATCCCAAGGCGAGCACATGGGCCGGCAGTGGCAGCTGCGTGGTTTTGATGGTGTTTTTGGATTGTCTCAGCCCTTTCCTGACATCTGCCAAGACTGCCAGAGAGAAATGCCGAAGGCCAGGGGGTGGGAGGAGGATGGAGAAGCAGTGAGAAGAAGGAGTATGGGGGAGAAATACATGGCAAAAGTCATGGAAGGGCTTTGGGAGCAGCCAGGTGAGGAAGGATGCTCCTGACTGCAGTGTCTTTGCCGTGCCAGGCTGCTGAGCTCAGCATCTGAGCCGGGATATTTTTAGCCAAGAGAGAGCAGGGCCGGACGGGGCTCCAGGGGTCAGCGCCGGTGCTGCCCCAAGCCCTGCTGCCCTCCAGGAGCTGGGCAGAGGCAGGACAAGGTGCCACAGGTTATGCCATGCTGCAGTTAGCTGCCTGGTGGGGCAGCACTGGGTCATGGATGTGGCTGGAGAGAGGAGAGCAGGCAGCAGGCTGGAGCAGGGCCAGGTGACCAGCACCCAGCCCAGCACCGGGGGTCTCCGCCCTGCGGGCAGCGGTGCCCAGATCCTGCATGTGGGGCTGTCCGTGCTCCTGTCGCTGGCGGGGAGGGCAAGGGGGGCTGGTCGGCGACTGTTCCTCAGTGACTGGGGATATGCCAGCTTGGTGGTGGCCCTACTGCGTGGTGAGAGCTGCTGGGCAGCCTGTGCCTCAGTTTCCCCCAGCAGGGCAACGAGGGGGCAGTCAGCTGGTGGGCAGCCCTGGCTCACACCAGCATGGAGGCTCACACTGGCACGGGGGGGCTCACAGCAGCACGGAGGGCTCACCCTGGTGGGTTTTCCTCTTGCAGATGCAGAGCAGAGCAGCAGCCCCCGGACAGGCATTGGCTCGGACCAGGAGGACAGCAAACCCATCACGCTGGGTGAGCGCAGCGGGCAGGGCTTGGGCAAGGGGACAAGGGACACCCCAGCCTGTCCCTGGGGTACCTGCCATGGGGGGGGAGGGGGGCCCATGACACACAGCCAAGCCCCCCGTGCTACGGCTCTGGTGTCCCCCAGCCCCAGCCAGCCGCTGCCTGGCACCTGCAGTAAGCTGGGCATAGCCTTAGCCTTGTCCTACACCCAGCAGAGTCCCACTGAGGCCGCAGCCCTTGGGGACAGCAACTGCCATGGAGGTCCCATGGTGGGGGTGCAGCCCCAAGCCCTGCCAGCACTCTCAGCCACAGGGAAACTGAGGCACTGAGCAGCTCCAGGGCGTCTTTAGCAGAGGGGACCAGTTCGGGTGGTCTCTTGCTGGAGCAGGGAGTGGAGTGGAGGCTGAGGAGGGGGACAGATGGGGATTTGGGGGTGTTGGGGTGCCCTGATGCATCGCCACAAGGCAGTGCAGGATGAGAGGGGTGCTCCTGTTGTCCCCTCAGCACACCTTCCTCTCTCCCGCACAGATTCGACAGACTTCCAGGAAAGCTTCGTCACCTCGGGAGTGTTCAGTGTCACCGAGCTCATCCAGGTGTCCCGGAGTGAGTGTCACTGTGATGCCACAGCCCAAGCCCCCGCTGCCTGGGCACACCAGTGTCCCAACAGCCCCCCCACCCCACAGTGGGCTGGGACTCCCCTCCCCACCAGGCCTCCCTGACCCCCGTCTCTCTCCCCACAGCGCCGGTGGTGACGGGCACGGGGCCAAACTTCTCCCTGGGAGAGCTGCAGGGCCACCTGGCCTATGACCTGAACCCCTCCAGCACCGGCATGAGGAGGACACTGCCCAGCACCTCCTCCAGTGGGTAGGTGCCACTGGGGCTGTGCCAGGGCGGTGCTGGGGCCAGCCCGAGCCCGGCCATGAGGAAGGACGGGGGCAGCCAGATCCTGCCACGGCCTGGCACTGACCCATGACAAGCTGGGAGAGCTGGGGGTGTCCAGCCTGGATAAGAGAAGGCTCCAGAGAGAGCTCAGAGCCCCTTCCAGTGCTTAAGGGGCTCCAGGAAAGCTGGAGAGGAAGTTTGGACAAGGGCCTGGAGGGACAGGACACTTCTGGCTTCCCAGTGCCAGAGGGCAGGGCTAGATGGGTTCACTTCCCTATGAGGGTGGGCAGGCCCTGGCACAGGGTGCCCAGAGCAGCTGGGGCTGCCCCTGGATCCCTGGCAGTGGCCAAGGCCAGGCTGGACATTGGGGCTTGGAGCAGCCTGGGACAGTGGGAGGTGTCCCTGCCCTGGCAGGGGTGGCACTGGATGGGCTTTGAGGTCCCTCCCAACCCAGACCAATCCATGATTCTGTGACCCTTCCCTATCCCCAGGAGCAAACGGCACAAGTCGGGGTCCATGGAGGATGACATCGACACCAGCCCTGGGGGCGAGTACTACACCTCCTCCAATTCCCCCACCAGCAGCAGCCGCAACTGGACAGAAGACATGGAAGGGGGTTGGTGTCACCTCGTTACCAGTGCTCTTCCAGTGCCCCGGGGCCCCCATCCTGCTCCCAGCGTTCCGCAAACCACTGCCAGAACCCCCTGTGACCATCTGGGCACTGCCCGTGCCCTGGTGTCCCTATGGGCCTTCAGGTCACAGCACACACTGGCTGTGGGGGCTGCGCTGCCACCCTCAAGTCCCCCAGAACATCCCTGTTTTTCCGAGGATCTGTGGGGTTGCTGTCAACCCCCCCTTATGTAGGCACAGGCTCTCCATAGGTGCCCAGGTGTGTCTGTGGCCCCCCACTTCGGGCAGGGCTCTGTGGGGGCTGCGGTGTTGCTACAGGGCCCCCCCCATTTCAGCATGGGCTCTCTCTATAGGGCCAACCCAGCCTCCAGCCCCACACCAGCCTCCCCCAGCCCCACACTGCTGTGGACAGCTTTCTGGCTTGGTGGGTTTTTTTCCCTTTCCTGTCTAGACAGCCCCAATTAGCTGTTCATTAAGAAAGGGGGGGGGCTGGGCTAATTAAAGCGATGCTGCAAGGCTGGCACAGCAGCTCCCACGCCCCGAGGTGCAGGCAAAGAAGCTGCTCCTCTTCCTCCTCCCTTGGCTCTTCTCCTGCCTCGCCCAGCAGTGGGGTGGGCTCCACATCAGCCCCCCAGCCCTGCCAGAGCCTGGGGGTGCCCAGATGGGGGGCTGGAGGTACCGATCCTGTTGGAAGGAGGTTTGGGCGATGCAGGTCCAACCCCCAAACTGTATCCTGTGTGTGCAGGAACTGTGCCCCATCCTGCCCCATGGGGCTGGTGCATGGGGGGTCCTGGGGAAGGTGCAGCCCCCTCCCCAAAGTGGTGCGTGGAGGCAGGAGGGAGCTGTGCCAGGGCATCTGTCCCCTGCCGGTGGCCTGACCCGGGCAGGGGTGAGGGTGGCTAGCAGAGGAGCTCAGCCACGGCGGGGGGGGGGGGGGGTGGGCTTGGCAATCCTGTACGGGATGTTCTGGGAAATCCTCCTAACGCCCGGCTGAGAACGGGCTAAACCCATTACCAGGCCTGGGCCAAATGGCCAGAGCTAAAGCCACGGCAGTGGGAGATTAACGTGCCTGCCAACCCCCCTGCTCAGCCCCATGCCCCGGGGTGGCCTCGGGGACCCGGGCAGCTGCTGCTTCTGGCGAGGTCACCCCCATGCCGGCACCTCTGTGCCTCCCCAGGAGCTCCTGTAGCCCCCAGCCCCATGTGCCAGGGGAGGTGGGTGCCATGTGGGGGCTGCAGGGTCACAGTGGCACCCATGAGGGCACCCACTTGTGCCACCAGGGTGGGACACACACAGAGCTGTGTGCACCCGCATGCACACGCCTGCAGGGTCACACCTGTGCACGGGTGTGCAGGGACACACACACAGGTACACAGCTGTGCTGGTACACAGCACACACACACACACACACAGCTGTGCTGGTACACAGCACACACACACACACACACACAGCTGTGCTGGTACGCACACAGCACACACACACACAGGTACACAGCTGTGCTGGTACACAGCACACACACACACAGGTACACAGCTGTGCTGGTACACACGCGCACACACACACACACAGAGCTGTGCTGGTACACAGCACACACACACACAGGTACACAGCTGTGCTGGTACGCACACACACACACACACACAGCTGTGCTGGTACACAGCACACAGACACACACACATTCATACATACAGCTGTGTGCACACTCACACACACCCTGTGCGTGTGCATGCCTGTGGTAGCCCCAGAGGTGCCCACATATGTGCTCACCCTCCTGCCGGCACACACACTCACAGCACCACCCTCCCCACGCCCACCCTGACCCCGGGGTGCCCCTTGCCCCCAGAATGGGCTCCCCCAGCACTGCACTGAGATGGCAGCAGCCGTGGGATTTTGGGTCCCATGGCAGGTCCTGACGTTGCGCCCCACTTTCCCCAGGCATCTCCCCAACCGTGAAGAAGACAGAGATGGACAAGTCCCCCTTCAACAGCCCATCGCCCCAGGACTCCTCGCCCCGGCTGAGCAGCTTCACGCAGCACCACCGTCCCGTCATCGCTGTGCACAGTGGTGAGTGTCCTGCCAGGGAAGCCGAGGCACAGAGTGAGCGCTGAGCGGTCGAGGGGCTAGGGCAGCCACTAGCTAGTGACACAGGTGTGCGTCCCCTTTTGCTGTCTCCCGCAGGTATCGCCCGAAGCCCGCACCCATCGTCTGCGCTGCATTTCCCCACCACCTCCATCCTTCCCCAGACGGCCTCCACCTACTTCCCGCACACGGCCATCCGGTATCCGCCTCATCTCAACCCGCAGGACCCGCTCAAAGACCTTGTCTCGCTGGCCTGCGACCCGTCCAACCAGCAGCCCGGACCGGTAAGGACGCAGCCCCGTCCCCGCACCCATCGCTCGCCTCGCCGTGGGCACCGGGGGCTGCTGCCAGCCGGGCTGCCCGAGGAGAGTCCCCCGGACCGGCCACCGCCGCCGTCACCTCTGCCGCCGCACGGGGGGGGTCGGGGTGTTCCGGTGGCGCTGGTGGGGTGTTCGCTGGGGCTGAGCTCCAGCCGTGCCGTGCGTTGGTTCGGGAGCGCTGCTGCGCCTGCTGCGTGTTGGCACCTCGTGTCTCCGGCGATGGAGGTGCTGTGCCCCGGCTCGGCGCGGGGTCACCGCGGGTGTTGGGGTGCTGGGGCTGAGCCGTCAGCCGGAGCTGGGGTGTCGGGGGGGAGCGAGATGTCTGCCAGGGGTGTGTTACGATCTCCCAGAGTCACCGTCCGCCAGCGTGTCCAGGAGAGTGATGGGCTTGGCGTGCTCCATCCACCTGCAGAGCCCACGGGTGACCCGTCAGCTCCTCACTGTACCCGTGTCCCCAGTGTGCCTGCGGGGATGGCAGAGCCACACTGTGCTGCTGTGGGCCTTCCCTTGCCGCAGCGGCCTGCGCCCCATGCACCCAGTGCACCCCACAGACATGGGACCCCACACACCCGGGACCCCACACCCCATGCTCCCATCACCAAACAACCCATGCAACCAGCACCGTGCACATGCAGCACCCAGTGCATGCAGCACCCAAACCATCACCCCATACACCCAGCGCCCCCACACACAGCACATGCCCCACCACCAGCACCCCGCACACCCCGTGAAGGGCACCCTTCATACCCGAAGCTGGAGCCTGGGAGTGTTCCCGCTTCCACACCATCCCGTGGCCCGCTTCCACATCTTGGGGAGCCCTTCTGACCTCTGCCCACCGCTTGCCTGTTTCCCCTCACCAGCAGGGCCTGATGCCAAGGTGAGGGGCATGGCCACTCTTCCCCTGTGCAGTGGCTCAGTGCTGGCTGATGGACACCAGATCAGGAGCAGCCCACGGCCAGGTTGGGCACAGAGCACTGGTGCAGGAGCCTTTGGAGGCTCTGGGTGCCCCTACCCCTCCAGGCAGTGCTTCAGAGGCCCCCCTGTCACTGCAGAGAGGGGTCCCAGCGCCCCGGCTCCAGCATGCGCCACTGTGGGTCATGACTCCCATGGGGCCTCTGTCTCCACAGCCCCCCAAATCCCTCCTGTCCCGCCGTCATTTCCTGCCTGCTGCCAATGCCGACCATTCAGGGCTGCTCTGAGACCCAACAAACTCATGTCTGCAGTGAGGGACACCCCGTGCCTGTTCCGGGGGTGTCCCCAGGGCTCCCCGGCCATGCTGGTGTGCGTGTGTCCTAATGGCTTGTGCTGTTTGTTTTTTGTCTGTGTTGTCCCCAGTTAAATGGAAGTGGTCAAGTGAAAGTGCCCAGCCACTACCTGCCCACGCAGATGCTGGCGCCGCCACCTCCCCCCGGCATGCCCCGCTTGGCCGTCTCTCCTGACACCAAATCCACCACGACAACTTCCGAGGGAGGGACGACCTCGCCGACATCACCCAGTAAGCACCCGCGGCGCCCACCCTGCTCCCCGGCCCGGCTGGCCCCCTCCTCTCGCAGCCCCCCAGGGTGTCCCCCCATCCCGGTGCTGGGGGATGTTGGCGGAGGTGGCCTCCCCGCAGCCGGGGAGAGGGCGGCAGCTGGCACGCCATGAGTTTGCTGGGTCTCAGGCAGGTCGGAGTGGACAGGGTTTGGGCAAGTGGCTGCTGTGGCTGCTGAGCCAGGGGGTCCCGTGCTGGTCCCAGGGACCAGCTCGAGCCCCATGTCCCTCTGAGCGTGAGTGGAGCCGCAGCAGGGCTCCCCAAACCAGTGTCCTGCCCAGACCCTCGGTGTGGGCAGTGCTGTGGGGGAGGCCGTGGCCTCTCCGTGTCTGTTTATCCCACCATGGTGGTGGCTGTGCTGCCGGGAACGGGGACCAGCTGGCACGCGGGTGGCACTGGGACTAGGGACAGTGTGCCTGGTGTGCTTTGTGGGCTGTCGTACTCTTGCTGCCATGGGGGTCCTTGGTGCTGGGGACTCTGGTCTCGTGGGGATGTGAAGTGACACCAGAGAAAGGACTTTGTGCGGGTCCCCCAGAGCCCTTGGCAGGTGGCACCTGGGATCTTCGTTAGCACAGTGGCTGACAAACTCTTTGCCCCCCGCTCCACCTCAGGGCCATAAGTGCCTTGGCCAGGAGGGTTTCGGGGTGCTGGGCCCAGCAGCCAGAGGCACCCCAGACTGGCACTGGGGTGTGTGCTGCAGTGGTGGGACACCATGCCGTCGCCACATTCTGTGAGGAGTTGTTCCTGTTCCCATCGTGCTGTACCTATGGGACATGCTACCCCAAGTGGCTGCTGTGTCCCCACACAGTCGAGCCCTGCCTGGTTGGGCCATTACCCTGTCCCTGAGTAATGGGCCATGGCTGATTGCCAGCAGCTGGTCAGCAGGTATGGATATCCCATGGCATGGAGGAGCCAAAGCCTGGACAATCTGGAGGGGACAGTATGGGATGGCATGGGGTGGCCTGGCTGATAATGGGGTCACAGCCTTGGGGAGGGACAGAGGAGTGCAAGTTCCTGCAGGCTCAGGGAAGGATGCATTAGGGGGACACGGGCTGTCCCCAAGGGTTGCAGCTGGCTCCAAGTCCCCCATTCCCCTTGGCAGCACTCTGCTTCCAGCAGGGCTGCACCCAGATGCTCAGCAGGGCTGGAGGTCCCACTGCTGGACCCCCAGCTGAGGGATGGAGGTGGCAGCAGGGTGATGTGGCCAAGTGGAACTGGTGGCTCCCTTCGTTCTCCCCGTGGCAGCTCAGCTCTGGAAGCCGCAGCGCGGGCACAGCCGGGAGCACCATCTGCGCCTGCACCCCGGGGCACCTCGCCCCCCCAGCCTGTCATCGTCCCGAAACCACGGGTGGTACCGTCCGAGCGCAGCACCCCTGGGTGCAGCACCCCTGGGCTCCATTCGCCTGCCATCAGGTCACAGCCAGGGACGTCGCCCGGTCGCCAGCGCCGGGTGCCAGGGAGCTCCGTCCCAGCAGTGCCAGGGAGAGGGCCGGGCCTGGCCCCGGGGGGGACAATGGCAGTGCCACCCACAGCCCCGTTAACGAGCTCTCGTTTGTTCCCCAGCCTACTCTGCACCAGGCACGCCCCCTGCGAACCGTTCCTTCGTGGGATTAGGACCAAGGGATCCTGGGAGTATCTATCAGGCACAGGTGAGAGCGGGGATGCTGCTGGGGGGACCCTCCTGCCCTCGCCCCGGGCACCCTCGCCATGGCATCACCGTGGGCATCGCCGTGGGCATGGCCAGTGCTGGCATCGCCGTCGTGGCTGTCGCTGATGTGATATTGCTGATGTGGGCATCCCCGCCATGGCGTCCCTGCCGTGGCATCACTGCTGTGGCATCACTGCCATGGCATCGCTGCTGAGGGCATTGCCACCATGGCATCACTGCCGTGGGCACTGCCACCATGGCATCACTGCCATGTCATTGCTGCCATGTTTATTGCTCCTGTGGGCATTGCTGCTGTGGGCATCACCACCATGGATATTGCCACTGTGGCGTCCCTGCCGCGGGTCATTGCTGCTGTGGATGTAACCTCCATGGCCATTGCTGCCATGGCCATCGCTGCTGCGTCTGAGGCCACAAGGAGTGTCACCACAGCAGTGGCATCACTGCCATGGACATTGCCACCACTGGTGTTGCCACTGCAGGCATTGTGGACATGGGTATTGCTACTGTGGGCACTGCCACTTTGGGCACCACTGCTGTGTGTGTCACCACTGTGGGGTTATTTCCATGTGCAGTGCCACCGTGGGCATCACCACCACGGCATTGCAGCTCTGGCACTGCCACTGACGGCTTTGTTGCTGTGGGCATCACTGCCTTGGCATCACCGCTGTGGCCCATGGGCATTACTGCCATGGCGTCCTCGCTACGAATTGGTACAGGGCACTACAGGGCCTTGGGCACTGCTGGTGGCTCAGGGCCACCATGAGTCCTCCATCATAGCGGGAGGTCACTGCCATGCTCCAGCTGCACCCTGCCTGGCACCACCTGGCACCCTGCCCAGGTGCCAACAACATCCCCAAAGGAGGAGCAGCAGGGCCGTGTGTCCCCCTCTGTGTGGGCACAGCCACCTGCTCTCGTCCGGCTGCGCCCATGGCCACTCCAGCTGCAGCGGGAGGTTGTGTGCGCCTTTCCAGGGGCTTTCCATTAGTCCTGGCTTCTGGAGCTGGCATCGGTGCTGCAGGCAGTGCAATGGTGCCAGGACAGGGGTGGCAGCTCCTGGCATCACTTGTGACATGAGTGGTTTGGCCTCAGCATTCCCTGCAGGGGCAGTTGCGGTGGCTGCAGTCCTGCCTGGCGGGGGACACGGGTGACAGGACAGTGGGATGAGGCTGTGGATGGTGCCGTGTTGGGGCACCCTGGGCTGCTGCCCTGGCTGGGGGGGAGTACTCAGGGGGCTGTGCCGTGCCAGGGTGTGGGTACTTGGGGGCTGTGAGCGGTGACACGGCACCCGGGGGTGCTGTGCTGTGCCAGGCTGTGAGATTTGGGAACCATGAGCTGGGACACCCGAGGGTGCTGTGCCGTTCTTGAGGAAAAACATGGGGGACCCGGCTCTGATCACAACCCCCACTCTGCCTCAGTCCTGCACATGGGGTGGGTACTCCAAAGGCCTTGGGTCCCTAAAGAGGAGACCTGGGACAGCACCAGGAGAACCTTGTAGGAGCAGGGGGCCAGAGTCCCTGTCCCGACACGGGGGTCGCAGCCACTCAGTCCCAGGACACCAGGGTCCCTGTGTATGGATGTCTCCAGTCATGCTCGGGGAGGCTCCCCAGGGCTCAAGAATGCTCTGCCTGGGGAAACTGAGGCACGGGCGAAGGAGGCGGTGTCACGGGAGGAGCAGCTGAGACCTGCCACGCTCTGGTCATGTGTGGCGGGGCCTGGAAGGGTTAAGGGAAGCAGCGGCCCCGAGCTGTCTCGTTTCCAACGGAAACCAGACATGAGGTAATCGGGAATGAACTTGAACTTGGGGCTGGGGGGGCGGGAAACAATGGGAGGGTGGCAGGGGGCCACCTCGCGGGGTCCCCAGCCGTGCCACCCCCCCTACCTGTCCCCAGGCGGCACCAGTCCTTGGGGAGAGTCGCCTTTGCCGTGAAGGTGCAGAGGGACCGGCCCCCAGGGGAACGCGGGTGGCCGCGGTGCGGAGGACGGCCAAACTCAGTGCAGGAGTGGGGACGCCAGCCCCGTGCGCCGAGCAGGGCACAGCGCGGGCACAGCGGGGCTCTGGGGACCGGCCGGGGGACGGAGCAGCTCCGCGGGGCAGAGCACTAACGCCGGCCTCTCTCCTCTCTCCCGGCAGTCCTGGTACCTGGGATAACCGCCGCCGTGCCGCCCCTTCGCCTCCCTTCTCCTCTGCTTTAGGCACCCCCAGAGGAACATCCCCGTCCCCGAGCACCAGGCCCAGCCTTGCGGTGACGACGGAGAGCGCGGCCTCACGACGACGACGACGACGACAAGCAAAACCCACACCCGAAGGAAAGAGCGAGGGAAAGGAAGAAGGAAAAGGGTCAAACTGTTTTAAAAAGGAAAAAAAAAGAAAAAAACAAACAAAAAACAAACAAACCAACAACCCATCCCAGGAGGACCTTTCCCCCCACCCCGGCGATGCGCCAGAAAACAAAGAAACAGAAAAAAAAAAAAGAAAAAAAAGAAAAAAACACTATTATTTACCCCGTCGGCCGGCGCCGCGCTGAGACCTGACACAAGTCGTGCCAGCAACGCCTCCCGGAGCGGCGGCGGGGCCGCGGGGCCGAGCCCCGCCGGCCGCTCGAATATGCAAACGGCTTTGACTCTCTCGTTCTTGCCTCTATGTGAGTAAAAAGATCAAAACCTCCCCCGCCGACCCCCCCGGCCCCAGACTCTCGGGGGGCCCCGGGGCTGGGGTGGGGCGCGGCGGGGCGGGGTGGGGGAACCCCTCCTGCTGCCGGAGCCCCGCGGACCGGGCGCGCTCGTGGTCGGGGCGGGTGATGCTCCGTGCTGTGCAAGCGCCTCGGGGACAGGCGGCACCGTGCTGCAGTGACACGGTGACGGTGGTGCGGTGGCACGGAGACATGGTGGCACAGTGGCTCGAGCGGGTGGCACAGGAGGAGGGGGCTTGTGGCCACGGAGGGTGCATGGGCACGGCCAGAGATGGTCGCGGCGGCGGTGGCACCTCGGTTCCCGCGCGGACGCGGTGTCGGGACTCTCCCACCACGGCCCCAAACGTCACAGCGGCGGTGGCACCCCGATTCCACCGGGGAAACGGCATGGGGACTGTCGCAGCCCGGCCCCCATGGTTCCCGGGCGGCCATCCGTCGCGCCGGGGCACCGGTCACCATCCCTCTGGTCACCTTCCTCCCCCAAGCCTGCACCGGCCCCGGCCCCAGCCCCGTGTGTTCCCACCGTGTCCCTGTGTCCCCCGGCGTGTCCCCGCGCCCGGGGGGTCCGTGGGGCTGGGGGGCTTGCGTCCGTGTGTTTGAGCTATGCATTCCTGTGGACAGGTACCAGGTGGGAGGCAGGGGAGGGTGCGCTCGTGTTGCACATTTTGTAGGAAATGCACTTTTAAGAGGGAATCGTCAAAAAAAATAAAAAAAAAAAAGAAGAAGAAAAAAAGAAAAAGAAGAAAAGAAAACAAAATCACAAAAAAGGAGGAAGAGGAAGAGGAGGAGGAGGTGGAGTCCCCGGCACTGGCTTGCCGGGACGGCTGGTTTGGGGTTTTTGGGTTTGGTGGTTTGTTTTGTTTTTTGGTTTTTGTTTTTTTTTTTTTTTTTTTGGATACAAAAGGATGGCGCAAAGAAGCCCGAGCGAGGGAGAGGGCAGAGCTAGCCCCCCGGAGCCCCTCGAAGTCCGCCGGAGTCCCCCGGAGCCCTCAGCCCCGCGTCAAGTGCCTGAACTGCAGCGGGGAGGGGTCCCGGCCTCCCCGGAGGAGCCCCCGGCCGGGGGCAGCGCGGGAGAAAGCGCTCGGCCATCCCCGTCCCGTGCGGTGACAGCGTGGCCAGGAAGGGGACGCAGGGACGTGGCAGTGCCTTAGAGCAGAGGGACCCCCTCGACGGCCGAGGCGAGGAGGAGGAAGAGGACGAAGGTCCCGCTGTCCCCAGCGAGATGAGGAGACTGGTCCCCAAAGGATCTCCGGCCCAGAGGACACCCGAAGGGTGGTGATGGAGAGAAACCACCGTGGGATGTCCAGGAGCCGGGGATGCCACCGAGGCCACCGTCGCCACCCGCCTGGCCCCCTCCCCTGGCACCCAGAGCCGCCCCGAGGACCACCGGCATCGCATCCCCCATCCCAGTGGCCCCCGCTTCCCCCCGCTTCCCACCCCCCCGGGACGGCACAACGAGGCACCAGGGAAAGGGCTGACGCAGGAAATCCCGGGAGACAGAAAAATAATCAAAAAGGACAAGAAAAGGAGAAAACCCACCAAAAAAAAAAAAAAAAAAGAAAAAAAGGAAAAAAGAACAACAACAAAAAAAGCGCTTGGCGGAGAGGGAAACCTGTTTTTTTTTTAAAGATCTGAGAAAAGAAACACATGAAAAAAAAGACAAAAAGACAAAAAAAAAAAAAAAAAAGACAAATAAACTGCATGGTGCTTTAACAGGATCTGGTGACCTGGCTCAACCCAGCCGCGGCTGGCTGATGCTGTGCATGGCAGACTCTATTAACCGGCTCTACCTTCCCCTTCAGCAAAAGAGAAAAAAAAGAGGAAAAAAAAACAAAAAAAAAAATCTGTATAAAAGAAAAAAAAAAGCCGTAAAAAAAACACACACAAGAAAAAAAATCCATGTTTTCCTAATTTGCACGAAATTTTATACCACATGATGTGCCTTGCCTTCGAAGCCTAAGTATTACTGGACCCGATATCAGTGCGAGGGAGTCGCTGCATGCCCGGGGCTCCCGGGGGGCCGGGGGGGCCGGGGGCCGCTGCCCCCCCCTCGCCTCCTGCATGGCTTCTTCTCGGCCGGAAAAGTCCCTTTTTCTCTCTATTCTTCTTTTTTAACCGATTTTCCCCCTCAGAAACGTCTTCCAGTTGGTAATACCGATGCATCCTCTGCGCCAACACACCGGAATATGCAATAGCTGTGGGGGGGGGCCGGCCGGGGGGGCGGCCACCCCTTTGCTTTGCCTCTCTTTTCTTTGTTTTCCTTCCCTTTTGGGGGGTTTTTATTTGTTTTTTCTGCTTCCAGCAACCAAAGGCAGCGAGGCGGGAGGCGGCAGCGACCCCCGGGCCAGAGCCCCCCAGAACGCTCGGGGGGGGACCCAGTGTCCGGGCGCGGCAAGACTGACCGGCATGTGGTGGGGTCCGTGCGGGGAGGAGCAGGGATGGAGACCCGCAGGGCTGATCCTTACGGGGGGGTCACAGGGTCCCACCCCCCCCAAGGGGACCCCCACTTTTTCATTGGTTTTCAATGGGGCGCAGGGCCAGGAGGGCTGAGCCCAGCTGCTCTCGTGACAGGAATGGAACCGTGTGAATGTAGCTGTGCCCCCCCCGGGCTGGTGTCAGGGGGGTCACAGCCTCCCCCCCACCTCCACCCCATCGGCTTCATCCCCGGGGGTCCGGCTGGCGCAGCAGGGAATGGCAGGAGGCGCCTTCTCGCCGCCTCTCCCTGCTGTGCCCGCTGCCGAGCAGGGGCCCGACACCCCCTAAAAACCCAGAATTTGCCTTAAAACCCCAGCGTTCCGCCGGCTGGAGAGACCCCCCCCCAACCTCCCTGAGGCTGAGGACTGACGCGGGTCGTGACACCGGTGGGCGGGTGGCACCGGCATCGCTGCTGCTCGGGCATGAAGAAACGTCGTCGTCAACAGTTTTTAATTTTAATTTTTTAATTTTTTTTTTTTTTTTTTTGGTGTCTAAAAGTATTAGTGGGGGGTGACGGGGTGGTCGCGTCCCGCCGGGTTTCGCCCACAGTTGAGGCTGGTTTGAGGGTCCCAGACCCTTTGGGAGGAGCCTTGGGAGACGCTTCTTTATGCAAGGTGCAGTATTGATTTCTGCAAGGACAATGCAAGGAGGGAGCGGGGGCGGCGTCCAGCTGGGGGGGGGGAGGAATGAAAAATAGAATTTAAAAAAAAGAGGGGAAAAAAAGGACAAAATTAAAAAAAAAAAAACGAGAGAGAATTTTTTTTAAAAATAGAAAAACAAAAAACAAAAAAAATTGGGGGGTTAAGGCTGGAAAAGGCTCAGCTCAAAGCAAAAAATATTAAAAAAAAAAAAGCATTTTTCAGCGGTGACAGCGACAGCGAGAGCGGAGGGAGGGAGCGGGGGGGCACCGGGGCAGCCCCTCCGGCCAGCCCCGGGGAGGCGAGGGGCGCTGGCGCCCCTCGGGCCTGGGCCCCCCCGCCCCGAGGAAGCCCCGGAGCCCCCGTCCCGTGGGGACCCCACCGGGGCCGTCCCCTGCCCCCTTTTTGCTGCCTCCCCACCCCCCCGGGCCGGCAGCAAGTCCGGCCGGGCTGCGGTCGCAGCCCCTCAAAACCCGCCCTCGGCAAGAAAAGCACCTTAAACCGTATTAAAAAAGGCAAAAACGAATCAACTCGACGCCCCCCAGCCCGTAGGGCGGCATTGGGGGGGGCGGGCCGGGGGCTTCCCCTTGCGGGGCCGGGGAGCCCCCCGCGCCCCCGGGGTCTTTGCACTGCTCCCCCGACACCCCCCCGGGGCCGCACCCCCGGCTCTGCCCAAAGGGAATATGCAACACCCCCCCGGTCCCTCCCTGGGGGGGGGCACCACTCATTTTTATTATTTCTATTTTTTTAATAGTTCTCCTTTCTTTTTTTTATCTTCTGGCGGCCTCGATGGCCACGGTCGGGGTGACCGCAAAGCCGGGGTGGAGGACACCCCATCCCTGGGGATGCTCCGGGGGGGTCCCCCGCAGGATGGGGATACGAGGGGGCTCCGCTCGACAATCACCGCGGGGGTTTCATGCACTACAGTCTCTCCTAGAGGGTTTTTAGTCGGGCTCGTCGGCTTAAAAAAATTAATTAAAAATAGTCCTTGTGACCTATAAATAAAACAAATAACCTGTACATATATATATATATATATCTCCACATATATATATATGGGGCTGCAGGGCCGGGGGGGGCGCGGGCCCGCGGGCCCACACACAGTTAAGGTACTTTAAATCGCAAAGGAATATATATATATATAAAATCTCATATATATATATATATATGTCTTGTTTGGTGGGGTTTGGGCTCTTTTGTTTTTCTTTTTTTGTTTGTTTGTTTGGTTGGTTTTTTGTACTCAGAGTTTGGAATTTGCTGCTTTCTGCCCCCCCCCTCCTCCCTCCCCGGGATCCCGCCACCGGCTGGGATGGGTGCCCCCGGTGATGGGTGCCCCGGGTATGCCCATGGGTGACCCTCTGGGTCCCCTGTGCGGCGCCCGTGGGTGTCACTGGGGGTGCTCCAGGTGATACCCGCGGGTGCCGCACCGGCTGCCCCACCGGGTGCCCATGGGTGCACCTCTGGGTGCTCCTTTGGATGCTCCAGGTGGTGCCCACGGGGGCCTCTCTGGGTGCCCCAAGTGATGCTCACAGGTGCCTCGCAGGGTGCCTCGAGCAATTCCCGCGAATGCCCCTCTGGGTGCCCTCTTGGGTGCCCCTCTGGGTGCTCCAGGCGATGCCCATGGGTGTCCCTCTGGATGCCCCGAGAGATACCCACGGATGCCCCTCTGGGTGCTCCAGGTGTTGCCCACGGGTGCCCCGGTCCATGGGTGCCGCTCTGGGTGCCCCCATGCCCCGCTGGGCGCCCCGTGCGATGCCCGGGGGCAGGCGGGAGGTGGAGCCGGGGTGGGGGGGGGGGGGGGGGAAATCCCACCCCCGGGCAAAGAGCGGCAAAAGGAGAGAAACCGCCCCAAAAAGGCGCCGAGGCGGCAGCCGGCCGGACCGCGCCTCTTACCCAAACCAAAAATCCCGCCGCAGTGCCTCCGCGCCGCCGGCTGCCCCCGCCCGCCTTTTCGGGGGGTCCCCGCTCCCCCCGGGGGGCCGGGGGTGCCCCCTCCCCCCGCAGTTATATTTTACTCGTTCGCCGGATTCTCGCTTTCGCTTTGCCGCAGCCGATACACACCGCGAGCGCACCAGGGCCGCGAGCCGGGGCCGGGCCCCCCCCGCTGCGCCCCCCGCGCCCCCTGGCCCCGCATGACCCCCCCGAGCCCCCGCTCGCCTCCCTGGTGCTTCACGATATTTGATTATACCATTGTACGCAGCCATTACCGATAGCGCCGCTCCTGCCTACATACACTTACTGACCCTGATACGGATTTTTGGGGTTTTTTTTTTGGTTTTCTTTTCTGTTTTGTTTCTTTTGTTTTGGTTTTGGTTTTTTTTTTTTTTCCGTTGTTTTTTTTTTTTCTGTTGTTGTTGTTCCCCCCTATGCAAAAAAGAGAAAAAAGAGACAAAAAAGAAGAAAAAAACAAAAAAGAAAAAACTGACACACAAAAAAAGATTAAAAAATGAAAAGGAAAAAAAAAAAGACAAAAAAAAAATGTATAAAAATTAAACAAGCTATGCTTCAACTCCAGCTCGCCTCCGCCCTTCCTTTGCAGCCCCCGGGGGAAACTGAGGCACAGCGTCCAACCGGGGAGAACACGAGTGTCCCAGCGGAGGAGGGGGGCACTGGGGAGAGCAGAGCCCAGCCAAGCACCCATCACCCCAGAGGAGGGACCCGCACCCATTACTGCTCTTGGGCCGGATGAGGAGGGTGACAGAGCTGGGACCCCGCAGGGCGCACCCCCAGCCTCAGGCGGGGCCGCGGGGTGGCAGGGACAGGATGGGGACAGGGACATGGGTGGGGGCAGCCGTGGTTCACGTGGGGGTTCAGAGCTGCTGCCGCTTCCTCTGCTTCCAGACCTTGGCCACGGGGTGTCACCATCTCGTGCGCGTGACGTCATCGCCTGGCTGCGTGACGTCACTGTCCTCACCCGTAGGTCAGCGTTGGCCGAAGCTGCGCTTCACCCCCGCGGTCCCCACGGTCCCTGTCCCCAAGCACTGCTCAGGACCTCCTCGGTGCTCCCCAGCCCCCTGTGTCCCCTCGGTGCCCACCCCTCGGTCCGGGGTTGTCGGGCAGCGATGTGGCTGGACATGGACACCGGCTCTCGCCCTGCCGAGGTCGCTGAGGTCTGGCAGCTTGGAACTTGCCATTGTCCCCTGCCCCTAGTGGCACCCGGGGGTGCCGCACAGCCTCCTCCCCAGCACGGTGACACCAGACGCTTCACTCGGGGCAGGCTGGGGACCTTTACTAGGTACGTCTGGGGAGGGGGCTGTCCTCGTCCCCCCGCGGCCGGGACCCCCCGCCGGCCCAGGGTTGGGGGACACGGGGAGACCCCGCTGCCGTCCCCCCCTCTCCGCTCCGGCGAGCGGGCGATCCGCGCCGGGTCTTGGTCACAGCCGGGGCGGCCGCAGGGCGGGAGGTGCCACGGTGGCTACGGCTGTCGCCGAAACCCGGCGCGGATCCCCGCCCCGCGGACGGGGTGAGGGTGCGGCGCCCGTCGGAGGTGCTGCGGAGCGGGCAGAGGGGGGGCCGGGGGGACTCAGAAGGACGTGGCCTTGCTCCGCTGCTTGTCGTCGCTCAGCTCATCCCAGTCCTCAGCCGCCGGGTTGACGTGGCCGGAGCGCCCCAGCCTGCGGCAGGGAGGGAACGTCGGTCAGCCGCGCACTGCACCGGCATCGCGGCCGTGCCAGGGGCACGAGGGCACCACGGCAAGGCCGCCTCCGGCCATGCCAAGGGCATACAGCCACCATGGCACCTCCAGAACGTGGCCACTCTCGAGGGAGTCCGAGCCCCGGTGCTGGGGGGGTCCCGGTGCCGCCCCGCAGCACCCGGGCTGTGGTACCTGTCAGTCGCCAGGGTCTCCGGGTAGTCGTTCTCCTTCCTGCGAGGGGAGAGAGAGGCTGAACGGTGCCCGGGGACGGCCCTGTCTCCAGCCCATGGCAACCTTCCACGCAGTTTTCCCCCAGCCAGCACCCCCCGGCCCCCAACCAATCCAACCTGCGCCTCCTGAGATTCCAGAGCCGGTTAACGAGCAGCATCACGAAGACGATGAAGAGGAAGACGACGACGGCCGTGAGGCCAATGAGCCACGGCTGCAGCACCTTGGGGCCCGTGTCTGCATGGGCAGGGGACAGGGAAGGGAAAAGGTGGGGATGGGGACAGCTTCAGGGGAGTTACATCCTTCAGGGGATGGGAACCCCCATGAGATGGGACATTGGCAGACACTCACTGTGCCCCCTTCCCACTGTCCCTTGGGTACCAAGGAAGCCACCCCCAACACAGCTCACCCGCCCCCAGCACAGTGGCGAGCACTGGGGCAGCAGATGGGTGCCTCCAGATCTTTCTGCTCTGCCCCCAAAAGTTACTGTCGGAGCACTGGGACAGACTGGTCCCACTGGAAAGGTCTCCCAAGAGCTGATCCGATGCCTTGGGAGGGCCTGGCCACCTCCCCAGGCACAGCAGCACAGAGCATCACAGGGGCACCTACCAGCCTGTCCCTGGGCGGTGGCAGTGAGGACGAGCAGGACCAGGAGCGAGAGGGGCTGCAAAGGCCTCGGCATTTTTGAGTGGAGGGCTAGAGCACGGCTGGATCCTGCTCCTGAAAGTGAGCTCCTGTCCCCCGCTGCTGTCGAGCCCTGCTCTCCACACCCAGGGCAACGGGCACCTTTATTGGCTCCAAGAGGACAAGTGGCACCAAGCACCATGGCAACGTGTCTCCTGTCACCCGTGGGAGGTGGTACCACTCCCCTGGCTCAGGCACCGGCACCCCACAGCACCCAGTGGCCACCACCTCAGGGACCGCAGTGGCAAAGGACAGGCATGTCTCTGTGCCCAGGACCGGGGACCACCCCCGGGATAGGTGGATGGACGGAGGGAGAGACAGACAGGTGGGAGGGTGGAAAGACAGACGGGTGGGTGGATGGACAAACACGTGGGTGGGTGCACAGGTGGAAGGACAGATGGGTGATGGGGTGAAGTGCCCACCCTGCCTGGTTCCACCCAACCCTGCTGGCAGGGCTGGGGCAGATCCCATGGGGATGGGGCAGCACTGAGGGGTGGGCAATGCCAGGCCACCCCCAGCCCTCCCCTGGGCACAAGCCAGCTGGCCCCAGACAATCCCAGCTGGGACCCCATGACATCCTCAGGGCCCACGTACTGCCAAGAGTGAAATACTGATGGGGTTATCAGGGAGACCATGGCGGGGTGCCCACCCACCAGGGCACAAGGAAAACTGAGGCACAAGGTGGCCAGCAGCCCCCCAGGGAGGGACAGTGGGCTTTGGCAGGGCCACCCTGCCTGTGGCAAGTCCTCAATGGGCAAAGAATGAGACTGGGGACACAGGGATCCAGCTCCAGCCTGGGTTTAGGACAGGGGGTGCAGGACCATGCAACAGCCCCCATGCCCAGTGCCCTCACCCAGAGCCCAGGAGAGGCTTGTGAGTGCTTTGTCCCCCAAGAATGGTTTGGAGGTGCCACTGGGCATGGTCTGGCAGTGCCAAGGCACTGAGGAGGTGGTGGGGGCACAGCCAGCCTCAGTGTCCAGCTGTCCATCTGTCCCTACCCATGTGTCCACACTGACTTGGCCCATCCAGAGGTGTATCCATGTTTCCCTGTGCATGTGTGCACCCATGCCCACGCCCCCTGCCCACCATTGTCTGAGCCCCCACACCATGGGTTTGCACCCCCAAGCACCCACCTTTACACCCACGTGCCCATGGCCAGGGGTGGCATGGCTGTGCTAAGGGGTGCTGTTACCCCAGGCAGAGGTTGGGATGTCTCAGCCCTGCCACCCCTAGTGCTGTGCTGGGCCAATGTGCAGGTGGCTTTATTGGGGTGACAGCTCAAGAGAAGCCCCAAGAGCAGCACTAGGGCTGGGCAGGGAGGGGAAGGCTGTGTGCCAGTGCTGGGCAGTGCCTACGGCCAGGGCCACACTGTGACCCAATGGTCAAGCAGGGCTGCAGGGGTGTCCCCTGGCCCTAGAAGAACCTCTTGGGGGAGTCGGCAAAGGAGACGGAGCTGCGTGGCACGACCAGCCCCAGCGGGATGTCCGAGCCGGAGAGGATGCCGGTGCCTTCGTCCTCCGCCTTCTGCTCCACCAGCACCTCGTCCTTCTCCAGCCACTCTGCCTCTGGCACGGTGCCCTCGGCCATCCCTGCCTTCTCTTCCGGCTTGGGCCCGAATGCCCAGTCTGCAGGGGCAGAGACGGAGCTGTCAGCAGCAGCACCCCTGCCACAGCACAGTCTCAGGTGGGGGGGATCCCCCCAGCCTCCCGCCCACCCCGAAGCCTGACCCTGCTGTGGGCAGCACTCACCGGCGAAGTCATGCACCAGGTCCTTGATGAGGTGCCCCACAATGGCATATGCCACCACCAGCACCAGCGCTGCCGCCATCATCAGGTACAGGACGTAGCGGGGCAGGCGGATGCTGTCCAGGGCAGGGGGCTTGTAGTCCACATACAGCACCCCGTCCTCCTCGGGGGGTGACTGCAGCAAGTGCCGTGGCCCCCATGCCCCCCCGGTGCCAGGGAGGGGGACACCCCCTGCCAGGGCCATGGCCAGCTATCCGTGCACCCCCACCCCGAGCCACCGAAGCCTCTGCCACGCAGGGGACTGCAGGGGAGGAAGTGGCATCAGGGTCCACGAGGCTCCTCGGTGCTGGCAGCTCACAGGGACAGTGGTGTCCCCATGGCTGGTGGCAGTGCCACTCACCCAGTGACAGAGCTGTTACTGAGAAGGAGCTTAGCGCCTGCTAATCCAGGCACAGCCCGGCTGCCTCAGCATGGGGGGTGGCCAGTGGGCTCTGATGTGGGTCAGGGTCCCCAGATCCTGCCCCTCTGGCAGCACCACTGGTACCTCTGCCTCCCTGGGAGTGGGGAGTCACCTGCAGCTGGAGAACCCCCAAGGACAGGGATGGGGAGGGATGCTCAAGGTCTCTCCTCCCTCCCCTGGGCTGGGTTAAATCCCTCAGCAGACCCCAGATCCCTGGAGCAGATGGTTGAGATCCCAGAGGACACAGTACCCTTGGAGCCGGAGGCGATGGGCAGAGGGGATGGGGATGCAGGCTCGGCTGGGGGGCTCCCACAGGGCCCCCTTTGCTGTACAGTGGAGCAGCCCATGACAAGAGGCTGTCGCCTTCCCAGAGCTTCACGATGGCTGCCACCCGTGTCACCCCAGCGCCCAGGATCACCTCCCCCATGCTTCCCCCAAAAGCAATTCCTCCCACACCAAGAGGGTGCAGGGTTTAGCCCAGACCAGCAGCAGCTTTGGAGAAACCCCAAACCCTCCCCAGCACAGGCTAGACTGGGAGGGGTGAAGGTGCTGGTGGGGTTCAGTGCCAAGTCAAGGCTCAAGGCTCAGCCCTGCTCCCTTCCAGCACCTCCCAGCTCTGTGGCACCAGGTCACCCCTGCCCAGATCCCAGCCTCAGAAATGCACTTTGTTCCAATTTTGTCTTAAAAGGTGTTGGGGGGAGCAGAGAGAAATGCTGGCACAGAATGACTGAGAAACAACCCTGTATGGTCTGGGTGAGTCACCCGTGGAAAGGTTGGAGAACAAGGGTGGGGGCAGCTGGGGTGATAAGCGGGGACAGACACCCTGGCAAACTCCAGGGTGCTGGAGCCCATGTGCCAAGAAGGGAACAGTGGAAGTGATAACAGCCCGGGGGAAATCACCCATGGGGATGGATACGGACACAGGAACACCCCAAAAGTGCCAGTGGGTCCTGCCCATCACCCAGGGGCTACACAGGGTGAGGGAAGGGGGACAAGCAACCCATACCAGCTGCTGACTCCAAACAGTGTGAAAACATCAGGTGTTTGTCCCCAGTGCTGGGGAACTGCAGTCTGGAGCCCCTCACCCTCCACATCACACACAGGTGACCCTACCCACAGCGCTCGGGCACACGTCACTGACTCCCAGTGTGTACAAGTGACCAAAACTGGTCACATCTTGACTAAAAGCCCTTTCCATGGGGTCCTGAACTGGGTCAGACTGGGCCATGGCCAGGGCTGCCCCTCCCTCAGGTGTGTCCCTGAGCACCAGAGCCCTGGGGATGCTGAGCTGGCCTCAGGGACTAAGAGGATTGAGCCTGGGACTGACTCACAGGGAGGCCTCGGACAAGGGGAAAAGCCAGGTATGCCCAGCAGGAAGCCAGGCCCTGCAGGGCAGTGGGACCTACCAGGGCACCTCAGACAGTTCATCTTCCTCCCCAGGGCTGGGGGTTTCACCTCATACCATCAGGGATGCCACTCATTGCTCCTCCCAATGTGGCTGGACTTGATTTTAAAGGTCCTTCCCAACCTCAATGGTTCTATGATCTCATTTTGGCAGCCCCCAGGCTTCCACCAGGGCCTGACCCCGTGGCACTGGGTGCACTCCACACCTGGGCACAGGTAAATCACAGCTCGACTCACTCCACCTTCCCGTGCCAGTGCTTTATTCCCTGCCAAACCCCAAACCCCAGTGTCCAGGCTGGGCTGGCTGGGGGGTTTGGGTGCCAGCAGCAGCCTCAGCCCTCTTGGCCCTGGTTAAAAACGGGGGAAAGCCCAGGCAGGCTCTGCCTCACCCTGCCCGCCCTAATGGCAGCGCCCTTCCCTGCAGAAAAAACCCAGCCGTATCTTCCCAACTTTGCCATGAAACAATCCCCATCCTGGGGCAGAGGCTGCCACAGGCTCAGCTCCAGCCTGTCCCAACAAGAGAGGCCAAACCCACTGCGGGGGCGAGGAGGGCCCCGGCTCGGTACCAGCACCAAGAGCAATTTCGAAGCATCCTAACACCACAGCCCACAAGAGCGGGTGCCCAAAGCCCATCCTGGCCCCCAGCAAAGCTCAGGTGGGGAGAATGGAGCTGCCGATGTGGCAGCACCAACCTAGGGCAGGCCCAAGCCCCGCAGAGCTGCAGCAGGCTCTGACACGCCAAGCAGAGCCCACCTGGTCCAAGCCCCAAGCCAGGCTGCGGGCAGGCAGTGCTGATCCTGGCAGGGAAAAAGGGGCAGATCCAGGAAACAGTGGCTGGCGAGGAGTGGTGGAGAGGCAAGTAGCAGCTCAGCCTGGATTTGGAGGGAAAAGGTGGTTGTAATTGTGCCAGAGAGCATACCCAGTTCCTCCTCCAGCTCTGCGTGGCAAGGCACGGCTCCACGTTGACAGAGGTGGCCGTGAAAGCGCCATTGGCAGCAGGAGGGGGTGGGAGGCAGCACACCCACCTCAGTGCCCCCAGTCCAGGCTTAGGAGGAGGCCTGCAGCTTGCAGAGCCCGTCGGCGTACTGGAACTGGGCGCCGTTCTCATACTCATACATGTCCAGGGCCACCTGGCAGCTCTCGCGCACCACGCGCTCCTCGTCGCTGGCGAAGGCGCGCAGGGCCTGCAGGCAGGAGGGCCGGGCGATGGAGCCCAGCGCCTCAGCGCACTCGTGCCGCACCATGGGGCTCTCGGCGCGGCTGCGCAGCGCGGCCGTCAGCTGAGGGACGCACGCCTCGTCCTGCAGCTGCCCCAGCACGTAGCCGATCTCGTGGCGGAACAGCGCGCTGCCACAGCGCAGCCCTGCGGGAGGGGCAACGGTGAGCTGGGACGCCCCAAAATGCACCAGGGTGCCCCAAAACGCACCAGGGTGCCTGGATGGAGCCCCCCACCCGAAAGCTGGGGATGTAAAGGGTCACCGCCCCAGCCCTGTGTGTACAAAGGGGTGTCCCACCCTGTTCTTCCCTGATCCCACCCTGATTCCTGATCCCAGCCCTGCCCCAGTGCCTCCCTTGATGGCAGCACCCACCCTCCAGCAGAGCTGCCGCCCCTCACCTGCCCCAGGTTCTGCCCCACCACACGATGTTCCAGGGGATGGCAGCATGGCCAGGGACTCCAGCCCTCCAGGACCAAGCAGCTGGAGCAGGAGCTGACAGATCCCATCTCATGGATCTCAACTGTCCCAGATGTCTGAGAGCCTCACCCACTTCCCTCAGGCTGGGGGTGGGTCCAAACGCTTCCTGGGCTGTGGTCTGCCCCTTTCCCACTCCGGGAACATTCCCCTCTCCAGAGCTATTGCCAAACACCAGCAGCCCCTGACTTTCCAGGCCAGGAGAGCAGGACCCCAACAATCCCGGGCCAGGTCTGACAATGGGTCAGACCAGCTGGTCCCAGACCACCATCACAACCGGTGCCCTCCCTCCCTCAGGGAAGGGGGTCTGGAGGGTGGCAAGGGGGCTCTGGAACACCAGAGACCACTCAGCACTCTGTAATGTGGCAGGCGACAGCAACCCTAGACACAAACATGGGAGAGCAGCTCTGGCAGTCCTGGATTTGGGAAGGGCTCATCCCAGATTAGCCTGGACAGACCCACAGCAACGACAGGCCCTCACCTTCTGCCAGTGCCAGCACAGCAGCCTGGCCCCCCACGTTCCGCAGGGCAAACATGGCCCGGTAGCGGTCAAACAGTTCCTGGGATTCATCCAGGAGGATCTCCCGGAGCTTGGCAACATCCGTCTCCTCAGCAGGGGGAGCAGGATCTACAGAGAGGTACGGGGTGGTGCTTGGCTTCTCCTTGTTGTTCTGCAGCCACTCCAGCCTCCTCACGGCCAGCTGACATGTCTCTGCCACCTGTGGGGACAGGGACACGGCCCTGGCTGCAGAACAGCACTGGCCAGCGCCAGGAGAACCCCAGCATGCAGCAGGATGTCACTGTGATGTCCCCACCCACCTGCCCAGGCAGGACCTGCCTCGTGCTCTGAGGCCAGCAGTGCTGCATCCCAGAGGAAATGACCCCTCAGGAACCTCACCTCGACCACAGGATCCTGGGAATAGCGTTTCAGGATATCCAGCACGTCGGGGTTCCCGATAGCACCCAGGGCTTCACCTGAAGGATGTATCGGGATGTTATCGGGGTGTCTGTATGAGAAGAACCCTGCTGTGTCCTCTGGCAATGCCTTGCCTTGCTCTAAAGCACAGACACAGGCCTAACTGACTGATCCCAAATGGGGCAAACGTGGACACAGGCTGGACTGACTGATTCCAAACAGGACAAACACAGCAGGAGAAGCCTGGCCAGCAGGAACAGCAGGACCTGGCCAACCTGTCCTGTCAGGTCTGGTCAAGGTGAGATGTTCTGTGACTCAGGGTTTGACACCCAAGCCGGATCAGGCCCCCATGAGCTGCTCTGTACAGTGGGGGAAGCACCTCCAAGCCCCACTTGCCAGCCAACCCCTTCCCCAGTCCCCAGAGCCGCAGGAGCTGCCACCATACCTGCCTCGTGCCTGACCATGGGCTCCTGGGCCGTGTCCTCCAGCACGCTGATGAGCACCGGGATGGCCGCCTCGTCCTGCATCTGGCCCAGGCAAAAGGCCAGCTCGTGCTTCAGCAGCGCCGAGCCGTCCCCGAAGGCGCGGCCGATCCACTCCACGGCCGCGCGGCCGCCCAGGTTCCGCAGGGTGAAGAGGGCCCGGAACCGGGCGGGCAGGGGCTGCGCCGCGTCCAGCAGCGTGCGGCCAATGGCCTCCACCTCCTGCTCCGTCACCATGGCGCGGGCGGGTCTGTGCACTCTGGGGGCTCTGGGGGGCTCCTCGGTCACACTCCTGCGCCCGGGGAAGGAAGTCAAGGTGAGCCCTCAGCCGCCAGCGGGTCCCGTGGCTCGGGGGGGCGGGCAGGAAGGGCCGCGGCCCGGCCTGTGCCGGAGAACCGGACCCCGGGGCCGACCCCACAGCGCGTGTCCGGACTCGGTTTCACCCGATACCCGGGAGGAACGTGGACCCCCTGCCGTGACCGCGCCAGACGGAGCCGCCGGGCCAGCGGAGCCGGGGCCCGAGTGGAGCTGCCCGGGTCGGGGGGGTGCCGGGGGGGTTCGGGGAGGGCCCGGCGGTGCCGGCGCTGCACTCACCGCACGCCGCCATCTTGCTGCTGCGCCACGTGACCGCCCGGCGGCGGCGCCTGCGCAATACGCACGGGTGGAGCCGCCCACGAGGGGGCGCTGCCTCCTCTCCAGCTGAGGGCGCTGCTGTTCCCGCCCGCAGCTCGCCATGGCCGGGGCCGGGGCCGCTTCGGCTCCAGCCGCGCCCAGTCAGGGATCGGAGGGACCGGCGGGAAGAGCCGGGCAGGGGCACAAGGACCCAGGAACTGAGCCACAGACCCCTCCGGAGAGGGGCTGGGGGTGCCAGGCATGACAAACCCCTCCAGAGAGGGGCTGGGGTATTCCAAGGAGAGCAGAATTCCTCCGGAGAGGGGCTGGGGATGCCAGGCAGGGCAAACCCCACCCTGAGAGGAACCTGGGGTGTGAGACTGGGCAAAATCCCTCAGGAGAGGAGGCAGGGGTGCCAGGCTGGGCAAACCTCTCTGGAGAAGAGCCAGGTATGCCAGGCTGAGCAAAATCCCTCTGGAGAGGGGCTGGGGGGTGCCAGGCTGGGCAAATCTCCAGGGCAGCACATCCCCGAGTTTGTGGATGCAGTTTAATTCCACGCTGGTGTCAGCCCTTGCAAGTCATTGCTCCGCCTCTTCCTTCCCTTTTCTTCCCGTGTGTGTTTACACAGCAAGTTGCAAACCTTCAAAGGAGTTTTGCCTTATTTCAAGGCTCCTGCTGATTTTGGCCTAATGTAAAGGCCTTAGGACAGAGGAAAGGGAGATCCCAGCAGCCTCCCCCTCCCAGCCCTAATCCCCACTGTACTCCCACAGCACATAACACACCACCAAACCATTTAGATCCTGGGAGAGAGAATGGGCACAAAATACATTCCACTGCCTGAAACCTCCACAGCAAACTCAGCCCGAGCGCGACACGGCCGCCCCTCCCAGCCCTGGGCCCGCCTGGTACAGCTTTGCCAGAGTCCACGGTGAGTCTGCAAGCAGGGATGCACAGGGATGTGCAGGGCGGTTGCTCCCCGGGCCCGTCAGCCCTCCCCGCAGCTCTCAAAGTACTGGCACATCAGCTCACGCACTTGCTCGGCACGGTTGTCCTCCATGGCGGCCGGCGCCGGCTGGCAGGGCTTGGGCAGCTCAGTGGGCTCAGTGCCCTCCAGCCACTCTTCGTTGAAGGGGTTGTCGTGGGCCTCGCAGACGTTGTGCAGGATGCAGCAGGCAAGGACGAGGGTGGGCAGCAGCTCCAGGCTGCAGTCATCGCACTTAAGGAGGATCTGCCAGCGTGCCTTGAGGCGCAGGAAGGCATTCTCGATCACGCTGTGGGCCCGCTTCAGGCGGTAGTTGAACTGCAGCTGGCGCTGGGTGAGGTTCTCATCCTCCTGGTAGGGCTTGAGGATCCAGTCTTGCAGTGGGTATGTGGCATCACCCAGCAGCACGTACTTCTGTGCCTTCCCCATGAAGTGCTTGGGAGGGTTGGGGCACAGCCGGCCCTCCTTGGCCAGCACCCACAGGCTGGAGCTCTCCAGGACCGCGCTGTTCTCCATGCTGCCTGGAAAGGCGGTGGAGACGTCCCAGAACTGCCCCAGCCCGTCCACGGTGGCCTGCGTGAGGATGGAGTGCCAGCCCTGGCCATTGCAGTAGTCGGCGGTGAGGCGCAGGGGTGGGTGGATGGGGATGTGCAGGCTGTCCAGAGCCCCGATGCAGTGCGGGAAGCCCCAGCGCGTGCAGAAGATGCGCACCATGTTCTCCAGCTCCTTCTCGTCGGGCAGCCGGAGGTAAAGCGGCTTCAGCAGCAAGACCACAGCGTAGCTCACCTCCCGGACACAGCTCTGCACCGTGGAGGGCCCCACACCGAAGAGCGGGCTCAGAGTCTGGTACTCCACATTGGTGGCCAAGTGCCATAGGGCCACAGCCACCCTCTTCTCCAGGGGCAGGGTGGGGTGGAAGTGGGCACTGTGCGGAGCCAGCCCAGGCCGCAGCTGGTTGCAGATGTAGAAGAAAGTCTCCTTGGACATCCGAAACTTCTCCAGCCAGTCCTGGGGCCCAAACTCCTTCAGGACCACCCGCTCCCACCAGTCCGTGCTCCTGAGGCTGGGCCAGGCACGGGGGTAGAAGCAGCAGCTGGTTCTCCTCCGGTGAGCGATGAGGAGCTGTAGTGCAGGGGGCAGACAAGAGCGGTGTGAGACAGCGCTTCCCTGCACTTCACCTGGACCCCCCTCTGAAGATCACCCAGCTCAAGAGATCTGCTCAAGGCAGGAGGATGCCCAGTGCCAGGTGGTCAGTGGTCCCAACTGGTCTAATACTGGTCAAATCTTCCTGTTCCTGAGAAACCTCACTGCAAACCCACCAGGCAGTAGGTGTGACTCCAGATAAGATGGCCAGGTGTTGCAGATGGAGTTTTCTGGAAAAGCCCCTTTTTGGGGTGGCCACTCCCTCTGGGGGTTTATATTTTAATGAGCATTACTGGATTTCCTGCTACCAAGGGAACTGTGGGCTAAGTCCTGATCTGGAACGGGGAGAGAGCATCCCTTGAAGGTGGGAATCATGATTTGGAAGGGGAAGCTCCTGGCCTCTCCACAGGAATTGGTTTTCTGTTATTAAATTTAAAAATGCAACTTTAAACTAAAAAGAGGCTTTTGTCACTTTCTTCAGCCACTGCCCAGGCCAGCAGGTTCCCCGTGTTCCACTCCAGCTTGTCCTTGCTGCCACGTATCCCTTGTATCCTCAGGCCTTTCATATCCCCATTGCATCCCCCACCCCCTCCTTCACATCCCCACGTCCTCTGCATCCGCCATCCTTTGTGTCCAGGATCAAATCCTGTGTCCTTCAAGCCCCATCCTTTGTGTCCCTGTCTTTGTGTCCCACAGAACTCCCACGTTCCCCATCCTTTGTGATCTCTGTGTCCATGTGTCCTTCCAGTCCCACGTCCCATGTCTTGGGTCTCACATGTCCCCCACCCTTTATGTCCCCCTTGTGGCTTCCCCGTGCTCCCCATCCTTCCCACCACTGTACTTTGCATCCTGAACCCCCCCCCACTGTCCATTTTTTGTGTTCCTGTCACCTGTGTACCCGTGCCCCAAACCCCTCCTGCCCCTGTGTTCCGTGTCTCACGTCCCCCATCCTGTGTCCCGGTGATCCGTGTCCCCGTATCCCCCCGTCCTCCATGGCGCCGTGACCTCCGCGCGTCTCCCGTATCCCCCATTCTTTGTGTCCCCGTGACTTCAGCGCATCCCCCGGGACCCCCCCCCCATCCTTTGTGTCCCCGCGATCTCCACGTGTACCCCGCACCCTCCGTCCCCCGTGATCCCGTCCCCGCGTGCCGTGTCCCCACGTCCCGTCCAGGTCCCCCCCCATCGTGGCCCCGCCCCGGTCACCGTCATGAGCCGCTTCTGCCGCTGGCTGTAGTAGTGCCGGAGCCAGGCGCGCCGCTGCGGCCCGTCCCAGCCCCCGGCGCCGCTCCCGCTCCCGGCGCCGCTCCCGTTCCCGCTGCCGTTCCCGGCCATGGCCCCGGCGCGCCGCCGCCGCCGCCGCGCCAGCGCGCACAGGAGCACCAGCAGCCGCTCCCGCATTTTCAAATCGGGAGCCGGGGCCGCCCTGGAAGTGATCGGTGGCGGGGTCACGGTGGCACCGGGGGGCGGGACGGGGCGGCACCGCTCCGCTCCGCTCCGCACGGCACGGCTCTGCACGGCGCGGTACAGATATCCCCATCCCTGCCGCACTGCACCGTCCAGACATCCCCATCCACACCGCTCTGCACCGCACCGTCCTCCCCATCACCACCCCCACAGCACCACCATCCCCATCCCCATCCCTGCCTCTCCGCACCGTCCTGCACAGCTCTGCCATCTCCATCCCCACCACCATCACCAACTCTCATCAAACCACACCGTCCATCATCCCCATCCCCACCACCATCCCCACCACACCACCATCCCCACCTCCATCCCCATCCCAACCCACTCCCTTCTTGCCTCCAGGCTGGGCTGGAAAAGGGTCACCGGGCTCAGCTGCAGCAAGGACTGGCACTCCAGAAACAATAAGGAAAATCGCAACAACAAAATCCTAAATCTGCCTCGGATTTGCAGGAAGGCTTGAAAAGGCTGGATAAGACTGGACAAAGCTCATCGGGCTCGGCCTAGGCAAGGACGGGCACCTGAGTGACAAAAGACCCAGCCACAGAGAGGCAGTGCCAGTGCCCTGCTGGTGCCCTGTGAAAGGACTGAGATGAACGTGTCTTTACAAACAGATGGTGTGAATCTGCTTGTAGATAGGGCCAGGGACTTGTGGATAACGAAGTAACAGGAGAAACCAGCAGTTTCAGAAAGTGTTGCTAATTCACATGGATTGCTGCTCAGCCAAGGTCATGCTAAATTCCTGAACTTGGAGAAGAACAAAGATTTAACAGAGCTATGGACATCATATGTTAGACAAAGGGGGGATGCATATTAGAGGGGGACATACAGTAGGCGATTCAGGGAGTTTGTACCTTCCAAGTACCTCAGTCAGTGGAGAAAGGGACAGGGAGATGTGGCCATGAAAATTATGATAAAAAGGAGGCTGCGTCCCCCAGCAATTTGAGAGATCCCCTGGGAAATGCCCCATGGCCTCTCCCTTTGTTCATGAATAAAGTTACAGGACTCCTCTCTCTTTTTGGACACAAATCTCTGGCGTTGTGAATTTTTCCGCACACCTGGGAGAGATGCCAGGGCCTGGACAGTGCCCCAAAAGCAGTGCCCGCTCTCCCAAAGCCTGTTGGGTTTCCAGATGTGCCATGGAGAGGCATATCCCATAGGTCTCCTGCGGCAACAGAGAGTGCAGGGATGCCTGCAGGGAAGTTGCTGGGTTCCTCATGGCCTGAGCCCAGGATCTGTTTGAGGGAATCATCTTGAGTTCTGGAGGCACTCTGGGCACCACAAGATCAGAAGGGTCCAAAGCTGTTGGAGAGTGTCCAAAGGAGGGACACGGAGCTGGGGAAGGCTCTGAGGAGCGGCTGAGGGCACTTGGCTCGTTCAGCTGCAGCAGAGGAGACTGAGGGGAGGCTCCTGGGGGCTGCAGCTCCTCCTGAGGGGAGGCGGAGGGGCAGGGGCTGAGCTCTGCTCTGGGACAGGGACAGGAGCCCAGGGAACGGCTGGAGCTGGGTCAGGGCTGGGCATGGAGCTCAGGGAAAGGTTCTTCCCCCCGAGGCTGCTGGGCACTGCCCAGGCTCCCCAGGGAATGGGCCCGGCCCCGAGGCTGCCAGAGCTGCAGGAGCGTTTGGACAGCGCTCTCAGGGATGCCCAGGCTGGGGCTGTTGGGGTGTCTGTGCAGGGCCAGGGGCTGGACTCAGGATCCCTGTGGGTCCGTCCTAGCTCAGAATATTCCAGGATTCTATGAATGATTCTGTTCCTTCTCAGGGCTGCAGTTATCAGCTGTTTCTTGTTGAAAATAACATACAAGGGAGCCTTAAAGACAGACTTGATTGTTATGTGAGGCTGAGCTGCATGATTGATAGGGAGTCCAAGATTAATAACCAGGGAATTGCATGCAGTTGGCTGCATTGCTGCAGTAGGACCAGAATGGGTGGTTGTGCTGGGCAGGTGACAGTAAGATGGTGGTCTGGGGTCGCCAGAGCATGGCAGATGGGCAGTCTGCAGACAGGCACCCCTCTGCCCCCCAACGAGCACCCCAGACCCCCAGCACCAGCCTCTCTGTGGGCATGGGCAGGAACTGTGGGGTTCCAGCACACAGCAGCGCTCAGAAGGGCGCAGGGCCACGAGTCCTCTGCAGCAGCTGCCCCTGGCTCCTCCTGGGCCATGCAGAGCTGAGCTCTGGGGCAGCAGCAGCCCCTGGCCCAGTGCCCTCCCAAGAAGGGTTGGACACACAACTCGCTTCCCAACAGCCCCCCCCAACTCCCTGAGAAGAGTAATGGGGATCAGAGACCAGGAATGGGGAAGACACAGACACTCTGCGGTGTCGTGGGGGGTCCTATGCTGAGTCACAGACAATCTCTGGGGGAGGGGGGCACAGGAATCCCACACCTTCCTGGAGGGGCCAGGACCAACCCCCAGGACCCAAGAAGCTCCCCAAGGACCTGAGGCACCTTCTTAAGGACCCAAGAACCTTTCCCAGAGACCCAAGGATCCCTTTAGGGACGAAGAAACTTCCACTAAGGAGCTCCCCAAAGACCCAAGGACCCCCTTAAGGACTCAGGGAACCCCTCAGGGACATGATGAGTCCCTTCCAGGGACCAAAAACCCTCCTAAGAACCCCCTCAAGGACCAAGATAATTGCCTTAAGGACCCAAGACCCCTCCACCCAGGAACCAAAAGAACCCTATAAGGACCCAAGGCCCCCAAGAAGCCCCTCAGGGACCAAGAGAACCCTCTGGAGGGCCCAAGGGCCTCCTTACGGATCCAAGGATCCCATCAGAGGCCCAGCAGTCCCCGGCCCTCCAGGGAGGGACACACAGAGACACCGGCGCCCCCGCCATGACGTCATGGTCTGGCGGTGACGTCACCGGGCCGTTGCCATGGCGCCGCGCGCCGCCGCTTCCTGTGTGTGTTCGAAGCGGCGGGTGGGGCGCGCTCCCGTCGTGCCCCGCGCGGGGGCGGGGGCGGCCGCCATGTTGTGGAGCGGCGGGGCCGGCGGGTGCTGACGGAGGAGGCGGAGCTGGGCCGGGCCGGGCCGGGCCGGGCTGGGCTGGGCTGGTGGCACCGGCACCGGAGCAGGTACGGCCGGGGCAGCGCCCGGGGCACGGTGTGGAGCACGGCATGGCACGACACGGCGTGGCGAGGCGGGGGGGCTTCGGCAGGCTTGTGCCCCGCACTCTCCCCCCGCGGGCACGGGCCTGTGGGCCGGGCCGGGCTGGGCGGAGGGGCCGGGCTGGGCTGGGCCGGGCCGGGCGGGGCTGGGGGTGCCTTGCCTCCTTTACTCCCTTTCTCCCTCCCTCTCTTCCTCCGCAGCCGGTCACCGAGCAGCCCCGCCTCTCCCTCCCCGCCCGTTACGGTGCCTTGTCAGCCCTGGCAGGATGGGCCCAGTCTGTGCCGGTTCCTTCGGGCCCAGGCGGGCTGTGCTCCGTCACGGCGGGGCCGGTGAGCCCCAACGCTCCGGTGTGTTTGGTAACGGGCATCCCGCACCTGCACCCAGGGCCGGGGCTGTGCAAAGCGGCTGGAAGCTCGCGGTGTAACCCCTTCGCTCGGCCCGTGTGCTTTGGCCCTCTGGGGAAGGACGCAAAGAGCTGGAGCCTGGATCAGCTCTTGATTCTTGATCAAATTGGCAACACAAACGGTAACAGATTTTAGTGGTGTGGATCTTATTCCTAAAGAGATCTGCCAAGCAGAAGCAGAAACTTTGGCCAGCAGTCTGTTGTTTACGTGCAGCACCGGTGGATGTGCCCCAGCCCACCCGATGGCTCTGGGGTCTGAGGGAGCTCTTTATCGCTGCGTGTTTCATCAGGGTGTTTTTAACCTGTTGTTGATATTTTGCACTGGGATTTGTACGCAGGATCAGCCTGAGCTGAAGGTCCTCCAGGTGGTGAGAAGGTTCTGCTGGGCCAGGGGGGGCTGTCAGGTCACATTGGAGTCACCTCGGGAAGGTGTTGTTGGATTCTTGACATGGAGGATTGTTTTCTCTTGATTTGTAGCTCTCTTGAAGGCTTTGTGCCTGTTTTCTTGTGAGGTGCTGATTCTTCCTGAGTGTGTTTAATGACACCACCCCAGTATTTTGTGCTGAAGGTCCTTCAAAGAGCAGTTCTGCTGAGAGCAACAAAATCTCATTGCAGCCTTCTAGTAGCTGAAGGAGCTGACAAAAAAGATGGAGAGGCTATGTACAAGAGCCTGGAGGGACAGGAGAAGAGGGAATGTCTTAAGGGAATGTAAGGAAATCCACTTACAGAAGTCAGGGATGGATGGGAGATTGGGAAGGGCAGGCCCTGGCACAGGGTGCCCAGAGCAGCTGGGGCTGCCCCTGGATCCCTGGCAGTGTCCAAGGCCAGGCTGGACAGGGCTTGGAGCAGCCTGGGACAGTGGAAGGTGTTCCTGCCATGGCAGGGGTGGAACAGAATGAACTTTAAGGTGCCTTCAAGCCCAAACCATTTTGGGATTCTATGATCTTGTCTTAGTCTGATCTTTGTGTTTTGATTATTATAATTAATACAGAAGCAGAGTTTTCTGGGGCTGTTGACTGAGGCTGTTGTGTTTCCTAAATCCTATGGTTTTCTTTTGTAGTTTGTCAACTGTTGCATCTTCAGTATCTTAAGTGTTACGATGAAGCAAAGTTTTGGATGCCTGACCTTCCAGTAAAGCTCTGAACACAGAGCTGCTGGTGAATTTTTAATCTTTGCTTATAGTGCACTGATTTCTCCTTTACTGGAAGCCTTACTAGAGCGTGTATCTATAGAGCTGCTGCTTTTAGCTGTCTGTACCCACTTGGATGTACAAGATAATTGCACAACCCTCTTCTTTTGAAGGGAAACTGGATGTTACTAAAGTCAGTAGCCATATAAAAAATGCTCAGATAGAGCATAGGAACTACTAAACAGAAGCAAGCAACAAGCCTTGAAAGTTCTGTAAGTTGTTATAAAATGCAGGCTATGGCCTTTGCTTGTCCTTTTTTCTGCTCCTAAGTCAGTCCTCTTTGAGTCTGGAGTGTCTGACATGTGAAAACATTTTAAAAAAAGTTGTAAGGACCCTGTGTCCCTAAGATCCAAGTACTTCATTATATCCATCCCCACTTTTTATTATTATTCTCCTTTTTATTAGCCCCCCAGGGTTCAATCCTGTGCCCAGTGTTGTTTAACTCACCCATCAGTGGTTGGATGAAGGGGTTGGTGTCTCCTCAGCTGCAGACACAGAGCAGGAGCAGTGGCCGATCCCCCCGAGGGCTGTGCAGCCCTGCAGAAGAGCCTCGGAAGGGTGGAGAGGTGGGCAGGAAAGAACTGTCAGAACTTCAGCAAGGGCAAGTGTAGGATCCTCCACCTGGGGAGGGATAACCCCAGTCCAGGCTGGGGGCTGAGCTGCTGGAGAGCAGCTGCAGAGGGCTCTGGGTGTCCTGGTGAACAGCAGACTGTTCCTGACCAACCGTGTGTCCTGGGGGCTGAGGGGCCAGTGAGATCCTGGTGTGCATTAGGAAGAGCATTGCCAGCAGGTTGAGGGAGGTGATCCTGCCTTTCTGCTCAGCCCTGGTGAGGCATATCTGGAGTGCTGTGTCCAGTTCTGGACAGGAGGGACATGGAACTCCTGGAGTGGGTGCAGTGGAAGCTGTGGAGATGCTGAAGGGACTGGAACATCTCTCTCTTCAGGAAAGGCTCAGTGAGCTGGGTTGTTCAGCCTTGAGAGGAGACACAGCTGAGAGGGGACCTCATGCCTGTCTCAGTGTCTGCAGGGAGGGCTCAGAGCAGGGACCAGGCTCTGCTCCATGAGGCCCAGCAATGGGACAAGAGGAGAGGGGGCAGGAACTGATACCCAGGAAGTTCCACCTGAACATGAGGAAGAACTTCCCTGTGCAGTGACTGAGTGTTGGAACAGGCTGCCCAGGGAAGGTGTGCAGTCTCCCTCACTGGAGATATTCCAGAAGGGTCTGGACACAATGCTGTGCCCTGTGTTCTGGGATGACCTTGCTTGAGCAGGGAGGTGGGACCAGATGACCCACTGTGGTCCTTCCAACCTGACCCACCCTGTGATTCTGTGTAACACTGGGATATGCAGGGCAGTGGTGGAGTCCTCATCCCTGCAGGGGTTTAACAGACATGGATCTGGCACCTGGGGCATGGTTAGTGGTGGCCTTGACAGTGCTGGGGGAACAGTTGAACTCTGATGTTAGAGGGCTTTTCCAACATAAATGATTGTGTGATTCTACACAGAGTAATTAAACAAGTAAATATCTCCTAGGTGATTACCAAAATAGGTGCCATCATATGCTGGTTGAAAGCAGAACCTTTGTTTCTCCTGTCTGTCCAGTGACTTGTCCAAAATGTGTTTGTGTGGGGAAAACTGCCACCAGGTGACAGTGGGAACAGAAGTGCTGTGGCTGTAACTGGCCTTCTGGGGAGACCAGTGACTGCCCAGAGCTCAGCTCCTGTATCCGAGGGGAGTTCCGGGAGCCAGACAGTGTGGAGAGAACTGTGGGGTTTGATCCGGCCCTGCCTCACGAGAGGCACATCCGTTTGACACTGGTTATGTCCTGGACTGAGGTGAAATCTCAAAGCAGAGCGCTGTAAGGTTATTGCGTGTCCCCTCCTTGCCAGTAAGTACCTTGGGGAATTCATACCCAGCCCTTTCCTCAGTGCAGGAATTAGCCTCCAGCACCTACAGAAGGGATGGGGTTCTGTGCTGTTCTGCCTGAGCACACAGGGACCAGTGGCAACCTCTTCCACTGGCAAGTGGGAGCAGCAGAACTTGCTCAGCACTTGGTGTTTCTCAAACAAGACCTGCTGGAGCTGAGCCTGCTCTTCACCCCAGCCCTTGGAGCATCCCGGAGCCGGGTGACAGCCAGCGCAGCCCAGGGGTGCAGGTGCTGCTTCACCAGGTGCCTTGGCTAATTACTTAATCTCTGAAACTGGAGTGCTTCTGCTGCTGCCTCTTGTTTGTTTTGCTTTTGTAACAGATAAACCTCTTTAAGGAGACTTCCTGTTAATTAGGGGCCTTCTGGCCCATGGGCAAGAGGTACCACCAAAGTGGCCCCATGTGTTGTGCTTTGTTTCCCTTTGCAAGGCTTCCTGCACTGCTGAGGACTTCGTGCTTTATTTTGTATGCCCTGGGAACAAGTGTGTCCCTCTTATTTGTGGAGCATCATGGTGAAAAGGTGAAATAATCACCACCTGCAAGCAATAAAAAAGGGGTTTAATAGTGGTGATTTTCTGAGAAATCCCCTGCTGAGTGCATGGTTGTCATGTCTGCTTGGATAAGCTCTGCACTGCCAGGAGACAATGGTACGCTGCAGTGGGATGTGTATTGAATGAAAACGTCATCTACGAAGGTAAAATAACAACCCTACAGTTCTCCTGACTTCTTAAAAGCAGGCTGAGGCAAATTTGGAACCCCTCAGCAGGGGGCCTGGCTGATGTGTGGGTACATCAGTGGGGTGGCTGCTGGTTCTGACCTCTGTAGTTGCCCATCACTTGTATTTGAGTTTCAGCTGAAAATAGCCTGGTCTTTGGAGTACAGGCTGGACTGTCATCTTCCCTTTTTTTCCTTTAGTTCTGGAGAAAAAAGGGATTTAGGAAAAACAGCTATGCTGAAAGCAATGGTGATACCTGAGCATCATCTGTGTGAGAGGCAGCAAGAGTGATGTTCCTGGTCAGCTTTCTAGAGTGTCCTCTTTGAGGAGCACTTGCATTTAAGAGCAATTGTTTTGTATACAAAAATCCTGGTGAAAACCTTTTGGGCCTGTAATGGTGTACTGAGAAGATTTATTAGACATTAGGAAGGAATTGTTCCCTGTGAGGGTGGGCAGGCCCTGGCACAGGGTGCCCAGAGCAGCTGTGGCTGCCTCTGGATCCCTGGAAGTGCCCAAGGCCGGGCTGGATGGGGCTTGGAGCAGCCTGGGCTAGTGGAAGGTGTCCCTGCCCATGGCAGGGGGTGGAACGAGATGAGCTTTAAGGTCCGTTCAAGCCCAAACCATTTTGGGATTCTGTGATTAGTGGTGGCAGTGTTTATCTTTGGTAAAGGCCCTTCCAAAGGCAGAGATTTTGCTGTTTCCTGAAGATCTTACAACCCTGAGTTTCCGCTGGCTCGTGATAGTCCAGGCCACAAACAGAGCTCTGTGTTATGAGCATTATGTCCTTGGCTCCCGCAGGCTTCCTGCAGCCTTGGTCATCAGAGTGCCCTAAATTTTTGTGGTTTGCTGTTCAGAGTTCCTCTGTCATCGTGGTAGGATTGTGCATTGCTTTGGGATGGTGGACATGAAGCTTTACCTGAGCTTCTGAAGTTGTCGTGGAGGGCTGTGGGAAGTCTTGGAGTTTGTCTGTGAGTGCAGGTGGGGGTACAAACGTTTGTCACCTCCAATCTGGATTGCAGGTTGGGCCTCTGCCTGTGAGGAAAGGGGGATATTTTCTGCCTGTGGAGAAGGAGAGATGTTTTCTACCCTGAGAGGTGAGTGGAGGCAGGGATTACTGTGCATTTTGCTTGTATCTCCAGCTTCTGTACTCCTGTTCAAGACTGGGTGGCTGAGTGCAGGCAGGAGATGCAATCAGTGTTTTGGCTCTACCCTTGAGCCGCTCTGCCTTCAAATGAAGCTGGAGTTCAGTTTGTGTATATTGCCACCCTCTAACAGTTGGCACTTTTGGAACAGGGGCATTGTAAGGCTGATGGCAGTGAGTGCATAAAGGTGTTTCTGAGTGCCCTGGGCAGGAGGTGCTCGGCACAAGGCTTTGGAAAGGCAGAAGAATGTGGAATTGTGCAGGACCTTCAGTGAAGAGCAGTCGCCTACATCTTACCCTCTGAAGTACACTGCTGTGGTGTGATGGCTCTTGCCATAATCCAGCATCTTGGATTTTGGAGGATATTGAATCTTCGAGGAGTGTGAGGACTAATGGTGAAGATCCCATCTGACACTGGAGTAATTTTTTTCTTGTCGTTAGTGTGATCTCTGTTGTACAAAGCTGTGAACGTGCGTCTCTGATAAGGGCAAGGCAGCAAGGGTTATAGTTTGTTTTGAAATAAAGCTTTAACTGCTCCCATTGCATAGGGGTAAATGGCTGATTTTATAAATGCTTCTCACACTGTACCCTAGTAAATTGCTGAGTAACAAATTATATCCTTGTAGCTTTAAAAAGGTAAATATTGGTAAAACACACAGCTCTCTAACTTTTTGTGCTATTGCTGGTTTGAAAGGAGGCCAGTTCCTGAAAAGGTTTGCTTGGTTGGTGTAATGTTCCTCTGGGTTAAATGTGAGCAAGTTCTGCTTGAGCTTGGCCAAGCACAGAGTATCTTGCTCGTTCCCAATGGCTGCCCTGTGAAGCCTCAGCATTCTGAATGCATTCCTAATAGTCTTGACTATTACACAGCTAAAAGCTATGGCTTAGCTCTTTTTGTTGGTTTTGTTTTCCTCTTTCCCCTTACAGCTTGTTCAAGAGCCTGTAAAAGAATCTATAACTGGTAATACTCTTGCAATACCCCACGTTGAGGAGAAGGTGATGCCTGCTAAACCAGCTGAAAACATCAGCCCTTTGGGGCTTTGTGTGATGTGGTCAGTACGTGGAGCTGGCATGAGGAGGGGCAGGGCACTGCAGCTGCCAGGGATAGAGGAACTGCCACTTCTGCTGCCAGCTGAGGGTTTTGCCTTATTGATTTGCAAGTGTTGTGATTGAGTTTAGTCAAATCAAAAGAAGATGAAAACTTTGGATTTGGGGAAGCAGGACATCTAGGTTTGATTTCAAACCTTGCTGGTCGTGACTTGGAGGACTAAGTACTTGCATACTTTTCCCCTTGGCAAATGATGGGGCTATTCCAGAGAGCTTGGAAATGTTCAACACCTGAATAGTGACATGTTTTTACCTTAAAGTTTGTGCCATTAAATACAGGCCCAAAGAGCAGGCAGCATCTCTGGGTTTGGGTAGGCTCTTGCTGACTATAAATGTGGGGTCTGTTTAGGGCTTATTAGTAAGAGAAGCTCCAGGCAACCTTTTTCAGACTTGAGATGCTTCAAAATAAAGCACCAACATAACATTAATGGTATTTAAATTACCAAGGCATCCTTTACCTCCCTTTGGCCCTGTGTAAATTAGGAAATATATTCAGCTTTACATTTACATTTGCATCCTGCCTTTGGTATTCTGAGTCTCTCACTTTCGTCAGCACCTCTCTCATTTAACGCTTACCCACCCAAATACTTTCCAGAAGAGAAGGTACGTGAACAATTTCTGGAATAAAAAAGGGTCAGGAATCATCCAGCTCTTGAACTGCTTGAGCAGAGCATGTCTGAATTGAGAGAACCAACCTGCATCTCTTACTCCCCTTTCAATGTGTGCTGGGGAATCCAAACAGGTACAGCCTCTCTCAAACCACAGAAATAATTTTGCAAAATTACTGCCCTCGTTTCCCTGCCAGGCCTGGCATTCTGCATGTTGGCTTATTAAAAACACATCCATACCGAGACAAAACACTTTTGTATTTGAATACATGAAGGTTGGGTCAATAAAAAGAACAAAAGGCACTTGTTCAGCACCATAACTCTGCCTGGAAGTATTGTTTGAAGGTAATAAGCTGTGAGACAATCCAGCCAATTCAGAGAGACGACAAAAGGTGCATGAAGAACAAAGTCAGAATACAAATTCTTCTCAAGGAATTCAAACCCTTCCACCAAATCCCACCTTTCTTCTCCAAGCATAAACTGCATAATTAGTGACAAAATAGCGTCTGAAGAATATGTAACACCTGTAGCTCCTCAGTATCTTTTATTTCTTCAGCTTAAAGGGAACTTGAAGCCCACATATAGAACGACAGAATTGTTCAGTTTGGAAAAGCCCTCTAAAATCAAGTCAAACCATTCCCCCAGCACTGCCAAGGTCACCACTAACCCATGTCCCCAGGTGCCACGTCCACACGGCTGTTAATCCCTGCAGGGATGGAGATTCCACCCTGCCTATGCCAGTGTCATGCTTTCCATGAAGAAATTCCTCCTGATGTCCCACCTAAACCTCCCCTAGCACAGCTTGAGGCTGTTTCCTCTCATCCTGTCCCTTGTTCCCTGGGAGCAGAGCCTGACCCCCACCCGGCTGCCCCCTCCTGTCAGGGAGTCGTGGAGACTGAGAAGGTCTCCCCGTAACCTCTCTTTCTCCAGGCTGAGCTTCCCCACAGCTGCTCCTGGTGCTCCAGCCCCTTCCCCAGATCCATTCCCTTCTCCAGATATGCTCCAGCCCTGTTGTGAGAGGCTCAGAACTGTCCCTGGGATTTGAGATGGGGCCTCAGCAGTGCCCAGCACAGGAGGACAGTCACTGCCCTGGTCCTGCTGGCCACACTGTGACTGATACAAGCCATGTACTATTTGCCTTTTTGCCCACCTGGGCACACACCAGTTCATGTTCAGCTGCTGTCACCAGCACCCCCAGGTCCTTCTGGCAAAGCTTTTTTTAATTGCTTTGGGGGAAATGGAAAATCTGCTCACTTCCCACAGACAAATTTAGAGACAGCAAAAGCCTACCCCAAACCAGAGGTGCTGCTTGCTCCCTGGGCCTGTGTTAGTGGCACGTTTTTAGGGTAAAAACATGTCACTGTTCAGGTGCTGAACGTTCACTGCTGTGTTCTGCCTCTGTAGTCTCTCTGTTGAACAATCTGTGCTGTGTTTCTGAGTGCAAGTTATAGGTGAAATTTGGGCAGATGAGATCTCAAAAGCTCGACAGTCGAATGTGTTTCAGATGTAGAATTTAAAATGTCTCTTTGCTGTGTAACTGGGTCTGGATCTCTCACGAATACTGTGCTGAGCTGTTTTGGGAGGACACTTCAAGTGTGTGGTGTTCCCTGGTTGATCACGCTCCTTGTGTGGGTTCTGCAGGCTGAGCTCTCTTACTCATGGTGTTAAAACAACAACAACCCAAAAAAAGAAAAAGGGGGAGGGGGCATTTTGTTGGACTGTTTGGTTTGAGACACACATTTGGTAGCTTGTGGGTCGGTAAGGGTGGTGGTAAGTAAACTTCAAAATGAGGGAGAGTGATTGATATGGCATGCACTAATTTTTATTTTTTAAACCTCCTTTATTAATAGCATCACAGACTTTTCTAACTTTTCACTCCAATAATGTTGTCTCTGACTCTTTGCTTCATTTGGTGGAAGCTGATCTCTGTTAAATTAGGGAGCTTTCTCCAGTTTTGCCGCTGAAAGAACATATGGGAGAAATGTGTTAAATTAAGAAGAAAAAAGCTTGGGGGAGGAGGTGGTAGAGGTAAGCAGGTGTGATCAGAACCAGCTTGGCACTAGCTATTTCAGGCATGCTCCTGTAAAAGTGTTGGCATGCTTAATGGCAAGGAAGAGAAGCATTTCAGCATTTGTAAGAAGTCCAAGTTTCGGCACTGCAAAATGGTGTAGCTCAAAGAGCCACAGAGATCTCCTGAGGTGGAAGGGACCCTCAGGGATCATCAGTGCAGCCCCTGGCCCTGCACAGACACCCCAACAACCCCAGCCTGGGCATCCCTGAGAGCGCTGTCCAAACGCTCCTGCAGCTCTGGCAGCCTCGGGGCCGGGCCCATTCCCTGGGGAGCCTGGGCAGTGCCCAGCAGCCTCGGGGGGAAGAACCTTTCCCTGAGCTCCATGCCCAGCCCTGACCCAGCTCCAGCCGTTCCCTGGCTCCTGTCCCTGTCCCAGAGCAGAGCTCAGCCCCTGCCCCTCCGCCTCCCCTCGGGAGGAGCTGCAGCCCCAGGAGCCTCCCCTCAGTCTCCTCTGCTGCAGCTGAACGAGCCAAGTGCCCTCAGCCGCTCCTCAGAGCCTTCCCCAGCTCCGTGTCCCTCCTTTGGACACTCTCCAACAGCTTTGGACCCTTCTGATCTTGTGGTGCCCAGAGTGCCCCCAGCACTGGAGGTGAGGCTGCCCCAGTGCAGAGCAGAGCGGGACAATCCCTCCCTGGCCTGGTGCCCCCAGGACACGGTGGCCCCTTTGGGCTGCCAGGACACACCGGGGACTCAGATCCAACTTGGACCAACCAGGACCCCCAGGGTCCCTTCCCACGGCGCTGCTCTCCAGCCTCTGATTCCCAGTCTGTCCCTGCATCCAGGGCTGCCCCATCCCAGGGCAGGATCCAGCACTTGCCCTGTTAAACATCACATGGTGGGGGATTTCCCAATCCTCACATTTGTCAGGGTCTCTCTGTGGGGCCTCTCTGTCCTTGAGGGTGGCAGCAGTTCCTCCCAAGTGAGTAACCTCAGCAAACCCACTCAGGACCTTCCAGTCCTGCACCCAAGTCACTTACAAAGAGATTTGAGAGAACTGGCCCTAAGATGGAGCCCTGTGGAGCCCCAGTGGTGACTGGTTGCCACCTTGATGTCACCCCATTTCCTGTAACCTTTTGAGGTGAAAGGCCATCAGCTCTGCAGTGCAGAGTGTGTGTACTTTGCCTTGTTTTCAAGCTTATTTCACAGAATATTGTAAAACTTCATCACATCTTAGTGAATTGCAGCATGTGCTGCTGGACCCCTCGTAGCTTAGTAACTTGCCCCCAGTTTTTAGCCGTAAAACCCTGGGCAGGTCTGTGGTTCCTGGAGGCAGCCTCTTCCCAGGAGGGAGCGGGAGGCAGTGCAGGGCTGTCCCTGAGCGGTGCACTGTGCAGCTGCTCCCTGGGCAGCCTCCTCCCAGCACAGCCTTTGTGTGCAGTTGCCTCCTGGATTTTACCACAAGTTTGTATCTCGAGGCAGCTCCGTTTGTGCAGCTGGGACTCCAGCCAGGTGCCATAAATGTTTATGCAATAACAGGAATGAAGATCCCTTTATGTTCTGCACAGCCTCCAGATGCCTGTGTGTTGTGGGGATTTGCTTATGTGTTAAATTCCACCTTTGCCTTTGGACATGTTTATCTTGGGTTGAAAGGCCAACTTGATGTCTCCTCTGGCGTTGGCATTTTTGTGTCCATGTCAGCTGTGGACAAACCACATGAGGTATGTGAGGGGGGAGGTTGGACCCTGGGGGTGCTGCTCTCTGCCCTTGGGGCTTGGGAAGGGCTTGGCTGTGTATTCTCACACAAGTGTCAGCTCATTTATTTTTTATTGATGCACACGTTAATTTACCAAGCAAATTGCAGCTATGAAGCAGCCCTGTCCTAAAAATATATGGTTAAAATATGTGCTTAAGTGATGTTAACGTTGCTTATAGACTGTACAGCTCTATGAGTGAGCAAGCTTTGTGCCAGCCAGGAGGAGTATTTGGGATAGTGCAGGCATCAGACATGGAATGTTCACTGGGACTACTAGATCCCTAGTGTGTTCCTGCAGTGAAAAGTCTGCAGTACTTGTGGCATGGCTAAAAGCATCCCACCCTCAGCACTGCTCCCGTGCCCCTGACCTGAGCGGTGGGACAGGCTGTGGTGGGATCACGGAATCCCACAATGGTTTGGGTTGGAAATGACCTTAAAGCTCATCTCATTCCACCCCCTGCCATGGGTTTCACTACACCAGGTTGCTCCAAGCCCGGTCCAACCTGGCCTTGAACACTTTCATGGATGGGGCAGCCACACCTCTCTGTGCAACTGGTGCCAGTGCCTGGATTTTTCATGCCCCTGTCCTGAAGGATTGCCAGACTCTGCTGCTGCAGGGCCTGGGGGCAGTCCCTGCTCCAGGTGTGGTGGGGACCCACTGAGGTGCTGTCAGACACAAAATACTGGCTGCCTGCGTTCTTCAGTGTCACACAAGTTTGGTACCAATGCTCTGGATAGGAAAAGTGGTCTCAAGTTCAAAGAGCAGGCTTAGGAGACTCTGAAGAGGCTGTTTCAGCATGGAGGGGTTCAACATTTTGTTGTTTTTCTCCTCCTGTCTGTTGCAGCACACTAGTTACTGCTTGGACTTTGCAAACAAATTCCTGAGCCTGCTGATCTCTCCAGCCAGCTTCCCACCATGGATCAGGACTACGAGAGACGTCTCCTACGCCAAATCAACATACAGAATGAGAACACAATGCCTTGTGTGAGTACAGATGGGTTCAGGTTCACTGTTATGTTGTTGTCTGTCTCACTTGTGACTCTTTTCCTTGAGCTGCTGAAGGACCTGGGACCTCTTCAAAGCAAACCACAGTCTTTTGTTGGGTTGTGAGCAGGTGTGAGTTCCTGAGCTGTTCTATGAATACCCAAACACTTTGACTTTAAGAGAGTTTTTGAATATATAACCTCAGTTCAGGTTGCAAAAAGGAGTGAAGATATTTTTATGGAGTTCAGTAATACCTTTTTAATACATAATCTCAGTGACTACATGTAGCATAAAAAATTGAGGGCTAACAAACCAACCAACTCTAGGGCTTGACAAGAATAAGAGTAAGTTCAGTGTCTTTTATTCTTTAATTCAGGTAGCAGAGATGAGAAGAACCTTGACCCCTTCCAATTCTCCAATGTCTTCTCCTAGTAAGCATGGTGACAGATTCATTCCCTCAAGAGCTGGGGCCAACTGGAGCATCAACTTCCACAGAATAAATGTAAGTTTTGCTCCCTTCTCCTACAGCTCAGCCTTGGAACTGAGGAAATGGTACCTTTTGTTTTGGCTGGCATGATTGCTCTGCTTATCTTCTGCACCATGGGCTTCTGCTGCCCCAGAAGAGTTCCTTTGAGTGCTCGTCCTCAAACCCTATGCTCCCTGCCTTTGCTATTTCACCATATACCCTGAGGTTTCTGTATGGTGATGGCATGTTTCCCCATTTCAGGAAAATGAAAAATCACCAAGCCAAAACAGAAAAGCAAAGGATGCTACATCAGACAGTGGCAAAGGTGAGAGCACCCTTCTACTGCTTGGCAGTGCCCAGAGCTCTTATTGCAAACTGTTGGGGAAATTAAGGCCACGCTGGCATTTTCATGCTTATGCCAAAACTCATGCTGGTGTTTTGGGAAATGCCCACATCATGAGTGAGTACTAGGTCACTGCTTCTGATGAGCGTCTGGATGCAAGAGGCTGTCTCTATCCCCTGATTTATTGTGTCATGGAAGCACTTTCCTGATGGAGTGGAAGGAGGGGAAGCTTGCTACTAATCTTGATTCTAAATGGGGGCCCCAGGCTTATTAAGAGACTCTGTGAGTGTACAAGCTGTAGAATCCCAGACTGGTTTGGGTTGGAAGGGACCTTAAAGCCCATCTCCTTCCACTACACCAGGTTGCTCCAAGCCCCATCCAACCTGGCCTTGGACACTGCCAGGGATCCAGGGGCAGCCACAGCTTCTCTGTGCCAGGGCCTGCCCACCCTCCTAGGGAACAATTCCTTCCCAATATCCCATCTAACTCTGCCCTCTGGCAGTGGGAAGCTGTTCCCCCTTGTCCTGTCCCTCCAGGCTCTTGTCCAAAGTCCCTCTCCAGCTCTCTTGGAGCCCCTTTAGGCACTGGAAGGGGCTCTAAGGTCTCCCTGCAGCATTCTTTTGTCCAGGTCAGGCACACATGATTCTGACACTCCCTGCTGTTGCTGCTCTGAGCTCTCTGCTCAGTGCCTGTTTGGGTTTACAGATGGCCTTGCCTACTCTGCCTTGCTGAAGAATGAACTCTTGGGAGCTGGGATTGAGAAGGTGCAGGACCCCCAGACAGAGGACAGGAGGCTGCAGCCATCCACCCCAGAGAAGAAGTCTCTCTTCACTGTAAGTTAATTGCGTTAACACCAGTGGAGGCTGTGTGTGTGTCACAGGAACACAGCACAGGGCTCTGCCAGGCTGCTCGTGCAGTGAGTTGGTGTTGGGGCTTGGCTGAGATAAGGTGTTGATAACAAATGTGGTGGCCTGCAAAGGGAACCTGAGTGTGCAGCAAGCAATGTGCTTCCTGTGTCTGTGCTGGCAGGAAAGCTGGGTGGAGCCAGGCTTTTTGGACAGTGTGGTGAGTGGCCAAACCAGGCTTTTGGACTTGAGCATTGATGAGGGGTTTTGTATAGTTTTGGAGCACCTGGGAAAGGAAAAACTGTGTTGGAATTAGCTTGGCAGCAGTGCACGTTGGGTGTGATGCCCCAGGCCTCCCGCACGCCGGGTTCCTCACGAGGTGTGTTTCTTTGTGCAGTACTCACTCAGCACAAAACGCTCCAGCCCCGATGATGGCAACGAGGTCTCACCCTATTCCCTGTCTCCTGTCAGCAACAAAAGGTAACACTGATCCTCTGCAAACTGTAAGAAGGGAAGGGCTGGGACAGAGGGTTCAGTGAGGTTCTCTAGGACTTCTGTCTGAAGCTCTAAAATTGCAATGTGAATTGGGTTTGGAAATCTGGAGAGATAATAAATTTTGAATTTATTTTAAATGCAAGTCAAGTTCTAAGAATTCCTTCAGGTGCCCAGCCTGCTTATGTGCTTGACATATCTTGGTCAGCTCTCAGTAATCAGTTTACCTTTCTGCTTCATAGCTCCTTTGTAGAAGCAGAACCTAATTCCTTCCAGTCTTGCTGCTGAAAAAGTGTTGTGCAGCCTTTTTGTCTCTGCATTTCCATAGAAACTTCAGGGTGCTCTGTAAAGAGTGGCTACACCTATGCCTCCCATCTGCTGTGATGTGCAGATTCCTGTAGTTGTTTTTTTATCTGTTTTTGTAAACAGTCAGAAGCTGCTAAGATCACCTCGAAAACCAACTCGGAAAATCTCCAAGATTCCTTTCAAAGTGCTGGACGCCCCAGAGCTGCAGGATGACTTCTACCTGAACCTGGTGGACTGGTCTTCTCTTAATGTCCTCAGCGTTGGCCTTGGGACTTGTGTTTACCTGTGGAGTGCTTGTACAAGTCAGGTAAATTGTCATGAGTGTCTGAAGATTGAATTGCCTATTGATGTAGGGTTTTTCCAACCTTCCAGAGCTATGCAATGTGCTGTGTGAGGGCTTCAGCACTTGTCACACTCTATCCCAAACTCAGCACTGGTCTGAGACAGCCAGCAGTGCTGTGTGACGAAAGTTTCTTACCCCATTTGTCTCTCTGAAGGTGACCCGGCTGTGTGACCTCTCTGTGGAAGGAGATTCCGTGACGTCCGTGGGCTGGTCAGAGCGGGTCAGTATGACACCGTCAGCAAGGACAGCTGAGACACGTGTCACTTAGTCACTGTCATCATAGCTGTAGTTAACTCCTTGGGTTGGTTTTTCTCTGCTAAAAGAGAGGGGATAAAGAACAGCCTCTTGTATCTTGAGGTTCCTGAGGCATTGCTAAGAGGAGTGGGAGGGAGAAGGATCCAGTTTACTTCTTCAGCTCTTGACAATAAAATGTTACAATAAATATATTCCAGACAGGCTGCTTGGACCTCTCAGTAGGGAAAAACATATAAGATGGAAGAACTCTGGATGCTTTCCATCTCGTGGGATTTATGTCAAGTCTTTTCCTCAGCTTTCAGTTTTCTGGCTGTACTTCCTGGCTGTACTGATCCTGGTTCTCTGTTTGTCCAGGGGAACCTGGTGGCTGTTGGTACTCACAAGGGCTTTGTGCAGATCTGGGATGCAGCTGCAGGAAAGAAGCTCTCCATGCTGGAGGGACACACAGCCAGAGTCGGTAAGGAGTGGGGAGGCAGAGGGTTCTCAGGGGTCTCTCCTTCCTGATTGAACTTTGCTAGCCAGGGATCTGCTGGAAATAGAGAACTCAAGAGTACCAGGGTTGATATTTTTTCCCTGCTGTGTCTTGAGCAGGTTCAAAATATTATCATCTCACAACTGTGGTGTTCTGATCTGGGTGTGATGGTGGTTGGGTGTTGCAGCAGGTGTTTCCTCCATGCTTGAGGCTTTTTGGGTTTGGTTACAACATCTCTTCACTGCTGCTGGCTTCCGATTTCAGCCCTGCTGGCAGCTTCACACTGAGATTTCCAGTTCCCTTTTTTGGGGGGCTGGTTTTTTCTGCTTAGAGATGTTGTGAGTGTGAACTCTGGGGTGAGATTTGGGAAGTCCATGCACCTTCCGAGATCTGTTCCTGTGCTTTACTGCACTGTGAAGTGGGGTTGGTAATACCTGCAGTCAGTGTGTTCAGGGGAACCTCTATTTGTGCCCTGATCTAGGACTCCGGAGACTGGATGTAAGGGAGGTCTGTAAGGAGTGGTTTGAGGTTTGTTAGGGTTTATTTTAAAACCCTGGCAGCTGTGATGGCTGTATTTTGCTTACCAACTGCTGCAGGACTGGAAGGGTTGGACTTGATAGTGTGGCCAGCAGGACCAGGGCAGTGACCATCCCCCTGTGCTGGACACTGCTGAGATCCCATCTCAAATACTGGAGTCAGTTTTAGATCTCTCACAACAGGAAAGACATCGAGGGGCTGGAGCGTGTCCAGAGAAGGGAACAGAGCTGGGGAAGGGGCTGAAGCACCAGAAGCAACTGGCAAAGCTGGAGGGGCTCATCCTGGAGAAAAGGAGGCTCAGGGGAGACCTTGTGGCTCTGCGCAAGTCCCTGACAGGAGGGTGGAGCCAGGTGGGGGTTGAGCTCTGCTCCCAGGGAACAGGGACAGGATGAGAGCACATCCCCTCAAGCTGTGCCAGGGGAGGTTTAGATTGGATATTGGGAAAATTTCTTCACAGAAAGGGTTATAAATCATTGGAACAGGCTGCCCATGGCGGTGGTGGAGTCACCAAGCCTGTAAAGTGTTCAAAGGAGATATGAATGTGGCACTTGAGGAGATGGTTTGGTGGTGAATGTGGTGGTGGTGCTGAGTTGATGATTGGACTTGGTGACCTTTGGAGTCTTTTGCAGCCTCAGTGATTCTGTGATTGCATGACTCCTACGACACCCTCTGAAGCTCTGCCCCCGTTGCAGGTGCCTTGGCGTGGAACGCGGACCAGCTCTCCTCCGGGAGCCGGGACAGGATGATCCTGCAGCGGGACATCCGCACCCCACCCCTGCAGTCTGAGCGGCGGCTCCAGGGACACAGGCAGGAGGTCTGTGGGCTCAAATGGTCCACAGACCACCAGCTCCTGGCCTCTGGAGGGAATGATAATAAGGTACATTCCTTCCAAGGGGTCACAGGAAATGTCAGACCCCCTTTCTTTCTAGGGCAAGGAGGAATGGTGTCAAGTTGCACCAGGGGAGGTTCAGGTTGGATGTTATTATATCGCTGGGGATGTTCAAGGCCAGGCTGCACAGGATGTGCAGCAACCTGGTCTAGTGGAAGCTGCCCCTGCCCATTGCAGGGGATGGAACTAGATAGGCTTTGAGGTCTCTTCCAACCCAAACTATTGTATGATTCTATGATTAGGGAGAAATTTCTTTGATGGAAGAGTGGTTAAGCGTTGGAACAGGCTGCCCAGGGCAGTGGGGGAGTTGCCATTCCTGGAAGTGTTCAAAAAAACAAGTGGATAGGGCACTCAGCAATGTGGTTTAGTGGGCATGGTGGGATTAGGTCAAAGGTTCGACTTGATCTTGAGAGTCTTTTCCAGACTTAATGGTTCAGCGATTCTTTAAGGAATGTTTGGCCTCTCTGAAGAGGACTTTTGTTTTGGTTGTTGGACTGTGACCAAATATTAATCATGCTAAGCTTCTACTCAGTCTTCTCTTCCTAATAAAATGAAAAAGGCAAATTTAATTTTGCTTCTGTATTTGGCTAATTAAATCTCTAGCTTGGCTCAGGGGGTTGAGTTCAACAAAACCACTGCTAAGCTGCCCTTCCTGGCTTTGTTTGGGTAGTGTATGGTCACGTTTGGTGCAGTAATGTTTGTGTGCAGCAGGAACCTGAGGTAGAGCTCTGTGAGTTCTCATACCTGTAACTCAGGCTGGCAGCTCACTGAGCACCATATGGGAGAAGCATCTGTCACAAAAAAGCAGTGTTCCAAGCCCTCTGGAGTGGTTGCTAGGTAGGGAATGTGCCCAGTGTCTGTGTGACAGCATGGTTGGACCGAGTTCCTCCTGCTCAGAATAACTCTTAATGAACTGAGCAGATTCCTAGATGTGTTCTGGAATGATACAGCCAGAAAGGCAACAGGAGGGTCTGAGGTCCCCTTCGGTGACACCGTTTCTTTAGATTCATTCCCTTACCTTAGGGGCTGTTCCTGCCTTGTGGCCTGGGGGTAGGACAGCTCCTCAGCTGAGTGTGGTGCCAGGGTGGTTGTGACTGCCCCATCCCTGGAAGTGTTCAAGGCCAGGTCAGATGGGGCTAAGAGCAGCCTGGTCTAGTAAAAGGTGTCCCTGCCCATGGCAGGGGTTTGAACTGAATGAGCTTTAGCCAACCCAAACCATTCCATGATTCTGTGAAGTGCAGAGGGGAGCTGTGCATGCCTGGGCAGGACTGTGGGAAATCAGCTTGTTTCCCAGCTGCCTTCATGGGTCCCATTGTGGCTTGTGGGTGTAGTGGACACATGACTGAGGCACAAGTTTGATCATGTCTCTCCTCTCTGCCAGCTCCTTGTCTGGAATCACTCCAGCCTGAGCCCTGTCCAACAATACACAGAGCACCTGGCAGCAGTCAAAGCCATCGCCTGGTCTCCACACCAGCACGGGCTCCTGGCCTCGGGTGGGGGCACAGCTGACCGCTGCATCCGCTTCTGGAACACACTGACGGGGCAGCCCCTGCAGTGCATCGACACCGGGTCCCAGGTGTGCAACCTGGCCTGGTCCAAACACGCCAACGAGCTGGTGAGTCCTTCCCTGTGCGGCTGCTGCCAAGCTGCCCTGTGTCAGGAAGCGTGGCTGAGCAGGAGCCAGCTGTGTGCAAGTGGGCAAGGAGGCCGAGGGCATCCCGGCTTGTACCAGCAAGGGTGTGGCCAGCAGGACCAGGGCAGTGACCGTCCCCCTGTTCTGGGCACTGCTGAGGCAGCTCAAGTGCTGGAGTCAGTTTTTGAGCCCCTCGCAACAAGAAAGACATCAAGGGGCTGTAGCGTGTCCAGAGAAGGGAATGGAGCTGGGGAAGGGTGTGGAGCACCAGGAGCAGCTGAGGGAGCTGGGAAAGGGGCTCAGCCTGGAGAAAAGGAGGCTCAGGGGGACCTTCTCGCCCTCTGACAGGAGGGTGGAGCCAGGTGGGATTCAGGCTCTTCTTCCAGGTAAAAAGCGACAGGACAAGAGGAAACGGCCTCAAGTTGCTCCAGTGGAGGTTTAGATTGGATATTAGGAAAATTTCTTCATGGTGGTCAGGCACTAGAACGGGCTGCCCAGGACAGTGGTGTAGTCACCATTCCTGGAAAGTGTTCAGAAAACATGGGGATGTGGGTTAGTGGTGAACATGTTGGTGGTGCTGGGCTGATGGTTGGATCTTGGAGGTCTTTTCCAGCCTTAAAAATTCCATGATTCTATGATGTGTGTCCCCTTCTCTCCTTTCAGGTGAGCACCCATGGATACTCCCAGAACCAGATCCTCGTCTGGAAATACCCCTCGTTAACTCAAGTAGCAAAGCTCACAGGGCACTCCTATCGAGTCCTGTACCTGGTGAGTGATGGCCATGGCTCTGTAGCTGCTCACCTGGCTGCGGGTGTGCTCACATGGGGACCCAAAGCAGCAGTGCCAGTGGCACCATAAGCTGCCTGGGTGGGAACGTGAACACTCCCCATGAGCAGTGGAAAACTCTGTCTGGTTTCTGTGCCTGCAGGGGGACGCTTTGATTTGCTGCTATGGAAATGTGAGGCTTTGTTAATGATAGCAAAGCCTGCCAAACTCTCCTGAGGAAACATCTGAGTTTTATTCTAAGAAAACTCTTCTGAGCCTGGAGAACACAAAGCTCCAGGGAGACCTTCTAGTGCCTAAAAAGGCTCCAGGAGAGCTGGAGAGGGACTTTGGATAAGGATCTGGAATAGCAGGACAAGGGGGAATGGCTTCAGACTCCCACTGGGCAGGATTAGATGGGATATTGGAAAGAAATTCTTCCTGTGATGGTGGTGAGGCCCTGGCACAGGGTGCCCAGAGCAGCTGGGGCTGCCCCTGGATCCCTGGCAGTGCCCAAGGCCAGGCTGGACATTGGGGCTTGGAGCAGCCTGGGACAGTGGAAGGGAATGAGATGGGCTTTAAGGTCTCTGCCAACTCAAAACGTTCTGGGATTTTATGAAACAGAAGTTTCTCTCCCAGAAGACTTTCACACCTCTTCACTGATGACTGCTGCCCAGGGAAGAATTTGCTGCTTCCAGCCCTCCTAATTTGTTATTAAACATTTGTTGCGGGTAATCCTGACCGATCTCGTATCTGCTGTTACTGTCACATGGGGCTGTCAGCAGTTCACAACAGAGCTGACAAATGCTGATGCTGTTTTGGGAGGTAGATCCCAATGTAAGCAACCAATACAGCCAGAAAATCCAGTCATATCATCTTCCTGCCTTTGGGCATGTTGATAATCCCAGGAGGAACAGCCTCAGTTACTCATAGCTTGGATTTCTTAACAAAAACATCCTTTCCACAGCCCTCCCCCCATGTGTTCCATAGCTGCACCATAAGGTGCGAGCGCCCAAATTGCACCTGAGGCTGCATGAGGCACCTGGAAGTAGAGGGAGTTGGCTTCTCACCACCGAGTAGGAAGGAGAGTTAAATCTCTCCTGCATTCCAACAGAGACTTGTTTTCAGCCTCAAAAATGTGACAGGTGCTAAAGGTTGTTGTCTTGTCCTTAGGCAATGTCCCCTGATGGGGAGGCCATTGTCACAGGAGCTGGAGACGAAACCTTGCGCTTCTGGAATGTCTTCAGTAAAACTCGCTCGACGAAGGTAAGGCCAGGCATGGGGGCAGCTGCCTGGGGGAGCTCAGGCCATGTTGGCTCTGCTCTGCTGCCTCCTTTCTGATCCCTTCCTGCAGATCAAGGCTGGGGCAGTGAAGGGTTCAGCTTTGCTGAAATTTAAGTAAAAGGTCGCCCTGTGTGCCCAAGGCAGGTGTGACACAACATTCCAGGCTGGTCCAGGGCTGCTGAGCAGAGCAGCGTTTCTGGAGGTGTCACTGAGCTGAGCCCTTGGGTGACAGCAGGCTGGGGAAGAGAAGGCTCCAGGAGACCTTAGAGCCCCTTCCAGGGCCTAAAGGGGCTCCAGGGGAGCTGGAGAGGGACTGGGGACAAGGGCTGGAGGGCCAGGACCCAGGGAATGGCTTCCCAGTGCCAGAGGGCAGGGCTGGATGGGATCTTGGGCAGGAATTGTTCCCTGGGAGGGTGGGCAGGCCCTGGCCCAGGGTGCCCAGAGCAGCTGGGGCTGCCCCTGGATCCCTGGCAGTGTCCAAGGCCAGGCTGGACGAGGTTTGGAGCAGCCCATGGCAGAGTGTGGAGCAAGGTGAACTTTAAGGTCCCTTGAGGCCCAAACCATTCTGTGATTCCCTGATTATCCCCTGCCTCTTTACAAAACTGCTTGAAATGGGGGTTTGGATGAAAATGGCATCATGGATTCTGCCTGTGACAACTTGCCATCACCAAAAGCAGTTTGTGCTTGATGCTCTGAGAGCTTTCCTGAGTGCCTGGCGGAGGGATTTGGAGGAGGGGACTGGGGGGAGCTGGCATGGCTCCTGGGGGTCCCCCACTTCTTGCCTTCTCTGGGGTACAGCTGCCTGCAGAGCTCTGGGAATGGCACTCTGACCTGCTGTGCACTTTGTTACCATTTGGAAGAAGCTCATGGGAATATTTATGGTGTTGGACTTTGAGCTGGGATCATGCCCTGAGCTAGAGATAGCAGATTAAAAACAAACCAACCTAGAAGCACGTGAAGTAACAGCTGTTTACCCCCTGCTTTGTCTTCCCTTGTCAGGAGTCTGTATCTGTGCTCAACCTCTTCACCAGGATACGATAAACCCCCTCCCTGTGCCCCGGGAACCTACAGCCTGACATTCCAGGATCAGACCACTCCCTCGGCGTGCATGGACCCCCAGAGCCCAGCCAAGGGGAGGGAGAGCCGTGGGACTGGAGAAGGACCCAGCTCATTAAATATGTGCTTGTGACCCACAGGGCTGGGCAGTATTTGGGATGGGGTGGGGAGGGGAGGGAACTGCCAAAGGTTATTGGATTCATCGTTCATAAAGGGAAACGGGTACAAGAGAAATGCTGACCCAGCATCCTCCAGCTGTCCGGATGGTCCTGGGGAGGACTCGTGTGACATGGACCATTGAGAATGGACCGAGGCCATCCCCACTGCCGTGGTGTCCCTCCTGCGAGAGAGGAGCATATCCTTGCTGCTGTGGGAAGGGGCTTGACGTGCTGCTCTGTGTCCCCGAGTGACACCTCTGGAGGCAGGAGCCAGCCAGACTGGTGCAGTACAGCTGGTGCGAGGGGCACAGCTCCAGGCTGGGCATCTAAGGGCTTTGTTCATAGCCTGGCATCCCCATTCCAGGAAGAAACTGGAGAACTGCCTATTTTCCTTTTTTTTTTTTCTTTATTTTTTCCCCCCCAGACAGGTACTATAGTACTTGACATGATCATTCCCATAAGACAGCTTGATTTTTCTGGCATGCTTGACAGCTGCCTCCGAACAAATATACTCTGGGGCTCTAGACTTTGGAGGAGACTTGAAAAAGCTTTACCTCTAAGGGAGCAGATTCGGGAAGTTCTGCAGTTGCTGTTTCATGTTCTGGGCTGATCCTGGGAGTTACCAGAGAGGAGAAGCAAGGACTTTATGAAAAAAGAAACCCACCCAACCACCTGTGCATGTGGAGCTTCCTTCCGGGTGGGTGCCTTGCTCTGGAGTCTCCCTGAGGCCAAAAGCAGTTGGGATGTGTTTGAGAACAAAAACAAATCCTGAAGATCTGATTTTTGGGGTGAGCAGGGCCTCTTCTGGCTGAAAGAGTGGTTCTCCTGAACCAGGGCTGCCGTGTTGCTTTTTTATCTCCAAGTCCCAGCCAGGGCCCTGCTGTTGGGTTTTGGTGTGTGTTTTGGGGTTTTTAGGTTGTGTGGGATGAGAGTTCTGGCTGGTGTTGGAGCCCATGGGGTGTAACACGAATGCTCTGTGTGTGTGGTGCTTTTAATTTAAGAGAAGCTGTGAGGCTGCACAGCCTGTTCCATCTGACCTGTGCCTGTGCCTGCCTGGGCCCTGGCTGCCTCCTGCCCTCTCCCAGCATTGCTTCCTGTTCCCACGTGGAATTTCCTGGCTGTGTATATAGACTTGTCCTCTCTCTGTAGATTGCATAGGTAATGCTTTATCTTTCTTTTTTTTCTTTGTTGTTTTATCTCCTGTCCTTTCTTTCCCTAAAACCAGGCAGTAGGACTATGATTGCCTGTCCTCAGTACCACCAGTATCCTTAGGGTGAGCCAAGGTGTGGGAAGGCCGATACAGCCTGTTCACCACAGCCTTGACCACTTGTGCCATCACATCGGTGCCTGGATCAGGCTGTTGGTGCTGCACCTGGGTCACACATACTGGGAGTCACTGGTGAGGAGCTGGTGTGCTGGGAGCCCCCTGGCAGCTCCCAGTCTCCCAGGCCCACAGGCCACTTTGTCATCTCACAGTCTCACTTGCCACCAAAATGGAATTTCCATGGAATTTCTGAAACACAGTTTGAGCACAACTGCTTTAGTGCAGCTCTGGTCGTGGGACGTGAGGCATGGTTTGAAGTCACTCCCCGGCCTGTCTTGTGTTGTTTGTTCCACTCGTGGGCACTGTTCCACATCACCGTGGATTGGGAGCACCCAAAGCACCCAGCAGGTGTTAAATTGAGTTGGATCATTAAATTGGGGAATTGATTTGAAGCAAAGGTCTACCTGCAGCAAGAGGTGATCTGTTGTGGGTGTCATCACCTGGGGAAAGGGCTGTTCAGAGGGGCTGGGGAGGTTGGTGGCTGTGCTGTGGATTTTCCTGTTGCGGTTTGCCTTCTGCTAAATAGCACTGTGCAGACCCCCAGGACACACTGCTTTCTCCTCTGGGAGGGCATAGGTGCTTGGGTTGGGGGCACACAGGAGTTCTCGGCCCATTGTGGAGCAGGAGGGAGACAGGCACCCAGCTGGAGTGCAGGGTGAGTGTGGTGATGATTGGGCTCCCCAGTGCCCTGGGGCTCCGCAGGAGTGGATTTGCCCCTCACCCTCTGATGTGGGAACTTCCTCAAGGAGTCCCAGAAGCTGCTGGGGGGACCAGCAGTGCTGTGGGTGGGCAGTGCCAGGTGGGCACTGCAGCCACTGCCCAGTGCTCCCAGCTGCAGAGCAGGGACAGCTCCTCATTGCTCTGTCCCCCACCATTGTCCCCTCTTGTCAAGGACTTTCCCGAACTGCATCTTGTGTCTACATCTCGCTTTTCTCTCTCTCTGCCTTGGGAGCAGGTTGGCTCATGCTGGCTTCTCTTATTGCACTTGGCAGGGAGGCTGGTGATTCCCAGGCTAGGGCTGTTCTGTAGCCACACACGCTGGTGACGGAGCATGGCAAGAACAGGCTGCTCACCCTCACCTGGCTGTCAGAGCCCGGTACAGCTGCCTTCTCTGCTCCGCTGCCAGCTGCCAGGCAGGAGCTCCCGGTTGTATCCGTGTGGAGATGGGTTTGTGCAGGTGTCTCAGGATGATCCTGTCACTGTCACCGGCTGCGGGTTCAATAGGGAAAAGGGCAGAGCTGAGGTGCTGTGTCAGGATGTGTGACCTTTGAGCACTGACCCGGGCACAGGGTCCTCCCAGAGCTGGGTGACAGTCTGCAGCCTCGTGGCATCGTTGTATCCCAGGTGTCATGTGATGGAAAACAAACATGGAGCGCGCTGTAACTTTCCGTGTAAAGCAATTGAACTGGCATTAAACAGGTTGTCAATTTATTGGGGTTGGGCTCCATGGCTCTGCTTTGCTTCTCCCCAGCGAAGGGCGCAGCAAGTCCCCAGGGTCCCCACCCCACCTCTGCAGGTACCAACTTTCTTGGTGCAGCTCTCAGCTGAGGTTTATTGCTCCCAGCTTCCTGCTCCTGTTTGCTTTCCTGCTTCTGGGAAAGGGCACAGTTGCCCCCTCCCTGCCCTGCCCTGTGCCCCTTGGCACGGCAGGAAGGAGGAGAAGGGGCCCCTGGCCTGGAACAGCCCCTCCTTGGTGTGGGGCAGTTGCCAGGGGATGGCTGCAGCGAGGCTGGGGGTGCAGAGCCCCTCGGTCCCACAGGCCCTTGAGTCAGGAGTCCTGCTGTCCCCATGCAGGTGGGACCCTCACATGGGGGGAACATCCCCTCCCTGGGCACTGGAGCGCTGTGGACCGGGGACACCTCTCCAGTGGGGTGCAGCCCTGTGCCCCCACACCTGTGCCTTGTTCCAGCCCTCGGGAGGGACATGGAACCCTAGCAGCTCCCTCCCCCCAGTGACTAGTGTCTCATGCTCTGGGGATGAGGCCTGCTGCTGGAAAACCACCCCCGGGCTGGGTGGTGTGGGGCAGAGCTGGTCCATGGGGCTGAGCAGCAGGATGAGTGGAGGGATCCCTGACCTTGGCATCACCCACTGCTGCTGCCCCAGGCATGGAGCTGAGCTGTGGGTCTGGGGAAGGGATGGCCCAGGAAATGGCACAGAGAAAAGAGTGGAACAAGGAGCTGTCAGTGCCTCAGTTTCCCCACCTTGGTGCTTGGGGGAAGCCCCAGGGCCCCTTGACTGGCCCAGAATGGGATTAGGTTCCAGGGCTTTGGGCTGGGTGCAGGTCCTCCTGTGCCCCCAGCTCTGCTCCCACCCCCAGCTTATGCTCAGAACCTGTGGGACCCCACTGTCCCCACCGTGTACCTGAGACCCTGCACCTGCTGGAACCCGTTCCTCTGCCAGGTGAGCCCAGTCCTAGGGAAGGAGTAGGGTAAGATCCAAGGCCTGGCCAGCTGCAGGGCCCTGGGGCTCCCTGGTGCACCCCCACTGCCCCCTTCCCCTCTGTCCCCCATTGTCACCAGCAGCCAGAGCTGCGGGGGACTGCTCAGAGTCTCCTGCTGCTCCCTGGACCCCTGGGACATCAGCACCTGGAGCTGCCTCCCCACACCCGTCAAAGAGAAAAAGCCCCTGGTCCTGCTGTGTCCTGGTCTGTTCTGGGGAGCAGGGGGTGCGTGATGGGGGACTGGCTGCTGCTCATGCTGTGCCATCTGGCCCAGCAAATAATAAGTATTAAAACAATACAGATTTTATTAAATCTTTATTAATAAAATATTCTGTTCTCTGTACCCCTGCCTTGCCTGTGGCTTGGCCCCCTCTGCCTGCTCCCCTTGGCAGGGAGGGCTGGGTGGGTGCTGGTGCAGACTCCAGCCCCCCTTCCCTGCTCTGTGCCCTGCTGGGAGCTCTCTGGGTCCCTTCTGCTGCTGCTCAGGGTGGGCAGAGCGAGGTGGAGCCTCACGGCCCACGTGGGCTTCCCAGGCATCGCGGGGGGCTGGAAGGCACTCGGTGACAGAGGCCCCTGAGAGGCCAAGGAAGGCTCGGAGCAGCCCCTGAGCCCCCGGCTGGGGCTCTGGAGGTGGCCGGGTCCTCACTGGCCTCACGTTGTCTTGTACCTGAGGGGAGGCAGGGTGAGGGGGGGGTCTCTGCTGGGGACAGAGGTCCCCCCACGCCCCACCACTCACTGCTGTGACAGGTTGAGGTCTGGCTGAGCCCCCACGAATGCCAGCTGCTGCTCCAGCTCCACGATGCGCAGACCGATGTACCCCGAGGACAGCAGCAAGGCCACCATGCTGGGGACAGGCCAGCATCAGCCAGGGGGCACAGGGTCGGGACATGGGGCAGGAGCAGTGCCACGGCCAAGCTCCCGAGTGCTCGCCCTGGGGATGGGTGTCCCGGGGAAATGCGGGAACCCCGGCCCGCCAGTGCCACCCTGGAGAGGCTGTGTCGGGGCTCAGTAGGGATGGGGAGCAGGGGTGTGAGCAGGTCCTGGGGACTCACAGCAGCAGATAGATGATGATGATGATGTTGAGAGGGCTCAGCTGGGGGAGTATCCGGGACCAAAGTGCAGTGGCCCAGGTGCAGAGCACCGTGTGGGGTCCCCCTGCCAGCACAAGGCAGTGTTAGTGGCACTGAGAGTCCATGCTCCGCTCTGCCAGGGTGTAAACCCCCAGCATCATCTCCCCATCCCGAGCCCCTTGACCCACCCCAGAGGCCACGTGTCCCTGCCGAGGGCACCCATTCGCTGCTGCTGGGAACCAGCAGGGCCACCTCATCATCCTCCTCCTCCGCTTGCCTTGATCTCGGGCTTGGCTCGTCTGTAGGTGACCAGGAGACACTTAATGAGTGCCCCAGGGAGGGGTCTAGGCGTCCTGGGGGCACATGGGGCCACAAAGAGCCGATCCTGCCCTCCCTGGTGCTGCGGGAGATGCTGGTCGGGGGGGCAAGGGCCACGCGGTCCCTCCCAGCCTGTGTGTGTCTGGGGAGGGGGAGCAGAACCCAGAGCTGCCAGCACAGGCAGGGGCACGACTGTGAGTGGGGACACGAGCAGGGGGCTGTGAGCGTGTGAGGGGTGCACCAGGGTGGCCACTCACCCAGGGACTCTTGGAGGCTGTTGGGCTCCGGGGTGCTCTGCTCCAGGCCCGACTGCTTCAAGATCTGGAAAAGGACAAGCCCTGGTCATGGTGTGTGTCCCCAAGGCACCTGCCGCGCTGCCATGGGGACATGGGCAGGACCTGATGGGACCTGTGTCACCCACAAGAAGGGAGGGTCCTGGGGTCTGCTCTTTTCATGTTTCCCCCCCACGTCTTCCCAGGGCCCACTGCACCCAGCCCACCCCATCCAGGGGTCTGGGACCACCCCTCCTTCTGCTGCACCCTCCTGCCCTCTATTCCATGGCCTTTACCGGAGACTTCCTAAGGGTTTCCTCACTGTCCACTGAGTCTCGAGGGCTCTGGCCGCTGTCCTGGATGAGGAGAGATGAAGAGTGGTGCCCTGCCATGGATGGATGGAGCCCCCCTCCCCATCCAGCCCCCGCATACCTGCAGGTGTTTGCAGACTGACCTCAGGAGCTGGTACGTGGCCTCTCGCTGGCGCAGTGACACGAAGAGGAACTGCCAGAGAGCAGGAAGGGGATTTGTGCCAGAGCTGCCCCCTCGGTCATGGCCCAGAGCCCATGGGGACCAGGACACTCCAAATAGCCCCGGGTGCAGCTGCCCCCCAGCACTGTCCCCACTCTCACCTTCTCCCCCTTGGCTGTGCGGATGCTGATTGCGTTGGGCACCAGCCGTGCCATGTTGGTCTTTTTGAGGGCTGTGATGGAGTCAACAGGGACCACGGCCTGTGCCAGAGGGGACAGGCTGTGTCACCGTGTTCCCGGCTGCCACCTGTGCCCCTGCCTGTGCCGCCAGCCCCACACCCGCTCCAGCCCACCTTGATGTCCTTGAGCAAGAGGTTGGAGTGGAAGCAGATGTGGTGGGAGGACACGTAGAGGCGGCCGTGGTAGGGCATCTCTCTTTGCCAGGCACAGGAGAAGCAGCCCAGCAGCACGTTCTGCTCAGCGAGCTCCCCGAAGGCCCGGCGGTAGCTGCTGTCCTGTTTGCTCAGCTGCGGGAAGTCGGGGGATGGTGCTCGGGGCCTGCCCTGGCACTGCGGCCATCCTGCAGCCCCCTGCTCCATCACCACGACTGCCACGGAACTGGGACGAGCCCTCCCATGGCCCCCGCCCCAAGAGAGCGTCCAGCCGAGACCATGGGGCTGGGGCTGGCGCTGGGGTCCTGCTCCTCAGCTCCAGTACCCCAAGACTCACCGAAGGGGATGGTGGTCCCTGCCTGCCCGTGGCCTCCTGCTCTGTCTCCTTGCAGGAGGACTCATAGGTCCTGGATCTGGAAGGAGGCATCGGAGGGGGTGACTCGAGGGGCACAGGTGGGATGCAGGGCTGGGGTGCGGGATGTGTCTCCGTGAGGTGCCAGCACCCACCTGGTGAGCTTGGGCTGCCCCAGCTGGGCACTTCCCCTCTCTTCCAGGCTCCGCCACTGCTTCTCCCCCAGGACCCGCTGCCTGCCGCGTCTCAGCTTCCCTGGCAAGAGGGATGAGTCCGACAGCTCGGGGAGAGGGGGCAGGTTGTGGGGACGGTCCATTCCTGCGGCACAGCAGCTCCCAGGGTCACCAACCTGTTCCTCCACTGGGGAGGACATGGGGACAGGGCTCAGGCCACGCCGGGACCGGGACATCAGAGCCCACCGGGTCGCATGAGCCCTTTGCCTGTCCCACGGTATCATGTGCCGGCTGCGATCCCTGTGGGGAGCGGGGGCCGGGGTGACGGGGAAGTGGTGACCCGTGTACCGGCGGGTGACGGCGAAAGTGATCCCTGGACCGGGGGGTGCCGGCCCGTGTCCCGGCCGGTGCCGGCTGCGGGAGTGCGTGGCCGGGCTGGCTCCAGGGGGACGGGAATGCGGCTGCGGTCCCGGACCCACGCGCGGCCCCGGGGCCCCGTCCCGGGCGCGCCCCGCGCCCCCCGCTCTGTACCTGCTGGGGGGCACAGCCAGGTCCCCCCCGTCCCGTCGGAGCTGTCCCGCTCCCACTCCTTCCAGCGCCGTTCCTGCTCCGCTGCCACCTCCTCCTCTTCCTCCTCCTCCTCCTCCTGAGGAAAGGCAGCGGGCGGGGCCGGGCGGCCGCGGCGGGTTCGCAGGGAGCGGCCGGGGCAGCCCCAGCCGGGACACCCCGGGGCTGTGCGGGGTGAGCCCCTGCCCGGCCCCCGGAGGCATGCGGGACCACCCAGCCGCCCCCCAAACCAGCTGCAAATGCACTCCAGTCCCAGCAGTGCTGAGAGCCGGAGCGGCACAGCCACAGTCCCGCGGCACTCTGCAATCCTGTGGCATTTCGCGGTTCTACGGGCACCCCGCAATCCACGGGCACTCCGCAATCCCGGGACACCGCACAGCATCGTCCGCCCGGTGCCCGCTCCCCTCCCTCCTGCCCCGGCCCCCAACGCCGGGCAGTGCCGGGGCACGGCCGCCCCTCGCCCCGGGGGTTTCTGCCGTGGGACAGGGACCCACCCCCAGAGGAAAGTGGGGAGGGGGCGCGGCCGGGCCGGGGGCGCTGGGCAGAGCCCGGACCGCGCCCCCCCGGGGGCCCTGGGGCAGGTGCGAAGGCCACGGGCTCAGCCCGGCTCAGCCCCTGCTCTCTGGACCAGGGCTGTTAACGCCCTTCCCGCAGCCAGGAACGGCCATAAACCCGGGCCGGCCCCACGTGGGAAGCGGCGCGGCCCGAGGGGGCTGCACCCCGCATGCCCACCTCACTCTCAGCATCCCGCTCCATCCCCCTGGATCCATTGCCCACCACCGGGCACACTCGGGGTGTCACTCCCTGCCCTTGGCCACACCTGCCACATCCCCCAGCCCCCACACCCCCCCTCACCCCACACTCGTGTCCTGCTGTGCACACACGACCCCACAGCCCTCACGGCAGGGGCTCCGGCAGCTCATCCAGGGAGCACACACAGACAGGGGGCCATGGAGAAACCCTGCCATGGAGCCAGGCTGGGAGAGCTGCGGGTGCTCACCTGGAGAGGAGAAGGCTCCAGGGAGAGCTCCGAGCCCCTTGCAGGGCCTAAAGGGGCTCCAGGAGAGCTGCAGAGGGACTGGGGCCAAGGCATGGAGGGCCAGGAGCCAGGGAATGGCTTCCCAGTGCCAGAGGGCAGGGCTGGATGGGATCTTGGGCAGGAATTGTTCCCTGGGAGGGTGGGCAGGCCCTGGCACAGGGTGCCCAGAGCAGCTGGGGCTGCCCCTGGATCCCTGGCAGTGCCCAAGGCCAGGCTGGACATTGGGGCTTGGAGCAGCCTGGGACAGTGGAAGGGGTCCCTGCCCATGGCAGGGGTGGCACTGGATGGGCTTTGAGGTCTCTCCCAACCCCAAACCATTCCATGGGTTATGAACGCACCCCCCACACCCTCCTGCTGGCACCTTGTGTGCTCACAGCACATCCCTGCACGCACGTGTGGGCACACAGGTATGGACGCACGCAGAGCACACAAACATCCATGTTCTCACACACACACATACAGGGACACAGACACACAGACACACACACAGACACACACACAGACACACACACAGACACACACACACACACACACACACACACAGACAGACACACACAGACAGACACACACACACACACACACACAGACACACACAGACAGACACACACACACACACACACAGACACAGACACACACACACACACACACACAGACACACACACACACAGACACACACAGACAGACACACACACACACACACACACACACAGACACACACACACACACACACAGACACAGACACACACACACACACACACAGACACACACACACACAGACACACACACACACACAGACAGACACACACACACACACTCTCTCTCACAGGCCCCGCCCCCCCACGCAAGGGCCGCTCCCATTGGCTGGCCCCTCCCGGGAGGCGGGGCTGCCGCACACGGACCAATCATTTGTCCCCACCGCTGCTCCGCGGCCGCCATTTTGTGTGCGGGCGCCGCCATGGTTGCTGAGGGCGGCCATCTTTGCCCCCCGCCCCTCAGGCCGCCCCTGTCCGAGGGGCCGGGCGGGAGCAGCTCTGGGCACCCCCCGAGCCCCCTGCGCGCCCCAAACCGGCTCCAGCCCCAGCTGTCGCGTCCCGCACCCCAGAGCAGATCCCACCTCCATCCCAGGGCCATCAGCGCTGCGGTTGTTGTTTCCTCTCATTTTTCTCCTCCTTTATAAAGTGCCGCTTGTACGTATTTACAAAAGCAGGTAAAACCTCGGGCCGGGCACCCACCTCTGCTGGGGCTGCCCCAGCCCGGCCCGGGCCCTTCTAGTGTTCATTGTGCAGGTGAGAGGTGACAGGTGACCCTGCACCGGTGACACCGCACCAGGGACAGCCTTCATCAGCCCGCTGGGGTCTGGGACACGAGAGTCCAGGATGGGGACACGGGTCCAGTGCAAGGAGACAGGGTGGGGGTCACCCCCTCCCCAGAGCCCAGAGGCCCCCAGTGCAGGGGACCCTCCGGGCTCAGAGTGTGGCACCGCGGTGGCCAAGGACACGGTGGCTGAGGACAGTCAAGGACGTGGCCCCGCTCAGTTGATGGTGCTGCTCCGGCTCTCTCCCTCAGCGCCCCTGGTGCTGCTTTCGGGGGTCCTGGCGCTGCTCAGCCCCTGCAGGCCAACAGCACCTGCTGCTGTTGGAGGAAGAGGAGGGACAGGTCAGGAGAGATGGCAGTGTGGGGTGACTCACACGTGGTGGCCTGGCCCTCCTGGGACTCTTCTGCTAGCACCAGGGGCCTGACCCAGCAGGGCCCCACGCAGCACGAGGGGTCCGTCCTGTTCCCCCACCCCAGAGCAAGGCACTGGCACAGAGAGGCAGAACAGGCACTGAGCACGGGTATTGACTCCCCAGCCTGGCAAAGGTCACCCCACCGTCCCCCACGTTTGCTGCCAGCACACGGAGCTGCCCCGGCACCCCTTGGAGCCCCAGGGCCAGCATGGCCATGACTGGGCCAGGGGGTGTTGACCCCCCAGAAGGGCACAGCAAGCAGACACAGCCCCTCTCTGGGGGCAGCAGCAGAAGCAGGACAATGGCCCTGCCCCGTGTCCTACCATGAGGGTTCCCCTGCGAGCGTGGCCGCAGCCAGCCCAGTGAAGACAGGGCTCCCACCGCTGCCCCACTGGGGCCATCTGCAAAGACACTGCAGCTTTAGCCCAGCTGGCACTGGCCATGGGGCTCCCAATGCCCCCAGCCCCATGCCAAGCCGCTCCCAAGCCCTCAGCCCCACTCACAGCGGATCCGGATGGGCCACACCATGATGCAGCAGAGAGTGGCAACAGCGGCAACGGCGATGCCGCCGGTGACCAGCACCATCACCCAGCGGTAGAAGCCAACACAGGCAGGGCAGCACAGCTCAGTCCTGTGGGGACAGGCAGGGATGTGACTGGAGGCTGGGACTGGAGCCCCAGGCTATGGACAGTGGTCCCATGTGCTCAGAGTTAGGACTGGTTCCCAATGGGATGAGAGGGAAAGGCCCAGGGCAAGGAGATCCCCAGGGCATGGCTCGGGCCCTCGTCCAAGGCTGGGAGAGAAGGTGAAGAAGGGTTTAAGACAAATCAGAGCTGGAGAAGAGAAGGCTCCAGGGAGAGCTCAGAGCCCCTTCCAGTGCCTAAAGGGGCTCCAGGAGAGCTGCAGAGGGACTGGGAACAAGGGCCTGGAGGGCCAGGACCCAGGGAATGGCTTCCCAGTACCAGAGGGCAGGGCTGGATGGGATCTTGGGAAGGAATTGTTCCCTGGGAGGGTGGGCAGGCCCTGGCCCAGGGTGCCCAGAGCAGCTGGGGCTGCCCCTGGATCCCTGGCAGTGCCCAAGGCCAGGCTGGACATTGGGGCTTGGAGCAGCCTGGGACAGTGGAAGGTGTCCCTGCCCATGGCAGGGGTGGAACAAGATGAGCTTTAAGGTCCCTTCCAATCCAAACCATTCTGGGATTCTATAAATCCAAGCTGGTTCCCACCCATGCCTCTTGCTCCAACCCTGGAATATTTCCTTGTGGCCCCTCAGCAATGGGGAGTCCCAGCTCTGCAGAGACGCTTACGGGCAGGGGTGCAGGTTCTGGATTGCCATCACAGCCAGGCCATTGGCCATCTTGTCCGTGAAGCTCATGGCACCGTAGACAAACGCGCTGCTGTGCTATGGGAGGAGAGGGAACCACGCTGTGCCATGCTGGGCTAAGCAGCGCTGTGTGCCCTCTCATGGGCAGAGCCCTCACTGCAGCAAAGCAGCAGAGCCCGGGGCACAGCACTCACGGGGCACAGCACACCGGGGTTTCCCAGCAGAGCCCCCTCCCAGCGTCTCCATCCCCCAACCCTAACCAGTGCCCACCCCAGCCTGTGCGTTCTGAACCTGCCATGACCCCCCCACTCCATCGACCAGGAGCAGCGGCCGTACCGTGTTGGTGCCGATGAGATCTGCAGTCATGGACAGGGAGGTGACCAGGATGGTGGCTGAGCCGGCCCCGAGCAACACGGCCAGCCCGTAGATCTCATCTCCCACCGGCCTGGCCAGGGCCACCCAGGAGGCGAAGGCCAGGACCACCAGGATGCCCACAAAGTAAGTCAGCTGGGATGGGGACAGGCAGAGGGAGAGAGGGGAGTTCAGACATCAGCTGGCACTCGGTGAGGGAGGAGCAAGCAGGGGGACCAGCACTGCCCAGGACCCATGAGGGACAGCCCTGGCTCTGTCCACGGTGTAGTTAAACAAGGAGACCCCAAAAGCAGGTCCTTGCTGTGCTCCAGGCTGTTCTGCAGCCCAAGGGTTGAGCCCCAGGCAGAGTTGTGGGAGAGTGTCTGTGAGGGCAGGGGACATTCCACTGGCACCCAACAGCACAGAGGGGACACACTGCAGGGTCCCTCCTGCTGGCACTGCAGACTGTGTGCCCACCCAGGCCAGTGTAGCCAGACCCCCATCTGCCCCTACCACAGGGCTCTGCAGCCCAGTCAGGCCTGCAAGGGACATGGTAACTCTGGGCCAGCATTGCCTTCCCCAGCCCCAGGGATGTGCAGGACAGGCCCCCGCCCCCATCCCTGCCCACCACTCCCAGTCCCAGTGGGACCCATGCTGCAGTGGGTGGTTGCTGGCAGAGAGTCCATGAGGGGTCCCTCCTCTCCAGCTCAGGTGTGCCAGGAGCTCTGCTCACAGCCAGGATTTGGCCCCTGGGCCTCTCCTGGGGTCAAACTCCAGCCTCTCCAGCACCCTGGACTCACATTCCGACCGATCCATTTGTTCACAGGCTTCATGAGGAATGAGGAGAGGAACCCACTGACGTACATCACTAGGGGAATGGTGGCAATGTACTTCTGCAAGGGACAAGGACAGGGAGGAGATGAGCCCCAGGCCATATCAGGACACTTGTCCACGTGTCCCTGCCCTGCACCCACCTTGGAGAGCAGCAGCGAGTTGGTCAGGTACATGGCGATGTAGGTCTGGGACAGGTTGACGATGAGGCGGGTGGCCATGTAAAGCACCGCGACCTGTGAGGGGCAGGGCCAGGGCATCACCACTCAGCCCGTGGGAAGGACTTTCCCTGCCCAGCTGTCACGGCACAGGTGCCTACCAGGAAGGGGATGGCCCCTCTGAGGTGGTGGATGGGTGCCCAAAACAGCCCCTCTCTCCATCCCCACCCGCACCTGGGCAAGTCCCTTGCCTGCAGGACATCCAGGGTGCCCAGGCAGGGCAGCAGCCCAGGCCAGGGGAGTCCCGCCCAGCCATACCTGGTAGAAGGAGGGCTCCAGCAGCCAGTCCTTCCAGAGCAGCAAGGGGCCTGGGGGTTCCTTGTGCAGCAGCGGGGTGCTCTCCTCTGGCTCGAGCCGCACCCTTGGTGGGTATGGCTTCTCCTTGGTGCCCAGGTGGAAGATGAGGGAGAACACGGCCCCCAGCCCCACCACGATGAGGGCCAAGTTCTGGTGAGGCAGTGGGGGTGAGCACAGCAGTGGGGGCAGCCCATCATCAGCCCCCCAGCAGTTTGGAGGGTAAGAAGGGGTTCCCAACCTCCAGGGAGGGCTCAGCGTGGCTCTTGCCCAGTTGGTGAGGTTTTAGGGCACTGCCCCCTGACTCCCTCCAGTACCTCCCCAGCTGAGCCATGGGAAGAGGGAACCCCAGGGACTGTGCCCTGTCACTCACCCGAAACACGGGGATGTCCTGGGGGCCCAGGTGCTCCATGTGGTCGGGCTGGTCCGTCTGGAAGTTCAGCAGGAGCCAGGTCAGGCCATAGACAGTGATGTTGGCCATGACGGTGAAGGCATACCTGAGGGGAAGGAAACCTCAGGGTGATGCAGAGGGACAAGCACAGGGACAGCACAGCAGGGCAGCTCGGCCCATGGCTGCCCTCCAAGCCAAATGTGCTACAGCTTCTGCACCCCAGTGCCACGGCTGAGGTGACACCTCTGCGGGCACGAGGCACCTGGCCAGGCATCAGCCTTACTGGTGCAACTCCCAGTGTGCCCAGTCCAAGTGTTGGGACTTCACTGGGAGGAAACCAAGATCCCTACAGGTCAGTCTGTTCCCCTTCCAGCCACAGCTCACCTCTGCTTCAAGGATGCCATGAGCTGCCTGATCTGGTACCCCCAGAGTGGGACCACTTGGCCCCACAGTTACCCCACATCCTCCCTGCTCACCCTGCTCCATGGGATAAACACCCCATCTCACATCCTGATCCTGACAGAGATGAGCCAAGTGCACTGCCCACCTGGCCCTGGGGACATCTCACCTCCAGAACAGTCCCCACAGCCATGTCCAGCTCTCCCCAAGGGCATCTGGGAGGAACAGTCCCTTCGCTGAATGCCACCCGCAGTTCCCAAAGGAGAAGTGTCCCCAGCCCAGGAAGTGTCCCACAGGCTGCATCACTGACATCCCTGGCATCAAGACACTCCCTCCTGGCACCAAAGGCTTTGGGCCACCAACCCAGGACCAGTGTCCTTTGGCACATCCCACAGGACACTCACATGGCCCAGTCCTCATCCTGCCATGCCAAGGTCTCCGGTGTGCCACAGCACCCAGGGACCTCCTGTCACACAGCAGTGGGACCCAGCATGGGCAGGGCAGCTCCCCCAGCCCCAGGGGACTCCCAGGTGTGGCTGTGCTCACCTGAAAGCCGTGAGCTCCACCTTCCCATGGTCACTGCTCACCAGCTCGGGGATGAGGGCCAGGTGGGACACCTGTGTGGCTGCCCAGCCAAACTGGAAGATGATGATGAAGGGGAGGTAGTAGATGAAGGCTGCCCACTGTGGAGTGCTCTCCCTGCAGGCCAGGCAGGGGCTAAAGACAAAGGGAAAGGACACGAGGACACAGGTGGTGCCTGGGGAGAGAGCGGAGCAGTGAGAAGCTGCACACCTGACTGGGACTCCAATGTGACACAGACAGCCCTCTCCAGGACAGGTTCTACCCCGGAGCTGGGGAGGGAGGTCGGCCCCTTCCCCAGCCAGCTGAGATACGTGGAGCTCCAGACACCCCCTCAGCCCATCCTGCACAGGGAATGTCCTTCCCTCTGGCACCCAGCACAGACAGGCACCCCCCAGTCAAGGTGCTTCCCCAACACAGTGCTGGCACTGCTCTGTCCTCTCAAGACATCATGACAGACCCTCACTGTCACACCCACAGCCACCAAGAGGTTCTCGCTGTCCCCAGGTGCAGATAACCAGTCAGATAACCCCTCCCTGCTGCCTGGCCATGGTGATATGGCACCCCTAGGCTGGGAGAGCTCTGGGTGTCCCATGGGTACTGGCACCCCATCTGTCTCCACGTCTCCCCTCCCGTGGGGCTCGCAGAGTGGGGCTGGCAGAGAGAGTCATGCTTCTGCCACACTCACGGACATCACCCGCTGCATGACAGGGTGACACAGAGCCATGGGGGGCTCCGGGAAGGCCCTGCTGAGTCAGGGACACCAGAGCCAGGCTCCTCCCTCTTCTGTAGTGTGACAGCATGGGGACGCAGCCTGGGGACGCAGCATGGGGACGCAGCATGGGGACGCTGTGGGTAGGGCAGACAGGCCAGCCTGGCCTCTCCCTCCCCTTTCCCAAAGTTACAGAGTTTATCTGCTAAGCGGCTCCACGGGCCCCCAGGCCCCGATGCAGAGCCTGGTGCCCTGTCCCACATGTCCCCTGGTACTGTCCTACATGTCCCCAGCTTCTCTGCATGCTGATGAAGAGCTGTTCCTGCAGCTGAGGGGAACCTGCTTTGCCAGGTCCCCAAAGTATACTCTCTACTTTGCAAGAACCTCTCTTCCTCATGAGTGATTCCTCTTCCTCCCACCCATGAAGGGCAATTCCTCCTCCTCCTTGCTCCCACATGGCACAGCCATGCAGGGCCAGGGCAGCGCCAAGGGCAGCGCCAAGAGCAGCAGTGACAATCCCAGCCCAGCCCCATCCATCCCACTAAGGGGTGCTGGGTCCCCACATTGGCTCACAGTCGGCTTTGGTGCTCCAGGAGCTCCAAAGGACAGGGAACTCGGGCACACGTGGTGCCTCTGCCCCAGACAAACCACAGGCATGGGAAAGTCCACGAAGGCTCAAACCAGCCCAGATCCTCTCTGTTCCCTGGGTCTTAACTGGGCCCAGATGAGGGGTGAGGGTCCCAGGGCCCCACAGGGTCAGGCTCTGCAGCCCCCTGAGGGCTGTGAGGGCTCCCAGGGGAGCACTGAGGCAGGGGCTGTGGGACCTCCAGGGCTGCTCCTGTGCCCACCCATGAACCATCGCCACCAGCACAACCACAGGAGTGTCACCTCCTCCTCATGGCCCCCGGGACAGGCAGTGCCCACCACCAGGGTCATCCCACCTGGCCACCCCACAGAGCTGTGCCCCTCTGGCACCCCAACACCCATGTACCCCAAGTGCCCAGGAGTGGCTGCACTGAGTCAGAGGGGTCCTGGGGACCCCCTGCTCTCCCGAGTGGGGCCATGGGACCCCCCCAAGACCATCCTGCCCACCCCTGCAGCACCCCAGGGCAGGCAGAGGCCCGGGTTCTCATCGCTGGCCCCGCGGGGCACGGGAATGCCAGGCTGCTCGGCACAGGCGCCTGGGGCAGGGATTTTGGGACAGCACTGCCAGACAGGCTCAGACAGGCATCAGAGAGACGCTCACCCTTCCTCCCCACTGTGACAGGAAGCTGGACCCCAAAAAAGAGCTGGCGATCAGACGGGGAGATCCGGGACCGCCTGTGGGAATACCCGGAACCGCGGCCGCGGCGGGGAGATGTCACCGATAGCAACTCGTGGTGTGTCCCCCGCCCCGAGGCTGCGGTTTCACAACGTTTCCTCTGATCTGAGCACGGGTTTGCCACCGGACGAGACACCCCGGTCCCACACGACACCCCTCGCTGCAGCGTGATCGAGCGAGCCGAGCGGCCCCGGCACAGCCGGCTCCGGTGGGTTTGCCGCCACCACTGGTCACTCTGTGGTCAGCCAAGGTGGGCACTGGGCTTCCTTGGGAATAACCCACGCTCCAGCCTGGGAAACAGCCTGCATCTCTGCTCCAGCCCCTATCCCTCTCCAGCCGCCATCCCTGCTGGGCTGTGCTCTGCTCCTGCAGCCCCCGTGCAGGGCCTGAGTTAGGACTTCCCCTCTGTGCTCCCGGGCAGCACCCGGCTGGAGCGGGGGGACGGAACAGCTCCGGCCACTTCCCTAAATCTAGGGCGCCGATGCGGCTGACACTGGGCCAGGGGTGAAGCTGCCCCCTCAGCACTCTCCCTGACTCACCAAGCCAAGCTCCGGCGAGGTCAGACACTTTATCAGGCTGCTGTTGGGTTGCACGAAGTGGTTGGTCGAGATAAATTTGGGATCAAGATAAGAGCACCCACACTACAACCGTCCTCGCTCGGCGCGGGTTTGCTCCGGGTGAGGCAACACCCGGTTGTTATCGAGGGTTGTTATCAATGGCTATTTCTTCCATTAACTGCCCCGTCCCCAGTGCCAGCTAAGCAGGATGTGCAGGCTCCTGCACCACTCACAGCACCAAGGACCCCTCTTCAGGCCATGCTGTCCCTTCAGAGAGGGACCAAGGACCCCTCTCCTCCCCACACTGCTCTCCATGTTACATTGTCCCCTCAGAGAGGGACCCCGCCAGATGAGCCCCCACCAGCCCCTGGACTCCGTTGAACTTTTTGACCCAGGGCACAATACAAGACGAACCTGTAAATAATTCCCATGAGCCAGAGCCTCCTGTGCATCCCATGGCCATACCCCACTGCTGGCCCCCAGGGTGCCCAGCCTCAGCACAGCCAAGGGCCCCACGCTGCACGGTCCCCCCTGGGGACACCAAGAGCTGCTCAGGAAGCACCTGGGCTTTTGGGAGCCCAGATTTTACTGCTGGTCTTGGTTTTGCTACCGCTCCAAGGTCTGAGCACGTGGCTCTCACCCCAGCTCGCTGCCACTCACGCGCAAAGCCCTCGGGGCAGCGGGGAGCCCCCGGGGTGGGATGGTGCCCAGGCAGGACAGGGACACCATGGTGCCCCTTCCCCATCCAGCCTCAGCATCCCGCTGTCCCCTACACATGGAACACCTCTGTCCCCACTTCGCTGCCGCAGGGGATCCCAGAAAGGCACCTCCCAGGCTATCCCCTCCTCACAGAGTAGCCCAGGCCCATCTCCTGTCACCCAGGGCACTGCCAATGCACCAGAGCCCCTTCACCCTCCACCAGGCACCCCAAAAGCCCCAAGCGCAGCCCCCCCTTCCGTGGAGAGGCTGCTCCCTTCCACCCCAGGGCACACAATTCTGCTCAGCCCTGGGGCTGCCCCTCTCCAGCTGGGGGGACCCTGTCCCCACCTCACTGCCACATGACGGTCCCCCTCCCCAGAAAGGCTCCCACATCTTCATGGAGACCTCCACACCACAAAGCACCCTGGTTCCTCCCTGATCCAGGGAATCCCCAAGGCTGATCCCCCCTGACCCAGAAAGGCACCCTTGGTCTCATTCCCCCTCTTCCAGGGCACCCCAGAAAGGTACCCTGGGGCTGATCCTGTACCCCAGAGGTACCACCCCAGAGGGCCACCCACGTCCACCCAGCAGAGCTGCTTGGGGCCAACCCCCTCCAGCCAGCATCCCCCAGCAAACCCTTCCCAGCTGTACCCCACCCTGGGCACCCTAGAAAGGTGCCCCGAAGCTCATCCTTCTCTTCTTAGGGCATCCCAGAAAGGTTCTCCTGGGTAGCTCCCACTCAGGGCACTTCAGAAAGGCTCCTTGGGGCCACCCTTACCCCTTCTGGGCACCCCAGCAGGGTGTCTCCCACCCTGGGCATCCCAGAAAAGCTCCCCCAGGGTCACCCATTTTCACACATCACCTTGTATAGGCACCTCAGTCCACGCCCTCAGGGCACCCCAGAAAGGCCCCTCCAGAGCCATCCTTAGATGCATCCATTTAGAGCATCCCAGAAAGGCTCACCCAGGTGACCCCAAACCCAGAGCACCCCAAAAAGTCTCCCTCACAGCCACACTCTTCCCCTCCCCCAACCAAAGCCCCTCGGGGTTACCCATCTCTTATCTTTGGCACCCCAGCAGTGTGTCCCACCCATGGCACTCCAGAAAGGCTCCCTTGTGTGGCCCCCAACCCAGGCACCCCAAAAAGGCTCCCCATGGCCATTCATCTCCATCCAGGCCACCCCAGAAAGGCTACCCCCGGGGCCACCCATTTTCACCCAAGACACCTTGGATAGGTACCCTTCCTTGGGCCGCCCCTTTCCAGGCACCCCAGAAAGGCTCCCCTACGTGTCCTTCAACACAGAACAACACAGTAGGGTCCCGCAGGGCCGTCCCTCTCCACTTAGAGCATCCTAGAAGGGCTCTACTGGATGTCCCCCAACACTGACACCCCAGGAAGTCTCCCCAGGGCCACCCATCTCCACCCACGGCACCCCAGAAAGGCTCCCCCGGGGCCATCCCTCTTCACTTAGAGCATCCCAGAAAGGCTCGCCTGGATGTTCCCCAACACAGCCACACAGAAAAGCTCCCCCGGGCCATCCCTCTTCAATTAGAGCATCCCAGCAAAGTTCCCCCCTCAGATGTCGCCCACTTAGGACACCCCAGAAAGGCTCCCCTGGGGCCATCCCTCTTCAATTAGAGCATCTCAGAAAGGCTCCCCCGGGTGTCCTCCACCCAGAGCACCCCAGCAAAGCCCTCCAGGGTCACCGCCCTCCACCCCGGGCACCCCAGAAAGGCTCTCCCCGGGTCACCCCTCTCCACCCAGCTCCCCCCATCAAAGCTCCCGGTCCCCCGCACCCCCCGTCCAGATGTCCCCGGTCCCTCCGGTGCCCCGCACCCACCGGCCAGGTGCCAGCCCTTCCTGCGCCCGTAGCGGCCGCAGCCGTGGGCTCGGTCGGCCTCGAAGCCGAGCAGGGGCGTGCAGAGCCCGTCGGCCGCCTGCCCGGCGAGCAGCAGCGCGCCAGCCGCGCCGTGCCCGTAGCCCAGCACGGCGTGCAGGAAGGGCAGCAGGTAGGTGAACCACAGCGCCGAGCACGCGTCGTTCAGGAAGTGCCCGCACGCGAAGCTGAGCCGCGCCCGCAGCGGCAGCGCCGGGCCCGGGGCCGCCGCGGACTGCGGGGACTCCGCCATGGCCCGGCCGGAGCCCGCGGGGACAACAGCGGGACGGGCCCGGCGGGAGGGACCGGCAGGGAATGGGAGGGAGGGAAGGGGAGGGGACAGGGAGGGACAGGGAGGGACCGGCCGAGACCGGTGACCCCCCCCCGGGGCCGCCGCGTCCTGGGCGGGGAGAGCGGGGGGTGACCCGGGCGGGGGGAGGCGGCAGCGGGTGAGCGCCCCGTGACACCAGTGCTGTCCCCACACCGCTCCCAGTGACTCCGCTGCTGTCCCCACACTGCTCCCAGACACAGCAGTACCGCCACACTGCTCCCAGTCGCATCAGTGCTGCCCCACACCGTTCCCAGTCCCCACACCGTTCTCAGTCACACCAGCAGTGGCCCTATACCAGTACCACGATACTGCTCCCGGTCACACCAGTGCTGTCCCCATACTACTCCCGATCAGACCAGTAATGTCCCCATACTGCTCCCAGTCGCCCAGTAACGGCCCTGTACTGCTCGCAGTCACAGCAGTGCTGTCCCCACAATGATCCCAGTATTATTCCCACACGTCTTCCAGTTGCTCCTGTCCTGCCTGCAACAGTCCCACAGACCCCAGTACCCTCACACTGCTCCCAGTCACACCAGTGCTGTCTGTAACAGTCCCAGCCACCCCGTTACCCACACAAGGGAATGTCCCAGTCACTCCAGTACCCCCACACTGCTCCCAGTGACCCCAGTACCCACCCAAGCAGGGGGTCCCCATGCTGTCAGTAGGCACCCCAGAATTCCAGTGACACCAATACACCCACACTGCTCCCAGTAACCCTGGTATTCAAGCAAGGCGTCCTCATGATGCCAGCAGTTGCCTGAGTTCCAGTGATCCCAATACACCATCACACTGCTCCCAGTCACCCCAATATCCCAGTATGCACTAAGTGGGGAGTGTCAGACTACAGGAGTGAGGGTACAGGGATTTGTGGGCACTGGAACCAGTCAGATGGGAGTCACTGGGACACTGGGATGACTACGGATATCGTGGGGAGCCCTTGCTTGGATGGGCACTGGGGTCAGTAGGAGCTGAGGGGGCGGGTACTGGGACCTTCTGGGTAATGGTGTGTCTGGGGCCATTATGGGCTGTACTGGAGTGGTTGGGGACACTGTGGAGGGAGTACTGGGGTCACTGGGACTCTGGGGTGGCTCCTGGAGTCACAGGACACCCCCTCTTGGGTGAATACTGGTGTCACTGGGAGTGGTGTGGGCATACTTGGGCAACTGGGACCTCCTCTTGAGTAGGTACTGGTGTGACTGGGACCAGTACGAGTAGTACTGGGGGCACTGGGACCCTCTTGAGAGGAGTATTAGGGTCACTGAGACTCTGTGGTGACTACAGGCACCAGGGGGATCCCCAACAGTGTGAATACTGGAGACACTGGGAGCAGACTGGAGGTCGTGGGGGACCTCCCCTTGTGTATTAAATGGAGTGACTGGGACCAGTATGGGCTGTACTGGGGTGACAGGAAACAGTGTTGGGGGAGTATTGGGGTCACTGGGAGCAGTGTTGGAGGAGCACTGGGGTCCCTGGGACTCTGGGATAACTACTGGTGTCATGGGAACCCCCTGCTGGGTGGGTCCTGGGGCTGCTGGGAGCGGTGGGGGAGGGTAACTGAATCAGTGGATCAGCGCTGCGGTGGGCACTGAGGATACTGGGAGCGATGGGAAGGTACTGGGGTCACTGGAATGGGTCGGTGGCGGTGGGACCCCGCCGTGACGTTGCCCCTTTAAGGCGCTGCCCACAGCGGGCCGCTGGCGGTGCGTCCCCACCTCTTTGTCGGTGCCCCTTTAAGGCGCTGCCCTCCCCACAACACTTCCTCGTCCCCAAGCTGGCTGCTGATTGGTCGGGCTGCCGGCCGCGCGCGCGCGCCGCTCCCGCCGGCCCCGCCCTCCCTTCCGCCGCTTCCCTCTGACGTCATCACACCCAACCAATCCGCGTGGGGCCGCACTCAACGAGTCGGCGCCGAGCGGCCAATCGAGGGCGGCGCGGCCGGAGCCTCGTTTGCATAATAATAGAGAGGCGTGGTCAGGTGAGCGGCGGCGGCGGCGGGTCCGGACGGGCGATTCCATGGGGGTTTCCATGGGGGGATCCGATGGGGGGCTGGGGGGGGATCGCGGATAGAGGGCGAGGTGTGGGGGCGAGCCCGCTGGGGCGCCGCGGTGGGACCCCAGGAGGGAGGGCGAGAGGCGGAGGGCCGGCGAGGGGGTACCGGGGGGCACTGGGGATGCGAGGGGGTGCGCAGTGTTATGGGGATGAACCTGTTGGGGCTGCGATGGGTCTCGGGGGGGATTTCTGCAGGGGAGGGCCCAGGGGACGCTGGGGATCGCGGGTGGGAGGGGGACGAGGGGAACGAGCCCGTGGGGGCAGCGATGGCACCCCCAGGGAGGGGGGGGGGGGGGTCAGTGGGAGCGGGCCGGAGCGCGTGCCCGGGCCCTGGGGGCTGTGGGGGGTGGAGAGGCCAGTGAGGGACTGGCTGGGGGGGGAGAGGCCATTCGGGGAGGGGTCCTGTGATTTACCCACGAGAGAGACACCTCCGAGGGCGGCTTCGGCAGGGGAACATCGGTGGGCACCGCCAGCCCGATGGCGGTGCGAGCTGGGCTCTGTCCGCAGGGTGCTGAGCGAGACCCCCGCCCATGGCCCACAGCACCAAGCAGCCGCCCGCCGCCCTGCTGTAAGTGCCACCACCTGCCACAACCTCCTCCGGCCGCCCTGCCCTGTGTCAGTGCCCCTGGGGAAAGAGCAGCAGAAACTGCCCCCCTTCCGAGCCTTGGGGTGCTCTGTGTGTGTTGGGGAGGGATTGTCCCGCTCTGCTCTGCACTGGGGCAGCCTCACCTCCAGTGCTGGGGGCACTCTGGGCACCACAAGATCAGAAGGGTCCAAAGCTGTTGGAGAGTGTCCAAAGGAGGGACACGGAGCTGGGGAAGGGTCTGAGGAGCGGCTGAGGGCACTTGGCTCGTTCAGCTGCAGCAGAGGAGACTGAGGGGAGGCTCCTGGGGGCTGCAGCTCCTCCCGAGAGGAGGCGGAGGGGCAGGGGCTGAGCTCTGCTCTGGGACAGGGACAGGAGCCCAGGGAACGGCTGGAGCTGGGTCAGGGCTGGGCATGGAGCTCAGGGAAAGGTTCTTCCCCCCGAGGCTGCTGGGCACTGCCCAGGCTCCCCAGGGAATGGGCCCGGCCCCGAGGCTGCCAGAGCTGCAGGAGCATTTGGACAGCGCTCTCAGGGATGCCCAGGCTGGGGTTGTTGGGGTGTCTGTGCAGGGCCAGGGGCTGCACTGATGATCCCGAGGGTCCCTTCTAACTCAGGATATTTCAGGATTCTCTGATTCTAAGCATCTTGGGAGATCAGAACCAGTGAGGGCTGAATTCCTGTGGGATTTGTGCTGTCCTGAGCTGGCCTTGGCCCTTCTGGCATGGGGGAGGGGGGGTGGACGGATGGGGAAGTGCCTCAGAGGTGGAGGGAGATGGATTCCAGAGCAAACTGGCTGAGGAGGAATCTTGCCTGAGATAACTTTACTTTATAAAGCATCCTTAGGCATGCAAGGAATCCGGATCACAAGGGGGGAGGGTGATCCGTCTGATGCTGGAGGGTGTTGATGTGTTCCTGGCGAACATGATGATGCTGTGGACATCACTGGGAACATTGCTCTTGGAACTGATAAAGCCAAAGGCTGGCCATGATTCTGCACAGCCTTGAAGTGTTCTTTTCCCCCATGAGCTGGAAGAAGAGGTGGTCTCACACCTTTCTGTAGGCTTTTTTGTGAGTGTGGCTACTGGCTGGCCTCTGATTCCAGTGGAGGGACTTGTCCCACCTTGTCTGCAAGGGCCGGTGCAGTGGCAGCCTCTGCTGGGGGCTCACAGAAGGGGCCCCCTGAATTAACTGCAAGGATGGCTTGTCTGGGTGAGAAATGGGGTCTCTGCAGGGATTGGGGTGTGCTCCAGCTACGTCATGTGGCAAACACAAGGGAAATTCCAAGGTGCATTCTGAGCAGGTTGGGATCGCTGTGGCTTTTGGCACGTCTGTGCCGGGGCTTGTGTTTGGCCCCAGGCTGGTTCCCAAGTCTGGGGACCTGGTCAGAACCCAAGCAAGCATCATTTGGTGATACTCTGGAGCCCTTTGTGGCTCCCCTGATGTGGTGAAGACATTTCCAGCAGAGCAGGAGCTGCCTTGAGCACCCGGGAGTGTGAATGGGACAGGGCTGGCGTGGAGGAGGTGCCGGGGAGGCTTGGGGAGCCCCAGGGTGAGGCTGTGGTGGAACAGGGAGGCTCTACCCACCCAGTGTGGTACCCGTGGGTGCCCAGTGGGGCAGGGAGGCTCTGCCTGAGGCAGCTGCTGATCTGTAAAGCCGTGGCAGTGACCTGGGGAGCGGGGCTGGGCCCCGCGCTGCGGCTGCTCGAGGTGTCGGGGAGATGTCACAGACAGCACGAACCTGCCGGGGTGGTTGTGGCCAGAGCAGGTCGAGCCGGCGTCCTGCCCTCACCCTCTGCCTCCAGGGTTCCTTGGGTGTGGGTGATGCTTCCAGGGGGTGCCTCTGGAGCCAGGATCCAAACCCCTGCGGCTCCTTCTCCCTTGCAGAGTCCCTTGGGACTCCCCACCAAGGTGTGACCTGAGCCCAGGTGACAGGCAGGGATGTGACTGTTGATGTTACCTGACTCCAAGAGCCAACCCCCTTCCAAATGTCCCTGACGAGGAGTCCCAGTGCTGCCACCAGACCTCAGGGCCCTGCTCACCCAGTGCTGGGCTCTGTTCCAGTGCCATCGCTCTGCTGTAGCCTCCCCTCATGGGAACAGGGGCTCCATGGCTGGTGCCGGGTTTGGGGCTGTTTGAGTCGGGGCATTTGGGGGAGCCAGTGAGTGCGAGGTCGCACTGCTGGGGGATGTGTCACTGTTGGTCCCCATGGTGTCCCAGCCCTCTCTGATAGTGCTCTCTGGCTGCAGGCATGCCACGGGCAAGGCTCAGCATGGGAACTTCCTGGTGGCCATCAAGCAGGAGAAGGGAGAGTCGGCGCGGGTGGGCGGCGAGAAGCCAGAGGAGGAGGTGAGTCCCGGAGCCCGTGTCCCTTTTCACATGATTCCTGGGAGTGGGGCCCAAGGTGCCTGGCCTGGGGCTGTCCCTGTCCCTCCGCTTGCCCTGCAGCAGCCCAGGTGAGTCTGTGGCTGTGGCCATGGGCCAAGGAAGGGCTCAGACTTTCCCTTGAGGGCTGTGTGGCGCAGGTGGGTCTGGGGGCTTCTCCCATGTCCCACTGATGTGATGGCTCTGATCCTTGACGGGCTGTCCCTTCCCCATGGGTGCCAGCCGGTGAAGAAGAGGGGCTGGCCCAAGGGCAAGAAGAGGAAGAAGATCCTTCCCAACGGCCCCAAAGCCCCCGTGACGGGCTACGTGCGCTTCCTGAACGAGCGGCGCGAGCAGATCCGCACGCAGCATCCCGACCTGCCCTTCCCGGAGATCACTAAGATGCTGGGAGCAGAGTGGAGCAAACTGCAGCTCTCGGAGAAGCAGGTACTGGCTCCCAGGAGAGACCCCCGAGGCTGGGCAGCTCCAGAGCCTGCTCCCCGAACCCCTGAGCTTGCTCCAGGGAAGTTGTTGGGCCCAGTGCTCGGGAGTGAGAGCTGGGCAGGGAGGGGTCAGCAGCTCCCGGGAGCCTGGGTTGGGCCAGGCTGAGGCCCCTCTGTGCCCTGCCACAGCGGTACCTGGATGAAGCGGAGCGGGAGAAGCAGCAGTACATGAAGGAGCTGCGGGAATACCAGCAGTCAGAGGCCTACAAAATGTGCACGGAGAAGATCCAGGAGAAAAAGATCAAGAAAGGTGGGTTGTGGGAGCAATGGCTACCAGGATCCAGCCAGGTGCTGTCAGAGCCTTTCGGGGACACGGGGCCGGCCCCCGGGGTGACCTCCTTCCTCCCCTGCAGAGGACGTGGGCGCAGTGGCCGTGAACACCCTACTCAACGGACACCCGCACAAGGTAAGGCCCTGTCAGGTCTGCCTGTGTGTGGGGAAACTGAGGCACGTGGCACTGCTGGGCTGGCTGCAGGTGTGGGTGGGCAGAGAGAGTTCCGGGGCTGTGGGTCCCAGGTTTCTGGAGGGGTGGGAGGCAGAGCATAGCCGTCCTCCCTTCCCGCTTGCCAGGTGGGGCCAGCCCTCACCCTGTCCCAGTGCCTTCATCAGCCCGGCCCCAAGGTGTTGGGGTCCCCTCTGGTGGGCTCAGCCCTGCCCAACCCCTCCCTCTTGTCCCTCAGGCTGGCGAGTGCAGCGACACCTTCTCCACCTTCGATGTGCCCATCTTCACTGAGGAGTTCTTGGACCAAAACAAAGGTAGGGGCTGTGGAAGGTTCCTGGGGAGCCCGGATGGAGGGACCCCGTGGCTGGAACGGGGTTTGGGTTTGGAAGAGGGAGGTCGGGGTCTGTCCCTGCGGACACGGTGCTGTCCCGGCAGCCCGGGAGGCCGAGCTGCGGCGCCTGCGCAAGATGAACACGGAGTTCGAGGAGCAGAACGCCATCCTGCAGAAGCACACGGAGAGCATGAACTGCGCCAAAGAGAAGCTGGAGCAGGAGCTGGCGCAGGAGGAGCGGCAGACCCTGGCCCTGCAGCAGCAGCTGCAGTCCGTGCGGCAGGCCCTCACTGCCAGCTTCGCCTCCCTGCCCATCCCCGGTGAGTTGGGGGCAGCCATGGGGGCCCCCAGCTGCTGGGACCCTTGCCTGGGCAGAGGGGCACTGAGGGGTCCCCCCATCCCATGCAGGGAAGCACTGTGGGGCAGTGGGGTGCTGGTAAGTGCCCATCTGCTGCTGGGGTGGGATCCTGCAGCACTTGGGAGGCTTTCCAGGAAGCCCAGGGATGTGACAGCCAGCTGGCTTCCCTGTCCTGGGCCGGGGCAGGCTGGGATCCTCTTTCTCTGGAGCCACACTCACAGCTGCACCCCAGATTAGCCCAAATCCATGTGTTCCTGGGCTTGTGCCAGTGCAGGAGGTGGCACCTGGTGCTGGGGTCCCTTCTGCAGTCCCCAGTGCATGGGCAGGGTTGGGTGGGGACCTGCTGGCCCTGCTCACTGGGCTGTCACCTCACAGGAACTGGGGAGACGCCCACGCTGAGCACCCTGGACTTCTACATGGCCAAACTGCACAGTGCCATTGAGAGCAACCCCCTGCAGCACGAGCCGCTGGTGCTGCGTGTCAAGGAGATCCTGTCCCGGATCGCCAGGTGAGTGCAGGGCTGGGACTGTGGCACGGGTGTCCCCATGGGACTGCGGGGTTGACCTCGAGCCAGTGGTGATGGGAGCTGAGCAGGGAAGGTGTGGACAGAGATGGACTTGGAGCTGCTCCAGGGAGCTGTGGGAGAGGGAAGCCCAGTCCCTGATTCAGGAGGTGTCCCCATGTCTGAAGATGCTGATCTGCTGGAGCCAGTCCAGAGGAGGCCACGGAGCTGCTGCAGGGCTGGAGCCCCTCTGCTCTGGAGCCAGGCTGGGAGAGCTGGGGCTGCTCACCTGGAGAGGAGAAGGCTCCAGGGAGAGCTCCGAGCCCCTTGCAGGGCCTAAAGGGGCTCCAGGAGAGCTGCAGAGGGACTGGGGACAAGGCATGGAGGGCCAGGACCCAGGGAATGGCTTCCCAGTGCCAGAGGGCAGGGCTGGATGGGATCTTGGGCAGGAATTGTTCCCTGGGAGGGTGGGCAGGCCCTGGCACAGGGTGCCCAGAGCAGCTGGGGCTGCCCCTGGATCCCTGGCAGTGGCCAAGGCCAGGCTGGACATTGGGGCTTGGAGCAGCCTGGGACAGTGGGAGGTGTCCCTGCCTACGGCAGGGGGAGGAGCTGGATGGGCTTTAAGATCCCTTCCAGTGCAAACCATTGTGGGATTCTGTGACTCAGCCACTCTTTTCTCCCTCCTCAGTGAACACTTGTGAGAGGACCAGTCCTTCCAGACCCTGGGCCTGGCTGGACCCCGGGGCTGTCCCTTGGAGCTCACTCAAGGGACAGTCTCTGCAGGGGGTCTGGCTGCTCCCCCTGCCCCTCGCACCTTCCTGCAGCTGGGACCCCCCAGCCCGGAGCGCCCGACCCATGGCCGCAGCAGCTCCGGGAACCTCGAGCTCCGGGGGACGAGCGGTGACAGGGCTGAGAGCCCGGCTGGGGCAGCGCTGGGAGAGGGTCAGCGTTGGCGTGAGCACCCCCTGCTCTCACCTGAGCCCCCCAGCCCTGCCTTGCCAACTGGGGCAGGGGAGGTGCTGGTGGGGTTGGTCCTGGAGTGAACACACCCCTTCAGGGTGAACTGGGGCTGTGGGGATGGGGGGCAGTGGGGAATGACTGGGACCCTCTTGGTCCTGCTGCTTCCTCCTGTCCCCTGGCCAGCTGGGGAGCCCCTTGGTCTCATCCCAGCAAGGGCATGGGGGCAGCTCCTTCCCACTGCCTGCCTCTGCTTTTATTTAATGGGTGCCTTCAGCCTCTGCCCCTGTCACCCTGCTTGGCTCTCCTCCTTTCCCTTCATATCTGGGACCAGGCAGCGAGCTCCTGAAAGCAATAAAACTCTTCAGGCCAGAGGGGAGCTGGCACTGACCCCCTCCTGGGGCAGGGAGCAGGGGAGAGCTGGGACTGACCCCCTCCCATGGTGGGGACCCCTGGAAGAGGGGAGGTGGGACCCGCCATGTCCTGGGGTGGGGACCCCTGTAGCAGGGGAGCTGTGGCCGACCCCTTCTTGCTTGCAGGGACCCCGGGTGTGCTGCACTGGCTTCTGCCTCCTGCCCCTTTTGCCTGAGCCCCCCTGCTCTCGTGGGACCACTGTGCTGGCAACCGGGGTCGGGGTCGGTGTCCCCGGGGCTGCCTGTCATTAATCTCAGACTGTAATTAGAGAGTGTCTTATTTTCTTACTTAGCACTACGTGGGCCTGGCCCTGGGTCTGACGGGGCCGGGGTGTTCCTGCCCCTGCCTCCCATGCCAGGCCTGCGCTGTGTAGCTGCATCTGCCATTGGCCATCTCCTGGTGCCGCTGGGCTTGGGATGGAGATGGGAGCAAATAAATGCGGGAGAAAACCACTCTGGTCCCTGTGTGTTTGTGCTCAGAGGGAGCTCTGGAGGTGATCCTGGGGCTGTTGGGGTGGATCAGCGGCCCACAGCCCCGAGCCCATCACTGCAGCCCCCAGCCCCAGCTGGGGAGGGTGCGGTGGTGCTGGCTCTGGGCCGGCTGCTCTCCCACCTCCAGCCTGGCCAGGGCTCTTCCTACGTGGCAGAGCTCACCCGATCCCCGCGGCTGACCTGCGCCACCAGCTCAGGTTCCCGGGCGCGGGGATCACCTTACGGCCGGCGGGGAGCCAGCTCCATCCATAATTCAGCAGTGCCGCAGGGATGCAGCGGGCGGGCAGGCACGGCCGGCAGCCCCCCGAGGGCGGCCCCATGGAGAACGGCGTGGGGCAGGAGCCGGGGACCCCCGAGCCCCCCGCCGCCGGCCCGCGGCCCCCCGGGCTCCCCGCACCCGCCCCAGGCTGGTGTTCCACACGCAGCTGGCCCACGGCAGCCCCACGGGGCGCATCGAGGGCTTCACCAACGTCAAGGAGCTCTACGCCAAAATCGCTGAGGTCTTCGACATCTCGCCCACCGAGGTGAGGGGCTGCGGCCCGGGGAGGGGTCTTTGTGCCCCAGGCAGGGACACGCACCCTGTGGCACTGTCCGTGGCCTGTGCATCCACAAGCCCCCAGATGCTTGCAAACGTAGTCCCCAAAGTTTTCTGGAAAGATGTTTTGGCCTCAGGGCTGTATCAGCTCCTCTGGGGAGGGCTTGGGGGCTCTGTGCCTCAGTTTCTCCTCTGTATGTGGGCAGGGAGCCAGGGCTGCCAGTTCCCTGGCTGGTTGCAGCTGCCTGGAGCTGTGGGAAGGTGCACAGGGATGGGGCAGTGCAGGGTCCCAGGCAGGCTGGGGGTCCCTGGGCCCTTCTCTTCTAGCAGTGCCCAGATCTGACCAAATCCCCTTGAACTGGCCGTGGCTCCCCTGACACCTCTTGCCCTACTGGGGCATCCCCAGTCCCGGCTGATGGGGTTCCCCGGGGCAGATCCTCTTCTGCACGCTCAACACACACAAAGTGGACATGCAGAAGCTGCTGGGGGGACAGATTGGCCTGGAGGATTTCATCTTTGCCCACGTCCGGGGCGAGACCAAGGAGGTGGAGGTGACCAAGACAGAGGACGCGCTTGGCCTCACCATCACAGACAACGGGGCCGGCTATGCCTTCATCAAGGTGAGCCCCTGGGGACCAGGCTGGGGCTGGGGCAGCCCTGGGGACTGTGGTTCTGCAGGTGACATCCCCCATGCATCCCCTCCCTGGAATCAGGCTCCTCCCTGACTCCCCACATCAATCCTTCCCTGTGTCCATCCCGGCCCTGGAGGTCTCCCCTGCCTGACCTGGCTACCAAAGGGTGTGGGACCACTGAGGTGGCTGTGTGTGCGGCGGGATGGGGGCTGTGTCTGACTGTCCCATTGTGCCATGTGGTTGCCGTGTCCCTGTCCCACCGTGGTCCCCAGAGGATCAAGGAGGGGAGCATCATCAACCGGCTGCAGACAGTGTGTGTGGGGGACAGCATCGAGGCCATCAACGACCACACCATCGTGGGCTGCCGCCACTATGAGGTGGCTCGGATGCTGCGGGAGCTGCCGCGGGCTCAGCCCTTCACCCTCCGCCTGGTCCAGCCCAAAAAGGCCTTCGGTGAGTTGAGAGGGTGCCCCTGCTCCTGCCCTGGGAACCCTGGGATCATCCCCAGCCCCCTGTGGCCCTGCAGCCCTTCCTCAGTGACCGAGTGCCCCCCAGGGCTCACTACCCCCTGTGTGTGCCCCTCTGCACCCCCACTATGTGTGTGTGTACCCCACAGCCCTGGGGCACCCACGGGGGTGTCCCCACACCTGCTCGTGCCCCCCATGGGTGCCCCTCTTGCTCTGTGTGCATTGTCCCGAGCACCCGTGAGCACCCCATAACCAGGAGCATCCCCACCCTGCACCCCTGGGTGTCCCTGGCACACCAGCGCTGTCCCTGCACGGCTCACCCTGCAGTGCCCCCGGGGCTGGGGGATGGCCGGGCAGAGGGCAGCGAGGGGCTGGGGATGCCAGGTCCTGCCTGTGCCCTCACCCCCCACCCTGGGGCACAGACATGATCGGGCAGCGGACACGGACAAGCAAATCCCCCGGTGAAGGCAGAGTGGCCAGTGGGAAGGAAACGCTGCGGCTGCGGACACAGGGCCCGGCCGTGCTGGAGGAGGGGGTAAGGCCCACCCCAAGTCCCCCACCCCAAGCCTATGGCTCCTCACACTATGGCAGGGTGGGGAGAAGCATCCCTGTGCCCTTAGGAGCCCCTGTGCTGCCTGGCACTCACCCCCTGGGCTCCTTGCCCCCAGCCCAGCCCCACCGAGGAAGAAGCTGCCCGGCAGGTGGACGATCTGCTGGAGAGTTACATGGGCATCCGTGACAGCGAGCTGGGTGAGCAGGGGGCCTGGACCCTGACCTGGACCTGCCCCTGCCCCTGTCCTGACCCTCACCCCCACCCCAACCCTGCCCTAGCCCCTGCCCCTTCCCCAGCTTCTGCCTCTTCTCCTGCCCCTGCTCCTGCCCCAGATCCTGACTCAGCCCCTGCTCCTGTCCCGGCCCCCCACACTGGCCCTGACCTCCCCCTTCTCCCCAACAGCCTCGACGATGGTGGAGGCAGCCAAGGGCAGCCCCAGCGTGGCCCAGCTTGCCCAAGGGCTGGACTCGGTGCTGGGCGAGTTTGCCTTCCCCCAGGAGTTTGTGGCCGAGGTGTGGGCAGCCGTCTGCCACCCCAAGGGGGATAAGGAGTAGCTGGGGGAAGGTGTTGCCCCTCACTTTTGTCCTCTCCCCACATCCCCACCTCATCCCCACCCCATCTGGGGCTGAGGCGCTGGTGGGGGTCCCCATCCTGCCCCCCACACCCTCCTGAGCAGCACCCAGGTCTGCCCCTTGGGTTGGGGGGCAGAGGGCACCCAGCCCACCCACGTTCCTGAGGATCCCCTTTGCACACGCCCCAAAGGTGGTGGGCAGTAGCTGTGGCTCATTAAAGGAGAGACTGGAGAAGGGCTGTTGCTCTGGTTGTCAGCAGGGCAGGATCCCCCCCCAGGCACCTTCCCTGGGGCCCCCCCGGGTGGTCACCCCCAGTGGGCACCAAGAGCTGCACAAGCTGTGCTTTATTGGGGACGGGGAGGGGGAAGCAGCCCTGTGCCCCCTGACAGCCCCTCGGGTATCGGGCTCGGGGGGCGGGGAAAGCCCCTGGATGCGGGTGATGAGGATCCATCAGGGATGGGACGGGGGCATGGCCGGGCCCCCCTGCCTGGTGCCCGTCCCCAGGGCTGCTACTGCAGGACGGAGCCAGCGGTGAGCTTGCGGGGCAGGGAGGGGGTGAGGGAGACGATGGAGGGCCGGGGGTGCAGCCGGGGGTACACGCGCTGCAGCACGGCCCGGCGGAACAGGATGTAGACCCAGGGGTCCAGGATCTGGTTCCAGGTGACCATGCGGATGTAGATCAGCAGCATCTCCTGCGTGTCTGAGGGCAGCACCTGTGCCTGGCCAGGCAGGTGTTGCAGGACCACCTGGACTATGAAGATCTGGGGGGAAAAAGGGACAAAGTGTCAGTGGAGGATCCATGAGCTGCGCCAGGGTGGGGAAATGATGAAGGTCGAGGCACTGAGCCCCTTGGAGGAGTCCTGGGCTGGTTTGGAGCACTGGGGAGCACCTGCTCTGCCTGTCACCAGGGGCCAACTTGGCGTGTAGAGAGGTGGCAGGGGGACACCGGCAGGGGAGGTCTTACCAAGGGGACACCTCCAGACCTGGGACATCACCAGCAGGGACATGGAGGGGACATACTGAAAGCTGGGACCTCACTGTGAAGGGCGGGGGACACCAGGAGGGAGATGGAGGGAGGGTGAGGGGAGCACACCAAGACTGAGGCCCCACAAGGAGGAACAGGGGGGACATGAAGATCCAGGAGGGCCATGGAGGGGTGGTGATGGGGCACACCAGGACAGAGGCCTCACCAGGAGGGGCATCCAGCAGATGGTGGCGATAATCATGATGCCCACGAGCTGCACCATCATCTCCACCTCGCTGTCGCGGCGCCGCTGCACCGACTCGCGATCGTGGTAGACACGGCAGAGTGTGACCACGCTGACGGTGTTGAGGACGAAGGAGAGCAGCACGGAGAGGATGCCCAGCAGCGCGAAGAGCAGGCAGAAGACGACGTCGCCGGTGTCAGGCAGGAGGGTGAGGAAGCACCAGGAACCAGGGAACTGCAGCGTGTACCGGCCCAGCCCCAACACCGGCAGCAGTCCCAGTGAGCAGGAGAAGCCCCACACCAGCCCCACGATGGCCCAGGCGCGGCGCTTGGAGAGGCTGGTGGAGCGCGAGAAGGGGCGGTTGATGCCCAAGAACCGCTCCCCGGCCATGGTGGCCCCCAGCAGCAGCGGGCACTGCCCGAAGAAGACCATGGAGAAGCCGAGGAAGTTGCAGAGGTGGCAGCCAGGGTCCACCTCGGCCCAGGAGAACTTGGTGAAGTGGTAGGGGATGATGACTGAGGCCGTCACCAGCAGTCCCATGAAGTCTGTGACCACGAGCCCACAGAGGAAGATGAGGAAGGAGGAGCGGGCCTGGCTGGAGAGCTTGCGGGAGGAGCTGACCAGGACGCAAAGGGCAAAGAGGTTGGAACAGAGGCCGATGAGGCCGAAGGCCGTGGAGAACCAGGGCGAGGCGATGCTGTTCTGTGCACTGGCGCGGCCATCGCTGGCATTGAACACCCCAAAGCACGAGTCCGCCTGCCCGGCCGTGCTGCTGTTGGGGGGCTCCATGTCCCGCACTCCCTCCTGCTCCTTCCAGCGGCCTCAGGCACCCTCCTGGCTCTCCTCCATGGCCGGAGCCCCTGGCTGCTGCTGGCACCAATCCCGCCTTGCCCTGCGGGGGGAACAGAGGGAATTTAGGCCAAGCCCACCCATCACCCACCCTGAGCTTGCAGATATGGGGTCCTCCAGGGGCTGTGGAGGGGGACACCACGGTGGAACCCCAGCCCATGGAGAGGGACACCAGGGCGGGACCTGGCTCGTGCCAGCTGCAGGCACAGCTGCAGTGGAGGCCAAGGGCTGCAGCCCTGCAGCTGCTGGGATTAACTGTCCCCGGCCACGAGCCACATGGGGCTGCAGCCACGAGGCTGAATCCCGGCACAGCGGGTGCCGCAGGAAACTCGTCATTGACAGCTGGGCTCCCTCCCGCCCCGGGGGCACATAGCCAGAGATCCCTGGGCCATCACCCTCCATCACGGTGGGGGACTCACTCTGAAGGATGCAGGCACATGGTGGCTGCACCAGGGCATGATCCTGACTCTCTGCCTATCCCTGAGCTCAATGTGGAGATGTCCCATTCCTCCAGTGTGCTGGGGAAACCTGAGGTACAAGTTTGAGGCTGTGCTGCAACCCTGGCACCGCTGCCAAACCACAGCCAGTGTGGGTGACAGACCTGCTCTGCCCTCCTGGCATCCCCTGCAGTGGGAGCTGTGTGTTTGTCACCAGGACAGTGGCTGTGACAGGGTGTGACAGGGTGTGACAGGGACGGCTGTGGAGGTAGACAGCCCGCTTAGTGCCACTCTGCCTCACTTGGGCCGGGAAGCAGTTGGGAATCATAGAATCGTGGGATATCCTGTGGGAATGGACCCACAAGGTTTGTCAAGTCCAACTCCTGGTCCTACATAGCCCTCCATTGCTAATTAGTCCAGGCTGCAAATGAGATGATGTGGGACAGGACAGAGACATGGCAACAGTGGGGACTGGACAACCTGGGGACACAGACGCCCACAGGGAGCTGACCCCTCCTCTCCTCCTGGGACCTATTTCTCGAGACTGTGGATGTTCTTGCCACACCACCTGCCTCAGCCCACCCTCCTGGCTGACACAGTCCTCAGCCCAGTGGCCCCAGTGGGATGCCCAGCTCCACCCCAACCCGCCACCCCTGCAAAGCCCCACTGCGGTGCCCCTCCCTCGTGCAGGGTGGCACTGCCACCTGTCCTTCGTCGCCAAGTTAAACCTCAGACCAGCCCTGATCATTGCCAATCCTGGCCGTTGGTCCATCACTGGCCTGGCTCTGGGTCCCCGTGTCCCAAGCAAGCCCCGTGCCGCGTCCCTCACCCAGACACCCCTCGGCCGCCAGCCCCTGTCCGGCCGGGGGTGCGAGGGTGGCCGCAGGGCCGGGAGCCACCGCGCACACCCGAGCCACGCGCCGATCCCACAGCCCGGCCGGGCTGGGATGGGGCCAAGCATTGCGACATCCTCTGGGGCCTCACCCCGGCCGCACGTGGGGCTGGGGGTGCCGGCACCCACCCAGCGCCGCAGCGCCCTGCCCGTGCCCGGCCCCGGCTCTGCCTCGGGCCCCGCAGCCCTGGGGAGCGGGGAAGGGGCCAGGGGTGGTGGTGGCGGCTCGTCCCCATCTCTCTCCTGTCCTGGTGTGGGGGGCTGGCAGAATGTGGCGGTGAATCACTGCGAGGGTGGGCCAGGCTTTTTCCATGAGCCAAGAGTGAAAACTTGCGGCTGTTTGTTCTCACTGCTCCCCGAGGGACCGCGGCAGCCCCAGAGGCGTCGGCCCTGCAGACACATGGTGAGGCCTCGGCACGACTTTCTAAGACCCCGAGGAGTCACCAGCCTTTCCCAAGTCCTCTGGGAGGTGACAAAGTCACCCCTGCCCCACAGTGATGCCACGCGAGTACCTGGTGTGCCAGTCCCACTCCAGCTGTCCCTTGCCATGTACCCACCCACACTGCCAGGGTGCTGTCCCCAAACATGTTCCCGTTGTCCCAGGGTGCTCCCTCTCCTCACTGGGGTTCAAGAGCCCATGGGGTGATGCTGCCCTGCTGTCCCTGTTACCTGGGAACTCACAGCCACAGTGTCCAGCGGGGGGGTCTCCCTGAGGTGGTACCGTGGCCAGGCAAGGCGGCACCAGCCCCAGAAGCTCCAAATCTCACCATTACCTACATCCCCTCCCTGTCCTCCCTTCACCTCCTGCCCCGACACAACCACAACCTGGACCCTCATCCACTGCCCACTGTGGCCTGGACAGGGACCCCGGAGGCTCGGAGGGGTCTGAGCTGGGCTCAGGCCCCCTGTGCAGAGCTGCCTCGGCCAGGCACAGCATTTAGAGGAAATCAAATATTTACAGCCACTTAGCATCTGCAGGGCTGGGAGTGAGGGAACCCCTGCTGTGCCAGAACACACCAGTGGTGCCTCCAGGAAGGGGCTCATGTGGGGGTCGGGGTCCCCACTCGCCATTTTCCCCTCATCAGGGGCAGCCACTGCAGGAGGATGGACATGTGGGGACATGTGGGGACAGCAGGTCCTGCAGAAGAGAAATCCTGAGCCCAGGGACTGTCCCCACCAACCCCTTGCGCTCAGGTTTGGGGTTCTGGACCCAGCAAAATGGAGATCCCATGCGAGCAAGGGTTTGGCAAGGGGTGCAGGGGTAAAATCCTGGAGGAGAGGAGCTAGCTCTGAAATGTTCTGCTGGAGGCTGTGAGGCACTGGCAGTGGGGTGTGGGGGGCTGGTGCAGGCACTAATGCCCTGCCTCTGCTGGGTACTGCTTCCTGCCCTGGCCACATCCGAGGGCAGCGAGGGAAAGGCAGATGGGGAGTGAGGGAGGCTGCTCCTTATCAGTGTCTGCCCCAGCCTGCTGCCTCCCCAGGCTTCCCCGGGCAGGACTGGGCATGGGGCCTGTACAGGGCTTGCAAGGTCAGGCCAGGGTGGGAGCAGGAAGGGAAGAGGGCACCACACACCTGCAAAGGGACCCCAAAACCAGACAGCAGTAACTCCCCTCACACCCCATGTGCACCCTTGACCTGGGCTCTGCCACTGGACATGGTGTTGAGCCACAGGGCAGCTGTGCAGAAGATGCTGCAGGGTATTTGCATTTATCCCTTGCGTGGCCACTCTCTGCTCGCTGGACCTCTCCAGGACAGTGACTTTCCCTGCATGATCCCCTCTGTCTCTGCAGCCTGATGCCCCTGCTGCAGGTGGTCCCATGGGACACTGTGTCACCTGTCAGGGATGGATGTGCTCCCACTGCCATCCCCCTCCAGGCTGGGGCCCTGGGGCATCAAATCGGGTCGAGGTGATCAGCTGGAACAGGAAAGGTCACGGGGATGAGGACTTGTCAGGGCATCAGTGTTCCTCCCTGGCCCCACAACCATCACAAGGACCTGCTGCTGAAGAAGTGGGCCTGGCCTGGAGCAGGGACATCCCTAGGACACCCAGGACAGAGGACATCCCAGGGAAGCAGTGACACACAGGATGGTCCCTGCCAGGCGTGTCCTCGCCTGTCCCTGCTGTGACCCAGGGCTGACTGGGACACAACTGGCACCAACCCCATTCCAATCTCCAGAGCCCGGAGCCGGGCAGGCGGTGGCTGGAGGATCAGCCCTGGAGTGCAGAAGCCGGGACTCGGCAGCCCGGGGGCACCAGGGCCCCCCGCCCCACCGCTGCCCCCGCCCGCAGCGTCGCGGCATCTCGAGGGCTTCAAGGCTGCTGGGCCGCCCACTCCGACAGCCCGAAATAGACCCTTCCTTTCCCGGCCCTTTCCTGAGCCTTTCCTGGTCCTTCTCCGGCTCTTCCCAGAGGAGCCAGCGGCACATGGGGGCGGGGGGGGAACCGTCCCGGCGGGGGAGCCCCGAAAGCAAATCCTGGTTCCGATGGACAGACACACAGTGGGGGGAGCAGGGGCACCACGTGTCCGTCCCTCACCATGGGGTGCCCGCTTCTCCTCCCCCGAAACGCACCCGATCCCCGGGGTTGTGTGCGAACCCGGCGGCTGAGCCCTGGGAGCTCCTGGAGCCCCGACCGTTCTACACAGCCCCCAGAGCCCCGCACAGCCCCTCCGTTCGTCCCAGCCCTGCGGTCTGTCCGCCCATCCCAGTCTCTGTCCGTCCATCCCGGTCTCTCTGTCCGTCCATCCCAGCCTTCTGGGCTTTTTGTCCTTCACAGCCCCCTTGGCCGCGCATCTCTCGCCCCCCCTCCAACGCCTCCCTCCCCGCGCAGACCCGAGCCCTACCTCGCTGCCGGCGGGACCCACCCGGCTCGGCTTTGCTCAGCCCGGCCCAGCTCAGCCCGGCTCGGCTTTGCTCAGCCCGGCTCAGCTCAGCTCGACTCGGCTCAGCCCCGCGGCGGGGCGGGGGAAGGGCCGGGCTCGCCGCGCCCCCCGGAACCGGCCCCGTCCCTCTCCGCTCCCTCCCCGCTCGGGACGGGGCTCCAGGCGGGGGTCGCCCCCCGGTCCCGACAGCGTCCCTCCGGCGCAGCCCCCCCGGTGCCGGCACACAAAGCCCCCCCGGTGGCGGCACCCGCGGCTGAGTCCGTCTCGGGGCTGGGCTCCTGCCCCGTTACTCACTTGTTTACCCGGGCGGGCTTGAGGCGGGGGGGGGTCCGGCCGTGCCGCCCCTCCAGCGGGACCCGGGCCGGCGCCGCGGTGGGGTCCGCCAGAGGAGGGGTCCCCCGCCGAGCCCCGCAGTGACCCCGGGACCCGAGAAAGGAGAGGCAGCTGCGGCTCCGGGCACTGGGGTGGCCGAGGGCCAGGGTCCCTGGGTGCCGTCCGTGCCCCGGGGGGATTCACCTCCCGGGGGTTTTCCCAGCCCGGCAGCTCCGAGCTGTCGCTGCGCTGTCCAAACCCGAGAGCAGCTGGGCTGGCACGTCCCCAGGCAGTGTTCCCTCCCATGGTCTCATGGCCTCCGTTGCTGCTCCTCGTGCTCCGCTGAGGAGGGCAGAGCTCGGCTCTGGCCGCGGCGTCTCCATCAGCTCCGAAGAGCTGAGAGCGCCTGAGGCCACGGGGGACGCGGGGACATCCCGAGCACCCAGCATCCCGTCAAGGCAAGCAGGGGGCACAGTGGCTCGGCGCTCAGGTGGATGCCTAGGCAGGTTTTCCTTGCACTGGCTCGGCAGTGCGGGGGGCTGCAGAGCCCATCATCCCTTGGTTTGGAGCAAAGATTGTCACAGCGAAAGCCCGGGAGGAAGGCAGGGCCAGCTCGCAGAGCTAGATGGCGGCTGGCCCTGTGTGCCGGGGGCAGGAGTGGCCCCACCGCCGGCGAAACGCGCGGGGCTCGGCAGCCGCTGTTGTCCCGGGTGGGGCCGGGGTGTGCCCGGGAGCAGCTGCGCTCACAGGGGATGGGGCACGAGGCAGCTCCACCGACTGCCCGGCCCGGGCAGGAACCGGCCGAGCTGCTGTGTCCCCCTGCCCGGCTCAGGGCTGCGCCGTGGCAGCTTCCCCCGAAACGTAGGGGAGATGTGGACAGGGGCACGGAGAGCAGCCAGGTCAGGGAAAAGCCGTCAGGGGCTTCAGCCGGATCCAGCCCCTGATCTGGCCCCGGCCCATGCTCAGAGGCTGCAGCAGCTCTCGGGAGCTCAGGCTCCTGTGCCTGCCCAGTGACCTCACCCAGGGCCTGGAGCGCAAGGAAATGCAGTGCCGGGAAGAGGACACGAGCCCTTCACAGGCTGGAGAGACAGCGGGACGTTTCTGGGGGAATTCCTCCACCTTTGTGTGTGCCCAGGAAGGAAAGGGACAGGCTGTGGGGAGGGAGGCTCTGCCTGGCAGCTGGGCAGGGAGGGCACCAACCACCAGCTTTGGGGTTTGGGTTTTTTCCCGTTTCCTCCTCCCTTCACTCACTTCCTGCGCTGAGCCCTGAAACCCCTCTGCACAGGCAGCAGCTGGAAATAACTCACAGGAAGGAGAGGCCAGGGAATGTGTCCGGTGCAGCTGCTGGCCCTGGGGATGTCTGGCAGGATGGGGAGGGGGCATCCCCAGCAGGGCCAAGGCAGTCAGGGTCCCCCACCCCATCTGAAGCAGGCCAAGCCCTGCAAGTGGAGGTGGCCAGGGCAGGCATGGGAGCCTCCTGAGCACCAGCTCCCACGGTGGCTGTGGGGCTGGATCCTGCCAGCAGAGCCAGCAGAGCCAGGAGCAGGACAAGGCAACTTTCCTGAGCCATGGGGCAGCCCCCAAGGCCCGGAAGGGTCACACAGCAGGGTTGGCTCTGCCCTAGTGCTGGGGGACCTGGGCAGCCCCCTAAGTCTCTGCACCATGGGCCTGTACTGGGGAGAGGGCGGATGCAGGTAGGAAACGGCCTCTCAGTGAAGCCAGGACAGAGGTCTCCTGCACCCCTGGGCACTGCTCACCAGCACCCTGTCCTGCCTGCCTGAGTGGGGACAGCCCGGGGTTTGGGGGCTTGTGGGGATGGAGCCATGTGGGGTGATCCCAGAGGAGTGTGGCTGGGCCCGTGGTCGTCATCTGCTCAACCCTGAAGTGCCCCTCAGGTGCCCAAAAATTATCTGAACATCACTAGAGGCCCTCAGGAACCCCCACTTCATCAACAGGGTGCTGGGGAGTGCAGCCGATTCTTGTCCAGGGCAGGGAGAGCCTCACAGGCATGGTGTGGGAGGGACTGCAGGCTCTGGAATCCGGATTTTCCCCTGTAAGGAAATATCCCAACCAGCATCCCTCTCCTCCGCTCCGCCAGAGCCAGCGCCTGGCAGCCACTAAAAGCCTCCCATGCCACAGCCAGGATTGAAGGATGTGGCGGCACTCCCAGGCTGGGGAAGCCAGATCCCAGGGGAGGACGTGCCAGGAATGGGGCCCCAGAGAGGGTGAGGGGCCCCGCTATGACCCAGGACCCAGGGCAGTGCTGGACTGGTGAAGCCAAGGGCCCTGTGACTCCAGCTGGGGAGCAGCAGCTGGACTGGTCTGCCACTGGTAAGGGGAGGTGTTGGGAGTGGGAGGGGGCTGGAGTGGGGCAAGGGAGTGCATGGGGCTGACGCTGTGGGGATGGGGCAACAGACCCTGGAGACACAGGGGTGAGGACACCCCACCCTAAGCACTACCCAGTCCTCAGGGGAGTTCCCAGCGCTGGCCGTGTGGTACTGGCTGGTGATGTCATGCAGGAGCAGTGGGGCTGCCCACGCTCAGGAGCTCATGGCTAAAACAATCCTTATTTTATTTATACCAAAGTCTCAGGGTCCCTCATGATAAATGCAAGGACAGGGAAAAGCCTCAGGAACATGCCCAGTGCTGAGCCAGGCCTTGGGGATATCCATGGAACAGTGTCTGTGCTGTGGGATGAGACCCCCGACCACCCCGGGCAGGTGTCTGAGGGTGCTGAGCAGCCCCTCACCGGCGGTAACGGTAACGCTTGAAGTGGAACCAGAGCTGGAAGATGCCGTTGGCAAACTGGCAGCGGAAGCCGTGGCGGTGGGAATACTCCCACTCCCTGTTGACAATCTTGAAGGCTATGTCCTCGTAGGGTGGCCCGGCATGGAAGCGCAGGATGGCAAAGTCCTTGTTGTCCTGGCAGGCCTCCAGGAAGTACTCGGGCGTCGAGCGCTTGTCGATGAGGTCAGGGTAGAAGATGTTGAACTTGTAGCCCTGCACGATCTTGGGGGGGGGGTTGTCGAAGTCATAGTGGGTCTGGTTGTACTTGTTCCACTCGAAGCCCGTGTGCACACGGTTGAAGAAGCGGGGCTTGCGTGGCCGGTACTTGTCAGCCCACAGATAGGCCTTGCCCGTGAGCGGCATCTCCACGCTGAACTGCGCCTCATCCGCGCCCATGCCCTCCTTGGCCTTACGGAAGAAGATGTCGTCGGTGCTCTCGGAAGCATCACCTATAGGGGGAAGAGATGACATCAGGTTCTGCAGTGCCAGCCAGGCCTGGGCCATGTAACACTGCTCCAGGCACGCCGAGAGAAGGAGCTGCTGGGCAGAGGATGCAGAACTGGACACAGGAATGTGTGTGCTGCCCGGTGGGCTCTGAGTGAGTGCTGGGCTGAGCTGTGCTGGAAAACTCAACCAAAACACCCCTTGTGCCTGTCTGCACCCAAACACCTTGGTGGTACTGAGGCAGGTCCCCCAGGAGCACCCTGAGCACCATCTCTCTGCTCCTGCCCAGGCCACAGTGCCCTTTGCTCCAGGGGCATCCCTCTGCCAGGTCAGCTCTGGGTTCCTGCTGCAGATCCAGCTCTTGCCCTTTCCTGAGGGCAGTGTCCCCTCCAGCCCTGCACCCCGAATCACTGCACGCTCTCCATGCCGAGCAGGCTGCACTCACCTGTCACCTGGAGCTGCTGGCGCAGGAGCAGCAGCCGGTGCGTGTCCTCCTCAGCCTCCAGCACGTGGGCGTCGAAGGGCAGCTCGTTGGGGCCCAGCAGCCGGGGGCTGTACTTGCCCGCGTCGTAGTCATCCAGGCTCTGCTGGATCAGATCCTCCTCCATCAGCACGGCCTCCCCCTCTGCCTCTCCCTTGGCCTCCGTGTCCTGCTCTGCCTCTGGCTCTGAGGATGGCCCTGGCTGTGCCTCAAGGCTCTCCTCAGGATCCAGCCTGCATGGAAGGGAGAAGAGAGGACTGGGACGGGGATGGTACCCTCATTCTCTGCTCACCTGGGCTCTGCCTTGGGAAGGGTAGGGGCACAAGGCTGCCTTTCTGCCCGGGGTGCCCCGGGGACAGCCCCAGGTGGCTGCTCACCTGTCACTGGGGGAGGCCGGCTCCCGCTTGATGATGGGGAAGAGTGGCTCACTCTCCACACCCTGCTCCTGCTTCAGCTTGTACAGCTTCTGACGCAGCACGTCCTGGTGCCGCTCCCGCAACCTGAGAGAGGAGAGGAGCTCTTGGGTCCCACTCAGCAGAACCACCTCACTCCCACTGCCCAAAGCTGTGACTCCCACCTCCATAGGCAGAAACCCGATGGGCTTGGATGGTTTTGGGGTGAATAAGCCCCAGTTCAGTTCCCTCTTGGAGACCTCACTACACATCACCACTGCAGAAGGGACTGGATGTCCAGCCCTGCTCCCCTCTTGGAAATCAGCCATTTCACAAAAGGTAGAACACCCTCTCCCATTCCCTCCACCAACTGGGTTTGTGCCTCCCCAGCTCTGCTCATGGCAGGGTCTGCACTGCCCCCACTCTCTGCTCTCACCTGGCCCGAGCCATGTAAGCCTTCAGCTGCTGCAGGAGGCTCTCCCAGTACCCGATGTCCAGGTTGGGCCCTCCTGCCCGGATCTTGCTCTCGATGCCCTGGTACAGAGCTTGCAGCTGGTTGTACGTCTTCCCCTTGAACACGGACTGCACATCTGAGCTGACCGAGGCATTGACGCCGTCCCGACGCTCCCCTGGACAGGTGAGGGCAGCCGGTCAGTCTCCAGGCACTTGGCCGCACTCATCCCGGTTCTCCTGACAGCAGGAGGCCAGACCCCAGCCAGACACAGCTGCTGGACCCACAACCTCCATCCAGCAGGTCCAAGAGAGCCCCTCTGAACCTGAGCACACGTGGCAGACCCTGCACCCTAGGTGACCCACCACTCACAGTCCCCAACACCCACACCAGGCTCTGCTCTCCTGCTCACCTGGTCCTCCTTTCCCAGAGGCCTCCAGCTTGCGAAGCTTGGCTATCTCATCCTCTGTGATGATGGTCATGTCCCTCCAAAAGTCCACATTCTTCCCTTGCTCCAGCTCCATGTATACCTGCAGGCAGGAGACAAACCTGACATCAGGCACCTGCTCCACACCACGGGGAGGAAAGCAGAGCTGGTAGAGAAGCCCTGAGCCCAGGCAGAGGGGCAGCAAAACAGGCACCTGGATGTCCTCCACTAGGTCCTCCATGTCAGAGACAGTCAAGCCGTTCAGGAAGGTGTAGGGCTCGTGCATCTCCACGGCCAGGTCATCGTCCTCTGCACTGATGTACTTGGCCAGAAGATCAATGGGTTTCGCCCTCCCATCCCGAATCCGGATCTTAGACCTGGTGAAGGGAGAGGAACAGAGGGACAGTGGGGGATACAGAGCAGTGCCATCCTCTGCTGCCTGCCAGGCCTGGCTCTGAGCAGCTGCACACTTACCGCAGCTTGGCCTGCTGCAGGTGGAAGTTGTCTTCCTGCTCCTCCCAGGTTTTGAAGTGCTCTGCCTCTTTCTCCCGCTGCAGCATCTCCAGCTCCTGCTCCCGCATGGCTTTTTCCCGCTCCCGCTCCAGGCGCAGCTGCTTCACCTGCCCAGGGTGACAGAGCTGTGAGGCCACTGGGGATGGGCCACTGTGCAGACACCACAGACACCTGCTCAAGGACACAGCCAAGACCTGTCCCCGAGTTGCCTTGGCTCCTGCCATCAGCCTGAGCTCCTACAGAGCTGGGAGCCAGCAGGGCCAGGTTGCCTGGGCTCACTGCCAGCCCTGTGGGGGACAGGGGACACAGGCACAACTGAGTGCCTCAGTGTCATGACCTGGCATTGTCCTCCTCAGCACCTCCTGAGCTCCTGGGCTCAACCCCAAGGGAAGAGGTTTCTCATCCTGGAATAGGAGAAGCCAGGGTTCTGTGGCCCCCAGAATCCTACAGACTGGACACCCCCAGGAGAAGAAAATGGGGACTTCCCAGTGAGGGATGGAGAGAACCAGGCTGTAGACAGGGCTCTCTGTCAGACAGTGACATGGAGGGGACATCTTATCCCACCTTCTGCAGCTCCAGGCGATTGTCCTCCTGGATTCGCTTGTTCCTCTCCTTCAGGTCCTTCTCATCCAGATGGCTGATCCCTTTCTTTTCCAGTGCCTTAAACAGAACAGCCAAGAGAAGCTGTGGAACCCAAGGACCTCCACAGCCCTTCACTGGCCAGCAAATGCTACTACATTCACCCATTTCTGCTGTTCCAGTGAGCACTGATCCTGTTGAAGGTCCCTAAATCACTCAAACCCTGCTCCTGAAGCCCCTCAGCAAACCCAGACTCAGCCCACATAGCCCACCTGGCCTGGTGAGGCAAGTGCCAGCACAACAGTATCACAGAATCATGGAATGGTTTGGATTAGAAGTGACCTTAAAGATCATTTTGTTCTACCTCCTGCCATGGCAGGGACACCTTCCACTGTCCCACGCTGCTCCAAGCCCCAATGTCCAGCCTGGCCTTGGACACTGCCAGGGATCCAGGGGCAGCCCCAGCTGCTCTGAGCACTCTGTGCCAGGCCCTGCCCACCCTCCCAGCCAAGAATTCTTTCCCCATCTAACCCTGCCCTCTGGCAGTGGGAAGCCGTTCCCCTTGTCCTGCCCCTCAGGGTCCTTGTCAAGTCCCTTTCCAGCTCTCCTGGAACCTCTGTAGCTACCAGAAGGAGCTCTAAGGTCTCCTCAGAGCCTCCTCTTCTCCAGAGAACCTTCTCTTCTCCCTAACCCTAACCCTGAACACGCCCAGCCCTCTGTCATTCCTATAGCAGAAGTGCTGCATTCCCGTTACCATCTCTGTGTCCCTGACCCAGTAAATGCTGCCCAGCACTCAGCCTGTAGCTCCCAGCAGCTCCAAGTCCCTCTCCTGCTCTCGACCCATCTCCTTATCCCATCCTCCTGGCTACAGACCCCACCTCAGGCACAGATCCCCCCGACTCCTCCTGCCTGTGCCACCTGGCTGCAGGGACATGGCAGAGCTCACCTTGCTCCAGATGAATGTGCCCAGCAGGTTGTTGTCCCCGAAGGGGTTGTCGGTGTTGGTGTAGCCCATGTACTCCTCACCCCAGCCCATCTTCTCCCGCTTCTTCCTCTCCTTGGCCTCCTTCTTGGCCAACCTCCGTGCTCGCTTCTCCTCGGGCGTCTCCAAGGCCTTCAGCAGAGCCGCCTGCTTCTTCTTCTCCTCCCTCAGCCTCAGCCGCTCCTGCAGGCTCAGCTGCTGCCCCGGCTCCTCCCGGCCCCGGGGCCGTGGCGGGGAGGGGGAGCTGACGGAGGACACGGAGGACTTGGATCCATCCCTCCGGCGGCGCCGCTCCCGGCTCCGCGCTGCCCTGTCCCGCCCGCGTTCCGGGCTGGAGCCGGAGGAGCGGCCCCGGGACCGTGAGCGCTGTTTCCTCCGGTCCTTACGGTGCCGATCGCGGCTGCTGCTCCTTTTTTTCTTTTTCCATTTCTGTCTCTCATCGCCAGAGTCCGAGCTGGGGGGGGCACAGCGGGGCTTCAGCGGGAGAAGGCCGCGGCCGTGCCGGGCACGGAGCGTCTCCCCGCCGCAGCTCAGGCCGGCCCGGGCCCAGCGCCACCGGCAGCGCCGAGACAGCGAGAGGTGCTTGCGGCGCCAGCCCTGATCGCCCCGAGCCGCTGTCACGAGCAGCGCTTGGGACCGAGCGCCCGGCCCCACTCTCCCGCCCCCAGCCCTGCCCGAGCCCGGCGGCACCGAGCACCCCTTCCCGTCCCCCGCCGGGCCCGGGCTGGGGACAGCAGCCGGGCCGGGCCGCGCGGGCCCCGGCACACCAGCCCCGCTTCCCCACAGACACGGTGCGGCCGCTCCGGGCCAGCTGCTCACTCACCCCGAGCTCGGCTCCCGGCGTCGGCCCCGACTCCGGCTCTTGCTCCGGCTGCGGTGCCGCCGCCCGCGGCTCCCGGACCGCGAGCGCCCCCGATCCCGATCCCGATCCCGATCCCGATCCCGATCCCGATCCCGATCCCGATCCCGATCCCGGTCCCGCTCCCGGTCCCTCTCCCTTTCCCGGTCCCTCTCCCGCTCCGAGCGGCCGCCCCGGGCCGGGCTGCGCGACCCGGAGCCCATTGGCAGCGGCGGCTCCGCCCCGGGGCCTCGCGGGGCCTCAGCACACCAGGCTGCCCCGCCGTCCGCCTGCGCCCGCCCCGCCTCACCAGCGGCCCCGGCGCAGACAGGCGGGCGGCCGGGCAGCCCCGCCGGTGCGAGCCCCTTTCGGCCGGGCCGGGGCGGGCCCCGCGCTGCGCTCAGAGAGGAGGCGGAGAGCCCGAGAGCACAGCACAGACTGCAGAACGCTTTATCAGAGCGGGGTACAGATCTCTGGAAAAGGGGCGCCCCGGAGAAGGAGGAGAAAAACCCTCAAAACAACCGAGAAAAAAAAAAAAAAAAAGCGCCCAGGCCTCGAGCCCCGGAACAGAGACGGGATAACACCCCAGCATCGGCGTCCCCGTCCGGCCGCAGCGCCCGCGCCCCCTCCGCCGAGCATCCAGCACACGGGCGCGTGTGGGAACAGCGATATCCACGGGGACATCCACCGGGACACGCGTGGGGACAGGGACAGCCACCGGGACAGACGTGGGTGGGAACCGGGACAGCCACCGGGACACACAGCGCGTGTAGACATGGACAGAAAAAAACCTTCAGGCACGGCCCAAGACGCCTCAGCCCTGGCTTTCTCCTTGTCCGCTCGGGAAGTGCTGGAGCAGTGGCTGGGAATGAGAAGGGGAATGCGGGGGGCGACGGAGCCCTGCGAACGCCTCTGCCTTGGACCAAGTCCTGTGAGTGCTCTGCCTTCTAAAAAACTCCCCGAAGTGCAATTCCGCGGGAGACACAGCGGCAGCCAAAAGCTGCACCCCCTCTGTATGTGTTGAGTGTCTCTCTACGAGCTCCTGGGTTTGCCCCAGAGCCTTTACAGGAGCCTGACTACAAACTCCAGGACAGAGATGCCCATTTTCTCCTGCCAGCCCCTTACCTGGCAGGGAGAGCTCACCTGCAGCCCCAGCACCAGGCAATGGTCAGGGCATGTCCCACAGAGCCGGAGATCCTGTGTGGGACGACAGGGATGGACAGCAGTGGCACACAGACCTATGTGGGAAGGGGCTGTCCTGCGGGGTCGAATCTCAGAGTACAAGACACATGGATGAGAGAGCCTGGACAGCACCTGCTGGGTCACTCAGGAGAGCCCAGCAGAGAACAGCAACTCAAGTCCAGAATGAGCTGAAGTGCAGCTGGAGGAACGTTCAGACCAAGGATGCTCTTTTCCATGGGCAAGTGCTGTTCCTGCCCAGGCAGCACTGGCAGTGCCTGTGACATGCTCCAGAGCTGCTGCTGCTCCCCTGCAGTGCCGTGCAGAGGGGGGCCAAGAATGAGCTCTAAAATCCAAGGTCCTTTCATGAAGCCTCTGTGGGAAGCAGAGACTGAACAGTTCCCCAGCACTGAGCTGCTGGGACAGGAGGTGACACGGCAGGGACTGTGCCAGCCTGAACAGGGGCAGTTTCCATTTCAGATCAGCATCTCCCTACAGGAAGGTTCCTCCTTGTCCCCTTGACAAAGCTGTTCTAAGCCTTTGCCTGTCCTCTTACAGGACCACCCCCACCCGTCCAGACCTGCTCCAGAGGGTCATTACAGAACTGCACAAGGATCATCTCAAAAAGGGAAGACAGTTCTTTGAAATGAACATGCTGCAGGAGCTCTGGGTTCACCTCCTCTCTCAGGACCCAAGCACAGCTCCAGCTCACAAAGCTCATTCTCTGGGACACTCCCTGCACAGAGGCCAAGCAGCTTTAGAGACCCCTAGAAATAAGGGGAAAGAATAAAATCTCCATCAGCAATGCTTAAACCATCTCAAAAAAGAGGCTTGATTTCAGGTGGCTGGAAAGTCCTGATGAGGCCAAACACTCCAGCTCCTGACCGAGGTGGTCCCAGGGCAGGGGCCTGGGTCAGAACAGCTCGAGCCCACCCTGGTTCCCCCCCAGAGCCCCCTCCTCCAGCACAGCACTCAACAGCAGCCCTTGCAGCAGGGGTGTGGCTCCCTCTGGCTGTTCTATGCACACGCTGGAGGAAAAATAGGTTGCATTTTTAGCTTTTTGAAGCCCCTTGCCTTGAGCCCAGAGGCAGGTGAGGCTGTAGGTATTGCACAGCTCCCATTCCCCTCCACCAAGCCCTGAGCCCCCCCCAGCCTGCAGAGCCCCCCGGGTGGCACAGGCAGGTGGGCTGGGGCAGGAGCTGCAGCTGGGAGAACGAGCTGCCAAGCAGCGACGGAAAGGGGAGAGTTTCTTGAGAGACTTTTGATAGACTATTTGGTAAATACATGGATACATGAACAGCAGCAACTTGCACAATCCCCAGACTGTGCTCCCAAGAAGCACAACTCGCAGCCTTCTGCATCCACAGGCAGGGAAGGGAAGTCCAGGTCCTGTATTCCAGGCAAGAAAAAACCCATCAGTTCCTGAAGAGTCTCACTAAGTTCAGCACAGTACAGAAGGAAGAGCTTCCCATCAGCCCAGCTACCTCCTGGGACCCAACATAACCGCTCCTGAGTGCTGCTGTGAAGACAGATTGTGGGGACTGAGGCCTGAGAGCAGGGTCCTGCTTCCCCACCCCTCTACAGGGAATCCCGAGGACAGTGAAGATTGTAAAGGGAATAAAGAGATTTCAACCCTCTTTCTCAAGTGAGGTTCATAAAGCACACGAACAAGACCTGTCTCCCTCTGGTCTAAAGGATTTCCTGTTTTCTCTCTGGGAGATGAGGATGGGATTGCTGGATTCCAGACAATGCTATGATATATGTCCTGCTGATGGATGAGCCTCAACACTACCCCGTGACACCGAATTCTCTCACCTATAGCCTGCAGCCCTCGCAAAGCAAACCCTCTCAGACACCCGCAGCAGGGATTTCCACCAGCAGACGTGACCCCAAGCAACACCCCAGTCACCCAGCTTTCTGTCCAAGAGTCCATGAGCACAGCAGTGCTGGCACAATTCCATGGCAGAGCCAGGCTTCTGTTCCTGCCTCCAGCGATTGAACATCTCCCTGCCTGCCCTGAGGGGCGGAGGGGACTTGTGAACCCAGTGTCCGTGACCCCAGGGTACACCCACGAGCAGGTGAGGGGCTGAGTGGCTCCAGGAGGATGCAGGGTCTGGACAAGCCCCACATGGGCCGGGCAGAGTGGGGAACTCGCCCTCCAACGCGGCCGGGCTTGGGAGGTGCCCAGTTCCCATCTGTCCGTGCCCGTGGGTCCGGAGCAGGCGGCGGCCGGTCGGATGAAGCGTGGACTCCAAGCACAGAGGGAGGGGTGGCGCAGCAGTGCAACATAGGGTGAAGGTGGAGCCCGTCACGACTTCGGGGAGAGCCGAGGAGTCCATGTCACTGTCGCCAGGAACTGTGTGCTGCCCCGCAGTGGTACAGACAGGAGAAGTCGCTAGGGAGTTTGGATCCAAGTGAATTGGCATGGCTACTTTGGACTATGGTAGCATGGGAGCAATTCTATTCCATGGCCTTTAATACATTTCATTTTCATAGCACCTTTCATCCCAGGGTTTAAGTGCTGTAACAGAAGTGGGTACTGTGCACCCATTAGCACAGGGGAAACCGAGGCACAGAATGGTTTAGTGACTCGCCTTGGGCCACTCGGAAAAACCGTGGCAGAGTCTGGACAGCCTTAAACCTCCTGACTCCCTCAGTTGGTCAGACCACACTGCTGCCTCGCATGAAGCCACTCCGGTCCCTGCCCTCCCCAGCAATGTGCTCCTACCCATTCTTCGGTGAGGTCTCATGCTCCTTTCTGATGAACAAATATATGACCCAAAAAAAAAAAAAAAGAAAAAAAGAAAAAAAAGTAAAAAAAAAAAGTGCAGTAAACTAAATGTTTAAAAAAGCACATTTGTGCTGTCTCTGTGCAAAGATAAAAGAAATAAATACATGATTACAAAATTAAAAAGGTTCACAGTATCACACATGGATAGGTAGCTACGGTAGTGCACGTCTGGAAAACACTGTGGTACTACCCAGGATTCTCTACATCCAGCTGGAATTCTCTGCTGGGAGCTGCGGGTGAGCGGGTGGTTTCTTTGCTGCCCACATCTGGGATAAGTAGAAATACATGGTTATAGTTTTGCTCCATTCTGAAACGCAGTGCCCGGGATCCTGCAGTGCAGCAATACTGGTGTCAGCAAGCTCTTCCCCATCCCACTGGAATGGCTGCATCAACGAAAAGGGAACACATCGACCTGCAGAGGGAATCGCTGCTCTCTGGGACTTCTGTGTCTGCATAGAGATTACTGCAAGAGGCAGAGAGAAGAGAGTCACAGAATCATGGAATCATTAAGGTGGGCAAAGACCTCCAAGATTACCAAGTCCAACCATCAGCCCAGCACCACCACCATGCTGTTTGACCACTGCCCTGGGCAGCCTGTTCCAATACCTGACAATCCCCTTTCAGTGAAGAAATTTTACCAAATATCCAACCTAAACCTCCCCTAGCACAGCTTGAGGCTGTTTCCTCTTGTCCTGTCCGTTGTTGCCTGGGAGCAGATCCCAACCCCCGCCTGGCTGCACCCTCCTGTCAGGGAGTTGTGGAGAGCAAGGTCTCCCCTGAGCCTCCTTTTCTCCAGGCTGAGCCCCCCCAGCTGCTCCTCATCACACTTGTGTTCCAGCCCCTTCCCCAGCTCCACTCCCTTCTCTGGACACGCTCCAGCCCCTCAATGTCTTTCTGGTCGTGAGGGGAAAGAGAACCAACCCCTGAGCACCAGTGCCCACATCAGTCAGGTCTGTGTCCCACCAACTTCCCAGCACAACCAGAGAGGCTGTTCTACATTCTCCAGCAATGGCAACATGTCTGGAAAACCTGAGATCCCCAAAGCTTTCCCTGCACCAAACAACTGGGAATAAGCCACAGCCCTTGCTGAGCGGGCCGGGGCTCTGCCAGCACAGAGCTGACCCGGGAGGCAGCCGGGCTCTGCTGCAGCCATGCAGGAGCCCCAGGCTGCCAGAGGCCAAGCTGATCTTGCAGAGGGAGCACAAACTCTGACCTCGACCCACCGGGCACCCGGCACACGGCTGTTGGACACTTACTGTATCGCTCTCCTCATCGGAGACAGAGTGGAGCTGAGCGCTATAGTGGAGCGGGGAGTAAACCCAACTCCTCTCGTCTGTCGGCTGCCAGAGTGGCCAGAGACGGCAGGGAGAATGCAGGGAGAGCAGCAGCAGAGCAGGGAGCAAAGGAGAGAAGAGGAAAAAATAAAAGGAGAAAATAAAAAGAGTAGGAGACAATACAGTAAGAACAGCTGTCCACCTGGAGGGAGAGCACTGAGCCCAGAGCCAGCTCTCAGCAGAGGAGCCCTCCTCATCCTCAGCACGTACCTGCTCCCTGCCAGCCGGGACACGGGACCTGCGCCAGCTGCAGTGGGGGTGGCACAACCTCTCCTCTTGTAGGGACAGAGTTTTAGAGCTTTTGAGATGTCAGGGAAACCTCAGCTCCCTGCCATGGCATCACCCCGGCTCCAGAGAAACCTAGAGACTTAGGAAGTGACTTACCTAAGAGCAGTGACAGCTCTGGGTTCCTGCTACCCGATACCAGCTCTCACCCTCCCATTTCTAGAGCCCTGTGCATGCTACAAACTGATATCCAGGAGGGCTTTTACAGGGAAACTGGATTTGTTTGCTGTGCCTTCCTCCTTCTCTGCAGAAGGCAGCGGAGCTGGGGTGAGACCATGGCGGATGGTGGCCACAGAAAGGAAACAGTTATTGCTGAGATCCTGGGGACAGTGGGGTGATGGGAACAAGTACAACACAGGAGGCAAAACACAACTGGACCCTGGAAAGAATGAGGGGAAGGAGGTGTGCCTTGAGGGACAGTTATCACAGCACTGGGCATTGGTGTGAGAAGACACACTCTGCTGCCAACACAGCACAGATTCAAGGGCTGGTCTCTGCTTCCAGGGTTCCCAGGGGCAATTTACATTGTGAACAGGCTCTTTTAGTCTCCAGCGGAGCTCCCACAGAGAGGAAACTGCCCCCTTTGACACAGCCTGGCATTTGCAAAGGAAGAGAAACAGAACTGGGTGCTTGGAAGAAGCCTGGGTGTTCCCAGCCCAGGAACTGAGTGTGACAGTCTACAATGTACAAGGAACTACAAGAAGCCAGAGAAGCTTTGAAGCACTGGGCTCCACATGCTGAACCCTCCAGTAACTGCAGCTCCATTAGTAGAGACCAGTGGGTCTGGGACGAAGGAGGGTTGAGAAACCCCTTTCTGGAGCTTCTCTCAGGGCTCTGTCAGAGGTACAGGAAAGCTCCCCACCACATCAAGCATGATCCACATCCTCTTTTTTATCCATCCTGACTGAACCACATGCTCCAGCCAGTCTCTTTCAGAGCCTTTTAGGAGCTTGGATGCATACGGGGAGCTGCGGGAGATAAAGGAGCATCCAGTGCTTGGCACTACCCCTCCCGGTGCCGGAGCAGGCAAACCCAGCTGAGGGGCAGGAGGAGCTGCAGGAGGAGTTGCCTGTTTGCCCACAGAGGTGCAGCACCTTCCTCATGCCATCAGCCACGGCAAGGGGCACATTCCTGCCCCTGCTTCCCCATGCACCCTGCCCAGTACCCAAATGGGAGCACCAGGCTGCACCAGCACTTGTGCGAGGCTCCGGCAGCACTGCCAGCACCCCGTGGGGACAGCAGCTCTCCCAAAGCCTGAGAAGGGAAATGCTAAACTCAGCTCTAGATTCAGCCCCTAAAACTCAAATGCCTCCCTGCATCTTTTGGAAAGTAAAATCCTCCCTGCTCACAGAACACCTTCAGTGAGGAGGGAGCACACTGGTGATGCTGAGAAGGGCTGGAGAGCTGAAACCAGCCCTAACTCAGCACCACCTCCTGCCTCATTTAGTTTATGAGCTGCTCCCCACAAGCCAAAACAGTTCTGTTTGCAACTGGATTTTTGGAAGCTTCGAAACATCTTAATGGTGTCTTTAAAACTCTCTTCCTGGGCTGAGGGAGCTGAGCCTGACATCATCTATAGAGGCCCCGGTGCCTCCCTGGCCAGGTCTGGTACTCAGAATCACAGACCAGTTTGGATTGGAAGATCACCCAGTATCCCCCCTTGCCATGGGCAGGGACACCTTCCACCATCCCAGGCTGCTTCAAGCCCATCCAACCTAGCCTTGGACACTGCCAGGGATGGGGCAACCACAGGTTCTCTGGGCAACCTGTGCCAGGGCCTCATCACTCTCACTTTTCCCAAGGGCTGGGTGACATTACGGCCCATGCCGGGGTAGGAGCTGTGTCACCAGTCTGCAGAAAAGCAGGACAGAGCTCATGATTCTCCCAGATCCTACAAGGAGATCCACTGGTGTCATTTCAGTATGCTTCCCCCATTTCTGCTGGGCTGGTTCCTAATGCCCACTCAATCCAGAGCCCCAGCCGTCGAGGGAAATGGGGTGCTGGCCCCAGTGTTTCAAAGCTGCAGCTCTGCTCCCCTACATGCTGTGCTGGCATGGTCACTTACAATCCCAGAGGAATGCGAGGTACTTCGGAGTCTGCGCTGGCGGGGAGAGTAAATCCAGTACCTCCCATCTGTGAACTGGGTGGCCCAGGACAAGTGAGGTGAGAAAGGAAACAGAGGAAAAAAAGGGTGATGTGAAAGAGAGGATGAAAGAGAAAGCAAAAAACAAGGGGTTGGGCAACTCCAGGCCTGAATGGGTGAGCAGGTGGGAAAGCCGTGCAGGGGAGAGCAGGGGAGAGCGGTGCCCATGCCCTGCCACACTCTGCACTTTTATTCCCTGGGGATGAACAGGAGAATGAAGTGCTCTCCAGGAGCAGACTTGCAGTGATCAGATCACAGTCCTCTGGGACTGGCCAAATCCTCCTCTGTACACACCAACCCTTCACCCACCATTGCTCCTGAGCACTCCTGTAGGAGCAGCTGTGGTGCTGCTTGAGCACACGGGTGCAGCCTCACCTGAGCTCCAGCTCAAGTGGCTTTCCAAGGAGAGCGCCCATGGGAACCCCAATCAGCTTTTCCCTTCATCCCAGCAGTGACAAACACTCCACAGCACACGACACACATTTAATGCAAAACTCAGACTCAGATGAAGTATGAAATGCTGATGAGCAGTCAGTCACGCTCTCAAGAACACTCTGCAGAATTTTCTCTTGGACAGAGGTGCCCCTCAAGCTGGGCGGAGTCCATATGCTCAGGGACAGGGAGGAAGAGGAGCTGACCCTCGCTAGAAGACACTTGCCAGGAGAGCAGGCAGGATTTGCCTGCACACAGCTGCCATCCACAGGCAAGGAAGGGGCAGCCGTGTTAGAGGAGCCGTTTGCATTTTGAACAGCATGCATCCAACTCCAAACAAGCTGTAAAACAGGGCTGATTCCTTCCACAGCTCCCACGAGCCTCACAGTGACTCGGCAATGAGTGAGCAGCTCTGCAGCAGAGTCACAAGAGCTCAGGGAAAGGCCAATGCTGCATTTTAGTTTAGCCTGAAGGAGCCCATCACATGGGCTCAGCTCATCTCCAGCACCACAGAACCAACAGCAACAAGTTGGAGCAGGGAGAAGCCGGGCACCTCTTTTAATGAGGGTTCCAGTGCCAAGGCATGAGAGAGAGCTCAGCTCTCGTGGGACAGGCACTCAGCTCTGCTCCGCGAATCCATGGGACAGGTACATGTTGCTAAAAAACCTCTTCTCTGGTCTGCAGAAGTTGCTCAGCCACTGTGGGAGCTGAGTGAGGACCAGCGCCAGGCTCCACGGCACTCTGCTGCCAACCACCAACTTACTCCCTGGCTCAGCACTAGACTCCCACTGCATCACCTAATGCAGCCTGCAGGGAAAGGAAAAGCCGGAGTTCACCAAAGCCCAAGGTCACCCTCTGCAACCACCTCCCCTTGGGTCTAGGCCATGTTTGTGTCAGGAAAGCAGCCAAGATCTCTGGCTGAGGAAGGAAGAACCTCTCTGTTGCACCCACATCACCTTGGCTTGTCCCAAGAGCAAATGTGCTGGCCTAGATAAGCACTTGTGCTTGGAAGTAGAGCAGCACAGCTACAGCTACATCCACAGCAGGAGTGCCACCTGTGTGAGCCCCACTAGATGCTGGTTTGAGTTCTCCAAGGGTTAATCCAGTTCCCTGCATTCAGAGACCCACCCAGCATCAAGGTCTCAAGGTGCTCTACACCAAGATGGCGCAGGGCAGCCACTGCCCTGCGCCGAACTGCCTGGAATGGATACTGACAGCCTTGTCCAACCCTTCCCATCACACCCCAAGGGTCAGGTGGAGAAGGTCTCTTACAAAGTATATGTCTGTGACTGGCACGTCGTCTTCATCCGAGGCCTGGCTGGCTGGTTCCGAGGCCTGGCTGGCCGTCTCCACCTCTACGGTGGCTGTGGATGTGACAATGGCACAGGCTGAAGAAGCTGCCTCTCTGCAAAGGGGAAAGAAATGACAGTCTAGTCACTGCAATCAGGACAGGAGCAAGCAGAACTGATTTATTACAGAGGAGCTGAAGATGCTATGCTGTCACATCCTGAAAGGTCAGGGCAGGGCAGGGCAGGTCAGAACTGTTCTCAGCCTCACCCAACACCCAGCAAAGCTGGAGACCGGCAAAGCCTCCAGCACAAGCAGCCACAGGTCAAAACCCACCGTGTGGGCTCTGCTCGACACTCTTAAACCACTCACTCTTTGACCTTTTCTTCTTCAGGAGCTACAATCTCAACGTCACACTTGGGCTCCAGCTCGACACTGATTTGCTGAACCTCCTCCTCGACCCGCACCTCCTCGTGTGACCTGGAAACCAAAGAGAGACAGGCCCAAAGGCTCAGCTGGGCAGGAGTTATGCACAGCCCTCAATTTTAGGTCAGCCTGAATCAGTCCTGAGCCAGCCAAGCCTCTTGTGCAGCTCTGCCCCAGCACAGCGCTGCTGCTGCTGTGACTGTGGCACCCGGCTCCCAGCCGCAGACAGTGGCTGATTTCAGCTCAGAGGGAGCACTCAGACCTCTCAGCATTGAGGGTTTGGATAACCAAAACTCCCAGGAAAAAGAGTCAGTCCTGGAAGATTGCAGCACTCAGGAATAACATGGTGGGAGAAGAGGACAAGAGCAAAGGAGTTAAACAACCAGTGCTGTAGGAAAGATGGGCAGTGTCAGATGGAGCATGGGAGCAAAGAGAACTGGCCTCCAGGGAAAACTTGTATCCAGAGTTAGCCCGGCACCAGGCCAGAGCCTCTGACCTCTTCCAAGACTCCCAGCACATTAAAGCTGCTCCAGGGTTGACATCAGATTTATTTGCACACTCTGGAACTGTTTCTGACAGTCTTCACTTTAATACCTCATGTTATTAGAGTAATTACTTGTGCCAGCAGGGCTGGCTCCACTGTCCCCACGGGAAGGAGGAGCGGGAGCCTGCCAAGCCAAGGGGCAGTTGTCAGAGAAGGGCTGAGCTCTGGGTTCACTGACAGCACTGCCCTGCTCCAGGCTGGCTCTGACCAGAGCTGGGGCCAGTGGGCAGCAACTTCTGTCCAGCTCCACGCAAGGAGCTCGCTCCTCTCTTCCTCACAGGGCTGGACCTCAAACCTGGAGTGAATTCCCCAGCAGACAAGAATAACCAGAGGCGTGACACATTCTTGAGCAAATTGGGTAAGGCTTTTTCCATCTCAGCTCAGGAATGTAAATTCTTGCTTTAATAAATTTGTGCTTGCACTGGTTTTCACCAGGGGATCCCAGAGAGCTCTACAAGTACACAGGTCCCTGCTCTCCCAGGAAGGGCACATGGAGGCACTGGCACTAGAAGGGACAAATTAGGCAAAAAACAGCAAAGGTGGCCTGCAGACAAACACCTGCAGAGGGTCAGCGTAGCTTTGGTAAATTTGTAACAGACAGATCTACTCTGACCAAGCCACTGAGCTCCCTGAATGCTCCCAGGTCACTCTGATTCACCTGACCTATTTCTGGAGGAGCAGTCACATACTACAGCAGCTCCCTCCCTCCATGAGGCACCATTGAGTCCAAACTGTTTTGGATGAAGTCCCTGCATTTGCCACATGGGCACCACCACTGGGGCCTGGGTTTAAGTCTCCAATTTTCAGCAATTTCTAGCACTGGATTCTACAGGATATGAGGTACTCCACAAGCCCCTGACACTTCACACAGCGAGACCCTCCAGGGACAGAAATTTGCCAGGATTCAGCAACATGCAGCATCCAGAGGTATTTTCATTGGGAAATACCACAGAAAGGGATTTTTTCACAATGCACATCAACTGAACTCAGCAAACCACTCAAAGCTTGGAACAACGGCAGATGCCTGTAACATGGGGCAAACCCTCATCTTCCAAAGTCCTTTCCTTCCAAGCACCAAACACTGATGCAGGGAGAGAGGACATCAGCCTGTCAGGCTCCTCTGGCTACGGCACATCCTGGGACTGAGTCTCTGATGTCATTTCAAAGCCTACTACACCTACACAGTGTCCTGGAAAGCAGGGCAGAGCCAGCAGCATCTGCTGGCTCCTCGTGCAGATCCTGCTGACATGGGCAATGGGGTCATTTTTACTGGTGCAAAATAATTCCACAATAACGCACAGTAATTCCATGATATGAGCCTCTGATTTAAATCAGACACCCCTCTGCAGCACAGCATTTCTATCCTGCCTTGTCCTTGGCTCTAAGACACCACAGGAGGGAAAAAACCTCACAGATTTCTGAAGACAGTGGAAGCTACTTCTGTGGGGACTGAGGGTGCTCAGTGCCTTCTGAAGTCAGAGGCCTTTCACTTTGCCCAGGCCACAAGCAGATGCTCAGAGGAGGAAAGTTCCTGCTGTCAAGGCTCACTTACTCTCTTAAAGGGACTTAAATGACCTTCCTTGACTCTGGTGCTGGGTGGGTGGGTAAATTTGGACAACACTGTTGTCCCCTTTCCTATCAAATAACTGTGCTATTTTCAAAATACTAAGAGATCTGCTTGCAAGGAAAATTCTGTGTAAGAAATGGGGATCATCTGATTGCAGAAGCAGCTCAGCATCCTGCAGAGGACCATGCCAAAATCCTGGAAATTCCCACTCAGCCCTCTAAGAGACCTTTGCACAGGGATAAACATGAGGTCTCTGTGCAGCAGAGAGAAGATGAGAAAAGAAGATAGGAGACCCATTTCTCACCTGCCATCCTGCCCTGAGGAGTGTGTACGCCTCCTGCGGAAAGAAAACAGAAGAGTTTGTTAGGAGCAATTTAAGCCAGAACTCCTGCACTGTCCCCAAATCTACCTCCACACCCCATGAGGGAGATGTTCTACTTAACAGCTGACACTTCTTCCAGCAATAATTAATCCCATCAAAGCTGTGTCTGCTTGCTCCCAGGAGAGATATAATTAAAATCGGTCATTAGCATTGCAGGGTGCAGGGCAGCCTGCCGGGATCTGCAGCACGGAGAGGAACGGCAGCCACTCGGTGCCAGTGGGAGCAGGGGAGGAGTGTCCTCACCTGTACCTGGGCTGCTCAGAGGTCTCCGAGGGAGATCGCTCGGGAACAGAGAGGGATGTTGACGATAGTGTCGTGGCTATGGAGGCCGTGGTAGCTTCTTCAAAGGAAGGAGGAGTGCAAGGGAGCAGGTCTGGCCTGCCTGCTGGCCCAGAGCACAGGCAGGGGAGAGGCAGGAAGAAGAGATGATTAGGTCAAACACCACCACTTCACCTACACCTGCCCCGTGAGAGGCTGTTCCACCATGAACCTGCACACCCGCACTGGGACTGGGCACTCAAACCACAGACAGGCAGAAGTTTAGCTGGGTCCATGAACGTGACAGCCTCTCCCAAGGTGTCATCTGGAGAGAGCCAGTCAGCACCACTTCCAGCACAACAGGCAGGGAACAGAATGCCAATGAAGACGTCTCACTGGTGACCAAAGCTGGATTAAAGGCTTGGATCACCAGGGATAAATATCCAAGTGAATTAAGAGATGAATTGAGTGTCCAGTGCTTTGCACAGGGAGCAATCCAACACCCATGTGCCCCCCAGCACTCAGCTGTAAATGCAGCCAGATGGAAGTGAAGGAAAGGCAGCACAGAACCAGCCCATTCCTCTGTTTTCCAGTGGCAAGATCCTACCTGTTTTAACTGCCCAAACACTGTCATTGGAGTGCTGCAGTTCCCAGTCACCCTCCCCTCCCCCCACCTTTTTTAAAGGGTAGAAAATGCAACTTTCTGATGGCTTTTGGGCTATGACTTATGGTGCCCCTTGGCAGCAGCTGTCTTGCAGCAGTGATGCAGGTGACCATTTTTACTGCAGAACCCCACAGTGCTGCAAAACAGGGATTTGGTCTCCTTTGATGCAGAGGTGTTGCATCAAGTACCTGCTGGTGCTGCAACAAAACAATGTACTCTTACCTTCTTCCCTGTCCTGGTTAGGTTTAGCACCTGCAAAGCACAGCAAGACATGCAATGAAGAGCTATCCATGAGGAAAGATCTGCAGTCGGTGCACAGTGGGGAGCTTGATGACAACAGGGGAGGATCCTAAGGAACTGCTAGGAAAGAGAGGGTAACCACAGAGCCAATACCCTGACCGGGGCTGTCACCTTCATCGTCGAGCGTGGGGTAACTCCTGGCCGCCCGCAGGTCGTACTGGGTGTCGTCCTTCTCGGAGGCCAGCTGGCTGGCCGAGAACGCTGCAGTGGGACCTGCCGTCTTCACGGCCAGCAAGGCACTGCGCCCTTTCTTCGAGGGGGACGACTTCAGAGCTGGGGGAGGGAGGGAGACAGAAGGTCAAATTACCACCACCAGCTACTGTCCCACCAAAGGCATTTTTCCCTTCACAAGGAGAGGCTCTGCCCTCACACACACACCTCCTGGACTGAACCAGGTCAGGTGCAGGGACTGGGTGGGAGGCTGAGCAGACCAAGGCAAGCTGTGACAATCTGAGGGCTCTGCAGTTGCCAGTTTTGCTCTGTATCATGGAATCTTGGAATGTTTTGGGTTGGAAGGGACCTTAAAACCCATCTCATTCCCCTTTCTCCATGGGCAGGGACATGGGCACTAACCCAGGTTGCTGCAAACCCTGTCCAGCCTGGCCTTGGGCACTGCCAGGGATCCAGGGGCAGCCCCAGCTGCTCTGGGCACCCTGTGCCAGGGCCTGCCCACCCTGTGAGTAAAGAATTTTTTCCTGACTTCTAATCTAACCCTGCCAGCTCAAATCCATTGCCCCTTGCCTGTCACTATCTGCCTGTATAAAAGTCCTTCCCCCTCCTTTTTCTAAGCCCCCTTTAAGCACTGGAAAGGGCTTTGAAGTCTCCCGAGAGCCTTCTCTTCTCCAGGCTGAACACCCCCAGCTCTCTCAGCTGTACCCCAGTGGAAAACCCTGCTCAGGCTCCAGCCCAGACTCCTTGTGAGGGCTGCAGCAGCGAGGCCGAGGCAAAGCCTCACAGCACAGCAGCCCCTGAACTTGGTACTTACAGGAATTCTTTCGAAATACTGTGTTGGTCATGAATTTGAAGAATCTCTCTGCATAAAAGCTGGGTCTGTGTACTGACACCGTGTCCTACAACAGCAAGAAGCAATTGTTTAATTTTAAAATGATCCCTCAAGGCAGAATTTCTGTAACAACCAACACAGTCTGTTTTATTCCAACATTTAGCACTGATAGAGCCTTAAAATGGAAAGGCTTAACTGAAACACTCTAATTAATGCTATAAATAACCCTGAAGCGTTGCCTCTGATTGCATTTGATTATATTCTTGCTGTGATTTTATAATGGATTTTGGTGATTTTATTCCTTTGTAGACTTCCTGGATTTTTTTAAACACTGGCCTGATTGCATACATGAAATTTCTTCTGGCTTTGCTGGCTGCCATTCCAAGTACACCTGGATACCTTTGCATGTGACACAGACACCCAAATTTAGCCAAGGGTCTCCATACATTTCAAATGTTTTTGTTTAAAATAGTAAAACTGAAGCTCTTTCTGCTTCTGATGTGTGACTGTGTTCCCATGACTTGGCATCTCCACATTTCCTTTGCCACATTAAGGGAAGCCAGGAGATGCAACACTGAACGGTTTCCACATGCAAGGTTGTTCTTTCAGAAACACACACCTGGCTGCTGCAGGAATGAAGCCAGCAGGGAAACATGGAAAGGGATTTGCTGGCAGAGAGCTTGCTGAAGTGGAAACAGCCAGTCACCAAAGAGAACAGCACAGGGCTCCTGACAGCCCAGGAACACACACACCTGAGTGTGTGCTCCTGGTGTCACGGGAGGAAGAGAGGGACAGACAGGAGCAGGGGAGGAAAGCTGTGAGCACAACTGCTCAACATGTGAGGAACTGGACTGAGCAAGGAAACCTGGCTGGGAATAAGTGGGACCACCCTGCTGTGTGAGAACTGCTCCTTTCATCAGCTGCAGCTGTGCCAGGTCAGGCTCTATAAACAGCCACCAGGTAATCCTGTGAGTCTTGGACAACTGCCTCTGCAGGCACTCACCCCATCATGGACAAGGGCCTTCCAGGTGTGTTCTAACTTCTTGATGAACCTAATTCCAAGGAGAAGGGAAGAGAAAAAGAAAGGTACAGATTCAGGCATGCACTCAGTACTAAGCTCCCTTTCATACCCTATGGGGGAGATCCCTGAGCTGCCAATGTCACCAGGACTGAGCTTTGTCCAGCATCTCCCCAGCCAGGTCAGGACTGCCTGGGAAGTAGAGAAGGAGGAGATGGGCTGGAAGAGATGCACCTTCCATCCATGGAGATATGCTTCCCACACTGAGGTGGGAAACTACTTCTTTATGAGCAGCTCATCATCCTGGACAAAGGGCTGTATGTTCCCACCTGTTCTAAGGACACGATGGAAGCCCATGGCCAGCTTGGGGCAGCCATATCTACTCATCCTCACAGTCTCCAGGAGAAGACATCCCCCCTGCTTTCATTTGGTACTAAGAGAGATGTTATCAGCCAGAAAAGACACACTGCCAGGTTACCTACCTGTATGACTGCAGGATATCTATGATTCCAACGTGCAGCAGGAGACGCTCTCCTTTGCCGTTCACTGCTGGGATCCCTCCCATCCTGCAGGTAAAGCAGAACTTCAGCAGGTGCAGCCTCAGCCAGAGCACCTGTAACACCCAAGCTCAGGGGAAGGGCGACAGCAGCCCCGCTAAGGGGCTCTGGTGTGGTGTCAGACACATCCTAAAACCTGCGTGGTCACTTTGTGCACAACCACGGGAGTCACCGACTGACCTGGCCTGACCCCAGGTGTCCCAGGGTCACTGCCTGCATGGCCAAACACCACTGTCACGACAGAACCTGCGTCATGTGGCACAGCTCTGCCTGGGTCACAAAGTACCACGGAGTTTTTTCCTGCCTACTTTATTCTGGGGGTCAGGTTATTTATCACGTCAGCGAGAGCTGTCTGCCATTAGGGCAGTAAACCCTTAAGAGTGAGAGTATTCCCAGTCCACACTAATGCCATCCTGCCAAAGGTGCAGCAACCATCAGCACCAGCACACAGCCAAAACACAGGGCTACCAGACAGGCCACTACAATTATTGATGCAGCTTGAAGGACTGGAAACACCACGGTATTATCTCAGCTCTCAGGACTGACCCTCCATCAAACCCACAGCAGCTGGTTTCAGACAGCAGCAAGCAGCAAACTCCACAATTCCTTGGCCCAAGAGCCAGGGAGCCAGGCAGAACCCCAGATCAAGCACAGCACAGGCTTGGGGCAACCCCCAGCCTCCAGCTCCAGCAATGACTCCAGCACTTGGCTACACTGCTGTCTGCTAACCCCACTGGGATGGCCTCAGGGAACTGCCAGGGATTCCAAAGGTGGGAGTGATGGAGAACTCCAAGCTCCTAGGGACAGGCTGATCCCTACTTCTGCTCCAGTATTTGGGTGCTGAGCTAGAACTGAGCGAGTCTCCTCCCTAGGGCATGGGTGGATGTTTAGACGCTGTTACACAAGCTGACAACCTACAGCCTGGCCTAAGAAGAGAGACTGCTGTGAGGCCAGAGCCTTACAGAACTATTTCCCACCCTGGCTTCCCCCTTTCCCACCACAATGGCAGCACTACCAAAATCCCAGGAGAGCTGCTCCCTTGAACAGTTCCTGTGGGCCTCATTAGGGACTTCCCACTCCAGCCTCCACCTCTGCCTCTCCCAGCAGCACAAGCGAGCCCAGGTTTCACCTACGTGTCGTCCGTGTCTATGGACTCCCCCCGGGCAGCCCCTCCCTGGATGGACTCCATGGCTGTGGAGTACAGGGCCTTCTGCCCCACAGGACGCTTCTCATCCGACGTGCTGTGGGCTCCCTCCGACAGCTGCTCCCGCTCGTGCTGGTCTATGTTATGAACCCCAAGCAGGAGGCTGTAGTCCATGATTTTAAAACTTTCCAACACCTACAGGTTAGTATTGAGTTCAAGAACAAAGACAAAATATCAAGCCAGCAGCAGAAATACAGACCCCCGAAGCATGGAATCAAAGCAATCAGAGCAAAGCATCCCATCCACATCCCCACTAACAACTCCTTTGACAGAGCCTGAAAGTTTCTGAACCAACAGTCACCTCTGGGCTTGACTGCACAGAGTTTGGCCATCCCACACTCACACCAAAGGCCTGAAGACTTGCAAACAACACTACTGCATCTGCTGCACAGTGATTGGGAAAATGCTCCAGCAGAGCAGCTACAAGTGGAGCAGACTGCCAAAGTGTGATGCACCAGGCAAAGGAACACAGCCTCAGTCCTCAGAGGCTGCCATGAGATCCAACTCTACTGCTTGGCTTTCAGGGAAAAGGGCAGGAGAAAGGATTGATCCTACTCTGGGGTCAGCAGATTAGCAAGGTTCTCAGTCGGGGATTGCTCTTCCTCATGCTTGAGAGCCACAGAGGCTCTTTACCCTGCCTCTGAGCTGCCCCCTCCTTACCAGACAGTCTCGCTGCAACGTCTTCACCAAAGCGCTGAAGGTGTCTGCATCCAACATCAGGCCCTCGGGCATGTCTTGGATGAAGTCCAGGTCCTTGTACGTAGGGCTGGACTTTTCTTTTTCCTTCTTTGATGCCCGGCGTTTGTAGGTTGAGCCTTTGAGGTCAAATTTCAGGTGCATTTTCACCACTCGAGGCAGGATGTTGTTCATCACGACCACGCGGATGTTTTTGCCCCCAGACTGCACACAGTACAGCCCATAAAACTTGGGCAGCAGCGTCCGGGGGTTCTGGTTCAGATTCTGTAGCAAGGATGAAAAAAAACATGGAGAAAGGTCATTTGAGCAGAAAATCCCTGCTGTGTTCACCACAAAGCACGTCAACAGCTGGACTAGGGATTCTTTGCCGAGAGATTTTCTGAACTTAACAGGAGCTCAGTGTACACATTTGACAAAGTCCTGCATTTCAGTGGCTTTAGGACCTGAAAATACAGGGACTGAGATGTTCAGCATTCTCTGGGCAAATAACCAAGTCCGGAAATCCCCTACTTTCCCCAAGTACAGCAGCTAAAAAAGAGACACCAAACTGGGAGAGAAATAAACACAATAAGTGGGAACTTCAAGCTTAAAAATAACAGCTCTCTTTATCTCTTCACAAGCATCAGAATCAAGAGCCATTCTCCAGCCCAGAATAAACCAGGGTTATTTTTTAAACAAAACAACATAAATGTTCTCCTCCTGTTGCAGAGTTGCTTTATAAAGCAGTCAGCCAGAGAGCACGGATATCCTGTTCTGCTGTCATGTCCTTTTTTTAGGCAGCGGAATGATTAGGAATGACATGACAGGCAGGATTTGCTTGTTCAGCTTTGGGCACGTTTGGGAAGGAAACAGAACTTCTCTGCACACTATGGCAGGAAGGACAGACCTGACAGGTTCTGACAGACAGCAGAAATGGGACTGTATTAAAATTTCATTCCCCTCAGCTCACCCACCTGGGCACAGCAGTGAGCCCTCTTGGAGAGTGCCAAAAGTAACAGAGGCAGGTAAATGGAAACAGCTTTAAATAACTCAGGATGAAACCACCCTGCTTCCTTTCCCTGACTCCTTTGACATGGGTGGTTTCCCAGGAGCAGCAGAGCGATCAGGGGTAGCGTAGCACCACAGAACCCACAGACAGTGGAAAGCTACAACAGGTCACTCAGAACTCTGCATCAGACAGGTAAGTTCAGTTTAATTCACCAACTGCTTGGCAGGATGATGGCAGGATTAACAGAGCAACTCCATTCCCACTCAAAACCCCACACCTGATTTACTACACACATTCAGGCAACAGGCAGTGCTTTCCAAGAAAGCTCATCCTCTCCAGGAATGTGAGTGTCACCTGCAAAAGCAAGTGATTCACAGAATCTCAGGATGGTTTGGGTTGGAAGGGACTGTAAAGACCATTTGGTTTCACCCCCTGCCATGGGCAGGGACACCTTCCACTGTCCCAGGCTGCTCCAAGCCCCGTCCAACCTGGCCTGGAACACTCCCAGGGATGGGGCAGCCACAGCTACTCTGGGCAACCTGTACCAAGGCCTCACTACCCTCACAGGGAAGAATTTCTTCCTGGCCTGGCTGTCACTAACACACAGACATCCCATAACCTGGCTCCCTTGGGTAAATTTTCCCCAGTAAATACTGAGCGAGGAAAGGATTTTCACAGAACCAGTGTAGGATCACATAAACCCACTGCACCAGGCACACAGATGGGGCAGCAGCATCACTTATCATCACCTTCTCCTTGGCATCTCCACAACAAAAAAATCCCTGGTCATTCTAACTGAATGTCAGAGTCCTCATCCATAAAGCTGGAGCGTCCAGCACAGCTGTGCAGGGACACCAGCTCCTGGATTTTACACCCAAACAGCAGGCCTGGGTCCAATTTACTTCACCCAATGCAAGTCTCTGGGTCTCAATATCCTGCCTTGCCAGACTGATGTGCAAAGCTGGCTGCTACCACGGGGGCCTCCAGCTTGGAACTGCAGCCAGTGGGAGCCAGGACAACCTTCGGAGTAGCTGTCAAACAGCAGGAATGGGACAGATTCAGGGACAGCAGTGCTTTCCCCACAAAACCAAGGTGGTTGTGTTATTGCCTGGAGAAAAGGAGGCTCGGGGGGGACCTTTTGGTCTCCACAACTCCCTGACAGGAGGATGCAGCCAGGTGGGGGTTGAGCTCTGCTCTTAAGGAACAAGGGACAGGACAAGAGGAAATGGCCTCAAGCTGTGCTAGGGGAGGTTTAGGTTGGATATTAAGGGAAATTTCTTCATGGAAAGGGTTGTAAAGGATTAGAACAGGCTGTCCAAGGCAGTGGTGGAGTCACCATCCCTGGAAGCATTCAAACAATGTGTGGCTGTGGCACTTGAGGACAAGGCTTAGTGGTGACCATGACGGTGCTGAGCTGAAGGTTGGGCCTGATGATCTTGGTGGTCTTTTCCAACCTTAAGAGTTTTAAGATTCTGTGATTGCAATCAGCAGCCATCCCCAAATCCAGGCTGGGGCAGATGCACAGTGCCAAGCAAAGAGGAACGAACTAGTTCTGGGAAAAGGACACTAAGAAACACACATCTGGGAAGCCATTCTGAGGCCAGAACATGCCTCCAAACTGTGGCACAATTATCTGCCTCATGTTTACCCACAGAGTTTGCAAATAATCAGTAAGATTTGTGCTTCTGGGACTGGCTTCATGACACTGGCCCTGGCATGGGGACAGGCCACAAGACACCCAGGTGGAGGACCTGCCCTGGGAGATGCTCTGGACAGAAAAGCTGCCATGACAAACCCGAGCTGGGTCCGAGCTCCTGGGTGATACACACCATGTAGTATCCAGGAAGGAGCTTCTGTAGGAATTCAGCTTCCTTGTGCATCACAGTTTTTATGATGAATTCATCGTCGCTGGTGACATAGAAGAGGGAGCCGCTGGCCCCAGGGTTGGACAGCTCGATCAGAGGCTCGTTACATAACGAATACTGGTGAGAAAAAGGAAAAAAAAGGTGATGTTTTATCCCCCGTTTATTGCAGATTTGAGTTCTATGCCCTCAAGGGCCTTCCCCAGCATGTCATCACCCTGGGAGATTAAGGGGTAGCAAAGCTCAAGTGAGAACTATTTTCATTATAGGTTAGGTCTGAGCAGCCAAACTGATGGACAATTTATAATTAGAGACTAAGATTACAGTTCAGAGCATCCCAACTGCTCAGTATCCAACTAATCATCTGCTTTCAGGAACATCCAGCCTTCATAATGACATCTTATCTGTTCCCATTGTGCCTGCACGCACGTATCGCATTCAGGCTCTTTGAGCACAGCCCAGCACACGCTGACGGACACAGAGGATTTCAGGAGACACCACAACCTGCTCAGGGAACCACGTATCACTGCACTGGAGGGAACACAAAGCACTGCCTGTTCTCCCCTGGCCTTGTGCTCTCCTATTCCCTGCAAAAGCAAGTGCCTGATCCACAGAATCCCACAATGGTTTGGGCTGGAAATGGCCTTAAAGCCCATCTCATTCCATACATGGGCAGGGACAGCTTCCACTAGACAGGTTGCTCCAAGCTCTATCCAACCTGGCAGTATTTTTACAGCCACATCTCACTCCATCAATCCTGCTGAAAACACACGACAAGACTTAGCCCAGGTGTGCAATCAAGAGGGATGAGCCCTGCTCAAGCACAGCAAAGAGTTCTGCATTGGGACCTGAACTGGGAGAACATGTCTAGTCACCAGGATCCTCAGATCCTCAGAGGACAGCAGGTCCTCAAATAAGGACTTGCCCAGCAGCAGAGGAAAACAAAAAGGAGAAAGCAAAGCAGGTGGATGCACTTTTCAGCTCAGTGCCCACCCAGATACTGCAGGGGTCAGGTGGGTTCAGGGCAGGATCACAGAGCTGCCCAGCGAGAGGTGAGATGGGGAGAGGGAGGTGGGGCATGGAAGGGAGATGATCAGAGCAATAAATTAAATGCTCATCATTATGGACTGAAAACAGCTTTCAGCTCTGCACAGATTAACAATCCCAGACTTGATCAAGTTAATCATCTCATGTGTAATTAAAGGCATTTGCTGCTGTGGCAGGCAAGAGACAACCAGGAGAAGCAGAAACAACAAATCAGAGCCATGACCTTTGCAACTGAGGCAAACTCTATGCCTGTCTTCAGTTCTGAACACTCATCCATCGGTCAACACTGCCTTGGCTGGCACAGGAAGGGTTCACTGTTACCCTCCCACCAGGCACTGGCACAGGTCTGTTTCACTGGGAGTGTTCAGCTGCGATCACCCCCATCTACAGGTGAGGTCACACAGAAAGGGCTGTTCCATGTGTGCACTCATGGGTGTGCTTCCTTCCCCAGTTCACATAAAGGCAAGGGCCCAAATTCAACCACAGTGCACTCGAAGCCTCAACAGCTTGTACTCCAAGGTATTTGAAAACCAGCCTTTCCAGCTCTAAGGAGCTTTTGGAGCACAAGAACAAGCTGTGGTTTATTCTGTCTTGTTAAGATGATTAAAATAACTACACTCACATAGCTCTCCAGTGAGTACACAAGAAAAAATTCCCATCTTTGTCCTTAGAGCCGCAGGGGACATTACAGGGTCGCACCCAGCAGAACACAACTCCTTTGGCTGGTAACAGTAAGTTATTGTTACCACAAGGACCAGAGAGGGAAGCCCATTGCAGGGCTTACACAGCTTACACTGTGTGCAGGTCATGGCCTCCCTCCAGTACAGGCTGGCAGCTGCCACTCAGCAAAAGCAGACTTGGAATCATGTAATGTTTTGGGATGGAAGGGATCTTAAGGCCCATCTCATTCCACCCCCTGCCATGGGCAGGGACACCTTCCACTAGCTCAGGCTGCTCCAAGCCCCGTCCAACCTGTCCTGGAACACTCCCAGGGATGGGGCAGCCACAGCTGCTCTGGGCAACCTGAGCCAGGGCCTCACCACCCTCATGCTAAAGGTAAATAAAGGAGGAAAAGACAGAGAAATGTAAAAATATATCCATACCAGATAATCATCTGGACGAATCCCAAAGAGCTCTCGGAAGTAGCGGAAAGCCACTGGGGCATAGGTCTTGAACCTGAAGTCGGCGTAGTGGTGAGCCGGGGTGAGGTTACTGCCTTCGCTGCACAGAACACACACATGGGCAGGGCTGTTACCATTCACCAGACATGGACACTCACACCAAAGCTACTGTGCATTTCAGATGCACTGAGCCTTGCCAAAAGACATCTTTGGAACAACAACCACCACCTTTCTTCTGTGGTAGGACAACAGGAAAACAGGTTTCAAACTATCCGCCAAAATCTATTTCCAGAGAGTAAAGGAACAACCACTTGCCAAGCAGAATATATTTACACAGAGAACATAGCTTTTATGAGCTTTGTTTATTCACAGTTAGAGAGCTCCCAGAAGGAGTTTCTTCCATCTAAGACATGGTATGATTTTGCGGAAGAAATTCTAGATGGACAGGTTGAAAGAAGCACGTAGGAAGGGTAACAAACTGGAGTGCACTGTGCTTCTCTGCAAGCCAGTGCACTGCAGAATCCAACACTTCCCACTGTTCTGTTTGTATGTCACGGAGTGGATTTAAAACATTCAGAGCATGGAACTCTGATCTAAAGACAGATGGAAGCTCTCTTGAAAAATCAGTGAGAGAAAAAGAAATAACTCACGCATTCATTCTTCCCCCCTTTTCCTTTACCTTGGGAAAAAAATGCTCTCCACCACATAGAAGTCCTGCATCAGAACATCTCTCTCTGGCTTGGAGCTCAGATTGCCCACAGTATATCCAATCCCCAGCTGGATGGCCCCCTTCAGAGTGGATGAGGTGGTCTGGCAAAAGGAAAACAGCAGCCAGTGAGCATTTCACAGCAGATAATCATGGCAGCATCCCCTGCATTTCAATGCACCCGTGTCTGTGACTTCTGTGGGGTCATCTCAGGCACTAACTTGCTAACCAAGTTTACTCAGCTGCTGAAGAGATGAATTAGGGATTCAGATTTGCTGTTTGCAGGATTATGCTGTCCAAGGGTGCTGCATAAAAATCTCAACCAGATTAATAATTACTGGGCCGTAACTTTTCCTCTGAGCCTGTCACCCACACTTGGGTGCCATCACCCACTCCCCAAACTCAAACCTTTTTGTAGGTGGTTTCCCCAGAAGCATCCACGCTTCGATGGCCAATCTTCTTTCCTTGGCCTGGCTGTCCTGGCAGTGATGGGCCCTGCAAGGAGAGCACAAGGACAGTCAGGGCACAGGCTGAGCTGCCACCAAGCACATACAGAGCAGCACAGCCACACTCCCACGCTGTACTGCACACAGGGATCACAGTACTGCCAGAGAAAACCCTGCAGAGTGCCAACAGGTGAAACTGATGCTCTTTGAATTCTACTTCCACCCCTCAAGAGGAGTTAGAATAGCAACACTCCACCTGACACCCCCACTGCTCGCTGGCAGAGCCCTCAGCAAAGATGCCGAGCTCGGAAAAGATCCAGCTGCCAAGGTTCCCCTGGTGCTTGACTGAGGTTTCCCATTGATTTAAAACAGTGATGTATTAAATCAAACAGCCACAGAGATTTATTCTTAAAATCCCACACCCTCAGGTGTCACACTGACACCTCGGGCTTTGCTGGAAAGATCAGAGCCAGCTGATGGGGACAGCCCAGCCCCACACACACTGAGATAATCCATTTAAGCAAGATCTCATCTGTTTACAATTCCAAGGCTGAGCCTATACAGGGTGAACCACAGGAATGTCTCTTCCACAAGTTTTGCAGTTTACAGAAATGCTATAGACTGCCAGTACTTCAGGGTGACAACAAACCTGCTCCTGTCCCCTTGTCCTCTCCTACCTCTGTGTCTGCCTGGGCCTTTCTTTGCCAACCCAGGAGGTAGCAGGTTGTGGCTGCTCTTTTAACAGCCTGGTGTAATCAGGTGTTGGGAAGTTCCCTGCAGCTCCTTTTGCAGCTCTAAGGACTCTCTACTCCACCACCAGGTGACATAGCAGCCACTCCCAAGCTCTCTGCCAGGTGACCCCCATGGATCCTGGAGCCCATCAGACAGCTAGAAATGCTGGTGAGATACCAGCACCATTTCGGGGTTTGCTACATTGCAGAACAGCTTTGGATGCTCCCTTGAGTAGCACGCAGAGAGATCCAAGGTCACTTCCCAAGAGACACGGTTCTATCCCTGTCCCTCTTGAGTGCTGCACAGACCCAGCTCTGAACCAACGGCTCCAGCAAACAATGGATAATTTTGCTCAGACTAAGAAGTTCTTTGTACTTTAGCTTTTGATCAAGAGCTTGCAGTTATTTTTGATCAATCTGCTTGTACTAAGGGGCAGTCTTGAGTTCTCCTTCAAAAATCCCATTTCCTACCCTATTTCATTAGCAGAGCCAGCCTTGCTCCTGAGCACTCCTCCTCCAGCAGCTGTGAGCAGCAGCACAGATCAGCCTCTCCTTCTACCAGCCCGCTGGATCTTACTCCATGCAAGCCCAAGCTGCGCTGTCCTGCCTTGCCAATGGCTCACATCATCCTCCCAGCGTGATGAGCAGACACAGGCAGGGGGAAGGGACTGCCATCCTAGGAACTGCAGTGACAAAAGCCTTTCCAGTCTCTTCTCTGCTTGTGGCTGCTTCCAGGGCAAGAAACAGTGGCCCTATTTGTGCACTGAACTATGCAACCAACTTCCACAGAAGTTGAGCCTCCCACTATGCATATTCCTGTGCAGGTACAAAAGAATCAAGCGTGGCATTCCAGGGAAGTTTTTGGGAAGATTTTGCTGTTTGTGTATACAAATTCTCATCACCACAGGTGAGGAATGGGAAGGGGGACGTAAAAAAATTTGATCAAACAAAAATCATTTGAACATGATGCCCTAAACCACAAGTGTGGGTTTCAGGGAACAGCTTTCAGGCACAGAGCCTCCTACTTGATTCCCTGCTGCCAACTGTGAAGAGTTTTGCTCCAGAAGGTAACAGTGACTCAGAACCTGTGACCTGAAATATCTACAAGAGAAGATGAGTCCCTGGAGATGTTCCCCTGTTTTAGGGCTTCACAAATCACAGGCTCCCTGACTTGGCTCCCACCAGTGGGTAAGACCCAACACAGAGGACCTGGAGATGCCCAACAGATGCATTCTTTAGTTAGCACTTCCAAGTGCTGGTGTGGAAGAGGCGCCCTCAGTCACTGACGTAGAGGCATCATGGATCACCCAGCCAACAATGGCCACGTGATGAGCACAATCCCTCCACATCCCTTCTGCAGCTGCACTGATGCCAACAAAGGGACCCCGGAGACCTGCCACTAATTTTATTTCTCCCAAATAACAGATATTAATTTTTAATAATCTCGTAAGTATTTTGAAATCCAGTTTTGATCAAAAAAGGCAGGCAGAAGAGTTTCCTAGAGCTCTGTGTTACCATTTTTCAACACAGGATTGTCAAACCCAGCTTTACACATCTCACCTCAGTGATGGCTGTCTTCTTTGGGCCCAGACCTGCAGACAAAAGGGAAGAGCATCAGGAAAAGTAGGGACATAAAATAAAAACCCCCAACCCAACCACCAAACCTCTGAGAAAACAGCTCAATACTTTGTCTTTTCAAGTACAGCAGCCAGCCTTTAGAGCAGCTGGTTTTACTCCGTTTCAGCTTCACTAGTGCAGGAATCTGACGGTACAGGAGTCACCTGAACAATTTCATATTCAGAAGCACAAAAATGCACATTTTTTCCCAGCAACAGTATTTCCTATAGGCTTCAACAGAGAGGTCTTGCAAATCTCTGCTGCCCCATTAAGCAATGGGTCCACACTACGCTGAAGAGTTGGCTCCATGCAGAAGCCCAGAGAGACACTCCTGAAGCTGTTTTCCAGCCACTCAGAAGGCACTTGACAAACTATATTGATAATTGAATCTATTTATAGAATCCAATGTCCAAATATATCACACAAATGAACGCATCATTCATCTTTATTGCTGCCTCAGGAGAAGCCACTGCTGCTCCATTACAGCCAACGGTGGAAATCAGGGTTTTGCCTCAAGCTTTTAGATACATAATCAGAGCTGGAAACACAGGCCCAAACCCTCTGACATGAGGCCATCTCCCATTTCCTAGACTGAGTTTGTTTTTCTGAGCCCAAGTTTGCAAGAAGTTCCTTCATTTCAGACAGCAGTGAGCACAGGCTCCTGTGTGGAATGTGGGACCATGAGATCCAGCCCAGCTGGCTCCCGAGAGCTACCATGAAGGATCAAGAGCTGCCAAAGAGGAGCTCCCCACACCACCCCAGCACCTCTGTGTGCACAGGCCAGTTCTCAGGGGGGAGTCTCCTGCACAGAACACAAACCCAAGGGACAGGTTTAATGCACCTGTTTCCACGTATGAGCCTGCCACTCCCTGTTCCTGTCCTACAGCGTTCCTTATCAACCCATAATCCTTCAGAAAGGGCTTAATTTTGCAAGAGACCATCGAGTGGAGTTTTGAGTTCATCTACACTCAAATTAGGGGGTAGTCTTCTCTGGGGGAGAGTGTCTCTCCTGGCTGGACAGCAGGAAAAGCCTGGAGCACCCAACCCAACTTCTGCTGCTTCAGCATCTCCCCTATCTGGTGAAGGAAGAACTTTGACGGTTCACCTGTGGTACCTGTTCAACCCCCTCAAAGTGAAGCAGTGATGCTGCTCCACGGCTTGTTTCAGAAGGAGCCTGAGCAAGAACTTGGGCAAACCTTCAGTAGCTGAAGCAGCTCCAAAAGAGCTGGAAAGGGACTTTTGACAAGGGCCTGGAGGGACAGGACAAGGCAGAATGGCTTCCCACTGCCAGAGGGCAGGGTTAGATGGGATATTGAAAAGAAATTCTCCCCTGTGAGTATGGTGAAGCCTGGCACAGGGTGCCCAGAGCAGCTGTGGCTGCCCCTGGATCCCTGGCAGTGTCCAAGGCCAGGTTGGATGGGGCTTGGAGCAACCTGGTCTAGTTGAAGGTGTCCTTGCCCATGGCAGAGAGTGGAACAAGATGAGCTTTAAGGTCCCTCCCAACCCAACCCATTCCAAGATTCCATGATAATGGGATAACAACAGCACCAGGGAAGTGTGTGACTCAGTTACATTTTGGAAAATATTTCATACTCTGGAAAGCAAATAAACAACAAACCCAACAAAAAACCCTTGGTGATCACAGGGGAGATGAAGCTGCTCTGACTCAGAAGTGCTGCAGGTTTCTCACTGTCCTGATCTTCACAAACTGGGCAGTCCCTCATGCAAAACAGGTCCCGTCATGTGGCATTTGGAGCTGTCTGCAGAGCACCCCCGGGCCTACAGCCCGGCCTGTGGGGCAGAGCCAGAGCGGCACGGGAAGAGTCACTTCTCATTATTTTCTTTTAAACAGTGCCCAGCTCCTGCGTCAGGAGCAGTCACTGAAACGCCACTCCGTGTGTCGCACAACCCCACTGCAAACGGGCAGAGGGAAGTGAGCAGAGCGGGAGCCCGAGGGGTGCCGAGCAGCTCCCCTCTGTCACACAGCCAGGCCGGGTCCCCTCCGCCCAGGGGGAGTCACTGACACGGGCGGGTGACACACACCAGGAGTGACGTGAACCCTGTCACTCCTCCAGCAGCGCATGGCTCAGGACCACCGTGAGCTCCAACTGTGCCGAAAAATTAGTTCTTTGGCCCAAGCCAACACAATTTTGTGATTATTGAACAAAACACCCTGCAATGGCCCAGAGAGTAGGAAGTAAGGCTCTGAGTGAGCATTTGGCCAATGAACTTCCAGGGCACAATCTGAAGCAGCACTTCCAGAGCACTGGGGAATCCAAAGGAGCGAGTGCTGCTCCAGATTGAGCACTGGAAATCGCTGGGAACGCAGCGCAGCTGAGAGCCCCGGGCCAGGGGAATGTGCTCTCCCTGCATGGCTGCCACCGCTCTCCTGCCGCACTAATCTCGTTTCTGCACTTTGTCACAATTCCAGAGCTGGAGATTATCTTTAATTTTGTGGTAATTACCACAAGCCGCTTTCATTCCCAGCTTTTAAGTGTCTGCTGCTGTACACGTACCAAATGTGGAATCGACGCCAACCACCTGCACAAAGGAAAGGTATCGGAGGCAAGGAACCGCAGGTCTCTGGGAGAAATGACGCTTGATGTGGGTAAGAGCAACCCCAGCAAAACTTCCCTCTGCCTCCACCAGTAATAAAAAGTAGTCAGCTTTATAAAATCAACTTGTCTAGTCAGAAAATGTAAAAAATCTTCCACTGGCTCCTCTCTGCATGGCACACGGCTGTGCTCAGCTCAAACAAGCTGACAGATGGCCTGGCAAAATCTGATTTAACTCCAGCTCCGGGGGTTATAGAGCCACGAGGCAGCACTGGGGTTTGCGGGAGTGGGAGCACTGCTGCGGGAAGTTTCGACACTTAACAAGCTAATTGAAATGATTCTTATCCGATTTGGTGTGGCTTACGAGGCTGTGCTCAAAAATGTGATGAGTGGCTCTGGAAGGAAAACCCTGAGATGAAACCCCAACTTTCTGCCCTGCCTCCAGTCTGTGCCTGGGCTCTGCCAGGCACTTCATGCATGCTTGACCTGCTGCCTTCAGTTCTGTTCTCATCTGTGCATGGCTTTGAGTGACCCTGTCCCAATGCTTGGGCTTCTACAGAAGTGAAATAAACACTTCAGTTGTGGCATTCAGCAATTCCCGTATCAGACTTAAATTGTGTTTTTTTCCATATTCACAGTCACATCAGCCATCTCCACCACTAAGCTGACACCCTACAGGACAGGCAGGAATTTCCTCCTGGAAAGCCTCTGCACAGGAAAGGGCTTAAGTTTCAGCTCTACCAGTCAGAGGAGCAAAACCCCCACAAGGTGAGGGTGGTGAGGCCCTGGCACTGGTTACCCAGAGGAGCTGTGGCTGCCCCATCCCTGGAAGTGTCCAAGGCCAGGTTGGATGGGGCTACCTGGTCTAGTTGAAGGTATCCCTTCCACTTCCTTCAAAACCAGCTGAGGCAGGTTGACTTGCCAAAACCCTTCATCATCAAAACAGGCATTAGAGGCTTCTGTCCCCTGGAAAGGAATTTCTTAAAAGGTTTACAAAAATCCAGCAGAAGCCTAATTTAATATTATAGAATCCTGGAATATCCTGAGCTGGAAGGGACCCTCAGGGATCATCAGTGCAGCCCCTGGCCCTGCACAGACACCCCAACAACCCCAGACTGGGCATCCCTGAGAGCGCTGTCCAAACGCTCCTGCAGCTCTGGCAGCCTCGGGGCCGGGCCCATTCCCTGGGGAGCCTGGGCAGTGCCCACATGATCTAATAACTAAGCTTTCTTTATAAGACAGGTCTATACACAAAGACATATATTTATAAATTGTAAGTATTTGATGCTTTATGGTGCCCTAGAGAAGTCAAAAGAAATCTGAATAGCCAGTGGACTCCTTTCTCTGATCAGAACTGCTGCTGCATCTTTACTAAAAGCTTCACTTTACCTAAGGGTTTATAAGGATATACAATGTGACTGGAACTAAAAATACATGAAAATATAAATGCCACGTAAGCTCCTTGGCTGGAGGCTGCAACAGCATGACTCCCCCAGAAATCCAGCACGCCAGGGACCTGCAGTTTGCCACTCACTCCCAGCCTGCTCTAGTGGAAGGTGTCCCTGCCCATGGCAGGGGGATGGAACTGGATGAGCTTTAAGGTCCGTTTCAACCCAAACCATTCTGGGATTCTATGAAATGCTGACAAGTTACACACACCCCAAAGGAGTGTGTGAGTCTCATTTTTCAATTTCTCCATTGAGAACAAGACAATGTGACACACCTGAACAGCCCATTTGGACATTAAAGGGATGTGGAGACTGTGACCAGGACACTACAATTCCCTGTTCCATCAGACCCCTAACACAGACTCACTCGGTCAATGCCTTACAGGCAAAGGCAGAAACAAGAACGCCAAGACAGGAGCTGTGGACGTTAAAGCCTCTACACATGTATTGCTATCGAAATACAGGCAGAAAGGATGGAAATTAAATGCATCCATCAAAAGAGACAGCTGTTACTGCCTGTAAGGGACTGCTGGTGAAAACTAATTAAAATTAAGGGGAGTTAGGGAAGGCAATTCAGCGAATCATGGAATGGGTTGGGTTGGAAGGGACCTTCAAGCTCATCTCGTTCCACCCCCTGCCAAGGGCAGGGACACATTCCACTAGCCCACTATCCTCTGAGCCCCCTCCAACCTGGCCTTGGACACTTCCAGGGATGAGGCAGCCATAGCTCCTCTGGGCACCCTGTTCCAGGGCCTGAATTTCTTCCCAATATCCCATCTAACCCTGCCCTCTGACAGTGGGAAGCCGTTCCCCTTTTTCTGTCCCTCCAGGGCCTTGTCCAAAGTCCCTCTCCAACCCTCTTGTAAGCAAGAAAACACTCCTCAACTGGGAAGCAGCCCCTAAGCCAGCGTGGCAGCCAGCTGGGCTTTCTGAGGAGCCAGCAGAAGCATCAGGCTGTGTCTCAAGGCACAGGCAACAGCAGTCCCTGAATTTCTTCTCGCACTCCACACGTGGGGCTCCAGCTCCCAGCACACAGGGCAGCAGCACAGGGCAGTCCTGGGAGGGACATCACAGGGAGCAGGAGCTGGCTTAGCAACCCCCCAAAGAAGGCAGCTGAGTACAACCTGCCCTTCCCAAGCACCTGTTTCCGATCATTAAACATACTTTCTTCCCATTTGGTTTGGATGAGAAACATCAAGTAAGGCACAATATTAAATTAAAAATTTGTTTTTTTCCCCCCTTAAGCGTGCCATCTCTTGGCAGAAAGATCTGTAGCTGTTCTGCACCCTGGGCATGGATCACTGCTCCTGCCATCCAAGACCTTGGAGAAATAATACAGAAATAAAGCAATCTGAGATAAATTCTGCTTGTTATGTAGAACCTACATAAAGCTTTACCACCTAAATATATCTGTTTTTCCCTGGACACTGCCTGACTGACTGACTTTAGGAATCATCCACACAAAACTGGTGCTGGTCAAACCCAGTTGACCCTCTCTACCAGCTGGTTTACCCCATTATTCATTCCAGTGCTCAGGCAAGGCTGGCTCCATCCCTACGGGCAAGCATACAGGGGGAGGAGAGACCCGGCTCTGATGTGCCTACAGCACAGGTAGCTCAACATTCCTCGGGACACTTTAGCCAGCATCCAAAGTCCAGCAGCTATATGCAGCAGAAATGCTGGAAGCACCGGGCAGTGTCCAAACTGGGCTACCAGGAGCACCCAGAGATAAATAATCCTGTTTAATCCCACCTAAGCCACCCTGACCTCCCCCCGTCCCCTGCTCCTTCTCATCACCCACACAGGCTCTGTGCCTTGTCTGAAGCCCACAGGAGCCACCTTCACATAAAATGACATTTGCACATCAGGATCTGCTGCCCCAGCTCCATGTGCTACACTCTTCCCATGGCCTTTGTCTTGTTTATCTCAGCAGAAATGCTGGGGATGGGAACAGCAAGGCTTGTACAAATAAATGGCTTGTACAAATGAAGGGAAGGAGTTTAATGTACAGGCTGGGCAGGCCGGGCCTCGGGGCACTGCTGGGGCACCTGCTGAGAGCAGTGACACGGCTGACCCCTCCTTTCCACCCCGGGCATGGACATGCTCTTCCATTAAGTGGAGACAGACAGGCGTAGGGAGCCCCAGTCCTGTCCCAGCCACCCCCTCAGGTTTCTGATCCCCGAACTCCAGAAGCTGCTCCTCTGCCAGCTCCCACGGATCAGCACTGAACCTGTATTTTACAGCCCAGCTCAGCTGATCAAAGCAAACTTCCACCTTATGGAGCATCAGCACTGCCAGGGACTGCCACAAAAGGATGTTCTGCAGTAAAGGCACCTACCAGCCTGGTTTATTTTTGGGTTTATGCAGAAACTCTTTCTGCCTCAAAAATAAATCCATTTATCCCAGCTCAAGAGGCAGGGCAGAAGCTGAAGATGCAAGCAGGGAGTTAACACATCCCTTCCTCATCGTCAGCTGCAGGTGCCACCACATCCGGGGTGCAGCATCCCGGGTGCAGCCCTCCTCGGGGAGCTGAGCCAGGACACCACCACGCTGGAACGTTTCCTTGACAACTCCCCGGAAAAGCACTCACAGCGCCAAAGCCCAATTACAGTGAGGAACGAGCAGGACAAGACCAGGGAAATGAAATTCAAAAAGAACTGATTTGTTTTCTTGTTTTGGATCAGCTGCATGTAGAAAAAGGACAATTTTGGAGTGCTGAGCCCAAAGCGTGTGACACAGCGACAAAAAGCAAACCAAAAATCTCATCAAGAGCAGCACACAATAGCTGCCACCCAGCAGCGGAACAGGCTGCAGCCGCTCGGCTCGGTAATTATGCAATCCAGTGGGATGTTCGGGCAAACATCTGCTCCATGGGAAAGGTGCAGCCTTATCTGAACACCGTGTTCCTGCTCCCTTCCACACGCCGGTCACAGGAGGATTGTGGAGTGGAAGAACACACGCTCCCCAGCACGTCCCTCGCGGGCAGTGGGGGCAGGAAGGCGAGAGGCTCCCAAGGTCAGGCACCCAGCGGTGGCATTGGAAATGCTGGTCTCTTCCCAGCTTCTGGTTTCTCTCTTTATTACAACCTGCAAATCCAATCTGCCTACCAGCACTCACAACAAAGCTTGATCAGGATTAGAGATGGCAAACATGGAGCAGGAAGTGTCACCTCTGCAGGACTGAGCCAGTTTTGCACCTGTGATGACACCCAGGCACAGAGGTGCCGCACTAAAACCACGAAGCCAATTTAGAGCAGGGCCATAAAAGGCTGAAGGACTTTGAAGCCACATTCCTCACAATCATCCAGAAGAGCCAGAGCAACATTCAGCTGCCCTTACCTTTGTCCAAGGGCAGGATAAGCTTTAAATCCCCTACTAGCAGGTTCCAACCCACCAACTCCACTCACTCGAGCATCTTCTGCCTGCCCAGAGCTGTGGTTCGGCAGCAAGAGGACACAGAACCTCCTGCTGCCTTTCTAGCTGTGTTGCAAAACCACTGGGGACCTGAATGTAGCACATGACCCCAGGCAGCCCCTGGGACTCTTTTCTGTGTGTTCAGATGGAGTTTCCAGCAGCCACAAGGTCCCCGAGAGCCGTTTGTCAAACCCAGGTCAGAGAAACACAACACAGTGAAGGAATTCACTTCCCTCCTTCATTTTCCAAGCATCTGCATCCCCCTGCCTGCAACTCCTACTGAGAAGCAGGATCCAGGACCTTTACCATGTCCTCCCTATGTGCAGGGAAGGAGGCTCACCTCCATCCTCTGATATGCTGCTCTCCCAGTGCCACTAATAAAGAGGGAGAAGTTTGACCTGACTAATTTGAGGTTACACCCTGCCTGCCACAGCCAGAACAATTGTTCTGTCCCAAATACCCAGGGTTTCCATCGTGGCACAGCTCAGGGCTTTGGCTGCTTGGGGCTTGGTGTCAGCCCATAGCACCTCCCAGCCAGGTAGGGATTAGTGTCACTGGAGCCTCTTCACTAGCCAAGCTCCTTGTGGAACTCACTGGCTCAGTGAGGATACCTGCAAGGCAGGTGCCAGGCAATGGACAGGGAACTGCTAGCTGGAAAAAGGATATAGTCACTGCGGGCAATCCCAAAATTTCTTATGCTGATAAATGCACGGGATATTGTTATTGAGAGGACAAACCCCCTTTAACTAGAGAAGGAGGATGCCTTTGCACATCAGCTTGGCTCCCTTTCCAATATTCCTTCTCTGGGTATCCTGCAAAGGATCTCAGCCTGCCTGGGGGGAGCACTGGTAATGCAAAAATCGTTCCAGCTGCTTGCAGGAGGAGCATAGCAGATACCAAGAGGGTTGGAATGCAGGCTGCATGAGACAGTGACAAAATATCCCCCCTACTTTATCTCTCAGCCCTGTCTCACAGAGGGTTTTGCATCTCTGATCCAGGAGGGATTGGCCAGATTATTCATAACTTCCATTATTTAAAAGTGTTTTCCTATAGGACCTACCTCAAACAAGACTGGCCCCCTTGCTCATTCACCAGCAGGAATTATTCTAATCTAACTTAGTCAGAGTATAGAAGAATGCAACCCACGAAGATATCTACCTGCCCACATTTTCCATTTTCTGACATTCTAAAAAACGTGTTGAAGTCCAGTTACTATTGTCAAAGAAGGTAAGAAAATCTACTTGAAGTTTCCCAATAACCACCTCCCACAACACCAGGACATAGAGATGTCACCACAGTCAGCACAGCTTTAAACCCATGGGATCCCAGCATCCCAATCAACAGCAGCCTCCAAAGGGAAAACAGCTCTTCTGTCTGCAGGCCACCCTTCACAAGACATCCCAAAGATGCACCTGGATTTTTAACGAGTGGGGTATTTCCTGATTTACTCTGTAGCCAAAGCTGCTCGGCTAAATCCTCTAAGATTTAATTCCACTCTGGCTAATGTCACCTGACAGAGATTTTCTGAGGGTGCTCAAGCACTGGAGACTTGAAAGGGGATTTCAGAGCAAGGTTATGTACAACATGCGTCACTGCAGATAAAGTCCTTGTACCCAGCCTGACGGGAGCAGCCAACAAACTCCTTCACCAAACACTCCCAGGTTGCCACAGGTGCTGCTGACAACACTGCAACGTAGAGCTTTGCATCCCAAAGCTGAGGACAAAGCCTGAGTGGGAAAGGAGACAAGGACTCTAACTTCTACCTGTTTCAAAAACAAACATCCAGACAAAAGCATTAGGTTGCATTTCCAGACCAGTTTTCAGAGTGTGAGTTTGTGATACAGCCCTCAAAGAGCACATCCTCTGCACAACTCAGACATGGTTTTCAAGTTGATCAGGTACCACCGAAAACACACAGTTACGAAAACATGCTCAGAAAAGCAGAGCAGTGGCACATCCCTGTTTGAGAAACCAAAGGTTTGACTTGATGATCTGGTAGGTCTTTTCCAACCTTAATTGTTCCATGATTCTATGACCTTCTAAATAAACCTGAGTTTTTGCTGGTGTAAAAAGGAGAAACCCAAGCTCTCCAGGCTGCAGATACGGCTCATCTGAGCTGGTTTCTTGGCCTCATTCAAAACTCACTCCTCCAACTCTGCTGCTTCCCATCAGCGGATCCTGTGCCTGCCTGGCAGCACCTCACCACCCTTGCTGCCTGTGCCTCTCCTGCACCACCCAGCCAGACCCCACAGCACAACAAAGTGAGGGCTGGCCAGCTCTTTGGGAGCAAACTCTGCTTAATCTATCCCAGCTACTGCAAATTCTTTCCTGCAGGTAAAGTCAGATGGATCCTGGGCTGCATCGAAAGAATTGTGGACCAGCAGGTTGAGGAAGGGGATTCTGCCTCTCTGCCCCACTCAGGTGAGACCCCACCTGCAGAGCTGCCTCCAGGTCTGGGGTCCAACACCAGCAGGATATGGAGCTGCTGGAGCAAGTCCAGAGAAGACCCTCTGCTCTGAAGCTGGGCGTGTTCCCCTGGACAAGGCTCCAAGGAGACCTCAGAGCCCCTTCCAGTGCCTAAAGGGGCTCCAAGAGAGCCAAACAGGAACTTTGGACAAGGGCTGGAGGGACAGGACAAGGGGGAATGGCTTCCCACTGCCAGAGGGCAGGGTTAGATGGGATATTGGGAAGAAATTCTTGGCTCTGAGGGTGGTGAGGCCCTGGCACAGGTTGCCCACAGAAGCTGTGGCTGTCCCAACCCCAGAAGTGTTCAAGCCTAGGTTGGATCAGGCTTGGAGTAACCTGGTCTAGTGGAAGGTGTTCCTGCCCACGGCAGGGAGTGGAACAAGATGAGCACCAAGGTCCCTTCCAACCCAAACTATTCTGTGATTCCATGATCCCTCCCTCCCTGGACATGCCAACACCTCCTCTCTTCCCCAGACTGAGGGGGCTGGTACCCAGGAGGGGTCCTGAGCCTCCACTCTTCTCCCCAGCTGGGGCTCTGTGAGCAAATATCTATCCCCTAGAGCTGCAGTGGCTCTGGACAGACAGGTCCCTGTGCTGTCAGACTCAGGAATGATCTCCAGGTCAAAAGCTACTGACACAAGGTGTGGGGAGTTGGAGGTTAAGAACAAATTTACATTATTGCTCATTACCATGTTCTTTTCTCACTGGCCTTGCTAAGACCTTCTGCTCTTTGCAACTCAAGTGTTTTGGTCGGGTGCTCCTGCACTGCTCTCACAAAGGCACCTGAACAGATGGAAGAAAACAAGCCACAGCAGAACAAGCTCAAAAGATGGAGTGTGCTGCCAAAAATCGTAACTCAAAGTTTCAGCAAGAAGTCTCTCCTCTCCCTGGGATCCTGGCTGTAGCATGGCAGCTAGTGACTCAGCTAGCAGCTGAAAAGAAGGTACCTAGAAAACAATGACATTAAAAAAAGTACTTCTAGAGCTCTTACTAGGAAATTCAAACAGGTGAGACACACAAAGAGGGCACAAAGAGATAACCTGGTGCCCATGCTGGGCTACAGGATCATCTCAGCTGCGCTACACAAGTGATCAGTGACAGCCTCCTCCGGTGCAGGCAGCCACGAGCTGAAGCACAGGCTGATTCTGGCACAGACCTGCAGCCTGCTCCAAGCTGGGGCAGGAAAGCAGCTTCTCCAGCCTGGCCTGGAGGACTTAGAGGCTGAGCCAGGCACTTATTACTTCTATTTAACCAAGCGCAGCAATGCCCATTTATTTACTCATTTGGGAAACCAGATCTCCAGACTCTGCACAGGTATGTGCCCAAACAAAGATGCAAAAGAAGAAATAGCAAAATCCAAAAGAGCACTCAGGCTCCCAGGGTGCTGCTCAGGAAGAACTGAGGCTGTTGCTGAGCTTGTTCTCCCAAACTCCCGCGGGCCCCCAGGTGCTGAGGACCCTGCAGATTCCTGGCATTGTTTTCCCCGAGGCTGAGCACACACTTGTACCCAGCACAGCCACAAACTCCTCTGGGAGCAGCACCAGTTGGGCTGAGCTTGCATGGGGCAAGAGATGTGCCTCACCCTTGGTATTCCTGCACTTGCACAGGACAGAAGAGTGGTCAAGGTCTCTCTGAAGTGATTTCTAGGATGTGTCTGATAGAAGACTCTTAATAGGTAAAGACAACAAGTTACCTTGGAGTTGAATCCCAGCCAGCTGGGTCAGCTCTCTTCCCAGCTTTCCAGAGCCTCCAGATCTTGGGCTGTGGGTTTCAGAGCAGCTCTTCTCCAGTGAGGGAGTGGAGGAAAGGCATGCCTTGAACAGAGAGAACTACAACTAAAGAATATCGGGCTCCAAACACAAGTGTCCACCTCAGGAAGACCCCAGTCTGGCTGCCCACACAGCTCATAAATGTGCATTGGCATCACTTTGTAAGCTCCAGATGCAACTGGGAACAACTTCTGGTCTCCCAGGTTCTAAAACAGAGCCCTGAACTATGAAAAACTTGTGCCCTTCTCAGGGCTTTACTCAGCATCTGCCCAACACAAGGAAGAACTTGGGATGTCATATGAATCATAGAATCACTGAGGTTGGAAAAGACCTCCAAGATCATCAAGCCCAATCTTTGAAGCTCATCATGCTCACTAAACCATACAGCAAGGTGCCATTTCTACTTGTTTTTTGAACACTTCCAGGGATGGTGTCTCCACTGCTGTCCTGGGTAGCCTGTTTTGAGGCCTGACCACTCTTTTAGGGAAGAAATTTTCCCAGTGTCCAACCTGAACCTCCCCTGGGCCACCTTGCAGCCTCTTCCTCTTTCCTGTCCCTGTTCCCTGGGAGCAGAGCCCGACCCCCCCGGCTGCCCCCTCCTGACAGGGACTTGTGCAGAGCCACAAGGTCCCCCCTGAGCCTCCTTTGCTCCAGGCTGAGCCCCTTTCCCAGCTCCCTCAGCCGCTCCTGGTGCTCCAGCCCCTTCCCCATCTCTGTTCCCTTCTCTGGACATGCTCCAGCCCCTCGATGTCTTTCTTGTCGTGAGGGGTCCAGAACTGACCCCAGGATTTGAGGAGGGGCCTCAGCAGTGCCCAGCACAGGGGACAGGCACTGCCCTGGTCCTGCTGGCCACATAACTCAAGCCAGCAGCATGGAGTGAACTTCAGCTTAGCATTTCTGAGCTACACAGAAGAACCTCATGAGTTTTTTAACACTGTTTACTAAGACTTCAATAAAACAAGAAATGAATTTGTTCCCCTGAACCAGAACACTACAAGTTTGGATCAACCAAACACACACTGCCACTGACCTGCAAAACAGGGGGGAACAGCACAATCTGCTCCCATGTTTGGACAGAAACAGAAGCCACAGCCAGGCACGCTGACATCAAATATTCCCTCAGAAAAGCATCTCCAGGAGGACAACCCAGCTGTGTGCTCAGGCTTCTCCTCCCAACCACCAGCTTTCTGGTTTATGGTGGTGGTTGGGGGGGAGGCAGGAAGAGACAGAGGTGTGTGGTGATGCTGGCCAACACTCACACAACACTTCTCAGTGAGGAATGAAGGATACCACTGGCAGTCTCATGGCTTAAGGTCTTACATTTCCTGGCTCCCAATCCAGTAGTGTTCTTCCAAACCAGATGGCTTAAGCCTACAGCTCTGTCCCCACCAAGCAGTGGGGCTCCCCAGCCACACCAAGGAAGCCAAGCAGGTTTGAGCGGGGGAGTTCTTTTCACAAAGCACAGCAGAAGGGCAGCTGGAAGGCTCAGAGCAGCTGGGAGCTGAAGGCTGTCCGTGGGAAGAGGAGAAGGCAGGTGTGATGAAGCAGAACCATCCTGCAGGTACTGCGGCCCCTTTTAAGGATGGGCCTGACCAAGCTCTGCTGTTTTGGATGGGGCTTCTTGGCTTCCTCTTCACCAAAATGGGTGCATTGGTTTTGCCAGAACTTAAAGGCGAGTCAAAAGGCAAAGGAGGTTTGGAGACTGTTTTCTTGTTGAGTCAAAAGCAGGAGCTCTAACAGAAAACATGAAGTACCAGGCAGCACTTGCTACTTCTGCCTGCAACACACTCCTTTTTCCTTTAGATGAGCAGCTGCCATTCAGACACATCCCTCCCTCCCACAGGTCTTGAATTAAGTTATTTTTCACCCCACCTCACCCTTACAGATTAAGTTTTTACCCCACTTCACAGCAAAACTTGCATTTAAATTTCATTTCTTCAGCTGCTGTAAAAACCCACTTTGTTTCTCTAGGTTACAGTTTGCTCTTCATGCTGGGCACTTCTAGCCTCCTTGCACTCCCAGTTTTCAGTTTAGAAAAGATTAAAAATAAATCCAATCTTTGTGTTTTAAAACCTGGGAGTTCAGGAAGCCACAGTACCTCTCTAAGATTCTTATAAACCTTAAATCTCATCTCCTGTGGAAGTTTGTGCATTGCCATCCCATCCATACAAAACCAGAGCCTGCACATATTAAACCAAGTTCCTCCCAAACTGCCACGTTTCTCATTTTCTTTAATAAGCATTTTCTGGCATTATCAGTCCAGAAGCCACTTGCTCAAAAGAGTGTCCCAGATAGTTAATCCACCAGTGACTCCTGCCCAATACTGAAATGAAAACAAACATCCAGCCCTCTGAGACTACACAGGAGAAAGATTATGTCAGCAGTTCTATACCATCAAAATTAATTTAAGCCTGAAGAGATGCTGGGCCGAAAAGAAGTATCTTGGAATTAAAAAAACCCATATGCATATCAATCAGTGTGAGACTGCAGCCTCCCCTTGAGTTCTGGAGGCAGTTTGGGCACCACAAGATCAGAAGAGTCCAAAGCTGTTGGAGAGTGTCCAAAGGAGGGACACGGAGCTGGGGAAGGCTCTGAGGAGCGGCTGAGGGCACTTGGCTCGTTCAGCTGCAGCAGAGGAGACTGAGGGGAGGCTCCTGGGGGCTGCAGCTCCTCCCGAGGGGAGGCGGAGGGGCAGGGGCTGAGCTCTGCTCTGGGACAGGGACAGGAGCCCAGGGAACGGCTGGAGCTGGGTCAGGGCTGGGCATGGAACTCAGGGAAAGGTTCTTCCCCCCGAGGCTGCTGGGCACTGCCCAGGCTCCCCAGGGAATGGGCCCGGCCCCGAGGCTGCCAGAGCTGCAGGAGCATTTGGACAGCGCTCTCGGGGATGCCCAGGCTGGGGTTGTTGGGGTGTCTGTGCAGGGCCAGGGCTAGATCAATGATCCCCTGGGATCCAACTCAGGGTATTCCAGGAATCTATGAAAAGCTACAAAATGCAACACAATATCCACCTCCTGAAAAACTTCATTGTCTTGTAATGTAAGTCAGAATTACAGGGGAAAACACATTACATTAAGCAAAGGCAATTGTTAACCTTCCAGATTTCACCTCTTATCACTGAACAAACAGTCCTTACCAACCACAAAACCCACCCCATAACATGTGCTATTTAAACCCCCAAATAATCCCCACCTGTTAGGCAAGAGTGAAACCCAAGGCCTTATTTCTGAATTCTACCTCAGCAAGTGTCTGTAACTGAGCATGTCATTAACAATGACAAGCACAGCTTTGAGACTTCAGCTTCATTTTCTGCTCTCTCTATTCCAGCTTCGAAGTCAGGGACTATTTTACATCTCTACAGTTTGCATTTCTGCCAGTAAATGCTCTGCGTTTTGTACACTGCCCCCGTCAACACACAGCCAGCCAGATGGAGAGAGAGGCACACAACACGTACAGAGAGGAGGAAAACTGTCATTTTGCAGATGACACCCAGTTAAAAGTGACATTTAAAGAGAAGACAAGTGGTTTCAGGTATTACATCTGCCCTCTCGGCTGCATGTGTGACTGAGCACACCACCCCTTCATCCTGGCACAGGGATGCAGAACCAGCTACACTGACAGAAACTGTGGAATCAAGAATGCAGAGAGACAACCAAGCTCCACATCAGCATCCAAGTGGAGTGACTGTGACTGCTGAAGTACCATCAGCACATTCAGGGAAGGAGCACTCAGCCAAAGGAGGATTTTAGCCAGCTCCCTCCCTTTGAAAAATGCAATAGTGGACAATTTTATACTGAAAAATCCACAAAATCTGGTCCATCACATGTGCAGAGAAACTACAGAAAGAGAAACTACTCAGGATCTTTGTCTTCAGCTGCTGCATCTTGCTCAAAGCAGAGGCTTTGGCAATATTTCCTTGTGTCTTAGCCCAGGTCACAGAACGTGCCAAACATGACACGGCAGCACAAAGACGGCCAGATCTGCCCTGATTTCTTAGAGCAGTTAACGAAGTCCACCACTTTTGCCTTGCAGAGGACTCTTCCCTCTCCACCCATTAACCCACATGGCAAACACCATCGGTGTCACAAAGCCAGGGTGAGCTCCAGTTCCCAGCCCTACACTGGGAAGAGAGCTGCACATCCTATGGGAAGACCCAACCAGTGGCCATGGCAGGCTCCAGCTCATCACCTTCATTTTACTTTGTACAATGCACACGTGTGTTTCTAGGCCTTATGCCAAGCCTGAAGGTTTTTCTTGAATCCCTCAGTTTTTCAGGACCTCAAGTAAAATCAATGGACACCAGAGGTGACAACTGACTGAAGTTGGGCTGCGCCTCTGTAGGATCCGCTTTGGACAAAGTGGTAACAGAACCGAGCAGGCTCCAAGGGCAGACACCAGCCATGTCCCATCTCAGCTGTTGGGACTCCCAAGATTTTATCAGCTGTGTTGACAAAGCAGGATACACCACTGTTGGTAGCTGAGGTCACCTGAACTCTGCCAGAGTTCACAAGTGTTTGGACAATGCTCTCAGGCATGGTAGGATTCCTGGGGGTCTCCTGTGCAGGGCCATGAGCTGGACTCAATGATCCTTTTGGGTCCCTTCCAACCCAGGAGTTCTATGACTCTATGGTTTCCAGCACTGCGGTCTGCTGGGAGCCTCACAGGACTTAGGAGATGAGCCTTGAGCTTTGAAAGGACTTCACAAAAACCTCTCAAAACTTGCCAATTACATAAAAATACTCAAGTGCTCTGAACGCTTTGTGAGCTGTATCAACGCACCAACCCAAATAGCTCCCACTCAAGTTGCTCAGATTGGTGCCAAGTGGCCTGAATTACCTGAGCTCAGACAGCCCTGAATGAGATGAAAATCCATACACAGCTGTTCTGAGCCAACTCCATCACTGGAGGGCTGACAGGACCAGCACTGAACAGCGTCTGAAGCAGTGCTGTGACTGTACTGCTGCCCAACTACAACTGGAGAAAAACCAGGTAAATTCCTAGAGCTCAGGAGGATGCTGTTGACTTGCCCTTTAAACAGAATCACAGTTCGATCTACAAATCAGGAATTCCACCCCAAAAAATGATTGAAATAATTGAATTAAATCACTTTGAAGTCATTCATCTCTTGCACAGAAACAAGACTGTTCTGCCATACTGTTGGAGAGCTATATCTGATTTTTTTGGTAGGTAATAAACAGGTGGAAAAGCCTCCCAAGGTCACAGGATGCTCCCCAGGTCGACAGCAGCAAGATGAAGGTGGTCCCCCCTCATCATCACCCTGCAGCACACGTGGCCGGGATGTTCTCCCATCCCGCAGGAAAGGGAGGAGGGAGAGCAGATTAAGGTGACCTACATTACCCCTGCTTTAAATACACAGGAGAATTGCTTTTATTCTGCCTACCTCATTCCTCCCTGGCCTTCCTGTCCCACCTAGGGTTGGCAAGACCCCTCTGCCCAGGTGGGGTATGCAGGTGGGGTGAATCCAGCCTTAACCAGGGAAGCAGAAAGCAAGTTTGGGCATCCAGCTTGAATTCCCAAGAGACTACTTGGCAAACAATGCTCTTTCAAATGGAGATGACAGATGTTTCTGTGTCAGTCCTCAATTCCATCAGGTTGCACTTCACAGGTCTCAGTGGTTGCCTCAGCCACGGGAAATCTGGACCTTCACTTACTCGGGGTGACAGAATATAAAGCAGCAACTGAGAACAGCAAACTCCAAGGGAAAGAAAAGTCTAACTAGCAATTTAAACAACATCTTGTCAGGCAGAAAATGAGCAGGCAAAACAATCTTGACTAATTCTACTCTTGCAGAAGCACAACATGGTCACCAGCACAGTCTGACACATCCAAGATGCCCATTTTGAAGGGCAGCATCCTGATGTGCCCGAAGTTTGGGTCACGTTAAGGACAGGCTTCCAACACCAGCCCTGCTAAATGACTGTGAACCCAGGCCCCTGGCCCCAAAAGCAGCAGAACTCTTCTCCTACGGAAAAAACATGAAACAGCTGGGGAATTACTCTGATTTACTAAATTCAGTGAAGGAGTAGAGACCCGACTGGCTCCCAGCCCAGTACTCCCTTCCTCTGGTGAGCTGCATTTCCTCCAGGAGATGGCTGAGGTCAAAGTGCTCCCAGATCTTCTGGAAAAGAAATTAGGAGGTGTCTGCCATGGTACAGTAATGCAGACAAGTTGAATGTGAAGAGTCAGCAGTTTGACAGAGCTTTGTCCAAAAAAGCATTACCGAGTTTAAATGAAGAGTTAACAGCTGCTGTGCCTAAATGGGCCCTCAGAGCATGAAAACTCATTCTGCAGGAGCCACCAAGACCCATGCAAGAGCTCCCACAGGAGAGCAGAAGCAGGAAAGCTCTAACAGCGGCAGCTGGAGCACCTGGCAGAAGCTGAACCAAACCTCATTCCCCTGCATGGCTGGGAGAGGTGGAACATTATGCAGTAAAGTGAAAAGCAGCATTTGAGCTCTGTGGAGTCTGACCAGTCTGACCGAGCTCCCCACCAGCCACGGCGCCAGTGGCAGCATCCCAGCAGCGCTGCTGTGTTTTAATGACCACAAACAAGGCAAAGCTGCCCTCGTCTTGTAATCCATTAATTCCTCCCAGTTCAGGAGACTGGGCTATTTCACCCAGAACAAAGACAGGAGCTGCTGCCTGTGCTGTTCCCATGCTCAGCTAATCTCCAGGCCCTTTCAGTCATGGACATGGATCTGCCCGGGCTGGTCTTGTGACAAACCCTGGGCCATGACCTGGTTCCCTTTCTTGGATCAAGGAGTGCCTTGGGCAGCAGGAGCAGCTACAGTTGTGCTCCTGGAATGTGCACCCTTGCCTTTCAAGCACTCCTCATGCAACAGGCAGGTCTTCAACGATGAAGGCAAACAGCTCGTTTACAACTTCTCTTTTCTGCCAGGAAGTCTGTCCCACCCTCTCTAGTAGCAATTTCTGCAAAGAGAACATGCAGATTCTGCTGATTACAGAGGAGATGAGGACTGGGCCCCCTTAACGAATCTGCAAAGCATTTACACTCCTCACACTGAATGCAAACCACACAGGCAGTGGTTGGACACAGCGAAGTTTTGTTTCCTGCAACTCCAGATCAAAAGTCGAGCAGTTATCCAGAGGGACAGCACTTCTTGTGGGCATCTGCCAGAGGTGCCACTGTAAAGAACATGCCAGCTTCATGCTATAAAAGAACACTGCTCTTCTTCACATGTGGCTTAGTCCAGCCTGCTTCTGTGTTACAGTAAATATTTAAGAGAACCCTTCACACCACACACTGGCTCCCTAGTTGTACACATCTGTGTTTTTTTTCAATTGAGTTGGGAAAGAGCAGTAGGCTTGCTGTAGCTGAAAGCTTGCAGCTTTCAAAGAAAGCTGGAAGAGAAGCAAAGGGACTCGCAGCCTCTCCCCAGAGCTGTGAGACAAAAACACATCATGGTAAGTGGTGACCAGTGGCATGGGCAGGGCTGGGAACACTGGGGCAACCCAGCACATTGCCAGCTTTAGACTTCCTCCCCACCACAGCATGTCCTCTGACTCAGCCTGGTAATTCACCACAAGCCAGTGCCAAAACCCACACGTAAGCTGGGGAAGCCACAAGAACACACCATGGAGGACGATGACACTTAATTAGGGGTTGACAGCATTTTCTGCTAAATATGTGGATGAGGAAACAAAGTAACAGAAAAGCTGCTCTAATCACTTTTAGCTTTTTAATTACAAAAATGCTTTCCAGAAAGTCTGGAGGTTAACCCAGCTATTGGCATCACTGAAAAAGTCAAACAAACAAGTGCCAGGCTGCTTAGAAACTAAGTATTTCAAAGACCTACCTAAGAAGGAAAAGCCCTAACATCACCTTATGATCACTGGCTTGTGCAGGGCTCTTGGAGAAGCCAGGCTCCTGTCTAGGGACTCAGTCTGCCTGTTCTCCCCAGAAGAGGAGGAGAGCCTGGCACAGCCAGCAGCTGGCTTTCCCTTTGGCACATCCTCCCCAGGCAGGCAGGTGAGCAATGCTGGGCTCTGCTGAGGTTTGTGCTGATGGGGATCAAGACCAAACCCACTTCACACAGGCCACAAGTTTGGTTTTTTACACGAGCCTCTTCTTTCTTATGCTTTTGTTTTATTTCAGCATTGAACAACCTTTGGCTTCCAGGCCCTTGCAGTGCCTTGATTTCCCTCTCTGCTGTGCTCATGTCTTTTCCTGGCTGTGAGTGCATTCCCGTGGTGGAACAGCCGGCAGTGGGGGCTCAGCACGGCGCGTGTCCTCATCCCAGCATTAGAGGAAAACACAAGCGGCTGCACAGGCAGCCTCAGCCAGCAGCAAACACCCAGACCTTGCCTGGCCAGGAATTCTGCTTTGCCAAAGACCTACAGAACACAACAGGACTTTTCTCCTTTGAGTTCCTGCACTCACCATGGATTTAGAAAAGGTGAAATACCACAGCGGTGTGTCTATCTATCTAACAGTAAGTACTTACAGGGAACCCACACCAAACAACTAGGGCTTTGCACCTGCACAATGCTTAAAAATAGCTTCTGCCTGGCCCCACAGACATGATCAGACAATCGATGTGACTAAAAAATTACGTTATTGGGCACACTCATGAGGTGACCCAGCTTGTAGGCCTGGGAGATGGGTGAAGGACAGCAACACTGTCACTGGGTTATTAAACAAATCAAAATGGACTATTAGAGATCTTGGTTAGAGACTTAGAATGACTTAACGGGAAAGGAAGCACCCCACCTTGGCACCTGCTGTTCTGCCACTATTTATGAGTTTCAAGGCCAATCTGGATGGGGCTTGAAGCACCCTCTGGTCTGGTGGAAGGTGTCCGTGCCCATAGCAGAGGACTGGAGTGAGATGGTCCCTTCCCACCCAAACCATTCTTTGATCCCGTGATTCAAACATTCTGAGTCACTTCTCTCCCAACATAAGCATCCCGGAAAAAAGGAGGTGCCAAGGCCTCTGTGTTAAACCAGAGAGTGTTTCCCAAAACTGGCAGCCTGCTCCAATACCTGCTGCCCCCACTGTCTTCCCTGGGACCCAGGGGAAATCTGTGAGGGTGCACCCATGGGATCACACCATCTGGGGAAGGCAGGACCTGCTTTGGTTCCTACTTTCCTGCAGCCAGGATGCCAGAGGGAGCATCTCCTGCTAGCGACATGGGCAGCAGCTCCCTCCCCATGCTGCAGATGGGAGCATTGAGTGTTCACTTCCACCTAAACAAAGCCAACCCTCCTTGCACCGGGATCAGCAAACGTTTCCCCCTCCCACTCCACTTCTGACATTCCCCAGTGCAGTGCAAAAGGTGCAGTGGTTTCTGCTTTTTGAGTCACAAGTTACTGACCCCCACGTAACACCTGCAGTTCCCATATACACAGATGAACTGATCTCATACCAGTAGGTCCCAGCAAGCACGTGGTACCGCATCCATGTCGGAAGTGAGGCACCTGCCAGGCCTCTAGAGACTAATCATGGTACATGGGACTATCCTTGGCAGCCCAAAAGGATGGATGGGAATAATCAAACATTGACAAAGCTGAAGCAGCAAGTGACGAGAAGGGCTCTCAAGTCTTTGCCAGGGTATCACACAGCCATGGCAGGGGTGTTTCTGGAGTCAACTGGTGCTAACTGAAAGATGTGTCCATGAAGGAAGAGAGTGCTGTAATTCCTGCAGCTGCTTTTCAGGCTATAACCACCTGATATGGGAAAACCATATTTATTAAGATTGTGCATCTGGCAAGAGCCCATAATGGTCATGTCAGTGAATCACTTCAATAATAGTTCCCAAATTATACACTGTTCATACTGAATCCACTCAGGTCATTCCCTGAGGAGCTCTTCCAGAGAGGCCCATGCACCTCCCAAGCGGGATGAGGCAGTGGCAGCTCTGCCAGCCTCAGTCCCAGCAGTGGTGGAATGGGCTGTTATATACAGGTCAATGCCAAATGCTGGTTAATGAAAACGAGACTAATCATCCCCCGTCCTGTGTGTTTTTGGGGACTTGTTCTCCAGCCTGCCCTGACACCAACACAGGCGGGCTCAGCATCCTTTGGGCAGTGCCCACATCTGCCTGCTGTCCACACTGCCCTTCCCAGCTCGCAGGCTCCATCATCCCAGCTTCCCTGTGTGCTTCCAGCTGATTCATATCTTAAAGAACAATTAATTTGCCAGAGCAGCCTGAATTCTATTTTCATTGCCTTCCTCCTTCCCTGCAGCTGAGCTGTGACTTATTGACTGTGAAGTAACTGCAGGGTCTTTAAGAGTTCAAGGCACGGGGTGTTTTTCTGCCTGTTCCTGCCTGGCTGACTCCCTCTGTAATCATCCTCGCCAGCACCATTTCACGGCACAGAGGCATGTGACATCCAACTAAGCTGTGAACCATAATCATGCTGGGGATGATGTTTACATTTGATTTTTCCTCAAGCTGATAAGCTCTCTTCAATTTCCCCTCTCCATCACGTTGGTATGAATTGAACTGCTTATGCCCCACAGGGTGGAATTCTTCTCTTATCTCTAATCTGCTCACTGAAAAAATTGCTTTCAGCAACCCTTCAAAAGTCACTTCAAAGTTATCACTGCTAAGAGGGACGAGCTGCAATACCGTTCCTGGGCTGTCGCAATCAACGCCCTCCCAGTGCTTTTCGGAGACAGCCACACAGGTGCCACCAGCACACAGCACACCTGGCTGGGATCTTCATTTTGCTCCTTCAGCCTGAGGTACAGAGAGACAGCTGTCCAACAAGAGTGTAAATCCTTGTTAAATCATTTCAGCTCCCTAAAGCATTAGAATCCAACCTTGAAGAACACATTGGAGGCTTCTGCTCCAGCTCTAGACCATAAGTGATTGGCAGACTGCAACCTGTGTAATAGGAGACCTGACCGATGGAAATAAATCCGATGTCAACTTTACTCCCCCATTAGACTGAGAATTCCCACTTTAGAAGGGAGATGGTGGAGGCCAGTTCTGCTGTCCAACAGTTGGACAGTGCCAGTTCTTTTGTAGCAACAGCTCTCCCATAACTTGACCATCCTTGGATAAAAGGTTTCCAGATCCTGTGTCTCCAGACTGCACCTGGCTAGAGGAATGGTGATGCGCCATTTGCTTACCCAACCATCCCTGGGATGAGGGCACCCCAGCCTGAACAAGACCAGTGCTCACCTGTCACCCCTAGCACCATACCTCCCCACACCAACTCTACTCCTGCCCAGAGCTCACCGGAACCCTGGAGCAGCCCCTTACACTCCCTGCAGTCCCTCCCCAGGGCATGAGGGTACAGATTCAGGGAGAAGGCACAGCAAGTATCTGCACCCATTAGATCTTAAAACTCCCTTTTCAACTAGTTGGTCACAAAACTTTTTAAATTTTGAAGCCAAGGTCTCAGGAAGGGACTAATCGGGCCTGTGTGTTCATGAATGAACAGCCCTGCTGCTGGCAGTAAGTGAAGTTTCCTCCCTCCAAAAGTTCCCTTCAGACACTCTGTACCTTAAGTCAACCTACTGCCACGGTCTCACCGCCTTCCAGCCCTTCTCCATGCAGTTTTATTCCTGTACCAGACAAACTGGTAATTTTACTATAATTACTGAGGGCTTGGGGAGGGTCTATGCTGGCCTGACCCACAGTCTGGATTAACCCTGCCACATTGTTCAGGCAGAGCACAGCACCCAGATGGCTCCTCTCCAGCCAGGAGCCAGGCAGCAGGTTTCAGCTGCGCCGGTGATCCTTCATCAGCAGCACATGCAGAGCAGTGAGCACAAGGGGAGCAGCACGAAGCACCCGTGTAGGTGGGTCACGGGCACTTCAACACCTCCACACAGCAGCGAAGGCACACAGGCTGATATGGGGATTTGTCACCCAGTTCAGACCACAGAGCACAGTGACAACCCCAGACCCGCAGCACAGCCCACCCTGTGCAGGTGCAACTGTGCCTTCCCACAGCCCACCAAAGGCCACCTCCATCTCCCGGGGTTTGCTCTTCTCCAGCAAAAACTCATTTGCTGTTGTGCACATTGTCCCCAGCCCCCCGGGAGCTCCAGCTGCAAGTGCAGCTGAGGCCAAGCGACACAATTTGGATGCTACCCAAGTGAGGAGTAAGCAACTTGACTTGAGAAATCAAAGCATCGGTGAGATTACTGGCTCCGTTTCATCTTTTTTACTATCAGCGTAAGGTAAGACAGCCTACAGGTTCATAAACTCAGGTTTACTTGCTCACGGAAGAAGAAAAATACATGCTCCCTGCTTAAACCTTTCCTGAGCAGCAGTCTCCATAGACACTTTGCCTAGTCCTGAGCAACAACCCTCTACCCTCCCCAAAAACCAGAAAGGTGACTGAGAAATGAGAAGGACAAATGGTATTTTAATTGTTCATTGGTGTCTCTGCCCAGGGCAGAAGGGTGGAACAAGATGGGCTTTAAGGTCCCTTCCAGCCCAAACTCTTCTGTGACTCTGATCAGCAAGAGGTTCTCTCTCACTCCCTCAGCATCACCAGCCAGCCCTCCTCGTGCTGGGAGAACATTCCCAAAAAGAGGTCCAAGGGTGTGTGGGAGCATGGCAAGCAGCCTTGGGAAGTCAGGCTGCAGGCTGCCAGCCCCTGCATTTCCTTGCAGCACTGAGGAACCACAGCAGGATGGCTGGGGACAGCTTCCCTCAGCCTAAACCTCGGCACCTTACCCAAAGTTACACACTACACCCACATCCCCGGCGCGGCAGATGACATCTGCGAAACGAGCACGGCTCCCACTGTAATTAGCTGGTTCTCAGAAGATCTAATGATGCTCATTTAAAGGTCTGACGACACGGAGATCGCTGTCATCACACAGCCAAACCCATCACACAGCACCCCGGACTCGGGCAGGTGCCCGGAGCTCCGCGTCGGGCCCGCGGAGGAACGTGTCAGCCCGGCAGCAGCGGGGCTGAACATCACGAGCACGGCTCAGCCAGCAATCCTGAGGCTGTTAATGAACTAGAAATAATTAGGCAGCAGCGGAGGCGGGGGCAGGTCTACAGGCACAGCCCCATGGATCTATCCTGCCACTCAGAAACCCCAAACCTTCTGCTAATGCCGCTGCGGGGCCGGGGCTCGCTCTGGGCCCTGACAAACGGGCCCCCTCCGGCGGGAGGGACCCCGGCCGGCGGCAAAGTCCCCGCCCCCGCTGCCAGGGTCTGCCCGGCTCTCCGACCAACCCCTCCAGCCCGACCCTGTGATCTCCGGGGAGCGAACCCCGAGAGGGGACGGGGCAGGACGGCCCCGACACGGCCCTCCAGGCCCAGCCGGGGCCGGTTCCGGGGCTGGGAGCAGTCTCGGGGACGGGCAGCCTGTGCCCGGCAGGGTGGTCCGGGGGTTGCCCCTGCCCCTCGCAGCTCCGAGACTCCCGAGGGCAGAGAAGGGGAGCCCCATCCCGGTATCCCCGGTGTCCCCCGGTGTCCCGGGCCGGGGGCGAAACCATCCGGGGCCGGGGGAGAAGGGGGGAAGGGAAGCAGCAGTTGGACGGGACCACGCGGTGTCTGGGGGGGGCGCACTCCGGGGAGGGGGGGAGACTGGACCGAACCACTCCGAGAGCCCCGCGGGGGGGCCCGGCCGGGGTTACGGCTGGGGTGGAACCACTGCGAGCCGGCGGGACACGGGGACACGCCGGGGCTCGGCCGGGTGGGGACAGCCAGCGGCAGCCCCCGGTGCTCGCGGCGCGTTACCTCCTGACGCGTCCGGTCCCCCCACGCCGGCCTCCGGAGTGATGGCACCGGCACCCGCCGCGGCCGAGCCCTCCGCCTCCTCAGGCACCTCCAGCTCCATGGCGGCCGCGGGCAGGCGCAGCCCCAGGGCAAGACAGGCCCCGGACAGGCCAGCGCCCGCCGCCGCGCTCCTCCCGGGTACCGGCCGCGGCGCGGGGGACCCTGGAGCGCCGCGGACCATAGAACGCGGGTGGCGCCGCGGCCAGACACGCCCCGACCAGTGCCGGAAGCACAGCGGGGCTCTTCCGCCGGGGTTAATTGCGACGCGGTGGAGGGCTGTCGCGATAACCGGCGGGCTGTGGGATTCGACGGAGTGGGGAATAAGGGAGGCCGCAGAAACTCCCGCCGCTCCCTCACGGTGCGGCGGCCACGACATCCCCGGTGGAGGGGGAAACACCACAGGGCCGGGGGGCGAGGCCTGCGGTCACCATGGCAGCGGGGCGGGGCTCCTCGGGGCGGGGCCTGCCCGGAGTTGCTATGGCAGTGGAGGTGGGGCTCCGGGGGCGGGGAGTCTGCCGGTCGCCATGGCAGCGGGGGCGCGGCCTGCAGGTGGCCGTGACGGTGGGGGCGGGGCTCCGGCGGAGGGGCGGGGCTCTGGCCCCGGCGGGGGCGTGGTCAGCTCTCCGCGGCAGATGTCGCGCCCCCGGCCCGGTGCGGCTCGGTTCCTGCGGCGCTGCCCCCGCTGGACCGGGGCCCTCCAGGGGCCTTCCTGGTGGCCGGGCGCCGCCTACCACCCCCCCCACCCCTTCCGTCTCCGGGAGCTCCCGGTAGCCACACAATCCGCTGGGCTAGACCGGGCCTGCCGTGCACCGGGACCCGGACACGTTCCCTGGCCCCTGCGCCGTTCAGCGCCGCCGGTTCCCGGCCTGGGCCGGGGCCCCGGCTCCTCCCGGCCCCGCGGCACCACCTAGTGGCGCCGCCCGGCCCAGGCCCGGGTCAGCCCCCGGGGCGCGGGTCAGCCCGGGGCCGGCCCCGCCGGTTCTCCGGGCCCCGGGGCCACGCATGTCCCGGACGGGTAGCCCCGGCTAGGAGGCAGCGCTGGAGCCACCGGCACTAATGAGGCTGCTCGCGGTGCCGGCCCCCGCCAGAGGGTCTCCCGACTGCGGCTGGTCCTGGGGAGCGGCGGGAGCTGCTCCAGGCTCTCCGTGGGGCTCGGCCTGGAGCAGCCGGTGCCGAGGAGAGAGGCGGAGGGGCAGGCGGCGGCATGGCCCCGGCTCCGGGGTGGCGGTTGCGGGCCAGGGGCTTCCGCAGGAACTGGTCCCCCCACGCCGCCTCGGCGCTGGGCTGGGAGCGGTACCGGCCCCGGCAGGAGGCGGAGACCCGCGGCGTGGACCTGATCGCTGTCACCGCGGGAAAGCGGCCCCGCAGGACGAGGCATGACGGGGGGCTGGTCCCCAGGTGCGGATAGGGGCAAGGGAAGGGGAGGAGAGGGGACAGCAGCCATCACCAGCCTCCCCAGCCATCACAGGGATCCTCAGGCTGGCCCCCGTGTCTGTCCCTTCTTGGGGCAATGGGTGACGCTGGGAGGGTTTGGGAGTCTGGGGCAAAGTCCCACTGCTTGCCTGGACAGGGCAGGGGTTTTGAGGGGGAGGAACCCCTATCTCCAGGCACCGCCACCACCAGCATCCTGTGAGCCTGTCCCGGTGCAGCGCTGGGAGGGCGGTGAGTGTAGGTGCCTGAGCCACCATCACGGTGGAGGACACCAGGGACAGCCCTCCGGGAGACCTGCTGTGCCCGGCAAGCTGCCCCGGGACCCCCTTCCTGCTCCTTCCCCGCTGCAGGCAGAGTCTGGGCTACAAAGGGTTACGCAAGGCACCCTGGAGTGACACCACTGCCACCAGCCCGGGAGCTCAGCTCCTTCCTGGTCGGATCCCAGGCTCGGTGAGTGCCTAACTCTGTCCCCCGGGATCTGTCGGCCGTGGTTTCTGGCTTTCAGTCGTGCTGTCAGCTGGGGAACCGGCCATGCTTTGTCTCTCTCTGGGTGGCTTCAGGACCCACTGACCCTCCTGGAGCTCTGCTCCATAGTAGGGACATACCGTGGAGGATCACAGCTGCACGCCCCACGGCTGGAGGACGTGCCTCTCTGCTGCTGATTTACACTCGGTCCGGAGCAGCACTTCCAGAGACCTTTTCCCAGAGCAGGGGGTCGGGATCAGCCCATTGCTCTTTGGGTGGGTTTGGGATAGAGCAGCCTCTGGAGGGATCCGGGACCTCGGTGCTGCATGGTCAGGACCAGATAAGCGACGAGTGGTTTTGCAGCACTGGCTGAGAGCAGGGACCTCGCTGATCCCAGGAAGGCTTTGAGGTTCTCAGGATGAGGACCCCTATCAGGGGAGGAGGGGTTGGGAAACATTATGGGTGGTGGGGTTGGCTGTGTGCACGGCTGAGGTGGACAGTGTGTCCCTTCCCCCGACTCGTTGCTGTCCCCATGGCGGGCATTGTTGGTGGCGTCACTCAGGGCCAGGCACAGCCCCGAACTGGGGACCTGGCAGTGGGATGAGCTGCCCGAGCACAGCTCGGCTTTGTTTGGCTTTAAAACCCCTGGGAGGTGCTGCCACGGTACCTGTGAGGAGCGGTGTGGGGCTCCCAGTGCTTCCCGAGCCCGGTGCTGGGTGTGTCGGGCTGAGGCATGGTCAGCTCTGCCCAGATACTGCCTCTCCCTGCGGGGCCATTCCAGGTGCGGGCTGGTTTCTGTCGGAAACCGGCTGAGCCGGCTCCTCCTGCTGCCAGCCTTGGCCTTTGGCTGGTGCAGGCCCTACGCCAGGTCTTGGGGGGAGACTGGGGACAGGGACAGGGCTTGGTGGCACCGTGGGTGCACTGCCTGTGCCACTGGCGACATGGGAGCTGCTGCCGTCCCCATGCAATGGGCAGCAGTGGAATGCAGGTTTGTGGCCAGTGTGTGGCACCCCGCTGATGGGACAGTAGTGGGACCCTGTTGGAGACAGCGAGAGGCTGTGTTGAGTGGCATCAGGGGTGGCTCTGGCACAGCAGATGTCACCACCCAGGGGAGGGGGATGATCTGGCTGCTCCAGGTTGGTGTCTCTTGGACCTATAGCTCACACACCATGTCACCTGCGGGTGTCCAGGGAGCATGAACAACACTGGCGACACAGCTGAAACCACCCCAATGCCACACTGGGAGTTCCTGTTTATTATCAGCTTTCCTAGTGCTGGTACAGGACAGTGGGTGCTGCCACACTGTGGCTCAGCCCCAGCTACCCCCGATCCCACGTGTCCCTGGGTGGCAAGTGGAGGCCACCGGGCTGGTTCGCAGCCTGGTGACACAGACGGGACTTCCTGCCCTCCTCCACAGACCCGTCGCGCCCTCCGCAGCCCCCATCCGGGCTGAACTGAATTACCCCCCAGGCCTCCCCTGGCCTCTCCCGCCGGGCTCGCAGTGACCGCCCGGGTGGTCATTTCAGGGCTCAGCCAGGTCCCTCGTTTTGGGGGCTCAGCTATCTGCCTCGGCACAGCTCCAGCCGGGGCTGCCCGTGGGATGTCCTTGTGCTAGGGCTGAGCTGCCGCGCTTGCCCAGGGCTGGTTGCCCACTGCCAGATCCCTGATGTAGCATCACCCCGGCATTGCCCACAGGGTGTCTCTGAGGCCTCCAGGTCCCACCAAAGCTACCCCATGGCCAATTCCCAAAGGGGTTGTGGAGGTTTTGAGCTGCCTGTGGCACCAATGTGGGGATCCCTGGCTGAGCTTGAGGGGGGCTGAGCTGTACTGGGGGGCTGTTAGGAGTGAGCACAGCCCTGGCACCGCCACTCCAGAGCCCTCGGACACCATGGGCCGTGTGGTGCCGTGGGAACTGGGGGTGTTCCGTTCGGAGACGAGGATGCTCAGGGAACCTCATTGCTCTCTACAGCTCCCGAAAGGAGATTGTAGTAAGGTGGGGATCAGCCTCTTCTGCCAAGTGACAGGACCAGAGGAAATAGCCTCAAGTTGCACCAACAGAGGTTCAGATTAGATACTAGATAATTTTTTTCACTGAAAGAGTGGTCAGGCAATGGAATAAATTGCCCAGGGAGGTTCTGGAGTCACCATCCCTGGAAGCATTCAAGAGGCATCTGGATGTGGCACTTGGGGACATGGTTTAGGGGTGATTATGGTGGTGTAGTGGTGACAGTTTGATTTGATGATCTTGAAGGCCTCTTCCTACCTTGATGATTCTGTGATTCTGTGAGGCCCTGATCAAAGTGGCCTCTCCCTGTCCCACCCCATGGGAACTGGTGGGAGGCTCTGGTCCTGCTGTCTCCCACCCACATGGGAACCCATGTCTCTCTGGGTTCATGCCAATATTCCCTCCAGGGAGCCAGGGGCTGGTGGAGATCCCTGGGCCCATCCCAGGAGTTTCAGCCTCAAAGGGATGTTATTCTGTCAGTCAGGCTCGTCTGTCCAGGGAAACCAAATGGTGAAACTGGGGCAGTGGTGCTGCCAAACCAGCAGGCAGAGCTGCTGGAGCCCAGGGTGGGTGGACAGGCACTGAAACACCATCCAAAGCAGCAGCCCAAGGTCTGCTGGAGGGGAGTAAGACCACGAGGATGGCATAGACAGTGGGTCCCAGCCATGGAGATGAGTCCTGTCCTTGCCCTGTGTAAAACCTCCCCTTCCATGGATGCATGTCTGAGGGGATGGAGATGGACCCCCAGGGGGGTGATTTCATGGTGTACAGAGGCAGCTCTGGGTTCGGAGCCATGCAGGGTTAGCTGGGGTGTGACATAGCTGCCAGTCCTGGTGTCCTGGCACTGTGGGGCTCTGTCCCCTGCAGCCTCACAGTCCCTTATGGCTCAGCTTTGCTGCTGCTCTTTGTTGCAGCCTGATGTTGGATTGAGGAAGGGGCCAGCAGCTGTAAAGAGGAGCCGGAGCCGGTCAGAGCCCCCCAGCTGTCCGGCTGCCACTGCTGCTCTCCCCAGCTTGTGCTGGTGGGTGCCCACCATGGAGGAGATGGTGATCTGGGAGCAGCACACGGTGACACTGAGCAAGGTGAGTGTGGCCTGGGGTGGCCCTGGGAAGGGACTGGGTCTGTGGGGTCAACTCTACCTGACCCCCCTTCTGCCCACGCCCACTAGGACCCTCACCGGGGCTTTGGCTTTGCTGTCTCTGGAGGCCGTGACCATCCCAACAGGACAACCGGGGACACAGCGGTGTTTGTTTCAGATGTGGTGTCTGGGGGACCAGCGATGGGTCAGCTCCAGTGAGTGCACGGGGACGTGGGGCCATATGGGGTGCTTGCTGCCAGCGAGGGTGGGAAGGATGGAGAATCGCTCCTGCTGGGACAGGGCCAGCACCACTGTTGCCCTGCCTGGCTGGAATGGGATCTCTTGGGGTACACTTGCTACCCCACAACCTCCCTGGGCTGGGAGCTGTGCCTGGGGCAGAGTCACAGCTTCATTTTCCCTCCCAGGAGGAAGGATCACATCGTGATGGTGAATGGCCTTTCCATGGAGAATGTCCCATCCTCCTTTGCTATCCAGACACTTAAAACCTGTGGCAAGATTGCCAACATCGTGAGTGTGCTCTGTGGTGGGATGGGGGCTGGCGTCATGCCCACGCTGTGCCTGTCCCCATCCCAGCTCCCCTGTCCCACACACCCAGGGTTTGGGGCTTGAGAATTGCTGCAGGGACATCTCCTGGCAGAGACAGCTGTACCCACCATCCTCTCCTACTCACTTTGCACCTGCAGACGCTGAAAAGACCGAAGAAGGTTCACATCCCTGTGAGCAAGGGCAGCCCTGGGTCCCCCACTGTGCCCCGGCACTACGACTCAGACGATGACTACAGGCTGCACCGCTCCCGGGATGACCTGGACCACAGTCAGGGCTACGATGGGGACTCATCCAGCGAGAGGAGCTCTGGTCACCACCACGATGACCGTCGCCATCATAAGCTGGTGCCACGAAGCCGGAGGCGAAGCCAGGACAGCAGCCACTGGGTGCAGAGTGGCTCGGATCGGAGACGCCATGGCCAACATTGCTCTGCTAATGCCTTTGGCCAGGACGGGGACACCAACGGGCTGGCCCTGGTGTCGGGCTTCAAGCGGCTGCCACACCAGGATGTGCCAATGAAGCCCATCACATCGGTACTGGTGAAGCAGAAGCAGAGTGAAGGTGAGGCCCTCCTGCTCCTGCTGTCCCTGGGTCTTGTTGCCTGATTTTTGTCCATGCCTGCCGCCAGGGAGGAGGCGATGGCTGGGTGGGTGCCAGGGCCTGGCTGCAGCAAGGGGACAGGGCATGCCATGCTGGGTGCACTAAACCTCCTGCCCTCAGCCAGGGGCTACAGAGCTCAGCTTTGGGGCTTGCCAGTACCCCAAGGGGAGCTGGGGTTTGTGGGGATGGTGCCGAGGAGGGACCTTGAGGGGGTCCTGCATCTGCCTGACTCTGCCACCATCACGGCTCTCTCTGGTGCAGAGTATGGCCTGAAGCTGGGGAGTCAGCTCTTCATCAAGCACATAGTGGAGAGCGGGCTGGCGGCCAAGGGCAGCTCCTTGCAGGAGGGAGACCTCATCCTGAAGGTATGGGGGCCCTGGGCTGCACGGCACTCACTGGGGGTCTCATCTGCCCCTCTTTGGAGGGCTCATCCCTGGCTAGTGTCACTGCAGGGGCCAGTCATGGCTGTGCTGGAGGCAGTTCTGTCTGGTGCCCACTCCCTGCCCCAGCCCCCCTGGCCCCCCCACAGGGCCACAGGGGCTCCCAGGGCCCAGCTCCCTGTGTTGCCAGGGCTGGTGGCACGTCCTGCTGGCACAGTGGGGTCGTGTCCACCCCACTGTCCCCACGGTGTGTGGTCCCCTGCTGTGTGTCTGTGTCCCTACTGGACGACAGTCACAGAGGTGTTTGTCAGGTAAAATGATGCTTGAAGTATTTGGGGAGGAGAAAATAGAGGGAGGGAGACCCTTTGTTTGCACACCTGGTCCAGGCAGACCTGTGGCTGCTGGGAACTGGTGCCAAGGTGACTCTGGGGCAAACAGAAGGGATTACGTCCCACAGTCTGTTGGGAAAAGCTGCTACCACTCAGGGAGATCCCAGCCCCTGATCTTGGGGGCCTGACTTGGGGCCTGACTCCCCGGCACCAGGCCAGGGCATGGAAGGACAGGGCTGGGCCCAGGGCAAAGGAAAACTGAGCTTCAGGTGTCTGAGGGGTCCATGCAGCTCCTGCCTCTGGGCAGGGCCCCAGGCAGGTGGAACAAGCCACACTAATGTTTCCTCTGCACAGAATAAGGTCACACTGGGAGGCAGTCAGGAACAGAGACACAGAATAGGTGAAGCTGTGGGAGCTGGGGCTGGGCTGGAGGGGCTGGGAAGGGACCAGGAAGATGGCAGTCAGAGCATCCCATCCCAGTGGGGTGTTCCTGGGGGTGGCTTTCCCAGGAGCAGGTGCCCTGAGGACTCCCACTCTGCCCCTCCAGATCAATGGGGTAGCCAGCCAGGACATGTCCTTGGCTGAAACTCAGCAGCTCATCGAGCGGACAGAGGGGATCCTGACCCTGCTCATCCTCCGGGACCACCGGCAGTTCCTGGTTAACATCCCTGACGTCGACAGCCAGAGCGACAGCTCCCGGATGGATGGTGAGGAGACATGATGGCGGGGCCAGGGCCAAATACACAGCACAAGGACTGCATGGTCACTGATGCATCTCCCCTCCTGCTGCTGCAGATATCTCAGACATTGACTCTGAGCTGTCCCATCCGCCATCTCCAGAGACCTCCCCACGACCTCCAGCTGCTGCCAGGACAAATTCACCACCGTAAGGCCCTCACTGTCCCCATGAGCCCCTCTGTCCCCTGGCAGATCATGCTGTGTTCTCCACCTGGCTGGGGATGCTGGTTCTCCATTCCTAAGCCAATGTCCCTGGAGGTGGTACTGCCATTCCCAGCTTGCTCTGCTGTCTCCACTGCCCATTTGACACTGCCTGCCTGTGCCCTGCCTAAATCCTGCTCACTCTTGTTCCAGGGAGAGGAGACGATCAAACAGGGAGCCTGTGGCTGAGGTGACTGTAGCCGATGCTCGGGGCCCGGGTGAGTGGACTGGGCACTGAGAGGGCTCCAGGCTCCCGTGCATCTCCACTGCCCAAAGCCCCGGCAGAGCTGTGCCAGGGCTCCCTGTGCCTCAGCACAGCCACTGCTGCTCCTGCATCAGCTCTCCTTCCTGCAGACCTTCTGGAAGCCATGGAGGGGGATGGCCACAGCCCCCACACCAGCCCCACTGCCCGAGCTGCCCACAAGGATGGGTATGTCTGCAAGAGGCAAGGGGGAATGGCTGGGGGACATGTGGAGCTGCTGCGGCACAGGGTTGGGGTCACAGGGTCAGTGCCTCCCCGTCCTGTCCTTGCATGTCACCACTGGGCTGACTGTACTTCCCCGTGGCAGGTACAGCACCAACTCCAGGGTCGTGCAGTTTGTGAAGGCCAAGAGTGTGGGGCTGCGGCTGACGGGTGGGAATGATGTGGGCATCTTCGTGTCGAGCGTGCAGGAGGGGAGCCTGGCTGACAGCCAGGGCGTCCAGGAAGGTGACCAGATCCTGCAGGTACCCGGGGCTGAAAATGCTCCATATGCTGCTGCACCTGGACGGGCCCCAGCCCTTTTGGGTCCAATATCTCCCCAGGGTATCACCTCCAAGGTGACAGGGACCAGTTCCCTCTCCCACTCTGCCCTGGGCACTGATGTCCCTGGGTCCCCTGCTGGTGCCTATGCCCTCTGTTCTGCTGGCAGGACCATGTCCAAGTGCTTTTCTGTGGCAGGTGAATGACACCAGTTTCCAGAACCTGACCCGTGAGGAGGCTGTGGAATATCTCATGGCCCTGCCCCCAGGCGAGGAGGTCACGCTGTGGACCCAGAGCAAGCAGGACAGTGAGTGGTGACCAGGCTCATCCTGGGCTTGTGCCTCTCCATCCTCTGTCTCTTCTGGGCGAGCATCAGACCTGGGCTTGCCATGGCCCTTCCTGCCCCTGCAGGGTGGTCCTTCTTTCTCCCTCCTCTTCCTCCTGATGAAGTTGATGGGTGGGGACGAGACCATCCTGGCCCTGTTTGTGCCTTGGCTTCCTGGAGCACAGGGGCTTTCTGGAACCATGGCTCAGCCTGGAGAAGCCAGTGTGTACTGGGGAGTCAGACCCTACTGTCCCCAGCATGCCTGAGAATGCCATGGGAGGAAAAGGTGTCTCCAAACCCTCCTTAGCAGCGAGGGCTACTGTGGAGCGTCCCAGCCAGCCTGGTGCCTTCCCAAATTTCTCCAGTATCTTCTTCCTCAGCCACCTCTTCCCCTGATGGTCCATCTTGCCTTGGGCTCCAGTTTACAGGAAGATGATCTCATCCAACGTGGGTGACTCATTCTACATCCGGACACACTTTGACTTTGAGAAGGATACGCCATCAGGGCTCAGCTTTGTCCGTGGGGACGTGTTCCACGTGCTGGACACCATGTACCGGGGCAGGCTGGGGAGCTGGCTGGCTGTGCGCATGGGCAGGGACCTGCAGGAGCAGGAAAAGGGCATCATCCCCAACCGGAGCAGGTAGGGATGGAGCCAGGAACAGCCCCTAGACAAGCAGAGCCAGGGAAGGCTCCCAAGGGAGCTGGGGACATGGATAGTGGGCTCAGTGAGAGGCAGGGCAAGGGCTGGTGGGGCAGTGGTGTGAAGCGTGAGCTGGTGAATTCCCTCCTTGGGGTGGTGGGGCAGCTGATGGTCAAGTTGTCCAATGTCCCAGAGAGAGAAGTCTACCACAGCCTCACCTGGCTGAGCGGGGGTGCCAGCTTCTCCTGACCTGCTCCTCAAACCCAGAGGCTGCAGGTCCTGAGCCCTCTCCTCTCCCAGGGCCGAACAGATCGCCAGCCTGGAGTCAGTGCTGAAAGCCACGTCTGGCGCCAACCCCTCTGGGGCAAGGGCTGAGTTTTGGAAGCTGCGGGGCTTGCGGGGAGCCAAGAAGATGCTGCGGAAGAGCCGGGAGGACCTGTCTGCCCTCACAAAGCAGGGGCACTACCCACCATATGAGAGGGTGGTCCTGAAGGAAGGTGGGCACCAGGACAGCCTGAGCCACCTTGGGGATGTTGGTCCTGGGGCTGCCTTGCTGATGCTGATGGGCCCCCCTCTCCTGTGAGGAGCAGGGCGAGTCGCAGGCCTGTGGGCACTGCGAGGAGTGGGGCTGGTGCTCGGGTGCTGGGAGCTCTGCCCTTGCCCCCACCCACCCTGAGCACCTCTGTCCTCCCACAGCCAGCTTCAAGCGGCCAGTGGTGATCCTGGGCCCCATCGCAGACATTGCTGTGCAGAAGCTGAGCAGGGAGTTGCCCGAGCTGTTTGAAATTGCCCGTAAGTGCCCCCACACTGAGGAGAAAATGACATCCAGCAGCCAGACCCCATGAGAGTTCTTTACCTTTGGCTCCCTCCCTATGACACCCCAACACCTGCCTGGGCTCATTCGCCCTCTCCCCTCCTCTCCCTGAGGGACACGACCCTGGGGCTGGGCATGACCATGCCCAGCCTGGGGCTATCAGAGGTGCAGCCCCTCTCACACCCCATCTCTGTGTCCTGCAGCGAGCGTGCCCCGCGATGGGGCATCGTCCAAGGTCATCAAGCTGGACTCGGTGCGGCAGATTGCAGAAAAGGTGAGACTCACATGTCCTTGGAGCCAGCTGGGGCCTGTGGAAAGCCCATGGCCCCCACCCCTGCTCCCAGCAGGGCTGATGGCTGTGCCCTGCCCCAGAACAAGCACGCCTTGCTGGACATCACACCCTCGGCTGTGGAGCGCCTCAATTACGTGCAGTACTACCCAGTGGTGGTGTTCTGCGAGCCCGAGAGCCGGCAGGGCATCAAGGCCATGCGGCAGTGGCTGGCACCTGACTCCAGGAAGAGCTCCCGGCGCCTCTATGCCCAGGCCAACAAGATGAAGAAATATTGCAGCCACCTCTTCACGGCCACCATCAGCCTCAGTGGCAGCGGCAATGCCTGGTACGAGCAGATCCAGGACATTGTAAGGACACAGCAAAGCCAGCCTGTCTGGACAACAGCAGAGCAGGTACAGGCACAGGCTCTCTGGGATGAGGCTTGGCCTCCTGGGGCTGCAGCCAGGCAGGTGATGGGGCTGCGCATGGCCCCGCACAGCTTGAGTCCCACATCTCTGTCATCCCCCCCCCCAGGCAGATGTAGCACCTGAGGACAGTCTGGACCTGCTGAACCCACCAAGCACGGTGGCGTCAGGCTACCTGACGTGTGACAGCCATGCCAACAGTGACTACGACGACACAGATGGGGAGGCGGGCGCCTACACTGACGGCGAGGCAGAGGATGCCTATGACCAGCCCGGGCTGGCCCGTTCCTCTGAGCCAGCCCAGCTGGCCCCGAGCCATGGCCTGGACTCCTCCGAGCAAGCACAGCTGGCCCCAAGCCACAGCCGAAGGGAACAGGTGGGTTCCCCCAGACTGGTACAAGGACCTGGGGGGGGCAGAAGAGGGTGGCACAGTGCCTGGCTCTGGGGTGGAATTCCCATCCTTGTGGCACAGGCAGGGTGTCACCTCTGGCTGCTGCAGCGTCCAGCTGTGTGTCTGTGCCCAGCTCTGGGGCTCCTGCCCTGACCCCCCCACCTGCTCTTCCCCAGGTGCCCGAACAGCCACGGCAGGGCCGGCGCTATGACAGCATCAGGTACCCTGTGCCCCGGGGTGGGGGTGGCAGCCGCCCAGCGCTGGGGACGGTCCCGGAAGGGCAGTCCCTGTCACACAGAGCCATCACCACCCTTCTGTCCCCCAGGGAATACGAGCACGAGGCGGTGAGGAGGAGGTTCACACGAGCCAGGGATGACTCAGACCAGGATGAAGGCTACGAGTGGGGCCCAGCCACAGATGTGTAGTGGCACTGCTGGCCTGTCCCTCTGGGTGCAGGTGACAGCTCAGGTAGTGCCCCTGTGGCCAGGCTGGGCTGGGCCCAATCCTGCTATACACTGCATCACCAAGTGCCTGCACTACCGTGTGCCTCCTTCCCTTTTGGCCACAGCCCCTGCTACTGGAATAAAAGGGATGTTTGGATCAGGACAAGCTGTTTCTGGGGGTGCTGTGTGGCAGCATGCAGGGGACACTGTGCAGCAGGCTGGCCTTGCTGGGACCCAGGCACCTCCCTGGCCAGTGGCCCTGCATATGCTGAGGCACTGCAGGGGGAATTGGGGCCTGGCACTTCTGCAGGCCTGGGATGTGCCCCCCAGAGCTGAGCCTCCTCTGCTGCAGCCCCCCTGCAGCTCCTCAAATGCAGCCTCCTGTATTTCCCAAAATTTTTATTTTTAGAGCAACCAAGCACACAGACACAGCCAGGCCAGCACTGCTATGGCTCTGGGGGGCCAGAGAGCTGCTCACAAAAAGGCTCACAGCCCCAAGCTCCCAGGATGTGGGGCTGGGCAGTGCCATTTTCCCTTTGCTGCTCCAAAGGCTGTGGCTCTGGGCCGGGCTGTGCATGCAGAGTGATTCAAGGCAGCACCAGGGAAAAGCTGAGGCAGGTTCCCAGCTTGGTGCAATGGGTCCAACGGAGTTTGTTGCACCCCAACAGGCCTCTGGCCAAGCCAGGGGAAAAGAAGTGCCAACAGTGCTTCTGTCCTTAAGGCCAAGTCTGGGAGCTGCTGGGTGTCCCTCATGGGTGCCAGTGTGCACCTACACATGGGTGTGCAGGGTCAGTGCTGCCCTGGGGCTGTGCTGGCCTGAGCTCTGCACTTGAGCTGTGCTTCCAGCACCATCCCCGCCTTCGGAAAGGCACCGTTGGTGAGTGTAAAAGTACAATGGTCAGTGACTGGATGGGGGGAACTTTCACATAGGGTCCCCTCTCCTACCAACAGCACCAGGCCAAGGCAAGGGACCCTGTGCAGCAGCAGGACAGGCACTGTGCAGGCACTGTGAGGTGGGGAGGGGTGATTGGAGAGTGAGAGGTGCCCAAACTGTGGCACCACAGGCCTCGATGCTGCTCAGGCTGGGTATCAGCCCCCAGCCTCCCACGGTGTCCTGAGTATAACAAAAGAGGTGCAGGCTTAGGCCCTGCTCAGGGCTCTGATGCAGGGCTGGGGCAGAAGGCAGAGCCAGTCCTGCCCCTGCAGCCCCAGGCCCGCTCCTGCCTGCCCCAAGTATGGTGGCTCAGAGGAAGAGGGGCTGCTCCTGCCCCGTCAGCAGTCGGTACGTGGAGGCCGGCATGGTCTTGATGTGGACCTAGGCAGAGAGGCACAGGTCAGAGGCCCCATCCCAGGCTGCAGGGTGCTGGTGCACAGCTCCGAGCCCAGCGGCTCCATGGGGGCCCAGCTCACCTCGCTGACTGCCTCGGTGAGGATCTGGATGATCTTCTCGTGGGGCGTGGCCACCACACTCTGCCCGTTGATCTCGATGATGCGGTGCCCCACGCGGATGCCACCCCGCTCCGCGATGCCCCCGCGCATCAGGCTGCAGATCTGGGAGCGGGGAGTGCTGTGAGAGCAGGGCTGTGCCCACAGCCCAGCCCTGCATCACCACTGCTCCAAACCCTCACAGCCCCGTAGGCTCCCGGCCGGAGCTCTGGAGTGGGGGGGCACACCTCCTCCAGCCGCCGGGCACGCAGTGAGGGCAGGGACGTCCCTGTGCATTGCTGCCACCAGAGCGATGTGATGAGCTGGGGCAAAGGCAGCCCCCAGGATTTTGTCCCTCGGCTGACGAGGCTGTGGCTGCCCCACTCACGACCCCTCCTGCTCCCCTCGGGCCTGGGCTGCAGAGACTGAGCTGCTCCCTGGGGCATCAGGAGAGACCCACACCTCCAATCCTAGGGGGAGCACCAGTCAGTGTGCGAGGTGGCTGTGCCACCCACCCACCCAGCTCCCACTGAGCCCAGGAATGCCCCTCTCTGCCTTCCCAACACAGCCACGGGAGAGCCCACGGCAGGGAGTGGCTGGGGCACTGGGGACAGCAACAACTGGCCCTGGGGTCATGCCCAGAAAGCCAGGAAGAAGCCACCACCCCAAAAGCAAACAGCTACAGAGCACCAGGGAGAGGGATACAACCACTGGTGCTGCAGACAGGCTGTGAAGAGCCTTTTGCTGTGCACAGCAGAGCCCTGTGACCCCTTGGCCCAGGCAGGCACATGGAGTGTGGGAGCTGGGGGCTGCTCCCTGGACACAGCCAGCTCTGCCTGTCCCTCAGGTAGACCCTGGCCCATTTCCCATCCCACGGGCACTCACCACACCGTTCTCAACGCAGAAGCCCAGCTGGTACTTGGAGTCAGGGCGTCGGATGACAGCTGTGGTGACAGGGGGACAGTGCACAATGTTCAGTGTCACCTCAGTCTGGTGCTTCACCTCCTGGAAGGGGGGATGGGGCTTGGTCAGATTTTGGAGAGCTATTCAGACTGGTTGAGGGACAATGCAGCCAAATTGCTCATGTGAGGGCTGAGGATTAGCAACCTGCTTTCAATGGGTAAACTGAAGCACACAAAGGGATACTGCAAATACAAATCCAGGGACAAGAACTTACAAATCCAGCCCAAGACATCCCTGCCCCTGAGGCTATGCTGCCCTTGCTTCCAGCTCCTTTCCGAGAGATAGATGATGCAACAGGTTCCCTTCAGGACAGGTGCCTGCCTCCTCCTCCCCCCCCCCTCCTCAGGCAGGGCCACAGCAAGTACAGTCCCCAGCTTTGTCCCTGCCTTCCTCCCAAGCACTGAGCGGGACCTGTCACAGCCTGCAGGACAAGCATGACCTCTGCACACCTGCCTCCACACCTGAGGTCCCCAGGGGAATCCTGGTGTCACAGACGCTCCCAGATCATTCAGGCCAGTCCCCATCTCCCTCCTGGGGTGAGGCAGGTCACCCTGCCCCAGCTCACCCGGATGATGCTCTGGCAGGTGCCCAGGGGCAGCCCCACCAGGCTGGTCCCGTTGACCGACATGAGGCGGTCCCCAATGCTCAGCTCGCCTGACCGCTCCGCAGGGCCCCCGTGCATCAGGTTGGCGATGACCACGGTGGGCAGGATGGAGCCCCAGCCCGACTCCACAATGGCAATGCCCAAGATCTCCCCCTTCTGCTTCCGGATGCAGACCTGGGGGAGGAACAGGTGGGTTACAGTTGTAACCTCCACCAGAGTTGTGAAGCACGTGTCCCAGCCCACAGCTGCGCTCACAGCTGGCTGGGATGGGGTCCGGTTTTGTAGGGAGCACCTCAGACATGGAGCGGATGACACAGAGGTGCCAGTGAGTTCCCCACACTGTACCCGCCCCCCGGAGCAGCTCTTACGTCCTTGCAGTTCTCCTGCCGGGAGAAGTGGGTCAGCTCTGCGTTGTACTGCTCCTGGTCCTCGAGGGCACGGCTATACTGGCGTGGGCTCAGCTCACTCGGGTCGATGCTGTTGGCCTCCAGGAAGCGCTGGTAGGCCACGCCAAACGCCTGCCCGATGGCCTGGGCAATGACCTGCGCCTGGGGAACAAAAGGGCTGTTCCTGCCCATGGCTCAGGGCTGGAGGCAACAGCTCCCAGTGCCCTGCAGTGCCCAGCACAGCAACTGTCCCTGGGAGCTCCAGGGCATCCTGGCTCCTTCCCTGCCTGAATGGGCCCCTGTACGGAGCCAACCCTCCCCTCCACTTTGCTCGCTGGGCCTCTGCGTGTCACAGAGATGCTCAGGCTGGGCTCCTGCCCTCTCCCTTGTGGGGAGGGAGGGGTCTCTGCTGCAGCCCCAGCCCAGAACACCCAGTTATTACACTGGGATGGGGCTCAGGTCCCAAAGGTGACCCGCCCACCCCAGGGACCCGTGTGTTGCCTCACATCAGCCGAGTGGAAGACGTGGCAGATCATCTTGTAGAGCCGCTTCTCCTCTGCCACCTCCGAGCGCCGCGGCAGCTTCCGGCGTGCCATGAGCACCACAAGGGAGCCGATGTCGGCAATGTAGGAGATGGTCTGAAGGGAGTGATCCATCATGGCCTCCTGGCAAGGGGGACACAGGCCAAGAGTTCAGCCCCCTCTGGGCCGTAAGATCATGTGGGCAGCTGTGAGACTGCTGGCACGGCAAGCAGGAAGGGTTTGGCAGCGGTGCTGGGATGTGGCACAGCTGCCTGGCACATACTGGGCAGAAACCATGTCTGTGCCAAAAGGTACAAACAGCTCCTTCATCAAGGACTCATTTGTGTTCCTGGGTGCTGCCAGGGAACAGGACAGCTCTTCCCTCTTGCTGTAATGCAGAAACTAATCCTGAGGCAAAGAGCTCCCCAGATTTCAAACCTGGGTTCCCCAGAGCTTGGTCTGGGATCCCAGCAGCTCCACGGGGCGCAGGTTGCTTGGGAAGCCTTGTGCAGCCACAGAGAGACAAGGACATGACACAGGATGGCTATGGAGTGACACGTCCTCTCCCAGACGTGTGTCCTCATCCATAGGCCATCCCTGGGCAAGACCCTGCTGGTGTGGGAGCAAAGCTGAGATCCTAAGACCAAACAGGAATGCTGAAGCAGCCACAGGGCCACGTGGGTACTGCTGTTCCTGCTCACCTGAGTATCAGCAGTGAGCACCTTGATCCTCTGTGTGGAGACAAACAGATCCACCTCTGTCATGGGCTGGGACTCCCCCTCGGGTGCCTGCAGAACGATGGAGAGGTCACAGGACCCTGCTGGGACCCAGCCCCACAGCCAGGTGCCCCTGGGTAAATTCTGAGCGCTGCCCCACAGCCACAGGGGGCCAGGCTCAGGGCAGCCAGGCCCTCCCTCCCTCCTGCACCTTGATCCTGTCCACCGCCTCCTGGGCCTGCGCCATGCGGACGCTGGTCGGGGGGTTCCTCTCCGAGGCCAGCTGCGTGGAGCCCAGGTACTTGGCCCCAAAAATCACACCATCCAGCAGGTCCTCTGGGTCACAAGGGCCTGGAACTGAGGCATTGGGAGGGATTGAGCAGGGGCTGCTCCTCAACCTCTGAAACTGGGGGTACCAACTCCTGCTGCCTGTTAGCTGCATTCCTACGCAAGATGAAGCAGCTCAGTACTTGGTACATGGGCATCTGGCATCACCAGGGGACCAGGCCTGCTTCCCCCTTCCCTTGAGAACACATGGCATCCCTTTCCCCCAAGTATACCCCCTCCCTGATCCCTGACGCACCTCCATTTCCTCAACAAAGGCTCAAACAAGCCACCTGGAGCCTGGTGCACCCACTCTGGATGGGTGCAGAGCTGGCTGTTCCCTCCCCGACTGGCATCCCCGACCACCCCCATTCAGGGTCAGACCAGGTGGGTCAAGACTCCTGGGTGCTCTTGCTGCTTGAGCACAGAAGCAACTCACCCGCTTTGAAGGCTGGGCAGGATGATGGGGATTCCCTGTTCTGCAAAGCAATGAGAGGGCAAGTGAGGCTGTGGCTGGGACCTCAGGGATTCAGCCTGCCTGGCCCTGGAGCAGTGGGACAGCAAGGGCAGAGCATCGCTGGGAATGGGGGAAATGGCACAGGGTCCCAGGGCTGGACAGGGAGGAGCAGAGTCATATGCCTGTGGGTGTGATAGTGCAGGGTCCTGGGGCTGGAGGGGAGGATGGCAAGGATCCCAGGACCAGAGGGGCTGTTCAGACCCACCAGCCTCTGCCCCAGGGCACCCATGAATCAGCCAGCCAGGCAAGTATGCATTCAGAGCCAAAGTTGGTACCGAGGGTCTTGTCTGGGCAATCTCGCAGTGCGAGGCCCCGTAAGACCTGAGGAAAGTCATCCCTGGCTCTCCTTTGCCCCCATCCCAGATCCCAGGAGGGAGCAGAGCCAAGTGGCATGTCCTGGCTCCTGCTGCCCCATCGCAGCCCAGGACACGGTGCACTCACGGTCACAGCGCCCTGAGGTGGCTGCTCTGTCCCGGAGGCCAGAGCAGAAGGCAGCGCTGCCCACGCCGGCTCCGGGGAACCTTCCCAAGCACCCTCGCCGGCAGAATCGTCCTCGCAAAGCCCCTCTCCATAACACCAGCTGCCAGAAGGTTCTTCCTCCGAGCTCTCTGGCCTCCCCAGCCCTTCAGGCTTCTCCACAATGGCTGGTTCCTCCTGAGCCTGCAGCATCTCCAGGTTGGTCCCAGCAAGGACATCGGAGTGGGCCAAGGGGGTCTCGGCACCAGCCTCGGGCAGCCCCCCCTCATAGCACAGGAGGCTCAGCAAGTCCTCCCGGTCAGCCTCGGCGAAGAGCAGCCCGTGGCAGGGCCGGTCGCAGGCGGAGTGCTGGGGGCAGCAGGGACGCATCGCCAGGCCCCGGCCCGTGGCCACGTGCAGCGGGCACGGCCGGCACCTGCCCGGGCACTGCCCGCGGCCCCGCCGGGCACCGGCGCCCGAAGGGGATGGCGAGCCCTGCTCTGGGGCGGACGAGCGGTCGCGGAGGTTGGGGTCGAGGGTCTCGAGCTGAGCCAGCAGCCCCTGGATCTCCGAGGGTTCGTCCTCCACATCCTCGGCCCACTCGGCACTGCCCGGGCGGGCGCGGGGCTCGGGGATCTCATCCAGCTCCATACCCGCGGGGTCGGCGCTGCTGGGGCTCCGGGGGTGCCCCGTGCCCCGAGGGGCGCTCCCGGCGCTGGGCTCCCAGCGGGCAGAGCCCTGCAGCACCGCGGGCACCGCCTCCGCTTCCATCGCTCTTCCTGAGCCCCGGCACAGCTCGGTCCGTCCGCCCGTGCCTCCCGCGAGCTCTGGGGCTGCGGCGGGCCCCGAGCCGGGCCCCGGCCCCTCCGGCCCGGAGCCGCTGCCGGCCTGCGGGGCGGTGCGGGAGGGCTCCTCCGGCCGCCCGCCTCCCGCACGGCGCCCAGGGGCGTCCGGCCCGTCCTCCGTGTCCATGGCCCGCGGCTCCGCGGTCTCATCGATGCCGCCGCCGGGGGCGGGGAGCGCGGCCGCCTGGAAGTCCATGGTGATGCCGCTCTCCATGGGGCCGGCGGCCCGGGAGGGGCCCGGGCCGGGCGGACTCAGTCGCTACCGGCGCCACCGGCCCGGGACGGGACGGGACGATCCCGCCGCCGTTTCCGTTCGCCCCGCGCAGGCGCGGCCGCGGCCCCGCCCCGGTCCCGCCGTGCCCCGCGCCCATGGCCGCCCGGGGGCTGCTGCGGGCGGCGGGAGATGCGTTCCGCGCCTCGGCCCGCGGCTACGCCAAGAAACCCGGTGAGACCCGCACGGGCACCGGCCCCGGCCGGCGCTCCCCGGCCCCGTGCCCCCTCGTCCCCCGTGCCCCGGTCCCGCGCTCCTCGGCCCTGGAACCGGCCCTGCCCTGCCCGCGCTCCTGGCCCCGTGTCCCGGTCCCCGGCCTCGGCCCCGCGCCCTCCCGGTGGTGCCGCCGCCCCAGCTCCGTTCCTCGTAGCCCCCACTCCCACCCGGCCCCGGCCCCGGCCCCGGCCCCGGCCCCGGCCCCGGCCCCGGCCCCGCGGTGCCCTTGCCATCGAGTCCCCAGCCGTTCCCCTGTGTGCGTCCTTGCCCTCCCGCATGTCCCCTGCCTTGACCCCGCTGTTTTCACCACAGCCGCCAAGGCCAAAGGCAAGGGTGTGCCGAAGGAGATGTTGAAGGGGCCGGAGGTGTGCACGGACCCCACCATGCTCGCCACCCACGCTATGGGGGTCAACTACTTCAAGGAGGGTCCGGAGGTGGCCCTGAAGCCCGACTCCGAGTACCCCGACTGGTACGTGCTGCCCCACTCCCCTCTGTGTCCCAACAGAGGTACCATCCCAGGGGCACAGAGCTGTGTAACAGGGATGGGGAAGTGCCCTGGGAGGAGGCAGACTGCCCCTCTGAGACCCAGACACCTTCATCAGGGTCAAGAGAGAGGCGTGGGTGCACTGAGGACGTGGGGGTGAGGGATCTGCACATCCTGGTCACTCACGTCCATTGCTCTGTCCCGTGGTTGTCCCTTTGTCCTCCTTCCCGCAGCCTCACATCCTCTGCATTCACCCCCAGGCTCTTTAAGATCCACCTTGGGCCCCCCAAGAAGCTGGAGGAGCTGGACCCCGACTCGCTTGAGTATTGGAGACGCCTGCGGAAGTACAACACATGGCAGCGCAACAGGTTGAAGAAGGGCAAGAAGCTGTAGGTGCTGCTGAGTTTGGGGCTTCCCCACGTGCCAGCACTGGGACCTGCCCTGGCTTTTGGTCTCTTCTCTTTGCTGTAAATAAGAAATAAATCTCTGGTGAGGCTGATATCTGTTATAAAGGCTGTGACAAACCAGATCCTTTGCAAGCTTGGTGCAGGTCCCATCCATGCCAAAGGCTAAGGCAACACAGGCCACAAGGTCTCTCTGTTTGTTAAGACAGAAGCTCAGGTTTTGGGTCGTAGAGGGAGCCCACACTGCACATGGGTCCTGCTCCCTGCTCCATCACCGGCTGTGCCACAGCAGCTGGGGCTGAGGGCTCCGTGGGCACGTGGGGTGGGGGAATGACCCACCCGTGTCACTGCATCCCTGGCCGGTGGATCTCGGGGCCTGAGCAGCCTGTGCTCCCAGGAGTGGAAGGATCTGGGCCAGGCTTTGGCAGTGCTGTGGGGAGCAAGCAAAGTGGGGGAGGGGACATGGTGGCCCTTTGCAGTGCCACCTCGACACCATGTTCCTCCTCCAGCAGCAGGAGCAGTGGTGCTGGCATGCCAGGGTTTGGCTGGGCTGGATGGTGAAGGCAAGGTCTTCCCCACAGCAATGGGGGTCTTACTGCCCCATCCCTGATTCTCCTTGGGCTGCTTCAGCCTGGCAAAGCCCGGCAGCTTCCGCTAGCCTTGATTCTGTCTGCATGTTGGGCAAACCAGAGAGGTGCCTCTGTCACCTCAGTTCACCTCCACTCTGGACTCGCTGCCCTGCAGCTCCTTCTGGGCTTGAGCTGGGCTCTGGAGAAAAGAGGTGCATGTGGGTTCCTGTAGTGAGGAAAGGACAGTGGAGCCTCTGCCAGGCCCAGCGGTGTCCCCGGTGCTGTGTGCCCTGTGACAGGGCTGAGCCGTGCCCAGCTCCCCTGGGGCTGTGGGCGGGGGGTGGCAGCTCTGCGCCCATGTGCTGCACAACAGGAAGGAAGGCAGAGGGAAGCAGAAGTGCTGTGCTGCAGCACGGGGGCCTCGGGGAGATTTTGGACTCAACCTTCATTTCCTCTGTGTGGGGCTCAGCGCACATTCTCGCAGCCGATGGGGCTCGGCCGTATCCCGCGGTGAGCACCCATCCCTGCCGGGCCTGCAGCTCACCCTCCCCTCGCCACCCCCAGTGTGTCCAGACCCCAAATCCAGCAGCAGGTGAGCAGACGGAGCACCTGGATCCCTGTCCTTGGTCTTGGAGCCCCCTGCTTGGGTGAGTGTCACCCAGCTGCTCTGGGCAGCTCAGTCCTGAGGACAAGGGCCCTTCTGGGGTGGGTTGTTGGGAAGGGACCTGAAGGGAGGAGGAGGGAGCTGCCCCTGTCCAGGTGGTTCATGTCACATGGAAACCTTTCCCAGGACTCAGGGCAAGCTGAGTTGGGTCCCAGTCCCAAGACCCCCATGTACCCTCTGCCCTATAGGCCCCTCGTGGTGGCTCCAGAGCCACCACCCAGAGGCCTGGTGACAGCAAGGGGGCTGCTGCTGCCCCACTGGGGCCTCTGTCAGAAGGAGAGGGGTACTGGGGCCCCATTCTCTGTGTCACCTGACAGGACAAAGAAGGTGACGGGGGCCATCCCCTCTTTCTAGTTCCGTGGACCCCCATTCCATGAAGGTCCCTTTCCTGTGGCTGGGCTAAAGTACCGTGGCTCCTTGCCCAAGGCTGGGGGAATGAGCAGGGTCCCCTGTGCCACCCAGCTCCAAGTGGGACTGTGTGTCATTCCTGGCTGGCTGCTGGTGGCCAGATCCAGCAGCACTGCCCAGCCAGATCCCAGCACCTCCTCAGGCTCCTGCCGGGAGCTGTCCTGACACCAGTGATCCCACTGCTCTGCCCCCTAAGCCACCCTGTGCCCAGAGGGGTCCGGTGGGGCAAGGGTGCCTGTCACCCCGTGACCCACTGACAGCTTGTCCCCTCGGCGTCCCCAGGAGGGATGGGGGACTGGAGCATGCCCATCGGCTCGCTGGGCGAGGAAGTGGTGGCCCGGCTGTGTGAGCTGCTGGATAACGCCGGCCGGGGCTGGCGCAAGCTGGCCGAGCTGGCCGGGGCCGAGAAACGCTTCAAGTGCAGGTAGGGCTGGGGGAGCACTGCCGGGGGCTGTCCCCGGCCGGGTCACAAGCGCACGTGGGCCCAGCTCTGCCGCGGGCCGAGCGAGGGGCGCTCGGGGCGGTTCCCTCCCCGGGCTGGGCACCGCCGAGGCCCCTGGCCGGGCTCCCACCCGCCCCGAGGGACGGGGCTGTGGCTCTGACGGCTGCGGGCGCTTGCAGCGCGGAGGAGCTGGAGATGTGCTCGCTGAAGGTGCTGGAGCCCCGCGGCAGCCCCACACAGTGCCTGCTGCAGCTCCTGGCCGAGCGCGACTGCACCCTCAGGTACCTGCTGGGCTGCCTGGAGCGCATGGGGCACGAACAGGCCTGCCGGGTCCTCAGCTCCGCCGGTACGGATGGGCAGCGGGAACCGGGGGGCTGGAGGGGAGCACCAGGGGGCAGGGGCTCAGCAGGAGGAAATGGGGATGGGGGTGAAGAACAGCAGTTCCTGATGGGGGTCTTGCTCTGGTAGTGAGGTCCTGGGCAGGCAGGGTGGAGTTGGATGGATGCAACAGGATGAGATAGGATGGGATGTGGTCTGATCGGATGGGACAGGACAGATATGGACAGCATGGGATGGGATGGGATGGGATGGGATGGGATAGGATAGGATAGGATAGGATAGGATAGGATAGGATAGGATAGGATAGGATAGAGCAGAGTGGGAAGGGATAAACTGAAGCAAGATGAGATGGGTAGATGGGATAGCAATGAATATACCAATGGGACAAAGTAGGATGAGATGACTGGGACAGGACAGAGGTGTGGGATGGGATAAGATGGGCTGGGTTGGGAGAGGAGAATCTGTTGTAGGTGGGGATGGGGCAGGATGGGATGGGGTGATGCAGGACAGGGGACTCAGTCCAGGCTGGTCTCTCCTCTCCTGCAGTCCAGGACATGATCCGCATCACGGTGCAGCCCGAGTCACAGGTGGTGGCAGAGGGGACACAGGTGTCCCTGACCTGCTGCGCGACTGGCCCGCCGGGGCTCACGTACCAATGGTTCTGTGGGAGGCAGGAGGTGAGGTCCCACTGTGCCACACTGAGCAGGGCCCCCACACCCTGTCCATGGCGAGGGCACCTGCACGAGTAAGAGGGAGCCCATGACTCCTTGACCTCCTCCCCTCTCATAGGTGCCTGGAGCCACATCCCCAGAGCTGCTGATCAACACGGCCACCCTGGCAGGCCAGCCCGAGTGGTACATCTGCCGGGTGAACTGCGGGGCCACCTTCACCTTCTCCAGGTGGGCTCACGTCCAGGTGGAGAAGAGCAGCAGCCCCAGCTCAGGTGGGTCTCGAGATCTGTGTCCCTGGGCTGGCTGCCATGGGGCACCACTTGCCCCACTGGGATTGGGACATCTCCTGCAGGGCACCTCTCACCCCATCAGGACAGTGGTGGGTCCTGAGTGGTATCATTTGCCATGTAATGCCCTGGCTCAGCTGCGAAGGTCTCTGGGCTTGCTGGTGTGATGGTGCCCACAGAGGAGCCACATGCCCCGTGTCCTCCTCACGCTTGCTGCCTCATGCCAGCCATGGGTGCCAGGACCTGTGGGGGAAGAACCTGGGGCCTGGCGCAGCTCTGCAGAGTGCTGCCATGGCTGGGTGCCTAATTTGCCACCCTGTCCCTTCCCCAGCCAGTGGCTACTGCCTGACCATGGCAGGGCTGCAGATCCTGCAGCAGCCGCGGCCGTGCCGGCTGGCCGAGGGGGACACGCTGGCACTGGAGTGCAGAGCCATTGGCAACCCCCCACCCCAGTACCAGTGGTTCAGGAACCGGCGCCCCGTGGAAGGGGCACAGGCACCCCAGCTCCAGGTATGAAACTTCGGCATGGCACAACATGGCATAGCATGGCACAGTGTGGCACAGTGCAGCATCATCTGGCACCCTGCCCCAGCCTCCTGCTCTGTCCTGCTGGCAGGTGAAGCTGGTGACAACGGCCGAGCGGGGCAGCTACTCCTGCCGTGTGTTCAACCTCTTCCACGAGGTGTGGAGCCAGGAGGTGGACGTGGAGATCGGTGAGGGCCCCAGACAAACCTCTGTGACCCCCCACCTGCTCTGTTCCCAGTAAAGCCCTCATGGCTGCTCCACAGTTCTGGGGGCACTGCAGCCCATGCCGGGAGGTGATGCCATGCATGGGGTCCCTGACATCCCCTCTGCCACAGGCCCGCGTCTCTTCACCTCTGGAGGCTCCTGGCCAGAGGGGGATGGAGGTAGGTGGGGGCAGAGCAGACAGGTCATGCTGCTCTGCCCTCTGTGCTCCCCTGGCACTGGAGGGCCATGGCACAGCATTTCTCTCTTCCCAGGCTCCCTAGAGCATGGCAGCCCTGGACAGCTGTACGGTAAGAGCCTGCCCAGGAGGGGCTGGTGGCCCTGGGGGGCTCTGACTGTCACCACTGTCACCACTGTCACCCCATAAGGCTTTACTTGGCCAGGACGCTTTGGGTGCAGCATACTGGGAGAGTGAAACAGCAGCCCAACCCTAACCTGAATTAGGAGAGCAGATCAGCACCCTAACCCTCAACCCAAATCCCCAGCCCTAACCCTTAACCGTAACCTGAGGGTTTGGGGATCAGCAAGGCAGGGATGCCACAGGGTACCTTGGTACCCAGGGACAGTGATGCTGGCCAGAGTTGGGTGTCACCTCTGTGGGCTGTGGGTAACATGGAGAGCAGGAGTGTCCCACTCCATAACAACACCTCCCTCTCCCATCCCTGCAGCCACGGACAAAGTGGCGCTGCTGATCGGCAACATGCACTACCTGCACCACAAGCAGCTGCAGGCGCCCATAGTGGATGTTCACGCCCTCGGTGCCCTCCTCCGCCAGCTTGACTTCAAGGTGGTGTCACTGCTGGACCTGCGCAAGGCCGAGATGCAGATGGCCGTCGATGAGTTCCTCCTCCTCCTTGACAAGGGCGTCTACGGTGCGACAACACCCGCCAGGGCGGCTCCAGCCCAGGGGGAACTGGGTGGTTTTATGCTGGTGGAGTCTTGGGGTGCAGCCAGGCAAGGAGCAGGTGCTGGCAGGTCAGGGGATGCCACCATGTCACCACCATGTCACCTGCCCTCTGTTCCCCCAGCAGGTTTGCTCTACTATGCTGGGCATGGCTATGAAAATTTTGGCAACAGCTTCATGGTGCCCATTGACGCACCCAGCGCCTACACGTCCGAGCACTGCCTGTGCGTGCAGCGGGTGCTGCGGGAGATGCAGCAGCGCCGCACCGGCCTCAACATCTTCCTGCTTGACATGTGCCGCAAGAGGTGACCCGGCCCTGCCACCCACCTCGGGACAAGCTGCCACTCGGGGAGGGCCCAGCACAGGGACCTGTGGGTGGTGGCTCCCGGGGGAGCGTAGCGGAGCACCCCCAGGGTCCCATCTAAACCCACTGTCTGTGTCTAAATGCCCCAAAACTTCACTGCCCCTGTGAGCTAGCAAATGCTGTAATGGGTGGGCAGAGGAGCACAGAGCAGCCCTCCAGGTCTGGTGTGCTTTGGGGTGGGTTTTGGGGGAGGACAGGTTCTCACTCTGTCCAGCTTCTCTTCTCTTGCAGGAACCTCAACGACGACGTCATCCCGCAGGTTGGGGTGCTGGAGGTCACGGCCAACATCGTCTTCGGCTATGCCACGTGGGTTCCCTCCCACCATCCCCTGGCACAGGCAGTGGGGCTGAGTCTCCCTGCCTGGCTCAGGGCAGGGGCTCAGACCCCCACGCCTGCATCCCTCCACCCTCGATGCTGGAGGGGTTGGGCAAGCAGCAGCCCCCAGTCCCTCACAAGGCAGGGAGGTGTCCATGGCACTGCTTGGGTTTGGGCAGCACCTGCTGGCATGAAGCCCCAAGACTCCTCCAGAACACAGGGGTTTGGGCTGGTGATGCTTTAAAGCATCCAGGATCTGGCCATGCTCTCACCTGTCCCCAGCATGGTGGCCAAATGCTGTGATGGGAACAGGAAGAGCTCTGGGCACTCAACTCTGGCTTCCTTAGGGCTGTCATCCTGTTGGGGGCCAATTCCCAGGGTGTGCCAGACCCCATGACAGATCCAAACACTGCCCTGTCCCCGCAGGTGTGCGGATGCCGAAGCCTATGAGCTGAGCCAGGGTGAGCTCTCCAACGGCATCTTCGTCACCTTCCTCAAGCGCTGGCTGATGGAGGATGAGAAGATCACGGTGCTGCTGGACAAGGTGGCCGAGGGTGAGTGAGGAGCAGTGGGGAACAGTGACCCCCCTGGTGGCCCCCGCCGACCCCCTGTGCCCCCACAGACATGGGCACTCTGGAGATCACGCGGGGACGGCAGGCACTGGAGCTTCGCAGCAACCTCTCAGAGAGACGGGCTCTGACAGACCCCATCCGCCCCCCGGGCCAGGATGAGTCCTCTGCCAGGAACCTGCAGTGGGCCAAGGCTCACGGTGAGTCATGGCCACCCTGTCCCAAGCTGGCATCTAGAGGGGGGACAGCCCAAGGAGCAGAGAGAGGCTGCGAACATCTGCTGGGTTCCTCCCACCTGGAGGAGAAACTGTCGGCACAGAGCCACCAGCCTGGAGACAGGAGCACGTTGGCACCTGTGCTCCGGGGTGACCCCGCGGCCACCTCACCTGTGGGTACAGCTCCAGCCCTGAGCCCCTGCAGGTCCCAGCCCTGTGCTCCCTGTCCCCTCCCCAGTCCTGCCAGAGAGCCGGCACCTTCGCTTCGACTGCGGTGTCAGCGTCCAGCTGGGCTTCGCCGCCGAGTTCTCCAACATCATGATCATCTACACGCGTGTGGTGGCTGCCCCCAAGGACATCACCAACTGTGAGGCCCGGCTCACGGATATTCCTGAGGTGGGAGCAGCTGCTGAAGTCCCCACTAGGGCAACGCTGAGGAACTGGGGGGGAAACTGTGGTGGTTTTCACATGGATGCCATCCATGGCAGGAGCTGGATGTGGACCTCAAGTGCACCAACAAGGAGAGCCCAGAGGAGGTGGGCAGCCCGCTGGCACCTGTCTGGAGCCTCGGCTGCCCCTCCTGCTGCCTCTACAGCCGGATCTGTGGCTTGCAGAAGCTTCAGGTAAGAGCCATGGTGGGCAGGGGCTGGTGTTGGGGGCACAGCGTGACCATGGCTGCACCAGGACAGGAGCCCATGGTGCTGGTGTCCCCCGCAGCAGGAGCTGGCCTTCACCATCTGCCTGCAGTATCGCTACCAGGGCATGGACGACTTTGTGGAGGAGCGGCAGCGGGTGAACGTGGGGCGGCCGCTCATCGCCAAGCTCAACCTGCAGCGGGCGGCCTCCCCCTCGCCGCCCCACAGCCCCTCTTCTCCTCTCCCCCCAGGAGCTGGGGGGTGGTGGGGAGCTCGTGGGTCAACACCCCTGAGGAGAACCTGAGCCCCGAGGGCCCCAGCTCCCACACCCTGTAGAGGGACAGTGTGGCCCCCTCCCCCATCACTGCAGTGCCCTGGCACCATGTCTGTCTGTCCTGCCGGGGGCCAGGGGATGGAGGGGGTGGAGGTGATGTGCACAGAGGCTGAGCTCCATCCTGGCCTGTGCCAAGGACTGTTGGCCCCAGCCACACGTCCTCTGGCATGGCCGTGCCACCCCCACATCCCCCGGCAGTGCCAGTCCCACGTCCCTGGGCAGTGCCAGCCCCACATGCCAGGCCACCGCCGGGCAGTGCCAGGGGCAGAGTGCCCAGAGACCACGGCTGAGCGGGCTCGAGGTGTCGTGCCGGGGCAGGGCTAGGTTCGTTCAGGCCCGGGAGAAATAGAGAGAAATAAGCAGCTTAGGGGGCAAATCCCGCGGGAGGAGATTAGAGGGGGTGGGAGCGGGAGGGCTCCTGTTCGGCCACGAGGGGGTGGGAGCACCCCCCGGTGCCCCCCCGCTCCCAGTAGCATCCACTCCTCACAGTACAACCCCAGCAACCGGCCCCATCTGGGCAGTGAACGATTTCAGGACAGGATTGGGATCTAAGGGGAAAAAAATGATTTTTTTGCTTGGATTTTTCCCACACAAACCCCCGCATGCTGGGGCAGTCTCCAGTGGGTATCCACCGGGGAAAGCACCAATAAAGCGGTCCGGCCAGGCGGCTCGGCGCTTCTGCGCCCTCCCTGCGTTTAAATGGCATTTTTGGGGTCAGAAATCTTGCCCGTTCCCGCAGGAGGTGCAGCGCACCCACGGGAGGGAAGGGAGGTGCCAAGTGAGGGAACCCCGACATTCCCCGTGCCACCCCCATGGAAAACAGCTCGTTTCCATAATTCACACAACCCCAGCCCCCAAGGACCGGGGAGACGCATCCTCCTCGCGGGGCCCCTCCGCGCTCTCGGGCGGCGGTTGCGGGCCGGGCTGGGGGAGCACCCTCGCCCCAATTAGGCTCCGATCAAACGAGCCGGGGGTGCGGCGCTGCCGCTCCCGGCGCCAGCCGGCCTTTGTTGGCGCTCGGGAGGCCGAGGGGTGCCCGGGCTGGGCCAGCCTCGGCAATTATGTCATGTGAAAAGCGCAGCCCCCATTGAGCGCGTCCCGTCCCCCGGATCAAACCCCATTACTTCCGCAGCCGTTGCTTCATTATCTGCCGGCCGGAGCTCGCCTCGGCTGGGGCGCTTCACCCCATTAGCTGGGCCGGGGAGCCGGGGAGCATCGATTATGCGTTTAATGGGCTGTTAAAGGTTTAATTGTCGCTAACGAAACAGACGAGCAGCAGCAGCCGGGGGACGGGGCACAAGGAGAAGGGGTCTCGCCGGGGTCAGTGCCTCGCCTGGCCCCCTGGCATCCCGGCCAGACCCGCCCGACCGCGGGGGTCTGGGGACGTCAGGGTCCGCCCCGGGGGGTTCGGATCGGGGTGAGACCCCGGGCTGGGGGGGGCTGCGGGCGCGGGTGCTGGCACTGAGCGGGGTCTGGGCCGGGGGGGAACGCGGTGGGGATGGGGCTGCCCCAGCACAGCCCCGGCTGGGGGCTGTTGTCAGGTCCGAAGTGGAAAGATTTTCTGGGGAAACATCTTGTTTTGGTGGGGGGAAGGTTGTCCCTCGTCTGGCTCCTCCAGGGACTGGGGCACCCCAGGAACCTAGGACACCTCAGGGCATCCCAGGGACCCGGGGCACCCGCTCACCCAGGGATAAGCCCCCCTGTCTTGCTGTGCTTAAGCACCTCAGAGCCACTGTGGACTCAGCCGTGTGCTGGGGCCATGCTGGCCTTTGCCATCAGTGAGGGTGCCAGTGACACTGGCTGTGCCCCGAGCTCCGGCGGATGGGCAGATGGGGTCCCCCGGAGCTGCAAAACCACTGTGGGGACCCCTGAGGACACGGCACCATGTCACCACCGCCCAGCTCCCACCTGGCAGGAAACACTGGCAAGGCGTAAGCCGCGCGTTGGTGTGCCCCAACAACCCTGTTGCGGTGACCCCAGGGCTCACAGCCGGCCCCCTCCTCTCACCAGCCCTGGCCAGGGGCCTCGGGGGTCCCACTGCTACCCATCCTCCCACCAGCACAATTCCAGCAGCTCTCTGCCACTGGCACCTCCGGGAGTGTTAGGGCAGGGGGCAGCGGGCACAGCCCCTAAGGGACAGTCGAGCAGGTGACCTGCGACAAGCTGTTGAAGCCACGGTGCAGCAGCACAAGCCAGTCCCAGCTGGGGCTGGATCAGATCACCTGTGCCTGGACCTGGCCCAGCCCTGCACGCAGCGGCCCGAGGGAGCAGGGCAGGAGGGTGCTCCCATGCCCCCACAGAAATCTCCTCTCTGGCAGAGGCTTGGCAGCCCCACAGTGCTAAGGAGGGCACGGCATGGCACGGCACGACCGAGGCCCCGGCAGTGCCCGACTCCAGCATGAGGCAGCCGTCCAGCTTATCTCTTTACTCACAATACACCCGTGCTCTCGGCGCCGGTGCATCTCCCGGCATGACCGGCGGCGTGCCCCGACGCAGCTAAAACATCCCCCCAAGTACTCCCTACAAAACTAGAGCTTTCTGTTCAGTTTTGTTTAAATCTGCAGCATTAAAAAAAAAAAAAAATTAATAGTAATGGCAAGGGGAGGGGCTGTGGAGAAAGGAGGTGTCCAACTGGGGTGTGATGGGTGGCACAGTGGGATGCCTGAGCCTCAGCCAAGTCCTCAGCTGATCTTGGTGCCTCAGAGAGGCAAAGGGGCTCTCCTGTAGTGTTCCCCCCAGCCGTGGGGTCCTGCCAGCACCCCAACTCACTCCCCTGACACCACCAGTGCTGGGTCAGTGTGGGGAAGACGCAGCCCGGCATCCCTGCTCAGTGCCAGCTTTGGTCCTGCTGAGCACCCACTGTCCTCCCCCACGGCCACGGGGCCAAGCCAGCACCGGGGGCAGGAGCGGCAGCCGGGGGGCTCGGAGGGGAGCGTTCATCAAATGGGCTGCCAGGTCTTGTCAATGGTCTGAATGTGCTCCTTGGCTTTCATGCGGAGCGAGGCGATGCTGGAGCTCCTCTGGTCCACCTCCTCCAGTGGGTACTTGTCCACAAAGGGGGTGCCGCACTGGTAGGGCGCAGGAGCCATGGGCTGCATGCCCTGCGCCATCGGTGGGGGGGTGTTGAGGAAGGAGTGCCCAGCGTAGGGGGGCTGCAGGGCCTGCGGGCTCCCATGAAGCCGGGGATGCTGTGGACTGTGGTGGCGCTGGAGATGGGGGACGTCAGCCATGGGTCGAGCGGGAGGGAGTTGCTCATGGGCCCCACGTTGGGGGTCATGGGGGGCCGGTTGAAGGAGAGCACGGGGGTGTCGTGGAGCTTCATGGAACTGGCCTCCATCTTCTCCTGCCGCCTCCACTTGGCTCGTCGGTTCTGGAACCAGACCTGCAAGGTGAGAGCCAAGGTGAGCTCACTGTGCCCAGCTGGACCCTTGCAGTGTGCCCCACATGCAGTGTCCCATGCAGGGTGTCCCATACAGGGTGTCCCATACAGGGTGCCCCATGTCTCTGCCCCAGGCAGAGTGCCCCGTTCTGCAGTATCCCATGTGGGGTGCCCCACAGGGAGTGCTTGAGGTGGGGGTGTCCCATCCCACAAGGGCTGCCCTACAGGGCTCCAGCAATCCCAGCACCTCTGCCAGACCTCTCCCACAAGCCCCAGAGACCAAGGACATCTCCAAGGTATGGAAAGTGAGAGGTGTAAGCACACAGCCCCTTTCTGCTCCATGGGAACATGCACCCTGGCCCTGCAGATTCCCAGCAGTCCATGGGACAGTGCTATCTGACCTTCCCAGCCCCTTGGTCACAGCTTTTATAAGTTAAACAGCCACAGTTGCGCCAAGACCCAGCAGGAATGACAGGGACCGGCGGCCCAAATGCAGCGGTGACGTCAGGCCCCATGGGAATTGCTCATTAAAGTGCTGATCCTCCTGTCCCCAGAGCAACACAGGGCACAGGGTCTGCTGCAGGAGGCAAAGGGGAGGAAAGATGAATGGCTGGGTGGGAAAGGGGAGGGTTCTGTGGGCTGGTCACGGCTGTTGGTGGACACTGGGCTGCACTGGTGCAAACTGCATGTCCAGAGAAGGGAACAGAGCTGGGGAAAGGGCTGGAGCACAAGTTGGATGAGGAGCAGCTGAGGAAGCTGGAGGGACTCAGCCTGGAGCAAAGGAGGCTCAGGGGGGACCTTCTGGCTCTCCACAACTCCCTGACAGGAGGGGGCAGCCAGGTGGGGGTCAGGCTCTGCTCCCAGGGAACAAGGGACAGGAGGAGAGGGAACGGCCTCAAGCTGTGCCAGGGGATGGTTGGGTTGGATATTGGTGGAAACTTCTTCCCTAGGGCAGTGGTAGAGTCCTCATTCCTGGAGGGACTTACACGACATGTGGACGTGGCACTTAGGGACATGGATTAGTGGTGGCCTTGGCAGTGCTGGGGAACAGTTGGACTGGAGGGTCTCAGAGCGCTTTTCCAACCTGAACGAGTCTGTGATTCTGTGAAACTGGCTGTTGCTCAGAGAGCTCAGCAGAGGTGTCTGTATGGTCTGGATCCCCACAAAAAAGGCTGCATTGTCTTGACTGGGGCTGAGGCCTGGGGAATTCAGTTCATTTGTATGGGAGTTACTCCTTTGGTTCACAGGGTTTGTCACTTCAGCTTCCTGACCCCTTCTCCCTTCATGATTTCACCCCTGATTTCAGTCCAGGCATGGTGGGGAGCAGACTGGTGGGACCCCAGGCTCTTCCCAGGCTCTGCTGTCCCTCCATGAGCCTTTTGCTGCAGCCTAAGGTGCAAAACATCCCCAGCCCCGCTGCCCTCCTGATCCGCTCCAACAAGATTAAAACCCTCAAATACATGAGGATCTTGTGCTTTCCCAGCCCAAAAGACCTGGAAGGGGCCACTATCAGCCAAGGTGGGTTTTTTGGCCACTTTCCCGTGTGATCAGCAGGAGGGATGGGAGCAGCCACCACCAGAAGGGGCAAACGTTTCTGAAAATCATCTCTGTGCCCTAATGGAGCCTCTGGCCTATGGGCCCAACTGGGACCTTGTGGGTCAAACTGGGACCCCATGGGGGAACAAGGTTTAGCCATTAAACCCTTTCTCTGTCTTTGTTGGGAGCAGCTGGCTCTGCAGAGATGCCGCTCCCACCTCGAGCAATGGGGAAACTGAGGCACAGAAGGAGGCATTGGCAGTAGAGCTGAGAGCTGAGCAGAGCTCTCCAGCACCTTTGGGACCCTCTGACACTGCCCAGGGACAGATCCAGGGTGCTGGGGTGCTGCCCTCCCTACCTGCACGCGGACCTCCGGCAGGTTGACCTTCATGGCCAGCTCCTCGCGGCTGTACACGTCGGGGTAGTGGGACTTCTCGAAGGCGCGCTCCAGCTCGTGCAGCTGGTACGTGGTGAAGGTGGTGCGGTTCCGCCGGTGCTTCTTCTTGGGCTGCTCCTCCTCGGCAGCGGCTGGTGGGGTGCCCTCACCGTCCCCTGGCTTCCGCAGCTCACCCAGGTCCCCCTCGCACTTATTCAGGAACATGGTGGCACCTGCAGGGGCACCGCAGAGTCAGAGGGGTGTGGGGTCTTTGGAGCCCACGTGTCCCCAGTCCAGAGACGGACAGACAAGTAAATGGAGGGATGGGAAGATAGGGTGGCTCTAGGAACAGGTTATGCAAAGTCATAATCCTCTCTGCCACAGCAGAGGATCCCAGGGCTGGGGTGTCCTGGGGGCTGATCCACAGCCCTGGGGACTGACCCAGCATCCAAAGGGCGCCTCACGCTTGGCTCTGCTGTCAGATGCCACCAGGCCAATGAACCCACTCGTGCTAAAAGTCAGATTTCCTCTAAAGTGGAGAATTTTATGCAAGTGCCATCACAGAGAGCCGACCTGATCTCTCTCTGCCCTGGCCTGGGGGGACCAAGCCTGGGTTAATTTCCTCCTTCCTGCCCAGCTCCTCTTGTCCAGCCTCTTCCATGGTGAAGGCTGGCCCTGGAACGCTGGAGGACCCAGTGTCAGTCCCCAGGCTGGGCGGGAGTGACCTGGCACTGTCCCCCGGCTAATAACCATTTTGGTGACGCTTATAAGCATTTTCAACCCTTGCAACGTTTCATCTTTAAGCTTTTTATCCGGCATCTGAAATCTTCCTGCAGTATTTGCAGAGGATTAAGGGTCTCTTTCCACCATGAGGATGTCGGCAGACATGGAAATGGGGCAGAAAACCGTAATCCTGGGGCAAGGGGAAGGCAGCGCATTGCCCAGACCCGCCAGCAAAGACTCACCTAATGCCTTAATGGGAGTGGGGAGAGAAAAGGAGCGTGGGTTCATGCTGGGAGGCGGTAAATGGGGGTCCTAGAGGGCAGCAGGCAGGGGGTGGGTGTCAGGTGTTGCCCAGGCTGTGCACACAGGGGTGTCTGTGTGGGGGTGCCCATGTGTGCCGTGGGGGTGTGCGCAGTGTGCCCGCGGCGGCCGCGTCTGTGCCTGTACCCGGGTGGGTGCCCAGGGGTGCTCAGGGGTGCTCCCAGTGAGGCACAGGTGTGTGGGGGGGGTGTGCAGTGGGCTGAGCATGCGGTGGAAGGTGTGCAGCATGGGCACAGTGTGGGTGTGTACGTGCGGGGATGGGGGTGTGGGGGTTGTTTGTGCCACACGGGAGCAGTGCTAGGGCACAGTGCCTGTGTGCCGTGCACGCAGCACACGCGGCACAGTGCGTGTGCACAGCGCTCGTGCAGGGTGTGCACAGCACTGTGGGTGTGCAAGGAGCACAGTGTGTGCGGGGCGCAGCATGGACCCCTGCACGGGAGCTGTGGGCACACGGTGCAGTGTGTGCAGCTGTGTGTGGAGCGTGTGCAGTGCCCACGGCACATGCAGCAGCGGCGCATGCAGAGCCGGTGGCACACACCGTGCAGTGCAGCACATGCAGTGCGTGCATGCGTGTGGCAATGTGCAGTGCCTGTGCAGCGTGTGCTGTGTCCATGTGCAGTGCACCCAACACGAGCAGCGTGTGCCTGGTGCTGCTGTGGTGTGCTCAGAGCGTGTGCCACAGGTGTGTGGTGTGAGCAGTGTGCCCAGTGCAGTCGGTGCATGCCTGGGGACTGTGTCTGCAGTGTGTGCAGCATGTGCAGCGTGTGTGCAGCATGTACAGTGTGTGTGCAGTGTGTGTGCAGTGTGTGCAGTGTGTGTGCAGCGTATGCAGCATGTGCAGTGTGTGTGCAGTGTGTGCAGTGTGTGTGCAGTGTGAGTGCAGTGTGTGTGCAGTGTGTGCAGTGTGTGCAGTGTGTGTGCAGTGAGTGCAGTGTGAGTGCAGTGTGTGTGCAATGTGTGCAGTGAGTGCATTGTGTGTGCAGTGAGTGTAGTGTGTGCAGTGTGTGTGCAGTGACTGCAGTGTGAGTGCAGTGAGTGCAGTGAGTGTGGTGTGAGTGCAGTGAGTGAGTGCAGTGAGTGCAGTGTGTGTGCAGCATGTGCAGTGTGTGCAGTGTGTGTGCAGTGTGAGTGCAGCATGTGCAGTGTCTGCAGTGTGTGTGCAGTGTGTGTGCAGTGTGAGTGCAGCACGGCATGTGTGCCTTTGGGAGCTGCAAGCCCCCCCGAAGCCCCACGGCCCCTCACAGGGTGTCTGTAGCCCTGGGGGCTCTGGGTCCAGCCCAGCAGTCTCAGGGAGCTTCAGGGGAGCTGCAAGTCAGGACAGAGGTGTTGGGTGCTGCACCCTGGGGTGCCCTGAGGCAGAGGTGGGGGGGGGCTGGGGGGAACAGGGACCCTGTGATCACTGTGTGGGCATCACAGTGTGTCCTGGGGCTGGGAACACAGGGAGGGGATGGGGTCCCCCACTGCCATCCTGCTCGCACTTACCTGCTTCTCATTTGTGCAGCTCCACACCTGCAAGGAGAGGAGAGAAGGGGGCTGAGCACCCAGAGCACCTTCCTGGGGCACAGACCCCCCAAGGGACCCAGCATCCCATCAGGATCCCTGTCTGCCCTGCCCAGCCATGTCCCACGGTCCCATGGAGCAATGGGGGGGAGCCGGAGCTGGGGGGGGGGGAGCTGGAAGGAGCTGGGGCAATGGGAATGGGTGAGATGGGCCCTGGGGGGGATGAGTGAGAGAGGCTGGGAGGGCTGGGGATAAGATGGGGCAAGCAGGAGGAGAGAAGAGGTGAGGCAATGGTGGGGGGACAAGGATGAGATGCAGAGATGGAGCCCCATGGTTCAGCCCCGACCCCATCAGAAAGCAAAGGACGCAAAAACTCCCCAGGGAGCAGCAAACTCCGACCTGGGAGCACAGATGAGCCAAAACCAGCAAAACACCAGAGCAGCAGTGACCCAGCAGCAGGGCGGCAGCACCGGACCCTGCGGGATGGGGCCAAGGGCTGGACCCCCACCCCAATCTGCCTCAGCCTGGTCAGGGGCACAGATGTCCCTGAGTGGGGAAGGGGGGACCATTACAGATCAGGCTGGGAGGATATCAGCACCAACCACCCCATATTCCCCATCCTCCAGGGACTGGCCTCAGAAATCCCAAGCCTTTCCCACCAGTGTTTGGGAATCCTGCCTGGAAACGGGCCACACTGAGCTGGGGGCGGGGGCACTGCTAAACTCCGGCTCCCGAAGGATATCTTCCTGCAGCCACTGTCGTGCTGGCAGCAATTTTTGGGTTTAAGCCCTTAAGCTGCAAACCTGCGCTGGCAACCATTAGGACCCAACACCTCAGGAGAGTTGTTCCCCCCCTCTCTCCCTGATGCATCAGCCCATGGTTTTCCTGTGGGGGCTGCTAGCCAGGGGGAGGGGACAGCTGTTGGTAAAGACGCCCAAAAAAGCAACAGAAACGACACTGAGCCCTGGTCAAAGTGAGTAAAAAACCTCACTTCCTCAGTACTGCAAAGCAGCAGAACATCAGTGAGGACAAGTGGCCGCAGGGGATGTGGAGGAAACAGCCCAGGGACAGCCCCCGCTTCCACTGGCACCCTGTTCTTTGCCTTTGGAAGCCCATCTGGGTGCCAGGGTTTGGTTCCCTGGGCTCAAGCTGCCTGGTATGGGCGGTAGGAGCATGGGTGGCTCCTGCCCCTGGCCCTGTGTGATTCGGGGCCAGTGACACTGGCGGGCGCCCGCACCCGCTTCTGAGTCCCCAGGAAAAGGTGCCAGTCCCGTCCCCAGCACCAACCCCAGGCACACCCTGGGGACACCCACTCCCTTTCTCAGCATCTTCCCTCAGCGCTTTGTCCCGAATTGGAAAAAAAACGGCGTTACCTGCTGGGCCCAACTCGGCTTTTCCAGGAGTATTTAACTTTGCTGGTCCCTCCCGGGAACCAAACAAGCGGCTCAACCTCACCAATCTCGCAGCTTTGGCAGCCAAAGTTGCCTCTAGTCTTCTTATTTGTCACAGAACCGCCGTGCTAAGGCTCGGGAGAATCTTTATTTAGTGTTGCAGATGTCACCAAGGCACCGCAGATTGGAAATGAGTCCAAAGGATTAAGACGAGGTTATTAATTGGAGGCCTTCCCCTTTAAGAATGATTGACAGTTACTTTCTGGACAAGTAATTGCTCTAAATGTCCCCCCAGCACGGGTCCGGGGGGGCAGCGGCGGACAAAGCCCCGAACTGCCTTCCCCACTCAGATTGTCTCCCCACAAAGGCGTCCTGCTGGAGTTTGCCGTGTAATCCCCTCATTACGGGCGAGGAGAAAGAATTAGAAACAGGGGGAGCGGAGAAGAAAGGATGGAGGGGGAGGGGGCAGGATTTCCTTGGGCTGCGGAGGCTCTGCCCCAGGGATGGGGTCTGGGCCAGGCACCCCAAGCCTCGGTGGGATGGGGATGCTGCGGTGGTGGGTGTTATCCCCCCTGGATAGGGATGGCGAGCCTGAGGGTGGCCCTGTGACAGTGTGGGTGGCCCTGTGGCTCCCAGTGATGCTGCCTGCAGAGCCCTGCCCAGGTGGGGAGCAGAGATGGGAACAGGTGTGGGGACAGGAATGGGGACCAGGTATGGGGTCCAGTTGTGAGGACCCAGGGTGTGGACACGGTCTGGGGACCTGCTCTGAGGTGTGGCTGTGGGCCCATGTGTGAGGACCAGCCACAGAGACCAGGCCGCCTGAACACCCTTGGAGACCTGGTATGAAGACCAGGCAGGGGGAACACTCATGGGGACCAGAGCGGGGGACCAGGAAGGCGGGCCAAGTGTGGGGAGCAGCCATGGGGATGAGTCATGGACATGGGACTGAGCACCGGGGCCAGGCATGGGAACACCCTGTGGGGACCAGCTGTGGGATCCAGCCAAGGGCACAATCCCTGGGGGCTGCCCATGGGCCCTAAGGGGCATGGGACAAAGGCAGCTGGGCTGAGGGGCAGACTACCATCCCTCTCCTCCCCACTCCCACTGCTGCCCCTGGGCCCTGAAGAATGATGGAGACATCATGGTGGGGGTCCTGGGCTGTGCTGGGGGATTGCTTGGTGCTGCCCACAGCCCCTCTCCTGTGGGGTGGATTTTGCCCTTTTCTTTCTTTGCTCACTTTTACTTTCTCCAAAAACCATCTTCCTGCCACCTGCAGCCGCTGCCGCCCCCGGGCCTGTCTAGGCTTCCTCCCACTCCCTTCCCCTCCTTGCCACAGTTCCCCTTTCAGATGGCAAATGCCACTGCGGGGGTTTTGGACCCCAGCACCCTGTGCCAGGTGGCTGCTGGCCCCTGAGTGGATCTGTGCCATCCCCACCAGAGCTGCTGTTGGCAAGACCCCGCAGCCCCCTCTGTGTCCTGGTGTGGGCCCCAAGGCCATCCCATTGTCCCCCACTGGGGTTGTGCAGCTTCACCTGCCCTGTCTGACACCAGGGTGACACAGGACAGTGTGATGTTGTCTTGGGGATGGCACGTCACCACCCTGGGGACAGTGTGCCACCACCCCAGGGACAGGCTGGCACTGCCCCGGGGATGGCAAGGCCACACACCAGGGATGGTGTGACGTACAGGCAGGCCATGCAGCCCCTGGGGATGGGAGGACACCCCCATGCCATGCAGCGCTGCAAGAGAGTGCAGGGGAGAGCAGGGAGGTGCTGCCTGTGGGGGTACTGGGGACATCCCTGGGGCAGGGGTGGTTTGTGGGGCCAGGGGTGCAAACAGGCACCTGGACCCCACTCGCCCGGGTGCCCGTGCTGGCCACTGTGACGAGTGCAGGAGCCGTGTACTCCACACTGATGGCCCTCGACAGCCCTCCCCAGGGTGCCCCACTGGCCCGGGGGTGCAGGGAGGTCCCCAGGGTGCCGGGTTTGGGGCGGGGGACTGCCCAGCTGCCCGGCCCCGGCGCTGTGTGCGCCGTGCCGGCCCCGCGGCCGCCGCAAGGTGCTGCCGCGCCCGGGGGAGGCAGCAGGCTGATTTGCCAAATGATTATAATTGCCTTTTAGGAGCAGATAGCAAATTGATTTGCTTCCTTGTCCAAGGCCCATAATCGCTTCATCACTTTAAAATATTAATGCTATACTTCTTTGCTAGTTTCCCAATTACCCTAATTGAAGGCAAATTGGTTAAGAAGGTGCAATGCAGAGTATCAGGGGGTTTAGTTCACTCAAATGACAGTTTTAAACCTCCCTAATCCTATTAGCGCGCAAAGCTGCTAACGCTTAGAGACGCTGCGTCAGCTTACTGGGGCGGTGGGGCCGGAGGCGGGAGTCGGGCCGGGGGGCGGCCGGGGGCCACCGGCCTCACGTGACCAGCTCGGCCGGGGATTTATCACTTTTTTAGTTCATTAAGAGGCCTTGGGCAGGCGGGGAGGCAGCAGGGGTGACCCAAAGGGTGCTGAGCGGGAGGCAGGTGGCAGCGTGGGGAGGGCGGGGGGGGGGGGGGGGCAGGACGATTAGCCAAGGAGACCTGGCGGAGGGTCCTGACCCGAATCCCAGCTGGCGCTGGGAGTCCCCATGCAGCCCCACTGGGAACACTGGGAGAGGGCAGGATGGGGCCCTGATGTGGAGCAGGGATGGAGGACTGAGCTGGTGGTGGCAGAGCTCGCTGGGGACCTCAGTGCCACCATCCCAGCAGCTGGCACTTGGTGGTGAGCCCAACCCTGGGGAGAGCAGCGATGTGGGGTGGGATCAGCGTTGTGCTGGGCGCCACAGCTGCCACCACCATGTCAGGGACCTGGTGAGGGACTGGTGTGGCACAGACGGTCCCATCCCACAGGTAGGGTTTGTGCCTGAAGGGAGATCTTCTAAGTTCTGAAGAAAAGCTGGTGAACGGGGGTGGGAATGGTGGCAGAGACAGCAGGGATGGATGAGGACGGCAGGCATAGTGGTGCCACCAAACGTCAGGAGGCTGCCCGGTGTCAGGCCCAGACGAGCCTGTCTCACGCTCCCTGGGATGCTGCAGCAGCCACCAGCCCCTGGACTGGTACCCGGAGGGGTTCCAGGGCGAACTGGGCATCTCGTGCATCCAGGGACCTCCTTGCTCCGTGTGCTCCAGCCGCGGCGGCTCAGCCCGATGGCTCTGGTGACAGCGCTGAGCTCGGTGACACAGCTTCCAGCCCACCTGCGCTGGATCCGGCCGCCCCCTCGCAGCCCGGCCACCGCGGCCGTGGGCAGCCCGGACGGGGCCGTCCCCGCAGCCTTTCCGGAGCAGATGGCAGCGGCGTGGGGAGGACGGAGGCGGCTCAGCGCGTCCTTCCTTTCAGGCACACACAGCGTGATTCCCGGCGGCTCCGGCTCCGGCGGGAGGTGCCGCTGGGGCCAGCGCTGGCCGTACATTTTACACGGGTTCAGCGAGCTTAGTCCTCGGGGACAGGCGACTCAGGAAGATTAGACCTCGCTAAAATAGGCAGGTATTAGTGATCTCAGCAGCCCCCGGCCTTCCGGCGCGGCGGCATTTAAGCCAGCGCTGCTGCCGAACGCCCAGGAGAGAGTCTCTGGCGAGGCAAGAGGCAGCCGAGCACCCTGGCCCAGCCAAAGGGATGCCCCTGCTGCCCGCACTGGCAGAGGATGCTCGAGCACGGGAGTAAATGCTCCACCCCCCCTCCCAGTGCTGTCCCCAAGGGATAGCCAGGGTGACTACTGACCCCCGTGCTTGGGGGCTGCTGCAGAAGGGGGGGACGGACCCAGTGGCCAAGCATCCTGGGCTGGTTGGTGGCTCAGGGGACATGGGACAGCCCGGCTCCAGCGCTGTCATCACGTCCCCTCACCGACCAGGACAGGGACTGTGTGGGCGCGGGAGATGGCAGGACGACCAGAATGGTGCCGGCAAATACTGTGTTTATTGAGCCAAATGGTGCACGGCGCCAGGGCTGCTGCGGGGGGTAACAGTGTCAGGGACCTGCCCCACTGGAGGCTCACACCAGGAGCATCACGAGAGGGACCTGACCATAACGGCTGGAGGGGACCCAGGCATTCTGCACCCCAGCACACCCTGGGAAAACAACTGGGAATGGTTTTGGGGAAGAAAACCCACGCCCAACAGGTGTATTGGGACCCCCACCCCAAGTAAAGGCATCCGGAGCCTCCGCATGCCGTGGCTCCCGCGGACAGGGGCTGCCGGGGTCGCTGCTACATCAGGGCGCACTTCTCCTTCACCTGGTCCACGCCGCCCCGCGCGCGGTCCCGCAGCGCCGGCAGCTCCACCTCCCGCAGCTTCGCCAGGAAGGCGAAGGCCCCGGCGCTGCCATCCTCCTCCTCCTCCTCGCTGTGCACCATGGCTGCCAGGTCCTGCGGCAGCTCCACCGCGCCTCCGGCCACATGCACCTGGGCATCGTCCCGCTCGTCCTGCACGCGGGTGGGAGAGGGCGTCGGGTGGGGACAGACACGGCGCCTACCGCGGTGGAGCGGGGGACAGGGGGCAGAGAACAGCCGGTCCCAGGGTACTGGGGGACACGGGGGGATTTCAGGACTGTCCAGTGCCACACTCGGACGCGGGATGGACAGTGGGCGGCAGATGGCCAGATGGAGACAGTGGCCGTCTGCTGCCCTCTTCAGGAATCCCTCCCATCCAGGGGATCACGGCAGCCGTGGGCCTGGGGCTGCTCCGGGTGATGTAGGGTCAAGGGGAGCCCCCAGGTCCCACCGCAGACAGGCTGGTTCTTACCTGGGTGAGGTGGTACTTATCCCGCAGGTGCATCCGCACCGTGGCCCGCTCTGCCTTCCTCCGTGCAAACACCTTGTCCCGCTCGATCCTGCAGCAGGTGCCACACCATCACCCCCCTCACCGAGCCGCCCCCGGACCACCCCGACATCACCCTGGTCTTTCTGCAGAGCAGGTCCAGGGCAGGAGGGAGGAGAAGGTCTGAGACCCACAAGAGGGTAAAAAGGGGGGCCCGGGAGCAGGAGCCACATCCTGCCCACCCAGCCCCAGCATCCAGATTCAGAGGTGATGAAGGCATGAGGGCACCCATTGCAGGGACTCGCTCCCCCTGCAGCCTCCCATCTCCCTGGTGCTGAGCCGCTGGGTTCCCACAGCACCCAGTCCTGGGGAGGTGGGACCTTAATCCAATCCCCTGTTGACCCTGAATCTCTTGGCTCCAAGGGTGCTGGGCTGCAACTACCCTGGGGCTCTGACACCTGGGGGTTCCCCTTGTCACCTGTGGTACACAGCCCTGTGCCAGCACCTCTGTGGACCTCCCATGCTGGGGGGGAGAGACTGAAGGGCACCTGCTCTGCACTTTCTCTTGCCCCAGCTGCCTCCCCGTCCCTGTCCTGTGCCACCCTGGGGAAAGCCCACAGTGGGTGGGATCTTCATTCTGGTGTGTTGGGGGACCCTAGTGACCCGCCCAGCCCCAGCAAAGCCTTACTTCTCCTCCAGCAGCTGCCGCTGGTACTCCTCAAACTCCTCGCGGGCCACGCCGCTGGGCGGTGCAGCTGCCTTGTCATCCTTGGGGGCCCCCTTGGGTGACTCGTCCTTGCCCCCCTGGAAGCTCTTCAGGGCGGCCGTGAAGAAGGAGGCCATGGTGGGTGGTGGTGGCAGCTCGTGCCCCAAGGTGCCCACCCGGTCCCAGTGCCTGCAAGGTCAGTGGGACCAGCCCCAGGAGCACTGTGGATCAGGGGCGGATTAAGGCATTAGGAGGGGAAGCCACAGCCAGGGTGGAAAGACCTTCCCTTCGCTGCACCCAAGGGTGCTTGCAGGGGACAGTGACAGTGCAGGGGGACAGCAAGTGCTGCCCCATCACAGTGATGGGGAGGTGGAAGGAGTCATCAAACTGCAGCAGATGCTGCGTCAGGCTGAAATACCCCCCATTACATGGATCCCAATTTGGGACAGCACCCATGGGGCCAGGGCCAAGCCCTGGGGAGAGCCCCATGCCGTGGGCACCCAGAACCACACAGACAGGGGATATTGGAGGTGCAGGAAGTCAGCACAGAGGAGACACAAGAGGATTAGCTGAAAAAACTCAATCGAGGGTCGAAGGACTGGCAGCAGACGAGGCGGTGGCGGGTGCACACCCACCCGCACGGCAGCCTCGTGCCCCCGCTAATCCCTGCTCCACCGAGACTCGAGATTGCTTGGGAGCCTGCGGGGCCGTGGGCTCCCCGCTGCTGGGGATGTGCCCCACGCCCGTAATCTATACCAAACAATTCCCATACAGCCTCTGATTAAAAGGCTGTAATCCCCTGCTGCACAGAGCCCTGACGGGAGAGGGGCTGGATGGCATGGGGGGCTCTGAGGGCCAGAACTCCTGGCCCCCCCCAAAGCCTTTCACTGGGCTTTGTCAGGCCCCAAGTGAGGGATAGGCCTAATTTCACCCCAGAGGCTTAAAGATGCTGTTGAACTAATTTCTTTGGTTTAATCAAAAAGCCCAAATTCATGTGGTTTAGCTGGCTGTGCCAGCATCCCCGTGTGGGGCTGGGTGCTGGAGCAGGGCTGAGCCAGGGTGGGGTCTCATCCTCCAGTGAGTGGAGATGTCCAGTCCTGTCTCCCATCACTGGGTGTTGCAGCTTGAAGGGACCCCACATGCAGCATCTGCTCCTGGGGCTGAGCACACGGGGTGTGGGCACGGCTCCCTCGGGGTCTGCACTCCCCACTCTGGTGGGCCAGGGGAGATCGATCCCATGGCAACCTTCTCTGGGCTGTGTGGTGGGTAGAAGGACCATGCTGGGATGGAGGGAGGCTGCTGCCCCATCTCCACAGGGTGAGAGAGCAGCACCACAGGCCATCCTGTTCCTGGCCCCTATTGCCCTGCCACTCCCAACCCTGGAGGGTCCAGGGGCTTCAGGTCCTGGGTCCTGGTAGCAGGATGGAGGTCAAATGTCCCTCAGGTGCTTCAGCTCCTTCTGCAGCTTCTCTGTGAGTTTCTTGAAGGATGGGCGTTTGCCTGGCTCCAACTCCCAGCAGCTCTTCATCAGGGCATAGATGGTGGGTGGGCAGCCCTCGGGGGGATCCATGCGGTACCCCTGCTCCAGCAGCTCCGTCACCTCCTTCAGGGCCTGCCAGGATGGAGAAGCCAGCTGGGATTCCCCTCCCTGCTCTGGTCAGGGAGCAGTGGGATGTCCCTGTCCCATCAGTGCCAGTGGGGTGTAACCTGTGGTGTTCCCTGGCACAGTGCTCACCAGCTTGGGGTAGGGTGCCCGTCCAAAGGAAAAGATTTCCCACAGGAGGATCCCATAGCTCCACACATCCGACTTGGAGGAGAATTTCTGTGGCGGCAGGAGAAGGGGAGGCTGAAGCCAGCTGAGGCTGCGCTGGGTCCCCATTGCCTCCCGAGGGCAAGACAGACAGTGACTGCCCCCTGCCCCCCTCAGCTCCCCAGGGTGTGAACATCCCACAGTCCCATCATCCTGCCCCAATTCCCACTGCATGCCTGCTCAGGACAGAGACAGAATTTTGGGAGATGCAGGGCTGACTGTGCCAGAGGCCACTGCGGGGCAGGGATGGGTCAGTGGGAACGAGCAGGGGCAACCCAAGGGGGTGGGTGAGATGCTTTGGAAGGACCCCCTGGCCAGCCCCTTCCCTCTCACCGTCGCTCACATTGTGTTTCAGGGCCTCTGGTGCCGTCCACTTCACAGGGAGCAATGTGGCATCTGCACCCTTGGGGTTGACCCGGGCCAGGCCAAAGTCGCTCACTTTGGCCACGTTCTCCTCAGAGATGAGGATGTTGCGGGCAGCCAGGTCCCGGTGCACCAACTTCTTGGACTCAAGGTAGTCCATGCCTTGAGCCACATCCCTGCCACAACCGAGACAGAGCTGTGTCACCGTGTGTCCCCTGGGGCAGCACAGGGGGATGCAGAGCCCTGGATTCCAGCCCAGAGGAGAGAGATAGACTTACAGGGCGAACAGGAGGAGCTGCTGGGTCGGGACGAGCGCCCGGCCCCGCGTGCGCAGGAAGTTCACCAGGTTGCCCTGACAGAGGAGGATAAAAGGAGTCAGGACCAACAGGATGGGGCTGCAGAAGACTTTGCCTTCTGCAGGTGCTGCAGTGCCCAGCGTCTTTATGACTCAGCCCCTAGACAGGGATATTGTCCCCAAATCCAAGTGGTGATGGGTCCCACTGGCTGAGGAGCAGCCAGGTGCTCTCACCTTGCTCATGAACTCCATGACAATGTAGAGGCCATTGTGCAGGATCACTCCCAGCAAACACACAAGGTTTTTGTGCCGGACCTTCCTGGAATGGAGGGGATCCAAGTCAAGGAGGTGCCTGCTCGTCCTGGGCCACAGGCAGGGTTGGGCCACACCTCCACGGGGCACTCACGTCATGGCAGCTGTTTCGGCGAGGAAGGCCTGGGCAGTCACATCGCACTTGATGTTCTTCACAGCCACCCTCTGCCCCATGTACTCGCCTTGCAGGACATCTGGGAGAGCATGGGAGAGTCAGGCTGAGCCCCACACCTGGTCTCCTGGACCCCAGGCTGAGCCCCCCATGCCAAGAGGTGGGGAGAGGGATCAGAGGGTGCCATCTGGGGAAGCTGCAGCTGGGGAGCCTCCAGCCCCATCCTCTCACCTACCTCCGAACTCGCCTTGCCCAATGCGGTCTCCCAGCGTGAGGTGCTTCAGGTTCAGCAGCCAGCCAGCTGGGCATGGGCACAAGGGCAGGTTAGCAGGGGCCACCAGTGGGGCCTTGTCCCTAAAACGCAGACCACAGCCCCCTCGCACCACCCCTACCTTTGGCCAACTCTTCCTCAGCTGACTTCATCCCAGATTTTGGTTTGGGCTTCACCAGCTTGGTGCAGATGGCTCCCTGCTCCTTCATGTAATGCTGCCAAGGGATGAACAGATGGAGGTGATGCCACCTCTTACCCTCAGGTTTGGGGTGTGAGTCCAGGGAACAGCTTTGGGATGCTCCACAAGACCCCACCATCGCCACCCTCGAGGGCAGCCCATGTCTCTGCCTTGCTCTCCTCGGGGCACAGCCAGAGGAACACCAGGATGGACCACAGGGGATACAGGATGCTACTGGTGGGGTTGAACCACGGCAGGTGCTGCAGCAGCTGAGGGCAGTTTGCAGAGGTGATAGGAGCAGAAGCAGCCAGACAGGATGGGACAAGATGGGACAGGATGGGATGGGACAGGACAACCTTTGGAGCTTTAAAGTGGGGCTGGGGCAGCTGAGAAGGGAAAGCAGCCACCCAAAAGTAGTTGTGTCTAAAAGGAAAACATGAGAGTGCAACTCCCTGGAGAGGAGACACGGTGAGGATGGACCACCAGGAAAAACTCACTGGAAGGGTGAGAGCTCACACAACAGCCTGGGAGCTCTGTGGGGTCAGCAGGTGAGAGGGGGCTTTGAGTGGAGGGAGACACAGTAAAATGCCTCAAAGTCCAGGGGAGGCAGAGGCCACCAGGGTCTTCCTGCTGTGTGAAGCACTGAATAAGCAGGGATAGGGATGTGGCCCTTGGCCGGGGACTGGCTGCAGAGACATCCTTGGGATATCCCAGATCTGCCCATTGCACTCCAAACAGAGTGGGAATCACGAGCCTTTGATGGAGATTGAGAATTACACCAGGTAACAAACACCAATGGAAACCACACAGAGCAGGACAAGGACAACAGGACCTGCCACTGCTCTGTGCGAGCCCATGAGGTCCTTGCCCTTCTCTGGCACTGCCCTGGGACTCTTCTGCCCAGGGATCTCACCTCAATCATGTCAATGAGGTTGGAGAAGTACTGCTGGCTGTCGATGCTGAGCGTGTTCTCCTCGTGCACCACGCGGTAGTGGATCACCTCCTTGCCGAAGCTCACGCACAGCACGTAATCACCGGGGTGCCGGACAGACTCACGCACCAGGAACAGCCCATCCTCAGGGGGCTGCAGCTCCTGCACTGCCTCCAACCCTGAGATCTTCCCGTGGAACCAGCTGAGGAGAGGGGCATTGGAGAGGGGGCTGAGCCAGGCTGCTTCCCCCAGGGGCAGCAGCGAGATGGGGAAGGCAGAGCCCCTGCCAAAGCTACACAGACCCCACTGCATGAAACCCCTCTCCATCAGGTCCATCCAAGGCGGGTGGGCGCAACCAGGGGTCTTTAAAGCCAGGTACTGGCCCCAGCAAATCCCTCCATCACAGGGCATGGACATGGGATGCTCCGTCCCCAGCTGCCCACCCAAAACATGGATGGGGGGAACACACTGGACTCATCTGTTGTTGCAGCTCCCAGGGGCTCAGCTGGGCCCCCTGGGTCCCCCCAGTCTCCCCAGCTGTACTCACGGCATCAGGCTGAGTTTGGGGTCGGCGCGGATGGCCCCACGCTCCCGCAGTGCGCTGGCTGCCAGCAGCCCCTCCTGCCCCGTCTCGTTGTGCCTGACGCGGTACCAGCCTTTGCCCTGGGGACGAGAGGGTCTCAGAGCAAGGGAAGGAAGGGGGGGAAGGGAGGGACTGGCTCTGGCAGCTGAGCTGATGGCACCAGAGTCCCATTCTGGCTGTGCCCTCTCAGCGCAGTGTGTACCTGAGCACCCACAGGTCTCACCTCCACGGCCTCGATGATGGTGACCATGTCACCCTTGCGGAAGGCCAGCTCCCGGGGCTTGGGCTTGGTGTGGTCATGCTTGGTGACACACTGTGTCCCGGGGGGCCAGTGCTTCTGCAAGGAGAAGGTGGCATCAGTAGGGACAGCGAGAGCTGGACCCCTCTGCTTCCCACAGGCACCAGGGCCAGCCCCAAGGACCATCGGAAACCCTGGCTGAGGACCAGGGGCACTGGGCATGAGCCCTCCTCCACCCCACTTTGGTCCTGGGGGCACACGTCACCCCGGTGTCAGCTGGAATTGCTGGTGTCCCTGTGCAGCCCCGCTCACCCCGGACATGGCCAACCGTCAGCGCATCAGGGACTCCCTGTCCTCTCCTGCTGCCACCTGCAGAAGAAACCAAAGGGGCTGTGGCGGGACAGGGCTGAGCTGGCTTGTTCCAGGTCATGGCTGCTGTCCCAGGCCACTGCTGCTGTCCCACAGGCTCCCCTGGCCAGCACAGCTCCTGCCCCTCATGCAGCCTCGCACACAGGATGGAGGAAAAGGCTTAGAGCAGGCTGTGAACCCTGCCTGTGCCAGCTGTGTCCTGGGGACACTCCTGTCCCACACACAGATGGGAGCAGGACCCAGCACTCCTGCTCTCTGCCTCTGCCACCAAAGAGGGGCCCCAGCTCCCACCAGCTCTGCTGGCACAGCAGGAACCCAGCACCACAGCTGTGGGGAAGTAATGTGGTTTTACCAGGAACTTGCTTTTTCACCTCCTCTTTCAGGAGCTCCGAGTCACCAGGGCCACAAGAGGCACCAGCCATGGCCCTGATGATGTGGGACGCAGCAGGGCTGATGCGGGGGCTGCCTGGCAGCAGGGACACTGACAGGCAAGGCTGGGCTGAGGTGGGACTGTCACATGCACTGGCTGTGGGATGATTGCACAATGTCCCTGTGCTGCCCTTGACACCAACTGGTCATGCTGTGATGCATATGACAACGCTGCAATTTAAAATTCTTTTTAAAAAGGGTCTTTTCCTCCTGGAGTCCTTCATCCCCACTGTCACCTCCTTGGGAGGATCATAGAATCAGGGAATGGTTTGGTTTGGGAGGGACCTTAAATCTCATCTCATTCCCACCCCATGCTGTGGGCAGGGACACCTTCCACTGTCCCAGGCTGCTCCAAGCCCCAATGTCCAGCCTGGCCTTGGCCACTGCCAGGGATCCAGGGGCAGCCCCAGCTGCTCTGGGCACCCTGGCCAGGGCCTGCCCACCCTCCCAGGGAACAATTCCTTCCCAAGATACCATCCAGCCCTGCCCTCTGGCACTGGGAAGCCATTCCCTGGCTCCTGGCCCTCCATGCCTTGTCCCCAGTCCCTCTGCAGCTCTCCTGGAGCCCCTTTAGGCCCTGCAAGGGGCTCGGAGCTCTCCCTGGAGCCTTCTCCTCTCCAGGTGAGCACCCCCAGAGCAGAGGGGCTCCAGCCCTCAGAGCATCTCTGTGGTCTCCTCTGGACTCACTCCAGCAGCTCCACGTGCTCCTGATATTGGAGGTCTCAGAGCTGGAGGCAGCTGTGCAGGTGGGGTCTAATCAGAGCAGAGCAGAGGGGCAGAATCTCCCCCTGCCCTGCTGCCCACGCTGTGGGATGAGCTCCTTGGAGCAGAGATGACTTTGCTCCATTCCTCCTTTGGAGGGTGAGTCACAATCACTCCTCTGCATCACTGGTGGTAAACTCATCTCTGTGGCAGTGCAGATCCAAGGATTATCTGATTATGCCAGTCCCTATCCACGACAACAAAACAGGGACAATTGCAGCTGCTACAAGGTTAGCATCAGAAGGCAGCAGCAGTTTTGTCTCTACAAAGCCATCGTTAGCCAGCACTGCCATCCCCTCGCCCCGCAGCCCAGCCATGGCACACAGACTGTCTTGGTGAAGTTGGGGATGCAAAGGCAGTCACTGTGTGCCTGTTCCCCAGCAGGCACAGCCAAAGGCTGACGTGACTGGGTGCAGCTCAGATCATTTCCAGGATGGTGAGGACCTCATGGACACAGAGCTTCAGAACAGGGCCCACTCCATACCCCTGCCGTGGTACATCCTGGTCCGAGGAAGGATGTGCTGGCTGAGCCAGGGGGACTGATGGCAGCTCCGACAACTGTCCCTCATTTTCTGCTGCTCCAGGACAGAAACTTTGGGTGAAAAGCAGCAACTGTTTGGTCAGTCGTGCCCCCGTGTGCAGACAGCAGGTGGACAGGGAAGGCACAGATCCTCCACTCGAGTACCAGTGGGAAGAGCTTCTCCTCTGCCCAGCTAGCCCTGGGGCTTGGGGTGCTGGACACGCACCCCCACATGAACACCTGCTGCTGGCAGAGCCTGGACACCAGCCAGTGCCTCGCCCAGGCACCAGCAGGGACGGCTGTGAATCACCTCCCTCCTGCTGACACTCACATGCCTTGTCCTAAAGCAGCTCTTCGTTCCTGGAGGTGTTTGATCCGTGAGGTTCCCATCACTGGAATGAATGTTCCCACAAGCAGAGTGTGCAGGCAGAAAGCCTGAGAGGAGATATTTGCCCCCTTCTTTGTTTTGGGGCTGTTCTGTACTTTTATGGATTGGTAAACCTGAGTAATTGCAATGAGGTTGAGAAGCACAGAAACATGGTGGGGGCTGGTAGAGCTGTCCCGACCCTGGACTGGAGAGCTCAGGCTTATTCCCAGTGCACAGAGTTACCCCGGCCGAGGAGGTGCCAGACCTGACAGCACCGTGACAGGAGGGGACACCGCCTGCGGGGGCTGCACCTCTGGCTGCGGTGGAGCCGACACACTGTGCCCTCCCCTCCGGAACACAGACCCCGGCTGCACCGGCTGCCACTCGGACAAAGGGCAGCTACAGCTCCTCTGCTGGGAAACGGGTGACACCTGGGCATTCCCCCACTGCCCACCGCGCCCGCCCCTCCCTGCTGCCAGAGGGGACAGGAGGACACCTCACCTGCCCGCGGCACCTCTCAGACCTCCCTCTTACCTCTCAGTGGTGGCCATGTGGGGCTGGGGGCAGCGATGTCAGGGGAAGCTCACAGCTGAGCCTGGACATGGATTCCTGAACTCCTGGAGAGTCTCTTTCCTACACAGAGCCAAGCTCTACGATCAAGGGTAGTTCCCAGCCAGAGCCGGGGCCCAATTTCCTGATTTCTCTGCTGGTGAGGCTGTGATGCAGCGTCCGGGCGGTCCCTGTGGCAGCACCGCCTGCGCCCTCCAACCTCCATCAGAAATGACTCATTATTTGACAACACTTAGAGCAACTTCTGCCCTTTGAGGGCACAGTTACACACCCCTGCTAGAAGGGAACTGGAGCTCACCAGATCCTGTTCCCTGTGGCACTGTGGGGGAATCAGTATCCCCCTGCAAACAGGGACAGTGCTGTCACCACTGCTGGCCTGGCCAGAGCAGTGACCATGGAGTGGGTGCCTGTGGTGGCAACAGCTCTCCAGGGAGGCTGAGTCTCAGGAGAGGAAGAGCTGGGACCAGGGATCTCCCAGTGTAATCCTGTCTCAGCATCAACTCTTTGAGCCTCAGGGCAGGTTGATCTGGGAGCACAGCCACCTCTCCCTGTTCCACTGGGGGTTACAACCCAGAGGCATCGTGGGTTGGGACAGGCAATGGCAGAGAAACCTTTAACTGAGCACCACTGTCAAACAGAACCAGCTTATCTGTATCCTGCAGCATCCGCAACGAGTCGGGAGGGAATAACCCCCTCCACAGTTCACCATCCCAGCCAGAAAACAGACACCAGTTCTGCACTCGTGTTCAGCACTTCCAATATTCTGAGCAAAATGGTGAAAAAGAAGAAAATGCAGTTGTAGGCAAACACCAGACTTCATTCAGGGGTCTTGGGATCTTTTTGGGTGTACTTTAAAAAAAAAATTAATAAAATAACGTTTAAGCCTTCAGAAAACACTGGCAATTCAAGGGCAAAGGCAGTGTAGAAGAAAACTAGTCCAAACTAGCTGGTACTTTCAGGTCCTGCTCCTGAAACAACCTCCACAAACAACTTCCCCAAGCCATTCAAGCCAGACTGTTCATAGGATTCTTGGGGCGGGTTTCCCCAGGAGCACTCCTTGCATTATTCCCTGTATTTGTAGGGATGGATCCTTAGAAACCTGGTCTGTTCAGGCTGGAGAAAAACACACAAGTTCATCCTTACAGCCCTACGCTGCACTCCCAGGATCTGCACAAGGCTCTCTGTGACAAACAGAAATGTTTTGTACTTTTGGGTTTTGCCACATCCGGCCGTTGTTACAGACGTGACCATGGGCCGAAGAACTCCGGCGTCACACACAGGGAACCACCCCTCAGATGTAATGGATGGGCTTTCCCTGTCCTGCTGCACAGCCAGCAGAGGTTCCCACTTGCTTCTGCCTGAGCCGGTGTCCCCTTTACATGCTGGTACCTGCCACCCAGCCAGAGCCTGAGCCTTTAACACACGGAACCTCAGCACTGCCTGCTCCCTTCTCCAGAGCAGCAAAGACAATGCCCAGCTCGGTGGGTACAGCTGAACCACCGCGTGCCCGGGTCCCTCCAGAAGCTACAGAGCCGAAACATCGGGACTGTGCAGCCCTTCCCAGGTCACTATGGGCAATAGTATGGGAATGTTTGTCTCACATTCTAGGCTGAGGCTTTGCCTACTTGCCAGTCCTCCTCCTGGTGTCCTGCATTTGGGCCAGGGAGAGCAAGGCCCAACATCCTATGGAGCCATTCCTGGCAAAATGAAAGTTATCCAAAGGAGCAGAGTTTGGAGGTGGAGAGATGGGCAACAATATTCATCAGGAACAGCACACATTTTGTACAGAAAAACCAGCTCCTGTCATCTCTGCAAGATCTGGGCATTAGCAATCCCAAACCCACAGGCTCTCTTTTGCCAACTCAACCCCTTTCAGTCCACTTGGACAATACCATTGGATTCACCAGAAATGTACCTTCCAGCCTGAGAAAATACCCTGCATTTCAAACCTTCTAAAAGGGAACCAGAACTGGCAATAAGTCATAAGAGCAGACATGTCTTTGACATCCAATCTCCAGCATTTAAAGGGAACATCACTGACTTAAAACATGCTAAATGATGATAAAACATCATTTTATCATATTATTTATAAATTTTTGCTTTATCACAGCAGACTTATATTCCTACCCAGAAATATAGAATCACAGAATCCCAAAATTGATGAGGTTGGAAGAGACCTTGAATATCATTCCTTCCTAAACACCTGCCATGGGCAGGGACACCTTCCACTATCCCAGGCTGCTCCAAGCCCCAATGTCCAGCCTGGCCTTGGCCACTGCCAGGGATCCAGGGGCAGCCCCAGCTGCTCTGGGCACCCTGTGCCAGGGCCTCACCACCCTCCCAGGGAACAATTCCTGCCCAAGATCCCATCCAGCCCTGCCCTCTGGCACTGGGAAGCCACTCCCTGGCTCCTGGCCCTCCATGCCTTGTCCCCAGTCCTTCTGCAGCTCTCCTGGAGCCCCTTTAGGCCCTGCAAGGGGCTCGGAGCTCTCCCTGGAGCCTTCTCCTCTCCAGGTGAGCAGCCCCAGCTCTCCCAGCCTGGCTCCAGAGCAGAGGGGCTCCAGCCCTGGGAGCAGCTCCATAGCCTCCTCTGGAGTGGCTCCAGCAGCTCCACCTCCTTTTGGTATTGGGGGCCACAGAATTGGAGGCAGCTGTGCAGGTAATTGTTGGTTCATTTGAAGAGAGGATCATTTGAAAGGGTCTTTCACTCTGAACAAGCTTTAGGTGATGCCTTAAGCTCACCCTTCTGTGAGTGGCTGTGCCCAGCACTGGTTCAGGTGCTCCTGTGCACCTGCATCTTTCTCTCTGCATCACCAGGAGCCCGACTGATGCCTCCAGGAGCGATTCCCCTCTGTCCCCAGCAGCCCCACAGAACAGTGTTGACAGAAGAGGTATTTTCCCTAAACTTGTGCAGAGCAAATAACAGTGCCCAAATCTCTGCCCCAGCAAGAAAGCAGAGCCTGAGCATGCTCAAGGGACAAGTGGAAGATGCTCAGCTGCAGCTGAACATGTGAGTTGGTGACACCCAGCCCCGATGTCAGGGCAGCTCTTTCATAGGGACACCTCAGGCCTTGGCTGCAGTGTCCATGCTGGTGTGTTGCATCTGTCTGGGGGGGATGTGCAGCACTCGGAGGCTCGTCCCACATCTGATTCTTGTTTTTTTCAGGCATCTGTGTCACTTGCCCTGAACGGGGACTGCTCCATCAGTTAAAATCTTTAGTACTTAGTATCATAACTTGGCTCCCATTACTAGCAGCACTTGGCAGTATCCAATGGCTGTACTTCCTAATTTCTAATGAGGAAAGCTTTTTGCAGCAGATGTACTTTTTCATCCTCTTTTGATCTGACTAAGGTCAGGGTAGAAAATACTCATGATATTTCAACACTTCCCAATCTTTCTGATTTACCAATAACAGGGGATGATAACTGGATGGCAAAAGGAAGATCCCAATCAAGGCACGAGGTTATGGTAGCACTGAGTGTACAGGGGGACAGCACCAGCTCCAGCAGAGCTCAGAACATGCTGCACTGGGTTAGTTCATACAGCGGTCATGTAGCGATGGGACAAGGGGGAAAGGCTTTAAACTGAAGGAAGGTGGGTTTTAACGGGATATGAGGAAGAAATATTTTTGGTTATGAGGGTGGTGAGGCCCTGGCACAGGGTGCCCACAGCAGCTGTGGCTGCCCCATCCCTGGAAGTGTCCAAGGCCAGGTTGGATGGGGCTTGGAGCACTCTGGGATAGTGGAAGGTGTTCCTGTCCAGGGAGTGGAACTGGATGAGCTTTAAGGTCCCTTCCAGCCCAAACCATTCTGGGATTCTGATTCTATAAAACAATGCATCTATGTCAACATCTATGAAAGCTTTGAAATACATCCCTCTCCAAATATATATTTCTGTATGGCTTATGACCTTTATCCCAGAATATTTAAACAGAACCTTCTTTACACCCCCCAGAAATGTACTTAAAGAAGAAACAGCTTCATTTGACAATAAACAACACAGAAATAATGTTCTTCAGGAAGTTCTAAAAAGCCATTCAAAATACTCCAAAAAGCCTGAAGGAATGTGAAAAGTGATTTGAAACTGAGTTTTAAATGAAGAATCACAGTGTTCCACAATGGTTTTGGTTGGGAGGGACCTTAAAGATTATCCAGTCCCACCCCCTGCCATGGGCAGGAAACCTTCCACTAGACCACATTGCTCCAAGACCTGTCCCAACCTGGCCTTGAGCACTTCCAGGGGTGGGACAGTGTTGGGGTTTTAGGAGCTCTCCTGGTTTGTTTTTTTCTGTTAAAGGAATTTTCCCCATACGTGTTGCTAGGGGGCAAATTGCTGGGTACTTCAGAAAAACAAAAGAGCTAGCCATTGGGGTGGGGTGCATCTGGCTGCTCTTTTGTTTCACCTGGGTGTGCGGTCAGTCGGTCCCTGGCATTTGGGTGGAGAAGGAGGCTTTTTCACTGGCTGCTTTTCCTTCTGCCAGAGAAACCCTGGGATCCCAAGCCCACCTTCCCTGCCCTGCTGGGAGCTGGGCCGTGGCCGCCCTGCCCCTGCCGTTGTTTGAGCCTTCGCTGCGTTGTAGCCCTGCTCACCCTGCCTGCCCAGACCTCCGGGGGTTCCCACCGCAGTTTGGATACATCTCGTCTGCCACCCGGGATTTGTGCTCGTCCCTGCCGCTCCAGCCTGCTGTTCCCGAGGGTCCGGCCGGACACCGGGATCGGCTGCCCAGGGTTTGTGGAGCCTTTGTTCCATCCCTTCCCGGGATCCCGGGGCACCGGTGCCGCGTGCTCCCCGAGCTCGCTCCGGAGCGCCCCCTGCAGCCGCGGGGGAACCATCGCACCTGCCCTGCTCACCGGGAGCCGCCAGCGCCCCTGCCGGCTGCGAGCGGAACTGCACCCGAGGGGAAAGGGCCCGGCAGCCGAGAAGGCTGGGACTGGGTTTGTGATTGTTGGCCGTTACTGCCAGTAGTTATTGCTGTTTGTTCGACTGGTTATACACATAGAGATATATGATAGTAAAGAACTGTTATTCCTATTTCCCACATCTTTGCCTAAAAGCCCCCTTGATTTTAAAAATTATAATAACTCGGAGGGAAAGGGGTTACATCTGCCACTTCAAGGGAGGCTTCTGCCTTCCTTAGCAGACACCTGTCTTTCAAACCAAGACAGCCAGCCACAGCTGCTCTGGCCAACCTGTGCAGCCAAGAATTCCTTCCCATCTAGCCCTGCCCTCTGGCAGTGGAGGCCATTCCCCCTTGTCCTGTCCCTTCAGGCCCTTGTCCCAAGTCCCTCTCCAGCTTTCTTGGAGCCCCTTTAAGCCCTGAAAGGGGCTCTGAGGTCTCCCCAGAACCTTCCCTTCCCCAGGCTAAACACCCCCAGCTCTCCCAGACTTCAGCAAATACATGAAGCCGAAGCCTATGGCAATTTTCTTCCTGTCTGGTGGTGTCACATCCAACATCCAGTGTCCACCTCTGGTTGTCTCCATTGCACTCTTTTTCCAGGTACCACTATGACAGCACCAAAGCCACATTACAGCTCGGTCACCTTTGTTCAAAACCACTGAGAAGGAAGTGTCTCCGTATGTCTGCACCACTCTGTACACTGCTGCTCCCAAACAGCAGCCCCTGGAGCCCAGGATCCCTGCTCCAAAGGGTGGGGGAAAACCCCAAACCCACACAACAAAACCTGGCAGCTTCAGGCACTTCAGGCCAGAGGGCAGAAGTCTAAAGTGATAAAATGTTTAAAGGATACACATGATACCAGAGCGTGGGTGGGATTTATTTCTTTTTTTCTTTAATATATCTCTCTATATGTTTTGCTGTGGGAAGAGTTTCTTCTAGAGCAAGGAGTGGGAGGGAAGGAAACATAACAGAAGGAAAGGAACTGTTGCTAGAGGCAACTCAACTCTTATACAACAGTGCAATTTCTGTAGTGATTATGGAATCACAGAATCACTGAGGTGGGAAAAGACCTCCAGGATCATCAAGTCCAACAGTCAGCCCAGCACCACCTCCACGTTCACCACAAACCCATGTCCCTAGGTGCCACATCCTCACGTCGTTTGAACACTTCCAGGGATGGTGACTCCACCACTGTCCTGGGCAGCCTGTGCCAGTGCCTGACCACCATTTCCATGAAGAAGTTTTCCCTATACCCAACCCAGACCTTCCCTGCTGCAACTTGAGGCCGTTTCCTCTCGTCCTGTCATTTGTTACCTGGGAAAGAGACTAACCTCCACCTGGCTCCATTGTCTCATCAGGGGGTGTATGATTTTGGAGAATTATAGTACAACAAAACTACCTGCAATGGACTATTTAAAATGCAAGATATCAGACTAACCCAGGACTTCTTTACAGGCAAAAATTGCAATCATATGAGCATTATTTCATACACATAATATGATTACTATGCAGCATGTCTTGTTTGTAATTTTTTCCACCTCCTTCACCCTCTGCTCTTCTACCTGTCTCTCTTCTTTTTACTGTGTGCATTAAATGTATTCTTTCAAGATTTCAAGTCCCCTGATTGTGTTTTTTCCCCTCAAAGCCAGCATTTTTAAACCATTCCAGGAGAAGAAGGAGATAAAATGGTAACAACCCAACTGAAATGAAGGCAGCTATGTGGAATAAATACACAGAAAGCTGCAGTTCTTCCCACACACTATGGAAGGTGGAATTTTAAGTTATTTAGAAGTTAATCACCACCACTACACCATGCACAGAAATTAAGCTTATATTGCAAAACCTCACCTCAAGCTCATTTGAAAATACGAAACCAAGAATTTGGTGTCCAAGCTGAAGCCTTCTTCATCAGCCTGAGCCACAGAAGTTTCAGGCAAGACTGGCTACGGCAATTTTAATTTAATCTCAAACTGGGTTCTCTGTCATCATATTTAACTTGAGTAACTGTAGGGTTTTAATGTTTGCTTATTTGGTATTGATCAAGAAAGTCAATGCTCTCATTGCACAGTCAAGAAAATTGCAACTGTTAATGAAAAAAAGTAATTACATGTAAATGACCTTTCCTGCTGCGTATCAAACCAAGAACGACTGAGCAAACAGGATGGGAGAGGGCTTGAGTCATGCACTGTACAATTTTCATGTGCTACAATAAATTCTGTGGTTTTCCACATAGGCAGTAAAAAACGGGACAGAGGAGTCAATGGCATGCAGAAACACTGAGGACAAGAAGCATTTCATTTATAGACAGTAGGACTCTCATTTGGTGGGACACCCCAACCTCACACTGTCAGTGTGGAGAACCAGCTTAACCAGGACCCTCCATCCATCCCAGGCTGGGATGGATCTCAGGGAAAGGTTCTTCCCCCCGAGGCTGCTGGGCACTGCCCAGGCTCCCCAGGGAATGGGCCCGGCCCCGAGGCTGCCAGAGCTGCAGGAGCGTTTGGACAGCGCTCTCAGGGATGCCCAGGCTGGGGTTGTTGGGGTGTCTGTGCAGGGCCAGGGGCTGCACTGATGATCCCTGTGGGTTCATTCCAACACAGGATTTTCTATGGTCTTATGCTCCTCTCACTTTGATGAATCCCTTTACTTAAATCTGAGCAACACCAAAACAATTTCTCGTGTTACTAATTATAGAAGTAAAATAAAAAAGAAAATGTAGTCCAGATCTCTCAGTAGTTTAGAAGTGTTAATTGCAGTGAGAATCTTCAGTATCTCACTGTCAGGGACATTCAGCAAACTGGTATTAACCACTCTTGTCTACCTGTGCATCATTTCATTACAGATTCACTGAATCCCAGAATGATTTGGGTTGGGAGGGACCTTAAAGCCCATCCCATTCCACCCCTGCCATGGGCAGGGACACCTTCCACTGTCCCAGGCTGCTCCAAGCCTCATCCAGCCTGGCCTGAAACACTTCCAGGGATCCAGGGGCAGCCCCAGCTGCTCTGGGAAACCTGTGCCAGGGCCTCCCCACCCTCGCAGGGAACAATTCCTTCTTCTACAGTAAAGAGTTCCTGGCAGCTTACAGTCTCTAAAGCATCCAACTTACCTTCCTAACAGGGATCTTGCAGTCCAGGTTCATCTGTCAATGCAAGAGATGAGAAAGGAAACCCATCACAAAAATAAATATATTGCAGTCAGGTTTTTAACAGCAAACATCAGCAGCAAAGAATTAAAAACATGTTTAAAAACAATTTAAATAATTCTGGAATCTTGCTTTACCTGAAGTAAGAAAATGTGAGAAGCCGATCAACTGAGCTTTAGATTCTCTGGAATGAGCCCACAGTTACAGCATCTGAGACTTCCCTTAAAAGCTTTTCTATAAATAACAACTGTGAGTGTTCCGAAAAGCAACATGAGCTTTGTAGAAGTCAAGTGGGAGTGCCTGGGGCTGGAAATACAGTTCTGACAAATCCATAGAATCACAGAATCCCAGAATGGTTGGGGTTGGAAGGGATCTTAAAGCTCATCTTATTCCACACCCCTGGCCAGGGACACCTCCCACTGTCCCAGGCTGCTCCCAGCCCCAATGTCCAGCCTGGCCTTGGGCACTGCCAGGGATCCAGGGGCAGCCCCAGCTGCTCTGGGCACCCTGTGCCAGGGCCTCACCACCCTCCCAGGGAACAATTCCTGCCCAATATCCCATCCAGCCCTGCCCTCTGGCACTGGGAAGCCATTCCCTGGGTCCTGGCCCTCCAGGCCCTTGTCTGAACTTCCTCTGCAGCTCTCCTGGAGCCCATTTAGGCACTGGAAGGGGCTCTGAGGTCTCAGAAAATCCTTCTTTTAAATCTTTGTTTACAAAAAGTCCCATCATCTCTGGAGAGGATTAAAGTGACATGACAGAAGTAAAAAAACCAGACAAACATGCTTTCCCTTTAACCAAACCTTGCTACTTCTCTGGACATTTGCCCATTCTTGGGACTCTGCCTTGCGGTTTGCAGCACTTTGAAATTAATTACTAGATTGCTTTGTCACAGGTCGCCAAATTACCAGGAACATATCCACTTTTGTGGGAATTTTGATTATATAAATTATCAAGTAAGAAATTATATTTGTTCTTTTATCACCAAAATGCACACACCCACAAGAAATCAACCCTTCGGTCTGACCTTGGTGGCAGAGCTTCCTTGGGATGGACTCAGGAGAATAAAGAGCTGATTTCAGAGCTCCTTTCTAAAAATGTTAATGATCTCAGACAACTGAGTGCATGCGGGATTTTACAGCTGCCTGATAATCTTCTTAACTGCAGTAATCATACAAGAAATTCTCCCTCAAAAGCACACCAAGACCCAAATATATCACCTCTGTCACTGAGACCGAGTCTTCAAGGGTCTCTGTGGATATTTCTGCTCTCTACTGGCATTTTCCCATCACTCACCTGCTGCAGTTTGATGGCCGTGTGCAAGAGCAGAAGTTTTTTCCCCACCTCCTGTCACATATTTTATTTGGGTGTAGGATTCTGGCATTACTCTCTGAATACTAAACACAAACCCATTGCAGCTGCACTCAGAGTTTACAGGGGAGTCAGATATCTTAACCTTCAGCATTTCCAATCTGAGACACAGGGCACATCCTTCAGGATAACTAACCATGACAGTAACAGCAGGAAGTTCTCATCAGAATGTATTTTCTCAAAGTGTACATACTTATGCCTTAATAAAATGTTGCCACCCTGTTGAGTGACAGTGATTTTAAAAGCTCCCAGCCACCTTACACTGCAATTCAAGACAGGAAGGAAATGTAACATCCATTGAAGCTGCAAAGGGCTCTAGAAAGAGCCAGTTGAAAACCCCACAGAGAAATTTAACTGGAGCACAATTCATTCACATACATCAACAAGGTTTGTCACCACAATGGACATGTCTTCATTTTAAAGCTTATAGGAGGTAGCAATCATTTAGCAAAGAATTTCTTATAGCAGATTGTTTTGAGTCCATTGTGCACTCAGGTATGTTCACTTGAAGATTATCACCCCTTCCTGGTGCCAGTCAATCACCTGTCTGTGTTATCAAGGGCATTTTCCAGGCATAAATAATACTTACATTTGGGGTTTTTTATTTTTATCTGGCCCTGCTTATAGTAAGAATGGGAAGAACAAAACCTGATCTCACTGAAAATGAAGATTTAATTTAGATTTCAAATCTTAATGTATGATTTCACAAGTAAAAGCAAAGTAACATTTTCAGGAATTTACAAAATAATAGCAATGCAAATAATATAAATGTGTCATCATCTGTCCCAGCACTGAAAACAGTATTTGCACACAGAAAAAAAAGCCTGACTAATACCCTGACTAAAACCCTACATGAGAGCCCATAAATGTATATTTGAAAAATCAGAGTAAGGTGATTATGCACAAAATAAACCAGCATAAGTTCAACAGCTTGATCAAGCTGTAAAAAAGTTAAAAATCATGATGAATATGTCTGAAAACAAAAGCCTCACACAGGAATTTGTCCCGCAAGGGAAGTGGCAACCTCTCCTACTCAGTCATGTCAAACAGGATGTACACCCAGCAGCCCTCAAGGTACACTTTCAGAAACAGTTGTAGTCTGCTTCAGTGTTGTCACCTTCTCTTTCACAAGCTTGCCTCTTCTTTCCTCTATTTTTAGCATTTTTGTGAATGAAGAAAACAGGCTCAGTAGCCCAATTCTTAACCATTTAGGAAGACATCCTTAATAGCATAAGTTAAAAATCCTTCATACTACTGTCAGCTGTTTGTTCCTATGAAATCTTTCCCAATTTGTTCTATTCCATCTCATTAGAGCAATTATTAGAGCAGCTGGCCGTGGTGGATTAAATTTATTACTGACATTTGCATCTCTAACCCAACACTGAAGCAATGCCTTTGCTAAAAGCTTTGCTTTGTTAAGCAAAAGCTTCTGCTTGAGCACCAAGCTGGCACTCAGCCTCCCCAGTGTCCAACACATAACACTCATAAGGCACACCTGCCAAAGTTAGAACCTCTGCAAAGATGGGCTGGGAAGGTGCCAATCTAATGAAGTTCAACAAGGCCAAGCGCAACTCCTGCACCTGGGTCAGAGCAATCCCAAGCACAAACCCAGGCTGGGCAGAGAATGGATCAGGAGCAGCCCTGGGGAGAAGGACTTGGGGGTGTTGGTGGGTGAGAGGCTCAGCCTGCCCCGGCCATGGGCACTGACCCCAGAAACCCCCCCTGGGCTGAGCTGAGCCCCAGCGTGGGCAGCAGGGGAGAGGGATTCTGCCCCTCTGCCCCGCTCAGCTGAGACCCCACCTGCAGAGCTGCCCCAGCCCTGGGGAACAACATCAGGAGCACGGGGAAGCTCCAGAGGAGGCCACGGAGCTGCCCCAAGGGCTGGAGCCCCTCTGCTCTGGAGCCAGGCTGGAGAGCTGGGGTGCTCACCTGGAGAGGAAGGCTCCAGGGAGAGCTCCGAGCCCCTTGCAGGGCCTAAAGGGCTCCAGGAGAGCTGCAGAGGGACTGGGGACAAGGCATGGAGGGCCAGGAGCTTCCCAGTGCCAGGCAGGGCTGGATGGGATCTTGGGCAGGAATTGTCCCTGGAGGGTGGCAGGCCCTAGGGAGAGCAGCTGGGGCTGCCCCTGGATCCCTGCCCAAGGCCAGGCTGGACATTGGGGCTTGGAGCAGCCTGGGACAGTGGGAGGTGTCCCTGGCCAGGGGTGTGGAATAAGATGAGCTTTAAGATCCCTTCCAACCCCAACCATTCCATGATTTCAAGTTTTTCCAATGGTAAGAAGTCTTTCAAGTCAAAAGGCAATCCAAGATTCTCCTAGAACCTTTGTGCGCTGCAAATACAAACTTAATTGTAATTATTTCTTTGATGATGGTTATATCAACTACAAAGCTGTAGTTAGGCCTGAGAGATATTAAGCTTTTTATCACAAGCTGACATGAATGTCTCCATGATGCTATACATCAGATGCTTTCAATACTGCAGAACATTTCTGAATAGGTTATAGCTCACACCACTTTCTCCACCCTTAGCATCCCTCCACCCTTAGCATCCCTTCTCTGTGCTCTTCTCAGGATCAGCTGCTGCTAAACTTCTATTCATGCCACATTTCCAGGCTCAGCAAAGAACAGTAACTGCTGAGTAACTTCAGATGCTTGGCTGGTCCCACAGACAAACAGACCTCTAAGTCATAGCCTCTCTAAGAGTGAGGACTAAGTACTGGTACCCTCCTCTTAAGTACTCTGGGATAGAAGTAGATGTTGGAAAAAACTCCAGTCAAGACAGCTCTGAATGACCACACTGTGATCATGTGCATGATCTTCTTTCCAGGCCACATGAAAAATTTGACAATTCTTGTGCTCAGACATTTTCAAAGCCAGAACTCAGAGAAGACATGAAGTACAATGTCCAAAGATGAGTGAACACTTGGAGCAAAAGGTTTTTAGAGACATCGACTCGAACAGTTGTGCTGACGTAGCACAGCCTGGTTTTTGGTAGCAGGGGGAGCCACAGAAGTGGCTTCTGTGAGAAGCTGCTGGAAGCTTCCACCATAATGGACAGAGCCAACCTCTGATGGCTTTGAAGATGGACATGCTGCTGGCCCAATTAGAGAGGTTGGTAATGCCTCTGTGATGACATATTTAAGAAAGAAATCAAAACAGCACAAGGGCAGTTTTTTCCAAGGGGCTGCGAGGTGCTGCCACTGGGGGCGATCCTGGTGCCGCCTGCAGCCAGGTGGCCACCATGGCCACCGCCATCTCAGTGTGGCCTGCGGCGAGCTTTGTCTGCCTGGCCGCCCCTTAGCCAGCCGTGCTGCGGACAGAAGGGACGGCAGCAGAGGCTTCTCCTTTTCGGCGCTCCGCATGAAGAGAGGCGCTGAATGCAGCATGCAGCCATGACTGCCCGCACAGTGGCAGTCGGGCCGTGTGGCCAGCAGCAGAAACATGGTGAGCGATTCCCCGACGCAGAACCTAGACGAGATCAGCTTCTTCGTGCTGCAAGATGCTGCAAGAATCTTTGAATTAGTGAAACTTATTGACAATGATACCTAAGAGCAGCAATTTTTCTTCTAGTCGGAGAAAGAAAAGGAAGTGAGAACTTGTGGAGAAAGACAACATGGCGGCACCAAGGTCAGTGAAAAGAAAGAAGGGGAAGAGGTGCTCCAAATGCCGGAGGCGAAATTAATCTACAGGCTGTGATGAGGACTATAGTAAAACAAACTATCCCCCTGTAATGCATGAAGTCCATGGGGAGTGCAGAAATCCACTCACAGCCCGTAGAAAAGGTGCCCACGCTGGAGCGAGTGGGGGCCAGAAAAAGCTGCAATCCAGCTGGAGACCCGAAGAAAGAGAGAGGGCCCCTACTTCCAAAAATAGAGAAAGAGGGCCCTTGCTTCCAAACTAGAGCATCCTATCCTTAAAAAACGGCACCCCGTGAACCAGTGACCAACATCACAGCGCTTCTGGGAAAACCGTTTTGCCCATGGGAGGGGCTTATGGCATAACAGAAAAAAGAGACTCCTCTCCCTGAGCGAACTGGAAAAGATCTCGGGTAACGAACTGACTGAACCACCCCTTCCTCCCCACGCCCTATCTCCCTGTGCTGTCGGTGGAAAGAGGGAGGGGCTGGGAAGAAAAAGGTGTTCTAAAGGCTTATTTTACTTCTCATTATCCTCCTGTGACTCTGTTAATAATAAATTTACTTTATACCTTTAAATTTGAGCCTGTTTTGCCCTTAGAATATTTTCTCCCAATCTTTATCTCAACGCATGAGCCCTTTGTTTTTTTCTCCTCCTCACTATAGCAGAGGAGAGTGAGTGAACAGTTTTCACAGCTGCCTAGTGTTTTAACCAGTGTCAAACCACGACAACAGTCAAAACCAATTGTGAAATAATTTTCAGGAATATTTTAAGAAATAACACTTGAGGTTTGATTGTGCTCTGCTTAAGTTGTTGGGTTTTTCTGAAGTGATAACATTATTTCCTTGTTAACTGTAACATCAGCCTGACTTTTGAGAAAAATGTGATAGAAAACTTTTGTGAAGTGGTTTAGTTTCATAGCATAGATGACAACTTCAAGCTAAGAATTTTTGGCAAAGCTAAACAACCCACTTAGATCACACCAGGTTATCCCAAGAGCTCGTTTACTGCTGTGAACTGACTTAAAGCATATACTTCTATCACAGTTTTTATTTCAGAAATGTTTCTGAAAGAGCTGTTCCTTGATGTACATCCTTCTAAAACGTAAACAGGCTCTGTGGTGTTCAAAACCCTACAAACGTGTCCCACCTCCCGAGGCTCCCCGGATACGCATCGCACCTGCTCCTGTGAGCCACAGAGCAGACATCACAGAGCCCACATTGACGTGGTTTGCATCCTGCAGAGCTCCTGTTTCCTCGGCTTCCTGCCTGCTGAACAACGCCTTTCTTGTTGCACTTTTGTCATTCTAAGTGCCCCTGGTACGACAGGGCAACATATTCATTTCCCTTTCAATGAAAGTACTGTTTTTCTATTAAACATTGTGTCCTCTCAACATAAATGGATAATTTTCTGAAACACTCAGATTAAGAACAAAAAAACACTCTTTGGAGTCACATTCAAACCTGCAATGTATAAAAAGCTCACAAGCACTGGTGGTTTGATGAGTTTCTCCTTCACTGCCTCACACTGCTGTGTCCCTAAAGCAGGGCTCTGTCACCCTGTGTGCAAGAGCCAACCCACACACTGAGTCTGCAGAACAGGGTGCCAGGCCCCTCACAGTGCTGGCACACCTGGGAAACAAGCACAGGCTTGTATACAAAAAGGTAACACAGAAAAATGACACAGAAACAGGTGACTGGTCACTCACACTTCCATCATGTAACTCTTAACGTGCATCTGGTGTCTTGATCCAGCTCATTACACCCTCATTCACACAAATTTCCCTGAGAGGCTGTTTTTTAGCATAATAATAATCTGAGGTAACTTCAGGCTGTATTTTCATCCTGTCAGCTACCACCAAGTTATTATTTAACCTTACACTCGATTACAGTTTCTGCATGAATCTGCTTGAACAATTGTCAACAAAATAGGGATTCTGATGTTCTGTTCCTGGGGGCTCCATTGCTCTGCACCCTGTTCTCATGGTGTCAAGTTGCTGTGAACTTTCTGTGAATTTTTTTAACTTCATCTGACATCACTACTGCAAGAATTCACACAGAACCTGTTCACTTTAGGCTTCTTATACAACCAGTCCAATCTTGGCTGCAAGACTTACATGCGGCATGGACTGAGTGGGTCCCTTCCCACTCAGGATATCCCAGGATTCTATGATTCTCCGTGTCAAAATGTACCTATGTGATCAGCTCATTGCTGCCTGCAGAGCACACCTGAGGTAGCTGGTTTAGATCCAGGTGACAGCATTGTTGGCACATGCACTTGGTTGGATGCACTGACCTCACCAAGTATGAAGAACTAAAGACCCTTTTGCCCCAATCTGTTTGTCACTTAAGTTTTCAGTAAGGGACAGACTGAGCACCACAACAAGCGTAGAGCAAAGTTCAAAGAGGCCAGGCAGTTACAGGTACATCACGTACTTGCTCTGAAAAATGCGCAGTTTTAGATGTGGTAACTCCTGGGTTAAGCACTTGTGAGATGTTGTAGCTCTTTACAAACAGCCCTTTGAGGAATAGATCTCTTTTGTCCCACCATGACCACCAGGCTGTCACTCAGGTGGCAGATGGGGACAGTCACACAGGTCAGGGGAAAATCCCCCCTCGAGTTTTGTGTCTCTCAGTCGGCTGAGCTCCCTCCACACACCCCTCCAAGGGAGTGGCTGGCCCTGGTTTCAGGCATCAATGGACTCATCAATAACCAGCTGCTGGATTGAAGGCATCCCAGAAGATGTGTTCTCACATTTTCATATAAATTAAGTTAGGAAAGAGATGTTTAGAGCATCAATATACACTTCTTCTTAAAACAGAATAGGCTATTTAACAAAAATCATAAGAATTCAGGTGAAAAAAGAAAGTATATATAACTTTAAGTTCTGAAATAGCACATAATCATTCCACAAAACTACAATTTATCATAGAAATATTTGCATTTTACCTGGACAAGAAAGTTTTTCTCATTACTAAAAATAAATCTTAGAGGAAAAGAGAAATGTGAGCCAGTTTTTAGCATTTCTTGCTTCCTCAGCAGGACAAATACAGCAGTTTTAGTTACAAATATACTGCTTATTATCTCATTGTTTCAATATATATATGTTGAGGAAGGCATTTTTACAGTCCCTCAAAGACTGTACCTATTGAAACCTTCCCCTTCCTGCCCGCCCTACATCAAAAATAAATCAGTGATGGAGTAAGATAAAATACATCGCACCTTAAAAAGGTGAAATGCTAATTCTGTAACAGTTTAACTTCCCAAATTTGGTGCTACAGGAATATCACCTGTTCTATCATAATTTCAAGAAATTAATGGAGAATACTTATAGTTCACAGTTCATCTCATCATATTCTTTCAACAAATAGATATGGAAAAATATTGCATTCAAGGTACTTCAAATCCTGTTTGGAGACATAATTATCACAGAATCATAGAATCATGGGAAGGTTTGGATTGGAAGGGACCTTAAAGCCCATCCAATTCCACCCCCTGCCACAGGCAGGGTCACCTTCCACTAGACCAGGTTGCTCCAAGTCCCGTCCAGCAGATTTACTGCAGAATGTGCATTAAACACAACCTATTTATGAGAACTCAATTTCTGACAAGAAGCAGATGTTTGAGCAAGAAGGTTGTAATTTCACACTGAATAAATTATTTTTCTCTTTACATAGAGAGAGGCTTCTTCAGAAAGAGCCTCTGGGCAGGAAGCTCATCCCCTTCCGCGACCAAAGGAAGTTGTTGTTTGCAGAGTCTAATTTGAGAACCAACTACCTGTACTGCGAGAACTTTCAGATAAAACACAGACATACAGAAGCCATGGATGCTGGATTCCAGCAGCAGTGGTCCTGCTTGCTCTTCATAGCTGCTCACCAATATTTGTTGATCATAACTAATTATTGTGTATACAGAAGTCCAACAGAAAAACAGAAAAAAGAGGAATAGAGCGGACTGTAGTAAAAGATAGTTGTTTTTATTTGGCAGACAGCAGACAATTCATAAATTCAATTTCTTATTCTACCTCAAATATTGCGTAATTGTTTCTAGAAAAACACCTAAGGACATCTTTGTGGTGTTAGAAGGGAATGGGTTGGAGCAGGAACAGGGTAATTGTGCTCATTCCAGGGGAGTTCAGCTGGGGGTGCAGGGAAACAGCAGGAATCACTGACAGCAACTCTGGGCAAGAAGGTAGTTTTAATTCATGCCCATAAGAGGTCCATTCCATTTCCAAATGGTTCCCAGCTTGAGTCTACCCAAGATTACATTACGTTGCAAACTTTTAAAGCAAGATAACCTCATTAAAACTTACACAATCCAACGTTCTTGCCAGCATGACAGGTACCAATTCAAAATAGGTAATTTTGCAATGGGGGAAAAAAAAAAAAGATTTGTTAATTTTGACTCTCTAGAAATAATGAGGGCTAGAACACCAATAAAAAGGAAACACATCATCTCACCATTCAAAGGAAGCAGGTGAGGTGCTCAAGTCTAGAAGCACTTCAGACATTTAGTAGAGAGTCAAAGTTGATTCATTAACTCATTATCACTCATTACCTCTGGCAGTGCCTAGAGATATTAAGGTCTGAAACACATCATATTAGTGAAAAAAGCCCATCCCTCAAAAACGGAGGTCTGACATCAATCCCACACACAACTCCTTTAGTCACTTCTCTCGAGGGTGGGGATTGTCCCGCTCTGCTCTGCACTGGGGCAGCCTCACCTCCAATGCTGGGGGCACTCTGGGCACCACAAGATCAGAAGGGTCCAAAGCTGTTGGAGAGTGTCCAAAGGAGGGACACGGAGCTGGGGAAGGGTCTGAGGAGCGGCTGAGGGCACTTGGCTCGTTCAGCCTGCAGCAGAGGAGACTGAGGGGAGGCTCCTGGGGGCTGCAGCTCCTCCCGAGGGGAGGCGGAGGGGCAGGGGCTGAGCTCTGCTCTGGGACAGGGACAGGAGCCCAGGGGAACGGCTGGAGCTGGGTCAGGGCTGGGCATGGAGCTCAGGGAAAGGTTCTTCCCCCGAGGCTGCTGGCACTGCCCAGGCTCCCCAGGGAATGGGCCCGGCCCCGAGGCTGCCAGAGCTGCAGGAGCATTTGGACAGCGCTCTCAGGGATGCCCAGGCTGGGGTTGTTGGGGTGTCTGTGCAGGGCCAGGGGCTGCACTGATGATCCCTGAGGGTCCCTTCCAGCTCAGGAGATCCTGTGGCTCTATGACTCAGGTACCCTGACAGCTGACATGGAGCCAGAGGCTTCACACAGGCTGCAGTGCCAGGGCAAAGCACAGCCCTGGCACCCTGACCATCTGTTGGCCACCAGCCCGAAAACATCAGTCACCAATAACATCTGTGTGTCCCCAGAGGCCCGGGAGCCACAGACGCCTGACAGGTACCTCGCCGGGGCCACTGCGTTCCACTGCCTACAGAGGGAGACAAGACTGGCTGACACAGGAGTCAGGAAACCGCAGCAATGCCCACACGGAGGAGAAAATCATGCAATGCTGATAAAGTGACTGTGTGAAGTCTGCCACAGAGGTACTACCTGGCAATAAGCACACTGTTGGAGGTTAGGATTTTTCCTTTTTTTCTCTCAGGGAATTTTCTCCCATTTGTTGCCTGAGAGATGGTTAATGATACTCAAGAGACAAAAGATGTGTTGGGAGGAGGAGGAGGGGGAAAGGTGGAGTTTGCTACCGTCCCTTAGCTGGGGGGCTTTCTCTTGGGAAGTGCACAGATACCGTGAGATTTTGGCTGGGGGGTGAGGGGCTGGGCTCAGCTCCTCGCTCGCTGTCAGGACCGGAGGCGAGCCCGTTGAGCTGCGGCTGGGGGGAGAATTCGCTGCCACCGTGGAGTTCTGTCCTGCACTGCTTTCTCCTTACTGTGGGTGAGCTTCTGCTCGCAAGAGTAGCTGTTGAACTGGGACCTTTCCAACACCTGACCTCACTGGGAAGGGGACCCTGACCCCCTCACCCTCCCAGAGGCAGCATCTCCTCTCTGCTTGCAGTAGCTGCTTGTGGAAGCCCGCCTGCTGCTGCCCGGTCCTGCTGCTTTCTGCTGCTGCTTCGGGCCTTTTGGCTACACTTTAACTCAACATCACATGCCCACCCAGATATCCTGTGGCTCCTGGCATGGCTCTGGAGTTTTTGCTACACTTTGTTTGCCACCCGCGTGTGCCCACCTCTGCCGTTCCAGCCTGCTGCTGCGAGGTTCCTGCTGCAGCCCATTCAGCTTCCGAGTGCCGCTGAGCCCGGCCACCCCAGCGAGTGTGTCAAGGAAAGCCCCTTCTCTCCCTCTGCCGCCGCCTCAGCCGCCATTGCCGTGTGGAGAGGCGGCCGCGCTCGCGCCACAGCGCCCCCTGCAGGCGCGGGGCAATCAGCGCCCCCGCCCTGCCCGGCCGGGAGCCACCAGCGCCCCTGGCGGCCGCGAGCGGAGCTGCCGCCGAGGGGAAGGTGCCGGCAGCCGGGAGCGGCTGGGCCTGGGGCTCTGCTGCTGCTCGTTGGTGCTGCCGCTGCTGTTTGTTCATTCCTTGCACATATCTAGATACACTAGTAAAGAACTCCTACTCCTTTTCACATATCTTTGCCTGAGAGCCCCTTAATTTCAAAGTTACAATAATTTGGAAGGAAGGAGGTCACATTTTGTATTCCAAGGGAAGTTCCTGCCTGCCTTGGCAGGCACCTGTCTTTCAAACCAAGACACACATTCTGGTCTGTCCAGCAGGATATCCTCTCTCCAATGATGCCTATAAGCGAATGCTGAGGAAAGAGGCAGCACAGAATCCTCCCTTGCAAGTCCCTCTGCTTCAACTGTCAGCCCCCAGAATAACCCAAGCCTGTCATAATTTGTCCTTTGGTAAAGCTCAAAACATCTCTGAAGTACTTGCTCAGCCTGCCTTTTTTTCTCGTTTGACTTTCTGTAGGCGCAACATCCTTGAGCATCCCACAGATACAGTGCCTATTCCCAGGATCCTCTCCTCCCCCATCTGTGTTGCAGCCAGCTCCTCACAGCCTCACTAGCAACCCAAGCTCGTGCAGTGCAGGAAGAGACAGCAAACAATCAGTTCATATTCAGCGGCTTTGTGCCACTTCAGATCCAGTATCTGCTTTAAATCATCTCTCCGGGCTGAAGAGTTCCAGCCCGCTCAGTCATTCTTGCAATGGCAGCTCTGCTATGATTTTGATTATGAAAAATATTTTTTATTATTGTCACCAGCCCCAGGCCCTCCCCACATCCTACATATCCTCTCCAAGAATCACAGAATTGTTGAGGTTGGAAAAGACATCTAAGACCACTAAGTCCAACCATCTACTCATCACCACCACCATGCCCACCACTAACCCATGTCCTCAAGTTTCACATCCACATAGTTTTTGAACACTTCCAGGCATGCAGACTCCACCTCTGTCCTGGACAGCCTGTGCCAGGGCTTGACAACCCCTTCTGTGAAGAAACGTCTTGAAGACAAGAGGAACAGAACTGCATGCCAGCTGTATCCTGAGCACAGGTGAATCACTATCATTATACAAATAGCAGCATAATTTTCTCTGTCCTCTATTTTTGTTCTTAATGTCTGACATTTTATAAGCTAATGCTCTGCAACATCATAAATGCTAATATTTTGCTCCTGAGTGGTGATGGCCAGCGTAGCTTCTCAGCTTGTGGAAAATCCAGGAGAGTTTCCCCCAGGCTTTACTTCTGTACGTTAACTATTCAGTCATGCATGATGACTTCCTGTAACGCCTCACTGGATTATGTCACCTCACTGCTCACCTCTTTTTCAAACAATGAATATACTGACCCACACCTCACTGCGAAGTTTAAAACACACTGTGTGACTCATGCCACATCATGTCACCAGCATCACCTCCTATAATCTGGCAGAAATTTCTCCTCACACAAGAGGGAGATTTCAACATAAAACGTACCAGAAACACCCCAAATATCTTAATCTCCAACTAATTGATTCCAAGTTTCACAGTGGTTCTAACAGACATTAATGCATAGAGCTAATTGTGTGCTGGATCCCAGCACCTCCTACAGCCAAGAAACTAAGATTCAATTAATATCATACTACTACAGAGCTGTAAGTGATACATACATTCTGAGAACAAAATATGTACAATTCTGTTTTCCTAGTGGTCCATGAAAACTGTGGGAATTGCAGTCTTCAGTCCTAGAAGGGATTTCTCCCTGTATGAACCACGCAGTTTATTCCAAGAGGTAATCTGGTGGCCCCATGGTTCTCATCCTTCTCTACACTACACCAGGCACAGGCAGCATTCCAAACAACCTTTCCTAGCTTAAAACCCTTACTGACAATCTTGATTTGGAGCAAGAATAACAAAAGGCCACTGTGTTTGGGACATCAGGTCTACAGACTTGCTATCACTGGCATTTAACACGGACCAGGTAAAGAATTGCCACTGTGGGCAAGGAGGGCTTATCATTGAGAAATTATGGGAGCTGGATAATGGTCCTCTTCTTCTCCTGTCCTCTGCAGAACAACTGTTGTGACCATGGAGCATCCAACAAAGATTATGAACATTTTCTGTTCCAGCATAAGTGTCTCTACCTTTGACTGGAGCTTCTTGGCAGCTCACAGGACTCCTTCCACCTCCAAACATCCTATCCTATGCTTGGCAGTAATTTGGTACTTGTCCTTAGAAGCAAATCCTTTGGTTCATGTTGGAAATTCTGCATGGAAAGGGTTGTCAAGCCCTGACACAGGCTGCCCAATGCATTGGTGGAGTCACCATCCCTGGAAATGCTTGAAAAACATGTGAATGTGGTACTTAGGGATACTGACTTCATGATCTTAAAAGTCTTTTCCAACCTAAACAATTCTGTGATTCTATGAAATGCTAGTGACAGAGTGGGTTGGAGATGTTACTGCACCATGTATACTGATGGTCAGTCTAGGCAGTTTTCTACTCTCCCAAAGTTTCACAAACTGACAATTTTTTCTTCAAGATGTCAAATCTACTCCTTTATCAAAGCTCCCAACCTGCACCCAGTGCAGACAAACCTCATGCTTTCAGAAAGAGAAAATGTTAATGTATCCTTATAGACTAAAGGCTGCTGATGAATTTATTCATCCTTGATGCCAAAGCAGAGGTATTCCTATGAAACTGATCAAAAACATTCTATGAGCTCCACTGTCTGCTGAAGTGCTCTCAGTACATAGATTAAAAGAGCAAATCAAAGCAACTCCCTAGTTAAGCAAACTCCCAACCAGCCCACTAGTTCAAAGCCACAAGTCTGAACAAAAGGTCTGTTTTTTCCTTGGAAAGCATTAGCAATGTATGTCTGTAATAAGTCACATGAGATGTAAAGACAATGACTCACTTCATTATCTTCAAAGCATAAGAACAAAACACTCTGCTGAGACAAAAGTCCCTCAGAAATGCTGATACCTGCTGCACTTTGCTCCCTGGTGGCAGCAAGGAACAATAAAACAATTCCAATAAACCTCCACAAAAACAGAACTGCAGAGATTACAGGTTTTTAGTCTGGATTTCTGTGTTATACATGCTCATCTTGCAGCTCCAAAAAAGCTCCCTTTGAGCAACAGGCCTGCAAATTAAACCTAAAGTCTTAAAACTAAATATGTGCAGAGCTGAGAAGCAAACGTGCCAGCAGTAAAAGTTCTGGTGGCCAGAGGAAAGGTGATTTACCAAAATGTGAATATTGATCTAATATCGATATCCAACTGAGACAGACAAAAACTCTCTAACAGTTTAGAGTTAGAAAGTGCATGTTTTATTTGGCACCGGGCACTGCGTGGGATAGCTCCCTAAGACACAGGGCCCCGATACAAGCAAACACAAAGCTTTTTATTTACAAAAATTATGAATATCCAAAATACAAATGCATATTCATAACATTAACACCTCCCATTCTCCACTTCGTATGGAAATGAGCTTAAATGTCATTAAGCATGCATAGTGTGTGTCCTGAATGGAGTCAGTGGTCTTGAATTGGGTCAGTGGTCCCAAGAAAGATGAAGTAACTCATCTTCCTCATTTTGACCTTTTCACCCCTCTGAACTTTAACAGTCCTAATTACTTTAGTGACCTCTAAGTTTCCTCTTTCGTGACTTTTGAACAGGTTCCCACCAAGGGAGGAAATTGGTAATTGTCCTTGTTCCCTACACAACTTATCAATGTTTCTATTCCTCGTTCTAAGCACAGCTAAGCAAACATGCAAATGACAGATCATCAGTTATTTGGCAATCAGTTACTAACATCTTAAAACCCATTTCAGGTCCAGCTCTCTTAACTATTTTAATTAACTCTAGCTGGGCCCAAATTCCTTCCTATTCTAACTAATTTCAACACAGCTAGCCTATAACTAAAATCTTTATGTTTCTTCTAAATCTGTGTTTCAAAGGAACCCCGTGGGACATGGTAATTGTTTCTGTGGATAATCACAAGGGTTAGTTCAATACATTCCAAAACTGACACTTCTACTACAAGCAATAAAAACCTGCAAAATCTTCATAACTTGACACTATGCCAAACCAGGAAATTTCTAATTCACCTAGAGCCCTTACTGCCCACAAGCTACATCCCTTTCTTCTTGAAACTGCCTGAGTACTTACATTGGACAGGTCTGTTTTACCTGCTCTATCAGGCAGCCACAGGTGACAGGAACCAATTTCTCCTAAAATGATCAAAAATCCTGACTCTAATCCAGGAAATAAACGTAGTTGATGAAAGCTCAGAAACATGACCATGATGTCACAAAGCCCCTGCCTGAGGATGCAGTGCTGCTGTCAAGGCATTCCTGTCAGGAGTCCCAGGGAATTACTTGCCATAACCTAGACCAAAAGCTGAGATTTATTAATCCTGATGCACTATTACTTCCAGAGTTACGTGAAGAGAAATACGCAGCAGTAAAATTCAAACTGCATTAAACTGCTGTGTGGCAAAGGAAGTTGCAAAACGGGGTTTTCTTTTCATTATCCCATCATCCAAAATCCACATTGGAATGCCTATGTGAACTGTGACGGCTTTGAGAACACTGAAATTAGTGACAACTGAGTCTTTTCAATTAAACATTTGCTGTACAAATCATAGAGAATCTCAGTCTTTACTGTCTTGACTGTGTAATTGGCATACAAGAAACATTGAGGGGCCGGAGTGTGTCCAGACATGGGAATGGAGCTGGGGAACAGTCTGAAGCACCAGGAGCAGCTGAGGGAGCTGGGGGGACTCAGCCTGGAGAAAAGGAGGTTCAGAGGTGAACTTCTGGCTCTGCACAACTCCCTGACAGGAGGGGGCAGCCAGGTGGGGGTCAAGATCTGCTCCCAGGAAACAAATGATAGGATGAGAGTCAACAGCCTCAAGCTGTGCCAGGGAAGGTTTAGGTTGGACATCAGGAAGAATTTCTTCCCTGGAAGAGTGGTGAAGGGTTAGAACAGGCTGCTCAGGGCAGTGGTGGAGACACCAACCCTGGAAGTGTTCAAAATATGAGTTGACATGTGACTTGGGGATACGGTTTAGTGGGCATGGGGGGATTAGCTTAAAGGTTGGACGTGATGGTTCTGAAGGTCTTTCACAATGCTAATGAATCTATGATAAGCAAATACCATCAATACTGGTTGCCAACTAAAACTGCCCGTGGTGTTAATCCATGCTCCCTTCCTGAATGTTTGCTGTTAGGACAGGCTGGGGAATAATGACCTGGTCTGGACAGGGCCAGAAGGGACAGTTCACCTGGGCCAGCAGCCACAGATGCTCACATGGGAGTTTGCTCTCCGGTAGAGCTCACTCCACAGATGAATTAGGCTTAAACTGTACATGGCTGAGTGCTTAAAAAAAAAAAAAAAAAAAAGAAACAAGTCAAAAAAGTTCTATTTAACAGACCCAGCTTCCAGGCAGAGAATTTAGTGATACACCAGTTTAGCATCACCCTGCAGCCAGGCAGTTTGTGAAGACAGACTGACTAATGCAGGTCAATCCATGATATAACACTAAGGCCACAACTGATTAGACATGGAACTAAGATAAAGTCACACAAATCAGACAGAAAAAGCCAAACAAATAAACAAATAGCTCTTGAATTGCTAGCAATTAAGGATTTTAAATAGCTAAAAGGTTTCTGCCCAGCACGACCAGCCCAACTCTGTTCTCTGACTTAGTACACTGCAAAATACCAAGTAAACACTGAATTTTTGTAGGCATTGTTTCAATTAAAAAAACAAGCTGCTCTTCTGTCTGTGTGGACAAACCAACAGCAGCTCAGACCCCAGGAGTTACCACAGCCATGCTGAGCATTCCTGAAAGAAAGTACAACCCTGAAGTTTCTACCTTGCAAATTTTATGGCAGAGCTGATTTAGAAAACAAATAAATGATCTTTTCATGTGTCCCTAAGTCATTAACTTAGAACCCTATTCTCCATTCAGCAGCTCTAGTTTGCTGTTAGATTTAAATTAAATCCATACCATGCAGATAAGCCAGGTCATGGCAGTGGGGAAGCTCATGTAGAGACCCAAACCTGAAGGGAGGAAAAGTATTAAGGTCCATTAGTTGTAACAGCCAACAGAACAAGGTCCCTAAAATGATGTTGTTAAATTACATGAGGAAAACTGATTAAAGAACCTGCTCTAAAAGGCTTTATCACATCATACGGTCTCTCCTTACTGAGGAAGGCAGAAAACTATCAGAGCATTCATTCTCTTGCTGTACCTCCATCGCTCGTGCATATTCTATTCTGAGGCCATAGTTCACCTCAATATTCAAATAATAGAGCTTTTATTTTTAAAAAGTCAACATTTGCAAAGATTTTACAAGTATTTTACAGTGCTGTTTGTTTCCATGCTTAGTTATTTAATGGCAAAGGTGAAATTATGGCAAAAGTTACTTTTTCCAGCTTCAGAAATTATTGAAATTGGGTCACTAGCAAAAAGTTACATTTAAAACAAAACATTCTAAAATTCAATACTAGTATTACTGTAATAATTGCAAGCATTAGTTTCCATTCATGAGAAGAGTCTTGAAGACAGAAACAAGAATCATCATGCCTTGTAGAGAGACATCAAAAGGTACAGAAGAATTTGTATGCCCAAAAATCCATAAACTCGAAAAGCACTGTGCTGTAAGTCTTTAAACCCTGGCAACTTTCCATCCTTCCCAGATACAGAATTTTGTCATTTGAAAAGAAAGCTGGGTCTACATTGTGGCCTTGGCTTCAGTTTATTATCGGATTTAGCTCTTCAAATAAACCAAGCCTTGAAGTGCAGGTATCTTCTAATGAGCAGGGTTAACACCTTAAAAAAATAAAGTAATGCAGAGGTGAAGATCTTGTCACTTTTATCAAAAGAAATTATTTAGTCACTTTGGCTTTTTTTCTCCCCTTTTTACACAGCACTGTTATTAAAACCTGTTTTAGAGCTTTATCTAATAGCTAGGTAAGTAGCAAAGATACAAACATCAAATGCATGAGGTTAACCTACAAAGCAGGGAAAAATTATTCTTTATTGCTCTCAGGCAGATCCTGAAGCATTGTGATGTCACAGGAGAGAGTCTGACTGTCTTCAGCAGCCCAGTGCTCACCTGGTTCAAACTGCATTGCACCTTTTCCCACACCACATCCTCCAAGCAGTAGCAGCATGTTATAAACACATATTATAGTATTGGCTTCTCGCAAAGTATTAAGGTAGATATTATATAATGTTAGAAATGCTTTTTGCTGTGTGGATGTAGTTTTCTCTCGTTTTAGCAAGAATGTTAGCAAGTGTGAGCAAGTAAGATAACCTCCAAGCGAGCAGAGGATGAGGCCCGAGAAGCTGCTGATCAACACTTTGTCCAGGGAACAAAAGGGCCCAAAGGCTGCTCTGCCCGGAGAACGGGCGGCCAGGAGAGCCCAGAGCCGCTATCACCGCTCTGCCCGGGGGGCAAAGAGGCCAAAGCTGCAATCAGCCCTGACTGTCTGGAGAATTAAGAGATCCACCCTACCATCGACTCTTACCTAGCGGGCCCAACCCCAAGAATCAAAAGAAATAAAACCACAAGGCCGAAGACTACGCATGCTCTAAAAAGGCGGAACCAAGGAGTGGCCATGCAGAACAGCCCCGAGAAAAGTTTTAATATTAATAGAGAACGGACAATAAAAATGATATAAAAGGGACTCACCTCGAGCATCAGGTGTGCTCTTGGCAGAGCGCCAAGGCACCCGGCCGTTATCCCTTTGCTTTATTTTATGTGTCTCTTATTGTCTTTATAGAAAACTCTTTAAATTCTAACAGGAGAGTGAACCTCGTTTTTCACAAGCAACACTGCAGAACTCTGACTGAAACACAAGAGGTCACACTGGGGCACAGCAGACCAATAGTACAGGACAATTAATTATCATATAATTGTCATATAAGACAGGTTACAGGTACCCACATCAAAGCCAGCTCAGCAGGCTGGATCAGAGGAAGGATGGGAAGGGCCTGTCAGCATCAACACTGGGATGTGACACCATCTGAAGGCCACGATGGAGGTGCCTGGGGCCATTTGGAATCAGTTTGGGCCATAGCTGAGTGCTCACACATGACCATGGTGGCTGATATGCCTCAGCTTCAACTGGGGATGAATTTTCCTCAGGAGCTCCAGTGCTTTGCAGCATCTCCAAGATGTTCTTGAGAAGGATTTTTGAGAGATAGTGCCTTGGCTTCTGTTATGGAATCTTATAAAATTTTGCCAGAGGAGGTTTAGGCTGGATATTAGGAAAAGATTCTTCCCCCAGAGGGTGCTGGGGTATTACTGGGGTCCCAGCCAGCCCCATGGCTCTCATGTGTGAGCACACAGACGCAGGGATGGCCCCAGTAATATTAAGCCGACAGCAAGGAGTTGAGAAGGGTCCTTGCGTAGAGTTCCACAAAAAGCAGATTATTGCTACAACTTGTGAAGGTTTCCAGAGGCAAATGACCCCGAACACGTGGCAGCTGAGGCTTAAATACAGGGGTGTGGCCAACACCAGGAGCCAGCTGGGGAAGCAGAACTGGGGTACACTACCATAACAGAACATCCTGGGAGAGGCTCCTTTCCCTTACCATAACCGCTAAGTGTTTGGCACCAGAGACTGTCTTACCAAGAACTCGCTCTGTCTCTTGTACTACTGGTTAATTGGCCACCACACTGGGGCACTGCCCATGCTCCCCAGGGAATGGTCACAGCCCCAAGGCTGCCAGAGCTCCAGGAGTATTTGAACAACAATCCCGAGGGTGGGATTGTTGAGGTGTCCTGTGCAGGGCCAGGAGTTAGACTTGATGATCCTTGTGGTCGGTCCCTTCCTACTCAGGAGATTTTATGAATCTATGATGCTATGAAATAATATATTCAAATGATTTTTATTTTATAAGCCATTTAAAGCAGATAAATCAATTAAAGCTTGGCCAGCCTTTGAATACAAATTCATGATGTCAAATGGACCTGGTGCTACCCAACTGACTTGAGAACTCTAAAGATTTTAGAACACTTAGTCCAGATATGGAATCCCTCACACACTGAGGCAAGGGCTCTCAGCCTCCAGGAGTTCCCTTGGGCATCCTAACCCACAGGAAGAGTCCTCAACTGCAGACCCACTGCTCCAAGGAGGACTGACCCCACTGACAGCCCTGGCAGGGCTCCACCATAGCCCAGTCAGATCTGACCTGTGGTCAGATATGGCCATGGTCACCCTCCCTGGTGGGCTCTGACCTGCTGCCCACCACAGCCACTCCGAAATGTGATGGGGTCCAGCCTGCACAGAGCAGTCAGTGATCCATCCCTGAAGCCACACCACAGCTCAGGCCAGTTGCAGGTCCCTGCTGGGGGGAGCACCTGCACAGGTGCTGAGGACATGCATCTCCTGACTGCTTGAACACCTAGCAAACTTGTGACTGGATGACTGGAATTTCTGAAGTTAACCCCTTTGAGAGGCACAACTAATGTGGGTCATGTGAGCAGACATTCTTAAGACACCCCACCTATTCAGAAAAGTGTTCAGCATGTAAACACAGACAAAGCATTACGTTGGAAACAGGAGCAAAATATCCCAGCCATCAGCTGTACCACTGGACAGCCACACACATGTGACACAGCAACCAGCACAGCCACACACTGACTGGCACAATGTCCTCCTGATGTTGTTCCCCAGGGCAGGGGCAGCTCTGCAGGTGGGGTCTCAGCTGAGCGGGGCAGAGGGGCAGAATCCCCCCTCCCCTGCTGCCCACGCTGGGGCTCAGCCCAGCACAGGGGGGGTTTCTGGGGTCAGTGCCCATGGCCGGGGCAGGTTGAGCCTCTCACCCACCAACACCCCCAAGTCCTTCTCCCCAGGGCTGCTTCTGACCCATTCTCTGGGTTTGTGCTTGGAATGCTTGATCTCAAGACTAACAAACCACTCTCCAATAACATTATTGAAGCACACATCAGGCTCTTCAGAACTCCCTACTGCTAGTTCATAGTACCACACATAGTACCATAGTGAATGGTAGGTTTTGTCAAACATTCAAAAGTACTGAAAAAACAGGTGCTTTCCCTAAGCCATTGGGGAAACAAAAAAAGTAAATTGATCAGTGTGTTTACCACGCGTTTTACTACTGCTTAACATCTTCCTGGAAAATGGGGACTTGAAAATGATGAGAAATGTAATTAATATTGTCTAACTGACAGTCTGACAAAGTGTTTTTCACACGAACAGCTCACTGGACAGATACAACTATGCTACAAATTCATTCACAACCAGAATAAAACCACACACAACCACAAGCTTCATAAATTATGAGCTTGGAATAAAGATGACTCCTGGCAACCAGGAAAGGTTCTGGCTTGCTTCCTTACATTTTGTTGCTTTTTGTTAAATCTTTTACCTACTGATAAATTTTAAAGGAGATGATTTCAGAAACTAGGCTAATAGATAGTGGCTGCTGCACAACAAACATTGAAGGGGGAACATATACAGAGGTCATAAATACATAAAAGAAAAGGGAAATCAAAGAAAGAGTGAGGGAAAAATCAGCTTCAATAGCAGCTTATAATAACTGCAGATTTAAATTGAATTAAAACATTTCCACATCTACCCGCAAATAATTAAGTGTGGCTGGTTTAATTAGAGCAGCTCAGTGCAGAGGAACCTGAACCGACATGTTCCTCAGCCAATGTGCTGCTGGCGGCAGCGCTGCTTCAGAGCTCACACGGCCATGTCCAGCGTTTTCTGCATTGACCTCAGGAAAGCCAGAAAAAGCTCTCTTGCAAATCACTGGGAGTGTAAATGGGGGTGATCTTTCTGCAGCACAACTAGAGACAAACATGCTCCAGGTGACATAATTCACCTCACAAGTGAAATGACAGCACAGGCAGAACAAGAACAGCAGCTACAGGTAACCTCAGGGTAGGTGACTCCCATGGGAGTGAAGTGGCAAGGGTGAGTCCATCCTTCTGCAAACGGCCAGAAGGGAATTCCAAAGAGGACCAACTACTCCAGACAGTGGATATTATTGTTCCTCAGGGGAGGAAATGACCCTTGGAACAAAGAAAAAAGCGTCAAGGAACAGGACACCAGGAAAACTGAGGACAGCACAATGGAACACCAAGGAAAGAAAAAGCAGAGTTACCTAGAAGGATGCTGTTAGTGGAGCAATACAGGAGCCCTCAAGTCTGGGTGATGGAGACACAAACCAAAAGATGAGTGATCAAAAAGTGTCCATAAGCAAAGCCTTGGAACAGTGCTAGGGCATGTGCTGAGGGAGGGAGGGGCGAACCAGAGGATAATGGAGAACAGGGGCTGAAAGACACAGGAGAGTGAAGGTGATTGCATAAAGGTGAGAAATCAGAGAACAATGCAAAACCCTGAAGGGACAGAAATCCAGACACTGAGGGGCCAAGGAGGGATGGCTGGAGGCACCAGGGCACTTTTCCAGGGGGGAATCACAGAATCAGGGAACGGTTTGGGCTGGAACAGACCTTAAAACTCATCGCATTCCACCCCCTGCCATGGGCAGGGACACCTCCCACTATCCCAGGCTGCTCCAAGCCCCAGTGTCCAGCCTGGCCTTGGGCACTGCCAGGGATCCAGGGGCAGCCCCAGCTGCTCTGGGCACCCTGGGCCAGGGCCTGCCCACCCTCCCAGGGAACAATTCCTGCCCAAGATCCCATCCAGCCCTGCCCTCTGGCACTGGGAAGCCATTCCCTGGCTCCTGGCCCTCCATGCCTTGGCCCCAGTCCCTCTGCAGCTCTCCTGGAGCCCCTTTAGGCCCTGCAAGGGGCTCTGAGCTCTCCCTGGAGCCTTCTCTTCCCCAGGCTGAACATCCCCAGCTGTCTCATACTGAACAAGGGCGGGAGATGAGAGCAGTAGCAGCTGCCCAGGACGCTGCAGCACCCGCAGTAGCCTGTGCCCTGGAGACAGAGACCTGTGCGGGGCCAAGCGAAGACTGCCCAAAATATCCCACGCCGAGAACGGGCGCTGCCGCCATTTCACCCCTGAGGGCTCGGGGGACGGGGCTCGGGGCGGGCCAATCGCAGACTCCGCCCCCTCCCCGCAGCCCCGGCACTCCCGGCCGCCATTTCAGAGCCGCGCTGGGGGCGCGGGCTGGAGCGGGCTGGATCGGCGCCGCCGGGGGTTGACGGTGCTGCTCTCTGGGGCCTCGCAGCGCTCACAGCGGCCGGAGCCTAGGGCCCCAGGGACTGCGGAGCCGACACTGCCTGCTGCGAGCGTGTCCGGGGGCGGCCGCTCACGGCTGTGAATCGGGAGAGTGCACTCGAGGTGGGGCGGCTCCTGGAGCTTCCCTGCTGCTTTCTGTGTGGCGTCTGCGCCGTTAGGAAGCTCTGCATCCATCCATCCATCCATCCATCCATCCATCCATCCATCCATCCATCCATCCTCCGGAGTGCCCAGCTGAGGGCACTTGGCTCGTTCATCTGGAGCAGAGGAGACTGAGGGGAGGCTCCTGGGGGCTGCAGCTCCTCCCGAGGGGAGGCGGAGGGGCAGGGGCTGAGCTCTGCTCTGGGACAGGGACAGGAGCCCAGGGAACGGCTGGAGCTGGGTCAGGGCTGGGCATGGAGCTCAGGGAAAGGTTCTTCCCCCCGAGGCTGCTGGGCACTGCCCAGGCTCCCCAGGGAATGGGCCCGGCCCCGAGGCTGCCAGAGCTGCAGGAGCGTTTGGACAGCGCTCTCAGGGATGCCCAGGCTGGGGTTGTTGGGGTGTCTGTGCAGGGGCTGGGATCGTTGATCCTTGTGGGTCCCTTCCAGTCCAGTACGTTGTGATTTTATGATTCCATATTTGTTCACAGCCAGGTACAACCATTTATCCTTGTGCAGCTGCTTCCATCTGTCAATTCCCGCTGCACGTTTTCCTCCCCTGTCAGAACCACGTTCACCAGTGGCTTCCTGGATCGCCCTGTTTGCACTGAGCTTTTTCCATGTTTCAGGATACCGCAAGAAATGGCATGACTAAACACACCTGTGGCATTCATGTTGCATCATCTTGAGACGATTTCAGACATGCCACCTGGCTTTATGTTACTAAAATTCCATATTATCATGAAACCTTCCGGTGGATGTGTTCATATTGAACTGAAACACTGTAACAGACCATTAATATATTTAGGGAAAAGAGATCATTCATTTAAAAACTGACACGCTGTTTCAAAGAACAGCATCTTTTAATTGCTGGAACACCTTAAGTAAGTGTTTATGGTGATAGATGAAATTCTGAGATTGCAAATATGCTGTCAAAAGATAAAGGCATCAATGCTCTGTGCAGTGTTACGCTCATGGCCTCAATTTTTTTAAGATTTGAGACCTATCTTATTTCCAAGAATTGGATTGTTAATTAAAACCTGGATAATACAAGGAATGCATGGAATTTGCAGTAAAAGAAAGCTGCCACTGATGTGAATGACAATATTGTGATTTTGGGGCTGGCAAGATGAGCAAATAACAGATGCACAAACGTCTTTAATGTTTTATGAGGCCTTGAAGGATATTTCCAAACCTGTCAGGCTTGGAATTTTCATGTGAGGATTCCCCATCTGGCACTGAGAGCTATTGTAGAGAGGAAAAGAAAATGGCAGTGTTTTTAACATCCTCAGTGGGCTCTTCATGCAGCTGAACATTAGGATCTCTGTCACATTGTGCCCATTGGATATGGCAGTGGCTGGGCTGTCCCTGGCTGTCACATGTGGAAGATCAGGACATGGCCCAATGTAATAGGGACACTTGAAGGGGTCTCTGGAACAGGTTTCTGGGCAGTTAAACCAGAAAACATCAGTGCAACCACATTGGGAATTTACTAGACAAGGTCTTGCTAGAGGCCACATCAGGACAGGCAGAGAAAAGATATTTGTATTTTCGTTGTGTAATTTGCTACGTATTCCAGTGGGCAGAGTATTTCCACATGTGTGCACGGAAATGCCAAAGAACACAAACTCCTGTCTTGCTGCTATACCGCAATTCCCATCCTTCAGGTGAGATCTCACTCTTCTAGACTAGAGAAAGGAGCTAGAGAAGGAGAAATTTGATTTTCAGGTATGTCACTCAACTAAGTAAAACTCAAATCATGAGCTGTCTGTGAATGAAAAGGAACATCACGTATTGTAACGCAGAAGTATTCTGATTTTTTTCCCCGAAGTTGAGTACCTTTACACAGGATTTACAGACCTCAAAGCATGCTGCTTTTTACCAGGGTATTATTGCAGAGTACTGTTTGCAATGAGAAAGATTCGGTTTTTTCTGCAGATTAGTGGAATTTTACTCTCACAGATGACTCCTGTGCAGTGGAAATAGGTGCAGATACAAAGGGATGCCCTTGGCTACAAAAAGTGACAACGAAAGAGGGAAAACTCTTAGGCAGCTGGTCCCTTCAGGGCGCTGTAGAATTCCTCAGAGCACAGGGAAGTGCTGGCCACCAGTTTCTTTGACAGAGCATCATTTGCATCTCATTTACCCAGGAAGCATTTAATCTCTTAACCAGCATCCCCATGGGTTGTGCCCGGGGAGTTTCCCTGTGCCCGGGCTCCGGCTGGCACCGGCCCTCGGGCGAGGGGAGGCTCGGCTGCCGGGAGCGCTGCCCGCAGCCGGCGGGCCCAGGGCTGCCGTGCTCCATCTTCCACCCGAGCCTGGCTCCCTGGCCAGGGCACCACTCGCGTTTCTCCTTCTCCAAGAGCCCGGCAGGCCACAGGAGCCACGTTCTTCTCAGGACTCCTTTCCACAAGAGCAGCCGGACCCGCGGCCGGGGTGCTGCGGCCCTTCCCGAAGCCCCGAGCCGTCGTGGGGAGATGCTCTGGTTACGCTGCCCGGCCCCGGCCCCGGCCCCGGCCCCGGCCCCGGCCCCGGCCCCGGCCCCGGCCCCGGCCCCGGCCCCGGCCCCGGCCCCGCTCCCGCCCGGCCCCCTCCCCGCTGCGCGCGGTAGGCTCCGCCCCCGGCCGGCACTTGACGGACGGGCGGAGGAGCCAATGGCGCGCGGGGCACGTGCGCGCGGCAGCCAATGGGTGTCGGCGGGCGGCGCGGGGGCGGGGTCGCGGCGCTGGAGCGGCTCGTTGTGCGCTGCGGACCGATCGCCTCCCGCTGCCCGGGCCCGGCCGCCGCCGCCGCAGGTGAGGCCGCGCCGGGGCCGTGGGGCCGCGCCCGAACAGCTCCGGCGGCGCCCCCGGGGCCGGCGCGGGAGGGAGCGGGCGACGGGGCCCGGGGCGGCCGGGCCGAGGCCTGGGCCTGGCGGGGCAGCCTGGGCCTGTGGGGGGAGGGGCCGCGGGACAGTGCGGGCCCGGGGCGGCGGGCGGACGGCGGGGTCGCGGCCTGCGGGGCCCACGGGGGCCGGATGGGGCACGGGCGGGGAGCGGGACCCGAGGCCACCGCGCTTGCGGCGGGAAGGCCGCGGGTCGCGGTGCCGCGATGCGCTGCGGGTCCGCGCCGCGTCTCAGGGCCTTTCTCCGTCCGGTTAATGGCCTCATCTTTCATGTTTATTTTTCCCGTGTCTGTGCGGACACAGCTTTTAAATCTCCCACGTTGGTAGGACTGGCATGTCCTCGTTGAGTGGCGGTACCCGAGGGTCCGTGCCAGCGCGGTCGGTGCCGGTTGGTAGCGGTGCTGGCAGCGGGTCCGGTGACGGTGTGGTGAGTGCTTGGCGCCGCAGGAATCATGGCTAAAGCAGCAGCCACTGTTGTTTGTGCTCGTGGGAGCAATTCAAAGCAGAGCGTTAGCTCTGTTTTGGGGGTTGGAAGAGACAGGGCAGTCCTAGGGGCCCTTTCACGGCAGTACGCGTGAGAGCTGAGGTGGGACAGCCGTGGGGAGGTGAATGCTCCTGCCGGGTTCTGCACTGCTGGGAGTGCGGGAGCGTTTGCTGGGCGCAGAGCTGTATCCGAGACTTACTAGGAAAGGAAGCGCGGTTTGTTGCATGAGGACTTGCACTGGGATCCTGGGATCCTTGCATCTGTGGAAGACAAAAGAGGAAAGAGTTGGGAAGGGTAGAGATTAATTTATTAATTTTATTAATGCCTGTTGTTGTTACGTTTGATCATTTTTTGAGGTCTTTGTATTTTTGTTCATTTTACTCCCTGATTGTGGGTGTTGACTGCTCATATTGCTCGGCTCTCACTGCTTTACAAGCTGTTGTTTCCCTGTACTCATGTTTTAACCACTTTTTTTTCTAGAGCTGTGTGAACAGTTCTGTGACTTGTGTGTTCCCCTTTACAACTAGGGCGATGCACATGTTTCATAGTCTTTATTGAACTGGTAGAGTTGATGGGATTTCTCAAAGTCCTGTTGACTCTTGGGTTATGTCTGTGTTCGTGATGGATAATAAAATCAAGAGTCCTGAGCCTGTAAGTCTGTGCAGCATGAGATGTTACTGCGAGTGTCCTGGTTTTTGTTCTGAAGCAGAGTAACTGTGTGTGTATAATGATCCCAGTGCTCCTGTGGTTTCCATGATTCAAGGCGTTCAGCGGTCTGGAGTTAAAGCTGTGATTGCAGTAGGCTCTCCCCAGGCCTTACTGGAATATGAACAGGAGCATCTTAAGCTGGTGTGATTGTTAAATGTATTGTACAGTGAGTATACAGGCCTGCTGTGGGTGGTTCTGCAGGACCAGATGAACTCCTTAGGGGAGTTGTCTTGTGCAGTACCAGGTTTGTGAAAACAGCAGCAGCAGTAAACACAGTCTGAATGGAAATGTGAATGTTGTGTGTAGCAGCTTACTTATCTGTGTTTGTTGAACAGTGTCTGGTGCTGACGTGAACTTAATGTGAAATGTGCTCTGTGCTCTGAATTCAAGCACTATTTTCCTTCTGTTTCTTGCATGTTCTATCACTCTTTTTTTCCTGGAAAAAGCCCTCCTTGTCTTGACCTGAGACATGGCATTTCACTTTCAGAATCCATCTCTTTTAGCTGTTGTACCAGCCTGCTTTCTTTTCCTGAAGCTTCAGTCTATGTCTTGTTTCTTGCTTCTTTGTTGTGAGCTCTCTGAATTGATTCCCAAAGTTACTGGCTGTCACTCTGACCACATGTGGACAAGCTGCCTGTGAAGTTGGTAGACTTTAGTCACAGAAAGATCAAACTTGCTGTGTTTGCAGACTTCAAGACCACTTCTGGTCCTGAGCTATTTTTACTGGCAAAACTGTTGGAATCTTAGGTGCAGTCAAGATGAGGAGAACAAGGGTAGTGTTCTGGTTTCAGTCTTGCAAAGGGGAAAAGAATCAAAGAGAGGAGATCTGTTACCTCTGGAAAACCCAAAGGGTTGGCAGGTAGAAAGGGTTTGCTTGGTTGCCAAATTTACAAGTAGAATTACATACCAGTATGGAAGGAACATGTATATACAGCATCTGTGACAACATCCAGAGTTTCAGGGTATAAGAATGTTCCTGTCTGAAGAAAAACTTTTTTTAGTGACCTTCAATAGCATGTGTCAGCCCTGAGTTAGTTTCATCTGGGGCGGGGGGGGGGGGGGGGGCGAGAGTTAAAATGCCAATTGAATCAAACTGAATATTCAATTTAAAGTTTTCCTGTTTGCTGATTTAAAATATCGTGGCTGCAGGGCAGAGGAATTCAGATGAGCCAGAGAACATTGACCTGATTGATTGCTGTGGGACAGTAGAAGGAGAACTAGTTTGGGGAAAGAATCTGTGACACTGCACTTTCTGCCTTTAAATTTCCATGTGTATCCAATCATCATGTTCACAGTTCAGGAAGATGGCTTTTCCAGGAGAACTTAGGATTCATACTCATGAAACAGAGCTGCCACTCAGCATGAACAAGGAAAGGTGAGACCAAGACTCTTGCATTGTGGTCACAGACTTTTTAGAAACAGCATTGAGCACCTCTCAAACACGGGCACACTCTTTCATACCTGATTTGGTTTTATTAATAAAAAAAAGCATTACCCCCTGCCCTCACAAATGTACAGCGAAATAATCTGTTGGGAGACTTAGACGTGTTGCTTGGATATGAGTTGAGGCTTTGAAGTGTGTGACCTGTACACTCTGGGATGACCTCTGATTCTCAACTTTGTGCTGTTTCCCCTCATACACTGTATAAATGCTGTTCTTGAATTTAAGACACAGTCTGGATTTTGTAATTTCCCCCTCCCCACAAATAGCTTTTGATGTTTGGTCAAGATTTGACAGAATTCTGAAGGAATTTGAAGGAATAGTTCATGAATGCACAGTGAATCAAATAGCAACAGGGCTTGCACTGCACTGTCCTTGTCCTGTGGTCTGTCTGGATGTTCATATGCAGAGCTCTTGGGAACATTAAAAAGAGTTTGTATAAAGAATAAAAGGTGTTTTATTGGAGATTATGGGGAAAGGCTCTGTGATGTACAGAGGTCTGGATTAAGTAATTGAGAGAGATGTGTTCTGGCTGTGGAGCACTAGGAAACTTTTTCTTAGGAGGCAGGTAGGCCTAGAGGAGGGTTTTCTGCTGGTGTGGCTACTCAGGTAAAACCTATTCTGTTCCTTACAGAGATTTCAGAGAAGAAAGTATGTTGCTTTTTCTTCCCCCAGTGTCTGTCTGTTCTCTGTTGTGATTAAATTCTTGCTTCTAGATCCTGACATGACAGCTAGCTGCAAAGCAAGTTTTTGCATGACAACACTGTGTTGGATAGTTTTTGAAAACTGTTTTCATGAAGCAGTTTAAATTCGTGGAGGCTCTTCAGGTCCTTCTGTGTGCATGGCATTGGTTTTGGCATGAGTTCCAGCCTGGACATCTTAGCATCTCTGCACATGCCTCCTGGATTGGTTTGGCACTTGCCTGAATGTAGTAGTGTCCTTTTTGTTCTGTTTCAGGTGTGGTCTCCAGGAAATGGCTCGGCAGCTTCAGGATTGAGAGCCAGAGCAGTGTCTTAAGACAAAATTGTTGCCTCTTAGTCAGCCATGACTCTGGGGGGGAGGCATGTCAACAAATGTCCGTGTGCTGGAGAGACGGGAGAAGGGCTCTAATAGCCTTGAGGTTCTACTTGAAGCACCCCATTGAGATTCATAAATACACAGGCAGAGCTCAAGAATAAACCTGTGAGACTGAAGTGCGAGTTGATGAAACAGCTCATGGGCAGAACTCTGGAGCATCATGGGTTTCAGGGTTCCTGTTCATTTACCACTGACAACACCAACAGGGAGATTTCACCAGTTCAGGGACTCTGTCAGCTGAAACCCTTCCTGTATAGAGTGTCCTGGGTGATGCTGACTTGCATGTCATTGCAAAGAAAGATGGAGGTTTTGGGTGAGTAGCTGGGACAGCAGCCTCAGGTCTGCTGTGGTTTAAGGACCATGCCGTGCTCACTGTGGCCCACTCCCAGTGCTCCAGTCAAGGTGCCACAGAGCTCATTGATCCAGGAAGAATTTCCCATCTTAAGTTCTGCACTAGCTGATCCATCATCCATCCCACCTGAAGAGCTGCCTCCATCTCTGGGGACCCCAGCACAAGAAAGACATGGACCCGTTGGTGTGAGACCAGAGGAGGCCACAGAGATGCCCCCAGGGCTGGAGCCCCTCTGCTCTGGAGCCAGGCTGGGAGAGCTGGGGGTGCTGACCTGGAGAGGAGAAGGCTCCAGGGAGAGCTCCGAGCCCCTTGCAGGGCCTAAAGGGGCTCCAGGAGAGCTGCAGAGGGACTGGGGACAAGGCATGGAGGGCCAGGAGCCAGGGAATGGCTTCCCAGTGCCAGAGGGCAGGGCTGGATGGGATCTTGGGAAGGAATTGTTCCCTGGGAGGGTGGGCAGGCCCTGGCCCAGGGTGCCCAGAGCAGCTGGGGCTGCCCCTGGATCCCTGGCAGTGCCCAAGGCCAGGCTGGACATTGGGGCTTGGAGCACCCTGATGTAGTGGAGTCCTGGCCCATGGCAGGGGGTGGAACGAGTTGGTCTCTAAGGTTCCTTCCAACCCAACCATTCTGGGATTCTGTGAGCATCTGTTTAGGTGTCTACATTCAAGTTTGTGACCCCCATAGTGGTCTGGTGCCTTTTTAATCCTGTGAACAAGGTGAAGGTAGACAAAGCTTCTTGTCTGATGTTGAAGACAGACAGTTCTTCTTGCCGGTGTTCTCGTTTCACATGATCTCCACAGATCCATACAGGTCTTCCTTCTTAGCAAACATCTTGAAGTGAAATAATTAGTAGAAGTGGTTCCTGGAATTCTGGATGGAGATACAGAGTGTCATTGGGAAAAAACTTTTATTGGTCTGTTGCCAGAGCCAATAAACCTCTTGGGATCTGGTGTGCTTCTGTGAGAAGGTGATTGTCATGGTCAGTGCAACATTTCTGAAAATAATGCCCACGAGAGCTTTTCATTCCAGTCCTGGGAGTGCTGGCCTGGCTGAGGGTGCCTGAGAAATTGTTGGCACAGGTGGTGAAGTGTTGGACTGTGTGGATTCGAGCACCTCCAGAATTAATGGAAGATTTGGGTACAGCACATATGGTTCCCATTGTTGCTCTGTGCACCCTTCGTGTTGTAAGTTTTAGGGCATCTTACCCAAGGAAGAATGTGGCTGCTGCCTTTTTGAACAAGCTCCTGCAGCATTTGGTTATTTTTTAAAAAATTGTCATTTCAGGAACTGCAGTGCAGTGGAACCTAGTCCTAAAGTTTCAGGGTTTTGGGACATAGAATTGAAGGCCTGTTTTGGAAAGTTCGCAAACTACTGGTCTCTTTTCAGCCAGTCTTCCCAAATGGAGCCGTTGGGCCTTCTTGCTGTCATTGACCTGTCCACCGGGAATATAAATGCATTCGGTCTTCTGATTTATGTCATTGTGGATTGTCAGTTAATGAAGTTCTAGATACAATTTAGTGTCTAGGCCTGGTTCTCAAATCTGGAATATTTACTGATAGAAATGGATTGTTATCTCCTTGGTAAAGAAAGATCAGGACATTCCCTCAGCGTATTTCAGTGAGAGCAGAATAAAAACTTGTTTTCTGGTGTAGCATGACTTTTTCGTCCATCCTGACTATCTTATAGCACCTTTTCTTTTTGGAACTCTTTTCAGTATGCAGAGGTGACAATTCTTCAGGGGCTCCTTTTAACTTTGCTGGCATGAGAACTGGTCACCTGTTGAGGAATACACCTGGTGCAGGTGGGCAGCAGCAGTGTGAGCTGCAGGTTGTTCTGGGAGGGGGTTCTTCAACTCTGACAGACTTGGGGCCATGACCACTTCCCTGGGGTGCCTGTTCCAGAACTTTTTCCTAATATCCAACCTAAAACTCCCCTGGCACATTGAGAAGGCTCTGGACTAAACACCAGCATCAGGATGGGCGCAGACTGGGAGGGGGCACAGCCCAGGGAGGCTTTGGCCGGGGTCCCTCCCCAGCACCAGCTCGAGCTGTTCTGTGTCACTGCAGCACAAAGGAACCGGAGGCTGGGACTGTGCTATGGGAAGCTGGGACCGAGCCGGTGAGAGGAGCTGGTCTGACTGGGGGAGTGTGGGGTGTGCGGGGAGTCCCACGGGGCCTGTGGGGTCACTGGAGGCACCACTGTGAAGGGGCTGGGGTGGTGCCAGTGGGACCCCCAGAGTGGCATCAGACCGGTCAGATAGGGGAGTTTCCTTAACACCCCACCAGCAGAGAAAGTGGTTTCCCAGTGACTTCCAGGCTGGCTGGACAGTGTTAGTCCTGCAGCAGATTGTGTAAGTGCTCAACGAGAGATTAGGAAGAAAGAAGCATCTTCTCTCTCAGTGCTCTGCTCCTTTAGCTCTTCACTGTGCGTTTATTGCTCCTGCATACTTTCTTCCTGGTATCCCATGGAAACGTTTGCCAGCCCTGTGTGCAAGGGCTCCTATGTTGTTTTCTAAACACCTAAAGAAAAGCAGGTGGAAGCTTCCTTCTCACCTTCTAATGGCTCTGAATCAGCACTGCCCCAGGCACTGCTTGAGTATCCTGGGAGGTGTAGACTCTCACTATTGCGGACAGGTTAAAGGATGTGGGACAGTGATGGAAAGTCAGTAGCCACTTGCCAAACTCTTGTCAATTCTGCTTTATGCCAAATATAAGTAATGGTAATGGTAACTTGCCGTCATGGTGTGCTGGGCATGTTTCTCTGCTTGGTATCTGACTGTGGTGCCTCCTTTTCAGGCAGCAGATGCACCTTGGAGAATTGAAAAAACCCCAAAACCCCCATCTCTTAAGTGTTTGTTCTTGAATTCATTACAATATATAGCAATTTCCTAATCTCAGCAGCAGGAAGGATTTTTATCATAAATAAATGGCAATAAAGGGCAAATTTGGTTAAAGTGAAGGAAATTTTAACTTTTTCCTCTTAAAGGAGGAAACATTTCAATGTTTCTTCTTTGCTTACTAAATATTCTAGCTGTGCCATACAACTTGCAGACTCATCAACTTATTGGTGTGTTCTGTTGTAGGGCTTGAATTTTGTAGAGGGCAAAGGCAAGCAAAGTTGCCTTCTATTAAAATAATTTTGAAAATATGAGTTATGTGGTATTATAACTTAGATACGGTGACCAGAGATGGTTCAGCTGTTTAAGTGTTGTTTACCAGAGCAGGAAACTTCTCTGAGATTGTGCTCGGCCAGTTCTGACAGAGCCAGGAGGAAATATGTATTTAATGACAGAATTTGCAGTACAACTGAGATGACCTGGCAGCTTAAAAATTGTCTGCTGAGGGGAGTCTTTTCCCCCGCTTCCAGCTTTGCAGCGCCTCCCTGCTCTCCTATCCTGTGGCATTAACTGGTGCTTATCTTGCTGCAAGGAAAGCAGATTAAAACTGCTGACACAACAAAAAGGGCTTCCCTCCTGTGTAGTTTTCCATTGCTTTCCCAGTACAGGTTGGTTATTCCCATGGGCAGAGGGTGCTGGGATGGGCTTGTGTTGACACGTGAAACACAGAAATGGGGGTAGAACCTGATCTGTGGGTGAAGGGGAGCAGGAGCTGCCAGCTCTTAATGCGTCAACACATATTGAAAAGATAAAGATTCAGTTCACATCCACACTGTGTTAAATCTCAAATTAGCATAAGTCTTCTCATGGTTTATTCTGTAATAATGTGCTCAGGTATTGGTTTAAAAATTTGGCCTTCACTGTCAGACAGGAATTAACAGCAGCTGCTGGTTAAGGGCCTGGAAGTCCCTTCATGCAGTGAGCATTTCCGTTCTAGACCAAGGATTTCTGGTTGCTGTTTCTCACTTCTTCCATTATTCAACTTCTGGCTATCAGTAGTGGTGCAGTTCCCAGAAAGGCTTATCCTTTAGCAGATCCAGATCTGTAGATCCTATTGCAGGAACAGGGTTTAGATATCCTGATTTTGACTATTTCAAAGTGGTTGAAGTGCTTTAAAAACTACGATTCTGGCAAGCCATGAGCAGCTTGAGTCTGGTGTGAGTTTCAGTTGTAGGTCAACTAAAAACATCAGGATTCAGTCCCTGATGGTGGACTGAGGCAGAGAGTATCTTCCTGTGATAGGAGTTCTGGATGTTTTCTCAAGGCTTTCTTTAAAAAGCTGCAAAAATAGAAACTCTATCAAATACTCAGTATGGCCCCGAGTCAGTGTGCAGCACAAGATCACTGGTTTCATACACACAGTTAAGCAGCACCAAAGGCAGCGTTGAACAGTAACAGGCCTTGAGGTGCAGGATGGACAACATTTACAGGGGAAAACATTCAGAAAATTAATAGTCCCCAGTTGAAACACTGAACTGGGTCAGATCTGGCTGCTTCTCCTCTCCCTGTCTGAAAGAGTTCTGGGCATAACGCTGGAATTCAGGTTGAGGTGGCAGTTTGGTTGTGGCTGGTCAAGTACCTGGACATAGGGGACCTGATTTTTACCTTGGCTGTTGGGAATACTTTGATTTTTACAGGAATGTCTTAAAAATCTGTCTTGATGCTTTTTATTGATGTGAAAAAATAGAAATCCGGAGGAGCTCTTTAATGGTACATAGTTCTGTAATATGTCGTGTTTGTGCTTTTGAAAGAATGAATTGTTCTGGAATTTTCAACAAATAGTGTTTTGTTCTGTGAGTTGAAAAAAATGCATTGCTGAAGCAGTGGCTTGTTCTCAGTTTTTTTAAATAAACATTCAAACTTATTTCAGGTGGAGGAAGTTTGGTTTATGGAAATGTGAAGATCTAAACCTCACTGATGATTTTTCCTCTTTGCAGATATATTGTAAAATGTCCAATGGTTATGAAGATCACATGGCTGAAGATTGCAGGGATGATATTGGTAGGACAAATTTAATTGTGAACTACCTCCCTCAGAACATGACGCAGGATGAATTACGGAGTCTGTTCAGCAGCATCGGCGAAGTGGAATCTGCAAAACTTATTCGGGACAAAGTTGCAGGTATGATTTAGTATTTCAGAAATTGTCACCTTGTGCTAGACTGCTCAAACAAATACTTGATTGAATACAACTTAATGTAGAAATATTAAATATTTGTGTCTGTGTGTGTGTGTGTGTGTGTGTGTGTGTGTGTGTAATCAAACTATTGGCAAGTTTGCCTGGAACTCCAGTAATGCTAGGATTGGGTATTGGGAGGATGGAATGCTCAAGGCTAAGTTAATGACTGTTGTGTGTATGGCTAAGAATTCCAAGAAGTACAGTTCCCAAATTTGAACATCAATAGACGGGTCTAAAACTGGTTTGGATTTAGTCCCCAACTGATTTATTCTTCCTACAGTCTGAGTATTTTTGACTCTACCAGAGCTCTGAATATACAAACAAACCTTTTGTTCTGATTTTGATCTGTAAAATGAAGGTGTGCCGTGGCTGTAGGTCTTATCACTGTTGCGGAATTTAACTTGTAAGTTCCTTAAATAGGATTGGTAGTAGTAGCTTTAAAATATGAGAGGAATGAATTGTTCTGACTTGTGAAACTTTAAGTTGCCTTGAAGCAAAACAAATGCTGACAGGGCAACTGCTTCCATGAGCCATATCTGTTTAGTTGCAGGAGCTTTTATCTGCTCTCTGAAGAGGTTTTAATCCTTGCACTGTTAAAATACTTCATTTACAAGTTTTGGTTATTCTTGTTCAGAAGTTGCACAGTCTTGGATTTAGTGAGAGCACTTGGTTGTTTCTGGAGGGAAAAAGAAAAGGTGCTGTTAACTAGCTGTGCACTGATGTTTGTTCCCAGCCTGCAGCTCAGTGCTTGTGGAATTCTCTGCTGCACATGCTCAGTGTTGTATTTCAGAATCCAGCAATACTGATCGTTATCTAATCCATAACAGAACTGGCCTGAGACTGCTCCCCAGTCTATAAAAGCTGCATGGGAGCTGATGGAATGCATGAGAGCTCTTTGTGCGTCATCTTTAGTGCTATATTTGCTTGAGAATACCCATGAGAACTAAATAATTAAAAACTTCAGAATTTCCTTTCTGAGTAGCCTCTCTGATTTCCATGTCTCTGGCTTTCCTGATACCTTACAGATGAAATATCACATGAAGTCTGTCTGTCTAAATCTGTGTTTAAGGGATGTATATGTTCAGTCATGATAAAATAGTTACATAAATAGTGATTTCTTTGAATGTTTTGGAAGGTGAGTGTTCGGCCCAGATGTTGTCATATGCTTTGAGGCTCTTACTCTGAAGGCTGGTTTTGCAAGGAATAAGACCCGTTGCTTAATGATAGCAAGTCATAGCTGCCCCATACCTTAGACTGTAGAATAAGCACAGAATCACATGTGTGGGAGGGAAGGATATTTTCAGTGGGGAGCAAGAGACTCATTAGTGCCTGAAGTTGAGAGTCTGCTTCACACTGTTTCCTGTAGCATCAAACACTCTGGTAAAGTCTGGTTAACTTTAACTTACAACTTGACAGTGCTGGGTAGTTTAAAGTCCAAAACATACACTTGTGTGCTCAAGGTTGTTCTTAACCTCAAGAATCAAAAGTAAAATTGCTGTTACTGTTGCAGAGAGTCCTTGAGTGCCTGTGGACAGAACACTGGCTTTTCTCTAAAGTGGTTGCAGGTGCTGGATCCTGTGCGGCTGCTGTGGTCAGGCCACTGAATTTTGTTGCTACCTAATTTTTCATTTGCTTGCAACACTATTAGGAGCAGTTACCAATCATCTCCATGCTTACTGATAGTTCTGGGCTGTCAGTGCCAAAGAATTGGCTCTTTCTAAGCATTTTCTCTTCCTCTTGCTTTTGTTTCTGCCCCTTGATGTTCACGTTATATGTCTCTATTCTCAAGCTCTGTTAAACGGATGGATGGCAGTCCCTGAACAGAGCCACAATCCTGTGGCAGAGTTCTGCTTTTCTTGTGCCTCCACTTGGATTTCTCTGACTCCGTGGCAGACAGCAGGAAACTGGAGCTGCAGAAAAACCTGTTCAGCTCCCTGACCTTGGGTCATAATATTGGCATGTGAGATAGAGTGGGTTGAGTGGCCTAGGCAGGAGGGAGGGAAACTTTGCTTTTGTTGGAATTACTTTTTGGATCAGTTTAGTTCTTTGCAATGAAGTCATAGCTTTTGATGCCCCCATGAAGTTCTAATAAGCAGAGTATTTTGTCTTTGAAGTTTCCTTTATTGTTTGTATTTGCAGAGTTAAAATCAACATTTAATTGATAATGCTTGCTTTTCGTAACACATTGGATGATACGTGCAGGTCTTCTCAATTTATTGTCTGTTAATAAAATGTGGGGCAGAAAATACTTCTGCCTGGAATGCAGTTTTTCATGACTTATTGAACTGGCATAAGCTGTCTGGAGACTGATTACTGGGATTCCAGAATTGATTTGAAAGCCAAAGTCTGGGGTTGTTTGAGCAAAGTATTTAATTATGATCATTACCTATGTTGTTGGGTTTTGCTTCAAATGCAGCAGAGTATTGAACAATCTGTGTTCCATGTGTTAGATTGTGGTTATAAAATGTAGAGAAACTCTTTGAAGCCCCCAGAGTGCTTGTCCTTTATCTCACTACTTATGAGTGTTACAGGAAGGTGAAAGTAGCAGCAAACTATAGTTATAGTTCACATTCCTTACCAGGAGCTTTTGGCTTTGTGTACATTTGGGTTATAACCACTGGTAAAGGTGTGACTGTGTGTCTGGTTTGTTGTTTGAGATGTGACAACTTCTTTTTCTGTTGGTTTTTTTGGTTTTTTTTTTCAGTTACTATACAGAGGAGCTTGTGCATTAGATGAGCATTAGAAGGGTGCAGGGCTCCTCCTGATCATACTGGAGGAATAGAGTGCTGGACTCTGCATTCCCCAGTTGGTGTATTGCATTCCTCAGCACTTCCAGACTTTGCTTGAATTGTGATGAGTGAATCAGTAGTGGGGCTCAGCAAAATACTGGATTGTTGCTGTGCTGCTCACTGTACTTGTGTTTATGGTGAGGATGTCTTGGACATCCAGGATTTTCATAAGAGAATTACAGAATTCATTGGACACTCTTCTTTCTGTCAGATCTTAATTGAACACCAGCCATACCTTAGGGCTCTGAACCCTAAGGAAATGTTAGAAGGCTGATTCCCACTTCCCAGTATAGTATGGCACAGTGTCCAGCCTGCGATGTAACTTTTCACTGGTGCATCTCCTGGGCTGTCATGATGATTGCTGAGGTCTGTGAGTAGCCATTGACCTGATTCCATCAATGAAATCCTCTCTTCCTCTGGCTCTGGCTCATGAGGCTGAGAACAAGAAGTCTGGGGTTGGTCCAGTTGGCCTGCAGGGTTGACACAGCGGGGCCAGACTTGTGCTCTGCACTGATTCCCTCTCCAGGGATATGATGTTAAATGTCCTCTTCCTTGGAGCAACTGCCTCATGCCAGAGATGATCCAACAGAAGAAATATGTCTCATGCTGTATTTTGCATGGGGGGTGTTTGACTTTGCTGCAACATCCAGGTTCTGGGGTCTGGGTTTCCAGCCAGTGTGATGGGCTGAACTCCTCTAACACGTGAATTTTTAAAAAACGTTTCTCCTTCCATACCTATTAATGCAGGAATGCAGGCCTCTGGGCCCCTCTGGGTTTGCTCAGTTTCTTGCAGCACAGATTCTGATGGCTCATTGTGTCAGGATGTCTGACTGTGCACAGCACAGATGCTTCTGCTCAATAGCTCTAAGTTTTCAAAGACAGCCTGGTCATCTTTAGCCTGCTGTCCATGCAGCTGTACACAGGGTGTTAGTCCTTCTGGACCAAATGCTGAAGCTGAAAGTTAGTCTGTCATGACTGTTTTAGTTTCTCTGTCTTCCCCTTACTCTGCTGAAGTATTGGTACTTTCAAACCTGGCTGTCCTAAAGCTCTGAAAAGGTTGAGTTAAACTGCTTTTTGTGGAATTATTCAAAAATAAAAAGCTGCCAAACTCACATGCAATGGCAGCACATGGTAGTATTAAAAATACTATTCCTGCTTATTGGAATAATTGTGTGAGCTGTAGGGTGCTCCCCACCCAGCTGTGATACCATATGTAACTGTCCTCGGAGTGCAAGGGAAAAGAATTCAGCAAAACTACCACAAAGCTGTGTTGGGGGAGTTTAAGCTGGATATTAGGAAGAGGTTCTTCCTCCAGAGGATGGTCGGGCACTGCCCAGGCTCCCCAGGGAATGGTCCCGGCCCCGAGGCTGCCAGAGCTGCAGGAGCGTTCTCAGGGATGCCCAGGCTGGGATTGTTGGGGTGTCTTTGCAGGGCCAGGGGTCGGAAGGGCCCCAAAAGGATCATCAGTTCAACTCAGAATATTCTATTCTAGGATCCTATGAACCTTTTTCCCCATGTGTTTATGGTCACAGACTTCTGTGGGATCTGTTTATTGCTCCTGACACTGTATCCCTGCTCTGAGTCCCTGGTGACAGGTTGCTGTGCACACCTCGCTCTGTGAGGGTTCCTTCTGACAGTGATGGATTTTGTAAAGGAGGCATCCAACTTCCTGAGGTTTTCTGTTCCTTCCCTCACACCACCTGTACTGCCTGAGCAGGGAATGTTTTCCCTCTGGTGCTCATGACTTTCTACTCTAGGAAGTGTAGGATATGATCCTTCACACTGTTCCAAAGGCTCTGTCTGTAAATGTCAGCTCCCCAAACGTGACCCCCTCTGTGCAGAGGCTGGGAGGGAGATGTGGGCTTCCTCTGCACCCTCTGCATTTGCTTGTGTCAGTGTGAGTTCTGGTGGAGCTTGCTGAGGTCAAACTCTGTGATCAGCAGCTGTTGGGGCAAAGGGATCTCTCCACTGCTGCTGGAAAATGTGGAGCAGAAATGATATTTTGGGGTGACTTGCTAAGGTTGTATGCAGGAATCTGGGGTCCATCTCAAACATTGCTATCGTGGTGGCTCACTCTCTGCAGGTATGCCTGGGGCATGTTGCTTACAGGACCAAAAGAAGTCACTTTCATATAGTTGTAATTCCTCAGGAAAGGATATAAAACTTTACCCTTTCTATGCCTTTTTCTTTTCACGGTGTCTTCTCTGGAAGACTCACTCTCAGAAATTATGCAGCAAAAAAAGAAATGAATGTCCTTGTCCATGTGAGCTTTCCAAGCAGAAAGGAGAGGAGGCTTTTACTGCCCAGCTGTCAGGTGCTGCAGGGTGGTGAGTAGCTCAAGTTCACGTGGCAGGGCAACCACTCATTTCACCAGTGCAGTGAACTCAGTCTAGAAACAGAATTCTGAAGTGTTCTTGTTTGTGGAAAATACTTAAGTATTCTCTTTGGCTGAAATAGTTTCCTTTTGCATGAAATTGTTTATGTAGTTTTGCTGTTAACTGTGGAATTCAAATACATTGTTACATCTGGATTTTTTTTTTCTAGCTCTTTAATCACATTTGGTGGTTCTTTAAATGTGCATTCAAGAATGCCTTGTGGCAATGGTTAACTTAACTAGAAGTGCAAATGGTTTGCAGACAAATTGCCCAAACACTGAAAATGTGAACACCAGCTTTGCTAGCTCCACTTAATTCCCTTTGTCATAAAGGTGACCACATAAACTGCCTCGGAGGTAGTAACTGAGTTCTAGCAAGGGTATAGGAATACAGTTAACCTAAGTCAGAGAATCCTGGAATATCCTGAGCTGGAGGGACCCTCAGGGATCATCAGTGCAGCCCCTGGCCCTGCACAGACACCCCAACAAGCCCAGCCTGGGCATCCCTGAGAGCGCTGTCCAAACGCTCCTGCAGCTCTGGCAGCCTCGGGGCCGGGCCCATTCCCTGGGGAGCCTGGGCAGTGCCCAGCAGCCTCGGGGGGAAGAACCTTTCCCTGAGCTCCATGCCCAGCCCTGACCCAGCTCCAGCCGTTCCCTGGGCTCCTGTCCCAGAGCAGAGCTCAGCCCCTGCCCCTCCGCCTCCCCTCGGGAGGAGCTGCAGCCCCCAGGAGCCTCCCCTCAGTCTCCTCTGCTGCAGCTGAACGAGCCAAGTGCCCTCAGCTGCTCCTCAGACCCTTCCCCATCTTTCTGGCCCTAAAGGTTGCCTGGGTTCTTTCAGAGGGATCAGAGCACAGCCAGGAGCAGCAGCTGCGGCAGCAGTTCTCGGGCTCTGCTTCTCAATGTTTGGGGCATGTCTGGGGTTGTCAGTGGATTTCTGGTACCCCTCTGATGACCCAGAGTGCCGGCTGCTGTCAGGACGGGATAGCTGCACAACACCTGGGCTTGGAGCAGGTTGCTCTGAGCTTTGTCAGGTGTACTTGATCAAAGGATGTTAGGGTTTTTGTTCTGGTTGACCCCTGCTTGGGGAGAGTCAAGCACTTGTTTAGCTGTTGCTTAGGCCAGGCCTATGTACCAGTCTGGCCTAGAGCACAGCTCCCAGAGCCCTGTGAGCAGGCAGAGCAGGGCAGGGACTGGGCACTCTGCTGTGTTCAGCCCATGTGCACTCAGGGCTGCTGTGGCCTCCAGCTGTTGTGGCAGCACCTATTCTGGAACAGCAGAGGCCTTGGCCAAAGAAAAGCTGCCTTGACTGAAAAGGATGGTGGAGCTGTGCAGGGAGTGCCTGGGGCCTCTCACTCAGGCTGGGCGGATGTCTTCCTAGTGCTGCAAGTGAGGAGGACCTTTGTCACCGGGTGAGGAGCCTGTGGGTGAATTGAAAACCAGTCCTCGAGGTTGGGAATCATCAGCACAAGGTGCAGCTGGAGGGGAGTCACTAGTGAAGGACCCAAGGGTTTGACATCAGGGCCAAATCTGTTAGAAAGGTGAACTGGCCAATGGTTCCGACTGCACCCTCGGTGTGTGCACAGTTGGACCGGTTTGGCCAAATTTAGAAATATATCCTCTGAGAGAAGGCACAACCACTCTCCCCCACCAGGTTCGGGAAAAATAAATTTTCCTCAAAGGAAAGTGAAAGAGGTAAAAGCTATTTATTTAACAAACGCACGAGAAACGGAAAATAATGTTAAATAATAAAAATCTCTCACTGTGGAGAAAAAACCTGGGAAAGTGTTAGAGTCCTCCCTTTGGTCCCCTTGGAGCTGGGGCTTGGCCCAGGGCCAGGCCCTCTGTGCTCAGTGGAAAGTCCTCCCGATGTGCTCTGATATTGAAGCAGTCCAGCAGAAAAGGGAGAAACTCTGAAATTCCAGGAAAGAAAAAAAAAACTCTCAGTCTCACTCCGGAGAAATAGAAGCTGAACCACTGGACAAAAAACTGACTCCGGGAGCAGCCAGCCGGGTGCTTCCTCCCTCCCCTGCCACAGCTGGGAAAAAGAAGTTGCTATCTCAGTGTGACCTTGAAAAAGCTGCAAACTGCTTTGAAAAAGTTTTGCCCAGTTTTCCCTTCCCCCTCTTTCCTTCCCCTGCTCAGTTTAGAGGTATAGAAAGGCACAAAGTTAATTTCTTGGCATAGGGCAGCGATATGGGGTACACATCCTAAAGTCACCCCAAGGCAACAGTGGTGTCAGAGTGGGAGCAGTGGCTGGTCACCAGGTGGTGGTGCTGCCACTCAGAGGGACCCTGAGAGTGTTCTCTGAGAGCCTTGAGGCAGGGCTGGCACAACAGGCAGTGGCTCCCTGCTCTTTTGGGGTCATGGGTATCCTTCTGCTCCGTCTGGATATGGAAAGGGTTAAATATATCCCTCCTTACAGTACAAAAGTCATAAAGGCCAAGAGAGCTGTACAGGCCATTCATGGCTCTGCTTCCTTTGCTTTTCTTTTCCCTCATCAAGCCATACAAATGAGCCATGTAGCAACATCTTTGGTTGTGTTCTGATATTTCTCAGCATGTCTTTAGTGGGAGTTATTGTTCCACATATTACAATACTTTCATTCTCTTCCAGTGGAGCAGCTGCGTTTCTGCAGAGTAAAAGTTGGGTTCAGCTCAGCCTATGATTGGGGTGACTGAGCACTTGCTGAGGTTTTGTACTGTAATGTTTGCAGCTAAAGAAGTGCCATTATTTGAAAGCTGAAGTTTCTTCCTCAAGAGATGGAAGAAGTGAATTTTTGAGCCCTCAGCATCTTGAACAGTCAGATTTTTGTTCCAACAACTGTCCAGATTTTTGTTCCAAATTCTGTCCAATTTAAAGAAATGAGATCTTGCAGTAAGAGGCGTTTTCCCCCCAGACTCCCTCCAAAAAAACAGCTTGTGGTATTTCTGCACAGTTTTGGGCCTGGTGTTTTCTGTGTTCGCTTTACAAATCCTTTTCACTTCACAGAATCTCGGATGCTGGCAATTCATCTGGAAAAGGAGCCCTGGAGCAACTGAAATTGAATCTCAATAGAGAAATATTCTGGAACTGAGAGAAAGGAAAAATAAAAAGAGAACATATAGAAATTATAATTATGCAGAGAGGCTTTGTGAAATGAAATTAATTACTAAAAAACCCCACCCTTTTGTTTTCAGGATTTAAAGCTGTTACTCTTATGGTTGAAGTTTTGCAATATTGTGGAGATGGTGAGATCCCTGTGAGCTCTCTGAACCAGGGTTGACAACAGACTTGTGTCAAGTTAGCTTTGTAGCTTTTGACTTTTTCCCAAAGAGGTGTCTGTTTGAGTTGCTTGTATTCATCTTTGTTTCAAGGCAAATACCACTGATTTTGCATAAGAAGGAGAGGGCGCTTTATTTGTAATTTATAATGTTTTGCTGAGTTGTTTGAAGGTCAGGCTTTTCAAACTGGCTAAATGTGCTTTTGCCCTTAAACTTCTATAAATGAGACTCTAAATGGTTCAGCCATGAACAGAAAGAGAGTTGTGTCCTAAAGCTGGGGAAGCAGTGAGGACACATTCTGGATTGGAAAACCATTATCAATATAACTAGATATTTTCTTTGTTTCCTTGCTAGTTCCTTTCTGTTGCCATCAAGTGTCTGTTCAGTAGGATGTGCTGATTTGAAGCCACGAGCAGAAGCAGGAAGTGGCTTGGTGAGCAGTCTGGGTCTTAATCACAGGAACCGCAACAACGCTGGGTTCAGGTCCTGTAGAAGGAAGATCCTGAGCTGCTGCACGGACTGACCACAAAGGGTGAAACATCCTGGAAATGCTTCAATATAAACCTAAACTTTCAGCTTTGTACTCAGTGTAGGTGGTGTGTGGTGCGGCAGTGGCTGGTGCAGTGCTGGTCTGACTGACCCAGCCCTCCAGCAGCACAGTGCTTGCCTCGATTCTCTCTAGGTTAGGCACAGCCCCGGGCTGTTTGGCTATGCTGAGCTTCCCCCCCAGCCTGACACAGACAGCACTGTGTGGGGTTTCTGGTGCTGTCTTGGTGTTTCAGTGACTAATGATAATTTTGGGCGGTATTTATGACTTAACTGGAGATGAGGCAGGTGAAAGTATTTGAGAATGATTAATTGTTGCTTCAACAAATTCTTTAGGTAAACAAAAAAGTACTTGCTTCCATTTCCCAAAATCTGCATAGGAGACAGCAGAATATTTTTGGCAGGTAAGGTAAAAGTGAAGTTTACAATTATCTGCTTCAGTACCTGCACTGAAGCTCCTGTACTCAGTTCTGTCTCCAGTAGTGTGTTTTCTGTGACTCATTGTGGTCACCACAGCACAAATGGTTGTGTCAGAGACACAGCAGCTGCTCAGTGTTACAGGTGGGGTGGGTGAGAGGACATCGCTGAACTGTGGGCTAGGGGACTGGATAGGAGAAAAGTTTAGGTTCAAACTGGGTTTTAGCTTCAGCTTCCTGTGTTTCCAGAGTAGCTGAGATGCATCATCTATACCATTAAAGAAGGATTGAGTGCAAGGCTGGAGCCCTTCTGCTCTGGAGCCAGGCTGGGAGAGCTGGGGGTGCTCACCTGGAGAGGAGAAGGCTCCAGGGAGAGCTCCGAGCCCCTTGCAGGGCCTAAAGGGGCTCCAGGAGAGCTGCAGAGGGACTGGGGCCAAGGCATGGAGGGCCAGGACCCAGGGAATGGCTTCCCAGTGCCAGAGGGCAGGGCTGGATGGGAGATTGGGCAGGAATTGTTCCCTGGGAGGGTGGGCAGGCCCTGGCACAGGGTGCCCAGAGCAGCTGGGGCTGCCCCTGGATCCCTGGCAGTGCCCAAGGCCAGGCTGGACATTGGGGCTTGGAGCAGCCTGGGACAGTGGGAGGTGTCCCGGCCCATGGCAGGGGGTTGAATGAAATTGTCTCTCAGGTCCCTTCCAAACCCAAACCATTCCATAATTTCCTGTCTTTTAAAAAACATACTATGAATTATGTGCTAGAAGTTACTCTATTTATTACTGTCTGTGTTGTGATGGTGGAATTTGATCAGCATAGACATGGAATGGAAAATCATGCCCTTCAACTGTTAGTTTTGAAAATTGGTGATTAGATACTTCAGATGTTTGTTCACATCCAAAAATGTGTTTTGACAGAAATCCTTCATGAAGCTGCTTGCTTTTTCTTGTAAGGACACCTTGCAGTATGAAAAAAAAACTGCCAAGGATGTAACAAATAGCAAGTGCTTGTCTCCAGAGTCAAGTCAAGCAGCACCTGGAGAACATGTCAGGTTCTGAAACTGTCATTTTAGAACATTAAAATGAAAAAGTGGTTAAAATTATCATGTGGAGCAGATTTAATGTTTGGCTGAAGGATATCAGGAGGAGCTAGAAACCAGCATCATCTCCCTATACCAGCAGACAAAAAATGACAGAAGAAATCTTGTGGAAACCTGTGGAAATGAGTTTTCACACAAAAATAGACTGAGGAAGGGCGTGCTTCCAAATTGTGTGATAGAATAAATAGTCCACTGAACATTGGCAGAGTCTTTGTTCCAAGCTGAGTAGCAGTTTTGGTAGTTCCAGGCTTTGATTTAAGGACTCACTAGACCTCAAAATTTAGAAATAGTTCCATCAATGGGAGAAAATCCCAAGAGGCAGAAGAAAAGTGAGATTCTTTACTTTTGCTAAACCTTTCTTTAGTATTCAGTTCTGTTCCATTCCTCCTTAGCTGGAAGGTGCATCCAGGCTGTCAATAGAAAAAGACCTTGTGCTGTGGAACTGAAAGAACCTGAGGTTGGCATAGCGTTGAGTTCCTTGGGGATCATAGGATGGGGCAGTTCCAAGGGGCACTAGTCCAGCTTCCTGCTCAGAGCAGACTCAGCTGTGAGGTCAGACCAGGTCCCTGAGGCTCTGTCCTATAGGGGAACTTCCATGTACTCCAGTCTCCTGAGCATCTTGGTGGTCTTTTCCTGTGCTTAGTCCAGTTTATCAATGTCTTTCTTGTGTTGGGGGATGTCAAAAATTGGATGCAGTACTCAAGGTGTGGTCTAGTGAGTGTTGAGTAATGGGGGATGATCTCCTTTCTTCTGTCTTCTGGCTGTACAGGATGCTGTTACCCTTCTCCCTTGGGACATTGCTGGCTCATGCTCCATACCCTGATTCCCAGCTCATTTTCCATAGAAGAGTCTCTGTCCACTAAGTGGCCAGTCTGTTGTTGCCAGGGTGTCTTCCTCCCCACAATCAGGACTCTGCATCTGTCCTTGCTCAGGACCTCATTCCGTGAGGTGCTTGTTGGCTTGTCCCCTGTGGCAGCCCGACCCTTCAGTCTATGACAGGTTCTTCCCAACCTGGTGTCATCTCCAGTCTTGGTGAGAGCACACTCCCATCACCTCCTCCATGACATGGATCACGAGGTAAACTGCAGGTCCCAGCAGAGATCCTTGCAAACTCCACTAGTTCCAGGCATGGAGGTAGAATGTGTGGGGGGGTGTGTGTGTGTTTTTGTCTCCTTTTGAAGATGGATTTGGTGCTTACGTTCCTTCTTCCAATTTCCTGATCATTCAAAGATGAAACGGTTTTGGCAGGGACATGAGCCTGGTGTCTCAGCACCCTGACAACGAGCCCATTTCATCCCCCCATGGGTTTGACTGGGACCAGTTCACTCAACCAGTTAGTCCCTGGCTCAGTCTTCATCCACTGGCCCTTCTCTGGGAGCTTTCTGAAGTGCTGAGGCCTGTTAGACTCTGCTGGTGAAGTGAGGCACAGAAAGCATCGTGTGCCCCTTTGCTCAGATCACATGTTAAATCTGCTCCCACACTTCCAGCCTTGTGCTGCTGGAACAGCAATAGAACATTTTCTTGTTACCCTTGATATTACTGTTTTGTTTCTTTGCATTCTTTTCAAGTCTGAACTGCAGTTGAGCTCTGCCATTCCTCAGACAGAGTGGACAGTGTTTCCGAATTCCTCTTTTTGTAGCTGTCACTTCTTCCATCTCCTGTGCTCTCTGTTTCTCTTGGAGCTCTGCCACGGGCTCCCTGCTCAGCCAGGCTTCCCTGCTCACACATCTGCCTGTCTTCCTGGCTGTTAGGAAACAGAGGATGCTGTATGTGTTCTGTGACTCGCTTGGGAGTTAGGGTACAGCCTCTTGATCACCTACTCTGCCAGTCCTACCTTGCTGCACTTCTCCATTGTCATGACACTTTTTGGGAAGTTTGATGCCGGATGATCACGTTTTTCTCCGGGCTGATGTGATCATGTAGCCCTGCCTGTACAACAGTGTAACTGTGCTAAAGAAGCCCACACAGGGCACATCTGAGCACTTGAATCTGTTCTTATGCTCAGAAAGTCACTGCTTTGAATTCTGCTGATGCCTCGTATTTTACGTGGTACTTCTCATTCACGCGTATTTAGGCTCTCTGGTTATCACTCTCACGGCACAGTTTGTAAAGCCAAACAAAAACCTCAAACCCAGCTCACGTCCTCCAAAAACCAATTCCCAGTTCAGAAAACAAGTTCTAAACTAAATTGCCGTCGTGCTGAGGTGCGCTGATGTAACAGGAGCCAGGTTTGATTTTGGGGTTTCTTATGAAGGACAGGATGGGGAGGATCTGAGTTGGCTGCTCTCAGTGAAGTGCTCAGGTGTGTATCAGACTCCTTGGTGGAGCTGGAGTTGTCAGCAGTGGGCTGAGAATAAGGAAGGAGCTGGTGACTGAAGCTGTGTCTCGGGAGCTGGGAAAGGAAGCGGAGACATGGACAGAAACCCAAGTGATGCACGGAAGGAAAACCAGTGCCCTCTCTCCTGAAAGGGCCTTTTATCATGGAAACAAAACTTGATTCTTTCTGCTGAAGGACTGTAGTATTTTGCTTAAAACTAGGTTTTATAGTTACTTTGTTAATTATTCATCCAGATAAGGGCCTACTTGTTGCTCTTTTTTAGCTTTTCCTCTTGAGTAAATTTGCATTTGTGTATATGCAAACTTCTAATAATATTTTTTAATTCCTATCCACTAAAATGTTTTGAAAACTGTTACAGCACCAATTTCCTTTGCACTGCAGGTTTCTATAGCAGGTTGGGAACATCAGGAGAAAGCAAAAAACTTCTCTCCTTGCCTGGGATAAACACTTGACAGGAGTCATAATGCTGTGTAAATGTCAGTTCCTTATATATTTCCTGGCATCCCTAGTAGAGAGGTAGACTGTACTGTTCTGGAGTAAAACTATGAAGCAAAGAGCATTCCTGCACAGGTGGAAATGCCTCCTGCAGTGACAGGACTGATGTGTGTTGGTCCAGCCTGTGTAGAGATGAACACTGGGCACTGAGTGGGAGGAGATGGCTGAGGCTGATGCTCTTGGGTATTTTAGAGCAAGGAGAATTAATATATGCTGTCAATTTTGCATGGGTTGGGCTTTTCTAGCACTTAAGGACTATAAGGTCATGTTATACTAATGTAGTTTAAAGGTGGTAAGTACAAACTACGAGGGAAGGTCTGCATTCTAGGTTATTGTAGAGAAATACAAGTAATTGATAGTGTCTTACCTATTGTCACGTAAAAGTTAATGGGACTGTAATATTTGGGTTCAGTACAAACTTACTGTCAGATGTCTAGAGGGAATATGAAAATGTCTGACCTTTGTGATCCTGCCACTTTCACAGCCTTCTTTTTTTAATCTGTGTTTGAGTAAACCCCATTATGTCCCTGCCCCCTCACTTCCCAGGACATTCAAACTGTTGGATAAGAAATAGTCATTGAGCAACTGGAAGTGGAAAAGGTGCAGAATTTTGCTCCGACAAAAACAGTAAAGAAGGCCAAGAGGATACAGTCACTGAGGGTACTTTGGGGACAGACACTTGGAAGGAAAAACCTATGTAAGGTCTAGGATAGGACTTGTACAGGAACAAGTGGACACAGAATTTGCAGACTTGAGTTTGGAAAAGGAGAGCATTGGCTGGAGGCTGTAGAATGTGCTTTCAGTCAGAATGCTTGGGACAAAAATCAGAACTGCTTTTAACGTGGACTTGTGTGTGTGTTAGGGCACAGTTTCTGTTTCCAGGGACTGGACCCAGCTCTCGTGCCTTTTACTCTTGGGTGTCCATGAGTGCTGTTACTTAGGTTTGGTTTTATCCTGTAGGTAAGTAACTTAAAATTCCTTGTCACTGATCTCAAATGGTGCATAAACACATAGCCTGTGTGATGCTTTGGAAGGAAACAAAGGAGTGTGGGCAGCAGGAAAGGGGGCTATTCTGTCCCTCCACTCTGGTGAGATCACATCTGCAGAGCTGTCTCCAGCCTTGGGGACCCCAACACAAGACAGACATGGAGCTGCTGGAATGAGTCCAGGGAAGGCCATGGAGATGGTCTGAAGGCTGGAGCCCCTCTGCTCTGGAGCCAGGCTGGGAGAGCTTGGGGTGCTCACCTGGAGAGAAGAAGGCTCCAGGGAGAGCTCCGAGCCCCTTGCAGGGCCTAAAGGGGCTCCAGGAGAGCTGCAGAGGGACTGGGGACAAGGCATGGAGGGCCAGGAGCCAGGGAATGGCTTCCCAGTGCCAGAGGGCAGGGCTGGATGGGATCTTGGGCAGGAATTGTTCCCTGGGAGGGTGGGCAGGCCCTGGCACAGGGTGCCCAGAGCAGCTGGGGCTGCCCCTGGATCCCTGGCAGTGTCCAAGGCCAGGCTGGACATTGGGGCTTGGGAGAGTGGAAGGTGTCCCTGCCCATGGCAGGAGTGGAATGAAATTGTCTCTCAGGTCCCTTCCAAACCCAAACCATTCCATGATCTACAATGTTGTGCCTGCTATGTTCTCTGGGAATTTGTTGCAAGGGACTGGGGAAGGATACTCATTGTACTGAAAACAGCATAATAAATTTATATGAGTGGAACCCTGCTCTTCTTCATCTATCAGGAAAATAGTCCCCCAGTTCTCCCCAGTGCAGCATCCATCCAGGAAGTGAGAGTCCTGACTGCCAGGGCTCACTGTGGGTCACAATTGGAGGGATTAGTCTTGTTTGGAGTATATTTCCCTGGTCTTTAAGGGCCCATTTCCATAAGTTTTTTTAGGACCTGGTTCTGTTCGGTAGTTTGCCGGAATATTCATGTTTATGTGACTTTTGGGACAGACTGAAAATACCTATAAAGCAGCTGTTGCTCTGAGCCTTCAGAGCAGAGCTGGACCTGTGAGTGATGTTGGATCCTTCCCATCCTTGCAAGAGGGAAAGTCATTGCCAGATGTCCACCTGGTATTTTTTCCATCTTAGACTTACTTTTGTTTTCTTAGTCAGACCCTGAAGAAATAAGGTAGGGTCCAGGTGCTAAACATTTTTCTAATTGTTCAATTATTCATTTTCTTAATCAGAGGTAAATAATCTCAGTAGGTAAGTGGGTATGAACCAAGCATATTTGATCTAAACGATTTACCATCTTTGACTGATAAAACAAAATGAATGTTATAAAGAAATCACAAAAACCATGCTGTGGGTACATGTAAGAACCATTGATCAGAATTTCGCACATGTCACCTGTAGGTCTCCAAAGGATGGCATTAAAGTCTGCTTGACTGGCACAGAGCAGTTTGCCATGTGCTGTGTCTGGTATCATGAGGGGCTGATGGGAGCTGCTTTAACACCAGGTCTCTAAGGGAGCCGGATGTTGTTTCTGTGTGAGATCTGCCTTCTCTAAGAGTTTTAGCAGACAGCAGAAATTACCTGTGGGTGTTTATACAAAGGGTCTGTCTGTTAGACAACAGACTCACGTTGCCTGGGTTCAGCTGAGTTACTGCTGGATTAGGTTTCACGAGGAAGCAGCCAAAGGCAGAGGCCGTGCCAGGAGCTGGTGCAGTTCTGCAGTCAGTCTGTTGGCATGAAAACACTGAGGGTTATTTGGGGTTTCCTTCCATTCCCTAGTGGATTTTATACTTGCAATCTCGATGTCTCAGCAGACTGGGCATTCTTTTTTTCAGTATCTGGAGTTAATCTGCAGTTCTCTTGCAGCCCTTCTCCTCATTTCCTCTGATGTTTGTGCCAGGATACCATCATTTGACACCTGTGTCTGTATTTGGTGTTCCGAAATGTCTGGAAAGCATAAGGAAACTTCTTGTCAGCTAAGACCATTGCAGAGCCAAGCAGTGTGATTAAAAAAGGGCTATTTCACCACAGAATCCTTTATCATAACAGTTAGTTTTGTCTTCCATTGTTAGGCTTGAGGACACTAGAACTTAATAACTTAAAAGTAGTGTATTGTTAGAGGAAAATAGCACATTTTCCTATGCATGCTTACGATTTTCTTTAGAAAATCCCACAGATCTGACAGAGACAAGGAGAAGTTGGCTGAAAGAGGTGTGTCTTGGGTTGAATTGCAGTTGGTTTATTGCTCTGAGACAGTCTTGAATGTATTTTAGTTATTTTTAGGCCTACATTGATAAGAGCCTCTAATTGTTGGGAAATTGCAACCCAAAATGATCTTAGTATGTAATGTTATAACTGGTAGTAGCAATTGTGGAGATTGGAGATACAAGCAGAACAAGTAAGTATCCAAATAAATATACTTTTCCTTAAATATATTAAGGATTTTTATTATTAATATCAAATTCTTCCTGTAAGAGTTAAGAGTAAACTTAGATAAAGTGATAGTACATGAATTGTCTGCCTTAAAGAGAATTTTTTGCTCTTCACTATGATGCTGTGTTTGGGAAACTTGCTGCTTGTTAGCTGTATTAATGAAGGATTGGAAACTTCTTTTTCCCTCTTGCCCGCAGGGGTGGAGGTTGGAATAGCCAAAAAAATCACGAGGCTCTTCATTTCTTACCTGGCAGTTCATCCGTTGACATTTTCTCACTTTCTGTTCTCTATCCACAAGAGTTTGTACTGATGAACTTGGTTAAATGATTGCCTTTGTCCCACACCCATGAATTTCGCAAGAGTGATCAGAGTTGGTGTTTTAGTCTTAAATTTCTTGCTGTTGATGTGTGCTCTGTCCAATGCCTGCTGTCTGTGAAGGCAGAGGGATATCCAGAGTGGAAATAAAAGACCTCCAAGTTATTTATGAGGTGTTCCAGCCTTGGGAAACAGCCTTGGCTTACTGAAATATTTGCTGTGTGGACTATGTATGTTGAGTTCACTTCTTGTTTGCATTTCCTTTCATTTTAGTTTGTGATAACATTCTTTTGTTAGGATTAATTTTAAAAAATGTTCTTCCCTTTAGGACACAGCTTAGGCTATGGCTTTGTGAACTACGTAACTGCAAAAGATGCTGAAAGAGCAATAAACACACTGAATGGCCTCAGACTTCAGTCAAAAACTATCAAGGTAGGAGCTCTTCAGTCTTCTCTGAAAACGGCGTTGTAGTAAACTTCATTCTGATGGTAAGGTTTGTGTGCTCCCAGCTGCAGCAAGCAGGAATCTGGGAGGAGAGTAATGAAGTGTTTTGAAGCAGCTTAGCATTTGAAGATTCCCTTTCTTTATACTCCCACCATTTTTATAGAAGTAGGGGGACCATTCCCAATTGCTGCCAGGCTTTTTAACTCATGCACATCTTGGATGCTTCATAATGTTTATTGTAAATCTTGTTAATACACATGCACTCCTTTCCTTATCCGAAACAACAGCCTGTGCTCTCTGTGTAGGATTCACCCCTACTTGGGTGATCCTTGCAGCTTTCTCCAGTAGCAGAAATTAGGACAGAAAACTGCATTCTACTCGTGCCATCTTTTTATGAAGCATTAGAAAATCTACTGGCAGGACAAGTTCCTGATGTGAGCTGTGACAGGTCCAGTGTCCGAGTCAGAACTCGGGATTCTTGGCAAAAGTGTTTGCTGGGAGCATTGGTATTGGTCAGCTGCTGTCTCCTTACAGCAATGCTAATATAGTTGGTATCTCTTGGGTAAGCCCAAAATGAATGGACTTACGTAGGGACATGCCCTTTTCCCTGTTGTTTGGTTGATTTTCCCCTACTCTCTCCTGGTTCCATTTTTTTGAACTCCAGTAAAAATGCGTATGTTGGTAGTGGGGGAGTAAATGAAATTGGCTCATGACAATAAATTGATCTTCCCTGTTAATACCCTGAACATGTATTTCTATTTCTTTTAAAGGTGTCCTATGCCCGCCCAAGTTCTGAAGTTATCAAGGATGCTAATTTATATATCAGTGGCTTGCCCCGGTCAATGACACAGAAGGATGTAGAAGATATGTTTTCCCGTTTTGGGCGCATCATCAACTCACGTGTGCTTGTGGATCAAACCACAGGTGAGTTCTGGGGCCCTGGCTGCACAAAACTGGAGTGTACAGCATGTGTTTGGTGTTTTTCTGAGACTAGCAGTACCTAAACTTAAGTAAGTTAGCTTGTGGAAGTCTAATCATGACATCTGGGGTCAACCACTGATAGAATTTTAACAGGATATCCATGTTCAGTGACTTTTTTAAAACACAGAATGACTCATGCTGCCTCTTTGCCAGCTTACAGCCCAAACCTTGGACCATACTAAAATAGGATTATTGTCATTTTTATCAGTTACTGATTTGCCAAATCTACTTTCTTGCTCTGACACTTGCTGTCACTGCAGTGCACTGTGTTTCTGGGCCATGTGTGTAACCTGGAGTGCTGACCTTACCTTGACTTTACACGCATGCAGCTCTTATGCACAGGTCAATTCCAGGCCATAGTTACAGATTTAAAGCAAAACAAAAATGTGTTTTGTCTTTTGTACCAGCCTGGAACTCACTCACTCAATTTTCTCATATTTTAAACCATTTGAGATGTCTTACAGGCCTCTGTGGTTACTGCTAAGCAAAGGAATTAATTTCATACACTTAGTACTGCCCTGAAAATTCTAAATGTATTTTGCATATTGGAAAAAAAAAAAAAGAGAGGGGAGAAGTTACTTAGTTAGGCACTTGGCTCAGGGGAAACCAAAGTTAAGGTTTTCTTTATGATGGTAATTCTGACTCTGTGTTACAATGTATTTTCAGTTTTAATTTCTTAGCCCATTATTTCAGACAGTATAACTGCAGAGTCTGGCTTATCCTGTCACCCAGGTGTTCTGTGGTTTTACCAGTAGCCCATATGTCATGTATTAATCTGGAGAGAGCTTTTACAAATACACTTTTCATTGATTATGCATGTCCTGTATTAGAAGACAATCTAATTCTAGCAATTCCGCATTTAACGTTTATAACTGGGATGTGCATTCATACACATCAGTTCAGAAGCAGCTTTCCTGCTCTGTGAGGAATCTGCTGTGGTTTGGAGTGGGCCACCAGCAGCTCCTGGTGGGCTCAGTCTGAGTGCAGGCTGAGGTCTGCAGGGCTGTGTCCCCATCAGAGCCAGCTCCTGGTGCAGGCACCACTTGCAAGTATTTGGTCAGATGGTGCTGCAAATGTGACTGTGCATCAGAGCAACCTGAGGTGACTTTGTGAGATCTGGGGACTGACATGGCAGACACTCCATGGTTGAGTGAGGAAAATCCCATCCTGCCTTTCCTGGAGAAAATTATTTGTTTTGCTCAGCTCCAGTACCTGCATGGTTCTGTCTCTAGAGCTGGTTATCCAGGGCACAGCTGTAATGAGAAACAAGAAAAAGACTTGTGGAACACAGCGAACATATTAATGCAAGTGTCCAAATTAGTCATCCCTCTCTGTCAGTCTGTGGGGTCTGGAGAGCATCTGGATTTGACAGAGCTGTAAAATGAGATGACAGAAGTCATACAAATAAAATCTCCCCAAGAATAATACAGTTTTCATGTGTGTGCTGAGGCCTGATGCTGTGTAATTCAGCTCAGAATACAGCCTGCTTCCCATAGCCTTAACAATGCATTGACTGGAGAGTGGCTTCTGTTACACCTCACAGTTCATGCCTGCAGAGCCTGGGCTTGCTGTCCCACCAGGAGTGTAGCTGTGCCTTGGCTTTAAGCCTGCCTTTCATATCTTGGTCTACTCCCACTTAAGACCTGTTTTAATTTGTACTCAGCTGTACCTTCTCACAGAGGTGGTGCTCCAGCTTTTGAAAATTATTCTGTTTAAAAATACACTTTCTACAATATTTATATTTTAAGTGAATGCTTTGAGAAGCACTAGGATGAGCAGCATGAAAGTGGAGGAGTCACAGTAAGCAGAGCTCTAGGATGGGCCTTGCTGAGTTCTTAGTGGTGCTGCTACTCCGGGCCTTCCCAGGCTGGGACATACCGTTCCCCCTGGCACGGGAGGCTGATCTCAGTGGTACCTGAGCACATAGTGCTGTCAGCTCTACTCTGGTGAGCCCGTCTGGTGTTATTTATCAAAATGCAAACACACCTTGCTTGCTGCAGGCCCAGGTTTTGACATGTTGCATTTCCTTCTGTGGAACAGAGAAAATGATCCTCAACTGTTAATCAACAACCTTGTGATTTATGATAAGCTTAACTTCTGTATCTGGCTTTGAAGATGGTCCTGGGTGGATGTGAAGAAAACATGAAAGTATCTGATATGTCCCTTTCTGAAACAGAGCTAGTGAAGACCTACATTTAGTCTGGCCACATTATCTGCTTTGGGATGGCATTTAAACAAAATGTGCCTTATTAGCTTCACTGTGATAAACCGTATTTTCAGCCTAAGGTCAAGTCACAGATGAGAAGCAAGGGGAGGAGAGGAGAGCTCAAAGGGAATAACTTGTACCTCAGACAGAAGGATAACAGCATCCAGGGCCTGGGACTAGGGAAAAATATGCAAATGTTTAACACTGTGACATTGGTTCAGTTCAGCTACCAAGAGGTAATTCTTCATTGATTTTAATGAATAAAAATAATGTATGTGCCAGCTGGAAATAACGTATGTGGTGCAGGTGAAATTGTGATCTCCCCATAAAAAAGGTGAAAGTCCTTTATTCTAGTCAGACATTTGTTCCCTCATCTCTGAACCTGAGTTTGTTTGCAGCATGGAAAAATGAAAACATTTGCAAAAATTAAGTTCTGTGTTTGCAGATGCTTTTTAGTGATAAAAGTAATTGAAACTGAGGGGTTTTTAAACAACTGGAATTAATTCTTTTTTTTTACTTAATTTGAAATGTTGAGTTTTTTGTGAATGGAAATGTCAGTTGGTGATGAATACCATGGAATTCTACCATGTATTTTTTTAAGCGTTTAGTCACTGTGGTTGTTATAGCTGAAATGAGTATGCTAATTTGTCTTTGGTTTCTTAATTTTGTACTTTATGCTTCAGCTGCTGAAGAAATGTAAATGTAGAGAACTTGAAAGCTGTGACCATAGAAATACTGAACTTTTTTTGGGTTTTGTTTTCAAAGTTATTTTGAGTTTATCCTGAACTTCAATTTTTTATTTTTGTTGTTGTTTTTGTTTTTTTTGTTTGTTTTTTTTTTTTATTGGTTTGGTTACAAGGTTTGTCCAGAGGGGTCGCATTTATCCGGTTTGACAAAAGGTCAGAAGCAGAAGAGGCAATTACAAATTTCAATGGTCACAAACCCCCAGGTTCCTCCGAGCCCATTACAGTGAAGTTTGCAGCCAACCCTAACCAGAACAAAAATGTGGCACTGTTGTCGCAGCTGTGTCATTCACCAGCTAGACGGTTTGGAGGGCCAGTGCATCACCAGGCGCAGAGATTCAGGTAGGTTAGGAAGAATAAATGCATTTAAGGCTGTGCTCCTGTTCCCGTGTCCGTCTGGGGAGCTGCGGCCCCACAGCTGGGCAGTTATACCTTCATTGCAGCATGTGTGAATGAATACATAGTGCACTTTGTGTTCTGCAGTGTTATGTAAATAAACTGTTGCATTAAAATATGATTAAAGTAAAATCTTACTTGTAACATTTATATTGAAGTTAGTATGTAAAGGTACCTGCACTCTGGTGTCTGTTTCCACTACTGGGCTACAGTGAGGGGACAGCAGCAGCAGGTTCCAGGTGGGTGTTGGTAGGTGCCTGTCTCAACAGATCCCCATTCTGTGGTCTGCATATCTGAACACAGATAGAATTTGGCAACTTAATTAAAGCTCTGAATCGTTGGTTCCAGCAGGGAGGTGTTACAATAAGAGAGGAAAACCTTATTTCTGACGAGGAGGTTTTGTGGGATTCCTGCCTGCATTGCAAACTGTGCAGGGTTCTGCCTTCCTTCGAGGCCTCATGACTTCACTGGTGAGAATATTGAGTAGTTGCAGCATCCCGTCTGCTTCCAGGGCTGTGGAAGACACTGTGCTTTGCCATAGAAAATTGCTTTGGTTGCTTTGAGTATAAATTGCTTGAATTGGAAATGCCTTGGGTTCTCATGGAGGAAGCTGATGGTTGGAGGGTGCTCTGGAAAATGCTCTATATTGACTGTCTTGCAGAGAAGCAATGGGCTTTGAGATGATGTATGTTTCTGAGAGCAGTGGTTCCCTGTTGAGAATTTACTCTTTTTTTATTTTTCTCCTGTGAGGGATCCAATGAGCTCAGTAAAATTGGACTACAGTCTTAGCCAGCTTTTAGCTGTGCTGCTGTTCCAGTGTCGCTGTCACCTGCCCATAGTCCTGTAGCTCAGCATTTCAAGCACAGCTCTGTGTAATGGGTCTCCAGAGAAAATTGGCGGTTTGTAGTCAGCTGTGGTTTTATACTGAGAGTGGTTAAACAGTTTGCCCAGGGAGACAGTGAAGTTTCCATCCTTGGAGATGCTGAAACCTGGCTGGAATTGATACCAAAAGGGTTAATCCAATTTCTACTGTGCCTGTGTAGTTTTAGCAGGAAACAGGGTATCCAGGATCTGCTTTCTCAGCAAGGGTGGTTGGAAGATAAGGGGAAGACATCTGGCTTAGGAATGCAGCCACGGCTAAAACAAGGACTGAACCTGGGAAGCTGGGGAGGGCTTTATGGTAATAAGCAAAACATGCCCGTGGTGACTGTGTATGAGCAACACACTTGTAGAAGATCATGTGCATGCAAGGTGGAGTTATCCCCCGTGCAACCAGGTCTATAATGAATAATGCCCTTCTTAATGCTGTATTGGTGTTAAGGAGTTTTATTTTGACCGGTTTTCAGTGAGTTTTGGTGACAGGATGAGCCTAAGCAACCTGTTCCAGGTGCCCTGCTTCGGGCAGGGGGATTTATTAGAGGATTTCCAGTGGTCTCTGCCAGCCTCAGTTGTCCTCCAGTTCTCTTCAGCTGTAGCCCAGGGAAGTTTAGCTCAGGCAGCTCCTCGTTTCCCCGAAGCAGACACCCAGATCTCCACACCAAACCTTCTGAGCCATGCCAAGGAATGAAATTCTGCATTGTTTGCATTTAGGTGAATTATTAAAAAACTCTACCTATCTGCCCTTTGTCTCAGCCAGGGCTTCAGTGTGTCCTGGTCCTAGTAAAATCTTGAGACTTACGGCTCATTTCTTCATTCTTAACATTCTTAATTTAATTGGACATTTTCATCATTCTTCCCTCTAAAATTTATGCCAGGATCAAAATGCATCAGAATTAACAGTGTAAATAATATTCACATTCACAATTAAGAGACCAAATACCTTTAATTCAAACCTATTACGATCGCTCAGGAACAATAAAAATGATTAATGTATTTATGTTAATTGTTGCTGGTGAAACTATATTTTAATAACCAGTTTGTTCATTTTTCTCTTACTGTAGCATTTAGAGCAGCATTAATGTCAAATTTGTGTGCGTTTTGTAGAATCACAGACTGGTTTGGGTTGGAAGGGACCTTAAAGCTCCTCCAGTCCCACCCATGAGGGACACCTTCCACTATCCCAGGCTGCTCCAAGCCCCGGCCAACCTGGCCTGGAACACTTTCAGGGATGGGGCAGCCACACCCCGTGTTCCTCTAGGCTTGGGATGTCATAGTGGGGGGTTAAGATGGGAGAAAATGTTCTGTCTCTGTTCCGTTCCTGCTGCCATGGGAACTGTGTCCCCCTGGATGTCTGTGCCCAGTGCTTGTTTGTCAGCACACTTTGGCTGGCTGCTGCTCTCAGTGACAGACCTGCTGGTGGGGAAAGGGCTGAAGATTTTGAGGTCCCACAGCCTGGCAGAGGGTGGAATAGAACAGCTGGGGGTCAGGCCGTGCTTTCAGGAAGATGCTGTGGACGCAAGAGCCACCTCTTGACTTGCAGACACAAACTGTCCATCTCTGCCTCGTCCCAGACTTGAAGAACTCCAACACTTACTACAAAGCATCCTTCCCTGAGTCACCCATGCAGGCACATCGGTACACGTATGCACACCTCTTACCCCTGGAGTCATGGAATGAGTAAGGTTGGAAAAGACCTCCAGCATCATCAAGTCTGTCCTGCAACCCTTTGTATTTTTCTTCCCACCTTTAGTGTTAGCTTCAAGTTTTTTTAATGAGTCTGTCTTCCTTGAAGGATCAACTTAGCGGTGGTTAAGATCAGGACCCCGAGTTTGGGTTGAGTCTTGTTTGTTTTGGTAGTGAACAAGAAATGACAAAGGGATAAGCAGCTTCCACAGAGCTTGCAGTCTGTATAAATTAAAGTTGTGACCTCCTGCTCCACAGAGGTTGAATACTTAACCTGATATTTTGATTACATTTCATCTCGTTTCATCATAATCCCTGTAAATCCAGGATTAAGCCTTTAGTATCTAATTTGTAATTATTAATTTCCTACAGAAATTTCTCCAACCCTTTGTTTAATGTTCTGTTAATCCTTCAGAGTTCCTGTGGTATTTGTGGCTCACATCAGGAACTGGTCTTAGTGCTGTGTCCCACTGGATTCCTGGACTAATTCAAAGACCTGGGCTCTCTGCTTCCACCCAGAGGGAATGATGCCACAGCATGGGGTTGTGTCTGGAACACAGACATCTGGGGCAGGGGTTTCTTTAGGGTGTAAGATTTGTTTACTTAAAGAGAATAGCAGATCTCCAGGTGCTGACCTGTGATGAAGTGGAGGGGTTTAGCTCCTGAAGCATGAGGAGACTGGCCAGGGCCCCTGAAGTCCTGTGGTTTTGCAGCTCACCAGAGCTTTATAGTAGAAGAACATTCTTTCAAATCTCAAATACTGCCAATTCAGCTGATTTTGCTTTTAGACTTGTTCAGGGTTGGAACCAGTTCCCAGTTCCTGTAATGGGCATAACTGCCGGTATCAGTGCATGAGTTCTGCCCTGAATGCCTGAAGGGGAGTCATTTCTGATAGTTCTTTGATGCAAGGGGAAGTGCAAGAAGACGTAAGTGTTTAACCCTGGTTGCTCAGACAGCTCCTGTATACCTGCTTTGTTTCACTCCAGTGAAATTGTTTAAATTTTCAGTTTTTAGACCAATTTTTAATTTGGATGCAAGCTGTGTGTATTGAGAAGAAACCGTTTCATCCAGACTAGTATTTCATCAAAGTTCTGGAAGAATGTGGGACTGAAACCCCAGTTGCTTCTATTCTTCCATGCGTGGCTGTTTAACTCAACACCCTGATTTATTTCAGGCTTAGAGCTGCTGTCACTGAGTTCTCAACAAGATTTCTGTTGACCATAGCAGATCATTTCTGTAGCAGAGAGAGCAGAAAAAGTTGCTTGTGAGAAGGACATTGTCATTGTAGCTGTGCTCCTGCTCTTTGTGGAACTATTGAAAAATAAAAAGCTGCCAAGCTCAAGTGCAATGGCAACACAAGCTGATACTAAAACTAATGTTCCTGCTTACTGTCATCCCACGTGTGGTGCTGTATGTAACTGTCCTCAGAGCTCAGGGAAAAGAGTTCAGCAAAACCAGCACAAAGCTGTGTTAGGGGAGGTTTAGGTTGGATCTCAGGGAAAGGTTCTTCCCCCCGGGGCTGCTGGGCACTGCCCAGGCTCCCCAGGGAATGGGCCCGGCCCCGAGGCTGCCAGAGCTGCAGGAGCGTTTGGACAGCGCTCTCAGGGATGCCCAGGCTGGGGTTGTTGGAGGGGGCCGAGAAGGGCCAGGGGTTGGACTTGATGAGCCTTGTGGGTCCCTTCCCACTCAGGAGTTTCTGTGGTTCTATGAAAAGAATTTATAGGACTTGCATAGATGTGAGAAGAAATTGCTTTCATTTAGGAGTGTCATTTCTGAGATTACATCTTCCAGTGGGTTAAACTAATCCCAGGATCTGTTAAATGAAGCCGTCTGTCTGTCTAGTGGCAAAGGAGCAAAAGGTCATTCATAGAAATAAGAAGGATAAAGTGAAAAAGAGTTACAATTGAAAATCCACGGCTGTTGATACTTAATGCCCCAAGATGTTGGAGTTTTAGGTTAGCATGGCTTGAAAGAACCATCCACAAATAACACTGGCTACCGACTCTTAGGGAGGGTTGAAAAAGCAGTGTGGGGGAGACAGTATAAAAATAATTACAACAGCAATGAGGACACCAGCTGTAAGTGTGCTAAGACTGGGATCATTCAAATTACAATACTAAAGGAATTTTAAATCCACTTTCTCTGAAACATCCTGGATCTCTGTTGGCCTTAGTGTTTGCCCATGTTGGACAGTCTTTTAAACATCCTTAATAAGTATAACTTCCTAAAGGTCATCTTAAATTGGTGTGGCCACAAAAATCTGTCCTGATAGGACAGAGAGCTGTGTGTCAGCTGCTCCAGGCCCTGCTCATGCAGGCTGTTACCCTGAGATGAGCCAGAGATCTGGTGTCCCTCCCTCTTGTGCAGAGTGAGAACAGAGGCTCATCAGATTGGCTGAATTGTATTTCCTAGGGTTTGGGGGTTTTTTTGAAATTACTTTTCTAGTCTTTTAGGGGACTGTTTTGGTTTTACCCTGTTTTGTTCGGGTTTTTTTATAAACCTGTAACATTTTTGTGAGTCAAAGCAGGAAGAGAGGAGAATCTGTTTGAACATAAGTGTATCCAAAAAGCAGAGGTACTTGCTATTTTAAATTTTTTTGTCTGTAACAAGCATTTAGATTTGTTGTTTTCTTGCATTTAATACCAGTTGCTCTTCTACAACTGATGGCAGTCCTTGATGTGGTGTTACCTGGGCTCATGGGCAGAGCCTGAGCCTTTGGGGCAGGCAGGGGCAGAGCTATACTGACTGCTGGAACCAACGTCAGGCAATGCTGAGCTCAGTGGTTTGAGCAGGGACCCAGGACTGGTGATCTGTTGAGATGAAAACTTGATGGATATTAAGATAAATTCATCCTACCAGATCCTTACTCACTTGGAAAGAAGCTCCAGAGCTGAAGGTGTCTGTCAGAACAAGTAAGTGTATCAAGCATGCAAGCACAGGAACGTTTTTATACAAAGCCAAAAGAAATAGCAGATGTGTCACCTCATCATCAGATCACACGGGTTGGTATGTCTCATTCACCTTGTGGTACTTCTAACTGCTTTTTCAGTTTGGCTGTAGTACAAGGCTTCCCAAACTTGGATTTGCTTGGGGCTGGCTGCCAGTGAGTTGGTGCAGCTCAGGAGTGTCCCACTGTGTTCTGGGAGCCCCTGGGCTGCAGAGCAGCAGCAAGGGAGGGATGGAGTGATGCTTACTCTGGGGACAGGAGAGTCCTGGAGCTCAGGTGTCCAAGGCAATGAGCTCTGAGCACCAGAGAGCCTGGGGGAAATGGGCCCTGTGTGAGTGCACTGTGTGTGTGTGGGTGTGTGTGTGCGTGCACTGCCGCCCCTCTGCTCTCTTCCCTCCCCGTGCACCTCCTCAAGCCCTCCCTCCTCAAGAAAGGCAGTAGCAGCTCCTTGATGCAGGGCAAGGAAGAGTCAGAGGGGAAGCATTTGGCACTTATGCAGCATTCACTGCCCAGACATCCCTTCCCTGTTTCCTCCAGGTCAGCAGAGAATCAGGATCTGCCACCGCCCTGCTCTTGGCAGAGAGCAGCTCGTGTACCGCTTTTAAGGGGTTTGCAAATCACCAGTGGTACACCTCAATTTGGGAACCCCTGGTATAGTATCATTATATTTCTACGATCACATGACCTCATATTTTTAAATAATAAATAAGCACTAGGGTTCAAAGTGAGTTTTTGACCTTAACTTTTACATTTCCTGGCCTTTGAGTGCTTAGCTGTGTAACCTTCATATTGCACTAAAATACTGAGAAGCTTTGATTTTCTTGGAGTGTAGGCCAGAAATAGAATAAAGGGGAATTAGAAACGTGGGTTATAGGGAAAAGAAATTAATATAAAGCAAGACATAAAAAGGAGAAGGTTTTTGCTTTTTATTATGCATGAATCCTGCTGCGGTATTGTGAAGGAGGCAGGATTCAGGAAGAGTGTGTAGGTGATTTAAAAAATCCAGTTCAGTAAAGTCAGTTCTAAGTTTTCCTGGTATGAAGTTGGTGTAAAATTAATAAAACCATCCATACACACTGGAACAGTAAAACTGCACTGAGCCTGCTCATGTTGGGAGTGTTTGCCTGCACCTGCTGCCTTTGAGTGGAAAGGGAGTAGGTTTTGTTCTGTTTCACAAATGAAGAAATTAATACATACAATCTCTACTGCTCAGAACCCAGCCCACTCATCCCCTGCCTCAACAAACCCAAAGAAACTCTTTGATTTAAGAGTTTCCCAACATGTTCTTTTAGAGGCAAGAAAAGGAGGATGGGGTGGAAAAAAATCTCCTGTGAAATAAGTGGGAGATGGCCAGGGGTGTCTGGGGCCTCTGGGGAGGTGCTGCCTGTGCCCCCAACTCGAGCAGTTCTGCAGCAATGCCCTGGACACTCTGAGCAGCCTGGCTGAGTTCAGAGATCCATCCAGGTCCCCTGGGAAGGTGATCATGTAATCTTGTCTTGCCTGTTCCTTGCCTATTTCTAGGGTAGTTCCCTGTTGATAAAGCAGTTGGAATACTTAACTTTTTTTTTTCCTGGCAGCTGTCAATTTGATTGTCAATTTGAATGGGGAAACATTTATGTGGCAGTTTTGATGTGCCATGTATAAAATATTCATTCTCAGTTGCTTCCCATTCAAGTTAATTTGCTTAATTGAATTGAACTTTTACATGAAATATTGTGCTTTTTATTTGCTAGGTTCTCTCCTATGGGTGTAGATCACATGAGTGGGCTTTCTGGTGTAAATGTTCCAGGAAACGCATCTTCTGGCTGGTGTATCTTCATCTACAACCTTGGTCAAGATGCTGATGAGGGAATCCTCTGGCAGATGTTTGGCCCCTTTGGTGCGGTTACCAATGTGAAAGTTATTCGAGATTTCAACACCAACAAGTGCAAAGGTTTTGGTTTTGTGACCATGACAAACTATGAAGAAGCTGCAATGGCCATAGCAAGTCTTAATGGCTACCGCCTGGGGGACAAAATCTTACAGGTTTCCTTCAAAACCAACAAGTCCCACAAATAACTTGCTCGTGCTTTTTGTATGGAATAGATAATGGAGTGACAGAAGTTGAAACATTTTTGTTAGTGTAAAACTCATTTTGCGCCAATTTTCACAAGTGTTTGTCTTAGTCTAAATGAGAAGTGAAAAGGTTTTATATTCTGGGATGCAACTGACATGTTCAAATGTTTGAAATCCCACAATGTTAGACCAATTTTTAAGTTCCTTTAAGTTATTTCATTTAAAACATGTTAAAAATCCCCAGAAATCTTAAGTAGATTGCATTAACTAGACCCTCTGGATGGTGGTAAAATTGAAGCATGCTTTCACTTATGAGACTAACATTTGTTTCATTGAATGTTGTCTGCAAAAACTGGAATTTTCTGAAAAATATCAGGCTGAATTCATTGATTTTCTTTGGTTTTATGTTGTTTTCCCTACCCATCCCCCTGTCCTTTTGTTCCCCCCCAGTTTCAGTAGTATGGAAGAAAAGTTGAGAAATACTAATGTTTTAGTCGACAGTAAATTGTTTGATCAATTAATATTCATTACTCTGTGTCTAGTTGAGGATCAGGCTTTTTAAAGTCAAGGTCTTGTAAGTAGTAGCATGCCAGCCTAACTTTAACACCATTGAGGAGGTAAGTTGCACACTGAGCAGTGGCCAAGCTGTCCAATTCACAGGTTTTAGAAACGTGACTTTTAAAGCCCACTTTGAGAGGAATGGACCAAAGAGTTTCAAAGAAACTCCGGGAAGATTTCAGAGTCAAAATGAAACTCCAAAAAAGCGAGTGTGAATATATGTTGCTACTTTATCAGACTGAATCTCTTCTGTCCAAATATTTAATGCATGGTGCACTACTTACTGGTACATTATAATGCAGCAAGATACTTACTCATTTTCCAAGATCATTGTAGTTGGAATTCCTTTGGCAGTTCTATTTTGTAAAGAAAAACCAGTTATAAACATTTGAGCATTGTATTTCTCGCATCCCTTCTAATGAGTGCTAGATTTTTCTATTTTAATAGGATTTTGTTTTGGCAACTAGCTTTACTTATTGAACACTCAGCAGAAAAGTACTTACAACTTGCAAGTTAGATATTAACCAAAAAACCCCTTTGATTTGTAGATTTAAAGATTAATCCCCCAGGTTTTCTGCAGACTGCCTTGAAACTTTGAGTTGTTCTGTTTCTGTTAATTTTCTTTTGCTTTTTTGTGTTTTTTGTTTGTTTTTACTTTTGCATTTAAGAACATTAAATTTGATTTTGTTTTGCTCAAATTTTGTTTTGTTTTTTATTTTCTGTTCTTTTTTTTGCTAAGTATTGCACAAAGTGTCTAGCTTTCAGAGTGTTGTTTTAAGGAACTGTAGCTCCTCTTTAAGAGAATTTTAATTTACTGGTTTGACAGATGAGTAGAAGAAAAAGAGTTTTGAAACAAGCACCACAAGACATCTGTCACATAGAAATGGTGTGCCACAGACTGATGTAACCCTCAGGTGTGCTTGGGTAGGAACCTGGGAAGGCTGACCCTGCCTGTGCAGGTGTGTGAGCTGCTGTGCACAACTAGAGACTTGGCTCTGGTGTTTATGTAGGTAGAGCAGGTGTGGCAGTGGGGTCTGTGGCAGTTAATGCAGTATCTCCTTGTTTTGCCTGAATCTCTGCCAGCCCCAGAGTTCATTTCCAAGCTCCAGAGGCCAGTCCATGCTGCCTGCTCGTCTCGCTCCACCCCCAGCTGACCTTGCCCTGCGCTCGCCATTTGTCCTCTCCCTGTCCTCTCCTTGCCATGGGATCTGCACAGCCCGAGGGCTCTCTCAGCCTCCACATGTGGCTGAGCTGCTGCCCAGCTCCAGGGATGACCTGTGGGAGCTGCTGATGTTCCTGGACGTGCCCAGGACATATCTAAACCCTACAGATAGGCCTTGGCCCTGTGAGCAGCCTCCCGCTGAGTTTGAGCTTGTGTGCAGTGAATGCAGGTGGGATTTTTCCTGTCAAAACATCCAACCTTGCCTCTCCTGCCAGTCTGTTCACTCCCCATCTCTTGAGAAGCTCAGTGGTCTGCGAAACGGTGACTGTGACACAGCGGCCAACCCACTCCCACCCCCCTGAAGCTGCTCTTGGCTGCCAGAGGTTTCCTTCCACCAATTCATCACCATCCATTTATTATGTCAATGATTATTTCTTTTCTGTGTACAAAGAGAGATTGGGAAGGAATCTGGGGGTTCTCCCAAGTTAAAGCTGTGTAGTACAGAGAAATTTTTCTCTTACTGTGTCCCATCACTGCTGAGCCCTGCACTGTCCTGTTCCACAGGAGTGGGCTGTAGTCATTCCCAATTCCTGTCATTCTCTCTTGCTTTATTCCATTTAAGATAAATTTGCTACTGAACTAAGTGGGAGTTGCTGTTTATCACAATATATAGCTGGGGGTTCAGACTTGCAGCAAGTGACCCCTAAACATGACTGTATCAGTCCTGGTTCCAAGCACACTGGCTATGGCAGCAGCACATTGCTGTGCTGCCACTTCTGAAAAAACCCCTTCTCTTGGATGCTTTCTGGCATCGCTGTTCCTTGCTTTTTCCACTGCTTCCCTATTTTTCCATCTCTCATTCTTTGCTAAATAACAAGGAAGTACAGGATATGGTTTTGTACCGCTACTACAAGAATCTCTTTTAAAAAAGGTCTGATTCCAGCTTTCCTTGATAGTTGCTCTGATAATTTCCAGGCAATTGGTCTAAGCAAAGCACTGCTGCTTGAGTTGGGAAAAGAGGAAAAACTTCTGCTAATATCCAGAGCTGATACCAGAAGTAGTTTATGATCTGCACTATTCTAAGTCAATAAAACCTTGGCATAAATAGCTGAAGTACAGAAAAAATTGTGTATGTATTCTTGATGCTTTTGGTCCTAAACAGCAGCCTGTGCATCCTACTAGTAAAGACCAAAAGGAAACTTCTGGGGGTGGAAACTAAATTCTAACAAGACATCTGCTAGGACTTTTTCTACCCAAAAGGTAGGAGCAACTGATTTCCTCCTCACATCGTTCAGCAGACCCTGCTTTGAAGCTCCCACTTGAACAGATCTGTTTCAGGAGAGGTTTTGGCCTCTTAATTCTCAGAGTGTTCTGCTTTTTCATCCATTAATTTGGTGGAATCCAGGTGTTCCTGTCAGGTGATGCTTCTATCAGTCAGTGCTTGCAGGATCTTTGTAGAACCAAAGGGCTATCTCAAAGCAGAGGTCTCACATTGCTCATGAGATGCAGTGGTCTCATTGAGGTAGAGAGTTCTGGAAAGTCTTCACTGCTGGATTAGGATGTGATGATCAGATTTTGAAGACCTGTTTTTGTTGGTCTGTACTGGAGATGTGCTACGGGAGCAGCTGTGATGGGAGTGTTTTGGTGTCCTTTAGAGTAGGTTAAGGGTCTCTTGGGACAGCCCCAGGTGTGGCTTCTGAAGGACCAGGTGTAATTCCTGCTGCAAACACAGTTGTCCGTGCTGCTGTCTCAGGGGCTCGTGTATAGATGCCAAGGGCATTTGCTTCCCAGATGTCCACATGAATGGAATTCACCCTGTGTAAAACGCTGGCCACGAGCCTCATCACCTATAAACCTCCTGTTAACCATCAGCAGATAGGGAAATCCCACATAAATATGGAAGAGGAATCTCTGTTGTTGCTGTATGAGCTGGCAAAGGCACGTGCAGATCGTTCAGGTGAGGGAATGGCAACACCAGAAATCCAGGCATGAGCAGAATCAGAGCAGCTCAGTGTGTTCAGTTCTCAGTGATTCCCTGTTAGATGGTGTCTGTGCACTGAAGTGTTGGATTTATTTTATTTTGTTCTTCAAGCTGCATTATTGTAAAGTTTGGTTTACTTGAGCTGCTCCACTCTCCCATCAGAGACTGGCCAGTGCAGTTACTGTTGCCTCCTGAGCCCTCCTGTGCACTGGGACTGGGAAAGGCTTGAGGATCCAGCTCTTAGGGTGAGGGGAGAAGTCACCATCACCACACTGCTGTGTGGCCGCACAGCTTTTCCTTCCCTTTGCTTGGATATGTTTTCTGTACATCTGTATCGTGTGAGCATGAAAACCACTGAAAATCCAGAGACAAGTCACTGGAGCAGGATAAATTGTCACCGCAGTGAACACTGGTTGGTCAGTGTGTGGTCACTTGCCTTGTCCAGATGACCAAAGGGTGTTTGCATGGAGAGGACACCTATTTTTGTAGGGGGATTGAACGTTGTAGTAATGTTATTTATACAAAGCAGTTAAAAATCTTTTTTTAAAAAAACCTGGTATAATTTATAGAAAGAATGTCCAGCAGGCAAAACCAAAATGATGAACTAACTGTAAAGGTGATCCATTATTTTAAAGCTGAGTTTGGAAAATGAATAGTCCTTAAGGTCCTTCAACATTTGTTACAATTTTATGTTGCTTTAATGTTCTGGGTAAGGTCAATAAAGTAGAAATTCTTCAAATATTTCAGGAGAGATTTTTTTCCAGTGCATTCTAAATGGCAATAACGCAAGTTTCTTTTTGGATAGTTTATCGTTACATATGTGCTTTAAAACAAAAACTTGGAGGATGTCCCCACATTTACTTTTCTAACACAATATACAAATCATATGATAAAATAAACTGTTTATTCAAAGTACCTCCTCTGATAGCTCTGCCTGCAGAAGGTTGGGGTTTGTGGGAGGTTTTTAACACACGGCTCTTGCGAACTGCTGGTAGCCTGGTTCGATCACAAGAACACGGAGCAGTTTGTCCGGATGCTGCCTCTGCCAGAAGGTCACCATATTTTTTATTTCCATAATGAAGAAACGTGTCCTTTATAACTCTGTCAGCAAAGCACCTTATTGTTACATTTCTATGTTTAGGCATCTGCAAATAGCTTTAGAGGGAAGGGACCAAATTCACCTTTAGCATAGGGAAACACCAACCCCTTGAGCTTCCTGAGTGGAGCTGCACTTGTGTTTTGGCTTTTTTTTTGTTTTGTTTTTATTTTCCAAGAGCTGAATTTGTCACCTGAGGTACTTTAATCTCTATTTGGAAGCAGGAGAGCCTTTTTGTGCCTTCGGCAAGTTCCTCTAACATAGCTCTGCACTTCTCAAGGCTGGCTACTCAGCACAGCAGAACGGATAAATCCAGAGCTCAAGAGGCCAGTGGTTATTTTCTCTGGTTATTATACCTTATTGGATTTCTCCTTATTAATATAAAAAATAAAAAATGTGGAGTTCATAAAAAGGGTCTCAGTTCCCTCCCTCTCGCTCGGAAGAGGCAGTACCTCCATGACAACCAGTGGATTGAAAATCAGCATTAATTTCTAAGTGTCCACTCCTAGGTTGATCAGGTATGGCATCGTTCCCGTGGTTGCTTTTTGTAGTAGTCTCATGTAGTCAAACAAAACCAATTCAAAGTGTTGCTTTCTCCTCCTTCATCATTTAAAATCAGTCAAAGACTTTATGATCTCTAAAGCATAACCCACCACCCTGTGAGTGGGTTTGACGTTCAACCCTGGTGATTCCTTCTAGATCACACTCGATCAAACAGCAACAAAGGTTTAGAAATATTTTTCTGTTGAGTGGACTTTTCAGCACTGAAATTCTCTTTTGTTGCTAATGATGGGAAAACAGTAATGGTAGAACTGCCACCTGAAACCTTGGAAAATTGCTTCTGTGTTCACATTTTAGAATCTCAGTATTCTTCTACTGTTGTTCCTTATTTTTAAACATTTTTGAGCAAGGTTTTAGTGGTATGGCTGAACTTTTTCACTTGGTCATTGAGAAGAAAATGACTTGAGACGTTTGAAACATAAGTTGGGATAAACCTTTATTTGATGAGTAATTTGAATAATACTGTACTTCTAGTCTTTTTATTGATTTCCTTTCCTTTAACTTATGTAATCTTTTGTTTATAAATTAATCTGTTTGTGGGACAGAAGGTTTTATCAATTGCTTTCCATACTGTACAGTATATGGTTACACATTTTGTATATTTAGTGTGTTTTTAAGTTATTGATTTGTTTTATATCAAATAATTTATTTTTCAGGTACCATTTTCATTTAAACTTTGTTTTTACATGGGTTTACTTTAAATAAAGTATGACACTGCTTTCCAAATGTCTAAAATGAAGTTGAATCCCATTGTGTTATTTTGAGATGATTTATGTAAATTAACATATTTTAGAAATAACTGCAGAAATGTATCAAGTTCATACTTTGGTTGTGCTTCAATTCAAGTGCTTGGAAATTCTCTGCAATGATTTTTGAGCAGTTTGAAAAAATGGAATTTTTCATATTGAAACAGTTCAAAGATTTGTTGATGAAGCAGCAGCTTTGTAGAATCCTGTGGATGGAGTTATGAACATTGTTTTCTATATGGATTTTCAAAATTAAATGAAACAACTCATAGATATTTTACACTGGTGTTAAGACTTAAATGACATTATCTATGTTAATAATGCAAAGGAGTTTTGTACTTTTGTCACATGTTCATGGTTAGTTTTGTTGAGCACTTGTTTGGAACATACTTGGGATGCTTTTACTTGAGCCCTGGTGAAGGGTGATGTACTTCAAAATAGAATTAGGCTTTTACTTAATTGCTCATATTTTGTCTTTTTTTCCCTGCAGGAATTGGATTATTATTGTGCAGTTTGGAATTTGACATGTTTTCAGAAGAATCTGAGCTGTGTTCAGGAATAGGCCAATCAAGGTTCCTCCACTAAAGATTTTGTAACTTGTGGCCTTGTTAGAAAGATGGAATTAAAAGAACGGGCTTAGCTTCCTTTTTATTTTTCAGGGAAAAAAGTCATCGTCTTTATCTTACCTTTTTCTTCCTGATTAAACCAAACCCAAAGCCCAGCTATGCTGTTACTCAGAAATGTGTAGTGAGACTTCTTCAGGGAGCTCTTGGGGAAACAACCTCAAGTTGGCATAATGGAGGTTTAGGTTGGATGAAGACTTTCTGCAAGTTGTGCCAGGGTTGTCCAGCCCTGGCAGCGGCTGCCCAGGGCAGTGGTGGAGTCACCGTCCCTGGAAGTGTTCAAACAACGTGTGGGTGTGGCACTTGGGGTCACGGGCTGCTGGTGGTGCCAGGTTGATGGTTGGACTTCATTACCTACCTTAGAGGGCTTTTCCAACCTAACAGCTGTAATTCCATGAGAAGGGACCATCAGTGCAGGTCAGGCTCCCTGGTTCCTCGGGTGAGGCTGGGGCAGGACAGACACCCCCAGGTAACACCCTGGGGGTGGTTCTGTAAGGGGCTTTTTCAGAAAATGCTTCTGAAACTGCATCCTTTTGGTTGAAGGAGCACATAAAACCCTGCTGGCTCTGCACAGACTGTGTTCCAGTCTTAGTCCCTTCTTCACCAACACAAACTTTTAGTTTTGGTAAGCTGAAGTCTGTTCTGCTGCGTTTCAGCAGGTGCCTCCTGTCCTTTAGTCACAGAAATAATCCCTCTCAGAGCTGGGCTAATTGTTGTATCTTTGAGATGTTGCCTCTGATTTTTCTCTTAATGGCTTACTGTGAAAAATAAGATGTGGAACAAGAAATATAAATAGTGTTTCATGTATGATGTCATAGAATGTGTGGCAATGCTGCCTCAGCTCAGGATCTCTTTCAACTCAGGAGTTTTTGATTTGCAGTTATTTTTTCTGTGATGGGAATTTCTCAGTTCAGCACTGTTCACCATATGGAATTATTCATTGTGCTAAATTGGTAAAGAGCAGAAGTGAGAATTTTCTGTCCTACCAGTATATCAGTGGACTGTTGAATGTTCAGCATCTGGTGCACTGAGGAATGCTTCATCAGGATTTAGACCTTTCCTGGGTTTCCCTTTGCTTGGAGCTGGAACACCTTCTCCATTCTTGCTCCCACCAGAGTTCATCCCATGTAGTTTGCTTTGCTCGTGTTTAATTTTGACCACTGTTGTATTTTCCATGTTTTTCTTCTGTGAAAAATCATGAGGGGAAAAAATGTGTTTAATTCCAAAAAGCTTAATAACAGACATGGCCATGTGAAGTTTGAGCCCCTCAGAAATGGCTCTTTTTAAAAAAGCAAACCAAAAAACTTAGTGTAGACCCATTAACCCCCAGGCAGAGACTCTGGTTTTGCAGAATTCCTGACAGACTCCCTGGCTTTTGACTGTTCCCCCTCCTTGCTCTGCTGTTTTGGTATCCTGCTTCCAAATTTCACCCTCTTCATTTCCAGAACAGTGAAAGAGGGAGGGGGGGAGAAAAAAGGTGTTAAACTGACACGTCAGAGAAGGATGTCTGAATCGTTTTCTCTGTATTTCCTATCCTTTAAAAAAAAAAAAAGACGAATATGACCATAAGAAATGTGCAAGGTCATGCTAACGGTGCTCTGGATTCTGTCCCAGCAGTGGCAGTGAGCAGCTATTTAAGGAAAGCCTGGCTGCCATCCCCGCTCCCGTCATTCCCCTCATGCTTCCCCAGCTCAGCAGTAGCTCAGTGTCAGAGGGACCCTGCCTGTTCCCCAAATATCTCCTCATCTTTAGAGTCCTGATTTTTGAAACTGACTTTCTTTTCCCTAAAGTGTCCTCTCCTTCCATCCTGTACTGACAGCAGGAAGGGGAAGTGGAACGTTTGGGACTGGTTTTATGTGTGTGTGTGTTACCTGTGCAGCTTAATGAAGGTGAATAAATCATGATGTTTTGCTCTTTGCACTGTGACACACTTTCTTTTTTTGTCTTTTTTTTTAAAGTGTTTATGTGTAGAAACAGTGATGAGCAAAATGGGACTCCAAATCTAGTTCGTCAGAACATAACTTGTACTAACATCTCATTGGCAAATAATACTTAATTGCAACAAAATTAATTTAAACCAAATTTGGCACAGTTAAAATGCAGACTTTCTTTATTTGAATTGTAAGTGTGGTTTATAATGTTCTAAATGTTGAACTTTCCAGAATGGATTGACTTCTCCCTGCAGGGCTGGAGCTCCATGCTTATAAAAGAGCATGTGCTCAAACTAAAGCTTACAAAGAACTGAGTTTAATACAAGTAAGTTTGAAGCTTCCTGTGTTCTCAGAGTAGGGATCAGAGGAGCTGTTAAACCTACTTTAACAAACCTGTAAACCTACTGTTGGAATGTGTTGGAACAGATTCTGCCCTAAAGAGAAGGCTCTTAGAGGAGAGCAGAGCAGGAGTGGTCTGACTTGGGAGCAGAGTTGGGGCAGTGTCAGCTGTGCTGAGCTGTTTGCTGCCATGGGCTCCAGCTCTGCTGTCACAGGAGGAGCAGGCACTGGCACTGGCAGGACTCCAGGGCTGTCCTGCACCCCATGAACAGCTGTGGTAAGTAGCTCGTGTGCTTCTCAGTCCTGGCATGGAGGGCTTTGGTCTTGGTCTAACCAGACTTGCAGAATTTGTGATGAAACACTTTTGTGAGCATGTATCCTGCTTTACCTTTCTGTCCCAGGTGGTTCCTTCTGCCTTACATCTTTCAGGAGGCAGGGTGCATATATGTTTGTGCGTGTGCACACACACCTGTAATACCTGTGTGTAGTGAAGCACATGTAGGCTGTATTTATGCATTGTTTACATACACAGACCTGTCAGTTGTGCGTGTTCCTGCTGTGTCTCTGCTGTGTAGATGCTATATATAGCACATGGGGAATGGCACATCTGCACTGTCCCACATCCTGCACAGTGCAGAGGTAATTCATGCAGGAATGTATGTCCTTAAGATTATATGAAGCTTTCTAAGGCATTGGTCACAACTGTACAGTGATCTGAGGAGTGTGCTGTGGAGGGTTTAAGAAAATTAATGTCCGTCTCGGAAAGTATTTCACATGCACATTTTTCTAACTCTAGAAAACAGCCATATCTGTATATTGTGTCTTAATATTTTTCAGCAGTGGTCCTGTACTGTACCATATCACTGCTGCTCAGGGGACACCTCCCGTTCCCTTCTCCCTGTGAGATGCAGTGCTGTCACTCCATGGGAGTCAGTGACTTCGGAAATCAGTGATTTTGTTTTAAGCCACCTTTACTCGGTATTTTCCCCGTTCTGTTTTTACTGTATTTCATGGGCCTTAATGTTTTAATCCTTTCTTACTGCAGGACTGGAGGAAGGAAGACAATTCAGCTGCAAGAAGGACTGTGGTTCTAGAGAGATGGCAGTGACTGACTGCGCATGCCACGGCACACGGCATGATAGCCCAGGGTGCATGGCTGGGCCCCTCTACCCCCACCACTGGATTCCTGGAGGGACATCGGGGCTGCTCATGCTTTTTTAGATAAAGCACAGCAAAGCCTTGTCCCAGTGTGTTCAGAGCTGCTTTTCTGAACAGCACAAAGTTCAGGTTTGAGGTTTGACTCACTGTGATGTCTGTGCCTTGTTCAGTCACCTCAGGTAGCTCATGAGGACTTGCACGAGGTGTTTAATTCCAGGGCAGTGGTGCCTCCAACACTAATAGTTCCTGGAGAACATCCTGGCTGCCCTGATTTGCATCTTATCTTACTTAAACACAGTGATGCTCAAAGGCAGAGCAAGAGCTGTAAAGTGGAAACTGGTTGAGAAGCTTTGTGCTTCCCTCCTGATCTTGGTGCTCTGTGCTCAGCTGGGCACGTGTGAGCCTCATGTCCTGTTGGATTGCTGGGGGCCTCGAAGAATGAATGTTTGCAATGGAATATTTGCCCTGATTTTGGTCTTTCTGCATTCATATGACGAATCCTGACGTTACAGAAGAACATCTCTAGTGTCCACTCTGTGGAATCCGATGTCCAGCTTCTTTGTCGTTATCCACTCTGGGTTTGGGTGAGGGAATAATGAGAGCTGGTTGTATCCAAGAAGGAATAAAATAAGAACGGGACAGACTCGTTGAATTGGTGAGATTAAGGCAGCTTGACATAATTTGTGAAACGTGACAGGAAGGATCCCTGTGGGAGCGTTGGGGTCAGCACGGGGTAGGGAATTGGTTGATAGGAGCTGTGTCAGCCCTTTGTTCAGTGAGGGCGGTGAGCAGCACCTAGTCCTAACAAAAGGTTTGCTTAGTTTGCTGCACAAACAAGAGGAAAAGAGGTGTGATGTCCTAACGTGGACAGGGATGAAGTGGTTTTGCTCAGAAATACTTTGGTGTTTTGTAGTTTATGTGCTGCAGCTGGGAGGCAGTAGGGCCTGTGGGGCAGTGCTGCTGACTGAGGTGTCAGCCAAGCACTGTCCATCTGCTGTTCCTTTTTGGAGACGGAGGAGGAATTCCTTGCAATGGCTGCATTTTCATCCTGTATGGAAGCTTAATAGGTTATTAAAATAATGTTACATGGTAAAATAATGTTACGGTACAGCTTCATAAATGTTTTTGTATTAGAAGATTTTTAGATATTGAGGTCCTAAAAAACCACCCATAATGATAATAATAATCATCATCAAATGTCTTTGTAGATGTAAATGAGGCTCCAGAAGTGAGCTCTGGTTATGTTTTAGGTGCTGGTGTTGCTCCAGTCTCCAGCATCTTACACCAACCCTCCACCATCATCTTATTTGTGCTGATAAAGCTGTTGTTAGGACTTACTTTAATTAAAAGAAAGATAAGTCTTACCAGTAGTTCCTTTAAATCTGGATCAGTTCTTGGATCTGGTTCCCCTGTAGTCCCACAGGGATGCACATTGCAGGCACGCTAAAGGGGCAGTTAAAGGGTGGGATCAGGCAGCTGAGCTGGGGCTGTGTAATATGGCACTTTCATCAAAAAGTGGACTGGGTTGTTCTTGGGGTCAGTTGGATGCTCAAGGAAACTGGAGGAATTAATTATTCTGGGAAGCCAGCTAGACTAGAGAGTGTACTATGGATCTGAGGGACAGTTGGAGTCACTTCTTAGTCAAAACTGCTGGTACAATCGTCAGTCCATGTTCCTGGCAAAAGCCAAAAAGCCTGCACTGGCAAAAATCCAACCCAAGGTATTAAAATCAGAGTAAACGGAGTAGTGGAGGACTGGTGAGCAACCAAAGGTACTTGTCAAAGGTCAGGAAGGAGAGGAGCTATCTGTAAGCTGTGAAGTGGGGAAGGAAGCAGCTCCGTGTTCAGCTGAAGGGAGAAGATGACATGTTGGTGACAGAAGGGCAATGGAAGTGCAAGGACCTGCAAGGGAATGGCTGTGCTAAAGCCAGGAGAGATGTGATCTTGAACGTAAGTGCATCATTAGCACGACAGTTCTGGTAGGAGGTACATTAACTTGTCCCTCCTGGCAGTGACTTGTGTGGAAAATGGCTCATCACAGAGAAATGTGTGTTGGGGGTGTATGGCATGGGCTGGTACAACCCTGTTAAACTGATCTCTGTGCTGCACCATGTGTTTCCATAGACAGGACACTTACCCCTGCAGAGTGATGAAGCAGGGAATGAAGGCTGTGGCACCTTCTTCCAAGGGGCTCTGAACTGAGGAGGCTCCATCCCACCATGGCCTAAAAAGCTACTCTAAAGCCATATGCTTCAAATTCTGAATAACAGAATTTGAAGGTACAGAGCTAAGTGAAAATGTTCAAATACATTCTGTCACAGAATAATAAATTTGGTGGCTTTCTTTAAGAATAATAAGTAAATAGATTTTTAAAATTTAGTAATCCCATTTACCTGGACTTCTGTAAAGCATTTGATAGGGTGTTGGATACCACTAAATAAACTTTGGTAGTTACAGATACAGGAAATTTAGGGTGGCAGTTGCTTTAAAGAAGGAAGGCAGCATGGAAGGGTAAGCAGGAGGTTTTCAGCTGGTGGGATATGACTGATTTCCCAGATCTTTGGGACATATGTTTGGCATCTGCCTATGTTGAAGTATTACATATGTGCTATGGCATCCTCTGCTGGAAATAGTGGAGAGATGCTGTAGCTGTTCCCTGGCTTCCCTGTTCCTGCACTCCTGTTTGAGGGGAGGTTTTGGAGAGGCAGGAGGAGTGTAAATGCTCTTGCCCAGGGCACAGGTCGAGCGTGATGCAGAGGAGTGCACAGACACAGACACATTCAGGAGCCAGGTGTGTGGAGCTATGACACAGCTGTGAGAGGGAGCTTTGGGTGCAAATTGTTCGGGGCCTGTGGGAGTAGGAGAGTCCATGTGAGTCCTGTAGGCTCAGTCATGTGCTTTGTAGTATCTTGTGACACGGGACTGAAGCTCTTCAGAAGAGCTTCTTGCTGGGGGGGGTCCATTTATTTCTGTGTGTGCCACCAGTCTGTATCCTTTGGCTGGGGGGTGCACAATGCTGGGAGTGGGGAAATCCTTCCAGGACAGGATTTGGCAATCTGCTGTCAATATTGTCACATGTTTGTTTATGAAAATGCAGTGGAAGGCTGTTGATGAGAAGTTCAAAATCTCGATGCATCTGTTGTTCAGGGGTTGGTCACACAGGTGACATAGGAGGCTCAGAATGGGCAGATAGTGATTTCTTTCTCCCAAAGAAGCTGGAGTAGAGAAGCTTTTTGGGTGTTCCATTCCCAGGTGCAGCGTGTGGCACTGCTGTTGAGCTCTTTCTGCTTACAAGGGAATAGATGGAGAGGCCCAAGCCCTGCGACACGGGTTTGTGCTGATCTGAACCATCCTGCCTTGCTTATTCTGACAGGGAACCAGCTGAGCAATTTGGTGGTTTTCCTCATGGGGGTGGGAGATGAAGGAAGCGAGAGTGTCGTGTAGGGTAAGGATGTAGTGATGAGAATGAATTGTGCGCATCAGAAATCTGCTGTTGACAGCTCAACACACCTCTCAGGTGAAGTCAGTGCTGGCACTGCAGTGATGATGGGCATGGCTGTTTGCTGTCCAGAGCCAGCCAAGGAGTTGTGGGGGTTGTCACTGAATCGATCTCCTCCTCAGAGCTATCTCTGTAATCCTGGGTTAAAGCAATGTGTTCCTGATGGTTGCAGGTGAAATCCAGCTGGAGGGTGGTTTGGTGAGGAAGGCAGAGCTTACCTGCTGTGTGTGGCTGCTGGGAGCATCAGGGCTGTACAGCTGGGGCAGCCCCGTGAGCTGTGCCCACAGGAGGGGTTTCTCTCCGCCCAGGACTCACTGCCACAGCTGTGTCGGTACAGGCACCCAGCCCTGGGTTCTTCCTTACAAAACAGGGTGTTGTTACAGGGCCATTTGCTTTGGGGACCAGGATGTGGTGGTCCTTGTCCCCAGCCCAGTTCAGAGTAGGTGGAATCGTGTGGCTGTTGGCGCTGGCAGCAGCAGCAGATGTTCCTGGTGGGTGCTCTTTTTTCATCTGTGGTTGCTTTGAGGGTACGATGGACAACGGAAGAGGAGTCCTGGTTGTTGATATCTGCCCATTTGCAGGGTTCTTGTGTCTCTGGTTGTTTTATATCTGCCAGTTTTGGGGGATTAATGCCCCAGTAGAGCTGCTGGGGGATGTGTGGTGTTCACCCTGAGCAGTGGGACTCACCAGGTTGTTTCTCTTCTCTGCTGCTCGGCTGTGTCACTGCTGAGACTTACCTTGGCTCCTGCTCACTGAGCTCCTGCCTTTGCTGGATCATGAGGGGAGAGGCAGGTTTTATGATTGTGGGTTCAGGTGAAATAATTCAGGTCCATAGGTGAATCCAGAGCCTGAGCAGTTCCCTGTGTGTTTGGTTTGCACCTGGTTGGAAAAGTGAGGGGGTGAATTAGAGTGGGTAATTGCTGCTTGGGAAGGATATGTGTGAATGTTTTATTTCCTACTTCAGGCTTCATGTCTAGGAAATGCAGATTGGTGCTCAGGTCAGAGGGAAGTGTGGTCGTGAAGAGCAACTCATAACTTTGAATAACAACTGGGTGGATGCAGCGTCCTGAGGGGAAGAATCCTTTGATACACAAGCAGTAAAAACCAACAATTAAAGGTCAGGGTTGGCATTTTGTTGGCATTAGGAGGAGAATTGTGAGGAATTTAGCCTGGCTTGAGCTGTGACACCACCAGCAGATGTCTGCCAGGCTGTAAGTGCAAAGAGCATGTGCTTTGTCTGTCTCTAGTGATTGCAGCCTGTCAAAGTAAGTAACTGCTTGGGGTAGAGACAGCAAGACAGAGAAATGGAGTGAGATGTCTAGAGACAACACAGTGTTCCGAAGTTGGGATCATGATGCTGCTCTTCTCAATGTTTTAGCACCAGAATCTGGTTTAAAATCCTGCTTTGCAGATGGTTGAAGACTCCAGGAATATTGAAGGGGAAAGAAAGAGGAGAATGGCCAAATACCCATTTGTTGTGTTTCAAGGAAGGACAGTGAGTAGAAGATCTCTGAGGTGAAATGGCCAGGTAAGTGGAGCAGCAAGTTTTGGGTTAGGTGTAATGTTTCAGCTTTACTGTTCTTTCCTGTCTGTGTTGAGCTGTGGTTTGCAGAAGTCCATGGCTCAGAGTGAAAGCTAAAATCTGGCCTTTCAGAGTTTGAAGGCTCAGGATTCTAAAAATAGCTCTCTTGATCAGACATGTAATTTAGTGTGAGATTCACCCTACTGACTCAAGCTATTAAAATCTTAGCACCCAGTCCAAACCCATCAGTAAGAGCTGTCTGCTCCTAAAGCCTGGGATGTACTGCTCAGAAAGGTGCCTGGCTCTCACTGTTGGCTACAGACACTTCATCTGTGTAGTTAAATGAGACACGAAGCTTCTACAAAACAAAGGTAAGTGCACATTGCACACTTGGGTGCCAGGACCTCGGCACCTGCACAAGTCTGGCTACTCCTGACACGGATTTTGGAGCATCTTACACAGGGATGCTGCGGCTTCCTCCCCACACTGAATCCTGGGAAGTTTGCATCTGGAGAATGTCCAGCACAGTGAGGTGGAACACGCTGCAGAATTGCCCAGGCTGGTGGAGGCCCAAGGTAATGAGTCCATGGGGCACCTCTGCACCCTGTGCTGTGCATGGCTGGGGGCTGATGGGATCTGTGGGGCGGTGAGGGGGGGTCTAAACACCAGCCCTGAGGGCCCAGCAAAGATGCGACTTTAGGGAGCCTGCAAGAGACCCGGAGAGGGACTTTGAACAAGGGCCTGGAGGGACAGGACACAGGGAATGGCTTCCCAGTGCCAGAGGGCAGGGACAGAGGGAGTATTGGGAAGGAATTCCTGGCTGTGAGGGTGGGCAGGCCCTGGCCCAGGGTGCCCAGAGCAGCTGGGGCTGCCCCTGGATCCCTGGCAGTGCCCAAGGCCAGGCTGGACATTGGGGCTGGGAGCAGCCTGGGACAGTGGAAGGTATCCCTGCCCATGGCAGGGGGTGGGATGAGATTCTCTGCATTTGAACACTGAATGACAATGTATGAGCTAGATCTGAACTGTTAACTGTTGAACAGTGTGCAGATGGTCCCATGAACACAGGCTCTGATGTGTCTGGCTGTGCTCTCGTAGCGCTGCGTTCTGAGCAGGATCTGCCCTGAGCCTGGGCTGTGGTGTGTGTAACCCCTGGATGATGGACTGAGCTGCACCTGCCTGCACAAGGACTGAAGTAATTCATTCAGATTTTCTAGAAAGTTTTGTTATCACATCAGACAAAATGAGGAATTCCTCAAGGAAAGAAATATGTACAGTGAATTGGAAAGGGAGGGGGAGAAAACATCCCTAGGGAGGCATTCACTCCTTAGAGGAGCATTTAGTGGAGGTTACATGCTGTGATTGTCAAATAAAAAGTTATTTGAGTCATATGTGTTATTCAGAGCTGCTTTAGAAATCTGGTTTTACAGAGAAACCTGGGGTTTTAACAGATTTAATTAATTACCTTCAAAACTTCATGTAGAATGGAATTTTCAAAATGATTCTAGAAAACTTGCACAGACTAATTTTGAAGTGGGTAGTATTTTAAATGAAGAGGGAGCTTTGGGCTGGTTTTCACAGCTGTTGTTTGGATTGTATTTTGCCACATGCTACAGCATTGAATTATTTTGTTGGTTTTTTCAGTTTTAGTAAAACACAAACTGAGGCACATGGTGATCCAAAGGAAGGATGGCAGCAGTGCTCTGCAGACTGTTCCCTTCCAACTCCATTTATACATCCTAAAAAGGTGTGAAAATAGTATAAAAGTGAGAGTCCCTGATCAAAACTCATCATTTTTATAAATTCAGATATGTAAAAATAATTTGTGCTCTGGAAGACAACTGATGCACAGAAAAGAACCAATCTGTAGGATTGAGGCAATTTGTCCATGGGCTGTAGAAACAAGCCAATGTCTTTTGAGTAAAGTATACACTCAAGTCATTCAGGTCAATGAAAATTCTTTTAAGCTGAGTGTTCATGGTCAGTCACATCCTCAAATTCCCGAATACCATTGTGGAAATGTATTCCCCAGTCAAGCCTCACGTGGCCATTGGGTGGGTTTTCTGCCCATGTCTGGGAGGTGCCCCAAAGCCAAGGGCTGCTTCAGCTTTTCCTTTCACTTAATAACCTCAGACTCCATAAATACCTTTCACATGGATTTTAGTTCACCAAAGTAGCTTTCCTTGAGTTTTTTCTCAGTAAAATAACACTTGTGTAACAGCCAAATTCCTTCACCCAGTTGCGCTCCAACTTTATTCCAGTATTATACACAGCAGCCATAACCCAGGGATCACCTATATTACCATAGCAGCTGAGATTTTTGGTGTTTGTAAGGAAAACAAGGATTTCCAAGGAAGGAGTACAGGTTTGAGCTTGTGTGCTTTCTGTACTGCAGATTTCTCTGTTGTAGGGTGTGTGCCTTGCGCTGCCTGTACTTCTCCAGTTGCATGGAAATAAGAATTAGATTTTCAGTGCTAGAACAGAGAGAGGCACCTCTTTTTCTTAAAAAAGGAAAGTTTCAAAAACTTTGAAGGTGCAGTGTATCAGTCAGTGGAATTTAATAACAGAATTTAATACCACAGAATATCCTGAGCTCGAAGGGATCATCCAGTGCAGCCCCTGGCCCTGCACAGACACCCCAACAACCCCGCCCTGGGCATCCCTGAGAGCGCTGTCCAAACGCTCCTGCAGCTCTGGCAGCCTCGGGGCCGGGGCCATTCCCTGGGGAGCCTGTTCAATTCCCCTTGTTTTTACCTTTTTTGAGGCTGAATAAACGGGTTTCAGTTTGCCAAGCAAGACCCCTCAATTTTCCTGATGTGGGACATGTGGAACTTCACCTTCCTCCCATCCTGGTCTCCTGAATACAGTTGGGACAGAATAAAACTCCTCCGGGTGATGCCCAGTGACAGTGTCCAGACTGCTACTTTCTTGTCTTCTAGAAATCTCTTGTTCCTCCCCCCTGATGAGCTTGTGTTGCTCTCTACAAAAGCCCTGCTGACATTCTGGGGTTCTGTGGGTGCCACTGGCTCTCAGGGCTGGCACAGGGAGGCTGCTGTTCCCCCCTGAGCACTGGTGTCAGTGTTCCCTCAGCAGCAGATTATTGAAAACACAGGTGGGGTTGGGATGGTGCCATCCCAAGGGCAAAGGCTGGGACAGTGGGCCCCTCACCAGCTGGGCCATCTTGTAAATCTGCTTTGTTTACTTTTCCACAATTTCCACCCAGTTAAAGGTGTTCAGGTGCCTCTCCTGTGCAGTGCTGAAGATGGATTGTCCTTGCTGCCTTTAGCTTTTCCCCATCAATAACGATGCCTTCCCTCTATACCAGATCACAGAGAGACTTTCAGAAGCACTTGAATTATTTTTTCCCCTTTTTTTATCCTGTTAGAGGGGCACAGTGATGACAGCCCAGTTTTGAGGCTGCTGGGCTCAAAAGGTCTCCCTTGCTGTATTTGTCACAAGGCCCAAGGCTGTGTGGGCTCTGGCATGACACTTTATTTTAACCTTACTAGCACCAACATACTCCCTGCTGATTTCCAAAATCAAAACTTCTCTGCTAATGTGTATCCCGCCAGATACTTAGAGATGTTACCAACGCTTTCAAGGCCAGGTTGAACAGGGCTTGGAGCAACCTGGTCTAGTGGAAGGTGTTCCTGCCCATGGCAGGGAATGGAAGATGAGCTTTAAGCTCCTTTCCAATCCAAACCATTCTGGGATTGATAAAGCACCGGACTTGCAGCTCCTGGGGCAAGTTGTACAGAGTGGGGTTAGCTTCACCTCCTCTAGATTTATTACTGAGATACAATATTCAGTTTTTTCAGTAATTATTTGTTCTTTGTTGCAGTGAGCTCGAGAATGTGCTCTTAAGTTGTTTTAGTATGACTTGCAGCTTCCAGGGCAGGGCATAAGGTGGTCTGGTCTGCAGCAGCCAGAGCCCAGTGATGGGAGTGACTGCCCAGAGGCTCATCCTGCAGCCCCAGCACTTACTCAAGGACCTCTGCCATGGACATTCTGTCCTGCCTTTTCTTGCAGGGTTAATTGTGTGCTGTAATATCCAGAGCTCATTAGTGAGAGGAGAGGGGATGTGAAAGTGGGGCTCGTCTCTGCTGCCTGTGCTGGTCGGCCTGGACTCACCCGGGGCATCCAGTGAGGGATGCGGGCGCTCCCATGCACCAGAGACTGCACCAGAAAGGTCTCATAAATCTTGCCTGGTTTAATTACTGCCTTGGAGCAGGTGCATTGGAGGTGTCTGTCCAGCTGTGTTTGGGGGATGTGGGTAACTGTTGCAGACAGACAGGATACTTGGATCCTTGTCCCAGAGCTGGGGCTGCCTGGGGCCTCCCCAGTGTTCACCAGCATCTCCCAGGGCATTTTGGGTGGCTGAGCTCACTCCTGATACAGAGGAACAACTGAAAAACCCTTCGGAGCCAGTGATGCTGAACCAGCGTGTATCAAGGTGATCATAAATGATATGGGAAGGAGGGAGGGATGTCTGGGGAAGCTGCAGAGATTGATTTGAAATGTGATTTTTTTGGGCTTGCAAATGATGTGACTGCTGCTATTGAAGAGCAGTTGGGCTGTAATGTTTAAGAAGGTATTAATTAACCTCACCAAGGAGAGAGGGTGAGAAAGGCCAAAGTTAGCAGCAGTGTCTCAAGCTTACATTGCCCAGGATTCTAACTCTGTGAAGGCTTTTGTAAGTTAATAGAAGATGAGTAGTTCTTGTGCAAAAGCTGGTTTATGATATTTAATAGTTTCTGCTTTTCATTTGGCAAAACTGGAATGAATATTTCTTCTAACTTAAAAAAAATTTTATAGCCTCTGACTTCAGCATGAAAGAATTCTGCACAGAAAATGTTTTCTTTATGTGCAATTGGAGAACAGTTCAGTGATGTGAGTATGGGTCTGAGCTGTGTTACGAGTCCTAATGCTGTGGCAGGAAAGATCAAGAGGGGGAAAAGGGATGAGGTGACATTTTGAGAGACAAATTAATTCAGTGAGATGAATCCTTGGTATAAAAGGCTTTTGTGTAGAAGGCTGCCCTGGGAAGCCTGGATTTTAAGGCTGTAATTGGAATTTGAGCTTGGGGACAGATCCTTAGCTGGGAAAATCAATGCAGTTGCAGTTGGGCCTGGTTAATTAGTTGTCTGTAATAAAACAGCTGTAGAAACAGGTGTACAGCTGGTCCTTCCTTCCCTCCAGCCAGTGGATCCCACTGTCCCTGAGAGAGTGGAACAGCTCAGCCATCCTGTCTGTTACCTGCCAGATGGGAAATCCAGTTATGTCCAACTTAGATTTTGAGCTCTGGACAAAAATTCACGTAATCTTAGTTTTTAGATGAGAACCCAATAGTAAAATAAAAAGCAAGGATTAAAAAAAAAAATCTCTATAATAAGGAAAACAAAAGCTTCTGGAGCACAGCCTGGCTTCCAGGGAAGAGCTGCTGGCCAGAGGGTTCGGAGTTATGCCCCATCCCTACTGCATTCTCACCAAATCCAGTCTGCTAACACCTGCTCACCTCCCTAACTTTCAAAAATAGCTGAGCTTGGAAAAACGGGAGTTAATAAATCCTTCAAACCCAGCCATTTAAGACAGGGCAGTGAGCTCCCAGCTGTGTCCTCAGGCGCAGGGAGGAGCTGGTTGCCTACCCATCAGTGGCAGAGCCATGGTCTTTGAGTGCCTGCTGGGAGTCCCACAGTCTTCAAAGGATAAGAGAGGCTTTTCCCACTTTTGTGCCAAGTAAGGCCTTTATCTTGCAGAGCATCCATATGTGACACTCACAGTGTCAGTGTTTAGCACCAAGATGTCATTCCCAGGAGCAGGAATGCTGTTATCTACACCTGGCAGATGTTATAGTGAACTCCTGTCTGGTCCAACAAGGTTTCGTCAATCATTTCAATCACATTGTCTTTGGGATGCAGGTGTGAGGTCTCTGCAGAAGGAAACTTGTCCGTGTTGCTCACTGGGTCTTGCTGCAAAAAGAAAGAACACAGTTTTAATTTCTGGAGTGAGCAGGTGCCTTGTGCCTGTTCTGCCATGTCCCACGACCCCCTGCCCTCCACCATGCCCTACATACTGGGACGGGCTTTGGGGCAAAGTCCTTCTCGCAGACGTGTGCTATGATGCCAGCAGCCAGGGCGTCACCAAGGACGTTGGTCATTGTTCGTAGTCGGTCCCTGCGGAGAGACAGTGCCGGGATGCAGGGGGTGGCCACAGCCAGCGTGCCCGGGGTGTTGATGGCTTTGGAACATGTCAGCCCCCGTCCTGAATGTCCCTCCCACTGGTGTTGGCAAAGGCTGTGTTGGTTTTGCAGATACAGAGAGAAAACAGTCCCTATGTGAGCCCTGTGCTGGGGCAGCATCTGTCTCACCCTGCCTGTGTGAGCAGTGCAGGGACCTGCCAGTGCCGCCTCCCAAACTGGGACAGCCACTGTTGTGCTCAGTGCAGGGAGAGCGCCTCAGCAAGTCATAAAACTCCTTGAGATGCCTCTTGAGGAGAAATCCTGTAGATCCAGCCACTGCTCCTCTCTTGTCTACCTCTCACATCAGTAGAAGGTGCCAGTGGTGCTGGGTACCCTGTGATGCTGAAAGGTTGAATTGGTGGTGTGTTAACCTTCCTTTATATGAGGGAAAGAGAAAAGCAGCCATGATACTTGGCACTGTTCCCTCTTCTCCCTGGGGCCCTGTGAAGTACAAACCAGCCACCCACGTGTTGGTTCTGTAACTCAGCATCTGCTCTTTGTGGTTTCTCACCTAATGACTTGCTTTGTTTTTATCTTAGTACTTTAGAATGGCACATTTCACAAGCTGTGTGTTTATTTGTCTGTGACAAGTGTAATCCAGCATCAGTTTCTGTCTCGAGAGCAATCTGGTTTCATCCATCAAGAGGAAGATCCATCACCATGAACTGACACTGGTCACTGCCTGTGGCAGTGGCCTGGAGAGCACTTACAGAGCCCAGTCGACGGCGATGATGAGGGTGATGTCCTCGGTGGGCAGCCCCACGGAGGTGAGCACAATGACCATGGTGACGAGCCCGGACTGCGGGATCCCAGCGGCCCCAATGCTGGCTGCCGAGGCCGTGATGCTGCAAAGAGAAGGCAGCTGTGCAATTCAGACCAGCGTGTTTGCATGGCAAAGTGAGTTATTCCTGTGTGGAAGGATTGGATTGGATCTGACTTCCTCCACCTTCCTGCTCCCAGGTGTTATCACTAATTCCCCTGTGCAGAGCAGGGGCTGGCAGCGGGTGCCCTGGCTCTGTGCTCTCCTCTTGCCTTCAGGGTAGGGAGTCCCTCCTTAAAATTATTAAATATTTGCAGATGTATTTAATTATTATTTAGTTCCATGCTTTATTTCCCTGTTTATAAAATGAGGCTATCCCATTCCTGAAGGGAAGTAAATGGCACCTGCACAAATCCTTCTGTGCTCAGCCCTGCAGCGCTGACCTGCTCCAGCCACACGTCTGGGCAGCTGGGCTTTTCCCTACAGGCAAAGTCCTTGACTTGCAGTGGATTCTGGGGTGCAGAGCCAGTCCAGCTTTCCCTGGTACACAGCACAGGGACTGGGACATGCTGCACCCTCCCCTCCTCCTCAGCTTCCCAGCAAATGTCACTGTGCATTAACAAGATCTCTGCAAATGGCAAAAATGCAAGAGGTTGTCCTAATATCTATAAATAGGAATAGAGAGAAATAATCTGGCTGCTACAAAGAAACTTTTACCTTATAGTTATAATTTGTCCCAAATCCAGTTCATACTCATTGACCTGGGCAATGAAGATGGCAGCGACTGCCTCGTAGAGCGCGGTGCCGTCCATGTTGATGGTGGCCCCGACGGGGAGCACGAACCGCGCCACGCGCCTGTCGATGCCGTTGTTCTCCAGGAGACACTTGAGGGTGATGGGCAGGGTGGCTGAGCTGCAGGACAAGAAATGAGCAGTAATTGCTTGTCATTTGTGTTGAGCTTTCTAAGCTGGAGTCAGTGTGATGGGACAGAAATACCAGCCCTCCCAAGGGTGGATACCGCAATGTTACACAAATTGCGGTAGCAGTGAAAAGTCTCTTCGGTTCTCACCATCTGGGGAATAGACATCATTAGCCAAGTGAGCTGCAGGCTGAGAGAGAAAATGTCAGAATGTCCTTTCAGTGGCTGAAGGCGCCACTTTAAGGAGCTGTGTGCCATGGCTGCAGCTCTGTTGAACATCCCTGGTGCCCAGATGAATCCTGCAGCACCTCCTGGAGTGTGGTATGGTGTGTGCCAGCACTGGCTGTGCTGAGGTCCAGCGAGACCCCTGTTGTCCTCACCTGTCTCCTCCATGAGGGATGCCTGCCTCAGCTTCTCCACCCCTGACCTTTCTCTCTCGTTTCTGTCTAGCATGAAGACAACTGTCCCACAGGAACTGGGATGAGGAATGGAGGAAGAAGAACAGGCTGAAGAAAGGAAACCACGGAAAGGAAGTCGATGGGCTTGTGACAGACTCTGGGAGGCAGGGACTGCATTTGGGACAGGCTCTGGATGCAGCACGGTGGCCCCAGCCCTGGGCACAGACCGTGGGGCTGGGACAAGGAGCAGGGTGTTCTCCCTGAGGCAGCTCTCTCTCCCTTAGCTGGCTGCAGAGCAGAGGGAGGAGAAGCCTGACAGAAACAGAGCTGGAGACCCAGGTCCAGGTCATGAAGAGTTGCAGAAGCAAGAGTTGCAGTGGTGGGTACTGGGGAAGGGAGGCACAGTCTAGGTGGTTTTATTGGGATTATGGGGAGGAGCAACAGGCAGGCCAGAAAAACCCTTTGCCTGGTAAAATGTTCTCCAGGAAAATGTTTGAATTTGTGTGTCTTCTGGAAGGGGTGGTAGTTTATAGTGTGAAGGTTTTTTTCATTGTTATAAGGAAAGTATTTCAATGAAAATAGAATAGATAAATATAATCTAAATTGATTAAAGTCTTTTCAAAATAGGCAAGATTTTTCTGTGGATGAACTTGGGATACACTGTAGTTGATGTTAGATTGTCAGTAAAGTGTTCAGAAGACCTTTAACCCCATGCAGTTTATAAAGCACCTACAGTCCCTAGTTTGAATTCATGGAAAGAAAACTGCAGCAATTTAATGAAGTGTGCATGCACACACAAAAACATTGCTGGTTTGCTCTGGGAAAACCCTGGGAGAGGGTGAGTGGAAGAGCACCACGAGCTGCCCAGGTCTGTCACCCAGGGCAGGGCCAAGCGTCTGCTTCCTCCTAAACCAGGAGCATTCTCATTTCAAATAGTGCTGGAGTGTAATTTTCCTTTGAGTCACACCTGTCCTCCCAGAGCTCACCTGGCCGGACACAGCCATGTCTCTCTTGCTAAACCAGATCCCTGCTCTGTGGTATCTGCAGGTTCCAGCTACGTTTTCCTACCTGGAGGATGTAGCTAAGGCGATCAGCAAGGCTTGCAGTATTCCCTGAATGAAAGCAAAGGGGTTTTTCTTGGTGATGAGCACAAAAAGCAGAGGTAAGAGGATGATTCCGTGGAAGGCAAGCCCTGACACTACTGTAATGACATACAGTCCCAGCTTCTGTCCTATAATGGATGGATCTTCCATCTCCAAGATCTTTCCAGCTATGAGAAATACAATGCCAAAGGGGAAGTACCTGCAAAGAATAAGCATAAAAAATTATGAGGATGCAGCAATCACTGGAGCACTGCAGGACAGACATTGCAGTGTTTGGTACTGTGTGGTACAGTCGTACGAAAGCAAATTCAGTCCTCACAACACACACTTGCAGACGTGCAACCGGCATTGCCATCAGATAGCAGGAAAGAAAATCAATCAATCAATGAATCAATCAAAACCAGATTTACCAAACGGCCATCGAGACAATTTTCATCACTGCTTCGTTCAGACACTGGCACACGTTAACCAGCGGGGCTCCTCGCTCGCCCATTTTTCCCAGGAGAAGTCCTGCAACCAAGCACAGCAGGTTGCATTACTTGGGAGCACCACGGGAGCAGCACCTGTCAAGCCGAGTGTCTTGAGGGTCTGGTGGCCACAGAATGGGGCTCACCGGGCAAAACCTGATTTCGTACAGGTTGCCATGTGCTCTTAGGAGTCACGGCCGTTCTTTGCTCCAAGCAAATACAAGCACCTGGCTTGTGTTCCTGGCATTTTCTCACAAAGCCCCACCAGACCCAAATCTGGGATTTGGACTCTTCCTTGCACAGAAAACAGATGAACTTCACTGCTGCTCAATGCTGGAAGAGTCATTTCCTGGGATGGATGAACTGTGGATTAGCTGGATTAAGTGGATATCTGGATTGCTATAATTGCTGGATTGCTTTGGTAATACAAGAATAATGAATTCTGGAAATAAAAATGGAATTCTTTTAAGGACCAGGTGTGGTAGGGCTCTCTCTAGCTGAGGATGTGATGCTTTGCTGCATCCCTGCCCTGCTCTGGAGTGAAAGGGGTCCTGGCTGCCACACAGTGACTGAGCAGTGCTCGGGCCCCTGGTCCCGTGCCCGGTTCCCTTGTGGGCTGGGCTGTGCAGTGCTGGTGGCTCACAGGCTGTGCCGTGGTGGTGACAACACGTGTGGCTGTACAGTGATGTGTCAGGAAGGATCTGAGTGAGTTGCTTAGATACAGGCATTAAGCCTTCTCTCCTAAGTCTGTGTTGGGGTCCCTCCCCTGCCATGGAGCCCTGGGAGAGGGGCCCTGGGCGAGAGACACGGGGTTTCCCTGCCCCTGCTCAGCCTCGTTCCCCAGTGGTTGGTTTGTGTTCCCCGGGGTGGCCAAGGACCCTCGGGTCCCGTGACTGCGGAGCTCCTGAGCTGAGCCCCGGCCATGCGGCTGGAGAAATAAACATCTCTGAAACATCTACCACCAATCTGTCCATATATACTTCGCTTTCCATGGGACTCCTGGTTTGAAATATACTTGTTGCAGTAATCCCCGCTGCGACAAGTCTGTTTTTTTCTTTTGATGTTGTTGCATTAACCTAAACCAGCCTAATTTTCTGTTCAAGGAATACTAGAGCAGAAATACAGGAATGGGTATGGTGCTGTCCTGTCTTCCAGTGCTAAACCCCATTGCTTTCACTGGAGGTTTTCCAAGAACCCATCAAGTAAAGGGAAAAGGAACCTTTGAGCATTTGGCCATCTTGTTTCCAGCTTGGTGCAAGGCCTTCTTCCTGTGTTGGCTAAAATTAATTTTGAAGCACTGTGCAGGTGTCTGTTTTATCTTGGGAAAGAAGAATATAGACAGGATCTTGTCCTGCTCATCCCTCTTCACTCTTCAGGGTTGAGGACTCCAAGAAGCCCTTGGTTGGTGGTTGGATCTCCTACCTTGCTCAAAAGAGAGATGAGGTGGGTTCACATTTGCCAGAACTTTCAGAAATGAGACAAGGCTTGGCGTGTTTAAATACCAGCTCTCTGGATATTCATCAGTATTGGGTGGACACAACAGCTGCTTTGGAAGAAAGTCATTTCTCTTCAGGTCCGACAGAGCTGGTTTGGGAGACATGGCCCAAGCAAATGGAGAGATTCCTGCAAGGGTCTTGAAAGCTCTGCCCTCTGATGGGTTTCAAAAGCAACAGAGAGGCCCTCAGGGACAGTGAAGAACTGTCAGAGCTGGAGTAGCTGTGTGGGGTCACCCCTCAAAGCAAAGTCACTCTGGGTACCCAGTGGGTGCTGCATGGACACCCACAGCCCACAGCCTGCCTAGTTTTGGTGTTGAACACAAATACACTTTACTGAGAGCTTGACCAGCTTCCACCTGGCCCCCCCACCTTGCTGCACGGAGGAGGTGATCCCCATTTCCCAAGGTATAGAGCTGTGGTGCCCTGCCTATCCCTCTCCTCTTTCCTGCCAGGCAAACCCCATTAATTCAGCCTCTCCTCATAGGGAAAGCATCCTGTGGGTGTACAAATGCCCTTTATCAAGCTGCCCGTGTCTGGTGCAGGTGATGCTCTGCCAGTCTGTGGCTTTGTGGAGCTCTAATCTGTCCTGGGCAAAACATGGGGAGTGCAGGTGGCTGAGGCTGGCTCAGGTGATCTCCCACTGCCTCCTAACTCAGGCTGATCCCACTCCCACGCTGGAGGGGTGGTGAAGTGTAATCTTAGAAGAGAAAAGCAGCTTCTCCTTGCAGGTTTGGCAGGGCTGGAGAAGGGCACGTGTCCTGTGGGCAGGAGCTCAGCACCTTTCCTGGGTGTCCAAGGTCTGCAGAGGGTGTTGGTTGCTAGGACAGGAGACTGCCAGAGACATCTTCGGCTGTAAGGATCTGTCAGTGGGTCTGGCTCTGCCCAGTCTCGCTGTGACCAACTCCTCTGAGGTCTCACATTTAGAACTGGCCGCTCTCCGTGTCTCTGACCACAGTCCAGCGCACTCCAGTGCTGTGCTGGCTGCGCTGCCTCTGCATCTCAAATCCTCTAATTGGCTTTCTGGTTCCTTATACACAAAGTTCAAGCTCCTTGCCCTCACCTCTTAACCTACACATAATCCTGCCACCATGCTCATCTTACTGCCTCCTACTCTTTTTCCTTCCTGATCCCTCCCTCCTCCCTTTCTCCCTCAGCCTTGCACCCCATGTCCTCTTCTTACACTTTGAGCCAGCTCCAAGTTCCTCCTTTCAATGACTTTCTCCCCTTTAAACCTCCTCTCTTGCACGTGTCTCTTCATGACTTCTGCTCCTTCTTCCTTCCCGAAATTGCTGCCGAGCACCTTGTCCACACAGGATTGCAAGCTGTTCATGCAGGATGCTTCCCTACCTCCTTCAGAAAGTCCTGTTGGGAATTCCCATATATTTGTAACAGCACCAAGTCTGACCCCACTGTCACATCCTGCCTGCTCAGGGGCTGAACACTCAGTGTGAAGGGTTTGGGTCATTGTGGCGAGCTGTGTCCCAGGCAAAATTATACCTCACTTCAGACCTCATTAGAAGGACTCCCCAGCTTATGTAATGGTTTGAAAACCCTCAGGACCTGCAGGGCTGTGAAGGCTCATGTGGGAAATAGGGGGTGGAAACAGCCTTCCCAGTGCCTACAGCTGCAGTGAGCTCCACCTCAGGTGGTGCTGACAGGGGCCTTGGTACGAGCTCTGTGCTGGGCCTGGAGCTGTCCTCTGGTTCCCAGGGACTGGGGCAATTAAAGCTAAAAGAATCTTGTCCCACATCTTTAGCTCAGTGACCACAGCTGTGGCCACCCTGGGCTGCCTCTGGGCCTATGGAGGAGCAGGTACCTATGGTTGCTGAGAAGATGACAATCCCCAGGACATTCATCTCATTGCTGGTCCCAGCCAGGGTCCTGTAGGTCATCTCGGGTGATGGTGTCAGCTCAAGGAACACAGGCCGATGGATTTCAGGGTTTTTGTCATCAGGTGCAAAGTAAATAAAATTGACAGGTTTTCCTGGGATCTTTTGAAAACCAGGAGACTTCACCACTGGGACAAGAACAGTTCGATACTGGAACAGAAGCAAAGGAGGGAGGTTATGCTGGCATGAGCTTCATCCTGCTCTGAACACGGAGGCAAAGCCAGCCCCAGCCCTAGGCTGGGTGCTCCTGGAAGTTAAAGGTTTGGTTTCCAGGCAGTAAAAGCCTGGTGGAAACAAGCAATGAGAGACAGGCAAGGGGAGCTGTGGCTGTTGGCTGCAGCCCGTCCTCAGCCAAGGCTGCAGAGCAGACTGGCGCTGTTGGTGAGTCGGGTCCCCTGCGGGACGCCAGCGCAGCCCTGGGGTAGCGCTCTGGTCCCTCCGTCCCTCCTCCTGCGAGCTTTACCGATGCTTTCCCAATGCCGTGGGTTCTCTTGTTTTCCCTGTCCCTCCACCCTGCCTGGCCACTCAGTCTGTCCCCTTTGACCACTCTACCTTCCCTCAAGCGTCCCTTCTTTGTGTCCCTTCCCCTGCCTGCTGCCTGCCCACCCCGCTGCCGCCCCTCCCCGGGGACTAAGAAGCCTCTGCACAGGAGCGGGATGAGGGAAGGGATGTGTGCTGCTTCTGTACAGGAGCCTCGCAGGCAGAGGGCAGGCACGGGGGTTCCTGTGAGCCTGTGCCCCCCCAGCACCGTCCTGCCTTCGGGTGCCCACCCTGGGGTGAGTGTGGGGGGATGAAGGGGAAGGGGAAGTTCAGGGAAGGGAACAGAGGGGAAGGGGAAGAGAGGGGAGGGAAGGGAGGGGAAGAGAAGGGCTCCTGTCCAGGCTGTGGGTGGGCAAAGAGGCAGCCCCGTGTGGAGCTGAGCACCATCCTGGCTGCACGCAGAGGGATGAACTCACCTGCTGGAATGAAGCTTCAACCAGGTTAGAAGGAAACATGTTTCTGTAAGAGACCAATGACACAGGGTTAGAGTGTGTTGTGAGAGCATAGGGAGCATCCTGGGAAGCACTTCTGGTGGGCACAATGTCCAGAGGAGAAGAGAGCCAACAACAGCTTATGACAGCTGTGCAAGCTGAAAGCAAAGCAAAGCTGGAAGGTGAACTCAAAGCAGGACTCAGAACCATGTGTAAATGGGATTGGTGGAAGGCCTGAGCCTGGGATGGACATCTGCCATCTGCAGGCCCCTGCTCAGAGCCTGGTCTAGTCAATCCAGTACCTCCAGAAATTGAGATTCTCCCCCAGCCCCTGGGTCTGTGCTGCAGCCCCTCCCCAGGTAACCCCATCTGCTGCTTTAACCCAGCCCTGGGCCAGCTCCAGGCTTGGCATGTTCCAGCTGGGGCCGCAGAGGAGAATCCGAGCCTTGCAGGCAACACAACTCTGTCTGATCTCTGCTGCAGTGCATCTCTTTGCTGATGGCTTTGGGAGAGCAGTGGCAGTGACAGAGTGGCCAGAGGGACATGGATGGGGGGAAACGAACCCCACATTGCTGGGCTTGGAGGTACCAGCACCTGGCCAGTGGTTCTCCTGTTTCCCTCGCGTTCTCAGTGTCTTCTGGGAACTCAGAACCTTCTGGGAAGATCTTGTTATCACAGCCCTGGCTCCTGAAATCCTGTGACACACCTGATCAAATCCAGTAACGCGTCGGCGGAGCTGAGCACCACTTTCTGCACAGAGTAGTTGTCCTTCTGGGCAGCTGCACCAGGATGGATGCTGACCACGAGGATGATCCCCACGGTCACTGCCATAAAGGTCGTCCAAAGGTAGTAGGTGATGGTGATCACTCCCATCTTCCCACAGGCTTTGGAGTCCATGGTGGCCAGCCCGGACATGAGGCTGCAGCACAGAACAGAGTGGTCAGTGTCTGCTCCCCAAACTGCACAAGATACATCTGATGGGCAAAATCTCCAAGGCGGGAGGGATTTCCATAGGTTTTTTTAAACCAAAGCCTAAGGGCATCACTGACCTCTTGCACATTCCTGTGCCAGCGCCCACAGGATCTCAGACCCAGGATGGGCTTGTGACAACCCAAGCTGAGTTGTGAAGGGCAGGAGACACCTCCAAGCCCCTTTTCAAGGTCTAGCTGTGTTTTCTGTTTTCTATGAGGGTTAAGAAGTTTATATTCTTAGTGTATTTTTATGTTGAATAAATGATGCTGCTCCTTTTTTGTGAGATACTGCTCTCTTATATCTCCATCACCTCGTGCCACTGCTGTGTGTCACTGTGAGCAGCAAAGGAAGGTACCAGCAAGGTTCATAAAATCCTGGTGGGGATGGACCCCACACCCCCTGGAGAGAGCTGCAGGTTCAGATTTCATGCACATGGAAGCTTTCCTAAGAAGTAACCCATAAGCTACTTCTCAGCAACACTGGGCTAAAAATAGAGAGGGCATTACAGGCTGCCCCAGCAGGGAGAGCAGTGCTGGCGGTGGGGACAAGTTGGGTGCAGGACTGGAAGGTCCTGAGTGGGTTTGCTGAGGTTACTCACTTGGGAGGAACTGCTGCCACCCTCAAGGACAGAGAGGCCCCACAGAGAGACCCTGACAAATGTGAGGATTGGGAAGTCCCCCACCATGTGATGTTTAACAGGGCAAGTGCTGGATCCTACCCTGGGATGGGGCAGCCCTGGATGCAGGGACAGACTGGGAATCAGAGGCTGGAGAGCAGCGCCGTGGGAAGGGACCTGGGGGTCCTGGTTGGTCCAAGTTGGATCTGAGTCCCCGGTGTGTCCTGGCAGCCCAAAGGGCCACCGTGTCCTGGGGGGCACCAGGCCAGGGAGGGATTGTCCCGCTCTGCTCTGCACTGGGGCAGCCTCACCTCCAGTGCTGGGGGCACTCTGGGCACCACAAGATCAGAAGGGTCCAAAGCTGTTGGAGAGTGTCCAAAGGAGGGACACGGAGCTGGGGAAGGCTCTGAGGAGCGGCTTGAGGGCACTTGGCTCGTTCAGCTGCAGCAGAGGAGACTGAGGGGAGGCTCCTGGGGGCTGCAGCTCCTCCGAGGGGAGGCGGAGGGGCAGGGGCTGAGCTCTGCTCTGGGACAGGGACAGGAGCCCAGGGAACGGCTGGAGCTGGGTCAGGGCTGGGCATGGAGCTCAGGGAAAGGTTCTTCCCCCCGAGGCTGCTGGGCCCTGCCCAGGCTCCCCAGGGAATGGGCCCGGCCCCGAGGCTGCCAGAGCTGCAGGAGCGTTTGGACAGCGCTCTCAGGGATGCCCAGGCTGGGGTTGTTGGGGTGTCTGTGCAGGGCCAGGGGCTGCACTGATGATCCCTGAGGGTCCCTTCCAGCTCAGGATATTCCAGGATTCTATGAAATGTGAGCATTTGGGGGCTGCAGTGTGCCCCACATGCATGCAGACCCAGCCAAGCCCTGACCTTCAGTCAGGATATAATAGAGGGGCTGTGAGGGTCAGTGCCAACCTTGGGGACACAGAGGGTGGCTGACGTGGTGGCCAGCCTATGGATCCCCTTCAGCAGCCACATATCCAGGAGGAGAAGGGCCTTGGAAACTCAAGAGAGTCCACAAAAGCAACACTGACATAGGTGGTGCTTTCCAACTTGGGGCTTGGATCTCCAGAGCTCCATCTCCAGAGCTCGCCCAGTCCCCTCTGGGATGGTGCATAGAGAGAAGACACCACTTTACCATCATTCAGTAATTGTAGAAAAATCCCTGGTTCAATCCAACATGAAAGAAAACTCCCAGGAGGCCTCTGCAGAACCTGCACCCACAGACAGGAGAGTGATCAGAGACAACCACCCAGCAACTGAGCTGCCAGGAGGGCTGAGAGCGAAGGGAAACCCTCAGGCACCTTGGGGAGGGATGTGAGGTACAGACATCTCTATAAGGGATGGTACTGAACAGGCCAAGTGTGGCCAGGATAGAGACCACACTGCTCTCAAAAATAAACCAGAGGCAAATGGGACAACAAGCAAACTCTGACTAACAACAGAGAAATGACACATCCTCGAGGGAACAAGCACCTGGTAATTTTTGTGTGTCTAATGAGCACATGACAACATATTGTTTGCAATATGTCAATCCATATAAGCTTTTCAAGACCTTGATTAGACCCCAATATGACTGCTGGCTCTGTTCCTTATTTCTAGGTCTGTATGGGCCAATAAAATTGGGATTTGCAAACACAGACACAGTACTGAGGGATGCTTATGTTTTTTACCTGAACTTTCTCAAATCCCTCTAAGGGAATCTGCTTTGAGGTTAAACAGCCCGTCACAACTGCCCATGGATGGTCCTGGCATCACCAGCTGCCCAAAAGAAGGGAAACACCCCAGCCAGTGCAGGTGTCTGACCTGGGCACAAGTGCCTATCAAATCCAGGTGAGGATTTGTCCCAGACTGTTGCTGGGAAATCTCAGGGTTTGATGGACACCAAGCCAGGGGATGCTGCTTGACTTGCCAGCTGTTTGGAGCCAGGGTTATTCTCACCCCATGCAGCTTTGGGGTTCTCTCCTCAATGGAGATCTTTTCAATGTGAGGGAAAGATGGTGCTTTAGAGCAGAAGGTGATGTCTTACCTGGAGGTGATCAAGGGCAGGATCAGCATCTTCAGCATCCTCATGAGGAGCTCTCCAGGAAAGGAAAAATACTGCTTCTCCTGCACATAGAGCAGAGCGTGTGTCAGGTAAATGATGATGGATTAAGGGCTCAAACTTGATAAATCTGCCTTTTCCCCAGCCAGTCTGAGCTCTGAGCTTCGTTCTGAGCTGGCAGCTGCTCCTTGAGGCACTCCATGATGCCATTTCCCTGCTGTCCCTTAACTGGGGGCTCACAGATGGGAAATACTGGCCACATGGCAAACCTGGCTGTACACAAGGCAGGGGCATGTGGGGTTGGTCCCCTCCCAAAACCATCCTTGGTTCTGTTGCCATCTAGGGAATAGTCCACATGGCCCCAGCACTGGCTCCTCCCAAAAGTCATTGCACTCATTATCAGGGAGCAGAGACTTGGCTGCATCTGCAAAAGTGTCCCAAAGCTGCTGGCAGCAACGAAAGGTGGGAATATCTCATGGCTGCAGGTGGCAAAGCCGAGCTCAGGGAGAGCCCGGGTGTCTGGCCCATCCATGGGACAATCTTGGTGCCGTGGCATCTCTCCACCCCCTACACCCCTCACAAGGACATGGGGAAGGGCTGCAGAGACATCCCCCAAAGTCTGGATCCCACAGCCATGACCAAGGGGAGAATGAGGGGTCTGTGGGATCAGCAGCCTGGCCAGCATCCCTCCTTCCCTCCATCCCTATCTCTACCCACCATCCATTCCTCCATCCATCCATCCCTACCTCCATCCATCCCTCCACGCCTCCATTCCTCCATGCCTCCATCCCTCCATCCATGCCTCCATCCCTCCATCCATGCCTCCATCCATGCATCCATGCATCCATCCATCCCTCCCTCCATCCATCCATCCCTACCTCCATCCATTCCTCCATGCCTCCATCCCTCCATGCCTCCATCCATTCCTCCATCCATCCATCCATGCCTCCATCCATCCATCCCTCCCTCCCTCCATCCCTCCCTCCTTCCCTCCATCCCTATTTCTACCCTCCATCCATCCATCCATCCCTCCATCCCTCCATCCATCCATCCCTCCATCCATCCCTCCATCCATCCATCCCTCCATCCATCATCTTCCCTCCCTCCATCCCTGACCCCCCTATTTCACTGTGCCACTGTAGTGGTGTCAGGGAGGGATCTGAGTTGGCCCCAAGACAAGCAGGTGTTTTTGGTTACTCCAAAGTAGCCACCACCCCATGCTGGGGCTTTGAGGGGTGCCAAGGCAGCTGTTCAATCGCTCCCCTGTGCTGTCCCTGCACTGTCCCAGTGTGTGGCCTGGGCATGGCTGATGTCCCCAGGGAGCTCAGGCAGAGCGGAGCTGCGATGGGCCCAGCTGGGTGCAAGGGGTAATGCCAGATCCGAACAGCATCTCTTTGCCAGTGGGTCTCTCAGCTGTGTGACACTTCCCCACTGCAGGGAGGAAAGCAGGGACTGGCCACCTCTCCAGCTCTCCTCCAGATTTTGTGACAAAAGTCTTAGTGGGGACAGTCTCTAGTGGCTGCCAGGCCCACAGCAGAGCTGTGGCAACAGAGCAGGATGGGGCTGGAGCAGAGGACGGATAAACTTGATGACAAGGGGCCAGAGCCCCAAGACTGCCAGCCTCATGGCCAGCGTGGGTGGCTGCTGGGCTCTCACGGGTGTGCGCACTGGGATGCAGAGAGATTACACCCAGCTTCAATTAAGTAATGAGATCATCCCTGTTGTGCTGATGCTGAAGGGCCTAATTGAAATGACAAGACTTTTCTAAATCCTAGTGGGCAACACAGGGATGTTCCAGCCCCAGCCGAGCTCTCCCGGAGCAGCATTCCCCCGCCTGGATCAGGGCTGAGCCGTGGCCCAGCTGCCCAGTGTCAGTGGAGCTCAGCTCGGGGCCGTTTTGCAGCACGATGCTCCTGGAACGTGCTGAGCCAACGTGCCTTTTCGGTGCATTTTCTCCAATGCATTTGTCTCCAAGGCTCCTCAAAGGAAGGAGACTCTTCGAAGCCCTCTAGGCTCCCCACCAACCCTATATTTATTTGCTGGGTCCTCTCCAGAGCACGGAAATGTGCTTTGATTGCACATAGCTGGGGAGAGTAATGGGAGGACCCCATCCCTCGAACCCCATCTCCTGGACCCCCTCCCTCAGACCCTGATGCTGCTGGTGGTGTTGGGGGGAGCCTGTTACTGAGCATCTAGCACCTGAGTAAACATTCCCCCCTTTCCCATCTTCATCCCACCTCAAGGCTCCTGCAGCCTTATGGAGTCCAACTCAGACCTCCCCACTCCCACTGGAGGGAGGCAGGATTTGTCCTACACCTTGGGCATTTGTTGGCACCTTTTTGGTCAAAAGAAAAAAAAGAAAAGAAAAAAAGAAAAAAAAAGCCATGGGCAGAAACCTGCCCTGAGGTGGTTTGCTTGAGCAGGAGCCTTTGCTTTTGGGGCTGTGCCCATCTGGGACCCTTACTGGCACCAGGGCTTGCCCCCCTGCCCCACTCCATCCCACTCACTCCCATCACCATCTGAGCCAGGCTTACCAGGTCTGTCAGCTCCAGCGCCCGCAGCAGGAACCCCAGGAGGCATCCAGTGACAACCGAGAGCATCGAGAGAGTCAAGAGGCCATTTTTGTACCAGAAAGCCCGCAGCCACCTCCAGAGGCGCAGGAGGGCGGTGGACAGTGAGTGCAGCACAGCTCTCCTGACCCACTCCCACATGGTCCTCAGCCACCCAGATGATGCCCCTGGGAGCGGCTCCCAGCCCCACTCATGGCCACAGGCCCCGCAGCGCCGATGGACCCCTGCTCTGTGCCAGGAGCTGAGTGTGCTGGTGGCTAATCCCCAGAACCAAAAGCTTCAGGGATATTTGGGAGCCTTTCCCATAATGGAAAGTGACGTCTTCAACTGGTTAATCTGGGCTTGGCATCCTGCCGTGAGGTGCCGAACCCTCCCACTTTAACCCTCCAGCCCCAGGGATGGGGGCCAGTGTGCAGACTGAGGGCAGGGATCCAGCTCCAGAACTCCCTTCTTCTCACTGCTCCTGATCCAGAAGGAGTTGGGTCCTGCCACCAGATCTGGGTCCTGCACCAGATTTGTGCTCCCCACCGGCTGCAAGTGCACCCCAATCCTGCCCCCATCTGTGAGGGCTTCATGAGGGCAGGGTTTGCAAAGGGAAGCTTTCCCAGTTAATGAGAGGATTTCCCATAGCAGTTGCAGACACCAGCCCAAGGCACCAACGGATGGTGCTGAGTGTTCCCACACAAATACCTGCCCCAACAGATCTGACCTCCTGCCAGCTCTCCAGGGAAGCTGCCCCAAGGCCATGAGGTGCTTCTGGAGCATCTGGTCCATAATTCGTGATATTTTAGAGTATTTCTACGTCCAGTTTGCCTCTGATTCAGGCCAGGAGTGTCACTGGGGCCAGAGTGGGGTACAGAATGAAAGGGCAGGAGGGTCCCAGGCTGAAGATGCTCTGGGAATGGGAAAACATTAAAACCTTTATGTGCCTGATTTTACCCCTCTTTCCCCACCCCCCAAAAAATAAGGCCATGGAACCCTCTTGAAACATTGCCATATTTTACACAGACAAAACAGAGCTACAGTGAAGGTGTGACTTGAGGATCTGTGGCCACCTGCCCCATGGGATGGGATCTGGGCAGCCCCATGTGCTGAGCAGCCATGCCTGTCCGTGGCAGCGACGCGGTGGGTTTGCAGTCTGTCTCACAGGAAGCAGAGCTCCTTCACAAAAGCAGCCTGGTGTCTAATGCTGTTCATGTTGCAGCCCTTGGGGAGGTCTCTGTGGTGCTGTCTTGTGCCTTTGGCCCTAGTGTGGTTGGCTCAGCCTGCCAGAATTAGATGAAGTGTGTGCTTGTGAGTAGAGCTGAAATGCAGTTGTCTCTACTCAGCTCCATCTTCAGAGCCAACTGCCAGCCAGGGATGGAGTTTGCATGTCAGGAGAGAGAAAGTGCTTGGGAAAGGGGAGCCTGAGGTGTCTGGGGGATCAGGGATACCTCAAAGGACATTGAAGGGGCCCTGGGGCTGGCAGCAAGTGGAAGGAGCAAGCTGAGAACAGGGTGCAGAGAAGTCCAAATAATTGGGAACAGAGGAACATGAAGACCTTTAGGGAACTGGGAGTAAGTAAAGGATACCTCAGGGAGAGGAAGAGGAATTGCACAGAGGGAAGAGAGAAAGGGAAGGCAGCAAAACGGCAAGGGGTCAGGAGGAGGGGAATCCTGGTGCTGGTGTGGGGGTCACCGTGGCCAGTGAAGGGGTATGGCAGCAGTTCTGTGCACCTACCATAAATCTCAACGTCATCATAGATGTCAGTGTCCCTGCAAGGACAAAGATGGGGTGCTGTGGGCAGTGTGGTCTCCCATGTCCCCACCACCTCCAACCCCGAGGCAAGGGCCAGCTCCTGCTGCCATATCTGTCTCATTTCTCCTGGCATGTCTGTGGGCTCTGGTGTCCACTTGCAGCCCTGTTTCCCCCTCCCAGAGCTGTGCTCTCCCTGCAGAGCTGGGACCATCTGGAGTGGGGTTAACATGCTTCTTGGCCCCTCTCAGGATGGTGGCTTTGTCCCAGGCCGCCGGGAGCTGCAGACCCGGCCATGCAGAGGGGCTGCACCCTGATCCTGTGCCAGCAGCAGCCTCTAAGCAGTGTCTGGGCAGGTCCCACATGAGGGACCACAGCCTGGGGAGTGCTCCCAGTGCCCCAGTGACAATCTCTCCTGACACCAGAAATGGCAGATTCCACCCCAGGGTAACCAGCTGGTGTTAGGCTTATGGTCACAGCCTGAGCTGGGTAGTTTTGAGTTGTCAGCCAGGACTAGTTTGGTACTGGCCACTCATGGAGCAGTCGTTGCAGCTCATGGAGTGGAGAGGAAGGGGCTGGGAAAGGGTACTCACAGAGGCAGCATCACAGCCCGGGGCACGTAGCCATCTGCAAGAGAGTGAGGAAAAACATGTCAGGTTGTGCTGGGAACCAGGGCATCAGTGGGAATCACCCCAGCACCTGTCCCTGCCCAGGGTTTAGCAACACCTCATGTTCCCAGAAAGAGCTGGGACAAGGAAGAACCCAGCTCTAGGAAGCCGAGTGGGACCCTCAGGAGGAACCTGCTCTGGGCAGTGTCAGGAAGGAGCCCTCCAGGCTGAATGGCAGCTGGCAGGGAAGAGCCTGATCCCTTCCTCTCTGCCTGAGGGATCTGCCGCCCATTCCACCCAAGCACCCCTCAGTGCAGACACAGCTTGTAGAGTTCGAGTCCATGGCAAAGGGTGGTGTGCTGGGCTGGTGGCCTGGAGGCTTTGAGGACTGCAAAGGCTTTTAGCAGAGGGAAAGGACAAGCCCAGCTCACAGCAGAAATGCCGCTGCTGAGTGGAAAGAAGAGCAGGACATTTGTACAGAGGAAAGTGGGAACCTTCTCAGGGTAGCAGGGTACCTGTCAGATCCAACAGGTGGAGGAGGTCTGTCAGGAGGCCTGTCATGGGGTGTTTGCATGAAGAAACTTTTTCCCAAAACTGTGCTGTGCTCCCTGCTGTGGGCAAACCCCATCCCCCTCCAGACTTACACCTCCTCTGGCTGTTCCGGCAGAGGATTTGCTCCTGATTTGTAAACTGAATGACATCAAGGATTTCTCCCCGTCTCAGTGGCAGGTTCTTCCCTCCACCCCTCCTCTCTGTTGCTGCAGGGTCGACCATCATCTGAGTCAGGACGTTGATGCTGCCTTCAAACTGAAACACAGACAGCAGTGCCCCAGGGGAGCTGAGTCAGACAGGTCTGACTGCTCTCCCTCCTTGAAAAAAAGCAGATTGCTCTCTAGCCAAATGGTCTGTGGGACTGGTCTGATCTGGGGCAATGGGGCAGGTGTGACCTGGGGGAACAAGGCAAGATGTGATCTGGGTATCACTGGTCCCTGGGGAGCACAGCTCCTTTCTGCCATTGCATTGTGCCCTTCCCAGGAGGGGAGAAGGAGCTCAGAGGGAAAAGTGATCACTCGCTGCTGCTCACCTTGAATTTCTTCTGAAACTCCCTGTCCATCTTCTCTTCCTTCTTGCATTCCTTGAGTGTCCTGGTCTTCATCTTCTGGGAGACCTGGGATTCTCTGCAGTCATTGAAAGCCATGGGAAGTTTCAGATGACCCCATGCTCTGCTCCCTCCTGTCCCCTTCTCCCTGCTGGCTGCTCCCCATTGCATTTCCCTGTGCCAGCTCTGAGGCTGTGGGGGCTCTTGGCCAGGTGTACAGCCTGCAGCTTGTGCTCTTCCTACTGCAAGCCCAGCAGAGACCATTAAAGCAGCAGCTTTGTCACAACAGCAAGGAGCCCTGGCCATTTTGGGACCCTTAGAAAGAGTAAAAAAACCCTGTTACCTCTGTGCAGCTGCCAGCAAGGTAACCCTGTTCGAGGCTCGGCCAGCATCTCCACCTGTAAAACCAAACCCCGGGAGAGGTGCTGCCATGAGGCTGCTGTGAGGTGTAAGTACCTGCCAAAACAGGATACAAAGAGCAGCAAGAGCTTTCTCCTCCTGGGACCAAACCCTGAGTTTGCCCCCAAGTGTGGGGGCATTAGGGTTTCCTGTGCCCATTTACAAGAGGAACCCACTGCCGTCATGTGTGGGGGAGCAGTAGGCTTAGCACAGGCCCTGCCGCTGCCCATGGCTCGTCGGGGCCTCACAGCTCTCAGAGCTGCAGGTCTCACCCCAAACAGCACCCAAGCTTCTGCTGTACCCACCTCCTCTGGGGCGGGGATGCACTGGCAGCTGGGACACAGAAGATAGCAGAAGGCCTGGGCTTCTGGCCAACCCAACAGGCTCGACGTCGTCGTATATCTCATCTCCATCCCTGCAGCAAGGCAGAGCATGGTTAGGAAGTGCTGCTGCAATGATGGCATTGGGGGCCAAGGGCAGAATCAGGGCTGCCAGGAGGAGGGTGGGCAACAAGCAGGTGGGCTGGCCATGGACTGGCCCTGGCTCTGGGGCAGAGCTGGACAGCAGCCCCGTGCCCTGTGCCAGCAGCTCCTCCCACAGCTGGATGTGGACGGGCAGCGGGGTGCAACGGCCCCAGTGAGGTAACATAGCTCCAGGAGATGGCCACGCTTCACACTGTGGGAGCTGCTTGCACACCCTGGGCTCCAGCAGCAGGCAGGAAAACCCAAATATCCTCTTGCTGTCCCCTCTCATGTCCTTCTCAGTGGCTTGGCACAGCCTGGAAGCCACCTGGAATAGCAGTGTTGCCTCAGTCCTTACCCCGTGCCACTCGGAGCATCCTGCAGTGGGAACTGTGTGGGCACTGATGCAACACAGCCTGGCTTCAGGTCACCTGTGGCAAACAGCAGAACAGGAGGGATCAGGGAGGGATTATTTCATATTTTCTCCTCAGCTCTATCAGCCACCCTGAGGTCAGAGCCACTCTGGGCTAGATTTAGTGCGGGGGGAGGTGGGGAGATAAAAGTGACTGCACATCTTGATAGAGCAAGGAGTTTTTTACTCCATAGCCCATTTGTATAGTTCTATGTTACTTTCTTCCTGGACAAATGAGGGAAGGAGAGGGAAAGAGGCCAAAACAGGTATCATGAATGTGGCAAAACCCCTAAATTTCAGATATGTACCAGAGTCAGGGCAAGTCCTGAATATCTCCACGTGCTCCGGATTATCATCAGCCAGAACATGCTGCTGCACCCTTTAGGATTGCCAGCATGACCACACCTCTGCTAACATGCCATTATTGTATCATGAGCCTTGTCTCCAGCCTGATCAACCAGACCAACCAAAAATGGGCACGAAGACCTGAGTACAACATCAAATCTCTGCTGGTTTATGGTACCAAGTAATACAAAGATACCTGGTCCTAAAAATTGTAAGATTGCCCTAAAAAATAACAAAAATGATCAAATCAAGGCAAGGTGTAATTCTAGATGTTGCAACTTGCCTCAGGACCCATGAGACAAATAAATACTTGAAAAACTGCTGGTTTGTAGGACACGGGGGGAGCAGATCCTTCCCTCCTTTACCAGAGCTGCTCAGCCCTGGGTCAGGGCCAGTCATGTAAGAATCTCCCAGCACAACAGCTGGGAGATAACACCTGATAACACCTTTTAATTATAACACAGACCAGCTTGATTTTTCAGTTCTCTTAAGGAAAGGAAGGGAAGTCTATTCTCATGGTTAGAGAAATTGAGCAAGATTTGAAATTGGTTTCATCACCTGGAGCGTGGATTAGCAGAACAGCAACTGTGAGAAACCACCACAGTAGCCTAGATCTGGAAGGCCACTGTGGAGCGTGGCAGGGCAGTGTCTAACTCACCTCCCCTACTGCTCATGCCCATCACATCCAGGCCTGTCCCTAGGCACCTCTGGGAAGAGTCTGGCTCCCATTTTCTCCCTGTTAGGTAGCTGTGGGCAGAGAGATCTCCCCTTCCTCGCTCTCCTCCCAGCTGGACAAGCCTGGGTCTCAGCCTTTCTTTCTCCATGTGCTCCAGTCCCCAACCATCTTGGGCTCACTCCAGTTTGGCAACATCTCCCGTGTTACTTACTCCAACCTTACTTCCTACAAACACTCCAGAGCCTGAAACTTGTGCCCAGCCAGGGCCGGGGCACTTTGTTTCTTCACCTGCTCTCCTTTTCTCTCATTCTCATCCTCATGCTATTGCCTATAAAAGCCCCCACCTCTCCATCAGCCCTCCCAGTATTTCCATCTCCCAGGAGCTGCAGGCTCTAACTGGTGAGATTTTCCTTCCTGAATGAGCAGCGCCCTTCCCTGAGGGACTTCCAGGTGCCTGGCCATACCCAGCTGAGCACTCCTTGGTGGTTCTGTGGCAGGACGGACAGATGTCCCAGGATGTACAGCTGCTCTGAACTTTGCCAAATCCACAACAGGAGGGCGCTGGGGCTTGGCTGGCTTCACTCCCAGGGCCCTGACGTGTGGCAAAGGCTTCCTCCGGGGCAGAACTGGGTGCTCTGCCCTTTGGGGGCCTCCCACAGAGAACAGGGGGGCTGCAACAGCCGCGTCTTTGGCAAGAACCGCTGGAGCCCCCTTGTCTTTGGCGGGTGGCCGTGTCTGCTGGGCTGCCTTCCTGTGGGGAGGAGCAGAGCCAGGTCCCACCTTCTTGTTGAACACATTTCCTCCTGGCTTTGCAGGCACTGGGTGGAAGTTGGCATCTTGAGCCATCCCCTTCCTCTGGCGCACCGTTTGTGCCGGGGTCTCACAGGCAGGCTGTGGTGAAGGCTGTCCCAGACTCTGACCTGTACTGTGAGATGGAGAGGCCCTGCTGCAGCCCACCCTCCTGCTCCAGGGGGGCTCTGGAGGAGGATCACCCTTGGAGGCCATGGCAGGCATCTGTCCTGGTTCTGGTCCATGGGAGCCTGCAGGGCGACTCTCTGGCCAGCCACCCACTTTGGGAGGTTCTTTCCTGTTCTCTTGGAACTTTGCCCGAAGGTGCCTCACCACAGTGTCTCTCTCCTCCACATGCGTCTGCAACCATTAAGAAAAAACAGTTCCAGTTAAAACACCGTGGAGGAAAATGAGTCAAAATTCCCCCTGGGGAATGTGGTATTCCTTCAACATGGTCTCAACACTAAGTCTTCTTCACAAAACAAGGTCTTTGCTCAAAAAGGTCCTGAAACATGTCTGAGAAAACACCACTGGGCTGCACCAAACTGGAACCAGGTTACCCCATCTCGAGGGCATCCAGGAGACATTTCATAGCATCTTTTGGTCTGACCCACCCTTTGTCCACTACCAGGGACCATCAAATCAGATGGGTTGGGTGGTAGTAGCAAAGCTCCTGAAGGCAGAATCTGAGATCCAGAGATTGCCCAGGGCTCAGATTGGCTCAACCTCCTTGCCCTCGTCTTGTTTTCCATGACGAGTTGGTGGGGGAGACCACACAGGGCCATTGGATCCCTCCCTGAAGGAAAAGCTGGGATGGCACTGCTGAGACTCATCCCACCAAAACCTATGGGCAGAAAAAACAAGGCCAAGAGGCAGCAGACTGCCCTACTTTTCTGACATGTGTCTTTCCTGTGTGGTTCACACGGTGCACACACGAACCAGGACACATCTGCTCCAGCACAGAGCTGCCTTTAGCTTCCTCAGTGGCCAAAATTCCCCTTTCGCTAGAGCATCCAGAGAAAAGCTGCCAGGAGGAGGCTGAACAGGTCTTGAAAGAGCACTGCCAGGTTGGAGGTATGGCACAAAGCTACAGGACGGGGCTACATTTTTCCTAAGCTTCTCAGACGGACCTTGTGAGAGGGGAGGGATCACCTTACCCTCGCCATCTTTCTCCAACCCCCTTGTCCCCAGACCACAGTGTCCCTTTGCACCAGAGCTGGCTGCTTTGCTGGAGCTGTATGCTCTGATTCTGGAGTTCTCCTTCTGGGATTTCAGTTTGGGTTTGTGACTGCATAATTTTTATTTTCACAGGGGAAGGGCTGATACGGAGAGAAGCTGATGCAATGTTTTTAGACATAACTGATCAAATGTATATACACATACTTACAAAAGTGCAAGTTCCCCAAACAGACACCCCAGTTTTCCCGGTAAACCCTCAAATGTAGCACTTGGCATAGCAGTGGTGAAGCAGCACAAATGTGCCATTTCCTGTATACCAGCAGTGGGGCTTTCACTCAAACTGGTGAAAAGAGCGATATTCTCCAGATTCCCAAAAACGCCATTGGGATTTTTGACACCTCAATGATTTGGTGGTTTGTAACGATCAGTTTTGGGCCTGTTCCATGAGCTGGGACATGCTAAGAACCCTTGGGTGTACAGCACTGCCATCAATGTGATCAGTTCCAGGTTTTCCAATCCATTTTGTGCTGGTGGGGGCTCTCCTGGATTCAGTGGGAGTGTGGCCTCCTCCTTTTAGATGTTTATATTCAGCCCAAGTTCACCCTGCAAACTTTCCTCTGAGCCCAGGGAACTGGTCAGAGACCTTTGAAGCTCCATCCAGCTCAGATGTACAGGAGGACTTTGCCTTTTAGGAGGAGCGAGGGTGTTGGCCAGATCCAGCCCCTCACAAGGACATCCCCAAAACCCTTCCAGCCAGGACGTATGGCTCCCAGTGTCCCATCCCCATGTCCAATACAGCCCAGGTCTGGCTCTTACTCACCATCTTCCATCAGTGGATGCTTTCCTGTATGCTCGTCTCCTTGCTAAAGACCACCTGAAGCATTCGGGACAAGCCTCTCTGAGGTCACCCTCCCTTGAAACCAGAAGCTCTTTCCTAACGGCTGGTGAGGAGCTGTGTGCAACGCCAGGAAGTTGCTGTTGCCTGATGGTGAGACAGCACAAGGAGGAGGAGAAAGAGGAGGAGGAGCTCCTGGTGTACCACAAGTTTGGCCCTGCTGCTGTTGGACACTCGCGGCCCACCAAGTCCTGCTGGCCTAAGAGTCATATCCAGAGAAAAGCCCCAGTTTTGGGAAGTGACTGCAGGATGCAAGGGGATGGGACCAGGAGGGTGGGCAATGTCCTTGTCCAATGGTGGCCCAGGATTCCTCTGCAGTTCAGGTCTCAGAGCTGCACATGACTTGCAGAAGGTGGAGGTGATTCTTGGAGGTCTCATGGCAAAACCAGCACAGCCCTGCACAGCTGAGCTCTGTGGGAGCACAGGAGAGCTGGGTGAGGACTACGGCTTCCTGGAGTATCCCAAACTGCGGGGCATGTGCTCCACTGAAGAGCCTAATTCCTCTGGGAAGCAAGGGGAAGCTCTGCACGGCAGGGTGCCGTGTTGGGCCATTGCAGTGTCTAACTGTCCTGGTGTCACTGTTTACTGCCTCTGAGGCACAAATGGTCTGAGAGGTTGAATCAAGCCCTGGCAGGGGTGCTCTGGCCTGCTGGTTGGTGCTGGTGTCCCTGCTCCAGGATGGTGTGTCCCTGCAGCCCTTTGGCAAGGTGTCCCACCAGCAGTGCCCTCGGTGCCTGCAGATGATTTTAAGGATAAGACAGAGTTCGAGGATGGGGAGAAGGCTGGGGCAGGCACCTGTTGGCCAAGGGTGGTGGTCCTGGGGGTCCTGTGGAGGGTGGTGGGTGCCCAAGGTGGGCACTGGAGGGCTTGATCCCACCAGCTGGGGGTGGGATGGAGAGAGGGTGCTGGGAGGTCCCACACTGGACCCACGGAGAGCTGACGCTGGGGCACAGGACGGGCAAACAGCAGCGACAGCCACCTCCCAGCTGCCCCACTGCTCCTGGGAGGGCACGTCCCTGTCTGTGGGGGGAGGGAGGCCCAAGAGCCGTGCTGGGGCACGAGGGGTGGCAGGGAGGCACTGAAGGGCAGGGATGGGGGTGTAGGGGCTCTGTTGGGGGACATGGTGAAGGGGGAGGATGAGGGGCCGTGTTTGGCGATGGGGTGAAGGGGACGACGAGGAGCCCGGCTCGGGGCCGCCGGCGCCCCGGGACCCCGCTGAGGGCGCAGCCAGGCCCCGCCGCGCTCGGCCCGGCCCCGCGGCCCCGCGCAGGCGCAGCGCTCGGGCGGGATGGCAGCGGCGGCGGCCGTGCCGGGACCGGGACCGGGACCGGGGCCGGGACCGGGACCGGGGCCGGGGCCGGGGCCGGGGCCCGCGGAGGGGGCGGCGCCCGGGGAGGAGGCGGCGGGAGCGGGGCCGCAGGGCCCGGGTCCGGCCCGCCTGGCCCGGCTGCCGCTGGCGCGGGTGAAGGCGCTGGTGAAGGCGGACCCGGACGTCACCCTGGCCAGCCAGGAGGCCGTGTTCGTGCTGGCGCGGGCCACGGTGAGGGGCGGCCCCCGGGGGTCCTGGGGACCGAAACGCTGCGGGGTGCGGGGATGCTGCTCGGCCTTTCCCAGGAGGTTTTCCCTTCTCTCCCGGGCGGCGGCTGCTCACGGCGCTCACAGCGAGGGACCCGCGGAGCGGTTGCGGCCGGCCCGAGCTGGGGAAGGGGCTGGAGCCCCAGGAGCGGCTCAGGGAGCTGGGGGGGAGGGGGCTCAGCCTGGAGAAAGGAGGCTCAGGGGGACCCTTCTGGCTCTCTACAATTTCCTGACAGGAGGGGGCAGCCAGGTTGGAGTCGGTCGCTTCTCCCAAGCAACAAGGGACAGGACAAGAGGAAACGGCCTCAAGCTGCACCAGGGGAGGTTTAGGATATTGGGAAAATTCCTTCATGGAGAGAGTTGTCCAGCTCTGGGAGTCACCATCCCTGGAACTGTTCAAAAAACATGTGGCTGTGGCACTTGGGACCATGGGGTAGTGGTGAACATGGAGGTGGTGTTGGGCTGATGGTTGGACGCAATGATCTTAGAGGTATTTCTCCACCTAAAGGATTCCGTCATTCATCTCCTGAGCACAGGACATCTTTCCCCCTACAGAAGGTGCCCTGGGAGCCCCTGGTGTGGAGCAGGTCTCCCAGAGAATGTGGGTTTCAAGGAACCCACATTCCCAGCTTTCTCCTCATTGCTTGTCCTGTGCATCACTGTCCAACCATTTCCTTCAGTATTTTCAGAGCTGTTTAGAGGAAAGGGTAATGTTAGCGTGAAGATTCCGATTTAATCCTGAAGTCTTGTAGGACTTTTCTTTTTCCTTAGGATATTCTCTCTCATCTCCTATGTGAACTTGTCCTGTTTTGCCTTGCAGGAGCTGTTTGTTGAAACCATAGCCAAAGATGCTTATGTGTATGCCCAGCAAGGAAAAAGGAAAACCCTGCAAAGAAAAGACCTGGGTATGGGAACATGTTCTGTGCTGGCCTTAGCAAAGGGTTGCTGGGGTGGGGGATTTTTCCACCTGTCTGGAGGTGCTGAAGCAATTATGGATTCTTCTCTTTCTTTCCCTGAAGATGGGAGAGAAAAACTTCTACCAAAGACTACACTGATAATGTCACACACCATCTCCAAAACAAGTAAATCTCTTTGAAGTTGGTCACTGTGCTGTGATGCTATTTCAAATGCTGCTGTTTGAAACATACAAATATGGAGTCAGTTTATCTATGTTGTTCTCAATTTGCTTTTCAGATAATGCCATTGAAGCTATTGATGAATTTGCTTTTCTGGAAGGTGAGTTTCTACTTGATTTCAGTGTTTTGTGTAATCACCGACTTGGGAGAGAAAGAACTGAATCATTTGCAAAGCTCTCTGTTCCCACATTTTCAGTAATTCCTGGTGTGGCTTGCTGTGCCCCTCTGAGCACTGGAATGGCTCAGCTGGACCCTGAGGCATGTGCAGTACTTTTTTGGCTAGATTTGGTTTTACTCATCTGTGATTTGCTTGAACTTTAAAGTTACTGCACTTTCTTTTGCCAGCTTGTAAACAAGTTTTATTTGTTCACAGAACTGCACTTCTGATTCCTGAGACTATAATGTGTGCTTTCATTTTCAGGTACTTTGGACTGAGCTGGACAGAGACAGAGCTCTCTGGAGAAGGAGACTGCAGAGGTGGTGTGAGATGGAAAACAGGATGCTGAGAGTTCAGAAATAATTCCTAGAATTGAGACACTGAAATTGAGACATGGCAACCATGATATTTTGTATGAAGTTGAAGTTGTTGTAAGTTCTTTATTTAAAATGCATATTTTTTCATAACTATTTTGTATGTCACTTCCCATGTGGCTTCAGTGCAGCTCTCTGCTCTGGCCAGGTTACACAGCAGTTACTCCCAGTAGCAGTCCCAGCCTCTCTGGGTACTCTGCAGCACCACAGAGCTGTGAACAGAGAGTGGCTTGGCTCAGGTGCCCAGGCACAAGGAATTTTTTTAATGGATGTGTGGGTTTTGTTATATATGTTTGTCTCTTAACACAATTAAATTGTTGTTGTTGTTGTTGTTTTTGAGCAGCTGTGCTGATTTCTGCTCTGGGCTGGGGTTCCTGTAGCCTGGTGCTAAATGGTGTGGTTTTGATAGGATGCCTTCTCTAGCATTTTAGTTTTTCTAATTGTTTTCTCAAGGAATCCATCCCAGAGAAACCCGGCTGTCCTCCAGGAACTGGGATGAGCTCCAGGGGAACTCGGCTTGTTCCGAGGGCTGTGCAGCTTCCATAAGTGTCTGTGATTGTTGCACTTGTAAGTAATTGTAGCAAAAAACATCCCAACCCAACCCCCCAGTCCGCATTTGGATGCCAGAGGAGTGTCCATGCTGCTGTCACTGTTCCCTTGTGTGCTCTCACTCCTGAATCTGGCAAAAACATTTTCTGTGGGAGCTGGATCTGTTCCCTGCCCTGTGCCCCTGGAGGGGTGGGTGCAGAGATCTCAAGTTCTGTGATGAGGAGCTGTGTGCATCCTGTGTTCAGGAACACTGCTGCCATTGGCCGTGCCCGAGAGCCCCTGACAGCACACGGGCACCAGCTGCCTCTGCTGCTTCCAGGACTCTGGTGACTAGAGCTTTCCTACTTTAACTAGTGCTTTCCTGTGTGGATGTAACAGCAGAACTGTGTGGCTGTGGGGAACACGCTGCCATCGCTGCTGTGACACATCCTGCTGTGTTACCAGCATTGTCCAAGTGCCAGCTCTGACTCCATTTGGTCTGGGTTGTCCCCAGATAAAACCATTGAATGGGATGAAGGAGGATGAAGGATGCATGTTTCTTTCAAATGAGGGTGTTTGAGAGTGGCTCGCAGTCACCACAAACTTAAATTAGTTTGGAAGTGGTGGTAAGAACAAAGACCCCCAAGGGAGCTTCCCCAGGCTGTCAGCAAATCCAGTGGCTCTCAAGAAACACTTTGAAGTTTGCTGGGAGCCTGATGCAAGCCTCGTCATGCACAATCCTGATCATGTGGGAGAGGTGCTCATGGCCCAGGCTGCCGAGGTGTTTGTTCAGATCACAGTCTGGGGACATTTGCTGGGATATGCAAACCCATTTGGCTTGGAGCTGTTCACCTTCTCATCTGCCAGGGAGGGCAGCTATAAGTGTCAGAGGTACTGGAGATTTTCCTGTGCTTCCCAAGCTGCAGCATGCAGGACCCACAAGCTGGGGCTCTTGTAGGCTCCCATCTTTGCCAGTAAGTTCATTTTTCCTTCTTGTCCTTGCCACTGCTTCGGCCTCTGGCATGGCAGAGCAGAGGAGGTGTGGTGTGGGGCTGTGGCGCGCTCCGCTCGCGTGCGATGCTGCTGCAGGGCTTGGCGTGTGCTTTCCTCAGTGAACAGCTGAGAGGAGTGCCTGCATTTGGCAAACAGTGTGGGCTTTGTGTCAGGGGAAGTTGCTGCACAGGAATCTGGGGGGGGTTCGTGCCCATGAGCTCCTTTGTGCTGTGGGAGGGGACTCCTCTTACCCAGCTCTGCAGTAAGGTGGAATAGAGCAGACAAACAGATAAACAGTGCCAGAGTGTTTTCCTGAAGTAACTAAACAGGGTGTTCAGCCCACCTGGCCAGGGTCAGATGCGCCATGTCCATCTATAACAAATTCTCTTCTTTGTGCTGGAGCCATTTAGTTCAGGGTTGGGGGTGGCTGGAGCTGTGCTGGGCACTCAGTGCCTCATCCCAGCTCAGGCAGAAAAGGTGGGGAGTTGTAACTGGGGTAATGCTGGGCTCGGTGGTTTGTGGCCGCAGGTGCGGGAGCTGTCGGCAGAGTGGAGGAGCAAGGGAATCTGTTTGCAGAGAGGGGCTGCTGCAGGAGGCAGAGCCATTTCCTCCACATTGGGCACGGTGAGTTCATAGAATCATGGAGTTGTTTGGATTGGAAGGGGCCTTAAAGCTCATCTTGTTCCACCCCCTGCCATGGGCAGGGACACCTTCCACTAGACCAGGTTGCTCCAAGCCCCATCCAGCCTGGCCTTGGGCACTGCCAGGGATGGGACAGCCACAGCTCCTCTGAGTTTCCCTTCACTCTCCAGAAACGAAGATCCTTGATGCTTCCACACTCACATCCTGTGCATCCCATGGCTGGGTTTTTTATGTTGAAGTTTTCCAAGTGACTTTTCCCTTGGGGGATTTAGGACAGAAATGTGCTGGGGACCAGTTGCCCAGATAATCCAACACTTAAACTTCTTGTGTAGCACAGGAACTGATGAGTAGCCTGACCCCTGGGTCTGTTCCTTTGCACAGAGGAGCTCAGTTCCCTGGACATGAGCTGCACCATGGTTGATTCTGTGTTTGAATTCCCTGTTTATTGCTGCATAAGTTCAGGACAACTGCAGACTTTTGCTTCCCAGGATTGATGTTGTAAGTGCTATCAGCAGGACAACAAGCTGCCCTGACAAATTAGAGAAAGCAGAGGAAGTAGACAGTAGCTCCATTTGTTCATCAGAAAAATGTCTGTGGCCTTCAGGAGCAGCCTGTGGGCCCACATCCCCTCTGCAGTGGCTGTAAGGACACAACAACTTCATGCTCTGAGTTTCTTAGGATTTTTCAGTGCACGAGAGCAGCACTTGTACAAATTCAGCCTTTAGTGTTTGCCAAATACCAGCTTCTTGTGTATCATAGGAATGATAAAATTATCATATCCAAATTAAGAGCTGTTACAAGCAGTGACAGCTTGTCAGCTCCAGAGACAACAACTTTAGAAGAATAATGATGAAAGTAGAACCACAGAATGTGCTGAGTTGGAAGGGACCCACAAAGATCATCAAGTCCAACTCCCTGCCCTGCACAGAGCTATCCCAAGAGTCACATCATGTGCCCCAGAGCATTGTCCAAATGCTCCTTGAGCTCTGTCAGGTTTGGGGCTGTGATCATTCTCTGGGGTGCCTGTTCCAGTGCCTGCACGCTGTCTGGGGGAAAAACCTTTATCTAATACCCAGCCTCAACCTCCCTGACATGACTTCAGCCCATTCCCTTGGATCCTGTCACTGTCACCACAGAGGAGAGATCAGTGTGTGCCCCTCCCCTTCCCCTCACAAGGAAGGTGTAACTGCAGTGAGGTCTCTCCTCAGTCTCCTGCAGGCTGAACACACCAAGTGCCCTCAGCTGCTCCTCAGAATGGCTTCCCCTCAGACCTTCCCCAGCTCCGTGTCCCTCCTTTGGACACTCTCCAACAGCTTTGGACCCTTCTGATCTTGTGGTGCCCAGAGTGCCCCCAGCACTGGAGGTGAGGCTGCCCCAGTGCAGAGCAGAGCGGGACAATCCCTCCCTGGCCTGGTGCCCCCCAGGACACGGTGGCCCTTTGGGCTGCCAGGACACACCGGGGACTCAGATCCAACTTGGACCAACCAGGACCCCCAGGTCCCTTCCCACAGCGCTGCTCTCCAGCCTCTGATTCCCAGTCTGTCCCTGCATCCAGGGCTGCCCCATCCCAGGGCAGGATCCAGCACTTGCCCTTGTTGAACTTCTTTTGGTTGGTGATGACGTAGCCCTCTGATTTTCTGAGGTCTCTCTGCAGGGCCTCCCTGCCTTTGAGGGAGTCAACAGCTCCTCCCACTTTTGTATTGTCTGTGAACATGCTCAGTCTCCCTTCCAGTCCTGCGTCCAAGACATTAATAAAGATGTTGAAGAGCACAGGGCCGAGGATGGAGCCTTGCAGAACTGGTGACTAGTGCCGCCCTGATGTCACCCTAGTCCCTGTCACCCTTTGTGCCTGACCCATGAGCCAGTTGTCACCCATCCCATGATGTGTTTATCCAGCTGTGGGATGGACAGTTTGTCCAGAAGGATCCTGGGAGAGTTTAAGTTTACCAAGCACTGAAGTGACACTGACAGGCAGCAGTTTTTGGGATCCTCCTTGCTCTTGAAAATCAGCACAATGTTCACCAGCTTTCAGTCAGCTGCAACCTCTTTGGAGTTCCAAGAGTGCTCAAAAGTCATCAGGAGATATATATAAAATATTTGCCTAAAAATAAAAATCACAGCTTGTATGGCAGCAGAGCTGGGAGAACAGGGGTGTCTTCAGCTGGCACGGTGTCCTTTGCCAAGTGCCAGCTGTCTGCACCCTGCTGTGGGTGAGGAGCATCCACAGGAGTCACCACTGGAATGGCTGAAAAGCTGGGAATTGCTGCCTGGCTTCCTGCTCACTCCTTGCCTGAGCAAAGGGACCCTCAGGCAGCCAGCAGCAGCTGTACCCCAAGTGTGAGTTTCAAATGTCCCTTCATGTTTCCTGATCCCTCACAGCCGGCGCTGGGGACACTGAAAATCCGTTTTTAAGTCAATGCAAAATTTACATTTTTGCAGCACACACTGGGTCTGTGACTTCAGCAGGTCAAAGCAAACAGATTACAGTGGTGTTGGATGATGCCATGGGTACTTTTTGTGCAAGTTTTCTTCCCTATTATCTAATGAAATAAGGACTTAATCAATAAATCTTGGAGTACGGCCACTGCTATTAAGGAAAAATAGCTCATTTCAAAAGGATTTCCAGAAGAAACAGCCTTTAGCTAAGTAAGGCTGGTAATTTGTAAACTCAAAATACAGCAGAGCAAACCAATCCAAAGCTAGATGCTGTGGTCCTGTGTTTCCCCTGCTCCCACACCTGATCCCAACTTCCCATCCTCTGATGCAGAGCTGATGTGCCAATGCAGGAGGTGTGAAGAGCTGCAAAATTGGGGTTTGGCTGGGGGGCACAGGTTTGTTTCCAGCTCGAGCAGCTTCATGGGGCTCCAGGACAGACAAAGCCCTCTGCCCTGCACCTGCTGGGCTGAGGCTTGCTCAGTATGTGCAAGGTCTGTGGTTCAGCCATGCTTGAGCATCCCCTTTTCCCTTTGCTAATCAGGGCATTCACCTGTTCTCACCCCATCCCTCACGTGCTCACTAAAGAAAAAGCCTGTGGTCTCCTTGTGAAATTTTAATTGCATTCTTTTTTAGTCTGTGTGCACTGACCAGTCTAATATGAAGTGTTTTACTCCTGGTCTGCAAACACCAGTTCAATGTCACTGCACTGCTACTGCCAGACTGTCCTTAGGAATTTCCTCCTCAGACTGAAGGAATCTCTCTCCCAGGCAGACTTCCCAGGGGTGGGCCATGTCTTTTTTGTCAATGTGTGGTACTCAGCCCTGGTTTGGGCTCGGGCCTCCCTAGCATCATCCAAAACATGAGTGGGAACCCTTGGTGGATCCGGTGTTTCGCAGACATCTCTGGCAGTCCCATCAGCGTGGACGTTGGGAAGTGCTGCTCCAGCTGCCCATCCCAGCAGATCAGCTCCCTCCACCTCGGCCTCCCAGGGCTCTCCAGACAGTCCTCTATGCTCGATTTCCTAAGGAGAAGGAAGGTGAGTGCTTGGGGCAGGGGGAGGGTCATGTGCTGGTTACTGGAGCTGTGGTTTTATACGTGTTTTAAAAGACCTGGTTTTGGATTCTGAGAAAACCCATCTCTGAATCTCTTGTCCTCCCCTGGCCCGAGCAGTGGCTTGTGCAGGTGACACAGATGGAAACTCTCCAGCAGTGCTCAATACCTCGGGGCAGAGGAAAGGCCAGAGCTCAGCCAAGGAAGGGGCTGTGGCAGCATCTGAGCATGGTTCTGGCCGCTCCCAGCCCAGCAGCTTTCAGCCACCTCTGCTGTACCTGAGAGCTGCTCTCCCACGTGCAGAGAGCTTGGAGGCCTGTTTCTGCCTCTTTGAGCAAGAATGGCAGGATGTCATTCCCAAACAATGTGCTATGTGTCACTCTTAGGAGGGACTCGAAGGAGCCTGTGCATTTGGAGACACGGCTGTGGTGCTCTCCTCATCCCAGGAGAGGTGACATTGCCTAAAGTCCTATCTCTACCCAAAAAGACTCTGTTGAGGGGTGGAAACAAGCTCTCTGGGTGCTGCACTTGTGTATCCTGTGAGGGATCACCCGTAGCTAAGACAAATCATGTTACCATTTGTCCCATTGTTACCGGCACCGTGGCACTGCTGGTGCAGCATCCTCCAGGCAGGCAGGGAGAGAGAGGAGTAAAAGCTGAGCCAGTTCCAGGTCAGGGCAGGTTTGTGTCAGGAGCTGATGCTGGAGGCTGTTCCCTGTGCTGTGTTTTCACCCGGGCACGCCCCTGGCCCTGTCCTGTGCCGCTGCAGGTGAGAGCCCCACGTTCCTGCCCCGGGGGTCCTGCTGGGAGCCGGCCCGGCTGCACCTGGAGCGGCTGCTGCTCCTCGAAGGCCTTGGGGAGGTGGAGGTGGTCGAGGGCGGCCACTGCAGCACCTGTCCCGAGGAATGTCTTCGGCTCCCGGCCCTGAAAATCTTTCCGGACTCTCCCTGGGAGGTCGTGATCGATGTGGGGAAATGCTCTGACCCAACCTACAGTGCAGGTATGAAGGAGGGAGAGCTCCTCTCCCTCCCTCTGGGAATATGGGAAGGAGCCCTCTTGTGTGACCAGCACCAGTGTCCAAGCTCAGGGCACCCAGTGTGCTGAGCAGAGCCTCTGCCTTTGCAGGTATTGGGATTGTGTTTTGGGGTTGGGTTTCCTGTTGCTGGGCCTTTACAGCACAGGTCTGCAGGCACAGTGATAATTCTCTGCCCTGTGCATGGGTGAGGATGGAGATACAACCACCTTTTGTACAGGGAAATGTCCTCTAGCCAGAGAGCATGGAATCAGAGTAACCCAGGCTGGGAGGGACCTCGGGGATCTCTGCTCCAACCCTCCCAGTCAAAGCAAGGAAACCAACCTGATGATAAAAGCTCTGCTGGAAACAGAGCCTGGAAAACGTAATTTCCTTACTGACAGCCTGAAATGCCCTTTTAGTACCAGTGAACTACACTGATGGTTCAAAAATCGCTTGGAAATGGAAACTCCAAACGAAATCATTCCAGATGGGTCAAAACCTCCCACTGGGACAAAGCTGAACTGGTTCACTGTGAACTGGTAAGCCGTCTTGTGAGTTCACTCATAAAATAACCCAAGACACGTCAGTGGAGATGAACTGATCAGAATGGAAAGTCGTGTTGAAATGATTTACCACAACTGTTTGATGAAGTCCATTGTTATAAATGAATTTTGGGATGTGGTTTTCGTATTCAATAAAGAATTAATCGGTGAGAGGGAAAGAGTTGATTATAATTAGGATGGTTTGTTTAAAGTTATTAGTGGGCTTGGTTGTTATAGTTAACCTTAACTGTTTGCTCATAAATAAGTTCAGGGATTCAGTGTTGAAAATGTTTTATTACTAAAAGGAGTTGCTGAGTTTACCTCATAGGATCGAACGTAGAACTTTCCAGAACCCAAATGAAGTAAGGTAAGGGGCGGGCTCGATGAGGAATTACCATAACGGGTAGGACAAGGAGCAGCATTGGATGGACCAACAGGAGGACCCTAGACAACGATCCAACAGAAAGGAGCCGGTCAAGATACCCAAGACATCAACGAGCCAATCCCAGACCTTGGTGGGAGGAGGAATGGGCGGTGCAAGGGCGGGGTTTGGGGTATAAAATGATCGCCCAGGGGCTGTGGGGGTGTCCCTGGGCACAGCTGTTCTGTGCTGTGTGTCCAGCCACGCAGGCCGCCGCTGTGGTTTCCAATCGTCTGTGTTCCAGTGAATGGATTCCGTGTTTAATAAATTCATTAAATGATCAAGATTGTGGCCCTGTTTTTCACATCCATTGTCCTGGAATTTGCTGATGTAGTTTTTTTTGGCATTTCTAAAACCCAAGCCTCAAACCTCCCGGCAGCTGCTGTGGCACGGCCACTAGAGAGGGCCGCTGGAGGGGCTGGGAGTGGGCGGCGGAGCCCCCCGAGGGCTCTGCCTGGGGCCGGGTCCCCTCCTGGGGCAGCGCCAGGAGGGCCTGCAGGGGCGGCGGCAGCAGCTGGTTATCCAGCTGCAAGTGGAAAAGGCAATTAGGCAGCGTGAAGTGCTTTCTTCCAGAGCTGGGAGAATCAGCATTTACTTCCCAGACATGTTAGTGGAAGGTGCTGGACGATTCTGTTGCCCCGGGGAGGAAACTCACGGAGTGGGGAGGGAGAATCTCAGTCAGGGCTGGCAAATGCGGAGTCGCCGCCAGCTTTGCCTCTGCCCTGGGGCAGGCCTCTGCACTTTCCTTCTGGATCTTCCCCTGCAAAGTCGGGCTGATACTTTCAGTGACATGGTAAAAACTTGGAAACATCAGCGGAACGCAGGGAGGCGCGGGGCTGGAGAAGGGAGTTAAAATCTTACCCAGAAATACTGACTTCCAGGAATCCGTTGTCATTTTGTGTCCCACTCTTAAGGCATCTCAGAGATACTTGCTTTCAGAAATCACTTTTTCCTCCCCTGAAAACAGCTCCGTCATGGAACAACGAAATCTCCTCCAGCAGCTGCTGAAGTGGTTGGGAGGGGGCAGGAAACCGTTCAAAGCCAGGAGCCAGACACAGACCCATGAAGGACCCACAACCGAGGACTGGGGCAGGGCAGGACCAGGTCCTAGATAGAGCCCAAACCCACTTGGCCATCAGCTCAGCCATCCTTCTCCCCTTCCTCTAGCTCATGAAATGGAGATTTTTAACCCTAATTTATTTGGTGAGGGGAGAAAAGCACAGAAACAAGGTTGTTTCTTTCTGATGTTCTCATCAGCTGAGACTGAGCCAGGCAGGACAGTCTGTGCCTCTGCCCTTCCAAGTGGATGTAGGTGCAGCTGGAGGACCCTTGTTCCTTCTCTCCAGTTGCTGAGCCCCTGCCTGGGCCATCAGGACCTGCCTCGGTGGCATGTCCTGGTGTGGTGGTGACACAGCAGCAGGGATGTGGCTGTTGGTGTGCCCACCCAGAGGCCCCCACCCCGCTCTCTGCAACCAAACCGGGATTGTCAAATCCAGACAGAACTGCTTTGTGTCCTGGGAATTTTTCATTGAGTTAAAGCTGGAATAGGGAAAGAAAAGGCAAAGCAGGACTTTGTTCTGCACTCCCAAAATTGGGGCCATTGCCCAACTCCCCCTTCCACCCCTCTGCTACCAGCCTTACTTCATCCCACACCCCAGAACTGGGGCATTCCCTTCCCTTCCCTTCCCTTCCCTTCCCTTCCCTTCCCTTCCCTTCCCTTCCCTTCCCTTCCCTTCCCTTCCCTTCCCTTCCCTTCCCTTCCCTTCCCTTCCCTTCCCTTCCCTTCCCTTCCCTTCCCTTCCCTTCCCTTCCCTTCCCTTCCCTTCCCTTCCCTTCCCTTCCCTTCCCTTCCCTTCCCTTCCCTCTCTATCCCCCATCCCACGGTGGCAGATGCCACAGTTGGTGCTCCTGTGGAGAGCCCAGCACAGAGCACACCCTTTGGAGGTGCCTGGGGAATGTATCTCCAGGAGAGCCCGTAACACTGGCTCCAGCATCCGAGAAGCCCATTCAGGGCACAGTCCCTGGCAAATCCAGAGGGAAATGCTGAATGAGTAAGTGCTAAGTTATTTTCCCCCATTCCCTGGTGTAAGAATGTGGCTCTGGGAAAAGCACTGCCATCGGTATTTTGCGTTCAAATACAGTTTTCCCAGAGATAACACGGAGCGGCTTGTGCTCGCTCCCCAGAACTGGAGCTTTTGCAGGGTCAGGGACAGCATTCACAACTTGCACCCACAATAACCTCCCTTTCCTCGTGGTCTGAAACTGGGATGGAGGAACAAAACCTACCACTGAAGGCCTGAGCTGGTGAAGGAATGAGCCCCAAACTCCCAGCTGGGACCCTGACACAGAGAACAGCCTTTTCCAGCGGGTGCTGGATGCCAAAAGCTGGATGGTCTGTGCTGCTGCCACAGGAGCCTTGGGTGCAGCTCCAGGTTAATTTTCCTTATTGTTTCCTTGCAGATGGACTTTTCTGTGTGCCCACAAAGTTCAGCACTGCTCTGGTCAAAAACCCACATGGTGGGGAGGTGTTTCGGACACTGGAGAACTGAGAAATGAAGGAAAAATGCTATCCTGTCTCCCAGGTGGAATGTTACTATGAAATTGTCCAGAGCTCTGCAGGACATGGGGAGGAACAGGTCAAGGCAGGTTTCCAGGGGTTTGGCTCCTCTCTGGTGGGCTCACCTGGGCCCTCATGCGGGCTTTGAACTGCTGGGTGGATGCTCTAACATCGGCAGCTTCACACTGGCATCAAACTAGAGAGGTAAAAATCTCACATTTGTGTTCTCTCGTGCTATAAAATGTATTTTGCTGCCACTAATTCGTGCATACATCAGGGCCATAAAGGAACAAAGGGCTTTTTCTTTGGACTGAGGATTTCTTTAAAAAAGTAATTAAGCAACAATTATATATATATTTTTAAATATTTAGTTGTTAAGTATGTCCTCAGTTCAACAGAGACCCTGCTGTCCCGCTGAGCATACCTTTGTGCACAGGCACTTCTGACTCTAAAACACTGCTATGCCCCCAAAATACTTCTTACCAGCTGTGCCTTGCTGCTGCTCTTCTCTGGGGATGGATGCTGAGCCTGAGGCTGGAGGGAGGGTGGAGGGTGCTGGGGTGTCCCTGCTGAGGTGCTGCAGGGGATTTTCGTGCCTTTGTTTTGCAAATCTTTGCAGGAAATCGATGTGGGAAGGTGCTTGGGCAGCTGCTCCTCGGGGGATCCCTGCTTGCTTAGGTAAGCACAGCTGCCAGGCTCCATCCGCTCTCCCTCCCGCACATCCGCACTCCGGGCCAGGTGGGAGCTGCCCCTGCTCCTCTCGCCCAGCGCATCTGCGGCTGCCGGGGTGGGGGGGACACGGAGCAGGGTTTGGGCAGCACCCCCAGCTCACCCACCACGCTGTGCTGTGCCGGGGGGGAGAGCCGGACCTGCCGGGATGGGGCCGGATTGGGTGGGTGGTTACAGAGCCTGTGGTGTCCCAGGACAGCAGACACAGATCCTGACAGTGGCTTCTGCAGCCTGCGATGTGCCACTCCTGTCCCTCACCTGCTGGCAATGCTGTGGGACAGGAAGAGTCGGGGGTGGCTGGGGCAGGGTGGGTCCAGACAGTTGTCTCAGGGCAGGACTGTGTGTTGATTGTAGACATAAAAACATGGGTCCCCAGCACAGGAAGGACATGGAAAGTTGGAGCAAGTCCAGAGGAGGCCATGGAGATGCTCTCATGGCTGGAGCCCCTCTGCTCTGGAGCCAGGCTGGGAGAGCTGGGGGTGCTCACCTGGAGAGGAGAAGGCTCCAGGGAGAGCTCAGAGCCCCTTGCAGGGCCTAAAGGGGCTCCAGGAGAGCTGCAGAGGGACTGGGGACAAGGCATGGAGGGCCAGGACCCAGGGAATGGCTTCCCAGTGCCAGAGGGCAGGGCTGGATGGGATCTTGGGAAGGAATTGTTCCCTGGGAGGGTGGGCAGGCCCTGGCACAGGGTGCCCAGAGCAGCTGGGGCTGCCCCTGGATCCCTGGCAGTGCCCAAGGCCAGGCTGGACACTGGGGCTTGGAGCAGCCTGGGATAGTGGAAGGTGTCCCTGCCCATGGCAGGAGTTGGGATGAGCTGAGCTTTAAGATCCCTTCCAACCCAAACCATTCTGGGATTCTTTGCATGCAAAGGGAAGCAAATCAAACCATGCAGGAAGAAAGACCTGCTCTGCTCAGGCAGAGGAGGTGACAGCTCATGAGTTACTCCACGAGTAAGGAATAGATGCTGCAGGAAGGAAGCTGCCTCCCTTCTCCCCCATCCTGCTCCAGAGCATCTGCCCTTTTCCCGAGGGGGAACAGAAGGCCCAGGATATGGGGGGCCGGTGGTGTACTGTGTACACGCTGGTGTACTGGGGATGTGCTGTTTTTTCTCTAACTGCAGGGAGTCACAAGACGGGGAGGAATGCCTGGCCCGGGCAGAAGCTGCCCCGAGACGCTGTGCCCCTCACGGGCTCCGGAGCCGCCGGGGCCACGTCTGCACCGTCGCTGCCATCCGGGAGTGCCACTGCCGGGGGTATCGGGGCTGGGAGCTGCGGGTGGGGCTCCTGGAGACCCCGCCAGACTGTCTGTGGGATATGTAAATGAGAGAAGGCTATTTTTTGAATAAAAGCTACTTTAACCAGCGGGTATAAATGAACCCTCTACAAAATGTGTTGTAGCTTGTAAAATAAACATCATGGGCAATTTGCAGGTCCTTGGGGCTCCGCTGTGCAGCTCCACAGCCCCTCTGCATCCAGCATCCCAGGAGGATGCAGCCGTCTGGCACGGGCTGGGGTGTGCACGGGTTGGCTGCTCCCGCTAACAAACTTTGGAGCCGGAGTCGGGAGAGGGGAGCAGGAGCTGGGCATGTTGGGGCAGAACTGTCTCCTCTGCAGGCACCCCCAGATATCCTGTGGGACATGCTGCTGGTGAGCCGGGCAGAGAAGGGAAAGGATTCCGGGGATACTGATAGTTTTCTCTCTCCATTAACTCCAGTCTGTCGGTACCGCCGTGCCTGTTCTGCATAATTAACAGCCCTTTAGGGTGGAATAAACTGTAGGCACCACTGGACATTAGCCTTCACCTTGTCTCCCATCAGGTGGTCCTGGCAGGGCTTCAGCCGGTTGCTGAATTAGTTAATTAATGCTAATTTTTTCCATTCAATCCCATGGCAGCTGTACAGTGTGTCGTGTCCACCTGCACCAGCCTGGTTTCTCTGTGATTGGGGAACAAGACCTGTAGAATTGGCTTTTATTCCACCACCCGGATATTTCATTAAGCTCAAGCATTCAGGAATTAGGAGCAAATGCTTTTTAATTCCCAGGAAGCCAATTGCCCTAAAAAAAAAAAAAAAAAAAAAAAAAAAAAAAAAAAAAAAAAAAAAAAAAAAAAAAAAAGGCAGCTGGATTCTGGTGGTTCTGCTGCTGCTGCGGTGTGACCCCACAGCCCGGGGCCGCAGCACCGCCGGGTCCTCTGCTGGACCCTGCTCTGCCCCGTGGCCTCGCTCCCCGGTGGGACACACAACCTGGGCTGCCCCCACTGAGAGAGGGGACCCCGGGCACCCCACCCTGCACACCTGACAGGGACATGGGATGGGGACACCAGTGTGGCACTGAGCCTCCGCCATCATCCTCGCTCTCAGCACGAGCTGCTGCGGCAGGACCGGGGTGGGAAGGGGATGCTCATCTTAATGGGCTGCATTCCTCTACACAAAGGTCCTCCGATTTGTCCCATTAGTGCCATCATTAAAATCCAGTTAGTCTCCTACGGAGAGCAAATGCAGCCCAGCCAAGACCCTGGCAAGGCGCTGGTGGCCCCAGACCCCCGTGTCCCCTGCCAGCCCCGGGAGTGCCTGGTGAGCCGTCCTGCCTCCCGCTTGTGTACTGGGGCTAATTGGTGCAGGGGGCCCGGGAGCCGGGCTTCTCACCTTGTTAGCATGGCAATTAGCTCTCTTTACCCTCCTGATTGCTCCTGTGCATATTTCACTCCAATCCAGCTTTCCAGTGAGTTATAAATGCAGCACCGGGGAGGCGGGGGGAGTTGTGCTGGGACAGGGAGCACAGAGCCATGCTGGGGACTGTTCTGCTGCTGCTGGCCCTGGCCAAGACGACATGCCCGAGCCCAGACAGCGTGGCGAGCCGGCGGGCTGAGGCGCTGAAGAAACTCCTGGAAGTCTTTGGCATGGAAGACCCTCCGGCCCCCCCAGCTCACTTTAAGCAGCCGCCCCAGTACATGGTGGATCTATTCAACACTGTCGCCAATGCGGATGGTGTCACCAAGAACCCTGACATCCTGGAGGGCAACACTGTTCGCAGCTTCCTGGATAAAAGTAAGGGGGGCGTGGGGGGTGGTCCCTGTGGCAGAGGAGATGGGGGATGTGGGGAGGGGCTGAGCGTGGCCGGTGGAGGTGCTGCCCCTGGTTTTGCTCTTCTCAACCCATCCTTCTCTCCAGCTCACAGCGAGGAGATGCGGTTCCTGTTTGTCCTCTCCAGCGTGGCCAAGAATGAGAAGATCCTGACGGCAGAGCTGCACCTCTTCCGCCTCTGGCCGAGGGTCACAGATGGGCCCAAAAGGCACCACTTCTGCCAGGTGAGGATGGGATGGGGGGGATGGGGCTGTCCCCCAGCCTGTGCCCAGGGATGCCACTGGCACACTGTGGTCACTTGCCTGCAGTGGGAATGTTGCCTGGCTCTGGGATCATATAAAAAAATGTTTCACAGAAAATCACGATGATTTAACTGTGGCAGGTTCTTAAATATCTACCCTTCTGGCTTGTGCAAACATCAGCAAAGGCACACCAAGGTTGTTACAGATCCATGCTGACAATTCCCCATCTCCCCCCACCCCTCTGTCCAGGATCAGCCCCTTGGGCAGGCTATGCCGGGGTGACCACCTTTTGCCTTCCCCAGGTCAGTGTCTACCAGGTGCTGGAGAAGGACAAGCTGGACACCCCCGGAGGGAAGAAGCTGCTGGCAGCCCGGCGTGTCTCGCTGCAGACCTCGGGCTGGGAGGTCTTTGCCATCACACCGGCTGTGAGTCACTTTTCCTCTGTTTTGGGCAGCACAGAGGGAATCCTGGAGGTTCACATGCAGGAGGTTTTTTAACCCATTTCACCCACAGCAGCCTTTCAGGCTTCAGTGCAGTTTCCTGTGTGCAGTCTCTGCAGTGACATGGGGGAATACATCTTATCCTGGGATGGGGGGGAAAAAGTCCTGCCAAGAGCCCCGGGGGCTGCTTCATCCTTCCTGGAACTTGTCTCACTGCTCTGCAGGGAGCGCTGGTGCTGGCTCCTGCCACAATGTCCCCTGTGCTGCAGCCCCAGAGCAACCTCTTCCCGTGGAACACGGAGTGTGGCCTCCCAGTTCACAATGTCCTGCTGCTGGCCTGGGACCTGCCTGTGGGGACACCAGGGCAGTGCCTGTCCCAGTCCATGGTGACACTGGTTTGGTTCCCCAGGTTCGTGACTGGACTGAAGATGAAAGCAGCAACCAGGGTTTGCTGGTGACAGTCCAGGGCCTGGAGGGGAGCCCGCCTGAGCCCCCACCACTGCAGTTTGCATCTGGCCGGAGCCACCATGAGAGCAAGAAGCCCATGTTGGTCCTGTTCACGGACGACGGGCGCCGGGGAGCGTCGCTGCCCACAGCCGGCTTCCCAGGTGGGTCCACACGCCTGGCACGGCTCCCTCAGTGCCAACATCCCTTTCCCAGGGGGTGCTCCCCACATGTGGGCTCCTCAAATCCAAACCTCCTTCCCTGGCTGGAGGGAGAGGCTCTCTCCTTTCTGGTGTAGCCTGCTCGGAGTGTTGCCTGCTTGCAGATGTGAAGCTGGATTTGAGGGTGGCCATGAGACTGAGGGTGTCACCTCCTGGTGGCTCTGCCTGGGCTGGTGACAAGCTGTGACCAGAGGGCTGCAGACAAAACCTGTGGGGAGGGATGGCCGGGGGGGTTGCAGTACTTTCTCCCTCCCCCCAGGCTCATGCAGTGGCTAATGGCATTTGATGCTCCTTTCTGACAGATTTAAAACCTCAGGCTACCAATCTCCCTGCCAAGATGCCGGTGCCCAAGCTGGGCAGGTCACGCAGTACACGGTCTCTGGATCGGCTCCAGCCCTGCCAGAGGCATCCCTTGTCTGTGGACTTCGAGGAGATCGGCTGGTCCGGCTGGATCATCTCACCACGGGGGTACAACGCCTTCCACTGCAAAGGCTCCTGCCCCTTCCCTCTGGGCGAGAACATGCGGCCAACGAACCACGCCACGGTGCAGTCCATCATCAACGCCCTGAAGCTGAGCGAGGGCGTCAGCAGCCCCTGCTGTGTGCCCGACAAGCTCTACTCCATCAACCTCCTCTACTTCGATGACGATGAGAACGTGGTCCTCAAGCAGTACGATGACATGGTGGCCGGCAGCTGCGGCTGCCACTGAGGCGGGAGGAGCAGGGGGCTGGAAACGGCGCCGCACTGGAGGCTGCACCCGCTCCCTCCAGGCATCGGTGGGGTCCCACAAACCCTCTCAAAGAGACTGGGACGAGCAAAGCAAGGGGGTGCTGGCTCTGCCCTGGATGGTGTCACCCCCTAACAGTGGCAGCCCAGGAAGGCTCAGGGCCAAGCTCTGATTAAATCAACCCAAACGAGCCTGTGTGACCCAGCAGCCCCGGGGCAGCAGCTCCATTTTGGGGTGCCCTGTGTGGGGGCATGGGTGTCCCTGCCCATGCAGAGGCTCCTGCAGGCTGTACTATATGTATATAGCAAGAGCACTAATATATGACAGAAATCGCCTGTACAGTGTCCTGTAAATGTCTGTACATTCCTGCATTGCTGTGACTTGTAAAGTGAATTCAGAGCAACTATTTAAAAATGCCATTCTCTGAAGGCTGCCTGTGGACTCTGAACTGCTCTCAGGAACAGGGCAAGCAGACTTCTCGCAGGCACAGGGAAGGGGTGCACATGGAGGGATGAAGATCCAGCTGCAGCAGTCTCCAGGGGCAAGGGGAGGTTGGTGTGCCTCACTCCTTGAAAGCTAAATGATCTCAGGATTCAGCAGCCTGCAGCTGGGGGTGCAGGGAGATGAGCAGGTGATGGGGGTGCTTGGGGGAATGTGGTGACAGGGTCAGGGGTGGGACAGGGGTGTGTGTAGAGGAGCCCAGAGCTGATGCTTTTGGGGCGGGTGAGGGGTGGCTGTCGTGGTTTAACCCCAGATGGCAACCAAGCACCACGCAGCCACTGGCCTCACCCTCTACCCCGGTGGGATGGGGGGGAGAATCAGAAGAAAAGGTGTAAAAGCTGTGGGTTGAGATAAGGGAAGTTCAATAATGGAAATAAAATAAAATATGATCATATTTAATAATACTTGTAATGGAAAGGGAGACACCAAAAGGAGAGAGTCATAAACCCCGAGACAGACAAGTGATGCCCAATACCCAGGTGCTCAGCACCCACTGATCTGTGCCCAGCCTGTCTCCCAGCAGCAGTCAGCCCCTCCCGGGCAGCTCCCCCAGCTTACACACCAGGCAGGATGTTCTGTGGCATGGAATATCCCTCTGGCCACTTTGGGTCAGCTGTCCTGGCTGTGCTCCCCCCGGGCTTCTTGTGCAGATCCTCGCTGGCAGAGCATGAGACTGAAAAGTCCTTGACTTGGGGTGAGCCCAGCTGAGCCACAACCAAAATATCAGTGTGTGATCAAGATTATTCTCATCCTGCATCCAAAACACAGTGTTGTACCAGCACTGGGAAGAAAATGAACTCTATTGCAGCTGAAACCAGGACAGTGGGGCGGGATGGCTCTGGGGGAAGATGGTCAGAGGAAACTGCTGTGCCCGGAGAGAAGGTTCCTCATGGAAGAGAAATGGGGTGGAAACCAGAGCTGCCCAGTGCTGTGGGGTCAGGTCAGCGCTTGGGAGGTGTACAGAGGGTGGGTGTCAGCGTGGGTACTGGGGAGTGGGTGTAGGTGTAGGTGGTCAGGGCAGGGGTCCCCTCACACCTGCTGGCACAGCCCCCTTGTCCCCTGCAGTCCAGCTCTCAGTGGGAGTGTGGCTGTCCCTGCCAGAGCGCTCGGCCCCTCCAAGTCTCTTTCCAAGTTTGCAACATCGGCAGCTTCGCCACAGTGCCAGGCTGGTACCAGGAGTCCCCTGGCACCTCTGCGTCTCCAAGCCCAGCTTACAAGTGAGTGAATCCCACCCTTGCCTGGCTGGCACCAGTTTCTTTGCTCACCTGGAAGCAGCACCAGCAGCTGTTGGCTCTTCCCCAGGTTAACCCTCTCTGCAGCCTGAGGTCCCTCTCTCCATCCCACCCAAGGGAAGGGTGTATCCCTTCAGGAGGCCCAATGACTAGACATGGTCCCACACCAGAGGGCGAATCCTTCCCCTGTGCCCCCCAGATGTGTCCCCCGCTGCCTCCCATGATGTGAACACAGGGCAGAGCCAACTGGTGTGTCCTGATCACATGCACGTCCCAGCTCCAGTTCCAATGCACCCAGGCCCAGGCACCTCATTCCGAAACTAAAGCATGGACAGGCTCATCTGCATTCCTGAGAGCCCTGTCCTTGTACTGATGGACTTGCGAGCGCTGGGAAGATGTCCCCTCCTCACCCCAAATGATGAGCAGTTTACTGAATCACACACAGTGGCTGGACAAGAATCCATGACAAGGAAGGGTTTGGGCCTGGTTTATTAAATGCCTATTCCTGGGGGTGCTCTGGCTACAAGCTCTGTATGCCTGTAGTGCCTGTGGGTCCCATCACAGCAGCATCCCAAGTCAGGACTGTGCCCCAGACTCCAGGGCAGTGGGAAGAAGAGCAGGTTTGGCTGGAATGATGCATGGCTGTAGCCTTTCCTCTGGGCCTTCACTCAAATCCCCACACTGGACTAGGCCTGGGCTGCTTGGCTGGGAAGGAGTCACGGGGCCCTGGGCAGGGGGAGCCTGTGTGTGTCCCACTCCATGGGGAACAGAGCAGCACCTGCACAGGTGTCACACTGGGCTACCTGCCTCAGACAGGTGACAGTTCAGTCCCACCACTCACTCCCCGTGATGTCAGGGTGCCCCTTGCCTCAGCCCATGGCAGACAAACACCCTGCCCTGGCCGTACAGCTCCAAGCCGCCTCTGACTGACAGCTCTGCGGGACAGCAGTGTCTGGCATGCAGCAGTGAGGGAAGACCCAGCTGGCAGCAGCCCCTGTGCAACAGCAGAGCCCCGGCACTGTTGTGACTCTGCCCATAGCTCGGAGCCTCCCTGGGGGACAGGACCTGCTGGGAGGATGGCCAGGACAGGCAATGTCTGGGGGTGGGGAGCCTGTGGTCAGCGGTAATAGCGGGGCTCAGCTCTCCAGCACTCTGAGAACTTCCGCAGGACTCGCTCCTTCAAGCGGATCCTCCTGGAAAGCTGATGTGACTGGCTTATCTCATGGGCCTTCAGCCTGGCATAGTAGTCAGAAAACTTGTTGTAGAGGATGGAGATGGGCATTCCATTGAGGATGATCCCGAAGGAGATGCAGAAAAATGCCACTATCCTGCCGAGTATTGTGTCAGGCACGGTGTCTCCGTAGCCCACGGTGGAGAGACTGACCTGTGCAGGGACAGGAAAGGATAAAATCCCATGGAAACAAACCCAGCAGACCCCGCTGGCTGGTGCTGGAACTCACTCCCTCCCGCCCCTCTGTGGAGCCACGTGTCCCCTGTGACCAGTGCCAGACCGTGACGGCAGCCAGCAGAAGTGTCCCCTCTCCAGAGCCTGCCTGGCCAGGGCCCCACTGTCCGGGCTGTGCCCAGCAGGCTGGAGAGCTGAAGGAAAGGGCTGCCTGAGCCCCAGAAGCAGCGATCAGAGGCCAGACCCTTCTCCCTCACTGCTTTGTGTGTGCCTCTTCAAAGGCAGCTGGACACCCCTGAGCTGAGCCTTCCCCAGCAGCCGGTGTCTGCTGGAGCTTCCTTCCCCCTCAGAGCTGTGGCTCCAGAGCTTCCTGGCCATGAGTTGCCTGGTCCCAAAGAAACAAAGCTTCCTGGAGCCTCCCTCCAGGGGAAACAGAGGCATTGCCTGGAAATGAACCATGCTTAGTAAAGGGGGAGCAGGGCTATGGGGACAGGGTGAGAGCTGAGGCAGAGAGGTTTGGGCTTGGCAGGGAGGTGTACTCGCAGGGACAGGCTCAGCCTGGGATGTTGAAATGCTTGAAGTTGGTGATATTGCTGAGTAATTTTGCCCTTCCTTGAGGAGGGATGAATTTGAAGCAGATAGCCTTTGTGGCCAAGGGGGATTATAAGAGCAGAAATGATCTGTGGGATCATTTCATCTGTAAATCAAAATGCCCTCATAACCCCTGGCTGTCAAGTGCTTTAGCTGCTCCCCATCTTGGAGGTAATGCCAGCTTTATTATAATGCTCAGCTCTGCAGAGCTGCCGGCTCCTGGAGTGAGCAGGGCAGCAAAAGGGCAGCACACCCCAGTCTGTGTCCACTCTCATGACACAGGCTGAGGCATAGTGTGACTGTGGGTCCCACATACAGCCCTGGGTTCCCCATCTCAGACCCAGAAGCTCTTGTGCCTCTCAAACTCAGCAGGGCTGCAATACTGCCCAGGGTGGCTGTCCCCATGCCCACAGGCTGCATCCACCCAACACTTGGGTCCTGTGACAGATAAAGTCTGGGCTGAGTCCCATCCCACTTGTTCAGCTCAGACCTAGAGGCTCCCAGGCCACCACCTGTCCCACCATCCCACCCCAGCACCAGGTTTTGAGCCTCTGAGCTTAGTTCAAACCTCTGATTTCTCTTCTCAGAGCGTGCAGGCCTCTGGGTTTCCCACCATTACCGAGCTGGTGGGAAGGCTGGGCCCTTCCTGTCTCCTGGCCAGCAGCAGTGGTGAATCCCCCCGAGCACTGGGGCAGCCCCTACCCACGGAGCCTCCCCCACCCCTCTCCGGAAGAAGCTGCTCACACCTTACCGCTGCCCACCACCACGCGTAGGGGATACTGGTGAAGTCAGTGCCGGGGACATCATGTTCCACTGAGTGTATGAGAGCAGAGAAGGTGAAGACCCCCATGGCAATGAAGAGGAGGAGGCAGCAAACCTGCTGGTAGCACTGGCGCATGGTGAAGCTGAAGGCCCGGAGGCCGGTGGAGTGACGCGCCAGCTTGAGGATGCGGAAGATCCTCATGAGCTTGATGAGCTTGAGGACTTTGCCCAGCTTGCTCACGTTCTCCATCTTGTGCAGCTCTTCATGGTATTGTATGTCTCCATCCTCCAGATTTTCAAAGAGGATCTGGATGTAAAAGGGCAGGATGGCCACCAGGTCTACAGCATTAAACGCTGCCCGCAGAAATTTCTTGAAGCTGGAGGAGGAGATGAGCCGCATGAGGTATTCGGAGGTGAAGAAGATGGCACAGATCATCTCCATATGCTCCATCCACAATTTCCCCGTCTTGTTTTTCATCTCCTCCACTGTGCTCAGTGTCATGCCCACAATGGAGATAAGCACAAAGAAGCTCGACATGACAGCAATGATCTTGGCTGGCACAGAAGAGAACGGGTTCTCAATGAGGTTCCAGACCATCTTCCGAAACTGACCCAGAAATTTGCCATCAAACTGTGCCCCTGACTCCAGGGGCTCCAGTTCTGCCTCTAGCTCCTTCTCTGTTTTCAGGTACTCACTGAGTTCATCTTGCTTTTCCTCAAACAGGATCCGGCAGCAGCGTTGGGAGTATTTCAGATGGATTCCCCAGTACTCGATTTCCTCCACAAAGTTACTGGGGCACATCTCATCCATCATCCACAGGACCCCACTGCGGTAGAAGTGGAAGATGTAGTGGAAAATTGAGGGATCTCTATCAAAGAAATACTCATTCTTCTGCACCAAGTAGTCATCACAGAGCTGCAGCTTCTTCACAGGGTCTGTATAGAGGGCCAGCTTCCCAAGCCGGGTGATGGGATACTTGGCCAGTACCTTGTAAGCTATCTGGAACGATTTGCCACCTACGTTAATGTTGAGCAGGTATTTGTTCCTTTGGATGGGAGTCTGGCTCTTCTCTTGGTTTCCGTCTGCCACATTCTGCATGGAGCTCCATTTCCTTACCAGGCTGTCCTGTGCAAATGGGATGTGGGATTCCTCTTCCTCCAGGGTCCGGCAGCGGCCCTGGTGATTCCCTATCTTCATGCTGGCCGAGAGACTCGCACGCCTGGTCCACTGTTGCCTCATGGTGCCTGGCTTTCTGAAGCGGTGACTCCTGTTACGGTCTGTGGGACAGCAGCTCTGGCTTCATGGGAATGCTCCCACTGGGCACACACTGACTGGGATGAGTGCTGTGAGCTCGGGGCAGTGGAGTGGCTGCCCAAGGGGCACAGCCGCGCGCTGGTGCCACGTGGCACCTGCCGGGGTCCCAAAGCCGATTGCTGATCAGATTGGGGTTTGCACCGCGGCAGTCAGAGGCGGCAAAGCGCCCGCTCCTTAAGACACTAATGAGATTGAGGCACTAGTCCTTTATGTAAGGAACTATTTCCATCTCTGCACTTCTCTTTTCCCTTATTCTGTTCTTATTAGCTGTTTGCATTTGCCACATGCTCTTTCCTGGAAGGACATCCATGACAGCAAACAAAGCAGCACAAACTTGCCTCGATTTACCCTCTGTTGATGGGACAGGAAGGTGCAGACATGCAGGATTTGTACTGGCTTTGTACCCCCACACCAGATGCTGCTCTTGGCACCAGCCCTTTGTTAAATGCTAATGCAGCTGCCCCGGCTCTGTCAGCTGTCACAGCCAGGGAAGGGAGATGGTCATGACCTCCCAGCTCATCCCTCAAGTCCTACAGTGCAGATTTAGAGGGGATGAGGTGAAGGAACCGCCTGTGCCTCCACACAGTGCCCGAGCAGATTCCCTGTGAGACAGGCTGCTCCTGTGCCCCTGCCCTGGGCCATCACATCAGCCTTCAGCCCCACAACTCACCCAGGCAGGGGCAGGAACAGGGAACAGGACACTGGAAATGCAAGTAGGCAGTAAAAGTTCCTCTGAGCTGCTGGAACTGAAAAGGAGGAAATAATCCTTTGGATTTGCAAGTAAAAGGGGAACCAAAATTAAAGAGGCTGATCTTTGAGGTCTTACCCTGGAATACGATCCTACTTCAACATGTAAAACACCACATTGATCTCCATGAACTGGTCTAATTAAATACAGAGACTTGTAGCACAAAGATGCTGCTGGCCTGAAAAGCAGCTTGGGCTCCACTACAATTAAGTCTCTGAGCCTGGGGATTAGAACAACAAAAGCACTTCTAGCACCAGAGAGAGGAAGGGAAATTGCTGTCAGAAACACAGCCCCAAGTTTTGGCACAAGATCCATAAAATGTATTTATTTCAGCTCCAAAGCACTCTGCTCAGGGAGCAGTAAGCAAAACCTGCAGTGTCTTGTGAGTCTGCCCCAGGGCCTCACTCCCCATCGCATGGAGCAGGGGCTCTGCCCTGTGCCACAGACCAGCCGGGCTCAGCTTGGCAGCTGCAGCTCAGAAGATAATCTAGGACCAGCGGGTGACAGCTGACCTTGGCCACATGGCCCTGCCAGCACCAGTGCTTCAACTGGCCTCAGCTCAGCCCTGTCCTGCTGGACTCCTGGAGCCCTTCCTGCCCTGCAGCGCTTCGTGCTCTGCTCTGACAAAGAAGGGACAAGATCAGGCAGTTTTTTCACCTTGCTTTTGGCTGAGCTTCCCACTTGTCCCTGGTTCAGTAGTAGCACCTCTGGTGTTACTGTGGCATCTGTTCTCCCGTCCCCATCATCTCTGTTTGCTTTGCTCCTGTATTCATTTTCTCTGCTACAGCTGGTGCGTGCTGGAGTCGCATCTGTCCCAGGCAGGCACAGCAGCTCTGGCTTCCACATAGTGCCCCACGCCAGCCCACCCACCCCAAATCCTCTTTCCAGGATGTGACAATCCAAAGGTGATGCAGCCCCTGGCCTCCCAAATACAGAATCCATGCAAACGCACAAATCCAGGAAAAATAAAAACTCCAGAACTTGTTAATTTCACATTCTTTATTCTCCTGTGTCAGTCACCACAGCTATCTCTGCCTGTCCCTGTGGAAACAGAAGACTCTGTGTGTCTTTGCAAATGGCTCCTTGATACTAAAAATAGCAGCCCTGGAATAACTCAGGACTCCAGACCACATATAGAAGTTTCTCCTGTGGGGTATGGCAGCACTCACACACTGTCCAGGAGCGGAAGACTCCTACTCCAAGGCTAATGACTGGTGTCTGCTTGGCAAGCCAAGTTCCCACCTTCAAGGCACAGAGGTCAGCAGCCAAGGCAGCAGCTTGGTGCACTTAGTGAACACTTGTGCAAGGTACACGTGGCAAACCAGAGGCACTGGGCACTAATCTGCCCCTGCACAGGCAGCTCTGAGAGGTGCACAGCACTGAGTCCTCTGGCTGGGGCTCCACGTGCCACACAGTGTCTGACCCAAGACATGACTTATTTCCAGGGACACCTCCACTAGACCAAGATGCTCGGAGCCCTGTCCAGCTGGGTCCCAGGGATGGAGCAGTCACAGCTGCTCTGGGCAGGCTGTGCCAGGGCCTCACCACTCTCACCATAAAACCCTCCTTCATGTCCCACCTAAGCCCACCCTCTGCTAGTTTGTAACTGTTGCCTCTTGCCTTACAGGCCTTGGTGAAAAGCCCCTCTCCATCTTTCTTTCAATCCCCCTTTAGACATGGACAAGACACAACAAGGCTCCCTGGAGCCATCTCTTCTCCAGGGTTTGCCCTTATAAAGGTGCAGGACCTTGCACTTAACCTTATTGAAGTTCATGAGGTTCCCATGGGTCTGAAGGTCCCTCTGGATGACATCCCCCTCCCCAACTGCACACCTCAGCCTGGTCTCATCCTCAGACTGGCTGAGGGTCCACTTGTTCCCACTCTACACACCATGGACGAAAACATGGGATAGCACTGGTCCCAGTATGGACCCTCGAGGGACACCACTCATGTCAGAAGAGTTTTAAGGAAGACACCATTAAGAGTGTTAAGAGGAGTCCCATGCAGCATTCGGCACTGGGGTGGGCAGAGCAGGTCTGCCAAGGGTGGAGATGTTTGTGGAAAGGAGTGTGAGAGGAGCTGCTTGCCCAGGGCCAAGGAGCTCCTTGCCCTATGTGGGCTTGGAAGACAGCACAGCAAAGCCAGAGCAACCGTCACCCCCATGGTGGCACTGTCAGTAAAAGCCTCCCGTGCACGGGACTGAGCAGCATCAAACAGTAGTGCAAACATGGAGTATCTATCTGATCTGTGAAGCCAGTGTGAGTGCCTACAGAAATGGGTGAGAAAGCTCCTGTTCCCTGACAAAATCCAGGGGGAAGAATGAAGCAGGTGAAAAAAGGCTCCTGGCTGGAAGTAGAAGGAGACGGTTCAACAGCACCTGGCATTTAAAGGACAAAAACATCTTCAGGTCCAAGGCCACACTGGTGGGCATCAGCTTTAACGACTGTCAGGCAGAACAATGAAGCCATTTCTGCCACCTTTGGGAGGCTGTTATCACAGGGCCAGGGAAGGTTCTGTGCTATTTCTGGAGCCAAGGTAGTTCCACAATCTAAGACCCATTTACAAAGGGAGCATCCTGTCAGTATTCCAGTGTAGCAAGTCAGATTTGAGAGCTGATGTCCAATTCAGTCAGGCTCTGTGGTGAGGAGGAGACAGATCAGGCTAGTCCCACGTTATCACCTTGGCATAAGGACCCCTGTTACAAAGCCAGAAAAACACCTGGTTATTGACAGTCCTTTGGGAAGAAACCTGGTTTGACTTCAGTTTACACAAAGTGGAGGAAAAAATCCCACACCAGAAGATCAGTATCTTAGCAGGACTGCTCCATGTCCTTGGCAGCAGGGAGGAAAGGGGAGAGTTCTGCTGCTTCAGGGCAGACTGAAACCCCATGCACCCAGTTGGCAAGCATCAGGGAACCTGGGTTTTTTGGTTTAACACAGCCTGGTTTTAGTGGGCGGGAGGAGTTGCTCGAAGCTTCTACTCTGTCTGGCACAGAGGTAATTGCTGAGGGCTCTGACGATGGGCAGGTTACCAGCCCAGTTAGAGAAGCTGGTAACACCTCTGTGATGACATATTTGAGAAAGGCAAAAAGCACGGGCAGTTCTCTTTCTTCTCCCGAGGGGTGGTGAGGCGGCCCCCGAGGGCCATCCTGGTGCAGCCGGGGCCCTCCCGAGGCCGGGGCCGCCCGTGCGGTGCCGCAGAGACGGCGTGGCCAGCAATGAAAGCATGGCCAACGTTCCCCGGTGCGGAGCCCGGGCAGGATCAACCTTTCAAGTGCAGCAAAGCTCTCTAAGAACTTTTCAACTGCTGGAACTTGAGAACAAACAAACCTACAGACACCAACCTTCTTCCAAGTCAGAGAAAAAGGAAAAGTGAGGACACGTGAGGAGAACCAACACGGTGACACCGAGGTCAGTGAAAACAAGGAGAGGGAAGAAGTGCTCCAAGTGCCGGAGCTGAAATTCTTCTGCAAGCTGTGGTGAGGACTGTAACACAACAAACTGTTTCCCTGTAATTCAGGAGGTGCTGGGGGATGCAGATACCCACATGCAGCCCGTGAAGGAACAGTGCTCACGCTGGAACGTGTGGATACTGAAAAGCTGTAATCTAGTGAGGAACTCTAACAGAGAGAGAGGACCCTTGCTTCCACAGATAGAGAACCCTTGCTTCCAGACTAGAACAGCTCATCCTTAAAAGACTTAAACCCCATGAACTAAAATGACCCACCCTAGGCAGTTGTGGGAAGACTGCTTGGCCGTGGGAGGGACTCACATTACAGCACATCGGCCGGACTGCTGCTTGTGAAAGTTAAAACCACACTGGAAAAGTTTGCAGAGAACTGTCTCCTGTGGGAAGGATCCCACGGCACAGCAGAAGAAAGAAACTTTTTTCCTTAAGTGTACTGAAGAAAGATTTTTAAGAAGTGAAAGACTGACCAAAATCCTGTGTTTTGTCTCCTTGCGTGGTCAGTGGGAAAGAGAAAGGGACTGGGAAGAAAAGGTGTTCTAAAGGTTTTAGTTCTCATTACCCTTTTTACTTTTAACTCTGTTAATAAATTTTCTTTATACTGTTTAAGTTTTAAACCTGCTTTGCCTTAAAGTGTTTTTCCCCTTATCCTTAACTCATGAAGTTTTCAATTCCCCCTCCTCTGCTATAGATAGTTTTTTGTGGGTGCCTGGCACTTAGCCAGTGTCAAACCCCAGCACTGGGAAAACCTAACCCCAAAGGGGAAAGCTCTAGAAGCCAGAAACACAGGGCAAGAAGGAATTTCTCCCTCAGGCACATGGAGCACATGGGATGCAAAATACTTAACTTTCAGGGCGAGGAGCCTTTTTGACTCTGGTCAGGCATCAGCTGTTCCCTGGCTGCTTTTTCAAGACTGAAGATGTCAGATCGGTGTTTTACTTTGGACAGACGCCACACAGCAACAGAACCTGCAGCTACCAGGATGCTCAGGAGCCCTGGAGAGGAGAGTGCACAAGCAGAGACCCACTCACTGCCCTGGTCTGGGCATTGGGACTGGGCTCTGCTGCTCAACACCATGAGCCAACAGCCAGAGATGAGCAGTGACCCTGGAGAGCAAAGGACGGACAGAGAGGAAGCGAGTTAGTGCCAGACGGCGCAGAATGGCCTTTCCGAAGATGCAGCACATCCAAGGCAGAGCAATAATTAAGCTGTGGTGTCAGGCCTCTCTTAGCCTCCCAGCCCAGCAAAAGCGGCTACTGATACAGGTCTGGAATTGACCCCATCAGGATACTCAATTTATAGCCCAAGGTAGGTAGGTCCAAGACCATGTGCAGCATTCGTTGAGTCTCACATACCTGCAGCAATCAAGATCCATGTGTAACCTTGACTCCTCGATGGCACAGAGACCTCAGGCTCAGGCGTAGCTGAAGCCTCTGTGAGGAAAGAGTAACAAGTCCATGAGGCTTCCAACTCACCTTATGGTCAGCACTCAAAGCAATCTTCAGTCCACACCCGGCTGAGTTACTAGCTCACCTCAAGAGCACCAAGAGGCCTTTACCAATTTAAGCAAAACCTTATCTGCCGCTACTGTGATTAACCCACACTGGAGGAAAAAACGTCCTACTGGAAACGCATACCAGGAAAAGGTGGGAAATTGCCCAGCTGGAGCTGGAACTGCAGCATCCTAGCCTGTCGTCGTGGCACTGAGAAGCCACAGGTACAACCAAAACACAGCTCTTTACCTCGCCTGCCAATTGAATTGGTGCAGGCATCAAACCCAAACCCAGTCTCTCACACCTGCAAGTAATCCCCCTCCTCTCCACACCCTCGGCAAGCCCCCGGGTGAGGGAAGCCAGAACAGCCCCTCCAAGCACCCCAGACAGCCAATGGGTCTGACAAAGGATGCTCCAGAGCCAAGTAGCTCTGCTACCGACAGTGCTGGGGTGCGGACACAGCTGGACACAAGCCCAGACACTGTGTCTGCAGCTCCTGGCCAGCCTGGATGGCCCTGAACTTCCTCCTCATCCTCTTCCCTTCAACCCGCCCATTCCTCAGACATCAGAAGAGCTCAGGAGGTGGACAGATTCCAGTGTTTTCTCGTTTGAAGTTGCAACTGGGAATTGCATGTCCTGGAAGAAGGAATAAAGTACTTCAAAGGCGCTTCCCGAGGGAGCCCTGGGGGGCGTCATCGCCGTCCCCACCAGGAGAAGCTGAAGGTGGGGGCCCCCATAGCGCTTCCTCCACTCACAGTGACCCGCGGTGACCGCAGCTGCCCCGGACCGGCCACAGACGGCGGGGAACAAAGGCTTCGGTCCGGCTTGCCGCCCCCACTCCCGGCCCCCCGCTGCCCGCGCCCCCGTACCTGCGCTGCCGGTGGGCGGCACCGCCGAGCTCCTCGGCGGGGTCACCGCGGGGCCGCCGGGACTCGGCTCCGCCGCGGTCGCGGTCCCGCAGCCCCACTCGTCCCCGCCGTCGTCACAGTCGGGGTGGTCGTCGCAGCGCCAGTCGCGGTGGAAGCAGGGGGCGTCGGGCGCGCAGCGGAACTCGTCCGGGCGGCAGGGGGACGGGGCGGCTGCGGGGGACGGGCGCGTGAGGGGAGGCGTGAGGGGAGCCCCCGCGCCCCCCCACGGGGAGACCCCGCGCGCAGGGGGCACGAGGGCTCCAGCCAATGAGAGCGAAGGGCGTGTGCGGTGAACCAATGAGCGGCACCCGCCCGGGCCCTCCCCCGGCTCACCGTTGCCTGGCGGGAGCGGCAGCACCGGCACCGGTACCGGCAGCACCGGCAGCACCAGCAGCAGCAGCACCGGGAGCCCCGGCGGCAGCAGCCGCGGCCCGGCCATGCCGCGGGCCCGCACCGGACGGACGCGCCGCTACAAATGCAGAGGGCGCAAGCAGAGCGCGTGCGCTCAAGCCCGACCTCCACCAATGGGGTGCCCGAGGGGGCGGGGCCCCCTCAAGGGCGCGCGCCCACGCCCCGCCCACCCCCGCACTTTTCGCGGCGGGGCCTCCGGGCCGTGCCGGCTCCGGGCTCCCTGCGAGGCAGCGGACGGAGCTGCTACTGCCCGGCTGAGCCCCTTCCCGGCTCCAGGAACGGCCACCCTCTCCCGCAGTTCCCTGGAAATCCATCAGCACCGCAGTCGGCAGTGACGTGCAGGGCAGGGGCTGGACAGTGCCCGGCTGGACCGAGCAGCGCGCGGTCACAGAAAGGACACTGGCACTGACAGGTGGGGGACGGGGCGGGGGGAAGTGCCCCAGGCTGCTGAACCTGGGCACGGGGGGAGCCCTGTGAGCGAGGCTGTGCTTTACTCAGCTCTGCTCTTCACTGACTACAGGTCACAAATGCCCCAGTGCTGTGTCGCTATTCCAACCAACCAAGTACACTGGTATTTAAAGATCAGTAACTTGAATAAATCAAATAAAATAGACAAAATGGGAGGTGGAAATCACAGCTTTATATACATTTATTAGTCAGACATCAGCTCCCTGCAGCAGCCCTGGAGCCACAACCAGCACAGCCACCCCATCAGAGCTGCTCTGGAACCACCTGTGCCCATCATGCAGACCCCCCCCAGCTCACAAGTAGGGCTCGTCCTTGGAAATTTCCCACTTCCTAAGTGGTGGTCCTGGTGTCACTGGTTTCTTCCCCGCTGTTGTCGCTGCAGTGTCTGAACTGGGGGAGAGAAAAGAGGAGAGAGAAGAGGCCTTAGTAACACTCCGGAATTACAGTTGGATTTAATCAGAAGCCCAGGTTGCAAGGTAGTGCTGGAGGTGTTTGTTAATCAGAGTCCCAGAATGGTTTGGATTGGGTGGGACTTTAAAGCCCATCTCGTTCTAGCCCCTGCCATGGGCAGGGACACCTTCCAGGTTGCTCCAAGCCCCATCCAACCTGGCCTGGAACACTTCCAGGGATGGGGCAGATACAGTTTCTCTGGGCAACCTGTGCCAGGACCTCCCAACCCTCCCAGGGAACAATTCCTTCCCAATATCCCATCTAACCCTGCCCTCTGGATGTGGGAAGCCATTCCCTCTTGTTCTGGCCCTCCATGCCTTGTCCCCAGTCCCTCTGCAGCTCCCCTGGAGCCCCTTTAGGCCCTGCAAGGGGCTCGGAGCTCTCCCTGGAGCCTTCTCCTCTCCAGGTGAGCACCCCCAGCTCTCCCAGCCTGGGTCCAGAGCAGCGGGGCTCCAGCCCTCGGAGCCCCTCCGTGGCCTCCTTTGGACTCATTGCAACAGCTCCTTTCTTGGTGGCCCCAGAGCTGGACAAATGCTCCAGGTGGGGTCTCACCAAAGCAGAGCAAGTAAACTTCCTCCCACCCCACTTAATTGCAAGGAAATATAGACCCAAATAATTAGTTCCACATTCTTCTGCCAATCTGGGTAACTCCCCACTGCTGCTGGGCACATTCTGTGCTCCTGGTGTAAATCAGGGCTGAGCCCGCTCCGCGGCGGTAGCCGTGCGGCACCACCCGCATCAGACCTACCTGCCGGCCGGTGCCCCCGCTGGCAGGGTTCTCTGCGCCGCCGCCACCACCACGGGCGGCAGCGACTCCCGGCGCCCGTCCCGGCTGCAGTAATAGTTATCTGCGAATTTGTGGCTGGGGCCCACCGGGAGCCGCGGCGGCGGCTGGGTCCTAGGCAGAGAACGACGCGAGCGTCAGCGGCGGGGCCGGGGTGGGGGCGGCTCAGCGCCCGGCTCAGCGCCCCGCCCGCCGCCCGGCCCGGCCCGGCCCCGGCACCTCTTAGCGATCTCCTCGTAGCGCAGCTGCAGCTTCGCCTGGAGGTCCCGCTGCAAGGCAAGGCCACAGCAGCTCAGGCGGGGCTGCCGCCCTGCACCGGAGGCTCTGCGGAGCCGGGGGCGCAGCGCAGCGTCCCGCGGGGCAGAGGAGCCCCGAGCCCGGGGATGTTCTTACCCCCGCCAGGAAGTTGCGGAGCCGCTGGACCAGACGAGTCGCCGTCGCCATCTTGGCTGCGGTGAAGGGCAGGGGCGCGGGGGACGCCGGGAGCGCGCGCGCGGAACGCTGGGTCTCGCGAGCCTTGGCGCTATATAAGGCGGCGCGGGAGGGCGCCGCCCCTTTCCGCGCCCCGGAGCCGCCATGGACACGAGCCGCGTGCAGCCCATCAAGCTGGCCCGGGTGGGTACGGGGGCTGGGGGGACCGGGCTGGGCTGCGCCGGGTCGCACCGCGCCGGGTCGCACCACCGCGCTGACCCTCCACTCTGTCCCCGTAGGTCACCAAGGTGCTGGGCCGAACCGGCTCTCAAGGGCAGTGCACTCAGGTGAGCGGGCCGGGCGGGCGCGGTGCCGCGGGCCGGGCTCGTCCAGGCTGACGCGGTTCCCCCCGCAGGTGCGCGTGGAGTTCATGGACGACACGAGCCGCTCCATCATCCGCAACGTGAAGGGGCCGGTGCGCGAGGGCGACGTCCTCACCCTGCTGGAGTCGGAGCGCGAGGCCCGGCGGCTGCGCTGAGCGGGGCCCGGGGCCTCTCCTGCTCCGGATCGTCCGTCGGCGGAGGGAGCCTGGCGCCCATCGCCGGATCGCCCGTCGGGGATGGAGCCTGGCGCAGCTCGTTCGGCCGTGGGTCGGGGGTGCGGAGGAGCGTGGCGGCCGCGTCACTGCAATAAAGGGTTTTTCCAGTAGCGCCTTGCCCGGGTTTCACTCAGTGAGCGCCTGACACCTCTGTTTGTCTCACACCTGAGCACCTGCTGCTTTTCTCGGGTTCAGTAGCAGCATGCCCTGCTTGTTAGTGGGGTTACACATAAAGTCTTCATTGTAATATCACTTCGTTATTGCATCTTTACTGACCTGGCATAACAAAAATAATTTTGTTTTGATTACAGTAGCCTTAATCCTGACCTTCCTGGTAAGCGATTTTCTGTATGTGATGAAGTGGTACTGGAAACTTACTGGACCCTGGATTAGCTCCCGCTAATCACAGGTTGAAAGTCAAGCTTGGTACCGGCTTGCAAAGCAACAGCCTGCTACTTCTCTGTGTCTGTCCTGAGTAAACTGCTCAGTGAATGCTGGCATAAATACACCTGCTTGCTGTCCTTCCTGGCAGTCACATGCAGAGAGCAAGTGCTTGTCATTCCTCTTTGATTTATTGACTCCTCCATCTCTCTTTGGCTTTCCCTTCCACCACAAAATTAGTTAGCAAGATGTGTTGTTTTAGGATATTACATAAGTCAAAAGTAAGGCTGAAAAGTTTAGAATGAGCCTGAAAACTGCTGGTTCAAGGGCAGGTGTTTAAGGACTGGTGTTTTTTATCTGCTTATAGAGTGGTGCAGGTTTTGTGGTGTGTGTGAGCAGAGTCAGATCTGCAGCCTCTCATGTAAGGTCTCTGATGGGGAGTGGTTTTTGTCTGCAGTGTCCTGAGCTTGACTGAGGCAGTTCAGCGGCAGCTGTAACTGAGGATTTGGGTGTCCTAAAGCTGAGCAGAGCACTGCTGGGACAGATGGGTAAAATGCTGAACTGGAGCAGGCACTGACGATTGTTGTAGGGCTGATGTTAAGAGTGTGGGATTTGTCCTTTCTGCCAGTTCTAGTTGTGCCCTGGGCAGCTCATGGGCAGCATGAGGCGTGGAATTTGTGCCATGGAGAAAGCCCTTGTGTTTGTGCTGTTGCTTGATGTCATTTACGATTCTTTGGGGGGTGTTTCAGAGCATTAGCACAAGGCTGCGATCCCTGGCTCGCGTGACGCAGAGCTCAGAACTGGTTGTGTGTGCCAGAATTCCTCTCAGAGTTCAGTTCTGTGGCTGCTGTTTATTTCCTCACAGCTTCAGCAGTGACCCAAGAGTGTTTGCTCTGGCCCCTGCCAGCCCTGAGTGCTGGGTGACTGGGATAGAGTGGCTTAGAGAGCTGTATCCCTTCTGGAATATCCATGTGGGGTCAGCCGGGTCTCTGTCCACATGAGGAGGGAGGCAATTTGCATCCTCACACTTGGTCTGGTGATTGCCCTTTAATGATGCAGTGTAATATGAGCACCGCAGAGAACCAGGGGTGGTACAGGGCTGCAGCTGGCCCTGCGTCCATCTTGGTCCTGCAGAACGAAGTGGGCAGAGACACCACTGCACCTGCCTGGGACACCTCAGCAGGAAGAAAACAGACGGAGGGATGTAGCCACTGCATAAACTTGCAGTGAATGACTTGGAATGTGGGGTCCCCTGCTCAGGTCAGGGGCTGTGCCAGGCTGTGCCTCTGCTGTAGCTCTTGCAGGGTTTGTTGTGAGCCAGACAAGGAGGTAGGAGACTGCTGATGTCACTGTAATATTTCAAAATAACTTTAAATTTTATTTATATCTTAAAAATACCAATATTGAAATACCAGTAAACAGAGTAGTGTATTAGGGAGTGGCAGTGAGCGCTGTATATTAACTCCAGTGCAAAGCTAAGAGCAAGTTTCTGGGGAGAGCTGAGGGGTTCCCCAGCTCAGACCAGATCAGGCAGGGGCAGAAGTGGTGAGGCTGGGCCAAGGAGCAGGAATGGGGCCTGTGACACATTACCTTTGTGAAGGGCTCAGAGCACAGCTGCCTTCCCATGCAAAACCCTTGTTTCTCCCGGTCCTCGTCCTTACCCTGTTCCCACCCTGCACGGCACTCACACACTTGCACAGACACGTGTTCTCTGACGTACATGTTCCCCTTTGCAGGCTCTACCTGTGTGCTCTGAGCTCTTCCAGCCCATGTGTTTTTCCTGGTGCTGCTGTCAGCTGCTCTCCTCCCTTTTGGGATGGGAAGTGGGCAGAGAGGGACTTGGCTGTGGGCTCTGGCTGTCTGCACAGCCTGTGGGACTGGTTAATTGGGGAAATGTTTAGGAGGTAATTGGTCTCTCTCCCTTGGGAGAAGGACCTGCTCCCCATGTGGGTTATCAGCTAGGCAGGCTTAGTTGCCAAATGCATCCTTGGCCCTCAGCCCCTTTTGTCACTTGGCTGCAACCAACCCCAACTGCTCAGAGGTTTTGCTCCCATTGAGCCAATCAAATCCCAAGTGATTTCATGTTGAACTTCATCCTTTGGCCAAGCAATACAATTTTTTTGCTTTGTGTGCATGTGCTAGAAAAGAAAAAAAATCTGATTTCAGCTAGGAAAGGAAATGCCAGAAAAGATGGGCAAGTATTTGAGTCTGGAAATGCTCCCAGCCCCTATCCAAGGCAGTATTCCCTCTCCCATTGCTGCACAGGACGTGCCTGCAGAGCACCACGTCCCTGCTGGGGCCAGGAGCCGTCACTTGGCCCTCCTGGCTCCATGTCACTGGCACTGGCTGCTGTCTCAGAGCTGCCGGAGAGCACAAACCAAGTGCTGTTTCTGCTGGGTTGTTTCTCTGCTGTTCCTCCTTGCAGAGGGCTCAGAGGTGGTGCAGCTCCGGTGGTCACGGCAGGGAGCAGAGGGGATGGGGTGGCTTCTGCTCCCCGTGTGTCCCACCCCGAGGTCACTTGGCTCCTGTCACTTGGTGCAGTGAGGTGGCTGCACATGGGCTGCATCCAGCGGAAGAGACGGGCAAGGGAGGCCCAGGGATGGCGCTTGTGATGGGACTGAAGCTGCAGGGAGCGGGTTGGCACAGAGGGGGTGGCAGGTGAGGGGATGTGAATCACAGCCCAGTGCTGATGGTGGCCCCTGGCTGGATCCCAAGGTCACTCTAATTTGGTTTCTTTGGACTCCCAGGGCTCTTTGTGGCTGTCGGTGACATCCCCTGCTGCAGAGAGAGTAGAGTCACCAGAGACCCCTCCAGTGACTCCAGGTCAGGGCCAGCAGGGCTGTTCTGAGCATGTAGCACCCAAAATGCTCTGCTCTTGCTCCTGCAGCCTTTTCCTGGAGACACTCATCTGTGTCACAGCCCTTTCCCCTCCCGTGGGGAGTGGTGTGGTACTCACAGGTGCCTGCGCCTTCATGCCATTGAGGTGGGCGTAGAGGAGCGTGGCGATGTCACTGTGACCAGCCTCCAGCGCGATGGCAACAGCATTGTTACCATCCTAGAAAGTAAGGGAGAGCATGTAGAAAGGGGTTTAGGGACAGGACGTAGTGTGGGCTGCCCAGGCCCAGTGGCAGAGCCTTACACTGTCCACGATGGAGATGTTGCAGGTGGGCTGAGCCAGCAGCAGCTTCACGGTCTCCACGCGGCCGTGCTCGCAGGCGCACATCAGCGCAGTCGAGCCCTCCTCATCCTGCAGGTTCACGTCGGCCCCGCAGGCGAGCAGGGCTTCCACCATCTCCTGCCGGCCATGGCTGACGGCCAACATCAGCGCCGTCTGGCCAGCCTGCGAGGAAGGGACACTGCCAGGCCACCTCTGCCCCCACTGTGCTCCCCGCACCACAGGACCACTGCTGAGACAGCCCCGCTCCCTCCCTATGTGCCGACACCTCTGGGTTTTGGAGCCATTGGCCTGCCCTTGGAAAAGCCGAGTGTGGCTCTGGCATCTGCTTGGGGGTGGGAGTTGAGGATCAGGATGTGGTGGCCCTCAGCCTGCACCAACCTGGCTGGCCTTGGCGTTGACGTTGCCCATGCTGAAGAGCCTCCTGACCACATTCATGTCCTCCTCCTGCTCAACAGCTGCCAGTGCTGCCAGCATGAGGGCGGTGTACCCAGCTTTGTTCTGGTGGTCCACGTTACAGATCCCTGTGGGGGTGGGGAGAGGGGCTCAGGATGCTGCAGGGCTGGTGGGAGACATGGACCAAGCCACGTGCCTAGCTCCCCCTCACAGTCCTGCCCAGGGTGCTGTGAGCCATCCCACAGGCACAGAACTGCTGATGGATCTCCCCCATCAAATCTGGGCTCCCAAACGGACTGGGGTGACTGCTTATCCCCACACCTATGAACAGACACAGCCTGGGGCAGCTCTTCTTGCCCCTCTACTGCCAGTGCCTTCCCCCTGTGCTGACATGGCCAGGCCATGACCTGGGGTACAGTGGGATGGTGGCCAGGGGATGTTTCTGGGGGTGGGGGGCACTGACCCGTATCCAGCAGCAGCCGCACGATGTGGAAGTTGGAGTGGGAGACACTGTAGTGCAGGGCCGTGTTGCCATTCCCGTCTGCCAGGTTCACCACGTGGGTCAGGAGAGCTGGTGAGACCTCGGCAAAGGCCAGGAGGTGGTTGGCAACTGTGTCAGGGACGGACGACTTTTGGCTGGACAGACGGAACCACTCCTGAAGGACCAGGCTGCTGCTGGCGAGCTGTGGGCAGAGAGGGGCTGAGCTCCCGCTAAGCCTCTGCAGGGCCTCGCACCCTGGCACGCACCCCTGCTGCCAGCCCGGGGCGGGGAGCAGAATCCCTGCTCCAGAGGGGGTGGGTGAAGGCAGGACCCTGAACTGCCCAAACCCATGCTGGGCATGGCCTGAACTGAGTCCACATGGGCTTTGCGGTATCTGGGACAAACCCTGGAGCAAAGGGCTGTATTTTGGGGGAAGGTGCTGAGCCAGGCTTTGCTGGTCCCTCTCTGGGTAGGGCCAGCCCTGGGGGATGTTGGCAGGGGCTGGGCAAGCCATCCCACCCCAGTGCTCCACTCACCACCTCTTTGCTCTTGGCAGCACCGGGGTGGCCCAGGTGGGTCTTGACGATGAGGCAGGCCTCCCTCATCCTGGGGCTCAGCTCGAACCTGTGGAGAGCATGAGGATGTCTGCAGTGTGGGGCTGCATCACCCCACCAAACCTGTGGAGCACCCTGACTTCCCCTGCAGAGCTCCCTAGTGCCTGTAACTCCACGAGGTCCCCAGAGTGCAACCTCCAGCCTGGTGGCTGCACCATTGCTGCTTCAGCCTCTGCAAACCTCCATAGAAAGGAGCCTTATATGGATGTGCTTGGGCACAATTCACCCATTCTTAGGCCACATTTTTTTCCTTTTGTTGAAAAATGCTATTGAAGGCTGTTGGGTTTTTTTGTCCCCCTCTAAACTATCTTCTGCAGCAAAGGGGCATCTGGGGCCTCTCATTCTTTCCTTAGGAGACCCAAGAAACTGGAAGGATTGTTTTCTGCTGAATGGTCTCTGCAGGAGCTGAATGGGTTTTTCCCACCAATGGCACTGAAGCTGGGGCAGATGCCCCGAGCTGGCAGGGCCAGTGCCATGGCTCCCAGCTGCACAGGGCCCGGGAGCAGGGAGCCTTCCCCACTGGCACTTACTTTTCCTTCACCTCGGGGGGCTCCAGCAGGGTCACATCAGTCCCCTTGCACTCCAGCCTGGGCTCACACGTGCCTTCTCCGGCCTCCTCCTCTGACGTTTCGGTGTCTCCCTGCTCCGAACTGTTGGAGCTGTTGGCCGAAGCCTTCTCAGAGGAGCTGTTGCCTTCTTCCTCCTCCTCACTGGATGTGCTTTCATACCTGCACAGAAGGAGGATGCTCAGTGGCAACACAGCACCAGCCTGGCCCCCTTCAGGCCCTGCCACTGGCCCCAGCCCAGGACAGGGATGCAGGGGACCAGGATTGGCTCATGGGGGTGGCAGGAGCCCCTGAGCACGTACTCCCCATTCAGCACGCCCACAAACTGCAGGCTCTTCTTGCTGCCCTCCGCCTCACTCCGGGGAGCACCATCCCGCTTCTTCATGATCGACTTCAGGGCTCCTACAGGGAAAGAGATGGATGTCAAGGGCCAGTGAGCAAGAATCATAGAATTTCAGAATCACAGAATGGTCTGGGTTAAAGGAGACCTTAAAGATCGTCTCATTCCAACTCCACTGCCATAGTCAGGGACACCTTCCACTAGACCAGGTTGCTCAGAGCTCCATCCAACCTGGCCTTAAACACTTCCAGGGATGGGGCATCCAGAACTTATCTAGGTAACCTGTGCCAGGGCCTCACCACTTCACAATAAAGAATTTTGCGTAATATCTAACCTAAACCTGCTGTCGTTTTGAAACCATTCCCCCTTGTCCTGTCACTACATGCTCTTGTAAACAGTCTCTCCCTGGGGCTAGCCAAGCACCCCAAACCCCCTAGACCCCCGGGCAGGCATGAAAGGGACATGGGCAACTGCTGGGGCATGAGTAGAGTTGGCCCTGCAGGCATTGTCCCCGACAGGGCCAGCCTCTCTCTTCCTGCAGGAACATTCCAATCCAGACCCTGGCATCATTGCTGGTGACACTCACCGGCCACAGGGCTTGGGGCAGCTCCACTGTCCTGCGCTGGGGATGGGTCCCAGTTGCTGTGTGTCGTCTCCAGCACAGCTGGCCCAGGGGCTTGGCTGTCTGGGCACATCCCCCCTGTTGCTCCTGCAGCCGGCACTGAGGGGCTGCTCAGGCTGTCACCCAGGCCAGGCTGCATCACACTGCCCGCACCAGGCTCCTTCTCCTCTCCTGCCAGGACAATGCCGCCCACATCTGTCTGGCTGCCCTTGTCATCGCAGCTGGCAGCTGAATCGGGTCCGACTGCCACGTCCCGCCCGTTGGGGGAGCAGCCCACGGCGACGCAGGAGGTCGGGGGGCAGCACTCCACGCCTGCCTCTGCCGTCTCTGGGGGGTCGCCAGCTGCCCGGCTTTGTGTCACCACCGCAGCCTCCACCAGCGCCTCGGCCACCTGCGGCTTGGCCATCACCTCCTTGTCCGCCTGCCCGCGGGGCCGGCGGGCGCACACCTCCAGCCGCAGCTCCTCCAGCTCCCGCGTGGCCTCCTGCAGGTGCCCCTCCATCAGGGTGATCACGTCCTTCTGGTGCCCCACCGTCTGCTGCAGCAGCTCCAGCTCCCGCTCCGCCTCAGTGGCCAGCCCCAGCGAGGACTCCAGCACCCAGACGGCCACATCCCTACGTCCCCGTGTGCCGCCGTCTGGTGCATCCCCGCTCTCCTGCTGCGACCGGTAGTAGAAGACGGCATCTGTCATGGCCCGGTCCTCACCCACTGCCACAGAGCGGCACGGCCTCTCAGCCACCCTGGGGCTCCTGCCTGGCCAAGCCCTGATGCCCCGCTCCGGCACAGCCAGCTTCTCTGTCAGCTTCCTCAGCTCTACAATTTTGCTCGTTCGCCCCTTCGCTGGCTCTGCTTCACTCTCTGGCCCCGTGCGGGGCGGCTCCTCAGCCCCTGTCCCTGCCTCAGAGCCAGAGGCGTGATACAGTGCCTCGCCAGGCTCTGCTGACAGCTTCTCCAGCAACTTTGCCTTCTCCCTCTTCAACTCATAGATCTGCATCTCCAGGAGGGGGATGGTTTTCACCTGCTCCTCCAGGTCCCGGAGCTGCCGCAGGGCTGCAGCCATCTGCTCCCGCACGTGCTGCAGCGGGGCCGTGCTGAGCCCCGCAGCCGGAGTGCTGCGCCCCGAGCTGCCAGGGCTCACCCGGCCCCAGCCCGCCTGGCCTTCGGAGCCCACCGGCACCCAGTGGGGTGGCTGGCTCAGGGCGCCCGGCAGGCCACTGTGGGAGGGACCGCCAGTATCCTGCAAATGGCCCTGCTCCTGCTCCAGCCTCCTGCTCGTCTCCAGCAAGGTCTTCTCCACCCGCGGGTTTCGCACAAGGCACTTGCGGGTGGGAGGTGGAAGCAGCCGTACTGGTGGTGGTGAGATGGGGTGGGAGGCTGGCTTGCTCGCAGGCTCCAGGGGTGCTCGGCCGTGCGGGGACAGCAGCAGCGCAGTCCTGCCCTCCTCGCTGGCCGTGGAGGTGAGGGACTCGGTGGAGGTCCAGGCGCTGGCGTGGCTGCTGGGGCTGCGCAGGGTGCTGGATGGTGCACGGGACCCTTTTGCCCTGCGAGGCAGTGGCACTTTCTTGAGTGTTTGGCCACTTTCAATATCATCAACATATTTCAGGAAATCAAGGTCCAGCAGGAAGCCGTAGGGGGTTTCCACGGAATACGAGCTCTTCTCTCCATCGTCCTGGTCCCGGTACAAGAACGGGCCCCCAAGATCTGCAAGAGGAGCAGGGACAGTAAGGCAGGGACCTGGTGGAGACAGGACGGCTTTTCCAACTGGGTTATAACTGCAGAATTTGCAGCCTGCAGGCCCCTCCCCTCCATGATGTGTGATGTGTCTGTCTCCAGCACCCTCGGTGCCATAGGGTGTCACAGGGTACCCACTCCATGTCAGGGCTGGTGCTGCAGTGAGGAACTCCACGGGGCTGGGAGGGGACAGCTCAGCCCTGCCACCCCCCTCGCACTCCTTCCACTGTCACTACCTGGTGACAGCCCTGGTCTCTTTACCTGGGAGGTTCTGGTTCAGGGGTGCCGGCTGAGCCATCTTCTCCCCAGAGTGCTGCTGACCAGGGGACCATCAACCTGCAACAACGAGACCAAACCCTGTGACCCCAGGGCTGGCGAGCCCCAGGCAGACACACAGCCCTGCTGCCCGCCCGGGGAGAGCCCTCTGGCTGCCCCCCGTCATCTGCCAGGTCCCCTGGCCTCCCCCAGCCCAGGGCTGACACTGGAGCCGGTGGCCGGGCGCTCACAGTGCTGCCTGTGGGGCCGGGATTGTTTGTACATTTAAGGAATGCTCCGCAGCTCGGCTGGGATGGCCATGCTGCCAGCTCCGAGGGTCACGAGTTGGAGCTTGGCCATACAGTGGGAGCAGGCCAGGAAAAAAAGGAGGCTGAAACCTGTATAGGTGCAATACTCAGTGCGAAGTTTGCTTTGGATAAAGGGAACCGATGCTTTGGCAAAGCCACGCGACTGCAGGGAGCTGCCAGCACCCATCAGTGCTGCGTGTGATGTCCATTCTTGCTGCCCAGGGTGCACCACAAGGCCTCAGGGGTGTCCTGAGGGGCCAATGACCTCCAGGAGAGACCTGACTGCTTTTCCCTGTCAATAACATGGGATAAGGCAGAGGGGAATGAAATGGGAGCCTGGTTTTCCCAGGAGCCAGGCATGGACACGCTGGAGGAGAGCAAACAGGATACAGCTGTGGTCCAGAGGTGAGCTCATGGCTGGGGATGCCACCATCTGTAAGCACTGAGCTGGGACCTGCTGCAACATCTGGCAGAATCTGGATGCTGGGGCCCAGGTGTGAAGTGCTCCTGGAGCAGGATGGGACAACAGCACCTTGGGAGCACCCATGGCTGCTGTGCATGGCATCAGGGTCTCGGTAGCTCTGCCCATGGGGCACAGGTGGCTGAGCAGCTGTTGGTGGGCAGAACATTTGGCACTGGACTATTTTGAGAAGAAAGCAGGGGAGGAGGAATGCCACGAAGGAATGGTGGCTTGGGCTCAGCCCTCAGGCAAGCTGAGGCTCGGCGCTGCCCAGGGAACAGTGCAGGATCTGGCCTTGGCTGCACAGAAACACCCACATCCGCCCCTCGCCCCCGCTGCTCACGCCGATGTCGCAGCCACTCCCTGGCCCCGGCGCTGCAGCCTCCAGCCCTCGGCTCGCCCTGACCCCGTGGAGCCAGCAGAGCAGCTGTGGCAGCGCCAGGCCAGGCTCAGGCCGGGCACCGCGGCAGCCTCCCACCCCCGGCCCAGTGCACAGGGTTGGGGGCTGAGTCCAACTGGGCAGAGATAAAACACTTCCCACTAGTCACCAGGATGGATTCTGGGGCTCTCCCACTCCTCTGCCAACCCATCCACAGCCGATGCACATCCCAAATTCCACCTCCCTCAGGATCATCCCAGCTTCAAGCTGGCACCCATTCCACCTCTTCTGGGAACATCCTGGCTCCATGCTGGCATCCACCGTTCCTAGCTGCTGGCTTCATGCCCAAGAGGGTCCACACATCCCCCACCTCGTCTAATCCCTCCCACCCTGGGAAGTGTTTGGCTTCCTCCTCTGCATGGCCCTTGCTGCAGGTAATTAAACAGTGCTGGGGCCAGGACAAACTTCCCACCGGGCTCCACACACGTTGTAAATCAAACAAGAGGAAGAGAGAGCAACAGGAGCCAGAGCCAGCGGGTGCGTTTCCTCGGGGGGAAGTGGCCGGCAGCTCCCTTCCGCCGCCTGGCCGGGTATTGTCCTGCCTGGGGACAGGAAAAACCTCCTCTGCTGAGGCCTGGAAGCCTCCCACACCACTGCAGCAGCAAAGGTACCCTTTGCACCAGCACTGCTCTGGTGTCCCCTCCACTGAGCTGGGGACAGGCTGCTCATCACCTGCCACCTCCTATGGCCCTTCAGCTGGCGTCAGCAGCTGCATCCTGACTGTGGGGGACATCCTCCCACTGCTTCCAGACCCCACTTCTTTTGGTCTGACAGGACGGGCTGGACCCAGGGCAGGAGTTTCTGTCTTCATCCAGCTCCAAAAAAGGTGATGGGACCTGCCAGCTCCCAACCACGTCCAAATGGCCCCAGAGACCCCATGATGTTCAAACCCTCCTGCGAGGTGCAAACACCCCCCAAGCTCTCTGGGCCGTGCACACTGTCCCTGGGCTGCGGAAGAGGCGTGGGGCTGGACTGGAGCAGTGGGGGCGGATGGTCCCAGTGTGCAGCAGGTTGAGTCCCCGCACCTGGGGCCCAGCCACTGTCAGCACCAGCCAGACCTGGCTGCCACGACCATGGCACCACTCAGGCAGCCGCCCTCCACGTGGGCTGAAGTCTTGGTGGGGCTAATTGTACCAGCCACTTTGGTGCCAAAGGCTGATTTTCAGCAGCTTCAGCTGCTCCCTTGGGCACTGGTGCAGGTTGCTGAAGGGGCTGGGCACATGGACCCCTGAGGGGGGCCCTTACATGATCCCAGCTCCCTTTGGAAGCAATGAGTGTTGTTTCTAGCCCTGGTGTTTTGACAGAAAAGCAGGATGGTACAAGCAAAGGACTGGCAGGGAGGCTTGGCAGCGAGGGGAAGAGGTGGAGGATGCGCAGGGACCCAACCACCCCCGTGGAGGCAGGGCTATGCTTTGCCCTGGGCTCAAACCTGTATTTTCCCCTCGTGCTGTTGTACCAATGCCAACATGAGAAACTTGGAGCCAAAAACTGGAGCTGCTCCGCTCGGTTACAATAAGAAGCCATGCCAGGGGTGAAGGAGGCTGGGCACCCTGGCACAGCCCAGGTACCACCTGGTCCTCATGCCCCAGCCCCAGCTGCAGGCAGCACTCTGGGACCTCTGGCCTCATGGGGCAATTTCCCCTTGGGGTTCCCAAGCTCCTGGACTGGCAGAGGAGAGGTCTGGGGGAGCTGCTCCCAAAGCTTGTGACCTTTGGGCCCTTTCCCTCTCCAGGGGCACAGCTGTAGCAGCCCTTGGCCCGGTTCAACCACCTGCTGCAGTGCAGCGCGAGCTGCTCCACCGGCGCGGCCGGGGCTGGACACAGGGAGGGTTCTCCCCAGCTCTCCTCCTGAGCCAAAATACTGAGGTCATGAGGAATGTGAGAAGAACAGAGTCCAGAGCAGCCCTGGCCAGCGCAACTTGATTTCTCTCATCCAGGCACGCTTCCCTCGTAGCTCTGTGCAGGCGATAAGCCCTGAAGCTTGGAACTGAGGCTGTTCCAAAGTTAAAGGGAAATCACCGAGCAAGCACACGGCTTCCTCCACTGCCAGCAACCTGCCAGGATTCAGGCTTCTCGCACACAGCCAGCTGTCACACGTGCCTGTCACCTGCAGCGTCACCTGCCAGCACTGTGGCTGGGTGCAGCAGGAGGTACCCAGGGCTCATGACACCTTCCTGTCCCTGTCCCCTGCTGCAGGGGCTGTATGGGAGGGCCTGTGTCTATTTGCCCAGGCCACCTTGGCCACGCTGTCTATGCTGGAGCTTCTCCTGGAGGAGTCGGATCCAGGTGGGTGGGTGCACAACACCGACCCAGGGAGAGAAAGGGAAATGCTTCGATCATCTCAACAGCCTAATTTCAGGGTTGGACTGTTATTTCTGGAGTTGTTGTCATTGATGGCCCAGTTGGCTAGGAGGCCAAAGGGGCTGCCCACACTCTGCACCCGCTCCAGCCCCTCAAGGACCTCCCTGAGCTCACACACGACCTGGACAACAGGTGTACAGTCCACACACAGACTCACGCCCGTGGGGATCAGCTCTACCAGCCCCCTCACACCTATAGCGCTATAGGCTCCCTACAGCTTCACTAGAGAACATCAACCCCTTTCCTCGAATCCTCACCACAGCTGCCCACCAGCACCTTCCACCAACACCTCCCGATTCCCTCGGTCCTGCTGACAACACATGGGATCAGCAGCAATGGCCTGGGCTCATCCTGCTGTCAGGAGGGGCTCGGAGATGAAATGTTTAAATTTACACCCAGGGTGCCCAGGTACAGCTGGGGTACACACAGAGCACCGTGCACAACCCCATGGCGGGTTCTACATGTGCACACACGAGCACCCCAAACCCCGCAGCACCCCTGTGCCCTTCAGCACCCCAGAGGGGCCTGCAGCAGCCTGGGGTGCCAAGTCACAGCCTCAGCCCTGCAGGTTCCACCACCCGGGGAACGCACAGCACACCCAGCCCGAACAGGTCCCCAGGACCCCAGGGAGTCTCCAGAATCCCCAGCCCTGCAGTTCCCCAGCTCCCTGGGAGTCCACCAGCATCCCCAACCTTACGGGTTCCCGGCGCCCCTGGGCGACCTCCAGCACCCCGGGGTGCCAGCAGCCACATTCCAGGCACCCGCACGGTCGGGGCGACAGCCCGTCCCCAGCCCAGGAGACCCCCGGGGGCCCCCCGCCGCCGGCCAGCCGGAGAGGGGGAGTCCCAGCCCCGGCTCCGCCCCGCTCCCCTCCCGCTCCCGCCGCCGGGGCCGCTCGGGCGGAGCCCCCGGGCGGCGGACGCCGGGGCCGGCCCATCCCGCCCCCATCCCGCCGCGTCCGCGGGGCTCCAGCGCGGCCCCTCGGGGGCCCCGGGCGGCGGCGGCTGCGGGGCCTGCGGGGGCCGCCACCGGGACGAGCCCCCGCCCCGCCGCCGCCGGACCCGCCCGTCCCGTCCCGCCCGGTCCCCGCCGCCCCTCACCGGCCGCCGGGCTCCTGGGCTACAGCCGGGCCACAGCCCGGGCCCGGGACTCTCGGGCTGCTGCGCGCGCGGCCGGCAGCGCTGCCCGCCGCAGCCCCGGGCCGAGGGCGGGCGGGAGCGGAGCGGGAGCGGCCGGGCGGGGCGGGGCGGCGGGGACCGGCCCCGGGCCCGACGGGACGGAGACCGCCCCCGGCCGCTCGCCCCGCGGCATCCCCGCTAGCCCCCTCTCCGCCTGGGGAGGGGATATCGCTGTCCCCGTGGCCGGCCAGGGTGGAATGTGCCCCGTCCTGGTCACCTGGGGGGAGGGGTGTCCCCTACCCTCGTCACCCCCACGTCCCCTGTCCTGATTACCCTGGGGATGGGGTGCGCCTACTCCAGTCACCCTGGGGACGGGATTCTCCCCAACCTGTCCACCTCGGGAATGGTGACCCTGCAGAAAGGGGGATCCCCTGCCCACATCACCCCGTTGCTGGGGTATCCTCTGCCCTGAGCTCAACCCCGCTGCTGCCCGGGGCCCCGCGGGTGGCTGGGGTCCAGCTCTGTGCACCATCGTGCTCCCCCCAGCACAGCCGCCCCCCGCACATCTTGCCCTCGTCCCACGCATGGCCGGGAGCCGTGTGCCTCTGGCCCTGGCTGGGCTCCCCGGGCCTGGCCCCGCCGGGTTCCTGGCAGCCCTCCCCGTCCCAGCAGCGGCTGTTTGTCTCCTTTTCTTGCCAGCTTTCTTCCGCGCCTGCTTCCCGTGTTTGTAGCTCAGCCGCGAGCTCTGGGCTCTCCCCCATCCCGTAAGGACCCCGGCCATTCCCCACCTTTGAGCTTGCCCTCACTGACTGCTCCAGACTCTTTCAGTGCTGAAACCCTCAGCAAGGATTTTTGCTTCTTTTTCTTTCCTTTTCAGCTCTGAACCTCAGGGGTATTTTTCCATGTCTGGCTCTTCTGTAACACTACTCACGGGAAGAGCAGGAGAAACAAGATGTGCTTCCCGACGTCCCTCCCAGCTGCTGGCTGGCAGTTTGGGGACTTCCTGGGAAAGGGTTTGCATCCGGACGGAAGTACCTTAATAGCTCTAATGAATCTACCTCCATGGACAGACCTCGTCCCTCTCCAATCCATTTACATACTTGGCCTCCCCAGCATCCTGTGGTAATGAACTTGGTGATTTCACGCCCTCAATCGGTCTCCAGAGCAGGTCTGGAATAGCACTGCTCTTGCCGATTCACTGACTGCTTGCAGAAGAAATCGGTTGCCTCCTCTGCACTGTGCGGCTTTACCTTCTCTGTCCAGGTCGGGGAGGTGAAATCTGGTGTCATGAGCCAAGTCCCACCAGTGCCCAGCTGTGATGTGGAGCTCATGCCCCACATCCTGGCTCAGAGCTCCATGATGGGCCCACGTCCAGGTCCCTCACTCCTGCTCTTGGACATCTGACAAAAATGTCACCCACCTCCAGGCATCAATTCTAGTTTCCTCCCTGCAAAGGGAAAAAAACAACAAAGGAGGAGTTGAGGAAACATGAGCTTGGGAAAGTGATGTCACTGCAGCTCTGTGGGTGCCAGACCCCCACGTGACTGCTGCCACCCCGGCACGGGGGCTGAGCTGTGGAAGAGTGGGGAGACTTCGAACCACCCAGTACCACCAAAGAAATACAGCCCTGGGGCCGCCTGAATGTGGTGCTGCATCACAAAACTGGCAGCTCAGAGATATTTCCAGGCTGAGACTCACCAGCAGCCTTTGAACAAGGGGGATGGCATTGTTCCCTGCAGGGATCAGACTCCTCTGGCTTTAAGTTCTGGTCACTGACAAGAGTCAAACCCAAGGGACAGCCCTTGTTTCTAGTATTCATTGTTTTCTGCAGAAACTATGTGGGACTCAAATATGAGGCCATGGCCAGAGAGCTCACCTGGGCTGGTTGGTATTCACACTCCGTGTAAATCCCATCTGCATCCAGGAGCAGATCACACGAAGCAAATTGCTTCTGAAGCCTTGGCTGGCGACTGGCGTGGTGGCTTCACCTCGCACCAGGGATGCCAAGCCAGGACCGGTCTGAGCTGTGGCACCTGCCCATCCGGGCCAGCAGAGCCCAGCAGGTGTAGCTGAACCCAGGCTTGGAGGCAAATGGCAGTGGCTGCGCCCACACCTGTGCCAAGGTCTGGGTTAACCAGGGTGTAGCTGTGTGGCTGTGGGTGTTAGGACTGGTGCCTGTGTGGGTGAAAGATGCACAGATGCTCAGTCTGGGAAAGGCTACAGGTGAGGACCAGGGACTTCCACAGTATGGGACCAAACTCTTGTGTTCAGCATCTCTCCCATAACTCTGCATGGAGGGGTGGGGAGGGCTAGCCAGGCTTCTGTTCCTCTTGTAGGGGGAGCTCTGCCGAAAAATCTCAGTGGTTTCCTGGTTCTGGAGTGTTGTCATTCAGCTGTCTGGGGCTTTGCTGACTTTCATGGCAACATTTTTGGGTCTGGCACAGCTGTTCCTTCATGACGCCCATCAAAACCAGCCCTGACCCTCCTAAGAGTGTCCATCTGAACAAAAAGCTCCAGGAGCTGATGTGTTTGATAGAATCAGATACATTTAAAAGCTTTTTTGGTCCAGAAGAAGGTCTCAAAAAATTACTTTCTCTGTGAATCCCAATCCTTTTCTCTCTGTCAGTCCCTACTGGGACTGTGAATGTGATCATGCCTCTTTTCCCATCAGGGCAGTAGGAAATGTGTGTGCCTGTGTGCATGGGTTGTGACTCACACCAGCACAGGGTGCTTCTCCACAGCGTGCTGGGAACAGAGCCCGGAGAGCTGGAGGTGACTGCAGGCTGACAGAACAGGCTGCATCCCTGTCCCTCTGCACACAGCACAGGAACTGGGTGGTGTTGGCACATGAGAAAACACACAAAGCTTGGCCAGGCTTTTGGCAGGCTACAAGCAGGCATTGGCTGTGTCATTCTGTGTCATTCAGACGGCTCTTGGATGGAGAGACCCGGAGAAATGCTGCTGTAGATGCTGGTGGGAAAGGGCTGCAGCCCCACATGCTGCATCACGAGCCATTCCGCTTGCTGCAGCTCTGGATGACTCCATTTGTTCCCTGGGCACCCTGGGGGCACACCTCCATGCACAGCAGGATCTTACAGCCCTGAGCATCTCGGTCCTTTCTGAGGCAGTGGGCTCCGAAGTCCTGGGTGTCCAGACTGGCCAGTGGTGGCCCATGGCAGGGAGGAGCTGAGAGTGCTCAGGGTACGCCTGGGAAACAGATGATCAGATGTGTTCCAGCCATCTCCTGGCTGCCTGAGTTCATCTCTGCTTGCTCCAGCTCCACCAAGCCTGCCTGAGCTTGGCTCCTGGCTCCACCACCCCCTCCATGGCCCCATGAATGAGCTGGCCAGGCCAGGCATGGCGTGGGACCAGAGGCAAAACCTGTGAGGCTCTGTCTGGCCCAGTCCCTGTAGGAAAGGGTGTCAATGCCAGCAATATCCCAGCCCAGCATGCTGTGCTCCTACAGGCACAGCGTCCCAGCTCAGCCACCCCAGCAGGATGTCCTTGTTTTCTGCCTGCAGGTTTGGGAGTGAACAGAAAGCTCGTTTCCTCTCGTCGCCTCTCTGCTCAGATCCTTCCTCTCTGGGTTGCTGCAGCAAAACAAAGAGCCCAAGAGTGGAGCTGCAGCCACTTCCCCAGCTGGGGAGGACCTGGCAGGACCTGGGGAAGGGTCCCCGAGGAGCTGTGGGTGCACACATGGTGCTGAGACCCAGCTGAGCTGGCAGGGAAGGGGCTTGCATGGAGGCTGAAGCCATTGGGGGAAGCCAAACCCCAACAGCGGGACAGCCACCACACAGACCCCTTGCCAAGTGCCTTCTGCCTTGCCATTTCCCACCACCCATCACCTCCTCCCTGAACCCAGTCTAGGGCTATGCTCTGGCACCTGCAATGATACCCTCTCCCTGGGGACCTCCTGCCCCATGCCACCTCCCGCTACGTTCCACTAAGGTATGTGACCCAGTGTGTCCTCTTGTCTCCAGCACGGCCCTGCAAGACCAGCCCTAGTCCAGGTGCAGGATGCCCTCGTCCCCTGTCCCCCCACCCATGTCCCCTCTGATCTAGCCGGCCGCAGGTGACATTTCGTGCCTGTGCGGCACAGTGGGCATGGGCTTTTATCTCGGGCAATCCTTGATGTGCTTGGCACAGCCCTCGGCTAGCCTGGGGAAGGCCAGGACAGCTTTTTCGTGGCTGCAATTGCAGCTCAGCCTTATCAGTGCTGAGGGAAATGCCGTGCGGGCTTTCCGCAGCTGGGGTTTGCTTTGGCCGCGGGCCAGCCCCGCTGGCAGCACCGGGGCACCTGCCCCAACGGCCGGCATGCCCTGCTCTTATGTGGCCCTAACACACCCCAACGGTCAGTGAGACCCATCAGCGGGATGCTCCCGTGTCTGGGACATTCCGGTACTGGGACCATGCTGCGCATGGAGGATTTGCAGCCTGGGTTGCCTTGAAAATCTGTGTTCTTGGCTGAAACACTTCACTCCTTCAAAATGGCCATTCCTTTAGGGGCTCTGGGCCCTCATGTCCACCTGTAGCCAGCAGGCTGTAAAATGGGTTTTAAAAATAGGTGCCCACACTGATTGTCCCCAAAAGGGGTGACTCCTGGAGAGGGGGACATCTGCCTCTGTGAATTCCTGCGACTTCAGTCCTACAGTAGGGTGGGGTCCCAGCTGCAGCCCTGTCCTCTGTGGGAAATGCCCTTGCTCAGGGGCAGCAGCCCTGAGATCCCCAGCCCTTGGTGGTAAGCAGGGACACTGGCCTGCGTGGGGACAAGGATGTCCCCATCACCTGGTGAGTGATGTGTCTCAGCTTCACCCACTGGTTTCCAGCTCATCCCTTCATCCTGCAGAGCAGGATGGGGCTGGCTGTACACCGGGAGCACAAACTAGCCCCCAATCCCTTCTGCTTCTGTACTCTCTGCCCTCTAGCATCCAGCAAAGACTCCAGCTGAGTCCTTAGGACAAAGAGGGAATTTCCTGCCCAGCAGATGCCTCTCTGCCCTGCACAGCCAGGAGCAAGCCACCCAGTGTTTCCCCGGGGAGTTATTTCCAGCTTTTTTCAGGTGTCCACTCTCCCTGCCCCAGCTTCACTCCCTCCGCCGCAGAGCCCTCGGGCTGACGGCATCCGGCTCCCTTTTGACATTTCCAGCGGAATCGGGTGAGGCCACTTGTGTCCGGCACACAGAGCGCCCTTCTCCGGCCGGGGGCCGGGGCGACGCAGCGGGACCTTCCCGACGGGAATGGCACAGATCTGTCATTGAGAGGAGCAGAAAAGCCCCTCTGTGCCGCCGCCCGAAGCGGCACAGCTGGTGCGGGCAGACAATCGTGCCTTTGAGCTGGCAGAGGTGGAGCGGGGCCAAGCAGAGGGGCTTTCCCGCTCCCCCCCTCCGGGGGCGGGTCGGAGCCTGAATCCTCCTCCGAGCAGCACTTCTGGCATTGCTCTCTGCTCTCGGATCTCCACCGGGAACTTCTCACTCCATCTGCAAGACAGGAACACATTCCCCAAGCGTGGATCCATCGCCACCACTTCAGGAACTCCCTCCCGCCAGCCTCTGTCCGGGAGCCCCAGCGTGTCCGCACTGCCCCGGTGCCAGCATCCAGCTGGTTCGTTTTTTGCTAGCGAGCAGGGAAGCTGGAAAGTGTCTGATCTACGGGAGTTTTTCCTGCAGATGCTGCACAATGTAGGTGGTGCCTCTGAACTTGCTGGTCTGAGCCCACCTAAACTCCGGGGACAGGGAACAGCCAGGCATGTGGGACCTGCGCCTTCTCCCTCGAGGAAGAAAAGAAGAACAGAGCGATTCGGTCCCCCAGCCACGGGGGCAGGGAGCACCTGCAGTGCTACTGGCACCTGGGGGCATCTGGGGCTCTCTGGGTGGCAGGAGTGATGCTCCGGCCCCCTGGCACTGCTCCAAACACGTCTCCTCTGAGAGAAGGACAGACACCTGAAATGAGGGACAGTTGTTAATGATTCAGTGTGTTATCTGTGTGTTTGAGGGGTGCAACACGGGCCCTGGGTGTCGAGGTCGAGCAGGGTGTGGGGGGAGCGCGAAAGGAAGCGTCCCTCCGGACAGAGGAGGATTCCAGGAGATGGGGAGCCAAAGCCCGGCCAAACACATGGGCGGTGGCTGGTGCAGCCCATCGAGCTCTGAACAGGAGGGAGATGCCGCAGGGTGGCCAAAGGACCCCAGGACCCACCGGGCAGAGTGGAATGGAGGCAGTGGTGGCTGGGGTGGGGAGTAGGGCATCACGGCACAGCTGGGGCTGGGGGACTGCAGAGGTGCCGAGCTCGCTGGTGAGGGGAGCAGCATGTCGGGGTCTGCCCAGCGTGAACTCTGGGGCTGCGTCCGGGGGAACTTTGGGAGCAAGTTACATCAGCCTGCGGGAGCAGCCGGGGTGGGGTGACAGGTTGACAAGGTGATGGGGTGGCAAGGGGACGCACTGGCAGGGTGACGGGACGATAGAGTGATGGGGTGAGGGGGTGGCAGGGGGAGGGAGTGGCAGGGTGAGGGGATGAGGGGGTGGCAGGGGGAGGGGATGGCAGGGAGGCAGGGTGAGGGGGCGGCAGGGTGAGGGGGTGGCAGGGGGAGGGTGAGGCAGGGTGAGGGTGAGGCAGGGTGAGGGTGAGGGGTGGCAGGGTGAGGGTGAGGCAGGGTGAGGGTGAGGCAGGGTGAGGGGGCGGCAGGGGGAGGGGTGGCAGGGTGAGGGTGAGGGGCGGCAGGGTGAGGGGCGGCAGGGCGGCAGGGTGAGGGGCGGCAGGGTGAGGGGCGGCAGGGTGAGGGGTGGCAGGGTGAGGGGCGGCAGGGTGAGGGGGCGGCAGGGCGGCAGGGGTGAGGGGCGGCAGGGTGAGGGGGCGGCAGGGTGAGGGGTGGCAGGGTGAGGGGGTGGCAGGGTGAGGGGTGGCAGGGTGAGGGGGCGGCAGGGCGGCAGGGTGAGGGGTGGCAGGGTGAGGGGTGGCAGGGTGAGGGGGCGGCAGGGTGAGGGGTGGCAGGGTGAGGGGGCGGCAGGGCGGCAGGGTGAGGGGTGGCAGGGTGAGGGTGGCAGGGTGAGGGGGCGGCAGGGTGAGGGGTGGCAGGGTGAGGGGGCGGCAGGGCGGCGGTGACCCCGAGCTCGCAGCTCCGGCGCTGCACTCCCAAAGTTCCGTCCCAGCCCCGCTACGGCCGGCAGGGGGCGCTGCCGTCCCGGGAACCGGGCGGGGCCGGGGATGGATTCAGGGGATGGATTTAGGGGATGGGTACTGGGGATGGATTTAGGGGATGGATTTAGGGGATGGGTACTGGGGATGGGTACTGGGGATGGATTTAGGGGATGGATTTAGGGGATGGGTACTGGGGATGGGTACTGGGGATGGATTTAGGGGATGGGTACTGGGGATGGATTTAGGGGATGGATTTAGGGGATGGGTACTGGGGATGGGTACTGGGGATGGATTCAGGGGATGGATTCAGGGGATGGGTACTGGGGGTGGATTCAGGGGATGGGTACTGGGGATGGATTCAGGGGATGGATTCAGGGGATGGGTACTGGGGATGGATTCAGGGGATGGGTACTGGGGATGGATTTAGGAGATGGCTTTAGGGGGTGAGTGCTGGGGGTGAGGTTAGGGGATGAGTTTTGGAGGTGGCTTTAGGGGATGAGTTTAGGGGATGGCTTTAGGGGGTGGGTTCTGGGGGTCCATGCTGGAGGGTGTCGGGGGCAGGTGCCTCAGGTGGGGGCATGGGGTGGGTGCTGGCTGGGGACAGGAAGCAGCAGGGCCCTGGGGGAGATGGGGGCAAGAGCTTGTTACTGCTCGGGACAGTGACAGGACGGACAAGAGCCCACATGGCCCAGGTCAGCACAAAGGTTTATTCTCCCCCCCCGACCAATGCAGCCCCTCAATTGCTGCTCCCAAACACCAGCCACGGCTTGGGATTACACAGAAAGATGGAGTCATGGGAGGAGAGAACAGAAGGCCTCCATTGCAGCTCTCACTCAAGCCTGCAGCCCTCTTCTGTGCTGTTCAGGCTGGCAAACAGCCCCCCTGAGGCCCTCCCAAGACCCCACACAGGAGTAGAGCGTCCCGTTCTCACTGGTGATGGCCACAACAGGCACATTCCAGGGCCCTGGAGATGCTCCACCACCTAAAATACCTTCATCAGACCAACAGCAGCTCTAGAGAGCTAATGGTGCCTTTTTTTGGGGGGGGGAGGGGGGGTCACTGCCGTGCTGTTTTTCTCCCCCAGATGATGCCCAGTGCAGTACAGGGGATGGCTGGGGACAAGGACACGCTGGAGTCCTGGTGGGAAGTGAAGCTGGAGCAGCCTGAGCTCTTCCTTGGAGTGCAGGGGGCCTTAGCCATCAATCATTTAGTGCTGTGAATTTTTAATGTGTAAAAATCTCTTTAAGTGAGGAGTCGAGCGCAGAGTGAGGCTGATGATTAATTCAGGGAGTGACACATGGAGGCGAGTGCTGGCCTGGCCACAACGGGCGAGGGGTCCCACTGCTGGGGACCGGCCACCAACCAAGTCAGGGTGGTGGGGAAGAGATGGACCCCCTAAGGGCTGGGGCCACAGGGTCATCAGTCAGTGATGCCACAGCGACAATTCCCAATGTCCACCCAGGACATGGCTGACACAGCCCTAGAGGAGTTGCATGCACCTCTGTTGGAGTATTTTGGGGGGTTGTGAAGCAAGGAGCCGCTCTGAGTGGGGTCTCCCTGCTCGGCTGATGCTGCTGGTGGTGTTGGAGGCTGGGGGCTCTGGCAGCCCCTCCACACCAGTGTCCCCCTGGGAGCCCCCACCCCATTTCCAGCCTGCAGCTGAGTACCAATAAATGCATAAACAAATAACAGTAAAACAGGAATAGTGCACAGCTGGTGGAAGTGACCCACCAGGTGTCCATGAAGGACACACTGCACCTCCTCATCACCCTTGTCCCCTTCAGTGGGGTGAGAAAACCCCAATCCTCCCACCGTGGCCTCAGGGAGGACGAGCCAAACCAAGAGACCCTTAGGGTATGAGATAAGCAGAAAATGGCACACCAATAGCAGGATGGGGAGAAAGAGCAGTGGCCAGGGGTCTCTTGCTCCAGCAAACGTTCTGGCCACACTGCTCACACCCAAGCACGGCGCAGCGCGGGCAGGGCTGGTGCAGCCACAAAGCCCTGGCTGTTGAGCAGCCGGCAGGTTCAGGCATGACAGGAGATTGAGATGTGTCAAAGCTGCTCCTGTGTCCTGCCAGCATCCCCAGAGCTCCAGCAGACCCTCCTTTTTCAGCTGTGGCTGGATCCCAGCAGCATGGGGAGCTGGGAGCTGGGCCAGCAGGAGGAGACACGTGGTGGTGCCCAAATGCAGCTGCCACCTCTCAGAAGTAGACAGAGAAGGTGTTAATATAGGTCTGTTTTATTGAAAACTGCATTTCTCCAACAGCGTTTGAGCTGCCAGGTTTTTCCTTTATGTATTTGGGGAGCTGGGCTTGGCATTCCTACGTTAAAAGGCAATTAATTGAGGATGTCTCATTAGAGGGGCAGGGAGGAGATCTGCCCTGCAGGGAGCTCTCACAGGTACTTTCAGCTTTGCTGAGGTTGGACACGGAGCAGCGAGGGAATTTTCTAGGATGAACCATGTCGGTACAGCTGCAGTTCAGGGACACCTGGCCCCACACACATCTCTGGGGGAGGACCACCAAGAAGAGCCATGGAAATGATCAAAGTCATCCTCAGCACTCGGGACCCCAGTAAAAAGCTGCTGTGCTCTGCCTTGGCTCTGAGGTTTCTGTGGCTGAGGCCTCTGTGAATGTGGCCTGGGGCCAGGCTGGAAGGGAGCAGGGAGGGGAGCCTGAGGAAACCTGCTGCTCTGCACGAATGTGAAAAAGTCGAGTGGATTTGCAAGTCCCCAAATTCCACATGTGCTTCAGAAGAAGGAGTGATAATGGAAGGGCTCCGCTTTTGGGAAGGCAAGTTTAAATAATTAAGAGGAATAGTGAGGTGGAAATGAATGTGCAGAAGGTTTGGGGCTCCCTGGAAAGAAGCAGAGATGAAAGGAACGGCCTTGCTACAATATTCATAAAGCTTTGAAGGCAGCAGCACGAGTGCCTGGAAGAAGGGTTGTTGAGTGAGCTCGTCTCCTCCGGAGACCCTGTCCGGGCAGCCGGCGCAGGCGTGGGAGGATGTGCTTGGTATGTTCAGGGGGAACAGCTCTTGTGGCTCTTTGTGCCACGTGCAGGAGATACCTCAGCCCCGCCCAGCCCCAGGCAACTGAGGGCCTCCTGCCCACCCGCAGCCCCTTCCCCTTCCTTACGGATTTTGTTCATTCCTTCTCCTTTGTCAGGGATAAGAAACTGGGAAAGTCTGTGCACAAAAGGGTCAAACCCTAAACTGGTTTCGTTGGACCAAAATCTGGGACAGCAGTGCCTCGTGCACTGGTGCAGGTACAGGGTCTTTGTGCTGGGGATGGTGTTGAACATCAGCACTTTCATGCTGGGAGTCAGCACTGGGTGCTGGGGCTTGTACTGAGGGCTGGTACTGGGAGTGGCCCTGGGTACTGATCCTAAATCCTGGTCCTGGTACTAGGGACGAGCATTTGGTGGCGGTCCCAGGTGTGAAGTGCTGGTCGTGGGTGTTGGTAGTTGCTCTGATGCCTTGTGCTTTCAAAGCCCTCGGCAGCATCCTACTCTCCTGTTGGCCAGACATGACTGCACTGTGTGGGGAGCACTGTCCCTCCATGCAGCCCCCAAAATCCGGGGTCCTCCACAGGCAGCTGTGAGTCCTGGGCAGTCAGGGATTTTCTGTGGGAGATGACACTTCATTTTAGCATTGTCCACCTTGGACTTTCCAATAATGTATTGCCAAGAACCAGGTGCATCCCTGGTGTGAGCTGCTTGTCCCATCCCAAGTGGGAAAAGGGGTCTTCAGCCCTGCTCCTGTGGATCCCCCCTTTCTGACACCCCCAAGGGAAGAGTGTCTCCCAAGACCAAAGGAACTGACCCCAACATGAGCTTTCTGATGTGGATTCTCCATAGCAGTGGGGAAGTGCTGCAGAAATTCCAGCCCTCAGTCCAGGACTCATGGAAGTGTCTTAAGGATCCAGGAGCTATTCATCAGCAAACAGCAAAAAGAAGGAGGGTGAAGGATGCTGACTCTTTCCTGGGGGCTGGGGCAGGAGGTGGGGATGCTCCCTGGAAGGTTTTGGGAAGCTCACGGATGCCTCCTTGAGCACAGCCCATTGCTGCCAGCCCAGCTGAGGACAGCTTTGCGGGTTCTCACTGCCCCTAGCCAAACTCAGAATTTCCCTGGGCAGCATTGACCTAACTCCCGAAATTCACTGATTTCCTGTTCAGACAGAGGGATGGAAGCTTATGCAAACACAAAAGAGCTGCTCTCCCCTGCATTTCTCCTCCCTGTGCATTCCCCGGGGAGGGAGGGTTGGCAGAGCACAACACAAAGCAGAGATATGAACATCTGGAACATTTCTTAGATGGAAGAACCTAATGTGCCTGGCTTGTTTGGCTGCTAACTCACTGGTGAGCCCAGGGTTTGGCTCTTGAGGGATTTCCATTTCCAGCATTGCCATGGGGTATTTCACCCACAAATGAACGCTGGAGTTGCCACTTTTCTCTGTGCTGACCATCCCGTCCACATGGCCCTGGGTCAGACTGGAGTGCACCACATCTGCTCCCACCTTGCAGTGCGTTGACACACGCTGGATGTGACACCAGTGAGAGCTGCTTTCCAGATGGCTGGTGGCCAGGCATGGTTTTAACTGCACTGTCTTTAGCCCTAAATGCTCAATGTGGCGTCTGGGGACATGGTTTAGTGGTGAACCTTGCAGGCCTGGTTTAATGGTAGGACTCAATGATCTTAGAGGTCTTTTCCAACCTTAATGATTCCTTGGTTTTATGATAAACGCCCTTGAGAACTGCATGCTTTTCAAATGCATCCTTGTCTGGAGTTGCATTATTTCAGAGGAAATCCAAATCAGCTGCTGCCTTTGCTTCCCAGTGGGCCAAGGATGGTTTCTGCTGGTTTGATGTGCCTGTAGACATCTATCACTGTGTTAATGCAAAGTTTGGCACATTTCACAGTGGCCACTGGCTCAGAAAATCTCCCTGGTGGGTGGACATTCACTCTGCACTCACCAGGCTCTGATCCACACCAGCCTGTTGGCCATTGGCCACCCCACTTCATCTGAAAGACCTGACAGATTATTTAGTGGCTGCTGCCATCACAGAACCCCGCGGAGCTTCTGCAGAGGCTCGGCAGAGCCTGCAGCCTGGCTGTCAGCGGGGAGGGGGGTGCAGCAGCCAGCAGCCTGCCCGTGTGGGGTGCAGCATTCTCCTCTCCCTTCCCAAGCCAAGCTTTGCTTCTTGGCTGGCTGTGGGTGCTGCAGGGCAGCAGTGACCTCCCTCACAGAAGGTGATGGAATGCTGTGAGGGGTGGAGGCAGCCGGGGCAGTGGGAGCTGCTGGCCCAGGATGACACAAGGATGTGTGAGCAGGACCAGGCTGCCAGGGTCTTGCATTAGTTTTCAGGGACCAGCAGCAAACTCTGAGCTAAAGGGGGATCTCTGCTGAGACTGACTGGGAATGAGAAGAGAAGGAGGAGGGGAGAGCAAAGCAACCGCCACCCTGGCAGTGGGATCAGTGACACTGGAGAGGCAGAAGGGCTGTGGCATAGGGTCAGCCCTGGTTTTCCCCAAACTGTGTGACTGCCCACGGTGTGACTGAGCAACATCCCCACGGAGATGGGTACTAAAGGGGCTCAGCTGCTGATGGGGTCCCCAGGCACTTGGGCACCCCCTCCTGCCGTGACTCAGTGGAGGGGCCGTGCTGTGTCTGGCAGCAGGCTCGGGGCTGCCCTGCCTCACCCCATGTCCCAAAGCCCTGGGGAAGAGGAGTCCCCAGTGCCCCAGGATGCCCTGAGGGTAGACTGGGATCGTCCTCTGTGCCCTCAGCAAGGGAGGGAGTGATGCCAATGGCTCAAGGAGCATCACACCAGGGGACAGAGGGACAGTGCACCCTTGCGCTGTGCTCGAGCTGCCACATCACCAGGGCACAGCCAAGGTGGACCCCCCAAATTCGCACTTTCCTCCCCCAGATCTCCCAGCTGGGGACAGGACCTTGTGGAGGAATCCAGGAAGGGGTTCACATACATCTGTGGTGTGCAGCCCTTTTTCCAGGCAGGGGGTGAGGATCCCAGGGATCCAGTGCCCCACACCTGGGGGCCATGCTCACCCTCAACCCTGTGCCGAGGCCAAGCCCTGGGGCTGAGGGTCCTGCCAGTGAGGGAGCCCTGCCAGCCACCTCCTGCAGATTTCTGATACCTGCCATGGCACTCCGGGCATCCCATGTGCTGCCAGCAGTCTTCAGCTGGAAACAGCTCATCCCCAGTCTTTCCCTCCATTCAAACCAGGAGGCCAATCCTTCTCCCTGGGTTTGTTGTCCTGGACTTGGGCTGTTGGAGATGTCCCCTGCCTTCCAGTGAGCTCTGCTCTTTAAACCATGACAGATGTTCCCAGGAGCAAGTTGTAAGGAAATCAACATGCCAAACTGAAATACAGTGGAAATAGCCTAAAAGTCCATGGTAATGAAGCAGAGAAATGGTGTCAGTCTATTTATAGAAGTGTCTTGCAGTGGAAACACTGCACTTTCTCCTCAGCCCTGGGGAGTGTCTGATGCTGGGGGGATCAGCCTTAAACCCCAATTCCCAGCAGGCCTCCTACACCAGAGCAGGGCAGAGGCTGAGCCCTGTTGTTTCAGGAAGGGTGACTCCAGGGGCACAGCTGAACTTGAGATGTTCCAGGGGATGTCAGAGCCTTTACCAAAGCCCGTGTTAGTCTTGGATGGTAAAAGCCCTTCATGCTGCCCTGGCCACAGCCCCAGCAGCTGCTCTGTGCCCAGAGTGGGGATGGAGCTGGCAGTGAAACCTCCGGCCAGGCTGCTTTGGGCCTTCTCTCCAGGGGCTGGGTAGAGCCATGTCTCGGCAGGGCAAGGGGAACCTTGATGATGTGATGCCAATGCCACCATGCCCAGGCCCTGCTGATGTGGGGGTTTCACAGACACTGTCCATGCTTGAGCAGGGCTGGCCGGGGGTCTCGGCCGTGAGGGGAATGAGGGATGGGGCTGCAAAAGCTGCTTAAGGGATTTGAACTCTTAATCCCCATTACAAATTAATGTCCAAATCCCTGAAGTGGGGGAAAATCCCACCCCAGAAGTTCATTTCTCTTCAAAACAAAAAGAAACACAATCTGTAGCTTGTAGGACCAGCGGCCCAGGAGCGGGGCTGGCCAGGGTCACCCACAGCCCCAGGCCACCCACAGCCAGGCGCTGTTTGGGCTCAGCTGCCCTCAGCTCCCTCTGGGGACTGGGACATTTTCTTCCTCTCTGGCTGTTTCAAAGCCTGGGAACGCAGCTCGGGCTCTCATCCTGGTGACTGATCTTCCCTCCGCCACCTAGCCATTAGTGAGTCCCCAGAACCCTCCTCCCATATTTCGGGAAAATATTTCCCCTCTTCTGCAAAACAGTAGCTGGTTTGGAGAATGGTCCAGCTCCTGGGAACCCAGGCAGGTTCTATTGCTTTGAAATCAATTCCCATCTGAGGGCTAAGCTAATTTTACACATGACTTACTTTCACACCTTTAACAAGAAGCAGTTTCTTTCTCGATGAGCAGTGCATATGGCAGTTAACTTGATTATTGAACGAGTGAGAACATGCAGCACAGAAACTGCATTGGATACCCAAGGCATTGGAAAGGGTCTACAGAGAGGCATGGAAAAGTGCAAACATGAACATATCCAAACCCGCTGAAGCTTGCTGACAGGAATCACATCTTGTGCTAAAGCTGGTGAAAAAGTCAAGATGTAATTTAGTTTTAAAATCTGGCTCAGCTGGCCTTTCCCTGGCATTTCCTGCCCTTTGGCAGCAGTGTTCCGTCTGACCACAGCCACAGGAAGGTGCTGCACGGCTGTGGGGACGGGAGGACCCGCTGCAGGCTCAGAGTGCTGGGACACACGGGCTGGATTCTGCTCGTGCTTCACCTTTCTCTCCTTTCACTTCCAGTAGAAATCCCTGACACAGGGCACAGGGACTCCCACCGACTCCTGGTGTAGGAGCATTGCAGGGATTCTTGCTTGGAGGAGGATGGAGCTGCATGACCTTCACATAATGAGGGACTCTCCACCATTTGGCCACTAACGGGGCAAAAGGCTCAAAGCAAAGCTCCTTGGCCTGGCCATGCTCCTCTCTCCCTCCAAAGGATTTCTCTGTATTTCCACTCACCTCTGAGTAAAAACACATCTTGGGCAGGAGGCAGTGGGTGCTCAGAGAAGGAAGGGTCCATCACAACCCCATGAGCCCAGTGGCCATGGGATCTCCCTGCTGGTCAGACAGCACCAGCCCCAGCACCAGGTCAGGGTGGCCACAGCATTGTGCAACCAGGTTTGGAAATCCCAGGCAGGGATGGAGATAGCCCGTGGCTCTGCAGCCCATCCCAGGGCTGTGTCTCCTCCAGGGAAGGAGCTTTTTGGTGGGTCCCACCCAAATCCCGTGAGCAGCAGCTGCTGCATCACAGACAGGAGTTTTTCCTCATCATCCCTAGGCTGGATTAAATCCCCCCAGCACAGCCCCTTGCTCCCAGAGGCTCAAGGGCTTTTGCTTCTGCTCCTGTTTCTAGCAAGCTGCATGGGAACAGGCTCTTTGCCGTTATCCCAGCCCTGTCCCAGGACTGTGGGTCCTGCTGGTGGATCATTCCCAGACCTTGGCAGCATAGGAATTTTGCTGTAATTTCCTTGCCCAGGTGGTAATCGTAACGAACATCCTTGCCGCAAGGAAGCCCAGCACTGTCAGCTCGAATGACGCTTTAATTCAGGTTAATTAATGGATTCAGGCAAGAATAAACAAGCAGGCAGGCTCCTCAGAGCAGATGATGGAAGAGCTGAACCCGAGCTGACAGCCGCCCATGGGAGACGGCCAGTCCGGGGGTGTTGGGGGGGAACGCTCCTGCTTGAAGCTGCACGGGGCACAAACCCAACTTGTCCTATGTGGGTACCCAGGTCATCACCCCACGACCCCAAACCACCTGGCAGCAAGCAGAGAAAGGTCCCAGGTCAGCCCAGGACCTGGCAGGTGCCCAAAACACTGAGCCAGGCAGGTGTTTCTTCACAAGAGGTCTTTCCAGGATGTTCCCCAAATGCTGGGGGCTGTGTAAGTGCACCCCACCTCCACTGCATATGTCTGGGGTGGGCGCCTGGATTGAGCCCCAGATTTTTAATGAGGTATGATGTGAATTTACTCTGACGGGCCAGCAGCTGGGGCTCAGGACCAGACAAGCCTTCTAGGCCGAGACAACCTCCATGGAGCTCAGCTTTCTGTGTGCTCCCAGCACCCACCTCAACAGAGGTGGCTTGTGCCAACCTGCCTGTTGGCACGCCTACCTCCAGAGTATAGGACAAGCCCTAACGGATTGTCCTAAATGTTATGAGAAAACAGGATTTAGTGCCTGGGGAGGGTTTTCTTGTGCAGCAGTGCAGGGTTCTGGCTGGGATGGAGGAGGCTGCTGGGGCTGCACGCTGCCTGCCTGGGCTCTGTGCAGAGCATGCGTTACTCCTTCTTTTCCCTGTAAAACTGCTTCTGAGGGACACGCTCATGAAATATAAATGTGAGACCTGCTTTAGGAGGGCAGAGCCCGGAGATGAACAGTGGGTCTGCGCAGGCGGCAGCTCACAGCCCTTCCCATCTTAGCTGCAATTAATAATTTATGGTTTTCATAACAAGAGCTGTGATCTGAGAGCCCAAAAAGCCCTGGGGGCTGGCAGGGCTTACCCCACCAGTGCTTCACCTGCACAGACAGGCACTGTCCCCACAGCCCCCCACGCAGTGCCACACGGGGTCGGGCCACACCTTGCCATTGGCACAGGGGGCTGGGTCTGTTCCCCAGTGAGGGTGGATGGCACCGACTGGGAACGCGGGGCATGGGCCGGTGATGGGTTGGTGATGGCTGGTGATGGGTCAGTGAGGGGTGGGGACTCGTTGCTGAGGGGAGGGGATGGGTTAGGGGTGGTGGGTGATGGATGGTGATGGGTTGGTGGGGATGGGTGGGGATGGGTTAGGGACAGGTGGCAACAGATGGTGAGGGGTTGGTCATGGGTGGCAATAGGTTGGTTATGGTTGTTGACAGTCCCATAAAACTTTACAGTTTGGGGACTGTAGGGGTAAGAAGAGGGGTAATAACCTGCTGGGGACTGGGTAAATCTGAATGAAAACCGGTCTTCACAATCATCACTGGGTGAGAACCTCAGTTGCTGCAATGTCATTGTCTTCTGTGAGGAAGATGACCCAGAATAGTTAATTTTGAGTGAGCTGACACAGTCCATGCCCAGGAGATACCAAGTGCTGGGCCAATGTTCAGAGGGTTGGGGATCAGCTTCTGCCCATGCGAGGACAGCACTGAGCCAAGCTAGGGCGAGGTCAGCGACTGACAGATGGGACTGTAACACAAGTGTGGCTCCTGCAGCAATGGCACTCCCTTGCTGGAGGGTCAGGACAGGAAAGGGCTTCGAGGGGCCAAGGAGAGGAGATACAGCTCCAGGCAGGTTGCCCAAAAGGCAGGGCAGAGGTGTGTTGTCATACAGACAACACCACCACTTCCACGCCAGAGCCCTACAGCCTGGCTGCACATCCTCTGCCACTCCTGGGAGGAGAGTGATGCCGGGGCCACTATCACCCACTGTGCCCGGGGACACTGCCCTGGGTGTGTTCCCAGGCACAGACTGGCTCTAGGCCAGATGTGGGGGTGGCACCGGGGCCAGCTGAGGTGTCCCAGCCCTGTCTGGGCTGAACTTCCCCCTCCCGGCTTCTGCTCTATTTTCAGCTCAGCTGGAAAAAAACCCTTTGGAGTTGTTGTTTCTTCCTTTGTTTCCTAATTTAGATGGTCCCAAGGCTCCACAGGCAGATAAAGGCAAGCTTATTGCTTCTCTGTGTTTATGGCACTGCTGGAACACACTGCTCCCACAAATATTACATCAAGGGAGCGTGGGCAAGGCTCAGCGTCCCCAGCATGGCTTAACTCTCACCTACATCTGCCCATCACTGCTCACCTCTGGCACCCTGACATCGCACCCCTGCCGTGCCGCTGCTGTCTCCATCCTGGCTCCACCATGCTGCCTCTGGCAGTGCCAGTCCCTGCGTCACCCTCTGCGACAGCCGGTGTCCCCAGCTCCTGCTCCGAATCGTGCTGGTGCCTCAGCTCATCCCACGACTTGGAAGAGTCCCGGTGCCAGGTGCCACATGGATCCCACAGCTTCACACTGGCCTCAGGCCCTTCTCACGTGCCTGCTGTGCCCACAGGGAGTTTAGGGACAGCACCAAAAAGCCCCTAGGGAATCAGCTGACAGCCTCCATCTCCCCAACAGCTCTGCTCTGCCATCGGGGCAGAGAAGACACAGGGCAGAGCAGGTGCAGAGACAGGCAGGGACACCACAGGACCCCACTGAGCTCATCACACCGTCGGGAGTGGGGACCGTTCAGGATGTGGGTCCCTTGCACCCTGGAGACCTCAGGCTTCCCTTGGTCTTGGCAGCCACAGCCCAGTCAAAAATCATCCCCGAGGGGTGCTGGGATGGTGCCTGCAGCAGAACAGCTGCCCCTGCCAGCCCCGGGCTCTGCCAGGGGTGGCTGCGCTGTCCCTGGCTGGCAGGGCCGGGGCTGCGCTGCTGTTGCAATGGAACACGAGGCCCGGGCAGGGTTTGTTTGGCTGGGACAGTGGGGCACCGCCACGGAGCCCAGGTTGCATCATGCCAGCAGAGAGGGAAGAGTAGTGCCCAGCCTCCCTCTGCTCCATGGCCAGAGGCAGCTGCCATCGTGGGGGAAGGCAAGGGTGGGGGACAGGCAAGGAAGGGGAGAGGATGGCAGCAGAAGGGCAGGGGGGACAGCAGTGAAGTTGGAGGGTTTGTTACCTGCGTGAAAGCAGCTGGGGGTTAGGGGAACCCTGAGGCACAGGAGGGAAGGGCTCAGGGCTGGGGCTGGGCGTTTTAGTGGCTGTGCTTTAATGCAGCCTGACTTACCCACACAGCGCTGGTGGGAGAGGGATGCCTGTGAGACCTCTTCTGTCAACATAAGTACAGAGACAATGACATTGGGGATGTCAGGGTTTTTCAGGGCAGAGGTATGATGAGCCCCAAAGCCCCTATCACAAGCACTACCCTGGCATGCTGCCAGTGCCCTGCCTCTTTCCAGGGTCTGACAGAAAAATAAAATCCCTCTTTGTGGGATGGCCAGATAGCCAGAGATCTCTAACAGGGTGTGGTTGATGGGGCCCATTCTCCCTATCTCGAGTCTTGAGAGGTGGTGATGGTGTAAAGCCAGTGGAGTCAGATCCCTGGCGGTGGTTGGCACCTGGCAGTGTGTCCTTACCACCAAGACGTGACTAAAATGCAAACACTGGCCTGCTTGGTCTGGCTTTCCAGAGAGGTCCAACATCCCTGGCCAGTCTCACCACTTCTTCCCAGGCAAGGAAGAGACACCAGACTGGCACCGCCTTACCCAAGCTGTGGTGGTCACGCTGGGCACAACACTGACCACACGTGGCTGTGGAGGTGTCCCAGGCAGGCTGCATGGGGGCAAATTAAGGTTGTCTGTCACCACTGCAGGGGAGAGGGAAGTCTGTCCCCTCCATGCTCTGGCTCCATGGAAAAAGGGCATCATCATCCTCTGAAGTCAGCCTGGAGGCTGGGAAATGTGTCAGACCCTGAGCAGCAGCAAGGCCAGGGATACCTGGAGAGGAGCTGGACCTTGGGAAGTGGTAGTGTGAGGACAGCAAAGGAAATCAGAGATAGGGACAGGAAATAACAAATGTGAGTCAGCTGAGAAGTACATGGGCAAGGACAGCTTTGGGGAGCTAATCTGCAGGAGATAACGCTGCCAGGATGGAGGAGCCTTGGAGCTCATGGAAAGGAAGAGTCAAGGCACAGAGGTGTCTGAGACTCCAGTGGCCAACACAGTTCTTTGCATTACACTCAGCGACTTCCCCCTGGGAGCCGGGGGAAGCGAGGGATCTGACACCCAGCCTTGGGCACTCCGGAGAGCATGTACACTTTGGGATGCATTTCACAGCCTCCAAAGGCTTCCTTGAAATCCTGCACGGGGTGTTTAGCCCCTGGCAGACAGGACTAACTGTGGGTGCAGCCTGTCTGCTTTTAGTCTGGTGGAGATTAAGCTCTCCAGGGCCTAATGGCGATTCTTTTGGCAACCGTTCAGCAGGCCTTAATCCATCTTATCTCTGCTCTGAAAGGATGAATTAGGTGCCTCTCCAAGCGCTCAATGGGGAGCAGCAGTGGCAGGAGCTCTGGCAGAGCACAAGCTGCTGCAGGCACCCTGGGGCTGCCCTACATACGGCAAAGAGCCCCGGAGGCACCAGCTCGCAGGCAGGAGCCGGGGGGATCTGGGGGCTGGGGAAGAGGCAGCACTGCAGGATGGCCAGCACACTTCCCTGCACCCAGCAGAACCCTCTCACCTTGCTCCCCCTGCACATCCAGCTGTTGGCATCACCAGGAGTCTTGGCCTGAGTAATGAAGGTCCCGATTCCCTTGGGATGTGCCTGGGTATGAGCCAACAGCAGTGTCTTGGCTGGTGGGAAAGACTGGCAACAACATGACCCCACTCATCCTGTGCAAAGGCTCCCATGCCTGGACCACCAGTGCCTGTGAAGCCCATCCAACCCATCTGGCACCTAGGGATGCCCCTGCTCCCACAGTCCGGATGCGGTCAGGATTCCCAAGTGACAGAGAGGACATCATGGTCATGTGGAATGGTCCCATCATCCCACTCACCACTTGCTGTCAGACACAGGGACTCTGAACTTGCCTTTTTCAAACCTGTCCTGACATTGCTAATAATAACTGTGTTAATTAGGGAGCTCTTACAGCCCTGCATGATTCGTTCAGTCAGTTATGGGGAATATTGTCAGGGTAACGCAAATGAGGGGTGGCAGTCGCCTCTCCAGCAGCCGTCTGGAGTGCTGGAGCCATGTCTGAGACCCGAGGCACTCGCTGCACATCAGGGTGACCCAGTTGATGCCACAGGCAAGGACATGGCTCAGTCCCACACAGACGTTTGGCCCAAGGAGCCCCACAGTTGCTCGTGTCCATCCCCACCACAGGCACTCAAAGGTGCACTTTGGGGCGAGGGGCTGTGCCCCAGCTGGGCCATCTGCCCCGAGCCACCCAGCTGTCCCTGGCTCTTAGATGACTGCCCATCATGATGGCATCTTGCCTTCTCCAAGTCCCTTCCAAGTGAAATCAGAGAGGACAGTAACACTATCCATGGGCTCTGCAGAGCCTGAAATCTCCCACTTCTCTGCAACGAAGAGGTGCTGCAGTGGGTGGCTGGGGGCTTAATTTCTTTTTGGCTGTGGTATCCCTCAGGTGACAGATAGCCTGGTGGCTCACTTGCTCACCTGCCCACCCAGCAGGGGTTAGTGCCACAGCATGGCACTGGGACAGGGTCTCTCTGAGCCTGCCGGCAGGACTGGGTTACCCTGAGATCAGCTGGGACAGTTTGCAGGATGGTGAGAGATCCCCTGTGACATCACCTGGTCTCGTCCTGCATACACCCCACAGCTGGGAAATGCCTTTAGAGGGGAGGTTTCCTTCTTTTCCACGGCACTGTGAAGGTGGTGACGGGTTCGCTGCGGGGCTGCTGCCAGCCGGCGCCCATTGGTGCTGCCGAGGGGCCTGTCCCCACTGGATCACCCTCTCAGGGGCGGTTGTGGGTGGTGCCACCGCCCAGCATCACTGCCATCCACTGTCCTTGCTCCTGACCTCAGCCCTGTTTGCTTTGGACCAAGCTGTGCTGCCCATCAGTCAGTGTTCGAGGTGGCCGAGGTGGCCAAGGTGGCAGTGGAAGCTCTCCAGGCAATGCCAGGGTGACACCCTGGCCATCGAACCCAGCCCACCACACCAGCCCCCAGCCCACCCCCACACTGCATCAGAGGTTCTGTAGGGACCCCGGGCATTCCTCCTTCACTGGAGGGTCATGGGGGTCTTTGCTGGAAATTTTAATCAGTGTCTTGTTTCTCTCCTTGGCTTTAAAGCTCCTTTTTTCCTCTGGAAGAGGATAGGAATTAATTGAGCAAGAATTAATCAGAAAGCAGAAAGATGCAAATTTTCAAATGAGACATCAGGTGCTGCAGGTCCTGCCCTCTCTGTACTTTGGTTCCAACCTCAGCTTGTTCTGCTCCAGCCACTGGCAGCCCTCATGTCTATCCCTGGCTCAGAGCCCCACGGGAGCAGAAATCCCCTCTGCGTTGCGTCACCAGTTGAACTCCAGTGCATGTTGTCTCCAAAGTAACAAGCAGCTAAAATTGGTAGAAAGTTTGATCTGAGCCTCAGCCAAGCTTAATTTTTAATTGCTTCTAATTTCACTCTCTGGGCTGGGTTTGCCAAGCTGGGCAGAAAGGCCACAGGGGCAGGTGTGGGCCCGGTCACCTGCGGGCAGCGCTCTGCTCTCCCTGGTCTGGAGCCCTCAGCCGCAGCACTCTGAGGGTACTCAGGGCCCCCAGACCCGGGGGTCCAGCTCAGCTGCCTTGTCCCTGGCCCTCTGGGCTGCCAGACAGGCTCTCAGCTCCCCAAGAGACCCATTTATTGCCCCCATGGCCAACATGAGCCCCTTGACTGAACCAAGAAGGCAGTGGAACAGATTTTCAGCTTTTGGGTTTGTGTGTTCAAGACTATCATGGGGTGAGGATTTGGTATTAAATCCCAAACACCTTGTGGCATTCCTGAGCCCATTCCTGCAGCCTTTCCCATTCCATGCCTGCAGCCTTTGTCTTCCCATCGCATCCCTGAAGCATACCCCTTCCATTCCTTCCATCCCATTCTATTCCATCCCATTGCTGTGGCCTTCCCCTTCCCATTCCATGGTTGGTCAACCAGTCAGGGGAGCATTTCTGGCATGGAGACACACAGGGAATCCTACAGTCAGCACTCACATTCCCTGGAAGGCACCTCCTCTCCCAAGTGCCTCCCTGAGCAGGGATTATGAGGCCACATTCCTGGTGTTATTCATGGCTACCAACAGGGAGGTGAAAATCTGGCCCTGGCTCAGAGCCGCTGGAACTTTGCACAAAATCCCCAAACACGTTAGTCCTGTGCTGACACAGCAAACAGTTACTCAAATGGCAAAGGTCACTTTCCCCTTTCTGACAGCTATTTTTGCTACATGTCCTGAAGTCCAAGGATAAAGGAGATGCAGAGCCAGGCAGAGCTCCACCCCTCACACTAGCTCAGGGTGTTAGAAAGATTTGGGAGAGAGGAAGGAACCATCCTGGGGAAGAAGCCAGGAGGACAGTGTCCCTCCTACCTGGTCCTGCTGATGTCCCACAAAATCATCCCAAGGAGCTGAGTGGGGTTTGCAAACATTTACAGGATGTGGTTGTGCAAACGAGCATTGCCTGAACTGGCTGCACAGCTGGGTTTCACCAAAGCCCTGAGGCTGTGGTGAGGCTCTTCCCCAGAAAGTCATCAGCACCTCAGCAAGACTCAGCAGCGAATGGAGAGCAGCGAGTGCCAGCGGCTCCCAGCCCTGTGAGGTTGCCGTGTGTCACCAGTGGCTGGGAGCACCTGGGAACAGGCACAGGTGGGGGAACAGCCACGAGGCCTGAGCCTGGTGCTGGTGATGCCACAACCCATAAACTGCCCCAACTGGATGGTGCTGAAGGCAGCCCTGAGCCACTGGAAGGTCCAGCCCTGCTGCGATAGTGCTCTCCCGATGAAATTCCCATTTTCTGCGGAGTCCCGGGAGAGGCTGGTGACAGGGAGTTCCTGGGTAGCCTCGCACCGAGAGAGGGAACATGCACCAGAAATGCTGGTGGGCTTTCTCTGGTGGGTCCAGGGGAACTCCTGATGAAAGTCAGGTCCCCATCAAGGAATGCATGGAAAGTCATCCAGGGGGACTTGCCTGGGGCCACTCCTACCTCATGGGCAAGGGAACTGAGATGGCTGGGACCAACCCCTGACCTTTCTCTCCCCAGAGAGTTTCTCCCAAAGGAAGACCCTGCCCAGTCAAGGGCACTGATCTGAGTGGGTTTGGAAATGGCCACTTAGCAGGTGGGAACCACAAAACCACTGTTAAAAGTGACACTTCCCAGCACAAACCCTACTTTTCAGCTGGAATGGAGGAGCCACAATGCTCTATGGTCTCAGGTGATCACTGCCAGCTCCTGATCATGGAAACGTCGGCCACTTTGATTGACAGGAAACTCCCCATTTTGGACTCTTTTTTGGGGATGGAAGGGTTTTCTTGGACTCAGAATTTGCCTTTTCTCTGTGCTTTGCAGTGGGTAAACAATTTCCAGGTCCCCTGAGTGTGTAGCTGCATTCTTGTCTAGGTATTTGAATTTCCTTGTGTGGGGGATCACCAGATGTCAAACGTGGGCACCTCCCGAGGGCACATGCTCAGCTCCAGGTGAGTGAGGTGGTCCAACAGCAGCATCCAAGCTCAAAGCTCAGGTGCAGACTTGGACCCACATCAAGTTTCTTACAGTGCCAAGCAAAGCCCTGGGAGCAGAAACACCCGTCTGCCAGGTAAAAACCCCACAGCCTTTGTTTTTTTAAGAAATTCAAACTAATCAGATGCTGCTCTGTCCTGTCCTAGCAGAACCACTGCATGGCACATGCTCCTCTCTGACCTGAGGATGAGGAAAGCTGGATGTAGGATGCTCCTGCAGAGGTACTTGTGAGTGCTGGGTACTGGGTTCCAGGTGTGGGATGCCCCAGGCGAGGTATTCCATGGGTGCTGTGCACTGGGGTGGAAGGTTCTGGGTGCAGGATGCCCCAGGGGATGTATCTCAGTGCTGAGTGATGGATTCTGGGTGTGGGATGCCTCGGGGGAAGTACCTGTGAGTACTGGGTGCTGGGCAGCCCCCACTTGGGAAGCCGAGCCCAGCAGCAGGGACAGTGCTGCTGTTCTGGGGAGAGCTCAGATCCACCCCATGGGCAGCAAAACACTCGGTTTAGGAAACCAAGAATCAGCCAAAGTCCCTGTCAGAGCAAGGAAAGAGCCATGGCTGGAAATGGGGCCAGCTCTTCTCTCCCAGCCCTTCTGGGGATCTGGAGCTTCCTCAGCCACTGCTGCTGTTTTGCCAGCGAGGGGGATGGGAAAGGGGCTGCTGGGATTCTTGATGCTTTGGGGCATTTTCATCTGTTTCTTTTCAGGTTTTCACAGTTTTTTTCATCTCCCAGTGCCTGTATGTCCTGTGAGGCGGGGTGTAAAAATCTGGAAAAATCCAGAAGCCGAGCATGAAAATGCAGAAAAATCTTGACTAAAGATTAAGATATATTTCCCATTGGAAAATGCATGCAACAGACAAAGCCTTGTTTTCATCACTTTATTTTTGGTCTGCAACCAAAGGACCCTTCCCTTTACAGCAGGAAATATCCCCACTTCCCAGACGCAGCCCAGGCAGCGTTCCCGGACACTCCGTTACGCAGCTGAGCGCACGGTCTGGAGAGGGGGGCAGAGAGACGTCACCGCCACCTCGCCTGGTCCCTGCAGGCACAGCCCTGCCTGGCCCTGAGCTTCGGCCAGCAGAGCCAGACAAGGAACCCGAGCATCACGTTGTCTTAGTCACGAACCAAGCAGGGAGATGTGTGGGAAGAGGTTTGATCCCCAGCTGGGGTTTTTAGGATGGTGCCTCAAAATTTGCACGCTTTGCTCTTTGCTGCTGCATGAGGAATATGTCCCCTGTCATTCTCCCGTATAAAGCTCTGCTTCCTGGAAGTCTCTTCCCAGGAGGAAAAGCAGCTGTGGACCCATGGGGACAGGCAGAGATCTAGCAGAGCCCTTGTGGATGTGGCTGCTGCTGGCTGTGGGTGAGGAGCCCACAGAGCTCTTACCCAGCACTCGCCCAGCAGGGTGCTGGACAGGAGGGCACATCCCCAGGGGTTCTTGTGGACACCCATCCTGAATGTCCTGGAACAGCTAAAAACCTTCCTGGGCAGCAGAAGTGACCTGGCAGTTTTTCACACAACGCAGCCAAAAAAAGCTGTTCGTGTTGCGTCAGCCTGTGAGGGGCTGTGCCAGCAGGACAGAGGGGTCACGGCCGCCAGCAGATGCTGACTGATAAATGCCAAGCAGTGCCAGAGCTGGCTCTGTCCCATCACAGAGGAGGAGATGGTTGGCCTGGAGTGACAACAGGGCTGTGGATGAACTCTGTGGGCTTTGCTTGTACTTGCCACAGCGGCTCTCTCCTTCCAGTGCCTCTGGGCATCTCCTTTCAGAAACTATGAATGAAATGAAAGGATGTCCAGAAAGTACTGGAGAAATCCCTTGTCACCCTCATGCCCACCAAAGGCTCTACCAAATCCATTGTGTGCCACTAGCCAAAGGCTGCTGATAAAATAGAAGCCACCATTGTCTCACAAAGAGAGCAGAGACCAGTCCTGGTCCCTGTGGTCTGGCCCTTCCCACATGGGCCTATGAGCAGACTGAGTGTGCCAAGGGGTAGCCTCATCCCCAGGAACATGGAGCTCCCTGAGCCCTTAGCTGCAAGCTCAGCCAGCTGGAGTCCCTAATGTGAAACGCATGTTGGTTAAACTGAGAGATGACTGTAAAAAATAAGGGTCGGATTTCTCTGGCTGCGAAGCCTCCCACGTTACCCCAAGCCCTCTGGTTTCCTGCCTTCTGGCATGTGTGACCTTCTGCACAGTAACCCCGGTGCTCCCCACAGAGCCCGGGATGGCAGGAAGAATAAAGGGGAGTGAAGACTTGCATAACGTTCATCCAGGCTCGCCAGGAAAATGCGGAGGCTGCTTGGACCAAGAGCATTGCTGGCCTTTTATGTCGGCTTTTCAAACATGAAAACGGGCCTCCCTGCTCTGGGCTAATGGGCCCAGGACCTTCCCCAGGTGAGAGGGACCCCAGGGTGGCTGCAACCCTCACCCATTCTCTGGAGCCCTCAGAAGATACGGCAACCTGGGTAATTGCATCTTGCCTCACTTGGGCTGCCAGTGGTTTACCCAGGGCTGCCCCGTGCTGGCAGGGAAAGCCAGAGGAGAGAGGGTGGGAATGGAATCCAGGGACATGGCTGAGCTCCCAATGGAGCTGCTTCTCACTGGGGTGGACGGCTATGGCCAATTTTCCATCTTCTGACTGACCCTGCTTGGAAATTAATCTCTGCTCAAGAAGCAGCTGAGAGCAGAAGTTTTGGGTATCCTGTGACAGGGGTGAGAGGATGTCCCCAGCCCTGGGAAAGGATGAGGCTGTGCTCTGGCAACCTGTGCCACCCTGCTGTCCCCTCGGGGCAGTGAGGGTTGGGGTACAACCAACCTGGGCAGGTGGCAGGAGCTGCATGGCTGCTCTCCAGAGTGGGGAGTGACAAAGTCTGAGCCAGCAAACTTGCTTGGGAAGAGAGGGAATAGGTGACCTCAGGGGTGGGGGTTTAGCAAGCTGTTTGGCTGCAGGACCAGACCACGGTGTGCGATGGATGAATCCTTGGAGGACCAGGTGTGAGCAGAGACTGGATGGGGCACCCACTCTGTCCAGGAATGCTGCCAGTGCCTGTCTGGGCGAGACATGCTGCTGTGCCCAGATGGGGGCCAACAGGAAATCCGTGTTGGATGTTTCCTGACCTCTGCCAAATCAGAGTAGCTGCTCCTCTGGAAAACCTAAATTTATCCTTGAAGCCGTGACGATGTATTTCACATGTCCTAGTCCCTTTTACTGGAGTCTCCCTTATGTTTGCAATTTCTAACAACAAAGCAACACTGTGAGCATCCTTCCTATAAATCATCCAACCATCCCTCCCGGTGATGCGAGCCCGGGGCTGAGCAGCTGCAGGAATTCGTGCGAGTTCAGACCAGGCTGAACTTTCACACAGTGACCTGCCAGGTCAGCCTGGGAAGGAGTGGGATGTTCTCTGCCAAAAAGGCAGAGAACAAAAACACTCACCAGAGTCCACCCGCTCACAGCCTGACGTGCACGGAACAGGAACAGGGATGAGGACAGGGATGTGCTGCCATGAATGTGGGGCTGTTTGAAGGAGCTACTTTTGATGTGTACTGGTGATGCTGCCTTTCCTGGGTGTCTGAGCTGGTGGGGTTGTCTGAGCAAGTGTCTGGCTTGCATGGAAGAAGGGATAGGGATGGATATAGTGAGAGGAATAAGGGCAGGGATTGAAGGATGGGGGTGGGAGCATCCCTTGGTTCCTGAGAGAACCTCCACAGAAAATAACTTCCTCTGGAGTCTGCTCTTCCCTGCCCAAGGGCTCACCCCAGACACCCACAGAGAGCCCCGAGAGCCATTGTTGTGCCCTGCTGCTCCCTGTGCTGCTCTGGGTCCCAAGGCCACTGGGCTGGGGCAGTGTCTTCATGGGGTCCCTCCTGGGGACCTGCACAGGGGAAAGGCTCCTTCATCCCCTGGGACCAAACCTTGATCCTGCCCTGGCCCCAAGCCAAGCTGGGCAGCTGGAGCCCCACAGAGATTATGACCATAGCTCTTTTCCACACAGGACAGAGCAGGGCATGGAGAAACACCCCAGGAGCTCACACCCTGCTGGCCAGGCCGTTTTAAGCTCCATTTTAACTCGAGAGCACCCAGCTCTGTGGAGAACACCTTCCCATCAGCCTGTGGTCATTCCCAGCCTGAGGCAGCTCATGGCCTCTGAGGGCTTTGCATTTGTGTACTTCAGAAATTTTTATTTCTCAGGGCAAATTTGAGAAGTCGCAATAGGAAAACGCAGCCAAAGGAAAACGCATAAATCACGTGGCTTCTCAACAGGCCTTGGCTTCTCACATTCCCTCTCTCCTGCCACTGCAGAAAATAACCAGTGGGAACACGTCTGCTGCGGCACCCGGAGTAACCCTGTCATTTCCCAGGACAAGCTCCAGTGTTGGGTAACGGTGGGCAGGGAGCAGAGCTCACACAGGATTCATTTTGCCTGACATCATTCACCCACAGCAATAGCCAGCACATGAAACTGTGCTTCCCTGTTTGTCCCAGTGACTCGGGGGTTGGTGTTTTCCAGTCCAGAGGGCTCTTGGGGTGCCAAGTGCTCCAGCCTTGGGCTCCATGGGCATGACTCCTGCCAGCTCACTCCCTCCTGGGATGCCAAAAACCAGCAATGCAAGCTGAAAAGCAGAATTTTCATTTTTCAGATTCCACCGGGGAATTTTTGGCAGAGCTTTGGCTGCCTCTACAGCCCTACTCAGAGGTGGGGGGGTATGGTGGCAGATCTGTCCTTGGCAGAGGGGCCGTGACCTGTGAGGGGGCACAGGCCAGCCAGGGGCACCCCAAAGAGCCTTGCAGGGACCCCAGGCCCAGCAGAGAAGGTGGGGGGGAGGGGGGCGGAGGCAGTGGAACCCCCTCCCCATCACTACCACCCCTCTATGTCCCCAGCTCCTCTCTAGCAATAGTGTCAGGGGGAAGCACAGAGGGACCCCCCAAAACCACAAAGATGTGGAAAATGAAGTTCACAATTTTATTGTTTCTTTTTCTCCTGCAGTATTTCCTACCAGGGCTTTTTTTCCTCTTTCCTCACTTGAAAAATTCCTTCTGACCATGAAATAAATATGAAAACAGTGGCTGGCAGAGGGGGCTTGGGACTTTCTGGAGTGTGTGCCTGCTGGAATTTCCAAAATTCCTCTTTAACCTCCACGACTCCACCCTGAGCTGTTGCTGCTGGGTGCATTCTCTGAGGCCTCTCACCGTTCGGACAGCAGCAGCCTGGGAAATGTTCGGAGATGGCATGGGGACTCCTCGAAAGAGAAATCCTCCTGCCAGGCATTTTCGGACAAGATGAAAAGCCTTTTCCTGGGGCCGTGCCTGAGCTGCAGGGCTCCAAGCAACAGCAGTGGGATGCAGGCAGAACTGCTGGGGGCTTGAGTGGAGAAGCTCGGCCCCGGAACCCACTGCAGCCTTGGTCCCAGGGGGCTCACGTCGGGCAGACCCAGTGAGCAGTGGGAAGCGGGGACTTGGCTCCAAAATCCAGAGTAGGAGGAGAGGCAGCTCCCTGCTCGAGGCTGCGCGGTGCAGAGCAGGGACAGAGCGCTGGGGCAGCAGGAGGAAGCGCCCCGTGGGGAGGGAGCAGAAGGGCTCCATCTGCTCCAATCGGAACAGAGCCGACAGCAGCTCCATCACGGTGTGTGAATTCCTTCATGGAGAGAAAACACAGACACTCGAAAATCCCTTTAAGGCAACGGAAAAAGACAGAACAAGAAGGAAGAGCCAGAAACCAGGGTCCAAGACGCTGGCAAATAAAATAAGATGCACATTTTTCACAGGGAGTGATTGAAATCTGTGGGGGGAGGGTAGTGAGGGATGGATATATTCATCCTTGTTGCTCGTGGAGACCAGGAATGTTTAGAGGAGTGAACATTCTGCTTCCCTCAGGTGTACAAAGGAGCTGACCCCAAGAATGCCCCCTCCCCAGGGTTGGCAGCACCCACCTGTGCCAGGCCAGGATCCCCCAGCAGAGCCCTGTGCCCACAGTGGGCACCTGCCCTGGGGCCCCAGCACCCGCTTGGGCAAGGCCTGGGAGCCCTGCGCCACAGGGTCCTCCCGCCCCGGGGCCAGCAGGTCCCAGAGGGGCACGGCCTCTGAAGGTGACACGGGTGCATCCACAGGGGTGGGGAACCAAGCATCAGGGCGTGGTGCAGATCAGGGTCCCCAGTGCAGGATGAGGGGCAGGACAGTCAGCAGGGCTGGGATAGGGATGGGAACGGGGATGGGCGTAGGGTAGGGATTGGAATGGGGATAGGGACAGGAAAGCAGATGGGAATGGGGACAGGAATGGGAATGGGATGAGGAGGGGAATGGGGGCGGTAATGGGGGCGGTGATGGAGATGGGGGCAAGGATGGGGACAGGGATGATGAGGACTGGGACAGGGATGATGAGGACTGGCATAGGCAGGGCTCAGCGGCAGGGACCAAGGCTGCCCCGGGCGGGGGCGGACAGGACCCGGAGCCGGCGGCGGATGCGGGGCCCGAGCCGCGGCCGACGGGGAGGGCGAACAAAGCGGCGGGGCCGGGTGGGCGGGGAGGGGCCGGTGCGGGGCCCTCCCCGCCACGGGGGCATAAAAGCAGGGCGGCCGCGGTGGCGCGGGGAGCGGAGCGGAGCGGGCACGATGCGGCTCGGCGGCGCGGCGCTGCTGCTGTGCGCGGCGGGGCTGGCCGTGGCCCCAGCGCCGGCACCGGGGGCCGAGCGGCGGGCGGCGGCGGCGGGAGCCGGGCGGGAGCGGCGGGCGCAGTTCGCCTCCTGGGACGAGGTGAACGTGCTGGCCCACGGGCTGCTGCAGCTGGGGCACGGCCTGAAGGAGCACGTGGAGCGCACCAAGGGACAGCTGCGGGAGCTGGGCGGGCGGCTGAGCGCCCACAACAGCTCCCTGGGGCGGCTGCTGCGGCAGGCGCGGGAGGCGCAGGAGCGCGGCGAGCGGCTGCGGGGCAGCGTGCGGGAGCTGGAGGGCCGCGGCCGGCAGCTGCTCAACCTCTCCGAGGCGCTGCGGCAGCGGCTGGAGGAGGTGGCGGCTGACAAGGACGCGATCCAGGGCCGGCTGGAGCGGCTGGAGGGCCGGGTCCGTCTGGCGCTGCAGGCGCGGCCGGCTGGGAACCAGAGCGTTCGGGACTTGGGGGCGCTGCAGGTGAGCGCGGGGGGCACCGGCATCCACGGGGGAGTGGGCTGGGAGGAGCAGACCGGCACCGGCCGGGGGCAGCGGGATAGAGAGCACCCGACACGCCCCTGCCACTGGCACCGACGCGGGGAGCATTGGTGGGGGGACACTCCCCAGAGCCCACCCGCAAGGGGACACCGAGAGCGATGGGGGAGCCGACTGCCCCGGGACATCGGGAGCAGCGGGTGGGGATCAGCTCCAGGGGAGCGGAGCGGTCCTGGGGACACCGGGAGCACCCTCCCGGGAGTGTCGCATGGGCAGAGCTTCCCGGAGCTGTGGGGCTCACCTGGCTCTTCCCCCGCAGTCCCTGATGGATGCTCAGAACCTGCGGATCGAGGAACTTCTGCAGAAAATCAAGCAGCAGCAGTACAAGCTGGACAAGCAGAACCTACAGATTAAAAGCCTGCAGAGCAAGGTGAGTCCCTGTCCTGTGCTGCAGCCCCCAGCCTGGCCCTGCATGCTGTGGGCACCCTGGTGTGAACACCCCTGCTGTCCCAGCTCTGGTGGCTGTGCTGCTGCTCCCTGGCTTTGGGGACCCCAAAGGGGCCACAGCTCTGGTCCCTGTGCTGCAGTGATGTGAGGGTAGCAACCTGCAAGCTTCCAGAGAGTTTGTGTGGAGCAATAGGAGGAACTGGTGGGTGGGTACAGCCTCCCTGGACTCTGCCTTTGCATTCATCTGCAGAATAAAGTAACTAGAACGGGTGTGAAAAACCACAATCATTTCTGGCTTTGCCAGGACTGGGTATTTCCTATTCCTCGAGGTTTCTAGGCAAGTTCAGCCCCATCTCTGGTCACGGGGAGTGGCTGGCCAGCTCCCCTAAGTAATGGGGTGGAAAACAAGCGCAGATGAAACTGTTCTGACTTGTGCATTTTTTTTTTTTTTTTAGGTCAATCTACTAATTCCCCTACACCACAACAAAACACAGTCCCCAAAATGGAAGATAAGCCTGAAAAAGAGCCTCAACCTCACCAACCAGAGTCAGAATAGCAGTGGGGAGCCCGTGCAGACACAGAGTGAGTATCTGCTGGTGCTGTCCTGCTTGTCCATGCCAGAGCAAACCTGCAGCAGTTGTAGCTTTTTGGAAACAAAAGGTTCATTTGTCCTGAGCCAGGATGTGAGATTTGCTTGAAAAACTGGAGCTTGGGAGTATGGCCAGAGTGAGGGCTTCTGCACAGGCAGAAGCCTTCTGGGACAGTGTTAGTCCAGCAGGAATTTAGGATTAAAGAGGCTTTTTTCCTGCCTGGTGTTAGGAATGCAGTGGGGAGCAGACAAAGCCTGAGAGCAGGTATTTGTCAAGAAGAATTGGCAGGTGGGGGGTGAGGAGAGGAGGGTCTCAGCTCTTCTAAGTTAGCTCTTATTCATCTGCTCACACTTCACCAGGCAGGATCTGTTTTCCTTTCTGTGGGAGGAGGGGAGGGTTAGGGAGTCCTGGCCTGAGAGCAGAGCTGTGTACTTTTGTATCCCTCTCCCTTGGCTCGTATTTAAGAGCTCATGCATGAAACGCAAGTGTCTCAGCTTGCACTATCCTTAGCAGAAGGTGCTGAGTTGCAGTGGCTGCTCACAGCCCTGGGAAATGTGCACTGGAGCAGGCAAGTGGATGCTGCATCTGCAACTCCTGGCTCTGCCTGGAGCATCTTCTCTGGCAGCAGGGCTGGAGGGGCTCCTGCAGAGCAAAGGGCAGCAGAGCGGGTGTCCCCAGCTGCGCCAAGTCCTGCAGCCTCCCTCCAGACGGGAAGTGGTGTCCCCACAGGGTTTGTGGGCCAGGAGCAGCTGCTGTCGTGTTGTGTCAGCTAGATCACAGTGCTGGCTCTGCCTGTGCAGCTGTCTGGGGATCTTCAGCAGGAGCCAAAGAGAAGCCAGGCAGGATGAGGAGGCATGGGGAATTCCTGCTCAGGGCCTGATGCAGGGATGGTTATAGGAAAACACATGGTAATTCATCTGTGGAGCTGGGAGCTGTCACTGGTGTGTCTTAAAGCTGCGTGGGCAGAACAAAGGGCTTGTCCACATGGACAAAAAGAGAGGTGGGGTATGGGGCTTTGAACTCCTCCTGGTGCTCAGCTCAGTGGGGCTGTGCAGGGTCAGCCTTACTCAGAGCAGCACTTCTGAGCCAGGAAACTCTCTCAGAACTTCTCTCCCCTGTTTTTTTCCAAGCTCTGCTTTGTGACTTGCCTGCAGTAGTGTGTGCCATAGAATTGTTTGGGTGGGAAGGGACCTTTAGAGGTTATCTAATCTAACCCCCAATTCTACTCTTGGGGTATGCTGAATATGGGGTGCAGGGAGATGGGTTGGGACCTTTCCTACTTGCTAGTGCAGATGTAGGCTGTGCTGGCTAATGCTGGCTACAGAAATGTTTGTGATGCACAGTGGAAGGCAGCAAGAGCTACAGCCAGCCCCCACGGATGCTGTGCGAGCTCAGCACCTTCCAGTGCTGCACTGTCCCTGATGGAGAGACCCTGGGCATGCCGATTCTGTCCTGCCCAGCTGTGAGCTTCCCCTTTCCTTTCCTAATCCCTGATGTTGGTATCACTGACAGAAAACAAATTGGCTTCCTTTCATTAGCAAGTCGAGAGAGTTGTCTGGCAAACCTTAAAGCACACAGGCTGGCCCTGTGCCCTCTGCCTGGGGAGGCTTGTGGCTGCCTTCAGAGCAGGGGAGTGCTGGGGAGGCTTGTGCTGGCGGCTCCCGGGCTATTGTCAGGCAGAGCCCGGTGCCGGCGTGGCCCTGGGGAGCGGCGATGAACTCCACCAGCAGCGCTTGCAGAAAGACCCTTTTATTTGCATCCAGCAAACACAAGTTTTTCAGGGCTGGGCTGGCGTGGGGCCAAGCATGTGAAAGTTGAAGGCTCAAAGCTGCCTGGAGAGTGAGAGGTTTAATAGCTTGCAGAAAGAGGATCACGTCTTTGGGCAGGGCCTGTGCTTGCTGGCAGCCAGCCGAGTAGGGGAAAGGTAGAGCCCTGCTCACGTTCTCCCCATGGCACTGAGACTCCAAAATAATGGGGTTGGGTTGGGGCAGGAGAGGGGGAGGCAATGCAGGCAGCTCTAGGCATGCCCTGCCCTCCCTGCAGATGGGTGTTTAATACCAGGTTAGTGACCTCCCCTGTGTCATGGCTGGAAATCCTGTTGGGTGAACATAGAGCCTAAGGCAGCTCCAGTCTTGTTGTCTTGCTTGGCTAAATAAAGGGGGAGGGAAAAGAAAACACAGGAGCAGTCAGGAGGGCTTGTTCTGCTGGTGCTGTTCGGATGTGCAACATGAACTGGAACTAACAAGCATGTTCCTCAAACAAAAAGATTGAACAGGGACTGTTCAAGCAGCTGCATCTCGTTCAGCTGCTGGAGAGTCCCTGTGGCACCAGGGGAACAGGGATCGAGTGCAGGGAGCGCAGCCAGGGCCCAGAAATGAGAAACAGGCAGGGATGGAGTTGACTTGTGCATGCTGGGACTACTGAACATCTGCCTGGCACCATCCCACTGATGCTGGAAGATGCAGTGGGAGAGGAGGTGAGGAGCTTGGCAAGCCCAGCACCTTCCTGCCGTGGCAGTATGAGCAGGGGCCTCTGGCTGGGGGGTTCCTTCCTCTGAGCCTGGTTTGCTTCTCTGCCTGCATTGGCCCAGAAAGTGGGGCTATTCGGGATGCACTCGGCCCCTGCATTGCTGGGGGCTCTGGGTGGTTTCGATCCTCGATGCACAGGGCACTCAATCCCTGTGTCATGGGTTCAGGGTAGGGCTGAGGCACAGCTTGTCCTGTGGTGCACTGCTGGTGGCACCAGTCCTGCACTGGCATTGCCCTGGGGGTGTGAGGGATGTGCCACGAGCTGCGCTGGCTGTGGGAGAGGGGCTGCCCCTGCCGAGGAAGGGAGATTTTGTGGGGGGAGGGGGAGGCAAAGGGAGGGATATGTTGGAAATGGGTGAAAGGTGATGGCAGGTGTCGTATTTCTGTCTCCTGGGTCCCCCCTGACCTTTCTTCCAGTTGGGGCTCTGCTCTTCACTCCAGTGCAGTGTCAGGGCTCCCCAGCACTCAGTGAGGGTGGAATGGGGTGATGCTGCGCAGGGGCTGCTTTTGCTCAAAGCACCTTTTTTTCCCCCCTGCATCTGCCCCCCGGAAGGCCCTGGCTGTTGGAGGAAGCCCTTCTCCCTGCTGCTGCTCCTCTGCATCATGGTGTCAGCTCTGACCCTGGGGCAGCTACTGCAAGGGGACCCCCACAGCCAGCGCCCCAGCACAGCCCAGGGCTTGTCTTGAGGTTTCTTTACTCGTCTGTCTCAGGGTCATGCTGGCAGCAGCTGTGAGCCAGGGTAGCCAGAGCTACAACCCATCCGCTCTGGCCTGGGGAGAACAGGCCCCCTTTGTCTGGGGGTGACTGGGGCACCTGTCCCTGCTGACAAAGAGCCCCTTGACTGCAGGGCAGCCTGGGGATGAAGTCCCTGCACATCCTCCTGTGGCCTTCTGACTCGGGTGTTGTAACAGGTTCCCCATGCCTCATCTCTCCCAAGTGCTGTGGGTGGTGGTTCCTGGATGGACTTTTATCAGTGCTGTTGAAATGGTGCTTTGCTGGCAGCTCTGGGCAAAGTCCTTGCAGGGCAGAAGGAGCAGTGGGAGTCCCTGGGGACAGAGGGGGACAAGCTGGGGGCGGCTTCACCCTGGGCAATCCACTCCTGTGAGGAGCTGGGGCTCCCAGAGTCTACCCCCCCCCCCCCTCCTTGCCTCGGTCACTGTATCTTGGAAAAAGGGTCACCCCAGCCTGGCGCTGTGCCTGCTGGTGGCAGATTGCCCAGCAGGACGTCTGGGTGGGGCCACCACAGTTGCTGGGAGAAAGAGGTCGTGTGCTGGATGCTCAGGCACGTTCCTGCTGTCAGGACCCTGTCTTTCTTTCTGCTCCTGAGACCCCTTGACCCTGTTTCAGCCTCATGTGGGATGGGGATGCTTGGCCCTGGCAAGCTGCTCCTCCCTGTGGGTGTAGCGGGAACTGGGAAGCTCCTCCATCCCTCCTCGATGGGGAACCTTGCTCTCCAGCCGAGGTCACTCCAGCCTGGCCCAAAGCCTGGCTTCTGCCTTGGATGAAAGCCCAAGGAGCTCTGTTTGAATAAAAGGGAAGATGTGGGATCACAGCATTTAAAGATGCTGAAGTCGGGGGCTGTGTCCAGAGCCGCAGCCACTGCTGTGCACGGCTGGCCGGGCTTGTGGCCAGGGCTGCAAGTGCCAGGGCCATGGTAGGAGCAACCTGCTGAGGAAGTGGGGTTTGTGGCCATCTCCTCAGTTGCTGTTTCCTTCCCCTGCAGAGCTCCCAGAGGGTTGCCACCAGCTCTTCCTGGCTGGGCAGCAAAGCAGCGGCATTTTCCAGGTGCAGCCCGCAGGATCCCAGCCCTTCAAAGTCTACTGCGACATGACCGCAGGTAAGGCCGTGCGGTGTCCCGCAGGGCTGGGCAGGGTGCTCTTGTAAATGGTAACCCCAAGGGACCGTGTTTTCCCTTCCCACAGAGGGTGGCTGGACAGTGATCCAGAGGCGCATGGATGGCTCTGTGGACTTTGACCAGCTGTGGGATGCCTACAAAAATGGCTTTGGAGACCTTCGTGGTAGGTGGATGATGGTGTCTGTGTTCTCACTGCGGGATAAGGGAAGCTTAGGAAAAGCTATTCCCCTTGCTGGCCCCTGGAGCTCATTGTGCTGGAGCACAGGCATGGGCTGAAGAGGGGGCGACACTGCTTCAGGGGGAGGGGTCCTTGATCTTCCTGATGTGTCCTGCAGGTGCCAGACAATGATTCAAACACTGCAGCATCCTAGGTTGTCTCTGTTTGTCTTTGGAGCTTGCTCACTTCTCTGCTTTTCATGGCATGTGTGTGTCCCTGCAGCCAATGTCATGAGTCTTATTTCAGGTGACTTCTGGCTGGGCCTGGAGAAGATACATCACCTTGTCCAAGAGGGAAAATACAATCTCCTGATCGAGCTGGAAGACTGGGAGGGGAATTCCCAGGTGGTTCAGTTTGTCTTCAGTCTTGGTGGTGAGAGCACAGCCTACACACTCAACCTGCTGGGCCCTCTGTCTGGAGAGCTGGAAAACGCCATTGGGGAATTCAGGCAGCTGCCCTTCTCCACTCGGGATCGTGACCATGACCTTAAAACTGACACAAACTGTGCCAAACACCTCTCAGGTCAGTCTGAGGTCTTCTATCCCAGTATGTGCACTTCCCTTTCAGCCCTCCACTGTCTGGTGGTGGTCCAGTGGGACGCAGACCCTGTGGCATTAGACCCCTCTGCTGAAGGAGCCTGTCTTGTCCCCTACTTCCCTGGGACAGCTGTTTCTTTGGGAGGAGCTGTGCAGGGAGCCAGGAGGGAAGCTGAAGTTGGGGGAGGGTTCATGGTTCAGGTCTTGGCCCAAGCATCTGTCCTTATAAGAGCTTTGTTGTCTGCCACTTTGCTTGGAACCTTTACAAGCAGAGCAGAGGCCTCCCCTGCCCTGGCTGCTGAAGGGTTGGAGGGGGTTTTTCGCAGAAGAAGGAGCAGCCTGGATTTGTAGATGCAGCCTGAAGTCATATAGGATCTGTGGAAGGTTCCCCTGGTGCATGGGACTCCTTGAGTGTGCATGAGGTGTCTTGTAAGATCCCAAAGCCCTAGAAAAGTTGGGGAAATGGGGGCATCAGCTGCCTTGAACCTGGGTTTTTCTGTCTGGAATTTCTGTGAGTTAAAATTCTCTTCATTGCCTTTGCAGGTGGCTGGTGGTTCAGCACCTGTGGCCATGCCAACCTCAATGGGAAGTACTTCCGCTCCATCCCCCGGCAGAGGCACGAGCGCAAGCAGGGCATCTTCTGGAAGACGTGGAAGGGCAGGTACTACCCCCTGAAGTCAACTATCATGAAAATCCAACCTGCAGCACTGGAAGCAGAGCCCTAAAATTCCTACTTGAGACTTTCTCTGTGGAGCATGGACCTGAGCTCCATCACTTGGTGTTTACAGAAAACAATCCCCCCTTCCTTGGTTAGAAGCCCTCTAGAGGCACAACATTGCTCCTCGCTAAAAGTAAAACAGCTCTGTGTTGCCAAAACCCCTGGATGGGAGCTCCCAAACCTGAAGAGGAGCCACCAGGAGGGAGATCCACCTCCAGAGCATGCACGAGGGTCTTCTGACCTGCCGTGTGCTGCTGTGAGAAGTTCAAATTGTCTGGTGCTTTCTATCCTGTCTTAACATTTCTGTACTGTGTTGATGAGCTGGGCCTGGGGCAGGTGGGGCACGTGAAGTGTCTCGCTGCTCTGGACCACAGCATTGGGTATGGAGTCTTGCTGTGTCCAGTCTTTCACTGTTGTTCCCAAATGATGTCCCACATACCCTCCTGTGAGAGCCCCTGGAGCCTCCTTCCCTTGCTGGGTCTGGGGCCAGTGAGCCTCAGGCAGCTCCATCTGTGCAGCCCCTGTCCTCCTGAGGTACAGGGCTTGGTGGGAGGGCTGAGGGTGACCTGTGCAGAAGGGGACCTCAGGCTCACTTGCCTTCCCTTTGAAGACCTGTATTTCTGGCTGTGCTGGAATTTCCTGGGAGCTGGGAAAACTGCTTCCAGCTCTAAGGTTGATGGGTGAGATCCTGCAGCTGGTTGCCTGAGGGGGCAAGGTCCTGGGGAGCTTTGTCTGGAGCTCTGCCTGGAGCCTGCCAGTGCTGCTGGGGGTGGGTAGGACGAGCAGTGGGACAGCACAGATACAGAGCAGTGACTGTCCCTTGGTGGGACCAGCCCTGCTGTCACTGTCAGCCCCCCAGGAATAGGGGCTGCCTTCTTCCACTAGACCCCTCATGCTTTGCAGAGTGACTGGACCTGTCCCCACATGTGTGTCCCAGCACTGCAAGGCCAGGGGACGGCAGGGTTTCTCTGCAAGAGCCACAACTCATCAGGTGTGTACCATGATGTGTGGCATCACCTCTGCCTTTGGGGTGGGTGTCTGGGGAGAGGTGGCCAAAACAGGTCCCTGAAAACTTACAGGCCAAGCTGCAGTCTTGGGGCTTCCCAAGCATCCTGCCCTATTGAAGTCATATTGACTACTGTGCTAGAGCTCCTAGCTGCTAAATACTGTACATAGTTGTTTGTAGGATGTTGGACCTTTTTGATGAATTCTGTGTTTCGATTTGTTTTCATATTTAAATGCAGTGTTAATAACAATGTGGTGTAATTTATAAGTGTTGATGCTGGAAATGAAAGCAAGTGTAGTTTGTGTATTTTAAACTTTTTTTTGTACTAAAATATCTTTTCTGAAGATGTCTTTTAATAAAAACAAGCCTTTAAGTGTCCTGCCTGGATTATTTTCCTGATGGTTTACCTGTGGCAGGTGTGTGGGAGCATTGTGAGGACTCTGCATTTGAAAACTTCCCTTGTTGGAAGTGTGACCTGAGCACTCTGCTCCCTTCTGGCCTCCATTTTCAGCTGTAGCCTTATGGAGCTCTGAGAGATAAATTGCTGCTTGAAGTTTATGGGCTCCTAAATTTCTTTTCTTTGTGGAAATTAGGCTGTGGGGCAGCAAGTTTATAAGTGCTGATGTGTTGGGTTTTCTTATTCCCTGATGGCAGACCTTTGCATGAAGGGGATATTCTGTGGAGGTGGCTGCAAAAGCCTGTGCCAACTCTTCAAAAATGAGCAGAGGCTGAAGGTCTGGGTGCTCCAGGCTCATCAAAGTCAGAGCTGATCAGGACAAGCCCCACCAAATTAGCAGCCTTTTGCCTGCTTATACCACATGTGTGTAGTCATCTCCAAAAGCATTTATTGTAACTTCTGGGGTGTGATTATAGATGTAGGAATGAAAGGAGCCAGGAATGGAGCAGGGGCCTTTAAGGTGATGGGGGTAAATTCCAGCAGTGCTCCCAATACCATATTTTTTTTTTCTCCAGCTCCAATGTACTAGAGCTGGAGAAAAGCATTAGGTGCTTCTCTGGCTGGTCAGGGAAGGAAGAGAAAAACTCTTTGTTGCAGGAAGAAGAGATGAGTCTGCTCTAGTCCCCTGAGCAGCTCTATAAATACCTGATGTACCTAAATATGGCCCCAGCTCCTGCATCTGTCCTGCTTCCCGGGGGGGAAATCCCAGGGTTAATGATAGCCCCAAGCACAACTGTGCAAACAGCCCATTATACCCAGCTCTGTGCTCACTCCTGCATTCACAAATGCATTTTTAATATTCCCTTTGCTTAATTCAAAACTTGCTTAGTCCCCTAGTGCAGCAGCAGATACTGGAGTGCATGTTTTAGTCTGGATGCCAAAGTAATGAGACTGACGTGGGATATGCATCAAATAGAAGCTGGGGAAGGAGCTCTTCCCCATTTACTCAGTGTCAGGTTTTTTTTGGCACACCTGGGGTTTGCTCCCCTGTGGTGCATTTGATCTACACGAGCTGCCTGGTCGATGGTGCCAGATAGTACCAGACACCATCCCGGGTTTGGTAAATGCCAAACGGGCAACTGCTACATGTCCTAGATCTTGCCTCTCCTAGGGCTCACAGCTTCTGCTTTCCTGTGCGTCTCAGTCGTGTCTGTTCTGCTGCACAAGTCTGCACGTTCCTTCAGTGCCACCCATGCCCCAGGGCCGCTGGTGCCACACTGGAGCATGCGGCATCCTGGGGCCCTTTCAAGGTCCCTCTGCAGAAGAAGCCAGTTCTAAGTCTCTGTTTTCATCTGAAATCCTCCACCTCTTTCACTTTTAACAACCCCTTCAACTGCAGCTCGCGGGAGCTGCCACGGGGCTCCCTCCAGCGACGGCGACAGCCCCAGCACGGCCGGAGCACGGGCATCCTCCAGGTACCGCCTGCTGCTGCTCCCAAACCAGCGTGGTTCCTGCAGGGGCCGGGACCTGCCGTGCCAGCAGCTCCTGGTGGGATGAGCCACCCGGGACTGCAAAACCCAGCGATGGCTGATGTACGGGCTGCTTCTGAAGGTGGGGATGGAGTAAAACCAAAGGCTGCAGGGTCTGGACAGGCGGGATGGGGTTTTTGGGGCAAGCAGCACTGTGGGATAGGCTGGGGCCATGCTCAGGGTGGCACGGAGCTGGCACACCCCTCAGTGATGAGCGTGAAGCTGTCAGGAGAAGCAGAGCGATCTGGGATTCTCACAGAACATCATTAGATCAAGACGAAGTTGTGTATCAGGCACCAGCATCCCAACCCAGTTGTGTTTGTGGCCCCAAAAAGTGAGGATAGGCCCAGCCTGCTGCACAGAGCTCTCTCTGAACAGTAGCAACAACCATCGGGAGACAGGACAGCAGGGCCTCAAGCTCTTTTTTGTTCAACAGTGGAATCCAAATCGCTCTTTGGCAAAAGGGGAAGGTGTTTGTGTGTACACAGAGCTGCACTAGCTTGGATGGACAGGCTGAACCCCTGCATACGTGGCACCAAGGTGCTGCAGTGAGTAAGCCAGAGGCATCACCTGAGCCCCCCACCACCGTAGCACCACAGCAGCAGTACAAAACCAAAAAAGGCAAATTGGCAAAGCCCCGCTGAGAACAGAAACCTGCTACACAGCCAAGGAACAGCAAACTGAAAGCAAGAGAAAAGTTCTCCACCCACCAACACCAACACTCTCCAGGCACCCCCAGTCCAGCACTCGGCCTCAGCAGCTTTCGAAGTCATCTCTGGTTCCCAATGCCTCAGGGTCCCTGGCAGACACAGGGGTGCCAGAACTCTCCCAGTCCTTCCAGTAGCTTCAGCTCTTCTGCTGGATCTCAGCAGCACCGAGCACAAATTGAGTTTCTTGTGGATGTGCCTGGCACAGCTTTGCATCTGCACCTTTACCAGGGACACTTCCCAAGCAGAGTGTTCTGGGGTGGCCCCTTGAGGGTGCTCATGGACTCCCAGGGATTCAGATCCCACTAAGAGGGTGGGAAGGGGAAATCCTGGCTTGAGCATCCCAGGCAGGCGGCTGTGCTTCTGGGACACTGCAAGGGTTGAGGCTCTCAGGACAAGCTTCAGCATCTTAGGTGACCATTTTGAGCAAGTTTTTGTCATGTTACAAAAAGAAGCAGATGGCATAGACCTGACAGCTCTCCAGGGTGTGGGCCCCAGCAGAGTTTAGCAAAGTATTGGGGCTAGCAGGATCCCCGCTGGCTGTTGAGGAGCACAGGCAGTGCAGGAGGCTCTGTGCGGCTGCAGTGAGAGCTGCAGGGTGTGCTCGGGGTGTGTGGAGAGTTGCGTGAGGCCCTTCTGGGGTCACTGGAGCTGCTGCTGTGAAGGGGCTTCAGTCCCAACAGTGACAGTCTGGGGCCAGTGGGCCCAGAGCGGCATCAGACTGGTCGGACAGGAAAGTCTCCTTAATAGTTTGTTGAGCCAGGTGGGACCCACAGGCCACCACCTTTGTAGTCTCCCTTCTCCAAGCACCCAAATGCTGCTACCAGGTGAGTTCACCTGCATCTTTGGAGCAGGGAGCAGCCTGAGCGTGGCTGTTCAAATTCCCCGAGCACATTCAATATAAATGCTAAGGGTGGACCTGGGCCCCTCTAATGGAGCATCATTTCGTTCAGATTTGGTGACACTCCTGCAGGGGCTGGAGCCCCTCGGGAGGCACACGCAGAAGGGGGTATATTTTTATTAGCACGTAAAAAGGTGGTTCAAGTCCCTCTTAGTGCTTGAAAAGGCAGGAATAAGCCCCAGCACGGAAAAGAAGCCGCCCTTGGCCGAGGCTGTGCAGGACAATCCTGCGCTGTGCCTGCAGCGGTGCCCGCGGGAGCTGCGGGTGCAGCGGTTCCCGGTCCCCACGGGCCCGGCGAGCACCGGGCAGTGGGAGCAGCGCGTGTGGGGCCGGCACCGTGTCCGCCGGGGGGTCCGAGGGCACAGCCCGGCCCGGCCGTGGCCCTGCGGGGACTGCGGGTGCTCGGGGGGCTGGGCTGAGCTGGGCTCGGAGGAAAAAGGCTGAGGAAGAGCGGTTGAAGCATTTTAGAAGATACAATGGGAACCTATTAAAAATCGTGTGCTAGAGACAGTCTTTGACGTTTGGTGATTCCTTCAAGACATTTTAATCTAAGAGTTGATTTAAAATTTTTTTGTGGGCTTCTGAAAAGCTTTTGTTCCAGCTCCCAGAAGGGCCGTGTCTCTGGAGCTCAAACACCCGCAGAGGGAGCTGGTCCCTCGGGGTCACTGTGCACGTGGAGCCTCATCAAAAAGGGGGATTCGGGGAGATCTGCATACAGAGGCACCTCAGCTTCCAAATGTGTGCTGCTTGTGTCCATTTTCCTGGGAAACTTGTATTTTTTGTGAATTCAGACTTGGTTGTAACTATTTGAATGGATTGTTGGGGTGTAAACTAGAAATACCATGGCGCATGTTCTCCAGGCGTGTGTCAGCTCAAACACCGCTGAATCTTTGTATGCATATGAGGTTCCCTGTGGACATGCACTTGCTTATAATGTTGCTATTTTTGTGTGTATTTCTAAAAGGACACTTATAAAGGCACATGTTTCTGCATGTACATTTATATTAGGTGAAGGGACGGCAAATATACAAATAATATTTGAAGACTTCCCCCAGAATAAGGAGAACTCTTGTAGCTGTTCTTGAAGATCTTCTATGTTCTATTCATGAAGGGAGGGCATCACCCGTGGCTGGGACTAGTGGCATGTGCAAAGCAGCAGGAAACCTTCTTACACTAATATTATTTCTATTAACTTGGGGAAAACTTTCATTTTCTTCCAGGAGGATGACAGGCAAAAAGTCCTGCCTGAGCAGGAAACTGGTTCAATTTCCTAATGCTTTGTATTGCCTCTTTAGTGAAAAGGAAAGGAAAAGACTTTTGCTACTGAAAAAAAGTTATATATGCATATACGTGTGCGTGCCTGTGTGTGTGTGTGCTTGGGCATAAAGGAATGGCCACTGGAGTGGTAACACAGAAAGTGGGACCCCACCAGAGGCTGGTCACACATTACTCAGTTCATTTGTATCCAGTTGCAGTGGGAGCACCAGCCCGTCATAAATCAGTGGCAGCAGCAGCAGTAACATTACCCTGGGACATCCTGCAACAGTCCATGTCCCACACGAGGTGGAGATACTGCTGGAACAGTGTCCAACCCCAGCTCTATCAAAACAACAAATCCTCCTAACAGCAGATACCCTTAAAAAGATGCAACACCTTGAATCCAGTGAGCCGAATGCCTTACCTGACGATGGAGAAGCACATCTCCAATCTAATGCACATTTCCATTAACTGATGTTCCCTCACATAACCCAGATCTGGTTCTCAGCTCATCCTGCTACCTGCAAGGACAGTCATGGTCTGCGTAGACCATCCATGGGGGTGCCAGGGACAGGTAACAGAAGCAGAACTGCTCCCAGCACGGAGGAGCACACAGGGAGCAGCTTTGGCTCATGCTGCACATTTGGGAAGAGGGAAATGAGTTAAGAGCTATACATTTGATACTTGATATGCTTTCGGTGTTTGTCATGTAGCAGGAATGTTATGGAAAGAGCAGGGATTTTTCACATCAGCAGGACAGAGAGTATCCAATGGAGAGGAAATACACAGTTTGCTAGAAGCAGTACAATTCCCTGCAGAAATTTCTGTAGTACCTTGTCCAGCCTGCACTAGAGGCATTACAGGGCTTGGCAGAGGCAATGCCTCAGCTGACGCAGCTGTGAAGGCACAGCCAGGCAGCCCCTGGGATTATTGTGCCACTGTGACTCTAGCTAATGGGTGTCCAGAGTGAAAGGCCCAATTTGACAGAATTTCAAACTATGTGTGAGAAGGACGGCTCAACAGAAGGAAAGAGATGATGGGAAAAGTGGGAGGCAACTCAAAATTATGATGGAATATGGTGAAGTGGGGAAAAACTGGTCTGCCAAAAAAATGTTTAGTCACTGTGGAGAAATGGTTTCAGGGTAAAGCCCATGGAGGGACAAAAAGTGTGGGCAGCTCCAGGAATTTATGCCGCTGCAAAATGAATTACTAATAGCTGCCCAGTTTGCCCAAAGTCCTCATGTAACAGACCAAGCTCAGAGTTTGGACAGTGGCCATGGGCCTGCTTCCCTTTCCAGTGCACAGAGACTACAGACACGTCACCTCCAGCTAGGGACAAGCGTTTGCTGGTGATGGTAGATCAGCTGCCAGGCTGGGCAGGAGCCTTTCCAACACAAAGGGCTGACTCAGGAGGAGCAGTAAATGCCTGGTTAAAGGAAGTTATACCTGATACTCAGGGTTCCAGAGCTTATTGAAACAGACAAATGTGCTCATTTTACAGCAAATATAATCCATCAGCTGTTCAAGTTTTTAGGGAGAGAGAGGAAATTACATATACCATATCGATCATAGCCTTCAGGAGAAGTAGAGAGAATTAATAGACCATTAAAAGAAAAGATAGTGAAAATATGCATGTACACTAATTGGAAATGGCCAGAAACCTTAAATTTGGCTCTGTGGGATGTCCAGAATACTCTGTGATAAGCTGTAGGGCTGACACGAGCAGAAATTATCTTTGGAAGGCACTTAGCTGTGCCAGGATCTTATATCCCAGCTATGACCAGCTTACTGGATGGAGATTGACCCAGTGTGTCATATATATGCAGATAAGAGTTCAAAGAACAAAGTATCCTCAGTGTTATCAACTCAACCCCCTGAAATACAGGTACATGATATACAGCCCAGAGATGGAATTTTAAATAAGGTATTTTGTAGAAAATCCAAATTAGGACCTAGATAGGAGGGGGCACATGCTGTTTCACTGTGTTCCTACTTTGCTGTTAAAGTTTTAGGTGAGAAAAATTGGATACACTATTCTCACATCAAACAAACAATGGATGATCTGTTCAATCACTTTCACTGGTGACCAGGGATCAGTGTTGGGCCCAGTCCTGTTCAGTATCTGTATTGATGATCTGGATAAGGGGATTGAGTCCACCCTGAGTAAATTCACAGATGACACCAAGATGGGTGGGAGTGTTGATCTGCTGCAGGGTAAGAAGGCTTTGCAGAGGGATCTGCACAGGCTGGATTGATGAGCTGAGACCAAGAGCATGAGGCTCAAAAAGACCAATTACCAGGTCCAACACTTCGGTCACAATAATCCCCTGCAGCAATGCAGGTTTGGGGTAGGGTGGCTGGAAAGCTCCCAGCAGAGAAGGGCCTGGGGATGCTGGTCAACAATGGCTGAACATGAGCCCAGGAGTGTTCAGGCCAAGAAGGCCAATGGCACCTGGCCTGTACCAGCCATAGCATGGCCAGCAGGGCTTGAGAGGTGATTCTTCTCCTGAACTTAGCACTGGTGAGGCAGCATTCTGAGTCCTGTGTGCAGTTCTGGGCCACTCAATTCAGGACGGACATTTTGGTGCTGGCTGAGTCCAGAGAAGAGCAACAATACTGGTGAAGGGTCTGGAGCAGGAGTCTGATGAGGAGCAGCTGAATTCCTGGGGGGGCTCAGCCTGGGCAAAAGGAGGCTCAGAGGGGACCTTCTCGCTCTCCACAACTCCCTGACAAGAGGGTGGAACCAGGTGGGTGTCGGAGCTTGGGTGGGTCGGACAGTCGGGACGGACGGAGACGAGAGATCTCTGAAGTCAGATCTTGGAACATGCGGTTTATTGCAAAGGGCGTGGGTACAGGGGCACTGCTTAGAGCTGCCAGCCGCAGCTCGGAGCAGGCCCAAGAGAGCAAGAGTGTAAAAGTAAGAGCAAGTGGGTAAGAGCGGAGTAAGAGTGAGCGGAGAGGAGGTAAGTAAGAGAGTAAGGGCAGAAGTCCTCGTTACAATACAATAAATCATCTTCTGTACTGAATATTCTAATTTTCACTAGCCAATCTAGTACAAGATACAAATCCTATAGCATTTACATACAGCCTATAAGAGTTCTTATATTACCATAGAGTGTTACATCTTAACTCCTAAAAACTACTCTTTGGACCCCTTCTGCTGAGCTAGTAGGGTCTGCTCTGACCCTTGGACCTGCCTGCAAGCAGAGGGGGGATTACCTTCAGTCGGCCATACCATTGTTTTCCAGTTGTTCAGTAACTAAGACTTGGTGTCTCAAAGGTGGCCTTCATTTTGATGTCACTTATAGTTTTCATATTCCCAAAATCTTTTGTCAGGCAATCATATTTATAAGACTTTCCTGTTTCATTTTCCCCAACAGGTGGGAATCGGGCTTTTCTCCCTGGCAGCCAGTGACAGGACAAGAGGACATAGTGTCAAGCTGCACTAGGGGAAGTTTACGTTGGACTTTAGGAAGAATTTCTTCACAGAAGGGATGATTAGATTCTGGAATGGACTGTCCAGGGAGGTGTTAGAGTAACTGTTCCTGAAGGTGTTTAAGACTTGATGTGGTGCTCAGTGCTCTGGTCTAGTGGACAAGGTGATGCTCGATCATAGCTTGAACTTGATGGTCTGAGAGGTCTTTTTCAACCTTAATGATTCTGTGATTCTGCGATCAACTGGTTGATAAATAACTGACTTCTGAGAATCCTTTGTGATTTTGTGTTGGTAATCTTTTAAGTATTTGTGCACAGGAGTCTGTGTTGTACTTCACCCTGTTGGCCTTAATTCTGTTATGTTTTTTACTTGTGATAACATTGCATATAAGGGCAGTACTCAAATGCCTTGGAAGATTTTTCTTCTTCCTTTCAATATATTAGCAGGTGTGCTCCACTAAAACAAAGGGAGGGCTGTTGTGGAATGGTCCAGTGCCCAGCTCAGGGAGCTGCAGCACAAGCTGCAGGTTGTGCTCAGAGTGGGGGGAATGGCCAGAGTCCCTGGCAAGGGGCCAGGACCTAGCACTGACCCTTTGCCTGACCAAGGGCTCAGGGCCCTAGGGAACCAGAAGGGGGGTGGCCACTTAACTCCGAGACTCTGCAGGAGTCAGGAAAAGGAGCTGGGCTAAACACCAGCATCAGGATGGGCACAGACTGGGAGGGGGCACAGCCCAGGGAGGCTTTGGCCGGGGTCCCTCCCCAGCACCAGCTCGAGCTGTTCTGTGTCACTGCAGCACAAAGGAACCGGAGGCTGGGACTGTGCTATGGGAAGCTGGGACCGAGCCGGTGAGAGGAGCTGGTCTGACTGGGGGAGTGTGGGGTGTGCGGGGAGTCCCACGGGGCCTGTGGGGTCACTGGAGGCACCACTGTGAAGGGGCTTTGGTCCCAGCACTGCCAGTGGGACCCCCAGAGCAGGATCTGAATGGTCTGACTGGCGAGTTTCCTTACCAGTTTGCTGACCCAGGTGGGACCTCAGGCCACTTCCCTGGAAGCTTGATGGCCTGTGGCCGATTTGAGGACATGTGGAATTTACAGAAAGGTTCTGCAAATGCATTCCCTCATCAGTGACACACATCTGGTTTTGGTGACACGGCACTGATTCTCCAATGCAAAACATACCACGAGCTGGGGGGACTCCTGGATGTGAAGAACGTGGGGACTATGGGCTCACACTTCACACCACATTGCCCCAGGGCAGCATCCTTCTTCTAACACCAAGTCATCATCTCCATTCCCTGCAGCCCATGTTAAAACCCTGTCCCAGGGGATTTTGGAGCTGATGGCACTCACAATGGTGCCACCTTCATGTATCGCTCTTTAAAACTTATGGCAAGAACTCCCAGGCATTAGAAGAAGAAAAGAAGGAAGTGATTTCCATCCAAACTGATAAAAAATAGCTTTGGTGGGTTTTTAGACCTTCCTCCATTAGTGTTCAGTTCAGAACCAATAAAGTTACTTGTAATAATGAAAATAAGATGTTCTACTGTGCAGAGCAAACCAAGGCAAGCAAAGGCCTCCTTTGCAGACCAGCAAGGAGCCACCCTCCTCTCCCTCCTGTCACACAGCCACTCACTGGTTGCAGCATTATCAGCTGTGGGAAACTCAGCATGGTAGAGTTGCCCTTCCTAGGAGATTCTGCATCCAGCATGTTCCAGCTTTGCTCCTCCTGATGCTATTGAAGTGTTCATCATGGGATGCTCAACACTCCTGTGTGTGCTCTAATCATCACCCACCAGGGCATTTCACTGGGGCCCTGCAGGAACAGGAACAGCATCAACAGGAGAAAGTGGTACCTTTCTCCTTCCTGCAGATCCTGGTGTTAAAACTCCCTTTGGCATGGGAAGGATTAAAAGTCTGATGCTCTATGCTGCATGTGAGCACCAAAACCTCTAAGAAAAGATTTCCCCCCCAGCCCTTCAGCAATCACTGCCTGTTGCAGAGAAACAACTGGCCTGACCCATTGCTAGGCTGGAGCTGCACCTTCCCTAGACCACAGGTTTCACGAAGTTTTGGCTTTCCTTCCCTGCTGCTTCTATCGCCTGATATGCAACAGGGATACCTAGATACCTCGCCAGTGGGATTGCAGTGTGCATGCAGCAGGTTGGTTCTCACCCATTCTCAGAGCCTGGGTCATTAACAGCCTGGCTGTCATGGAGCTGGACACCCTGCCAAGCTGTCAGACTGGCTACTGCCTCTTCCTCAACCCCTACTCATTTATTAGCACTTATTTTTGTAAATGGGACCTGTTGGACGCCATGATCCCGTCTGTCCAAGGTGTTCACATGTCTGGGGGAAGCTGAGAGCACCTCAGTGCCACGGAGCCTGGAGGGTCTGAGTCTCTCCCCATCCCGACATTGCTCCCACTCTGAGCATCTCCCAAGGCCAACAAAAATAAGACCAAAGCCAACTTTTTCCTCACCATTGTCTCAGTCTTGCTGTGGCTCCCTCTGTGATACTGCAGACCCACTAATCCTTTAGCTGGATAAACACTCCTCCAGGGAGGAAGTAGGGCAGACCTCTCGTGATGAGCACAGCCCAGAAAGAGAGAAATGCGTGATGAACAGAGCCACTTCCCCGCACATCACAGAGGGAAGGAAGGAGTCGGCCACTTCCCTGCCGGGGTTTGCCCAACCACAACGAAAGGTGTCAGACCAGTGATGGGACACGAGTGTGCACAGGTCGTGAGGGAGCACGAGGAGGGGGCCACCAGGGCAGCAAGGACACCCTTATGCTCCCGAGTGGCTCCCTGAGACTGGTCCTGCAGCCTGGACGGCGTTCCCAGGATGAGTTTTTGCAATTCTGCTGTCGGGAAGGTGAAGGATATCCCACTTGGAGCCCATAAAGCCGAGGCGAACGGTGTCCCACAGCCACTGCCCGAGTGGCCACGAGGCCTCTGGCTGTGGTCACTGCTCCGCTCAGGAAACTGCCTAGAGCCGTGCCAGGAAAAAAAAAGGGGATATGTTTTCCTTGGACAATTGTGTCACCGTGAGGGCATGTTTTTGCTGCCTTTTCAGCTGGCGTTTAGCAGGAAGGTGGGGCCGGGAGCGCGGAGCGGGGCAGGGAGCAGCCGAGGGGGAAGCGAGGCGGCGGGGGCGCTGGGCGCAGCCGGGTGTCCTGAGGCGCTGCTGGGGCTCCCCCCGCCGTGCTCCCCGGCTCCGGTGCTGCGCTGACCCCCGGGCCGGGCCGGGCCGGTTCTCTCCCCACCCAGAGATGACACCACGCCCCAGCGATGGGGAGTCACTCTCAAACGGGGCGAAACCCCTCTCCCAGCGATCCCGCTCAAACCGGGGGGGTCCCATCCCCCTGAGGGCCACGTCCCCCTCCGGTGTGACCCCCTCCCCCGAAAAGAGTCCCCCCTCCCCCGCGCCCCGCCCGCGCCCGCTCCAACCCCGCCTCCACAGCCCCGCCCCGGCCCTCACCCAAACCCCGCCCCCTCCCGCCCGGCCCCGCCCCGGCCCGGCCCCGCTCCGTCTCTCAGGCTCCCAGCTCAGGCACCCAAGCACCGCCCCTCCCCAGCTGCCCTCCTTTCATTGGGCACCGTTCCCTGCCAGTCAGCGGAACTTCCGTCGTTTATTGGCTGTCGTTGATGGCTCTGGCGCACCGTCCGCCTCCTGCGGGCTCTGGCGGGCGCTGGTTGGCCCGTGCGGGAGCGCCCCTCCCCGGCTGGGCCGCGGTCGGTGCCGGGCAGGCAGAGGGTCGGCGCCGCCATCGCCATGGGCACCCGCGACGACGAGTACGACTATCTGTTCAAAGGTGCGTGCTCAGCGGGGCCACGGCCGCCGCACCGCGCCGGGTTCGGCCGGGATCAGCGGGCCGCGCGGGCCCGGGACGGCCGCTGCGGCCTTGGTGCGCGGGGCGGCCTTGTGGGCCCCCGGCCTGGTCTGGCCCCGGGGGAGCGGCGGGAGAGCCGCACGGGCTTTCCTCGCCCCGCCCGGCCCGGCCCGCGTAGGCCGCGCGCCGGCAGCTGGGCGGCTGCGATCCCCAGGGGCGGCCGGAGCCGCGGCGGGGAGCGGGCGGGCCGGGGCTGTGCCCGGCGGTGCCGGTGGTTTTCTGGAGATCGCCCGGTGTCGAGCCGGAGCTGAAAAACCATAAGCTGGTGAAGGCTCCTTCGCAGGTCCCCGCTGAGCGCCGGTACCGGGAGCCTGGGACCGTAATGGTGTTCATTTGATTGTGCTGATGGGTGTTTTGCCGCGCCTGCCCCTGCCTGTGACATGTCGGGTTGTCCAGGGCTATGTGAGGGCTCAGTGCTGCTCCTCCTGCGCCGGCTCCGGGGGAATCGTCGCCGTGGGTGTCCTCCCGTGGGATGTTTTCAGGGTTTCTGTCCCGTGGGATGTCTTCGGGGTTTCTGTCCCGTGGGATGTCTCCGCAGGCCGGGCTCCTGCCTGTTCAGAGGCTCAACCCGACCGATTTCCCGGAGCAGCCCACAGCTCTGCCTGTGAGGCCCGAGGAGCAGTGCAGGTGGGTGTAGCACTATCATCTTTGGTTTCCCAGCCTGTTTTGCACCGGATCTCCTGTTGGTAGAGCGGCTGAAACCCAGTTACCATCCCGAGAGTTCACTCTTGGGAAGGGCAGTGCTAAGGGCGCCGTTGGTGGTCTGTGAGGGCTCTGGGGGTCACTTGCTGCTGTGATGATTTCCCAAGCGTTTGATTTAGGGACACGGTGTTTGTACCTGGACACTCACAAGGGCAGCAGTGATTCCGAACTTGTGGACCAAAGGAAAGAACAATTACTCATCTGTGGGTAGTATTTTATAGATATATTTGCCTGTTTGCTTTATTTATTTTACAGTGGGTTGAATCTTGAGGACAATGGGGGGAAAAAGCCCTTATTTCTTCTCTGCCTATAAAGCAGAAGACCAGCCTGTAAAAATATGCTAAACTGTCTGAGTCTAAAGTAGTTTCCTTCTGAAGTCATTCCACCGTCTGTTTCCCAGGTGGTTTAATAGCCAGGAACTTGAAAGCCTAAAAATTGTACTTACTTTTTTCTTTCTCTGAATAGTCAATTAGGTAGGGAAACAGCATTTGTCTTTTAAAAATACTTGCTTTGAAATGTGTTTTTAACGTTATCTGGAGTAAGACTCAACCTGAAGTCATTTGGTCAAGATCTGTGCTGTGGTGATGCTGGCACACTTTGTAGCACTTAATAAAAAACAGGTGAGAGGATTGTCCTTTTCTGTGCATCTTTTGGGAGGAGTTGTGTGGATGTTTTTTTAAAAAATGAGTAGAAGAGAAGGGTTTCTTTGAGGGTTTGATTATTTATCTTTTCCTTCCTTTGAGGCTTTTTGGGACTAGACAAGAAATAAATGGGACCAAGTGGGATGAGGGCTCTGCTGTGGGACCAACTCCCCTTCCTCTTCTTCCTGCCTCCTCCAGCAGTGGAATTAAGCATCAAGGACAATTGCTATAATAATGCCCAGGACTTTGGTTGGCTTGTGGTTTAGCCCCTTCTTAGCTACACAGATGGCTTTTGAACTCTCTTCTGTCAGTCTGTGTAGTAGTCAGAGGTAGAAATAATGACGTAGGAGGATCTCAGTCTGGGAAAGTTTATTAAATTTAAGGCTTGACTGTCTCCCCTGCCACCCATTTCCAAAGGACAGCACGTGGCAGGCAATGACTAACTTAAGGTTTGGGAGCACTCTGGGGATGTGAGTGATTACGGTCAAAGCTGCTCTGCCGAACTAGTGCTTCTTTGTTCCCAATTTCCCTTTCTTTTGTGTGCATCCCAACAAAACTGCTTATTTTATTGATCAGAACAAAATATTATTTGTTACTCAAGCCAGCCTTTGGGGGAAGGAGCCAAACCGTGTGTGCAGGGCTGTGTGGGGTAGTGAGGCTGTGAAGAGCTTGTGGCTGTGTTCAGTGATGTGACCCAAGCGAAGCCAGCAGTACAGGCCCCTGTTCCCAGTTAGTTTTGTAGCGGGGATGGTGAAAAAGCAGGGACTTTGCAGCCTGAGTTTTGAATGCGTTGATCTGGAATTGAATTTGTGACCTTTGAAGAGCCGTTAAAAATGTTGGAAGTCTTGTACCTATTAAAATGTGATCTGCGCATTAATTTTGCTCTCAAGAAGATTAGCTATTATCAGTGTTTATTTTAAGAATTAAATCTGAGGTTCTGCAGATGTGTGCTGGCTCATGAAAAAGGCAGGAAAAAGCAGCATAGGAAAAAGAGCTTTCCTTTACCTTTGTGGGAATTTAGACTGCTCTGATTAGTCTCAGCTTAACAAAGGCTGTGGTTATTAAAAACAAATGCGTATCCTATTAGTCACCAATATCTGGCAACCTTATGTACTTCAGATTTATCACAAACTCTGGTTAGATGGTCTGTGCTAGAGGGAGTCTTAATCTTCTTAATTGCTCAAAAGTATATATTCTTTTCTCCAGATTAATAAATGAGTGTATTTACAGTTCTATCATAAACTTGATCTATTTATTTTCCCTTTCTTACCAATGATGTATGGCACTGGAATTTTAATTCTTACTTTGGCTTGTTTTGTACAAGATCTCAACATATAGGGCAGGTGTTGGGGGGTGGGATTGTGCTGTAGTTCTGTATGTTGTAGACATGGGAAGCAGAGTGAGGGTGGTGGCTAAGTTGATGGATGGGTAATGTGGTGATGGATAACTGACACAGTGGCTGGACGAGACAGAAAATCAGGAAAGACTGAAGGAGCAGGATTCAGGATATAAACAGGGTACTGTGCGAGGCTTGTCTGTGTGCTTCGAGCCATCTGAAGACGGCTGGTGCTGGTTATTGGTTCATGTCACTTCCAAGATGAAACCAGTACATCTTTCTATCACCAGTGTGGCCCTTAGAGGCATTTGGAGAGTGACTTCATCAGTTCTGGTGAGACGTGTTTAGGGAGTATTCAGGCTCTTAAACTGTCGTTTGGAACTTTTTTCTACTCTGTCATGACTTCTGAATCTGAACAGGCGATGCTGTGTGGTGGCCTGTTACCAAATTTAGAAACTTTCCCAAGATCTAATCACTTAGTCCAGGATGTTGAAGGTACCTTCTTGCTCAACTCCCATAGAAAATAAAAGCTTGTGGCTTCTGTCTGCACGTGGGACCCCCAGTCTTGGCATCTTTCTTCTGAAAGTAAAAATGCTCATTTAGTGCTCAAGATAGAGTTTCCAAGTACTTCTTATTAATACTCAAGGCTAGAATGCCCTTTATTGAATTGGGATCTGGTTGCCTTCCTTTAACTTCTGAAAAATTCTGTTTTAGAAGCTCTGCTGCAATGTGGGGCAGCCTGGTGAAGGGAGCCTGTGAGTAGCCAGCCAAAGGAGTGTGGGACCCCTGGAATTTTCTTCCAGTGGCAGGTGGAGTTAATGACCTGAGAGCCGTTTGCATGGTTTATGCCCAAAACTGATACTTTTAAAATGCCAGAGCAGAGGAGATGGCTAGAACCTGGAAAGGCTGTGCTTTCTCCAGCTGCAAAGTCATGGGAAGATAACTCCCTTCAGAAACAGTTGGAAGCCTCAGGGCTTTTCCAATCTGGTCTAGCTTGTGTGGTGGATGTTCTTACTTTTGGTTATGGTCAGGGCTTTGCTGTAGGATAGAGCCTAGTCCAGCCAGCAGATCCCTGTGCGAGATGGGTGACCTCGGCCTGTTGTTGGAAGGTCCCATGGAATTAGTGGTGAAAAACTGTTTGTCTGGAAAATAAAGCTAACAAAACCCTAGAGTTAGAACTTGTAATAAAATCTTTTTTTATCTGTCTGTTCTCATACCCTAAAAAATGGTTTAGGCAGTTTGCCAGGGAAGGCAGAGTGCTGTGAGGAGGTTTAAGCTCTCCCGGGTAGGGAGTTGTGGTGCCTTGCCACGATGTGCTGGCTGCCCGTTCCTGCCTCTTTTATGTTTTGCCTGTTCAGCTGTGCTAGCACAATTGTCTGTCTGTGCTGTCAGGCAGATGAGATGCTGGGGGCACTGTCCAGAGCGTTTCAACAATCCCCCTGTGCAGCTCTCTGGAGCTGTCGCAGCAGAGAGCCAGGGTCCAGCAGCAGCCTGGGAATGTGCTCCAGGGGTGGGGTGGCAGCCAGCTGGAGCAGGGCGCTGCCAGAGCTGCATCCTCAAACAATGGCCTGAGCAGAGGAAAGCTGTAGTAGCACTAAGAGACAAGTATGATCCTTGGCCCTGGGGGGACACTGGTGAGCTCATTCTGGAAGTGTGCAATGAGAAGATTCTTCTGTAGTTGTTGGGGGGAAATTGGGAATGTTTTTTGCCCATGTTTGCTTTTCCGTAGGAAAAACAGACCATATGAATGAGGAAGATCAGCAGATCTCTACTTAGAACTGGAGTAGGAAATACTCCCAGGGTTAAAGAAGCTCACAGAGGCTGGCTGCCTTTCTTCCTTTTGCTTGAGCCAGGACATTTGAATTCCGAAAGGGTATGTGATACAGTGTTTGGGAGAGGAAGGGAGAATGGCTCAGCTGTTTCAGCTTTTGTTTCTCTCAGTTATTTCTTGCTCTCATCCATAAGCCAAAAAGTAGAGGGAACCTCCTGCCACAAGATGTACCTTTGTTTTCACAATTCCTTTCAGGAAAGCTGGGCTTTGTGTGCTGAAGATCTCTCTGCACTCACATTTTTCTGTTATCGTGGCAACACCACGTGTGGAGGCAGAGGTTTCTAGCTCATCTCTTACTTCTTGTGCAGTTTACTACAACTTTTTTTCTGGATGAAGTTCTGCTTTGCTTTGTATCTTTTTTCTAGTATCAAATGTCTTCTACTCTTTCTGTGGTGAACATATTTATGAATTAAATTATTGAAATAAAACACCTCATAAGACTCCATCAGGGACTGCAAATAATTGTTTATTTACCATGTTTTTGGTCTTTTAATAAAAATAGAGTACACTTACACTGTACGACGGCTTTTGTTGGGCAGACAGGTGGCCTGTTGCCATGTTCTTGCCTGTAGTGTTTCTTAAGATGTGGGTTGCAGCCTTCCTGTGCCAAAGGTTGAGTGTGTGAGGGGCATCTCTTACCTCTGCCTGCTGCAGTGGTTGGGGCCTCCAAAGCACTGTTTGACTTTGACAGTCGCTGTAGCAATTTCTCATTTTCACCTCGGACTGGGCAGCTACTCACCACAAAACAGCTTGGGGCTCTTCTGGGGTTGAAGTAAGCTGTGCATAGTAAAGTCTGAGGTGCTGTCCGTGTAAGTCTCTCCTGTGTTACCTGGCTGTGCATTTCTGGTGGGTGTTGCCTGCCAGGCCGCACTGCTGCGTGGGGTCAGTGCTGGTACAAGGAATTAATTGTGCAAATAATGTCTCTCCTTTCAGTTGTGTTGATTGGAGACTCTGGAGTTGGGAAAAGTAATCTTCTGTCACGTTTCACACGCAATGAGTTCAATCTGGAGAGTAAGAGCACCATTGGGGTGGAATTTGCCACCAGGAGCATCCAGGTGGATGGGAAGACGATAAAAGCACAGATCTGGGATACTGCAGGCCAGGAGCGATACCGCGCCATTACCTCAGCGTGAGTACTGTGTCTTTGCTCAGCAGAATTCTAGCAGAGATGCTGCAGATAAATCTATGGGTAGAGAATGAAACATATTTTGGACACGTGACAAAGTCGTTATGACAAACTTCAATGTGGATCCAAGTCATAAGATAGGAAATACTTTGTGTTCCCTTGATTAATATAATGAAAGTAATTTTTAGATTCTCATGTTACTATTATAGAAGCAAATGACAGCTTAAATCAAAACTGGGGGAAATTCTGTTTGAGTTTTGTGATTTGGTTTTTTGTCTGTGCTGAATGTGCTGTGTTCGTTACACGGAGTGAGTGTCATTTCAGATAGAAACTGGGTACTGTTGGTATCAAGTTTTGGTCTAGGCATGGAGGCTTACTGTAACACCCATGGCTTCTGGTCTCCATTGCTCCCTTAGTCTTGAGACTGAGGGTATTTTTAGGAAAATCTGCAGCCAAAAAGTCCCTTGAAATCTCAATGACTTTGAATTAGTCACAGCCCTGAAAATTAGGTCCATGAGCACACACATTGAATAGCCAGGACATAGGAAGGCAACTATGATAGTGCTGACTGTGCAGCATTAGGGCACAATCCCTGAAGGTGAGAAGCTTTTTCACCTATGGCACCCTGTTAATTCACAGAGTGGCTTGAGGTGTACCTGTTTCTATGCAGACAAAAGTATCTGGCAGAGGACAAAAAGCAAACCCTTTTGTCAGGCCTGGTTCTCCAGAGCATTTTCTGATCAGTGAGTTGATTTTTTTATTACGTTGCAGATGTGTATCAGTTTTTAAAGGTAAAAACATGTCTCTGAGTCATGCACAGATTGAGCCATTAAACTCAAGGTAAGGGGAATTTTGTCAGGAGAGCCTGGAACCCAAAGGAAGCAGTCTGTAGGGAAAGGGATGCAGAAGCAGATGTAAGTGACAATTTCAAATTGCATTGTTTCTGGAACTGTTAGTGTGACTTTCAGGAATTCTTTTGTGACCCTTGTTCTTGCTGTAAAAACTGCTAGTCCAGTCTGGGTCAACCACAGGTTTTACTGCTGGGAACTAGGGCAGCTGCAGTCCTGTGATCCTGCTCTCCTTTGTGCTGGCACTAACTCCTGCTTGACACGTCACTCAGCCAGTTCAGCCTGCTTGGCCAGCGGAATGCCAAACATCAGGGAAAAGGGAATGTTTTCTGCTGACTTGGTGCCCTGACTCAGTTCAACAACATGTCAGACAGGTGCTGGTACAAGTGAGGAGAAATGGTAGTATTGTGTGGAAGAGAGATATGGATGTTACAGGATTGCTGATACAGCTTGACTTGTGCTGAGCTGAGCCCTTGGCTTGTGTTGAAATGGGCCCAAACCTGCCCTGAGGGGGCAAACTCTGTTCCTGGATTAGAGGTTTGTGGATCGTGACAATATAGCCCAGAGTCCCCTCTTTAATTTGTGGGAGGGCCAGGGGATATTTGAAGGATCAGGGACAAATACTGACATTTTATTAAGGGCTATTTTCCTAGTAGAAAGTTAGGTTGTAAGTTCACGAAAACCGCCCAGCTGTACTGATTCTGGAACGGTGAGTTTTCCTGCACACGGTGGGAGTGGACAGGACATTTTTAGTCCTGGTTTCAGCAGGCTCTCTAGCATTTTGGTACACACACAGGATTTTTTTAGAAATGCCATTACAAAAAAACCCCTGCAATTGGAACTTGGTTTTAGGCTTCAAAACCCCTCCAACAACAGTATTTGCATCAGCACAACTTTTTCTGACGTGTAAAGCATTATAGAAGAGCTAGATGGCCCGTTTGTTGGTGTGGCTGGGACAGAGCTCTCGCTGAAGGGCTGTGCCTCATGGTTTCAGATATTACCGCGGTGCTGTTGGGGCTCTGCTTGTCTATGACATTGCCAAACACCTCACCTACGAGAACGTGGAGCGCTGGCTGAAGGAGCTGCGAGACCACGCCGACAACAACATCGTGATCATGCTGGTGGGTAACAAGAGCGACCTGCGCCACCTCCGGGCCGTGCCCACCGACGAGGCCAGGGCCTTCGCAGGTTAGTGCTCGGCCTGGCTGGGCTGGGGCTTCAGGGGCCTGGGGGATGGTGCCTGCTCTGATCACACTGCTTGGTCCAGGGCTGAACTCTCACCTCAAGTTTTAGTTTGGACCCTAAAAAAGACATTTAAGATGTTTTGTTGGGTTTTTTAAAAATTAAAGTATCTTGGCTTATTAACTAGCATGTGTGGTTGGCTTGGGGTTTTTTTTGGAGAATTTTTTGGTCATTTTTAGTTTGTGGTTTTCTGTTGGTTTTTAAATCTAGTGGTAGTACATGTTTTTGAAACACTGTCCTTGAGCTGCCTGATAGCTGAAGATTAAACATTTCCTCTAACAAGGCTAGAAACAGTAAGCAACATTTAGGAGAGAAAATGTCACAATAAAAATCACAAAATGTCCGTCCTTCCTTCCTGGAGACCCGATTCTGCTGAGTAGATATTGATGTGGACAGCTACAAAGGAATACTGAACCTTCTCTTCGATGGGGTCATTGCTGCTCTAGAGCGCTGATGCATGCAGTAGTGTCATCTGGTCTCACTGAAATGCAGCGATCATCAGACTTGAAAATGATCATTTGTTGGGAGAAGTCAATGGGTTATGTAAGACGCTGCTACTGCATTCCTTTTCTCTTCCTTACCTGGCAGAGCACTGGTCAGATACTCTTTTGCCCTTAAAGTCCTGGGGACATTCAGCTTTTGTGTGGCTGTCAAGCTTGGAGGTGGAATGTAAATGTACAACCTTTAAAGTACCTCTAGAAATATTACCAAGGCTTAAACATGCTTTCTGAAGTTTGCTGGTAAGCGAGTACCCTGAGGGTAATAAAGCCACTTAAAATTTTCAGATGAATGAGAAGTGACATTTCTCTAGGAGAAGCAAAACAAGTTGGTGGGTGCCCCAGATAGTCTATTACTTTGGTCACTTGGTTCAGCTTCTTACTTTTTGACCCTGACTTCCTGCTAAGGCTGTTTTAAATGTCTAATTGTTGGTGTTTAAGCTCCATGACTGAAATTTACCTGTTCCTGGGTATGTGATACAGAACCATTTTAGGTATGATATTTAAGTGTTAATCACTTCCTTTTTTAATAAAAAAAATTCTTTTGCATTGTAAGAGGAAAGAAGAAAATAGACTGTGTTCCAGGGGGTCATTGTTATTTGGAAGTGGGGTCTGATTAGGAAAGTATAGGTCTGTTGATCTTTTTGGGGTTCCAGAGGAGAATTGTGTCTCTGTAGCAGCTGACGTGCTTTTGCTGGGGCTCTTGCTTAAGGCACCTCCGGGTATGATCTGTAGCCAGAAGAGAATGATATTTTGTGTTGGACTGAGCAAGGGCTGCAGTGGGGAAAATGCTCTTGCACTTTGGGCAAAGGAGATGTTGCTGAACTGCAGCACCAACGTGTTCCTTGTGTAACGGGGAAAAGAAAAAAAATGACTGTGCCCTGGCTGGTTTGGCCTAAAATAAAAGATAAAAACCTTAAAGTAAAAGTGAAATAAAGTGTTATTAAAGTTTTTAACTGAACCACTTCTTATTTATTACAGAAAAAAATAACTTATCTTTTATTGAAACATCTGCTCTGGATTCAACAAATGTAGAAGAAGCCTTCAAGAACATCCTTACAGGTATGGTTTTTATGGATTCAGAGCAGCTGCTGAGGTGGTAGATTTTCTTCATGGGCACATTTTTCAGTTATCTGGAGTGTTTTGGAAATGAGTGTTGGGAATGATGGTTAGTTTGCAAGCTTTCTAATCTCGCCTTTGTGTTCTGCCTCCCACCCCATACACCCTTTTTTGTCCCAGAAGAGGGTTTCTGTCTCCTGGAGGTTCCTATCTCCTGATGTTCCACACATTCAAGCTATTGCAATAGTACTGTTGTAAAGGAACTAGTAATTGTACTTCTGTGCTGGGAAGTTAAATGTTCCAGTATTTTCTCTTGCACCAAAGCAGACTGGTACCATTTTCAGACTACTGAACTCTTGTTCTCAGCTGATAGCAAGGGTTGTAGGTTGATTATGTATCAGTGTGTGTCTCTTACTGGGAAAGAAGCTGAGCATTAATAGGGTTAATTGTCAAGGCAGGCTCTTTTGGGTTCCTTTTGCAGTGGTGTGCAGGGAAGGACTACAGAGCCTTGGGATCACTAAGTCAGATGCTGGCCAACTCTGTTGGTAACAGAAATGCAATGCATTTAGAGGAAGATCACAGAATCCCAGAACCACTTGGGTTGGAAGGGACCTTAAAGATCATCTCGTTATACACCTTGCCCCCCTACCAACCTTCCGCCAGACCAGGTTGCTCCAAGCCCCGTCCAACCTGGCCTTGGACACTTCCAGGGATGGGGCAGCCACAGCTGCTCTGGGCAACCTGTACCAGAGCCTCACTACCCTCACAGCCAAGAATTTCTTCCCAGTATCCCATCTAACCCTGCTCTCTGGCAGTAGGAAGCCACTCCCCCTTGTCCTGTCCCTCTAGGCCCTTGTCCAAAGTCCCTCTCCAGCTCTCTTGGGGGACTGTCGATGTTGGAAGTCTGCAGTAAGGTCTCCCAGGAGCCTTTTCTTCTCCAGACTGAGCAACCCCAACTCTGACTCCAAGGTGCCCAAGAAGAAGCAGGCAGGAGAAAAAGGGCAGCCAAGCTGCCTCTATAGCTAAAAAGCCTAACAGATGAGGAATGGGGTGTATTTGCTGCCCAGCAGATTTGTGTTATTAGAGCTACTGGTGAAGCAGCTGGAGGGTGAGGCAGAGCCGATTGCCCAGAGCTGGAGCTGGGCCGGTCTCGCACCCTGTAGCAGATTCACGGCTGATCTGGGACACTTGGCTGGATCTGAAACTTCCCTGGCACTTTGAGACAGTATTTGTGGTTTTAGTGCTCTGAGTGTAGCTCAACAGTCACCATCCATCCTGTCTTCCCTTGCAGTGTTCCCTCTCAGGTCCCTGAGACTGACCCTGGTTAGAGACGCTGGCCTGAGGCCTCCCTAGGAGAGCCACAGTGTGGTAACAACTCAAGCTGAGGTCAGGCCTGGGCAAACGGAACTCAAACCCCTCTCTCTCAGCAGCATCCTGAGCTCCCAAAAGTGTTGAGATTGTCCAGTTCAGATAGCATAGGCAAAAAGGAATAACCCTAAAAATTACCTGCAAAGTGTAGGAGATGGGGAAGTTGTACAATTTGATATAGTACAAGGAAAGAGGGGTTTACAAGCAGCGAATGTTACTGGGCCTGGGGGTATTCCAGTCAAAGGCAGCCGTTACGCACAAAATTATAAACAATATCCATCCCAGCAACTTCCCTACCCACAGCCTACTTCCCCCTTTTACCCTATACCCAATATGAACCCCTTCCTAAGTTTACCCCATCCCCAGTTTATTCCTAATCCTTTTTTCACCCCATGGCTTCCCTATACAATTGAAGGATTTCCCTACAACTCCTCTCTGATGCCGAAGGGGGGATGAAAAGGGGGAGGGAAGAAATTAAACTCTCTCCTGCATCAGTTTCCCCACAACCCATGCTCGGAGAGTCCTGTCTCCCTTCTGTCAGCCTTAAGATGTTCCAGAGAATCTGTTTGGACATTTAAAGGCTTGTTTTGTTTTAAAACTGTTCTTGTTATGTTTATCCAGTTGTTTTAAAAAATAAACGGGTGAAGTGTCGGGGTCCCTGGCCCTGCTCAGCCTCGTTCCCCGTTGGTTGGTTTGTGTTTCCCTGCATGGGCAGGGACCCTCGGGTCCCGTGATTGCTGCAGTTCCTCGGCAGAGCCCCGGCCATGCGGCTGGGAAATTAAACATCTCTGAAACATCTATCAAGAATCAGTCCATATATATTTCTTTTCCACAGGCCTCCTTGTTTGATACATCGTGTTACAGTAATCCCCACTGTAACATAGGCATATGGGTAATAAGACTGATTAGTCCTGAAAAGGCTATTCCCAAAGGGATTACACCTGGGGGAGAATCATCCTTCTAAGAGAGGAGAAGGAACCTAGGAAAATGTGCTGTGTAGAGTAGTGAGTTGGAAACCACCACAGGGGACTTGGTGGAGGGAAGAGAGTGGGAACAGCAGGACAGGAGTTTCCTTACTGGCCACTTGTTTGAGGGATCACTAAAGACTGGAAGAAAAAAAACCCACAAAACACCCCAAAGAGATGCTACCCCAAAGCAAAGGGGGCTTGGCAATGACTCTGAACAGCTCAAATTCAAATATAGTACTGAGCAGGAAAGAAAGAGGATGTGACAGCCTCTGAACAACCCTCTTTGTCCCTTTCAGCAAAGATCTGTAGGTAACCAGTGGCAACAAGATTGGCCTTGAGTTAAAGGTTTCCATTTTAAACAATATAAATATGTGCAGATTCTTAAAAAAAAAAAAAAAGCCTAACAAAACCCCCCGTAAACAAGCCCTGCACAGTGCCCTATGATTTTTAATTCTTACTAAAGGCTTTGGGTGTTGCTGGTTTGGGGTTGTGGCTGTATGAATGTGACCATAATATTTACCACAGACTTCCAGGGAAGTACTTGCCCTTTTCCTGTTTCACAATGGAGGGAAGTTGGAACAAGGGCTTATAGTCAGTGAAATAAGTAACTCAAAAGCCTTTCCACTTATGATACTTCTACTAACTATGCAGTTGAAACAGTTTGTTCCTGATGGCTTTTAAGCTGCCAGTCTCTCTTCAGTGGTTACAGCTTTGTGGATCTGTGTGCTTTCAAGCATAAGTTAGAGTCAAATCAATTCATTTGGAGAAGGATGGGGCTTTATGGATCTGTGTGGCTTTTTACTGTCATAGGTAGGAAAACTGATGTGTTGCAGAGAGGAGCATTGCTGTTACTTGGCGGTAGCAGGTTGCCAGGAGCAGAGGTGGGGATCAGGCAATTTGCTGCTGTGGAGGACGTTTCCCAGCATCCTGGTGGTTGGTGTTTCTGGAGTATGCTGCCCACTTTTTTTTAATCACAAAGAAGATGATTCCCTGTTTTAGAAATGAGCATTCCTGCTCCGTTCCCATTTAAAAACCCTTTTAATAATCCCCATTTTCGTGGAGTCATTGAAAAAGAATGGGATAGGAAGTGCTGTTGCAGAACAACAGTGAGGACTCTTGTCTTAATAACTTTTCCAGACAGAGCTGGCGTATTCATTCCGGAACTGGAACGCCAGCCAGATGTTACATGCCACATCTGCTTAGCCTAGATTCCCTTTCAGAGCCCTCAAGTTAAATCTTCTCACTCCTGGGTTCTGGCATGTTCTTGGGCAGTTTGCTCGGCGCTGTGCCCCGTGGGAGGCCGTGCCCCCGGGGCTCTGACCCGTGTGCTCTCCTTGCAGAGATCTACCGCATCGTGTCGCAGAAGCAAATCGCCGACCGGTCTGCGCACGATGAGTCTCCTGGCAACAACGTCGTCGACATCAGCGTCCCACCAACCACCGATGGACAGAAATCCAACAAACTCCAGTGCTGTCAGAACCTGTGACCTTCTCTAGATGACTCTTGTGCCCTCCACTTCGTCTGTGCTTCATTTAGAAACTTGTGTGCACTTCCTATCTCCTGTGATTCAGTGACTCCCTCCCCCCTCCTTTACTCCATTCCCAAATCTCCCCTCTCATATTAGAGCTTTAATTGTAGGGCTAACATCCCCCTGCCTCTGAAACCCCTTCCATGTGGTGACTTCTGGGCTTGAAATGTAGTCACTGATCTGATAGACATGTTTGTGTTGGAACATCTGCTGCTGGATATTATCCCATGAAACACTCTTCTCAAATGGGTTTGTTTTGGTTTTGTTAGGTTTTTTTTTAGTTTGCTTTTGTTGTTGTTTTTGTTTTCTGGGAGGGGAACAATGGGACTTGACTCTACCAGTTGAAGAAATAACTACATTTAGGTGACAAGGTTTTTTCCTCCCATAGTCAGATATCTCTTTTTCTTGTGTTTCTGTAAACATGGGGGAGAAATTAAACTAGCTATCCTGCCAAATGCTCTGTTTTCTGTCCTGATGAAGTCTCACAGCGAGGATTTTAGTGGCTGCACACACATAAGAAAGCTGTTGAAAATAACATTACTTATTCTGTAATTACCCCTAATACAGTTAGTCTGGCTGTGTAGTTTACTGTTTCCTGCTTGGGAAATCTTTCTCTGTTCTTGTTTTATTTGGGAACAATGAAATATGTCTGCATTGCTTTTTCTGCCACCATGAATGCCTGTGCAGGCTTTATGAAGTGGCTTAATATTTATTCATAGCTTATGTTAATCAGTTAACATTATTGTACAGTAAGTGCCAGCGTATTGATTTCAGAAACCTTTTGCAACCTGTACAAGTAGGCTTCTTTTGTACTGTAGGTCAGTGTCTGAAAGCAGGATCTGCTCTAGTTCCAGGGTTGGGTTTTTTTTGCATGCTGCTTTTTCTCTAGATCTCTCCTGCCCCTGTCTGAGTGAGTGAAGCAATATTTTCATGTCACATATATACTTGCACTTGTAAGGGTTTTGGTTGTTGTAGAGAAACACAATACTTTATACATTTTGTAAAACTTCTGCAGATCCATAGCATCTGGAACTTTCTCTTCATGATCTTTCACTATTGACCTCTACTAAAATGCATAATATTAGGATTCCACATAATAACTACTAACATTGTTTTCCTCTTACCGTTTTACTGAACTGCAGACTGTAATTCTTAAATGATTGTACTTCACTGATGTAACAGATTTGTGATCAGCAGGGCTAACTACTCTAATTCTTTGTTGTGCTGAATGCGAAGAATGTTACCACAACTTTGTGTAGTCAGTCTCTTGGTTGCTTGTGCAAATCTCTGATGGCTTTTCATCACTCACTAGCTCTTGCACACTTGTATCCCCTCGGGTATCCACTGAATGTTCTGATGGCCAATACTGGGTGAAACGGTCTAAAGGAAGAGCTGGAGACCATCTGCTGCTCCCTGAAGGCTTGTGGAGCCATTTGCAGTGAGTTTTTGCTCTGTATTCTGAGCCTGTACCTCACTGGATGAATCCCAGCTGCATATTAATGAGTTGATTTTTCTTTACTGATACAAAGCAAATATGAAACTGTGAATTGTGTTTGAAGGGGAAATCTGACATTCCAGTCTCAACTGTTCTGTCTGGTTACGTAATAAAATTAAGGGCAGTTAACTCTGATGGCTTTTCTTTTATAAGATTTCCAGACCAATGCCTTTAATTTTGTACTGTATGCACTGAGAGGGCTCCAGCTCACAGCGCAGGATGCACGCGGTGCCTGGCACTTCCACTCTTCAGCTTTGTTTAGAGGATATATTCAAGGTGAATGGGTGCATGCTTGCAGGCTGATGCCATTGAATGAGGGTATGAATTCCTCTTCAGGCATCACAGGGCTCTGTCCTAAGGGTGTTCCAGTTCAGGAAGCACTTTCAACACTTGGTATTTACTTCACTAGCATTCTCTTGAGAGAAGGTGGGAACTGGGATGTCTCCTTTTTGGTGGTCCAAGACCAGAATGTAACATGCAGTCAGTGTTTAGACAGTAACATGCGGTCAGTGTTTAGACAGCTGGCAGTGAGAGAATGGAAAGTTTTGAAATATTGAAAATATTTCATTTGAGAACAAGTGGACACTAGTGGAGCTGGGCTCCTTAATTTTTGAACAAACTTTATATAAAGAAATCAGTTGGATAGCATGAGGAGGAATTGTACTGTTAAGAGGACTCATTAGTTCAGGGTGATGTATTAACATGCTTACTCTGCAAGTCCTGTTCTTAACATGAAGTTTCTAGAATCAGTCTGGCCTGGTGTAAGAAGCCAAGAAGCAGTTTAGTCACTTGCTTGTCTCTTAAGAGATTTTCTTTAGTCTTTGACTTTCTGGAAGGCTCTAAACTTTGCCTCAGAGTCCCAGTGAAAGGTCAGTGTCTAGGGCTTAACTGCTGTTAAATTTATGGGTGTTGAAGAGCTCTTGAACAACTCCATTGTCCAAAGCCCTCTCAGCGCTGGTGGACCTTGGACCATTCTATTGTGTTTGAGATCTGTTGTGTGACAGGGAAAGGCCTCCTGCCCTTTGCTGGGGGCACCCAGGATGTGGGAGTTGCATGTGTGCACATGTGCACCCATGTAGCTCCTTTGAGCACTGGGAACTGAGGGGGGTTTATCTGCCGTGATCCCTCAGTATGAGACGAGGCTCTTCCTCAGGCGGAGCCACAGCCCTTCTGTGGGTCTGAGGTGCTCCTGCCCAGACTAAGCACAGGGCTCTTTGTGACAACAGAAAAAGGACAGGGACCAGTTCTGCCAGATTAAGCCATCTTCCTGTGCGCAGACCAAGGAAAATGCTTCTGGTTTGGGGTTCCTGGTGTCCTGATGAAGCATTGTGCACTCCTTACAAACTGCATCCACAACCCAGCCCACTATTGTGCTGGAATTGCTGAGGGGAAGACTTGGAGAAATCCTGAGGAAGCTGGAAATGCTGAAGAGCTGTCTGACATTCAGAGAAGCTCTCCAGTAACCCAGACTCCTTAAGCTTGCTTTCCTGATGTGGAAATTACAGACTACATGTAACCTCAACTGGACTGCTTCATCCCACGGCTTTGCTGGCTGTGTGTCTCTCAGTATTACTGTCAGGAAAAAAGAAAAGGTTCCAGCTCTCTTCCATCTGTCCCAAGGGATTTGAGGGCTGAATTTTGCTTTTGTAAAACTCCTGATAACAGGAAAGCTGGCTGTGAAAGAAGGAATGTATGCTCTGCTTGCTTTACTCGGATGTTGAGGTTGACTTTCCTTTAACTATTGAAAACACTACAAAGCCCTGAGTGCTGCCACCTCTGTCAGTAATGCACCCGTCAGTCAGAGGCTCCTGCTGATGTCTAGAACAGGCCCTTTCATGCAGAATTAGGCAGGAGTCTGTTGTGCTGCCTCTCCTCTTAACTGATGGGGAGGGTGAAGACCAAAATTCATACATAAAAGTAACTTGGTCCTGAGCACACCAACAGCTAATTGGTAAAATAAATTCCTGGGGTCCACCAGATCAATCCAATCTCTTCCTGCAGAGTTAGTGCTTACAGGCAGGTGAGTTAGTCTGGGATCTTCACTGGAGCCTGCACAGAACAAGGAAGTTTGGTTTGTAGGAAAGTTTTAAAGCTCCATACTTGTATAAATGTAAAAATCCAGTTGATGGGTGACCGCTTGCTACTTTGTTAAAACGATTTCAGTGTGTGCTGTGGAGGTCGTCAAGATTTGGTAGAAGAAAGGCAGTTTGGTGCCTTCTTGGCCCTGTGGCAGGTTTAGAGGCAGTAGAAAGATGATGGATCCCAGAGATGCCCCCATTTGGGTGCTGTTCTGTGACCTGTGGTGACCAAGGGCTCTTGTGTGAGCACAGAGCTCTTGGCTGGGTGTGGTAAGGGTTGGGCTGTGCCTTTATTTGAATCAGTCACTCAACAAAAGCTGTTGGAAAAATGTACAGGAGATATTTTTGCTTCGTGGTGCTTTGATCCCTGCATGCTGTGCTGCTTCAGAAGGTGTGGGTGGGATCTTTTTCTGGCTCAGTCTTACCAAGGCTTGGTGATCGTTTCCCTTCCAAGCATGAAGGAAGAACTTGCTTAGAGGTTCTGGACTCTGTAGAAGGAAAGAAGATCCCAGTGAAGCGGTTCAGTCACTTAGGGAAGATGTTTTCCTCCATAAAAGAGTAGAACAAACTGTGTTAGAGGTAGGGGCCTGAATTTCAGCTAAGGAAAATCAGACAATTGGAAGTGAAGACTTAACTGTCCTTCAAGTAAAACACAGTAAGTGGGGGCTGAAGGGTGGACTCTCTTGACTTCCAGATTCTTAAATGTAGTTGGGATGGTGATTTATGGAATGTTTCCATGGAATGAGTATCTCCAGGGCTGCACTGTTTCAATAAATAACGGCAATTCTTATTTTACACTGGTCAGATAATGCATGGTAGTGTTGACTATCAGGCTTTGTAGGCTATAAATAGTACTGGGCTTTTATGCAACCCAGAAGAGAGGTTCCTTTCATTTACTTTTATTCCTGGTTCCTGTGCTAAGTGCAATTCACTTTGTAAATAAACACATCACTCGATTTTTGTGCATGGTTATGATGTATTGTGGATATAAAGATTGCCAAATCATACTGTGTGTGTCAAGTTCTGTTCCAGACACAACTGTAGAAGAAGGTGGGGACAGCTCCCGAGCCCGAGCGCAGGGTGGGCCGGGGGTGCGTGCCCCTGCCAGCGCCCCGGGGAGCGGCAGGACCGGGTACCCGCTGCCCCCGAGGCTGTTCCACCGCCCCAGGGTGCCGCGTTGGGTGGGGGAGCGTGTCCCCGGTGTCCCGGTGTCCCGGGTGTCCCCGGTGTCTGGGGTGCCCCCGGTGTCCCGAGTGTCCCGGTGTCCCCGGTGTCCCAGGTGTCCCGAGTGTCCCGGTGTCCCGAGTGTCCCCGGTGTCCCGGGTGTCCCCGGTGTCCAGGGTGTCCCGAGTGTCCCGGGTGTCCCGGGCGTCCCCGGTGTCCCGGTGGGGGCCGGCTCTGGGCTGGGCGCGGTGCCGAGGCCTGCCGCCGATGGGGGCGGGGCCCGGGAGGGGGCGTGGCAATGAGAGAGGGGCGGGGTCCGAGCGGCGGGGCGGGGCTTGGCCGCGGGGCCGCTATTGGCCGCCGGCTGTTGCCAGCGGGGTCGCGTTGCTACGCCGGCGGGTTGCCCGCAGTGCATTGGGCGCTCGGGGGCTGCGTCAGCGCGGCGCGGGCGGGGATTGGCGGGCGAGCGCTGGGGGCGGGGCCCGGCGGCCGCCGCAGCCGGCGCTGGGGCGGCGCGCGCCGCGCGGACGGGCCGCGGGCGCCGGGAGCGCAGGTACCGGACGGGGGGAGCGGCCGGGCCGGGCCGCGCCCCGCTCCGCGCTCACCGGGCCGGGCAGCGCTCCGGCGCGGGGCTGCGGCGGCGGGAGCCGGGCCGAGGCGGGCGGGCCGGGGGCCCGGGAGCCCTGACAGCCCTGCCGGTATCCCCGCCGAGGTGTGTCCCCGTTGCGTGGCGCCGCGCTGCAGGTCTCGGGGGCGCTCCGCTGCCGCCGGCCCCGCTGCCCCCACGGGCCCCGTGCGAGACGCTGCCGTCGGTACGGGCTGCGCTGCGTTCGCTGTGCGGGGCCCCGGCGCCTGAGCCGCGGCCCTTCCGGGCTGGGCGGGCCTGGGCTGGGCTGAGCCGAGCCGGGCTGGGCTGGGCTGGGCTGGGCCGGGCTGGGCTGGGCTGAGCCGGGCCGGGCCGGGCTGGGCTGGGCTGGGCCGGCACCGTCCCCCGGGAGCGCCGGGGCTGTCGCGTACAGACACACCGGGGACAGAAGTGCCGGGGGTTTGAGAAGCGGCGTTTGTTTGTTCATTAGATTCTTCTTCCCTGAGTATAAGCAGTTATTAGGAAAAGTTTCCTTTGCCTGTGGGCTCCCGTGCCTGTTTTTTTCAGGTGTTTGGGAGCGTTCTGATGCCTGTTTGTGCCCCCCCAAGCCTTGTGTGCACGGACACGCTGCCTGGTAGAGGTTGGTGCAGAGATTTCCCAAGAGAATGAGCTCGGTGTCACAAAACAGCTGAAGAGGTTGCTGCAGTCCTGTGTTGGAGCAGCAGCTGCCTTCCTCCGTGGTGTAAGCTTAGAGTTTGTAATGGACTTTTCACAAACTGGCAATCTTTAAGTCTCTCTATCTCATTTAAACTCAGGTTTCTTGAGCCAGTTGTCTGTGACAGAGGCCAGAACTTCTGGTTTGTGGGATTGATCCAAGGGACAAGCCTGTGGCTCGTGTACAGGAAGGTGATTGTGACATGGGAGGTGTTTTTGTTGCAGTCTCAAACACTTGTTATATGTTCTAGATATGGTGGGGGGACCAAGATTACCAACTGAAAAGCTGTGCAGAGGCCTTGGAGGCCTCTGGAGTATGCAATTGCTTGCACTTAGTGCCCACAGAAATGGTGACACATCTGCACCACATGGTGCTGCGGAACCAGGGAGAGTTTAGGCTGTTGTTCTCTTGGAGGAAGCTGTGCAGAGCTCGAATTTTGCAGGCAGGCAGGTGGGGTGTTGCTCACGTTGGGGGTGATGATGGTGAACTGGAAGTGTCAGGGTTATCCAAAGCAGCTCTGGCTTTTTATCCTGCTTGTTTGTATTCAGTGCACTGTCGCTGCCCTGATGTGTGTGATGAAGATCTGTCAGTGGGGATCTCATCCCACCCTGTGCCCTTTATTTGCATATCCCTAAGGGACTGTTTCTGTCCCTCTCTTTAACTTTCCCTCTGTCTTTCCCTTCTGATGCAGTTTCGAGCACTTTCTTGACCTTTTTCCAGGTTCTTGTTGAGAGTGCCTGTGATGTCACTGTGGTCAGCCGGCTGCATTGGCTGTGGCCTGTCCTCTTTGTCGCCCTGCTTGTGGGGACATAAAACCCTGCTTGGCTGCCACTCAAACGTGCACAGTATAATCCTCTGAACAGCTGGACATTAGTCTTGGCTTTCCAAGGCTAAAGTATTGGAATACTTTTGTGCATCTCCAAAAGATTATGCAGGGGAGTGTTTGGAGGCTGGAAGTGCCCTAGTTTTTCAGGTGTATTTGAAGCTGTGATGGTGTGTCACCTTTCCGAAACAGAGGCTCGAAGGGAAGGGAGCTGGGACTGTAAGATCTCTTTGTCACATGCATGGTGACAGTGAATTTAATAATTCCAGTTGAGGACAGAAGGTCTAGCTACCCCCAAGCACGTGCTGGGGAGTGTTGCAGGCAGCCTGCATCAGTGGGGAAGTCTTAGCTTTGCCGAGAGCAGGCCGGGTGGCACAGGGAACGGCCAAGTGTGAGCCTAATGTGTATTTCACAGACATTCTATACCAGCTGTGAAGCTGGGGGTGTCTGTGTGTGGTTAGCTGATCAGCACCGCTGCCTAAGTGGAAACAGAAAATGGCATTGGAACTAATGTTCCTTGTTTGGGTGTGTTTGGCTGCTCTTTTTTGCTGTGGAGTGCACAGAGGCTGCAGGGTGAGGTCACCCTGTGCTGGACGCCAAGGGGACCATGCAGATGAGCAGAACTACAATGCACTGACTGTGAGCAGCTTCCGACAGGGTTCTTGCCTTCGTGGATGCTGGGAGAGGGCCTTTCCTCTTCTAGGTGAATGATGCTGGCCCGCATCAAGCAAGTGTAGGACACGATGTTTCCCTGGGAGGAAGTACTGTTTTCTTGAAACAGCATGACCAAGATCAAGTCAAAATGCATCCATGGCAAGCTGAGGCTGGGTATGGACTCTGAGACTCTGCGAGTCTGAGGGACTGCTGCAAGTCCTCAGTAGTTCTGCAAGTAGAGGCACAAAGCAAAATAGGCATTTGGGGACTTTTTTCACTATTATTTAAAAAATCTTGGTTTTTCACACTAGGAACATGGAAGCTTTTCTTAGAAAATGAAGGGAGGAATCAGGCATCCTGAACTATAAACTACAGGATGATTTTTTTTTTTTTTTCTCCACTTGACTTTGACTCAGCTTTGGATATTTGGAGATTTCAGAGTTTCCGTTTCCAAACTTTTTTTTTCCCCCTCCAGACTGAAGTTTGAGCTGGTGTGTCTCTTTTCCCTCCCAGTCTAATTTACTCTGATTAACTTATGCTTCTGCCTGCTCTTAGCTCCAGCCTTTCCCACAAGAGGGAAATGGTCTCAGTTACTGACTCTTGTCCCCCTGGAGGCACTCTGGGCACATCTCAGTGAGTGACACCTGAGCACACGGGTATCTGTGATGTCCAGGACAAGCCACGTGGAAAACTAAGCCCGGGGCACTTTTCTGTGAAGGAAATGAGCACAGCACTAAAGCAGGGTGGGCAAGTGGTCTCCATGAAGTCTGTGTACGTTAGGTTTCTCTGGTGGTAAAATGACGCATTAATCTGTGCTGAGGCTTATCACGTTTGTGGCTTATCACATTTGTGGCTTATCGCGTTTGTGGCTTATCACGTTTGTGGCTTATTGCGTTTGTGGCTTACCACCACAGTTCATGTCATGCACATGAACAGCAGGATCTCCCCCTCTCCAGTCCTGGTCTTGTTCTCTCTCCAGCTCCGACTGTAGCAGGTGTTCCCTGGGAACTTTTGTCTTTGTGCCGTGTTTGTTGTAAGTAGACCAGCTCAGCTGTAGCTGATTGCAGCAGCATTGCAGCTTAGCTGGGAGAGGGGATTTCCCACTGCAGCTGGTTTGGGAGAGCTCTTGGCTGGTCATCTTGCTGGGTGAAATCAGGGAAGTCACTACTGGGTGTCTTAGGGTCTTGTGCACCTTTCCTGGGAGTGGAATGTGCCTCTCCTGCTGTGCAGTTACAGCCTGTGAGAGCTCTAAGCACTGAAGGTAAAGTGCAGAAGGACAAAATCCTGAAAGCAGGGACTGCTGGCATGTCCTGAGGCAGGCACTGAACCCCGTGCATCCTCCAGTGAAGGGAGCAGCCCAACAGGAGCTGTACTGACCTGCAGCTCTTCCTACCCATCAGCCTTGCAAATGCCTTTCCTGCCCCAGTCCTCTCTAGATCAGTGTTACAGTTTGGAATCTGTCATTTGCCCCCATTTCAAATAAATAGGCATCTGTAAGTTTTCTTCCAGGTTTTTCTTCCAGGTTTTATGTAGCAATTCTAACTAAACTTTCCAATTCCTGATAGAACTCAAGATGATTATGTGTGGTTAACCTCAAGGACAGACATGCTGTAACTGTTGTTGCAGTTTTTATCAGTTGTCATGAAATTAGTGATAGACTGAAGGAAACATTCTCTTCCAGTTCCTAAAAAGAGGGGACAAGGGGCAAGGAGCAGGACTGGCTCAGGAAATAAGAGTACAAACAAATCAAACGTACCTTCTAAAACACTTTTCTGCAAAAAGGAGAATGCACCAAGCTTGTGTAGTCTTGGCTTGAACAGCAATTCCTTTGTTAGAAGTTTTGAGAGCTTTAGTCCTGTTTCAGCTGAAAGCTTTTTGGGGTTAGATTTGAGAATGGTGGGAGGGGAAAGGTGAACTTCAGTTCTGGACTGTTTCCAATTTATTTCCTCCCGCTTTTTCTTGTACTTCCCTGCAGACAAATCAGACAAGGCCTGTGTCCAGAAGAACTAGAAATGCAGCCTAAGCAAAACATTGCAAGCTGAAACTGAGAGAGTTTTGCAGCACAGATACCAATTGTGAAGTTTCACTTGAGGATTGAGGAGGGAATCTGTAGCAGTAAGGAGTGGGCAGAAGGGAGACACTGATGCAGTTGGCTGGGATCAGTGGACCCTTCTCTCTGGCTGACCATGGGGATGCTCTCAGCTGGTGTCTGCTCTGGAGCTCTCTAGAGTGGGGTGGTGAGTCACAGGCTGCCTTTGGTGGCACCTTTGCTGGAAAGCTCTTTGAAAGCTGAATGTTCTGAGGAGATTTGTGATACAGCTAGGTTGAAAAATATTAATAGTCAAGTTAAATTCCAGATCAAATGTCTCCTGGGAGCTGAGTGTGCTGCCTGGTTTCGTGCAGTGGTTGCGCACGGGCCGCGCCGCTCTGGGCAGTCGGGGTGAGCAGGGCTGCCGCGTGCTGTGCTGGTGGTTTGCTCCAGCTCCAGGTCATCTCCAAGCAGAGCGTTGTTATTTGTATAGCAGTGTAAATGGTGCTCTATAAACCAAGAAGGAAAGCACTGGGGAGCATGCAAGTTCTTTCTGACCTGGGCTTCCCAATCCTGAAATAATGTGTTGCATCCTCCTGAGTTGTGCCCTTCGAGGGACTGAGCAGTTCCATAGTGCGTGGGTGCTGCAGTCTTGATTTGGTGCATGTGTTACTGCTACGCTGAAATTCTGTTTCCTGAGGTGTTACCCACAGCTGGAAAATCCATTTGTTCTGAACAAAGGGCAACTGCCTGGCAAGTGACTCTGCAGGACTGGGGAGCACTCGAGCTTTGGCCTTGCTGCAGAGGCTGCCTCTCTTTAAAGAGGAGCTCGCTGAAGCAATAGAGCTGGGAAGCTGATGTGTCTGCTGCTGGTGTTTTGTAAAGTACGGGGGTGCAGAGAGATGTGAGGGGCCACACGGCTCTGGTCCCTTCAGCAGGGCAGGGCTGTTGTGTCTGATGGGCTGGCTGTTGTCCCCAGTGGTGGGTGGCACTCTGCAAGCATTGCTTTGTAGGCATGATAATACGTTTTTTTTCACCCTGGTTCATGGTTTCAGTTTCAAGTCTTACTAATGCATCTTTCTTTCCGTGGAGAAAGAGAGTGATGAAACGCAGAGGGAGGTGGGTGCAGAGTCTGTGTAGTTGTGTTATGTAGTGAGTTGTGCTGCTGTTCACCTCTGAAAGCTGATGTCTTTTGAATCCTCAGTGGAGTCGCAGGTGTTCCTCGTGCCCCAGCTGGTTTTCAGTTGTTCCCTTATGAAACTTGTTATTAAAATGGCTGAATTTTGATTGGAGAGACCCTTTGCAAAGAATTTTCGTCTAATGTTGCAATTCGTTTTTCCAGATGTCGGTAATTAAAGTGCAGTAAACTTTCCTTTCATACGGCCTTGTGGCAGACAGCAAGTCATGAAAGAACTCAGATAACTTTGTTCATTTTGGCATTCCAGCTGTAACATACAGCCTAATCTTTCCCAAGCACAGCAAGAAAAAAATCATCCTTTAGGCTGCTTCTTTTTGTACTGATTTTTTTCTCAACATCTAAGCTTGAACCTTTTGCTTCTTTTTGAATATTGAGTAACCCTATTAGGCAATGAAGAAAACTTGTTTGAGAAACAGTGGGTGAACAACATGATAGGTACCCTGAAATCCAGGGAGCCCTGCTGTGTCACAGCTCTGCTGTGTCCACATGAGACCCATGCCTTTGGCTTGTTTGAAAGTTGGGGTTCTCACCTGCTGGGAGCCCCCCTGAGCCCCACAGGGGCTTCATCTTTGCCAGACAATAGTTTTCCATTGCTTCAAGACATGGAGATGAAGTGAAACTACTGCAGATGTTGATCCAATACGCTGAAGTTTTGGAGAGGAGGGATGTGTTTGGATGTTGGGTTTGGGAAACAGCAGTTATTGATTACCAAGCCTTGCTGCAGTATTTTTTTTACCAATGGGGAGTAGAAGTCAGACCCTGGCAATGTGTCTCTTTGGAAAAAATGGAAGTGGAAGACTGTCTTTTCATCTGTCTCTGCAAAGCCTTTTGCCATAATCTAAACAATCGAGACTTCAGAGAGCTTCTAGAATATGTCAAAAGAGTTTCTTGGTATAGAGAAGTTATGATCATTTGTCCCCAGCAGCAGCCAGTGAGTGAAGGCTTGAGTTACCCTTGACTGCTGCTGAGCTGTGCTTTTAGAATAGTGGAGAGGCAGCCCAGCCAAGTCTGGCTGTGGTCATGTACAAATGTGACAAACAAAGGGGTCCAGAAAGGCTGTGTCCTCTAAGCTTCTGACCTCCTCCTGGGTGCTACAGGGTTAAACTTGGAGCATGTGTTTTTAAACTCAGCCCCAGGGATGAGGCAGGTGAGCCTCTGGAGTCAGCCTGAAGCTTTTGCTGTTAAAAGTGTAGGAGGAGTTCCCTGGTGTGGAGCTTTATCAGAAGGTTCACAAGCTCCCAGAATGTTGTGCCTTGATTATTTTTTTCCCTTGCTTTTTGGGGTTTGTTTTAGCCCAGGGTCAGGGCTGTCCCCTGGCTCTGATCCACAGCATTGCTCCACTGGCATCCTCTGAAGAGCAAGCTGTGGCTGAAGTTTTTACAGCATCTCCTTTAGCTGCAACTGCCAACCAAATGTTGCAGGCAGGGCAGGAAAAAGAGAAGCTCCTGGAGAGTGAAATGCTTTTCTGTGTTTTACTTACCAAACTTTAAAATGTTTTAGAAGCTGTTGCATGGCATCAGATCTTATTTTGAATGTTGAGGTATATGCCATAAAATGCTGTGTCACTTTTCTCACTGGACAGGGCTCCTTGCACTCTGACTTTAGGGCTGTTGTGTTCAGGTGACTTCTGAGCACAGGACTAATGAGATTTCTTCCCAGGCCCTGAGTGATGGGAGAGTTGCTGATGGGTCAAGCGTGGGCAGATCCTCTGCTGGCTTTTTCGGTACTTTTAAGGTGTTACATAGCAGACCTGCAGGGTAACTTTGGGGAGTCAGTTGAGGTATAAAATAATGTGTTTTTAATAAAGAACAAAATAATACTGTGGTTTCCAACCCTCAGCAGAGAGTATGTTTAAACAAACAAAACTGAAAACAAAGCCCTGCACAGTTCGGGACAGGTTCTTGGGGTTTTTTGTTGATTTTGTATTTTTTTTTTCTTTCGATTAATCCACTTAGGCAACCTTTCAACAGTAGCAGGGAGCACTTCAGGCCACTCATTGCATCCCATCCACGTGTATCTCTGGTGGCAGTGTCTTAGGTGTGTGATCACTTGGGTGTGAGGGCCTAGAGGCCAGAGGTAGAAGAGGGGGTACTCTGCCAGTCACCCGGAGCACGGGGGCTGCAGGTACACCTGAGGCCGGTGCCTCAGTAGGCAGAACCGGTGCTGCAGGACGTGCTGCACAGCTGGGATTGAGCCTGGGCTGTGGGAAGATGTGTGTTAGCTGTGTGAGATAGGGTGTGTGGGAGCAGGTGCTTAGAAGGAAGCAATTCTTTGTACGGTGTCTCTCAAGGTGGAGAGAGATGTTCAGATGGTTGTAGGGCCCAGGATTTGGGAAATCCAGTTTTAGTGGTGAAAAGGAAAGCATTGATGTTTGGAAATGTCCTTTAGCAACTGGAAATCTGTTCACTGGTGACATTTGCAGGATTGTATGATTAGAAAACTCAGTGTCTGCGTGCCCAAAGTGGCTAAAAGGGCTTTGGAAAGCAGGCTGGGAAGCCTTGCACCCGGGGTCAAACTTCAGCTCATGTGAGCAGTGGTCAGAGCTCTGATCTGCCATCAGTGAGTGGGTTACCTGCTAAAAACTGAAAAAAACTCCCTGTGTACAGATGAGTGGGTTATGTTGGCTACACAGCTTGGTTATCTCAGGTGGCACCATGGGTGAGGTGCCAGGTCTCAGTCACAGTAATCAGGGAAATGGGTTGCTCAGTGAGAGGAACAGACTGGGCTGCTGGCAGCATCAGTGTTGGGTTTTTCCTTGGTGGACATGTCCCAGGGAAGCCGGTCTGTTCAGGAGCTGGAGCATATGCGCTGCACTCGAAGAAGGTGGAGCTGGTTCTAGCTCCAGTTTGCTCTGGATCCTGTCAAAGCTGCAGGATTGCTCCAAGGCTTTAGACTGGTTGGGATATTCATTAGTGGGCAGGCTGTGAGCAGCACGGCAGAGCCATGACTTGCACCTGACAGTCCCCATTACTGCCATCATTTGGCTGAAGCTTTTCCTATTGTCTTTCTCATCTTGTGCTTTTCACTTTGTGGCTTTGATCCAGGTGTTCATCTGGCCTGCTGTGGTTTCCCTGTCTAGGAGAAATAACTGTTTTGTCCATCTTCAAAGTCCAGATATGGAGAGCAGAGCTGGGGGACGCTTTAGCTCCTTGACTTGTGCTTACTTCTGCTGGGCACATCTCCTGGATGGAGAACACTGGTCCAACCTGACCTCTGCAGTCTTTTGAGGAAGTTTTGCCTGCCTCATTGCCCTTTGGATGACATAAACTGGATTACAAATCTCATTGCAATGCGTGAGGACTGACAAGGGGGAGTATCTTGCAGGCGTGTTTCGCTTAAGCCGTGGAGCGGGATCCTGCACCAGCGCCCCGTCTCTGCCTTGGAGCGCTGACAGAGCACAAGCTGCTCTTCGAGGAACTGCCTTGTTTTGCTGCACATGTTTGAGTTTTGGAATTCTAGTGCAGAGCTTGCTCTTCTGAGCCAACTTTCCATAAACAGGGTTTGTTTTTTTCAATTTGAGTAATATCTACAAGCTCAGCCCTTTATGTTCTGGATCTGCTCAGAAGCTGAGGATGCAAAGTGTTGCTGAGAAGGGGCTTCTGGTTTATTTGCTTATGTCTAACTGTGGCAGCAGAGGGGATGTGGATAATAAACCTAGTGTCTGCAAGACTTTTTTTAAAAATGTGGACAAGAAGTGGGCTCAGAAATCACAGGTGCTTAGAAAAAAAATCAGTGTGTGGTTCAAACCAGCTGTTTGGATCTTGTTTCTCACCCCGGGATTTTGATGTTTCTGCTGCAAATGGAGCTGGGGAAGGGGTTAGAGCACAAATCTGATGATGAGTGGCTAAGGGAGCTGGGTGTTCAGAAAAGGAGGTACAGGGGGAACCTTCTTGCTCACTAAAACTCCCTGAGAGTTCAGCCAGGTGGGAGTCAGTCACTTCTCCCAGGTAACAAGTGACAGGATGAGAGGAAACAACCTCAAGTCATACTGGGGAGGTTTAGGCTGAAAAAATTCCTTCATGGAAAGGGTGGTCAGGCACTGGCACAGCTGTCCAGGACAGTGGTGGAGTCCCCATCCCTACAGGGATTTAAAAGCTGTGTGGATGTGGCACTTGGGGACATGGGTTAGTGGTGGGCTTGGCAGTGCTGGGGCAACAGTTGGAATAGATGATCTCAAAGGCCCTTTCCAACCTGAACAATTCTGTGAGCACTGGGTTTGGGCTGGATGAGCTGTTGACAATTGTGAGAGAAGGCTGTGTGTTGATGAGCTGATCCTTCAGGGATCAGGAAAGGGACTGACTTGGCTGTACACCATGGTTCATGTTCCACTGGGTATGGAACTGGGACCCGAGTGCACTGCAGATGTTATCTTTGGATTTCAGTTACTTCTTTACTAACCATGAAAACCTTGCTGCTTTTCCTTCATATTTGCTGAATGGCATGAGTCAGATATTAAAGCAGTGACTTCAGGTTCCGCCCTGGGCTGGACCCCGACAAGGAAACGCCAAATAAGTTGTACCAGAAACCCGCGCGTTGCCTGAAGAGCGGCAGGGTGGCCATTCCCTTCCAGGGCAAGGCCATGGGGCTGCCTGTGTCTGTCAGATGGGGAGCACAAAGAGCCTCAGTATAAATACTCCCAGGACACAGTCAGTGAGGGCAGTTTTATTCCAGTACACAGAATGGACCTTTTTCCTCTGGACTTTAAGCAACATTTTGGCCGAACAAATGGAGCTGACCTTTTTGTTAAAAGCATGTTATCTTCTCATGCTTGTTTCAGTAAGAGGTTGTTAAAATTGAAAGAACTCCTTAACTTGCAGAACAGCTGACTTAAGTAATTCCAATAGCATTTATCATTTTACCTTTTGCTCCTTGGAGTTGGAGAATTTGTAGTCTTTTTTTTGACGAGGAGAAATAAGAACAGTAGCTCTAACTCTGTGTGTTCTTTGCACAGGTGGAGAGAGAGGCTGAGTCTATGAAGTTAATTTTTAAGTTGATGAAAAGATTCACATTTGTTTTGAAGATGACTGACCTGCCCACAAGCTCAAGTTTGTTCCTGCTCAGATGCAAAGGAAGGATTACAGATACTTATCAAGAGCAGCTTTAATAAAGAGATCAGAAAGTCTTCTATTAGAAACTGGAAACTATTCTGTAAAGTGAGGGAATGCAACCAAAGTTGGCATCTGGTGCTGAGGCACCAGTGAAGAGCTCTCTCCCTCTTGAACGCATGTACATGAAGGAAACTGTCTTGACAGATGAAGCCCTTGGTTGTGTGAGTTGCTTAATTTCCAAGACATGGAAAAGCACTTGTGCTTACCCAAATCAGTGTTTTCAGGGCTTCAAGGATCACGTTCTTGTACTGGCTCTTTGGTCCTCTGTAGTGTGGCCAAGCCTCCAACCAGGAACGAGCCCTTATTTTCTTTAGTTATTTTAGTTAGATTTTGGCTTAGTTGAATCTGACAGAACTGCAGTTTCATGGGAATGTTTGACTCTGTGTTGTGCACAGAGATCGCAAAACAAAAAAGCCTTTCCTTGGACGGGATGGTGAAGATTTGTTTGCCTGCTCCTACCTCCAGGAGGCAAAGATTGCAGATTCACCCCATTCCCCTGAAATTTAACAAACCTAATTATTTTCATGTATCTTCTTTGGGGTTGTGGTTATTTTATCTCCTTTTATTCCTCTCCTTTTTTCCTTTTCATTGCTTTCATTTGAACTTCTTTTATGGATTTATTTCATCTTGAATCCAGCCGCCAGGATGAGGCAGCATTCCATCTCTGCTCCCAGCAGTGCTGGCGCACAGGGATTACTGTGCGTGCCTTACATAAGGCAGCCCTGTTTACAGACACAGGGATTTTGGTTTTACCAGCAGTACGATGTTGTTGGATTGTGTTCAGCATGACTCACTGTAACCCCAGCTCTTTATTTCTGCTGCCTCTTGGGGACCAGGTTAAAGGCGATTGGCAAAAACAGGATTTTTTGGAGCCTGCAGAGCATACCTGATTTTGGGGATGAGATATCCCCTGCCAGGGAGGAACTTGGCTGTTTCTGGCAGCTTGGGTGAGCTGCTGCTTTCCCTCAAAGGCAGAGAGCTCTGCTGTCCACACATGGCTCATCAGAGCCAGCTCCTGGTTGGCCATGTTGGGCTTTTCTCTGCATCTTCTCTCCAGTTCTTGTATTTGCTGTTTGTTCCATGTGTTCTCTTTGCTGGGTAAATGTTGGAAATGTGCTGGTGTGCTTTGCTGTTTGCACGTGGCTCTTGTAAAAGTCATGATTGGTCTGAACAGTTAAAAGAGAAAGGAGGTAGGCTGGCCTGCTGCCCTTCCCAGGGAGGATTTTTGGTGCTTTTGGGAGGTTCATATCCACACATTCACTGTTGGGGCGTACTACAGGGGATATAGAAATGGAAGCATGTGCATTTCATTAAAGAAATAAAGGGAAAGAAGATCAAAGATGGGGTGGGGGAGCCTTTTGGGCTTGGACAGTCTTTCAAGTGCTCAGAAAGCTCCTGAAGGCAGCTGAGAAGGGCCTTCTGAACCCAGCCACATAAACAGGTTTAGGTGCCCTGTTCAGGTGAAACTTTGCTGTGTTGATGGAGTGTATAGGTTTTCGGGATGGCTCTAGCCAGAACAGCACAGGCCCGTGGGGCTTCTTGTTTGGTTCCCCATCTCTGTGTTGGCACATTCAGTTTGAAAGGCTTCATGAGGTTAAAGGGTGGTTACCAGGAATTCTCTCTGGGAAAGGCAGATTTGCAATTCTGATGGTAAGTTATGTAAGTAGAACACTTGGAGCCTTAATTTTATGGTAAGGCAGCCTCACAAAGCCTATTAAAGGGGACAGAAGACTCACAAAACGCGTGTCTGTTGGGGCCCTGGGGCGCTGCCAGCGCGAGCAGGGCTGAAGGAGGGTGAGGGGTTGGGCACTCCAGGGTTCTGAGGTGTGACTGTGCTGCTGTTGTGCAGGTCTCCCGGGTGCCAGGCCCGGGACAGCGGGGCCCGGAGCTGCCATGACGACGGGCGACTGCTGCCACCTCCCCGGCTCCCTCTGCGACTGCCCGGGAAGCGCTGCCCTCTCCAAGTCGGTGGAGGACTCGGACATCGGCCGCCCGCAGTACATCACACAGGTCACCGCCAAGGACGGGCGCCTCCTCTCCACGGTGATCAAGGCTCTGGGCGCCCAGAGGTGAGGCTGCTGCAGGAACAGGGCTCAGGGCTGCAGCTGGGCTCTTCCCCTTTTTGGGTGGCTCAGGGGTACGGGGAGGCGACAAAGTCTTGTTTAGTGAAGGAGTTTGCCAGGGTGCTAATACTGAGTGTGAATCCTCGTGAGCCAGCTGCTTGCCCGGCCTGTGCCCTCCGCGGGGCTCCCGCTGTCCCGTGTGCTGGTGGCCTGGAGCCGGCGTGCTCGTGGAAGCCGCAGACCTGCGGCCGCTCAGGATGAGGTGGCACAGGTGTCTCTCCTGCACGCTGCTGTCACGGCCTCGGGGGCGGCAGCAAAGCCGGGGCCGTGCTGTTCATGGAGACATTTGAAGGGCTGGAAGGGGAGCACAGCCCCTGTTCTGGGAATGTCCATGGAGTAAAGGCATGGCGTTGATCTTCCGCCACAGGGAGGGGAGGGTGTTTGTGTTGCAGGAACTACAGCATCCAGCTATTGCTGGAGGGAACACGTGGCAGCTTCACTGGCTCAGACTCCTCCTGATGTGACTTCTTGTCATGTATTTTGAATAGCTTCCAGAGAAGAGGACGTTTGGCAGCATTGTTCAGCCCAGCTACCGAGAGCATTTGTGTCACATTTTGTGTTCAGAAATCCTGTCTGAACAGCTGTTAATTTTTTTCAATGAATTTGGTCAAATATTTATGGGATGTGAAAGCAGTGGTTGCAGACATGGGGAAGGAATGCAGGGAACCTGGATGAGAATAGAGGCAAACATAATTGCTGCGTCCAGCAAACCTGGAGCAGGCCAATAAAAATGTGAAAGGAACTGGGCTTGCTCTCTGGCAACAGATAGGCTGGGTGAGAAGTTGTTTAACCCTTAAGAACTTTTGGGGGTGTAATAATCATGTGGGAAAACTACCTGGAAACACGTTAAAAAACCCCAACAGGATTCTTTATGACATGGACACCAGTTTGTTTCTTTTGGTGGTGGGTTTCCTTGTCACCAGCACTTAGCACAAAAGCCAGGAGCAGCGTGACTGCACTGGAATGTTGAATTACTGATATGGTGTCTACAGCCTGCTGGAAAACTGTGTCTGAGTGTGTATCATGTGGGAGTGTGACCGGGCCCCCACCCAGGGCAGGGGGGGAAGGAAGGAAGGAAAATGAAGTCTGATAAGAATTTTTTTTTCACACACTGTCAGCAGATTTTTTCATTTTGGATTTTTTGTTGGTAGCCAAGGTTATAGTAATGTGCTGGAAATATGAAACTTCCCAACAGGAAGAGAACGAATGAAATATCTTGCAGATGCTTTTCTTAGGAAATGACAAATGCATGAGAGCACTGGAGGCTCTAGGGGATTGTCTGTCCATGTCACTAGGGCTCTGTGTGCAGGCTGTACTTCTGCTGTACTGGTACAGCATTTTATGGCAATAAGTGTTACAGAATCATCAAATAATTCAAATTGGAAGGGAATTCCGTAGGATGTCTGGTCCAGCCTCCTTTTAGAGCAGGCCTGCTCAGAGCCTTGTCTGATGTAGTTTCCAGGATCTCTGAGGATGACGTTTCCACCACCTCCCCAGACTCCTGTTGTACCTTTTGCAGGGATTGTCTTGGCTGAGGAAGTCCCCTAAATATAAAGGCATGTAAAAAGGAGGTGAGAACAGGGACAGTGATGTTTGGCAGAGAGAAGGGGATGGTGTACATTGGGTGTAATTTGCTTCACAGACTTAAATATAAATAAAAGTCCAATTGGGATGAAACCAGCTAAATGTTGAAAGTGGTAGAGATCTCCTGTGGCACACAGAGAGGAATCTTGCTTCTCCTTTAGCAAGCTGACATGCACTTCCTTGCTGGCTCTTCTCTTTCCTTCCTGTCCCACCAACCTTTTTCCCCAGTGTGCTCCTTTTCCTTGAACTGTGCTTCCATGTCTCACTCTTGCTTTCTGTGCAAACTAATGGAAGTGGTCCTGCTGCTTTTGAAGATTACCAGGTGCTTGCTCTGACTGTTGTGTTGCAATCCCACGAACTTCTGCAGTCAAGTGGGGTTTTTTGAAGTCAGAACAGCAGTGGAGTGGGACCTAATGGTACGGGTTCTGTGTGGCTTTTGTTCTGTCAGCAATACGTAAAAAAAAATGCTATCTGATATCACTCACCTGGATTTCAAGAGGACATACAATAGGGTCTTTGAAACAAAGATGTTCCTTTCTCTCCCTCTCACACCCCTAAATCTGGGCAGCTTTGGATGGAAGAGGAAAATGGTGTGAAAGAAACAGCTGGTTGGAAGGTGGAAAGAGAGATGCTAGTGAGGGCCTGGTGTCCATGGTCCAGGGAAGACAATCCTGTCCTAGGCCTCTGCTGTCCAGCATTTTGTTCCTAAATGATCTCAGTGATCAGTGAATGCAGAAGAGATGTATGTACTGAACTGCTGAGAACAGCAAACTTTGGTGTCTAGAGCCATTTGGGCCTTCCCCGGGAGCCCAAAACATCCTCATCATGGGGCTGGCATATGTGGCACAGGGCTGCTAACAAACCTGTGCCTTGGGATGCCAGCTGGGATGCCCCATCCCTGTAAGTGTTCCAGGCCAGAGTGGCTGTGGCTTTGAGCAAGCTGGTGTAGTGAAAGGTGTAGCACTAATTGTTCACAGTCAGTGGTGCCAGCTGAAGGTGTCAGGAATATCTTGGGAACAGATGGATGGTTTCAGTGGGATGAGCAACACAGGCCTCCTGCGGGGAAGGTTGCAAGTGTCTCTGAAAGTGTTTGTTACTTGCTTTGGTGGGTACCTGTGGTTCTGTGAGGTCTGTGAGGTTCTGTGTGATTCTGTAGTTGAGACTCATGGCCAAGGAGGTGGTGTTGCTGAAGCACCAAAGCATTTCTGCAGCCACCGAGAGGCCAAATGCTGCAGAGCAGTTGTTGCTCTGGGGAGGGTGTGCCCATGGGATGCCAGAGAGTTACTGTGCAGTGATGGGCAGAGGGTTTGTATGCTGGAGACCTTGGTCTGGGTGCCTCTGAAATATGTTGTGTTCTTGGAGAGGTGAGCTTCCAGGGTCAGTGCAGTTACATCTTGAGATATTGCTGTTCCTTGTGCAGTTCCTGCTCAGCCCAGGCTGCAGAGCTGAGGTGGGCTGAGAGTGGGTTAGGTGATCTGGTAAATGTGACTCTGATTGCCAACCTCTTGAGTGGCTGCAGGTGGCTGGGGCATGCTGTGACTACCGTGGGTCATTTGGCTTCACTTTGGGCTTTGCATGAGTGCTTCAGGCTTGGTGTTGAGTCCAGTATCAGCCCCTGCCCAGTGTGAGCAGAGCTGAAGACTGTGGGACTGCAGTCACTTCTGGGGCCAGCTAAGTTGGCCAGGCAGATGTGCCATCTTCTCTTGTTACAGGTCTTCCAGATTTTAAATGATCTAAAATGTCCTGAGCACCTCCATGGTCCCCTCAGACTGGTTTCTTGCTGCAGCAGGCTCCTGGCATGCTGTGCCACACACTGCCTGCTGTTCGTGTGCCTTTCTGGGGCCTGGTGGGACCAGACCCTGTGGCTGTGTTGTTCTGCCTGCTCTGACTGTGATTTCATTCTGTTTGTCTCTTGTTCTGCATCTTTAGTGATGGTCCCATCTGTCGAATCTGTCATGAAGGTGGAAATGGGGAGGGACTGCTTTCCCCATGTGACTGCACAGGAACACTGGGCACCGTGCACAAGAGCTGCCTGGAAAAATGGTTATCCTCCTCCAACACAAGTTACTGTGAGCTCTGCCACACAGAATTTGTTGTAGAGAGAAGACCAAGACCCTTGACAGAGGTACCATTTTCTTCCTGCTTCATTTTTATTTCCATATCATTTGAGAGAAAATGATTGCCCTGCTGTTCTTGTAGTTCTTGCTGTCTCCTCCTCCTCACAGTACCTTTGTATTACTTTGTACTCATGAGGAAGAATCTATTTGGAGAGATCAAGTCTCTTATCGGACCAAGTGATGTATTTGCAAACACACAGTAGTAGTGTTTGGGGCAGCTCCTACCTGTGACCTGCCCACGTGCCACCTGCCAGCAGCAAGCACTGTGCTTGTGGCTGTGCTTTAATGCCTGGGCATCAAAATGCAAATGTCGCAACATCACTGACTGAAATATGAAGTTCCCATAAATACTCTTTTTTGCTTCTGGTTTTAATCTTATCTCGCAGTGTTGCATTAGTGCAGCTCTCTTGTATGTGCCTTCCTTGTCATGCTCTGTTCTGAAGAGTGAGATGTGCTGATTGCTGATACTGTTTGTAAAAGACCTGTCTTCCCATGACTAATATTGATGTGTGCTTCAAAGCCTTTGGGCCTTGCTCCTTCCTGCTGCTCTGTGCTCCTCCCAGTTGAAGGAGAAAACAGGACAGGGCTCAGCTGGTCCTTATGTTCCTCTCTGTACTGATCATAGGGGAATCAGGCTGTCAGCCCCCCAGAGTTGGAACATACAACCCAGGCTCTGGCTGGTGGGTTGGGTGTTTTTGTTTTGGGAACAGAGGCAGCATGGACCAGGCCATTGTCTGACCTCAGAGTTCAAGTGTACATCCCCAAAACAGGAATATGTGAGGTACAATACAAAAGACTCAAGGATTTTAAAAGATGGTTTAATATGTCTGCAATTGTGTGAGCTCTCCCCGTGTCAATGTGCTGCTGGCTTGGCTTGGGGATTCCTTCAACACACTGTGCAACTGCAGAGAAGCATCAGTCTGCAGGTGGGCATTTGCACTTAACAATTTTGGGAGCCCCACATTCCTGCAGCCATCAGCAGTGGGAGGATTGGGAGGTCGGGGAGCTGATTCTTAGCAATAGGCTCCTGTTACCTGCTGGCTGTCGGAGGTTTGTCACTGCCTGCCAACAGAGTGTGTGTTGTGGAGGCAGGGTTGTTTTGGGTTTGTAGTGTTGACTGCTCTTGTCCACTCTCTCCTTCCCCTTGCCCCGTCAGTTAGGTCAAAACTGAGTCACAACTGGAATTCTAAGTTGCTTTTCACATCTCTGTTTCCATTCGCATCAATTCCAGAAGTTGCTTTTTTTTTCTTCCCACCTCCCTCCAGAAACAATATTTGTCCCCTCCTCCTTTCCACAGTCCCCAGCTCTATTTCTCACACTCCCATCTCCTCCCAGTGAACCTTGGAGTGGAAAAGACTCCACCACTGGGGAAGCAATGGATATTAAGTTTTAATGACTGTTTAACTTACAACTGACTGTCATGGACTTGACAGCCCCAGACAGGGGGAGGCTTTAGCCTACAGTGCTAACCCAAACCATGTATTTAGCCCAGTGGTGAGCATTACCTCAGTGGTTACTGCTGTTGCAGTCTTACTGCTTCTCTCCTAGCTGCTACAACATATAAAACGGAGCTTTGGCCAGTATCTCTCAAATGGTTGTTTCAGAGGTTGCAAAACAATGCTTTAAAACGTTTAGGAAGGGCTGTATCTTGGCTTTGAGGACACAGTGCAGGCAAGCCCAGGGACAGTGAGTTTGCTAGGGCTTTTGTGGGCCAAGTTGTGAGTGCAAGTCGCAGATGTTTTAGCTTAAGAGCTGGTAGAGGATTCATGTCCAGAAACAAACACGTAGGAGTGCGTTTAGCCATCTTTCACAATGCTGTGGCACCTCGTAACAAGTATAGGCTTGGAAAACTGCACACCCAAATAAAAGCTCAAAGGCCAGTGTGTAATGGAGGAGTTTCTCCTGTGACACCAACTCTCTGCCTCCATCTGGCATGAGGAGCTTGCTGGGAGAGTAGGACAGAAAAGTCCTGTCTGTACTCCAGTGTGGGTGAATAAGTGCTCCAGGACAATCAGTTTTAATTCCTGTTGAAATTTGTGAAAAGCCCCTTTGGACTAGAGCCTGTAAGGGTATGGTGATCAGCAAAGAAGCTGTGAGTGCTGAGAGGTGTTGGGCGGGCAGCATTTAATGAACTCAAACACAAGAGAACGGCCACTGTGTTTTCAGAGAGGAGTAGATTCCTTGAGCCATTACTGCCAGCTGGCAAAGGCTTTGGGATTCCAGTGATTTGTTACTTCTGGTATTTTGGGCCTGTCTGTGAGCACAGTGAAGGGGATGATCTACCCTGTTGTGGTGTCTGCTGGGGAACAGCTTGCCCGAAGTGCCTTGTGAGCCTGGAGGCTGATAAGCACCTGATGAAAAGTCTCCAGGTAGCTGGCGAGAGTGATCCGCGCTGCAGAGCAGGGCCGAGCCTTCATGGTACAGCCCCAGAGCAGTTCCCTGGCCAGCAGCTCAGGGGCAGTAAGGTTTTCCATAGCTTGGAAAGCAGCATATAGCCTGGTTGAACACATCTCATGGTAGCAGGGGCCAGCAGCACGTCCCCCCAGGCGTGGAGTGCTGTGGGTGCGGTACCAGCAGCGTGTGCCGGGCCCTGCACAGCGCCATTCAGCTGATCAGCACGTGTGCTCTGTGCCTGGCACACCATGGCTGGAGGGCTCCTGCTAGAGCAAAATGGCTCACCTGGCTGGAAAGACCACCTGGTTTTGTTGTATTACTTCCATCATGCTGTAAACCCTCTGATCCCTGCCTAGAGCCTGGGGAGAAAGTGTCCTGGAGTTCAGTTTCTCATTTTCCTTGGGAGCTATTACAGCCACTCTGAGCACCACTGCAATCTGTGCTGGGCAGAGGCAATGACAGTGAGTATGTTCCACCCCGTGAGGTTTGCTGGGGCTTAGAGGTCACTTAAGAGGTCACCTGACCGAGTGTGACCGCTTTGGGAAGCACCCACTGGTAGCAGAGGCTCTGCCCGTAGTGCAGAGCCCTTTGGAAGGAGCTGATAACCCCTTGGCCACTGGCTGGCACTTTCCATTAATGCTCTGCCTGCAGTCTGGTGCAATCTCATCCCCACACCAGACCAGGCTGCAGCTCTTCACCAAATACTTTTGGGAAGAGTCATCCCCAAGTTGTTCATCTGTTTCTGAGAAGAGGGCTGGGGAAAGAGGCTGCTTAGTCATTTAAAAATGTCACTGTTCCCCCAGCCACCTTATCTAGGAAGTTCTATGCCACCTTGGTTGTGAGGAGGGGTGGGGAGTGTTTTGAAACTTTGGGGGAAGTGATGTTTGTGGTGAGTGTGCTGTTGAGGAGCCCTGATAAAAATTCACTGCTCACCAAGTAAAGCTGGGAAATCAAAATAGAAATTAAGAGCAGAGGAGAAATGGGTGGAGACTAGGACTAGGAATGATGCAGGAGCATGCTGCATGGCAGTGGTGTTGATGAAAGGGTCTGTTCCATGTGTGAAAGGCTGTCCAAGCATTCTAGCTCTCTTTTGCTGTCACCTGGCCACAAGAGAATTCAGTAACATGCTACCTGCTGCTGTTGGGCCTCTGAGGAGAAGGCAGCTCTTGCTGTTGGCTCTGCCATGTCCTGCCTTTCCAGCCTGGGGAAACTCAGAGCTGGTCATAGTGGCTGCAGCGGTCACTGGTAGCACAGCTGATCTCTGGGAAGGGACCATCAGCTTCATTAAGAACTGGCTTTGTCCTGTGGTTTTGAAGATCCTTCAGAAGGAGAGGGCCTGAGGCTGACTGTGAGCTTCAGGATACATTTTGGTGAGTGCTGGGGGGAGGCTACACGGTCAAGCTGAAATGCTTCTGTGTAAACTTCCTGATTTCTTGGAAGTCAGGAAACACCATGACCAAAATTGCCTTAGTTCTTACTTCAGGCCTCTTATCTGTGTTACAGTGTGGCCTTCATGGTCACAGGCTGTGTCTTCCAGACGCAGTGCATGGATGGAAGATGCTCACTAGCTAACTTTGTTAATCCTGCTGTGTGCTCGTGTCCCTGCTCACCAAGACCAAACTATTCATTTTCTCAGGAGCTTCTCTGGGGTACTTATTGCTGTGACATCCGAGCACTTCACAAACACTAACTGAATTTTGCAGCCGCCTTTACAGAGGAAAGGTGTCAACTTTGTCCAGTATGGATTAAAGATAATTTGTTATTAGAATTGTATTTTTGTTTTCTTTAAGCAGATATTGATTTATGTTGTGGTCTGTTCAATGGAAAAACAGTAACAGTGTTGACTGCCAGTGTGCCTGATCTCTGAACCCAGAGTGGGGAACTTGTCTGAGCCCAGAGCCAGCTCTGGCAGCCACAGGCTGGCCCATAGGTGTGGGGGAAATATCTCCTGCAGTTCAGCCTAGTTGAGCTATTTTTTAACTAGGAAGCTGGTCAAAAGCTAAAAAAAAAACATTAAAGGCTTTAGTAAACTGTCAGGCTGTGAGATAATGGGCTGAGTGCTTTTGGGAGGCATGTTTTGAACCCCTGCAGGTTGGGATGGAGAATTGACCTGCAGCCCTGGGTGGAGAGTTCTGTTGCCAGAGGTGCAGGATGCTGCTGCCTATGCTGTGAGAGGACAGAATGGCTTCTGCTCAGCTCTGAAGTGGTGTCCAGCACAAGACAGTTGTGGACCAGGGTTCTTGAGTGAGGAGCATGTCCCCAGCAGAGAACAAAATGGCCAAACGTTGGAGAGGGATGGTTTTCCAATACTTGATTTTCCTATATGATTGTTAATTTAGTGGGCCTCCATGTGTTTGAAGGGAAGTGATCTGACCCCATGACACTCCGGCCAGCATGGCTGGCATAGTCAAAAAAGGCAAAATCCTTTCTGTGTTTCCTGGAAGATTTCGGCATTTGATATTTAGATGAAGTGTTTGAAGTGTCAGTTGCAGCACACACAGCTCTCTTGGAGGAGGTACTTTCCTCTTTGTTCTAATAATACCATGCACAGGAAATGCCGAGGTACTGCTCAGGATTCTTCTTCAGGGAGTATCTGTACCTTTGCTGTCCAGAGCACGGTAGAAGGAGGAGCACAGACCTGTGGACCTGAAGGATTGCTGTGGCTTGGACAGCTCTTTCTCCAGGCCACAGGTGGTCGTACAGTTCTCTGGGCATGATTGAGTTTATTTGTCCTAATGTTTCATGCCTTAAATGTGCCTCATCCAGACCTTGTTCTTTAAAGTCCTATATAGTATATGGAGAGAAGGGAATACCTCTTGCCATCAATTAATTCCTGCCTCCTTAGAAGGCTAAGTTAGGATGTGTCAACTTTTCTGGAGGAGCTTGCCTCTTCCTGGCTGTAGGAGAGCCAGGATAAGTGGTGTTACAGGCAACTTGTGTACGAGTCAAAACATTGCCCCCCCTGCTTCTGTCCTTAGTGTTCTCCCTTTCACATAAACTCTTCTCTTTGGTCTGGGGCAAAATCCATCACAAACCTATTTTCTCTTACAAAGTGCTCTTCCTGCTGGAGATACTTTGTCCTTTGGGATTTCAGGCAGAGCTGCATGGATGGAGGCATTTGGGACTGTGTTGGATGTGTTGCCTATTTCCAGAAAGCGTTACTAAGGGTGACAGTGTGGCTGTGTTTCTACAGCCACGAGCCCTTCTGCACAGCTCCTGGCCTTCTCCCTGGCTGCAGCCCACTGCCCACAGAGGGAGGTGGGTGTGTGAGTTGGTCTGTATTGGTGTACGTGAGCCCGCTCCTGCCCATTTTTACTTTCCCAGGTTACCAGCAAAAGTATTTCTTTTCCATGGCCGACTTGTTCTGTGTGTTTTGCTGTGGCACCGACCCTCTCAGTTCTCTTCAGTTCATTTACCACTTGTAAAGTGTTTTAGCCCCAAGCTATTGTTAATTTTGTCCCCTCTGAGTGTTTCTCGATGAGCTGAAGAGAAACACCACCTCGGCAGCCCAAAGACTCCTGTTTGGGGCCATCTGCCCGTGCTGTGAGCCAGCTTTGGTTTCCCAGCTCCATCGGCTGGGCGCAGTCCTGGCGTGGGGGGTCAGGTCTGTGCCCCAGCCCAGGTCTCTGCGGAAATGTCCCAGGGCTGCAGGTCAGGCAGGTGTCAGAGCAGCAGCTGTTTAGTCCCAGCAAAGATCACTCTATACTCCAGAGGAAGGGTGTATTTTTGCTCACACATCATGCAAATACCAGGGAGAGGAGCCAGGAGGTTTCAGGTCTCTGCTCTGATAGTGGACACAAACTGCTGGTGCAGAGACCAAGGCTCTGGCTTTGCTAAAATTACTGGGAGGTTGAAAGTCAACATACCCTCATGGTGAAAGCTACCAAGTATAATGCAGGACTTGTTCATAATGCTTCTCCAAGCATTTAATACCTTTGCTAAGGCAAAACTCATTTAAGACATCACTGAGGCATCATTTAAGACATCTCACTAATTCCAGAAAAGATTTCTCTGGTGAACCAGTCACTATTGGAGCAGTCCAGCCACACCTTCTGTTTCCCAATTTCTGTTCTTGCAAGCAAGTCTCGGGAGGGAGTCCCAAGAAAATTTTGCTTCCATGTCTTCAGTGCTGGTGTTTTCCAGCAATGTGTGCGTCAACAGCTTGATTTATAAATGGGCTGCTCTAGTGATTCTTGTGTCTTTTGATTCTCAAAACAGCTCCTCCTTCCAAGGGTGCTGTGCTGTACAAGAGCCTGACAGTTTTTTGCTTCTCCTGTTTTTCTTGGAGTTTATGGTGCAGTTTTGATTAAGGATGATTACTTTTCAATGATTGCTAATACTTTTGGTTCACTTAAACTGGATATTTTATGTAGGTCAGTGGATTGTTTTTTTGTCTCTTGAAACTTTCAAACACAATGTCACATGCAACGAAATGTGTTTGAAATTCTCTGAGGTGTTGCTTGACTGTGTGGGTCATGCTGGAGTAGGGGACACCTCCCATGGGTCTGTCACGTGCAGTCCTTCTGCTTTGTCTCCTGAGTCTCCTGCACCTCTGTGGCAGTGGGAGGTGCTGCAGAGATGTCCCTGCAACATGCAAAGGGAGGTTTGCAGGCAGGAATTGTGATGTTACTTCTGCTTATGTTATTAGGGGAAGAAGTTTTGCCTCTGGGCGCAGCGCCCAGTGCAGTGCTCACTGCCCCCCTCCAGTTCAGAGAACTGAGCTGTGATATAAGCTCTCCCCCACCCTTCCTCCAGCCTTATCTTCCTTGCAGACAGACTTTTTGCTTTCCTCGAACTCTTCTGCTGAACTCACTGCACTGTTGTCTGATCTGTGTTACTGTACCCTTCCCCAGCCCATCTCTCTCCTTGCTCAGTGCACACCTCTTTTAGACTCCTGGATCTAGTGAAAAACAAATCCCTCTTGGTTCCAGCTGAGTTCCCACTCCTTTAATCTTTTTTTTTCTCTCTTTACTTGCCTTTGCTGTCTGGAGATGCTGTTTGCAGATCCAACATGAAATTCTCTTGGCACTTCTCTGTGCAGTCCCAGGCACTGCTCTGCAAACTGCAGTGGCCTGTTTGGGGCCAAACCAGGAAATACTTCATCCCTGCATTCCTGGCACTCACCAGCACTAGTGTCTTCTTACGTGTCTGTCTTCACCACTCTGTCCATGCCTGTCTGTGCTGTGATGATCCAGAAGATCAGTGGGCTTTCTCTGAGGTGCAGCTGCTGGCGGTGCTGTGATCCCGTATTTGCACGTGTCGTGGTGTGGCATTTGCCATGGTGACCCCACCCATGGAAGCACGTGCTGCCCTGGAGGAAAGTGTCCCAGTGACCTGCAGCACTGCTTGGGTCTGTTCCTCTCCTGTCCACCATTTCTAGTGCTCCTGAATCTCTTGGGTCAGCCCAGAGCCCTGTGCTGCCCAGCAGCCGAGGGCACAGGGAAGGCTTTCATGCCCGTACAGCAAGAGATTTAGTTTGTGGAGTTTGTGGAGTGTCGGTGGCAGGTAGTTAGGGAAAGGAGGATGAGGAGGGGCAGCTTTGTGCTGCAGCATTTGGCTGCTTTGCTTGCGGGGCTAGGGGCATTTCTGGGTCTTGGCTTCCTGACCTCTGGGTACTCTGTCAGAAAACATCCCTTCCCACCTTGGTGGCAGAAACAGGACCATTCTGCTGGAGCTGCCCATGGAGCCCAATGGCCTGCAAGAAGGTTTTGGTGCAGGCCCAGAGGAGGGATGTGACAGTCCCTCATCTGAAGTTGTATTTTTTGATTCAACATGTTTCTCAGGACAGGGACAGGGCTAATAGTGCTGCTGTGATTAAGGTCATGTGATTTTTTCTGGCTTTTGTAGCCAGGCAGCAGGTCAGCAGTGGAAGGAAAATCAACAGGCACCTGAGAAGCCACAGGGTAACTGTTTGGTGGGCAGAAAGCAGGTGGGCTGTTTTGTAATGCAGCCAAATACTTGTGTGGTGCTGTGGCTTGCCATCATGCTGTGGCTGTGAAGCACGTAGGGAACTCTGGCAGGGTCAGCCCGTGAGGTTGGCAAGTCACACTGGTCCTCACTCATGCCCACCAGAGTGAGTGGTCCAGCTGCAAGGCTGGGAGAGATGGGAGCACGTGCTGGCTGGAGCGTGCTGGTGCTGCAGTGCTGGTGCTGTGCTCACTGAGTGCTGATGTGATGTGTCTGTGAAACGGGCTGACAGCTCACAGCCATGGACATTTGGCCACACAAGGTAAGTCAGCTGTAAAAATCAATGAAAGCTAATTTTTAAAACACCCATTTATAAGCCCCCAGACAGATTGCAAGGTGCTGAGTGCTGCTGAGAGAGTCTCTCTTCTGTCCACTCCCCTTGGTCCCCAGGGGCAGAATGCAGCCCAGCCCTGAGATACATGGAGCAGCAGGTGCTGGGATGGACAGCCTGGGAGACTGCTCTGATATGCTTTGAGCTCTGCTCTTGGCTTCCAGAGGAGCTGATGTTGTTCTGGTGCCTTTTACTGCCTGCTCCTCTCCTGCTTCCCATGACCTGGGCTCACCCAAGCTTCATGGGCACTGCAGCACCCAAAGGTGCTCTCATCACCCCATAGCCCTGCTGTGGCTCTAAGAAATGAGTTCCCTTCCACAACCCTGCTGATCCCAGTATCTGGGAAAGCCTCAGGATCATGCCAGAGGACAAAGAAATGTGGTTGTACCCAGAATTCTGTCACACAAGCAGAGAGAAGTTGTTTCAGGCAGGACCTAGGACTCAGCTCATAGCCCAAATGGGCAGCAAGCAGCCACCTCTGCCTCTTTCCCTTCAGTCTCAGACATGATTGCAGTGCGGAAGCTGCTGGAAGAAGACCAAGTTGTGCTTTTTTTGCTTTCCCGTGCTTACTTGATAGTTTTCCCTACAAAAATTGTTTAATCTGCCTGACCACTTTATGGATTGTTTGCAAAGTTTAAATAAAGTCTCGTATGCACCAATATGTTGCTGTGCCAGAAATGCTGGGCCCTTAGGTTGGCTTATTGTGTTCCATTTTTTACTGTGTCAGTGCATATTGGCAAAGTAAATCAACTACTTCAAAAGGAAATTAATTTGCTTCCTGCCTTTATATGTTTGGTTCCCATGTTGGGGAGGAGGAAGGAGTTTCAAAAGTCACAAGGAATAGAAATAGAATTAAGATGCAGTAAAATACCTATCTGCCTGAGCTTCTTATTGTACAAGGGTCAAAAGTGTCCCAAGATGTCCTGTTGCAGGGAATGGGGTGCTCTGGGCTTGCTGCTAGAGGGAACTTGGTCCAGACAGGGTGATTTGGCACTCACCTGAGTGCTGTGTCACCAGGCAGCCCTGTCCTGGTTGGACTGGGGAGAGCCTGGCATGTGGCTGGGTTTGAGTGCTGGGGCTGCCCAGGAGGTGTTCTGTGTGGCAGCAGCTTTCCTATGCCAATGAGTTGCTGTCCACCCTCACTTCCTCCCAGGGCTGCTCAGACTGCATGTGTGGTCTTTATCATCCCCATGCAGCTCATCACACTGATCTCCTCCGCAGAACCACGCAAGGTCTGCCTCCCTTCTCCCAGCTCCTGTCCAAAAGACAGTTCTGCCTGCTCTGAAAGCTGCCTGGTGAAGGAGGACCTGGTGATGCTGGTCAGCAGTGGCTGAATATGAGTCAGGTGGGCAAGAAGGCAAATGGCACCTGGCCTGTACCAGCCACAGTGTGGCTAGCAGGACCAGGGCAGTGACCATCCCTGTGTGCTGGGCACTGCTGAGGCCCCACCTCAAATCCTGGAGTGACCCCTTACTCCAAGAAAAGACAGTGAGGTGCTGCACTGTGTCCAGAGAAGGGGGCAGGAGAGCTGGGGAAAGGTCTGGAGCACCAGGAGCAGCTGGGGGGGCTCAGCCTGGAGAAAAAGAGGTTCAGGGGGGACCTTCTGGATCTCCACAACTCCCTGACAGGAAGATGCAGCCAGGTGGGGGTTGGGCTCTGCTCCCAGGGAACAAGGGACAGGACGAGATGAAATGGCCTCAAGGTGTGCCAGGAGAGGTTTAGGCTGGATATTGGGAAAATTTCTTCATGGAAAATGTTGTCAGGCATTGGAACAGGCTGCCAAGACACTGGTGGAGGCACCATCCCTTGAAGTGTTCAAACAATGTATGGATGACTTAAGGACATGGTTTGGAGGTGGTGCGGGGTTGATGGTTGGACTTGATGATCTTGGAAGTCTGTTCCAATCTTAGTGATTCTGTGATTCTTTGAGGTTTTCTTCTGGCTGTCTGCCCATCAAGTCATGCTCCAAAGGGCTTCAGAATCAATGAAAGTTCCTTGACTGTTACACAGAAGTGTTCAGATGATTCAGGTCACATCCCTAAAATATCGTGGTTATGAGTCCTCCCAGCTGAAATTCCTGGCCAGGCTCATAGCTGTCACTGCAGCATCCTCTCCTTCACTCGTGGCTAACTCAGTTTCCTGTCCCAGCAGAACCTGCTGCTCCTGCGGCTCTAACCAGCCCAGCTACTCCCCTATTCCATGCCCAGGGTTGCCAGCTCCCCCTTGTCTTTCCCTTTCCCACAAAAGTTGGCTGTGCTCCTAGTCCCATTCTTACCTTTCTGCTCTGTCTCACTGAAAATCCCTGCTGCAGTTAAATCTGCACTCACCTGTGTGGCCCCTGCCCTGCTTCCCTCTGGGCCTGCTCTCTCTGTGTGCCTCTGGCCATCCATGTCCTGAGGTCTCACTAATTTCTGGCATACTTGCCACCACCACTTCTGTATTGCTGCTTAAATGGTGGCTTCTGAGTAGGAACGGAGCTTTGTGTGCAGAGTTCTCAGATGGGTCCCTTCCCAAGCTGTCTGTTCCAAAGCAGGTACCATACTCCAAGTCTGGCAGTGGGATTGGCCTGACAGCCCAGACCCTGATAGTCTCTTCCCTGCTCTGCCTGTGCCTTTTCAGTAATATTCTCCAAGTTTTATTTTAAAATAAAATTTAAAAACCCTGAATGAGGCGGTCATCTTTGTGCAGGGAAGAATCTGCAGGCCAGCACACAAAGATCCCACTAAAGATGTGTGGTAACAATTTGGTATCTGTAGGAACCACAGCTTCTTGCTATTCTAAAAAAGGAAAGGAAAGGCTGAAAATAGCATAATCCCAGGAAAATAGAACAATTGCTGTTGCTGAAGTTAAGTATCTAAAATTAACCCACAGTGGAAGCAAGTCAGGACTCCCAAAAGAAGGAAACATTTGGAGGTTGCCTGTGAAACTCTAAAATGCTGTGATTCTCCCAAAGGAACCTGAGGGCTGGATTTGGGACAGATGCTCTTATGGCTTGGCCTTGCTGCAGACCCCAGTGTCCCTGTTTCCTACAGCCCCTGGCACCAGTTACAGAGTCCTGGGTCTGTTTCTGTTGAAGCTCAGTCCAAGACCTGTCAGATGAATATTAAGCCAGGCTTTACTGAGCTGACATCCTGCAGTGCCTGCTCCTCACTACTCCAGAGGAGAGCCCAGGAGCTTCTGTATTCATGACAGCCTTCCCCTTTACACATTCTTTAGCTGTTTCTTCCATTTCCCTTGTTAGTTGTTAAACCTAGACTTGACACTCTCTGGTTCCATTGTGGAGAAGGTTTATGTGAGTCAGGCAGGTTCACCCAGACTGTGAGAGTGCAGGCGAGAGCTCCCCAGCTCCTCCTGCCCGCCCTGCACGCTGCCTGTCCCGGGCTGATCCCCTTCTCCCATCCTTCCCGCAGTGGCTGAAGGACCCCGGGCCCCGCAATGAGAAGAGGACGCTGTTCTGTGACATGGTGTGTTTCCTGTTCATCACTCCTCTGGCGGCGATCTCGGGCTGGCTGTGTCTGCGCGGGGCCCAGGACCACTTGCAGTTCAACAGCCGGCTGGAGGCCATCGGACTCATAGCACTCACTATAGCACTTTTCACCATCTACGTCCTTTGGACGCTGGTAAGTGCCAGCTGCTGGGGCCCTGCTCCTGCTCAAACAGGAGCTGGAAGCACTGGCTCACACCTCGTCGGTGCCACCTGCTATTTCTGCCTCTCTGTGTGAGAACACCTTGGGCTCTTCCACTTGAATGTCCATTTAGTTACCTTCATGTGCGAGCTGCTAAAGTTGTTGCTGAGAATGGAAAACCACTTCCTGGTCATCTGCTTTCCAGACTGTCACAGTGTTCCCCAAGTGTTAGGTGCTGGAGCTGGGATGGGGCTGGGGCTGTGTGGGAAGGGCTTGGGGCTGGGTCAGGCAGTGGCCCATCTGTGGTACAAGAAGAAATACAAACTTGGTACCTGGGCAGTGCAGGGGAAAAATAAAATCTGGAACACGTTTGACTCCTAAATAATTTACCATTGTGTCCCCCTGTGCTTTTGCTGCTCAGCACAGACTGGCCTTGCCCAGCCAGGGCAGACTGGCCTTGGGGATCTCTGGCCACAACTAAGCAAATTCCTACACAGTATTTTTAAGGTGTGGGTAACACAGGTGTGTGCAAGGAGCTCTCTGGCCGTGGGGAAATCCGTGGCTTCTCTGATGCTGGGTTGTGTGATCGGCCCTGAGTCAAGGCTTGGTAGCCAGGCTGCCCTGGCCCACTGCTGCATGGGGGGCACTGGGGATTGCCAGGAACCTGCACTTGAGCCAATCTGGGTATTAACCTGATCTGTGCTGGGAAGGAGCTTCCTGCAGATGTCTTGTTTGGCATATCTGGATGTACTGAATTAGGGGGTGAAGAACTTGTAGCTTGCAGGGAGCTGAGAAGAGCAGGAGAGCGAATGCGGGTTTGGGTGTGGCACAGGCGGAGGCTCAGTGGGGCTGCCCAGCCCCTCCCCGGGACCCCGGGGCTGCTCTCTCCAGGGGCTCCCCTCTGTTTTCCATTCACTTTTTTTGCCTTGTGTGCTGGGTGGACTTCTAGGTTTGGATCTTGATTTTGGCTCTCCTATTCCAAGCCCTGTGTGTGCTCGTGCCCTGTCAATGCCCTTTTCCAACTGCTTGCTGGGAAACACCATTTTGGGAAGAGAAGAAGTGCAGTTGATGCAGGAGAAATAGTGGGACCCCAAAAAGCTGGCAGTTCTGTGGGCAATAGAAATTCCCCAGTCCATTTCCCTGCTGTGTCATGTTCCAATTTCTCAGAGTAACCGCTTCCTCTGGGGCTGGAACTCCTTACAACTCTCCCCCACAGACTCAGGAGCCAGGGCAGGATGAGCTGGTGCTGCAGCAGCCCCTGCTCTGGGGGCAAGAGTGCCTGGGGGCAAAACTGGAGCCGCTCCTTGCATGAGAGCCATGGAGGAAAGTCTCCATGCTGCATGTTCCTGCACGAAGCTTGTTTCTGTAGGAAGCCAAGCTAAAATTGGAAACCTTAAGAGGAAGTGTTTCCATCTTCTCCACCTCAGGACTGGAGGAAATGGAAAAATGTTTGTGCAGTAACAAACCCTGACTAAAATGGCCCGAATTCTGCCGTGCTTCACTTTTCCTTGAGCAGAGGGGGACATTAGGTGAAGCCCCTTTATTCATATTCTGCTCATTCAACCCTGGGCTGTGCAGTACAAGGGGCTGATATGTGGGAGGGGGTTCATGGCGGTAATAAGTGTGAGGGTTGTGAGGGAGGCTTCGTGAGGAGCAGGAGCCTTCCTTGAGGGTTCCACCATTAGCTCCCCATTCTCTGAAGACTGGGAGATGTGTTTGTCAGCAAACAACCTTATTGCCACAGTCCCTCTGCAACAGGAAGGAGGGGTGTGCACAGATCAATAAGCTCAATTACCTCAGTGCCACAGTGGCACAGCTTCATTTCTCATAAGATGTGTCATAGACCCATCCAGAAGTAATAGTTTTACTGAGTTTTCCGTGTCAGATACACTTCCTGGTATGTCTTAGTTGTGAGCTAAATGCTTCCTGTGAGAAAGCCTGGTTTAGATCAGTGGCTGACTGGATTCGGTGTTTAAGCCGAGCTCGAAGCTCCCCTTGCAGGGCTGCTCTGAAACTGCAGGGGCCAGCTCCTGCCTCTGCTGGGCTGCTCCAGGTCCCTGCAGCCTTTGCATCCTCCTGTCTCGCTCTGCGTGAACAAGTCTCCCAGGCCACGTTGTTGTCAGAAAAAAATGAGTCCAGCTGCTGTCCTGTTGTTGCAGACCAAGGAGGGAAGGTTTTTGCACAGGGCAAAGAAGTTCCCCTGGGATCTGTGAGATGGGAGGAGGCTGGTTGGATTCAGACCCTTGTTTTGCCCCCCCAGAGTGCTGGCTGCAGCCTGGGGCTGGATGACAGGGTGAGTTGCAGCTCATCCTCACCACACTTCACCAGCCCCGACCTAAACCCAGCTTAGCAATCCCCGTCCCACTCTGCTGGTGCTGCCCAGAAGGCCCCTTTGGCTGTGCCCTGCTCATCCTGGTGTCACCAGGAAGGGATTGATTGCTGGTCAGAGGCTGGGGACATGTGTCGGGGTCAGTGCTGTCTCCCTTGCCTCAGGATAAGGGATCCCCCGAGGCGCAGGGGTGCTGGCATCTGGCTGTCCCTGTGGCACGAGTGGCGGGGGTCGCTGACAGAGCGCTGCGTTCTCGCCCGCCAGGTCTCGTTCCGCTACCACTGCCAGCTGTACTCGGAGTGGCGAAGGACCAACCAGAAAGTCCGCTTGATGATCCCAGCCTCGCGGAGCCCTCACCCTGTGCCCCACTCCCTCCTCTCCGCCAAGCTCATGAAGAAGACCGCAGATGAGACCACCGTCTGAGCCGTCCCGCGGCCGGCCGAGGTGGAGGGTCGAGTGTCCCCGCAGGCCCAGGAAACACGGCAGCTGTGGGGGCACTGGAAAACAATCATCCCACCCAAAGGGACTCTGCGCTCAGCACGTGCTTTAGACCTTGGCAAAGAGACACATAATCAATATCTGTGTGTGAAATGGCCCAAAAGAGCCTGATGGCAGAAAATGCCTGTCTGCAGGGACACTTTCCTATAACTAAATACCATACGTGGAAAACATCTCCCTCTCTCTCTATATATATATATCTATATATAATATTATTTTTTAATGGCCATGCATATTGTGTTTCAGTCCTTTTGTGTTGATGTTCTAAGCTTCAGGATAGAAGCTGGCAGCCTGATCTCATTCAGAGGTTAAATCAATGCCTTTTCTCCAAATGACCATATGAAGAACACTTTTCATCAACCATTCTTGAAAGTCCCCTTCTCCTTTGCACTAAATTGGTTTTGATATACTGCAACAGCCTTCCCGTTACTCTTTGGTCTCTTTTGTGGTGTTCTGTCCTTTCTAGAAAGTTGAGTGTTTTTAATAATTATAATCCCAGAAGGAGTAAAATGACGTAATACGGAATGGAGACATTTTGTATTGTAAAGTACTGTAATTTTGAGAATTTCAAAATCAGTTTCAGAATGAGAGAATCTTTTCCGGTGCACACATGATCTCACAAAATGTTTTCCTGAGATCCTGGCTCATCCCCAGGACTTGGATGCACTCAGCCCTTGGTCTGTCTGGCAAAGGTAGATGGTGGATCCGAGGGTGGGGAATGATGGCTCCATATTTGCTAAACCCACCATTGCCTTTTGCTTTGAAAAGATTGAGAAAGGAGCTTTCCTGACCCCAGAAGGTGGGAGTTGGAGTCTCTGTTTGCTGATGTCCTTTCACCACCTTGAGGCTGGACCTCCTGTAGCATCAGTTCCACACGTACCTTAGGGGACAGGCCATGCCCTGCGGCGCTGGCAGGACACAGGTGCTCTTGGCTGTCTCTGCGCTTTATTTGCACATTCCAGAGGAGCTGCTGGGGTTGGGTTCATCCCTGGTAGCGCTGCCTGCCTGTTGTATTCTCCAGTGAACCCAGCCCCCAGTTTGCTGGTTCCCAGAGAACAGGCTCTGGGTCCCTTGTCCTGTGGGGCTGGTGTTCCTCCTCCTTTCACCTGCATTTCCAGCACATGCAGCTCTAAAAAACCCTCTGTTTCGGCGTGCCCCCTTTGCCAAGAGTCTCCCTGGTTTGGCTTTGGTCCTTGCCTCTGCCACCTCCTCACCCTGCCAGACGGTGTGTGTGCCTGGTGCCGAGCTTTCCTGAGCCTCCCAAGTGGCGCGGGCTGTGCCCTGCTGGGTGCTCCAGAGGTGTGTGCAGCTGCTCAGCTGGAGCCTGGGCTCTGGCTTCATGGTGGTGAGTGTAGAGAGCAGGCAGGAGGCAGGCTCTGAGGGGCCTGTGTCCTTGCAAAGGGTGGTGGTGGTGGTGGTCATACGCTATGTCCCTCTGCCCCTTCGCTGAAAGCAAGTGGATCAGTGCAATGCCCTGCGAGATGGAGATCTGTAATTTCCTGAATTCAAAGCACCATGTGCACTTCTTCCTTCTCCTCATCTCCAGCTGCAAAGCAGGATGTGTTTCCTTATGTGTTCCCTCACCCTGGGCTGGAAGTTGCCGGTGGCATGAGCAGCAGGGACCAGTGTGCCATCTTGCCCAACAGGATTGCTCCAGCCCTGGGCCCTGGTCTCTGTCTGCTGGTCTCTGTCTGCTCTCCTCCACCTCCTCTCCCAGAGTTCCGGTGCAGCGTGGGGATACCCCGGCACATCTTGTAGCAGCCTCTCTGTGCCCTGAGGGCTGCTCTGAACTGTTCTCTCTTCCAAGCATGAGGGGCTGGTGTGACCACGGGGTGAATGTCCTCTGCTACAGCCAGGCTGCACATCTCTGCTCCCCCTCTCAGCCAGCCCCCCGACTGTCCCTTCTGCCACATACCCCTGGGTATCTGCCCTTTTCCCAGTCATGCAGGGATTACTCTGCCCCTGGTACTCTTGGTGGAGAGTCTGCTGCAGCCCAGCTCCAGTCACAGTCCCTGCTTCAGTCCCATGCAGGTGCTCCCCGCTTTGCACACCCCTTCCGTGGCAGCAGGCTCTGCACCACTGCTCTGTGCCTTGTCCTGGGTGCCCCTTCCTTCAGCCCCTTCCCAACAACCCCCTTGTCACCAGGACATCACCAGTGAAGAAAAATGGGGGGGGGGGGGGGGTGGTTTAACCTTCCCAGTCCTGGCTGCCTCCCAGGAGCTTGGCTCCACAATGCACCAAGTTCTGGCAGGTGATGAGGGATGCTCTCTCCCACTGCACGTTCCCAGGGTAAGGACTCAATGGAGCCAGTGTTCCAGTTAGGAAACCCACTGTCAATCCAAATATGCAACTGTGAAAGCCAGAAGCCCCTGGCTGGGGCAGTGGGGGCCCGGCTCTGTGCTGCTGTGTGGCCACAGCAACACTCAGCATCCTTGGCTTTATTGTCATTGCCAATAATTGGAGTTGTTGCATGTGCCCCTGCAAGACCCAAGAGTGACTCTTTGAGTCTTGTCCTCCTTCCCAGAGGAGATGTTCAGCTCGTGGATGCGGGCAGTCGGTGTCTGACCCACCACGTTCCAGTGTGTTCTGGGGAAATGGGCTGTGCAATGATGTAAATAAAAGTGAGACAAACTTTGGGCTGTTGTGTTGTTACTGGAGGGGGCCAGGGCTGCAGAACCCAGGCTGCCTACCTGAGAGCACCCCCGGTACTGCCTGCCCAGGGCAGCTGCCCTGACCAGACCCCAGAGCCCTAGCAGAAGGTTTCAAAGTTGGACAAAACTCAGGGCTTTTGTCATTTCTGGGCAGTTTCTTTGTCAGTGCATAGAAGCCTGCCTGGCGTGGGCCAAGCAGGGCAGTGATGTTTGGGCCAAGTTGAGTCCTTTGGCCCCTGGTTGGGCCAGGGGTGTGTATAGGGCTGCACAGAGCGACCCTGGTGCTGCCCATGATGCTGCCCTGCAGAGGCTCCTGGTGCTGCCCCTGTGAGTTGCCTGACCCGGGCCTGCCCACAGCCCTCCAGCCCAGCCCCTCGCTCCGGGGCCGTGGGAGACACTGGACACGTCTGCGAGCCCATGCTCTCGCCTGGTGGCCCTGGTGGGGTCATGGTGGGGTGTGTCCAAGCTGTGTCCAACTGTGTCCAAGCTGTGTCCAGGCTGTGCCCGACTGTGTCCCAGATGTGTCCAACAGTGTCCAAGGTGTGTCCAACTGTGTCTGAGCTGTGTCCAAGTTGTGTCTGACTGTGTCTGAGCTGTTTCACAGCTGGGTCCAAGTTGTGTCTGTGTTTGTGCTGTCCAGGCTGTGTCAGAGCTGTGCCTGAGCTGTGCCCAAGTGTGCAAGAGCTGCTGGCAGCTGCAGGGCAGGAGCCTTGCTCCGAGTGCTCGCTACCAGCTGGCTCCGAGAGCCATCCAGGGCCAGCACCATGGCAGGGGCTGCAGGGCAGTGTGGGCAGGATGCCTGCCCAGAGCTGGGCCTGGAACCTCTTGGGCAAGGACTTGGACAGCCATCAGTCCCCGTTCTGTGGGGCAGTGAGGAGCCCCAACATCCCCTGCAGCCTTGGCCCCTGGCCCTGGGGCAAATCCCTGTGTTGCAAATCTGGCCACTCTTGGAGCGGAGGGTTGGAAATTGTGAAACTGCCCGTTTAAAGTGCCCCTCAAAGCACTGCAACACCAATGTTGGATGCATTTCTGAGGTGCTGGACAAGGCTTTAGCAAGCAAGACCTTGGATGAGTTTCCTGGCCAAGCTGTCAAATCAAGGGTTTTCTGGGCTTGTTCATATTAAAAGAAAAAAAAACGTTTAGAAAAATAGAGTGCCATGGTTGGCTCAGCCAGTCCTTTAAAACAAAACTGTGATGCCACACAGCAATCTGACAGGGTGGGGGGAGAGAAAAAGTGGCATCTGCAACAGCAAGAGCAGCATAAAAGGAACAGAAGTCCCAGAGAAAGGGCTCACGGGGGAAAAAGAAACACAGTTTAATGGGAAGGGCGTTCAGTCACAGCTGCTTGGCTGACGTGCCAAATCCAGGCAGGCTTTGGTTTGGAGCACGTCTGACAGACCAGGGCTCAGGAGAGCATGTTCGTTGAGGTGCCTCCACTGCCCATCACTGCAGCCTTTTTCCTTGGGAACAGGAGGGTCCCAGGGGCCTGATCACACCCTGCTCTGGACTGAGGGCTTTGGGAGCTTGGGAGTTGCCCTGTGGCCTCTGTGTCCAGGCACCAGCTGAGGAGGCAGCAGGCCACTGCCATGATGTGCTGTCTGTGCCCATGCTTGGCATGGGACAAACCTCCCGGCCGCAGTTGTCTCCCCAAAACCACTCAGAGCCCATGAGGGTCCAGCCTTGCTCAAGGACCACAGCGTTCCTTAAGCCTTCTACACATTGTAGCACCGGCATTCAGAGACCTCTAGCACATGATAGCTGAATTTAAACTCCCCTGAGTCTTTGTAGTGCAATTCTACATGAAATTGTGTATTTCTCACACAAATGCTGCAATTATGCAACTCAGCTCCCAAAGAGCTGGGTTTTTTTTAATTTAATTTTTGGGGGGCACATCAAAAAGGAAACCAAAGCACAAAATTTACCCCCTCCAAACCACGAAATTGCAGTGAAGAGGTTCCTGGACTCCAATCTGTTGAAAAACCCAACTTTCCTCCAGTCTAAGGAACTGAGCTGGCTTTCAGAAGGGAATTCCTTCTTCTTGATTGAGGTAGGTGTCCCTAAATGCACAGCACAACTCTTTTGGGGTGTTTTGCATGACAAAGGACAAAAATACAGAACTAACAAATCTTCTGCCATCTCCATCCACCAACATTCTGCTGTGAACCTCTGTCATGGTGTAACCCCAGCTGACAAATTAACACTGCACAGCCACTCAGTCACATACCCCCCTCCAAGGGGGATAGGGGAAAAAAAGAAAAAAAAACCTTTTTATTTGAGATAAAAACAGTTTAATAATTGAAACAAAGTAATATGTAATAATACCAATGATAGTAATAATTTTAATGAAAAAAAAATATAAAATCCAAGTGGAACAAGTGATGCCCAATACCCAGGTGCTCAGCACCCACTGATCTGTGCCCAGCCTGTCTCCCAGCAGCAGTCAGCCCCTCCCGGGCAGCTCCCCCAGCTTACACACCGGGCAGGATGTTCTGTGGCATGGAATATCCCTCTGGCCACTTTGGGTCAGCTGTCCTGGCTGTGCTCCCCCCGGGCTTCTTGTGCAGATCCTCGCTGGCAGAGCATGAGACTGGAAAGTCCTTGACTTGGGGAACACCACATGACTGATGGTTTGGTTGTTGCTATCAATATTATTCTCACCCTAAATCCCAAACCCAGCACTGTGCCGGCTACTGAGAGTAAAGCTAACTCTATCCCAGCCAAAACCAGGACAGTCTCAGAGGCTCCTGCCCATGGAGATTAGGAAGTGCCTCACTGGGAGCAGAGATCCCTGGGTATCCCCAGTCTTAGTGCCACCACAGTGGAAGAGGCTTAGGGCAGGGCTCTGGGGGCAGATACCTGGGCCTGACCCCGCGCTGCATCTCTTTGCAGCTCCTGGAGTAGAGCAGGGAGACCAATACTGTTGGCGTGAGTCCAGGTGCCACCACAACGATGACAACTGAGGTGGCACTGAAGAGGGTCCAACCAGAAAACTGTTTGGAGAAGAAATCTAGACTGGACCCAGGCAATGTTCCCCTTCACCTACATCCCCCTTCTCCTCTCGTAAGCACAGGATTTAGCAGGATCCTGTGAGGTGGGACTTCGATGGGGTGAGATTAGAGAATGGCAGATATGTGGGAATTGCCTCTCCTGTGGATTTCATGCTCAGTTTCATGCTTTCCTTCCTGGGCTGCCCCTAGAGCTGCTAGCAGTGCTCTGCTGCAAGAAACGTGTCAGGCAAGGAGAGGCTCTGGATGTGTGGGCAAGATAAGTGTTATCATGAGTATCCAGGTATGTTTGGGGTTTTTTAACTTAATTGAAAAAAGCCAGAGGCACTACTCCAGCACCCTTGGAGGAGCAGGGCCCTGCTATATTTTCCATGGCCTTGTACAGAGCAGTTCTGCAGTGCCTTGGCACTCAGTGGTGGTCCCTGCCATGGGACCACCAGGCACCAAGCTCCTCCCTGCACTGAGTCTCTGTGCTCCCCATTGTCCCTGCAGTCCCAGCTGAGGGGTGGGGGGATGAAGGAGGCTCTGTGGTGGCATCCACCTCCATGACCTGCCAGTCCACCCCTTGGTGGCCAGAGAAGCCAGCAGGAAGCGGGACCCTCCCAGTTCCCAGCACCAAGAACCACGATGTTTGCCTTTCCAGTCTCTCCCCTGCCCCCCGATTTCCCTCCCTGTCAGGGGCACAGCTTGAGCCACGAGCCCATCCCCACCCAGAGCCACAGGTGCAGCCTCTCCCCAGGACACGAGGCCAGGCAGAAAGCAAAGATCGGGGCTTCATTCTCAGCATCAGCAAAAGTTACCTGCTGGTCTCTGAAGTCCAGGCAGACCTGGATGGCCCTGGGGAGGCAGGTAAGGTGCAGGGGGGTCCAGTCAGGATCAGTGAAAGCATGGTACTGTCCAAACCACTGCCCCACAGCCCAGATGCCCTCCTGGGGCGTGAAGTTGAGCACCCCCTTCCTCCTGACAGACTCCTGGGCCACTCCCACAGCCCACCACTCCCCTGCCTCGGCCACCTCCACCTCCCAGCAGTGTCTCCCCGCAGCAAAGCCGTGGCTGCCCAGCACACATGGCTCCGTGTCGAACCGCTCGGGGTTGTCGGGCAGCAAGGTCCACTCGTCCCCCCGTCCCACCCCTCGCTGGTCACTGGCCAGGATGAGGAAGGGGTTGGCAGTGTCTGGGTCCAGGGTCACGTCGGCTGGGGACAGAGGAAGAGAAGCTGCTCAGAACAGGCAGCCCCAGGGCAGCATCCACCCCAGCAAGAGAAGGGACAGGGTGAGTTCCTTTTCCCTGCACTGGGAAAACCCCCCTAGCTGGACTGTCCCTGGCTCCATGCTGCCCCAGTCCTGTTCCTGCCCCAGGGGCTTGCACACGTCCAGGCCAAGGGGACCTCAGTTTCCTGGAGGAGGAGGTACCTGAGTGGGTGGATGCACACCTGCAGTGCAGACACCTGGACCTGAGCTTGGGTGTCTCTGGGAGAGCAGAACAGGCAGGTCAGGGCACAAACCAGTGCCGACCGTGGTAGACATTACCTCAAGACCCATAGCCCCAAATTCACATCTCTGAGCAATGTGGGGGGCCAAGAATGTCAGCTCAGGAGCCTTTGGTGCTAGAGCTGGGTCTACAGATAAGCACCAAGAGTTCAGCTGGGAGTACTGCAGCCACCAGGTCCCAACCCAAGAAAAGCCCAGGCTGGGACAAGCCCCAGTGCTTTGACCTCCAATAGTTCTCCCACAGAGAAGCAGGATGCATTTTCTCCTCAACAGAGGACAGTTCCCCCTCCTCTTCTCTTCTGAAAACTCACCTATTCCACTCATCTCCTCCACCTCCTCCACCACGGTCTCACTCTCTACTCTCTCCATCCTGGATGCCAACATATCCACAGTCAATCAACTGGAGGGGAGACAGGATTCACTGCTGAAAGTGGGAATTGCAAGACTCAAAGACTGCCTGAAGATGGTAAAGCAGAGAAGGAATGATGGAAAGGTCACAGCATTCAGGCACTCTTTAGACAGCCAGTGCTCACCTGCTCAGCCTGCAGGTTGGCTCCAGAAAAGTAGGTTTGGGATGGTTTGGAAGGTCTTCAGTCTGCTCCCTACTCCTCTGATCTCCTCATCAGCTCATGGCTGGACTGGGCTTGCCCAGCACTTCCAGCTTGTTTGAGCAAGCAGGGCACAGTCCAGAGGGGCTGGATGGCCTGGAGAGCAGAGCTGAGAGTCTGTCTGGGGACCACCCCACAGAGCTTCCCTCTCCCCTCCTCTGGGCAATGACCTCCCATGCCCTGAAGCTGCCAGCCCACGTGGGACCTCATCCAACACTTGAATTTGGCAATTCCTCCTGTTCCTGCAGTGCCCAGTCCTGTTTACATCACAGGGTCTGCTGCATCTCCCCTCCCTCGGCCCAGCTGCAGGTGGGTGATAAGAGCCCCTGCGTGCTGGAGGAGTCTGTATCTCCTGGTGCAGGATGCTCAGAGCCCTACTGGGCCACAGCACCACGGGCATCTCCAGCCCCAGGGAGGGTGCCTGGGGACACCAACCACAGGGCAGTGGCCATGCTCTGGGTGTCCAGCTGCATCCTGTGAAAAGGGGAGGTCTGGCTCCTGCCCTGGCTGTTTGCCCAGTTTTGTCCTGCTGCCCATGGGTTCATGGTGGAAATGTTTGCAGGGCATGTGCCACCTCCATTGCTCAACTGGTAAATGGGGGACAACACGTGCAGGGCTTTGCATCCCACCTCTCTGTTCTCCAGGCTGTTCATGTGTCCAGGGACAATGGCCTTATCCTCACTCACAGGGAACACGGGGGTTCCACTCTGCTTTGTCACATCACCCTGGAAAGCACCACTTGAGCACAACATCCTGTGTTTGAACAAGAAACCACTTCAACCAGAACATGAAGAAATCTGAAACAGAACGGTTTTCCTGCTCTATTGGCTCGTGACTCTGGAAAGAATAATAGAAGATGTCAAGAAGATAGATTCATTGTAGAACTGTGATTAGTTTTAAGCTTGCAGTTAAAAATAGCTTTTGGGCTGAGGATATAAATTTGGTGAGCTTTGCAAATAAAGTAAATTCATTTGGACCTAGCTTGTGTCTCTTGCCCTCATATGTCACACAGGTCCATGGCTGTGCTTGTCCCCACACCTGCCAACAGCACAAACCCTGGGGACGAGCTCACCTGTGACCTGGCGATATCCAGCACTGTGAGATGGGCAACTCCAGATTATTTTGCTGTAGGGGAAGCTGCCCCCTGCAAGGGGAGGAGAGCAGTGTGTTCTTTCTCAGACATGCTTTCACACCAAATCCCCCAGTAAACTGGTGTCCAGCAGGCATGGACCTTCCCAAGGGAAGGCTTCACCCAGACAGAACTGGTAAGGAAGGAGACTTCAGTACAGGGGGTGGGTTGCAACAAGTGCCCAGACCTTTCTCCTGGAGAAAAGGTAAATACCTTCATAAGGTGTGCACAGGTTGATGATCTGTTATGTCAGGAACAGATAACAGTGAAAAGGCTGTGCAGTATTAGAGGAGATGAGAGGGATGCGGGCAGGTGGTTTCAGAACCATGTTCCAGTGGCGGCACCACTGAGAACGAGACACTACAGAGCTGGTGATCCACAAAAGCAGGGCTCTGCCTCAGTCTCCACCCTCCAGCATCACACCAGACCCAGAATCGGCACTTTAACAGCTCTAGACAGCCATGAGTAAGGTCTGGAAGGAGAAACTGTACCAGCAGCACACAGGGGACACTGTAAAAGAAATGATGAGTGCTCACAGTGGGCGGCTCTGTTAAGGGACTATGAGGCAGGGAGTCATGTGAGGTAGCCCACTTTCTGGCAGCTGAGTCTGAGATACTGTTGAGAGGGTGCCACAACCTCTCAAGAGCACAGACTGCTCTCCACTGCTGCTCTTCCATGTGGCACAAATGACACACAAGCCAGAACCCAGGCAGAATCAAGAAAGATTACAAAGCCCTTGGGGTCCGAGTGAAAAATATTGGTGCCCAAGTAATCTTTTCCTCCAGTTTACCATAAGAGGCAAGGGGATAGCCAGGAATAGATGTATAATGCAAATCAATTTCTGGCTTTGTGGCTGGTGCTGTCATGGGGGTTTGGACTTTATGGTAACAGGACATTCTTTGATGACTACAACCTGTTAGGGAGGGATGGGATCCACATGTCTAGAAGAGGTCAGGAAACCTTTGGCAGCAGGCTGGACACCTTGGACAGCTGAGCTTTAAACTGAAGGGCTTGGGGGCGCAACGCACTGCTTCCACATCATGTCCAGGAATAAGCCAGGAAACCCAGAGCAGTGGTAAATCACCTTTGTGGCCTCCCAAGATGACAGCAGAAGGCCAACCACCTCAGGGGTGTGTATGGCTGTGGTGCATCCTCTTGGACCCCTCCTGGGAAGCCTGCCCCAGCCTGCCCCATTACCTCCAAATGCCTGCAGACCAATGCACACAGCATGGGCAACAAACAGGAAGGATTAGAGAACTGTGTGTGGTCACAGGGCCATGGTCCCATTGCAGTCACAGAGATGTGGTGGGGTACTTTGCATGACTGGAATGCTGGTGTGGATGACTGCATACCAAGAAAGATGGGTCAGCCAGGCGAGGTGGTGGAGCTGCTCTTTACATGAGAGAGCAACTACAATGGATCAAGCTGTGCCCAGGGATGGATGAAGACTGAGACAAGAGCTTGTGGGTAAGCATTTAGGGACTGGCTATCACAGCCAACAGGACTCAGGCAGTGACCATCCCCCTGTGCTGGGCACTGCTGAGGCCTCACCTTGTATCCTGAGGTCAGTTTTGGGCCCCTCACAATGGGAAAAACATTGAGGGGCTGCAGCGAGTCCAGAGAAGGGAATGGAGCTGGGGCAGGGTCTAGAGCACAAGTCTGATGAGAAGCAGCTGAGGAATCTTGAGGGGCTCAGCCTGGGAAAAGGAGGCTTACAGGGGACCTTCTGGGTTCCATGAAGGGTGGTTCACCTCATTACAGCCTCACTTTCTGCAGCACCAGGAGACCCCAGATGAGATGGTGACAAAGAAGGGAAACATGGAGAAATGCCCCAATGCTCCTGCCAATGGAGGCAGGACTGGGAAGACATATGAGCACAAGGGAGTATCTCCTCATCAGAGGCTGGACTGCTGAGGAGGTACCTCACCCTTGTACCCATGGCCTTAACAGCAGTGGCTTTGGTGGGTGGGGGAACAGACCAGGGGCTTAGAAGCAAAGAATTTTTTAAATTAGGAAACACCTTTAAGATGACCAAGTCCACAAGTCCAACTGTTAACCCCCCACTGTCCAGTCCACCACTAAACCATGTTCCCAAGTGGCACATCTACTTGTCTTTTAAATCCCTCCAGGGATGGTGACTTCATGTCTTGGTTTGAAAGACAGGTGTCTGCCTAAGGAAGGCAGGAGCCTCCCTTGGAATGGAAGATGCAACCCCCCTTCCCTCCGAATTATCATAATTTTGAAATCAAGGGGCTTTCAGGCAAAGATATGGGAAATAGGAATAACAGTTCTTTACTTATATATATATATATGAACATATGAACTTACATATATATATATATGAACAAGGTAGGGGAAAAAAAAGAACAAATCTGATGTAAACTGACAGAGTCAGATACGACCTGACCCTGTTAGTCAGGGTAGCGGCAGCAGTCCGATAAGGTGGTGGCTGCAGTCCTCCTGAAGTGAATGGATGTGGTTCTGTTGAAGCAGTGATCCTGTGTAGAAAGATCTGGTCTTCCTCAGAAGGTCCAGGGGTAGGTATGTAGCTCTTGTCCTCTAGAAAATCCAGTGGGAAAAGACTGCCTGTGTCTTCAAAAATCGCAGTTTCTATCCAGGATGGGATGCTTGGTTTCTCCCTCTGGGTGGAGCATCTCACAATGGAATGATGAGTCACGAGATAAGGCACTGATGGGCCATTAACAGGACACAGTCTTGAGGGAGGAGGCAGGGAGCACTGCCCCACCTGCTTTTAACAGCTCCTGAAGATGGTGATAGAATACATGCTTGTGGGCACATCTTACACTGTAACCTAGGTCACTTCACCACTGTCCTGGGCAGCCTGTGCCAGTGCTCAGTGCTTTTCAACTCTTTTGGTGAAGAAAGATTAGTGCAGGAGATGAGGCTTGCCCTGAGAATACCCCCCGTCTGATCATGGTATCTCTCCTGTCAGGTAACCTTGCTCTGGCTAAGGCATCTGCTCTGCAGGGGATGGCAGGGAGGAGCAGCTCAACCAAGTCCTAATGAGAGCTGAGGTCTTGGTGCCTTCTCCAAAATGCAGTCTGCCAGCTCAGGGAACCAAGAGGAGAAAACACAACACACAGACTCCTTCCCTTTCATTCAACCCCTGCTTTGACATTCTTCTTCAAAACTGCCATCAGAAATGTCCTGAGGATGATGTGGAGCTGTGAACAGCCCTGGCCCATGTAGCACCCTCTCAACTGAAACAGGACCCTGCCCTTGCCGGTGCTGCTCCTTCCACCCCCAGCTTCTCCCCAAAGCAGTCTGGGGAGCTCCCCAGGCTGGCTGAGTGCTGACCCTGGCAGGCAACAGAGTCCCTGCCCTGGCACACAGACCCTGCTCAGGACAGCCCTGGGTACCCACCTAGCCTCACACCCTGCCAGCCCAAGGTGCCACATTCTCTGCCCCTTTTGGCCTCCCTGGAGATGTCCCGGGACTCCAGGTTTGACAGATCCTGAAGGGCAGCAGAATCACTCAGGAAATCACCTTTTAGCTGACCGAAATAATCACCAACCATCCCTCTCTAAAGAGAGGAGAGAGACTGATTCCAAAAGAAGCTTTGTCCTACCAGAGATGGATGTCTGCAAAAGGTGTAAATATTTCCCTCTGGTCTCTGGTATTCTTGACCCATAGCAAAACAAAGACACACAGGCAGTGACAGGGAGGTGTTGGTTGAATCCTGTGCAGGGCAGGGACTCAGCTGAAGCAGTGCAGGCATCTCATCCCCAGCTGGAAGCCCTGGGGATGAAGCAGGATTCAGTTTCCCCCATGCAACCCAGAGACCCACAGTGCTGAGGGATGTCAAGGCCAGCCACAACTTCCAGCCACTCCAGCCCAGGACCTCTCCTGCCGTGCTGCTGTAGTTCAGTGCAGTACAGTTCTGCCTGGCTGCTAGAAGCCAGCCTGGTGCCTTGTCCCGGGCTGGCAGAGAGAGGAGGTCACTAGCAAAGGCACACATCTGACACTCTACAGTCACAAGCACACACGTGTATGGATTCCCCGAGTACTGACACAATCTGCTCTCTGGCCCTGGTACCCCTGCCCAGATCCTGTCTCTCTGACACACCCCATGGCTCCCCCGCTCACTGACTGCTCCATCTTGGTGCTTCCTGCAAACATGCAGCACTCCCACAGGCACCCCACACTTGCACATCTCCCCAGGTCCCAGCACAGCCCCTCTGCCCCCAGATCTGAGGGCCCCCAAGTCACCAGCTGGTCCAGGTTGAAGTTTGCTGGTGAATGCACATGCCAATCAATGCACATCAGGTTTGGGGAAGACAGAGACACCCACAGAACTTCTCACACACCTCACTCATGCCCGGCCCCCCAGTAGGTGGCTTTCAGGACCCACACCATACTCCCCCCAGTGTCAAACAGCCAAACCCCCCACCCCTCCACTGGCTGCACTGGGACCCATGTCAGTAGCTGGCACCACAAGCCAGGGGTGCCTACACTCCCTGGTTAACTCCGGTAGCCAGCACCCAGCCCACCCACACCAGCCCCCAGGAGCCGGCACATTGTCCTTTCCGTTCACATATACACAGGACAGGGAGGTGACACAGATCATTAAGAAAACATTTAACTGGAAGATATAAGAAGACTGGACATCCTCTGCATTCTGTAACCATTAGCCTCTGGAGGGACCATCAGGTGGTCTCCATCAGATGTGATGCCATCAGGATGTCCATCACTGTTGGGGTCTCCCCCCCCCCTGCTATGTAGCCCTGGGAGAGGGGCCCTGAGGGGACAGACACGAGGTTTCCCTGGCCCTGCTCAGCCTCGTTCCCCGTTGGTTGGTTTGTGTTTCCCTGCATGGGCAGGGACCCTCGGGTCCCGTGATTGCCGCAGTTCCTCGGCAGATCCCGGCCATGCGGCTGGGAAATTAAACATCTCTGAAACATCTATCAAGAATCTGTCCATATATATATATTTCTTTTCCATGGCCTCCTTGTTTGGTGCATTGTGCTACAGTATCCCCGCTGTAACACATCACTGCAACTTCTTCAACAAGATTGGACGGGACATCATGCAGTTCTGTCTCACACCAATGATCTTCATCCATGTCTCCAAAGATGTAAACATATTGTCCAGAAATGAGAGTTCAGGCCACTCACTGGGACCATCAAAAGGATCATAGCTGTATTGAGCTATGAATGCTCGAAGCTCTGCTGGTCACTTTCTCATAGCTTCCAGGAGGATAGATTCCTTGTCTGCTTCCAGGTTAGCCTGGTGCAGCCTGGAAATTACAGAGTTGGATCTTTCTCTTTCCAGCCGTTCCAGTTTCTGAAACAGCTGCTGACTGCTTTCATTTAGCTTCTCCTACTGACCATTCAATTCAATCAGCCAGGCTTGAATTAGTTGCAGGGTTGTCTTTTGTACTCCTGCCTGAGTCCTCCATGAACGCTTGCCTTCTTTGACTTTCATATGGACCTCTGACTCCAGCTCCTTATGTTGCTTCTCCAACCCTTGATTCCTTTCTGCCATTTCTCTCATGGCTTTCAGTGCATGCTCTGCCTCTTCCAGCTGGGTTTGCAGACAGACATTCCTGTGGATAGCAGAATCTTGCTCCTCTGCAACTTGCCATTTCAGGTCAGCATTTTCAGCTTGAACCTCTTCTGTCAAACCCAGCTGCCTGCAGAGGTGAGCGTTGTCTCCAGCCAGGCAGGTGTTTTCATTCGTTGTTGCTGTGAGCAGCACCTGGAACTCCCCACAACTTGGACTGCAGGTTCTTGTGTAACAGGAGCCCCCTTCACCTGCAGCCACATGGGCCTGAGGCTCCTCAGCTGCCTTCTGTGAGAAACCACGCTGCTTGTCCTGTGCCAGCTTGGCTCTAGTGGGCTCTCCCATTTCTCCATCCCTCTGCTGAGGGAACGCTGCCATGAACAGTTCTTCAGGGGAGCTTTGGATGGGCAGTGGCACTTGAATACTGCTCAGGTGATGGAGGCTCACCTGCAGTTGTGTGGATTTCCCTTCCAGCTGCAAGGCGAGGGCAGCATTTATCTTCTGCGGCTTTTCTGCCTCCTTGCGCACTTTTGGAGAGTCCTGCTTTTTCAGAAGGTGACTCTCCATCTCAAGAGCACTCTCTTTCTAGTCCAGGTCTTCTAAAGCAGTCTGTAGGCAGGTGTGCTGCTCCAGGAGCCAGCTGCATGTTCTTCCAAGAAGCACCAAGCCTTCCCCCTCTGGCACCTGGAGCTGAGCTTCTGCCACAGCCTGGCATGTTGCTTGCTGTCCAGCACTGTGGCTTTCTGTCCATCTTTCCTGTTGTGCCCCCAGTGCCTGGGGCCTATTTCTGCCAGAGTAGCAAGAGCTCTACATCTCCTAACGGCTGTGGTGCCCAGGAAGCCCTTTGAGCTGGGCTAAGTCTGGGGATGCAGGCAGCTCGCCCCTGAACTGCTGCAGGTTGGCTGTGGAGAGCCTCCTCTCCGGTGCTAGCTGGTTTGGAGGTGGTGGACACAGCTCGTAGCTGCCATCTCCCAGTGCAGCTTGCTTCAGGCCTCCCTTCCTCTTCTGCTGGGCCTCATCTCCTCAAACAGCTGCCTCTGCATGTCCTACATCTGGTGTACGGCCACAGGACAATCCTGCTGCAGCAGCTCCTGCCCCACACGGAGCTCAGCCAGCTCCCTGCGCAGCAGCTGGCAGGTCTCTGCCACCCGCTGCCGCTGCCCCGGCTGCCGCACCTCCTGAGCCTGTTGCTGTCCCCACTGGGATTGGAGCTGCTCTGCTGGCAGCTGTTGCTCCCTCTCCAAGGATGCCTTCAGTTCCTGGGTTTTGGCAGTGGAACAGTGGTGCTGCTTTTGGGTCCAGGACAGCTCCTCCTCCAACTCAAGCCATAGTGCTTCCAGCTCCCGCCTCCTCACCTCCTGCACAAGACTGCTCAGGGCTTGCTCCAGGCCCCAGCAGGACAAAGGGTGACTGCGTGCAAGAGGCCCCCAGCCCCCAACACACCATGTCATGGTGTCAGCCACCAAAGCTGGTGCCAAGGCCACCAACAGTTGTGTTCCCCAGCTCTGTGAGGGGTGCAGACCCCTGACCCTGCTGCAGACATTGCCACCTTTCACCAGTGTGAACTGTGGGCTGTGGTGGGAGAATGTGCCCTTCTAGGCATGTTCTGGCCACAAGCTCTTAATGGACAGGTGGGGCAGTATGGCCTGAGATGGAATGTTCTGGGGTTTATCTCCTCATGGAAGGACCTTAGAAGGTTTGTTGTGATCCCTCTGCACACCAAGGAGGGGTACAGCATTTGACATAAGATAACGTCAAAGACAGATGGTTTCCAAGACATGCTTAAGACAACTCTACCAACTGACCTCTTCTGTACAAGTGAGTTTGCTGCTGGAAGAAACCAGACCCAAGTGGATGAAAGCATCAAATTTGCAACAAAACTGTGTAAACTCAGCTCATAACTATACCATTAAGGGGGTAGCAAATAACTTAATCTGTGCTATCTTTGATACAGGCCAGGTGCCACTGACCTTCTTGGCCATCTGGGCACACACCAGTTCATGCTCAGTTGCTGTCGATCAGCACCCTCAGGTCCAAAGAAAGCATTAAGTACTTTAGCCTCTTCCTCATCCTTTGTGGCAATGTTTCTCACCGCATCCAATAAGGGATGGAGATTCTCCTTGGCCTTCCTGTTGTGATGTGTCTATAGAAACACTTTTTGTTATTTCTTACAGCAGTGGCCAGGTTAATTTCTAGCTGGGCTTTGGCCCCTCTAACTTTCTCCCTGCATAACCTCCCAACATCCTCATAGTCCTCCTGAGTTCCCTGCCCCTTTTTCCAGAGGTGATAAATGCTCTTTTCCTCCCTGAGTTCCAGCCAAATTTCTCTGTTCAGCCAGGCCAGTCTCTTCCCCACCGGCTCGTCTTTTGGCACATGGGGACAGCCTGTTCTTGTGCCTTGAAGGTTTCCTTCTTGAAGAATGTCCAGCCTTCCTGGACCCCTTGGCCCTTCAGGGCTGCTTCTCAAGGGACTCTCAATCAGTCTCCTAAACAGACCAAAGTCTGCTCTCTGGAAGGCCAAGGTGGCAGTTCTGCTGTCTCCTTTCCTTATTTCTCCAGTACCAAAAACTCATTATCTCCGTGTCCAGACAGCCTCAGCTGTCACATCCCCCACCAGTCCTTCTCTGCTCACAAACAGCAAGTCCGGCAGGGCAGCTTCCCTGGCTGTCTCACTTTCCAGCTGTGTCAGGCAGTTCTCTTCCGCGCACTCCAGGAACCTCCTAGACTGTTTTCTCTCTGCTGTGTTGTATCTCCAGCAAACATCTGGTAAGTTGAAGTCCCACACAAGAACAAGGACCAGTGATTGTGGGGATTTTTCCAGCTGCTTATAGAATGTTTTATCTGCCTCTTCTTCCTGGTTGGTCAGTCTATGACGGTCAGTGATCTTCCCCTGATCCTTAACCATAAACCTATGCATTGAACCTTATCATTGCAATCATTAAGCTCGAGGCAGTCAAAACACTCACTCACACACAGGGTTACCCCAACTTGGTTACTTCCTTGCCTGTCCCTTCTGAGTCTACAGCCACTGATTGCAGCACTCATCACGCGAGTTATCCCACCATGTCTCTGTGATAGCAGCTGCACAATGGCTCCCAGGGTTAATTTTCTTCCCAGTGGCTGGTACATTGTTGTGGTTTTTTGATTCATGAAGAGAATAATGCTGATCACATAACGATTTTGTTGTTTCTCAGTTGTGCTCACCCCAAGTCAAGGACTTTTCAGTGTCTCATGCTCTGCCAGTGAGGAGCTGCACAAGAAGTTGGGGGAACAGCTGACCCAAAGTGGCCAGAGGGATATTCCATGCCACAGAACATCCTGCCCAGTGTGTAAACTGGGGGAGCTGCCTGGGAGGGGCTGACTGCTGCTCAAGAATGGGCTGGGCATTGGTCAGTGGGTGGTGAGCAACCGTATTGGGCATCACTTGTTCCTCTTGTGTTTTATCCCTCTGAATCCTTTTCATGACAATTATTAGTATCGGGTTTATTATTATTGGTGGGATTCTTTCGTGGGGTTTTTGGATTGTTAAACTGTTCTTCTCTCAGCCCATGAGCCTTTTCTTTCTGATTCTTCCCACCAGAGGCAGGATGGACGTGAGTGAGGAGCATCTGCATGATACTTGGTTGCTAGCTGGGATTTAGCCATGACACAGGCTCAGTGTCACAACACAGACCCTCCCATATGTCCAAACATGGGTCTGATAGATCAGCAGGCATCAGCAGGCAGAGAGAGGCTAGAGACAAATTCCCTTTCCTTTAATGCCCCCAGTCTTTAACAGCAAGGATTGCAAATGACAAGAGATTTATGAGCTAAAGCCTATGCTTTGAATTACATTTGAAAATAAGCTGGCAACCAGTGCATTTTGAGACCAGCCTTTCCTCTCTGCAAAGGGCTGAGTGCTGCAAATGAATGTTGGCATAGCACATCCTGAAACAATTGACTATAGCTGTAATAATTGCATTTCTGTTCTGTGTCCCCCCACAGAATGGGAATGCAATCCCATAAATTGGGCTCCACAATTTAAAAAGGATATGAAGGTCCTCAAATGCGCCCAGAGGAGGGGAAGCAAGCTGGTGAAGGGCTGGATGGCACGCCCTTGAGGAGCAGTTGAGGGCTCTGGTCTTGTCTCCTTTGGGGGTGAGGGATGACACCGTTGTTCTCTGCAGCTTCCTCAGGAAGGGATGTGGAGAGGGACGTGCTGAGCTCTTCTCCCTGGGATCCAGGGACAGCACTCCTGGAAATGGTTCAAAGCTATTCCAGGGAAGGTTCAGATTGGACGTGAGGGAGCATTTCCTTATGAACAGGGTGGTCAAACCCTGGAATGGGCTTCCTTGAGAAGCAGTCAATGCCCCAGGCCTGTCAGTGTTAAAGAGGCATTTGGACAATGGCCTTAAGAACAAGCTTTAACTTTTGGTCAGCCCTGAAGGGGTCAGGCAGTTGGATGAGATGGTTGTTGTAGGTCCCATCCAACTGAAATATTCTAGTCTGTTCAGTTCCTAGGACTGGCTGCAGGGCTGCAGGGTCCCACCTGTGCCATGGCAAGGCTTGGTGAAGCCCTGGTACTCTCTGGAGCAAGAGCCTCGGGATGGGTGTGAAAGGCGTGTACAGAATACAGCACATGGCCACCAACTCATAAGGCGCTCAGAGACGTGATGAGGACTCGGCAGCCAGTGTTGCCTGTTCTTGGTGTCACCTCAAGTGACCCTGACTGAACCACTTGCACACATCCATCTCAGTACTTCTGTATGAGTGTCAGAGAACCTGTGAATGAAATTCAAAAGCAAATGAATGGGAATTAAGTCAGTTTTGTTTCTAATAAAATCAGCTATTCAGTATATCATCCTGAGGTTTGCTGCACTGGCTGTGCAAGGGAAGGGGAGGATGTTCTGACACTCTAGCAGGCTTGCTTGGGACACTTCACTCTCTTCAACAAGAATATCAGCAAGGGACCCTTAAGTGTCCAGTGATGTGAGTCCTGAGGTCCTGACATTCACCCTGAAAATGGTGCTGTGGGATGAAATCACAGCAGGAATGGGCAGAGCCAAGCGGTACAGAAAGGGCACTGCATTGCTTGCTGAAGTTGCAGTGTCTAATATTAGCCACAGGTCATATACTTTAGAAGTCCTTTCAAGAAGGACAGAGATCCTGGGACAGCTTTCCTGCCTGTAATCCCCTGGAGCAGCACACTCAATAGCAGGTCTTTGAGGCTTGTAACCTAAATCCTGCCAGGCTGCACAGAGAGGACAAATGGCTCTTGGATACTTCAGTCTGTACTTAAAATAGGAACAAAGCTGCTCCCATGTGCCTCCCCACAGAGCCAGGGGGAGGGGCTTACATGGCATCTGAGAGTGTTCATGGTGGCTGCACCCCTCTTCTTTCTACTACACTCACTAAGCTGTACCTTTCACTCAAGATACTGAACTTTGGCACCAGGCAATAAGCCACCTTCTCCGCTTACCCAAGGTTGTACGGATACCCAAGGACAACCAATTCAGGCTGATACATGGCAGGAAAAATGTGCGAGTAGGGCAGTGCAGCAGATGCCAGCAGCGGGAGCAGGTAAGTGAACTGTAATAAGCAGTGATGGGTATGGGATGTGGGATGTGCTGTCTCTGCACAGAGACCCTGAGGTCCCTCTGTGATCCTAAACATTAGAGTTCAGAAACCAAATGCCACACTAAGAGCAGACACCAGTGTCAGAATATTGGGGTGGGGGTGGGGGTGTCAGTGGGAAAGACTGACACCCCCACATCCACACTGCAGGATTTAGGGCAGAGTCCAGGTAGCAAACAGCTACTGAGAGACAGATAAGGGGGACCCAATGTCCCCAGACAAAAAATTCCACATCAGGTTTGAAACAAATGAAGAAACTGAATGGCACAGAGTTGAGGAGGATCTAAGTGGGAAAAAGGAAAGTACATAAACCAAAACATCCATACAATGGTGTTAACAGGAAGCTTCACATTATCTCCCTAGGGAATAGTGTGATCAGCAGTAAAGGAATGTCTTGAGATGGTGTTGACCCTCAAAGAGGAGCTGTTATTCCAGCAAATTCATGGAAGACATTGCTTTTACAGGAATAGCCATTGGTGGATGGAAAGAGACCTAGAAGATTTTCAAATTTTCCTAATAAAGACGTTCTTTAAATCCCACCAGCTACTCTGCATTTCAGGGTAACTAAGATGGCAGAGACCTGTTCAAAGCACTCTGAGCACACTCTCTAGGAGAGCATGTCATTTATAAAGGTCCTGTAAGTAAAACTAAGCTCTTGGTGCTGTAATGTGCAGGCTTCGATGGAACTCACAAACCCAGGCTCTGCACCACTGGCACATACAGTCCATTACATTACTGCAGTACAGTTTTTTGAACTGCTGGACTCTTCTGCCTTAGTCATGTAATGTCCAATACCCCATTGGCCACAGCCAGTGCCAAAACGATGCCACGTCTGGTGCCATGAGCAAGCAGACGTGGAGGCATCCAGGTGGAGCTGGAATTCATAGCCTCTACAGAAGGAATTGACAGCAGACTTGGAACAGAGACACCTGCTTTCTGTGAAGACAGTGAGGATTTATTTTAATGACCTGGCTTAGCTGATGACATGAAGACTTTAAGACTCCTCAGACTGTTGGTGTTAGGAGTGTTGGCATGAGTAATGTCACTGATTCAGAACATGAGCATTTCTAGAAAGGAGGTTTGGTGCACTTAATCATGGTTGGGCTCCTCTTGAGAAACATCAGTGATGTGTCAGCCATAGTATCTACCCCCGACACCCTCATTGCTTGACCATAAATATATGCCTCACCATGATCTACAGGAAAGTCAATTTCTGAGTTTGTCTGCTACTGATGACTCCTTCCAAACTCCCAACTTACTCTGCTCTGACAAAAAGCCATGAAGTGATAATCAGAAAGGCATATTCAAAAGGATAGTCCTGTTAGCAACGTTTTCCCACTCGAGGGTGCTGTTCTCAATGGCAAAGGCCACCCTTCAGCTTTTCCAGTGCCCAGCATCGCATCCCAGAGCTCACAGACAAAATGGCCATCAGGCTTGCTCAGAGCTTCATTTGGACTCATTGAACAGGATTTCAGAGGGTAATGCTCTCATGGACTATAACTAGAGGACTTGTTTGACCTCTGAACACAATAGTATCCTGTTCACAGTGGGCATCTGCTGGATAAATGATTACATTTTTATAAACCTGTGTATACTCATAAATATATTGTCATATAAATACTAACCCATCAGGGGTTCAGCAGTCCATATTCTAAAATGATATGTGATTTTTAAGTACCTCATATCCTAATTGTTTCATGAAGTTATTGAAGAAACCTGATAGTTGTCCCTCAGACCCCTTTGGATGTCTCAAGGTACAGTTCCCAAAAAGACTTGTATCTTTTATGGCTTGAAGGCAGCACTCTGCAGAGGGATTGAGTAGCAGTATTCAGCACTTGTAATTCTAAACTCACCATGATTTATGATTATGGACTGCTGAGGCATGCAGGGTTAGGACTTCTCCCCAAGGCTGTGTTCTGAGCTGCTTTGCTGTGGAGAGCCTGGCAGGTTTGTGCTGGGTTGTGGTGCTGCTGCAGGTCTGTGTGCTGGGGACCCTCTGGTGAGGACACAGAGATGGGTCCTCCTGAGTGGAAGGTCTTGGGTCACACCTCTGTAACTGAGAGAGTCACAGTGAACCCAAGGGAAATAAAAGGCAAAAAACACCTGAGCACCTTCCTTTGTTCTAGGGGTCTTAGATGTTTCTGTTTCACCTATTGCACACACTGAAATAAGCAGACTTTTGCTCATGGAAAGCCCAATCCCAATCCTTTGGAAGTCAGTGGGAGTTTTCATTCATGTCAGTGGGCTTTGGATCAGCCCCAGAAAAACTGGCTTTGTAAGTACAGGCATTGCAGATCAACCACTGTTTTAAGTTGGTTTCAGTGATGCCACACAAGGAGACACTAGACAACCACCTGCTTGTAGGAGCACCAGGGTCCCGTGAGGCTGACATGGGCAGAGTTTCCTGACAAGATTGCAACTCCAGGGCCCCAGTACTTCGTGCAACTATATTCTCTGATACCCTGTGGCAACCTGGCTACTGTAACAGACAGTTTACAAGCCATCCCTTTGCAGGAGCTGGATTGTGCACTGCCTGGTGGGAATGGAGCAGGTGGACTCAAATGTGTAAGCGAGAGAACTATTAACAAGTCACTGTGTTTGTTTTAAAATTGTTCACATTTCTGTCTGCAACGGTATTTATAACCATGCTCATCATAACCGTGCTGACTACAGCTTTAGAAAAGTCTGGCAAGAAAGAGCTGATGGACAGCATTTCAGTGAGACAAGGGAACAGCCTTAAGTGCTCCAATAACGCATTACAGCACAGGAACAGCAAACAGGATCTGTGCTTCCAAGGCTTGAGAGCAAGAATGACGGAGTGGAATTTTTTTTGGCCTGCGTAACACAGGACAGAATAGATCATCTTAAGGGTGTTTTTTTCCGGCCTTAAAATCTACACAGCTGTACCGTGCTAATTCCAAAGCCGTGGTCCACGGAAGGAGCACTTTCTCCTTGTTTTGGCTGAAATACTATGTAGTACTTTAACCACTGTTTTTCCGTGTAAAGAGCAGCTGCAATTTTGCTGAAGGAGCGCTGGGTCCCGCACGCCGAGATCTCCCCTGAGCCGGGGCCCGGGCGGCAGGGCAGGGCAGGGCGGAGCAGGGCCGCGGCCGGCGGGGAGCGGAGCGGAGCGGGGCAGTGCTCGGGGCAGGGCAGTGCTCGGGGCCGTCGCCGCCGCCTCGCTCCGCCCGGGGCGCAGGGGCCGCTCGGGGGCTCGGCGGGGCCCGGGAGGCCGGAGGTGAGCGGGCGGCGGCGCGGGGCCGGGCCGGGGGCAGCGGGCCGGGGGCGGCGGGGCCGGGCCGGGAGCAGCGCGGGGCCGGGGGCAGCGCGGGGCCGGGGGCAGCGGGCCGGGGCGGCGGGGCCGGGCCGGGGGCAGCGGGGCCGGGCCGGGGCGGCGGGGCCGGGCCGGGGGCGGCGGGCTCCGCTCCGCCCGGGCCGAGGACGGAGGTGTCGCTTTTACCGCTTGGCATGAAAAACGATGGAATTGAGGGAAGATTTTCCTGCTGGCAATGAAAACTGTTCCCACAGAAAAGGACGGCAAAGCTGGGCAGGAGGCTGAGGTATTTCGTTTGTGATTTGAATTGTTTTTAGAAAGATTTGTGTAACGATCAAAATTCAGGTAGGATAACGACAAAAAACCAACCAACCAAACCAACCAACCCTAATTTTAGACTGGAGTTGCCGAAAACCTCAAATCAGATACTTGACAGCAAATTCCACTTCTGGAATCGTTTAGAGCCAGACCAGCTGGTAGGTTTTAGGAGGTAAAGGCGGTGGGATAAGAGTAAAGTCAGGTGTCAGGGCTTGAGGTGAGTGTTTCTGGAACAGACCGGTGTTAATTTGCAGTCCGACAGCTGAATTTTAGCTCGCCAGATTGGAAAATGCATCTTTATCTACATCAGTTCATCATCATCTAAAGGTAATTCCTTTTTTGAAAGTGTAATACGGAGTTTAGTGAGATAGGTTTTGTCAAAGCCAGATGGAAGGTGTGTGTGAGAGAACACACGTGGTGAAGTTTGTCCTCAGAAGGAACCAACCTCTCCGTCAGCCAGCAATGGGAACTGGGGTGAAGCGTGAGACTCAGCTGGTGATTGATGAATCTACAAGCTCAGGTTTATCAAGATAGCCATGAGGCTTGAAAATGCAGGGGAATTCTTTCTGTATTTCTGTTTAAAAAAAAAAAAAAAAAGGACAAAGCTTTTTTTAACCCTGGGGTTGTACACTGGAAGATAACAGACTTTGTGAGATGCTTGTGTTCAGAGCAGCAAAGAAGCTGCCAAAATTGAAAAGTGCATCTTATGTTAAGCCAAAAGAGCTTTTGACTGAGAATCAAAGCTGCTGAGGGTTATTAGCTGTTAAAATCAGTTGAAATTCGTGTATAATATTAATTTTCTTAATCTAATTCCCATCTCATGTCAGAGTTATGTTAAGGAGATAAAGCAGAGAGTAGAGACTTTGCAGCTTGACAGCTGCTTCCAGGCAGGAAGGAGAGTAAATACCTGCAATGAAAAATTATTATTGCCCTGTCCTTTTGTTATAGTCTACCAAAATCCACAGAAATGGTTTTATTTTTGGTGTCTGTCACACCAGTAACTACGAGAGACTTGGCTTCTCTGTTCACATGTGGCAAAGATTGGATTCCTGCTGCCAACCTTACATGTTGTGCTTAAGGAACTAATTCTGTATTTCAGCTCCAATCAAAATAAAAACTCTTCTGAGTTGATGTCTTTTTCCCATGTTGTTGGACAGTGTCTGGAGAGACCCTGCATTGCCAAAAGAGAGACCGGTGGTGCTTGAGGATGTCTAAACTATCTGCTCTTGCCTCCCGAGTCTGTTTGGGGACACCGACCTGTCTGAACTCCAAAGCCCCGAGGTTGTGTACTCATGCAGGCATCATCACAGGCTTAAAAGTTCAGTTTCCTGGTATATGCTTTTTTGGTGAAATAGAGCTAAAGAAGGTTTCTTTTTAAAACTTCTCCTCATGACGGAATCCTTTTCTTCACTTCATGAGGTCCAGATTGATGGAGCACATTTTTATTGGGTTTTTGAACACCACTTACAGTTTCTGATGTCCTTTTGAGTGCAGAACTTAAATTATGTCTGATCTGAAGGAGAGCATGAGCTCTGGAAAATCAATATCTTGACAACAGCTCATCTTTTATAAACCTGGCAGTGTCTAGTAAACACAAAAATAACGAAATCAGGCATTCCTGCAATTCAGATTTTTTCTGAAATGAGAATCTTTGATGATATTCATGAGCCCAAGAAGGCTCAAGAAGCAAAAAGGTGTCAGGAAAGTCCAACTGCATTCTGTTCTTTGAGATATATAACAAGAAAATTGATACTGTTTTTCTAAATTTTTATTCTGTATTATAACTAGCTTTTATAATACCCTAGACTCTTCCCTGCAGAGCTTTTGGGAGAAAATTGCTTTCAGGTTCAGAGATCTGTCCAAATTTTTGTTTTCTGACATGTTTATGGTAGAGAACAATACAGGGTGGGGAAGGAAGTGAAAGCCTCTGTAGATCACTTATTTTAGCATTATTCTAGGAAGCAGCTTATATGGGCTCAATATACAAAAATCAAACTGCAAACCTGCTAATTCTGCTTGTGAAAAGTGATTATGGTAAAGGAGTGTTTAGTCAATACAGCTACAGGTGACAAGGCTCCAGCCATCTGGGCACACGCCTGAGCTTGTTTCATTTTCTTCCAAGGTAGAAGCCCATGGGACTTCTCTTTTTGGAGAGCACTGTGCACAGAACTAGTGCACGAGTTGGGTTTGTGACCAGTGCTTGCAGCAGATTGAAGGACCTCACAGCTGAGCTGTAGTGGCTGGGTTGCCACCTACCAAGGTCATCATGATTTGTCCAGACTTCGGAAGCAGTTGTAAATGAAAGATCCCTCAGGGAATCTTCAGACCCTAATTCATAGCCAGTTCTCTGCAAGAGGGTAAAATGCAGCTAGAATGTTATTGTACACTAATTTTTCAGGTCTAAGATGAGCAGGGGATAGTTCTGTGAGGTTGCTACCCACTCCTGAGAGAATTACAGGCATGGTGTTTGGTGTGATACGATGACCCTTGCAGAGGGTCCCTGCAAATTAGTTGTGTATGTGCACCCAGAAATTGCTTGGGCCTGCTTAATTTTCTGGTTGTTTTGTTTTGGTTTTTTTTTCAGGTTCCTTTTGCAGAGGCCAGTAAGGACTTGACGACATGAATCCAGATATTTCCAGGTATGATGTAGCAGGTGGGCATTTGGAGCTCAGTGGAGGTACAGTTTCATTAGCTTGAGCTGCATTTCTGTAGAGAGAAGTGCCACCTTTGCCAGGTTCAGGCCACTTGTCATTTCCTCATACACCTTGCACTGAACCTGCACAAATGATTTTGAAGCCAGGAAGTAAATTGCACTGAGGAACTGGCATGGGGTAAAATCACCCCCAAGTAGAAACAAAAAAAGCTTGGTTTAAACCCAAATCTTTTTCTCAAGCTGGTTCTCTGTGAAGCCTCACAAATTCCTGTATTGAGCATGGCGGGGCAGTGGCAGTGAAGTGGGAGAGCTGGCCAGGAACGGGTGGAGGCCAGGGTCCAGTCTTTGATGACTGTTGGTTTACACTGGCTCTCAGTTGTAAGGAACCTGTCTCAGCAGGGGAATCTTCACACTGGAAAGAGCAGCAGTTTCATTTTAAGGACTGTAGTGGATCTCTCCACCCACTGATACAATCTTAAAGGAAACACATCTGTTTCTTTTCTCACTGTGGTCCTCCAGTCTTAGGCTTTGTTCAGGTGAAAGCAAACTTAGAAGAAAGGAGATTATAGAATGTCAAAGAACTAACATGCACAAATCAGAACAAATAGTCCATCTTGATTTTCTGTACTGTAGGGTGTAATTAACATGTACTTGTTTTATGAAATGCTGAAAATTGTGTCATTATCTCACAGCATTATCTGAAAAACCACATTTGTTTAATAAATTTAGACTTATTGGATGTATCCAGCCATTACTATGACATAACAAGTACACACTAAAATCTAGTGGGGGTGCAGATGAACTGAAGGGCATGCAGTTTTGAACTGACTCCACTTCAGCTGTGAATTTAGAGCCTGTTGATAAGAAAAAAAGTGTCATGAGATTTCTGAAGTCCAAATTGTTTATTGTGCTCTGTGTTTTATATCCCGCTTGTATTTCTAATGTCTGTTCCAGATTTCTTCCCTGTAGGAGAAAAGCCATGCTTTCACGTAAAAGGAGAAGTCAAAAGTCTTACTTAAAAATAGATTGCTCTTCAGAAAGCCAAAATCTTGTCATTATTTCTTACTAGTATAATTAATTATCCTCGTTCTAGTTAATATTAATTATTTGAACACTTCAGTGGAATATGTTACAGGTGTAGAATTTACACATTTACAGCACCGTTTCATTGCAGTGCCACACACTGCAGGTTCTGTTGTACAAGTTGCAGCTTACAGAGTCCCTAGACCTGGAGAACACCTGATAGGAGGTGTACAGGAAACTCTGCCAGGAGCTGGGGCACTGCCCCCGGCCCAGCAGCAGGGCCTTGGCATGCCCAGTGCAGGCTCTGGTTCTGGCTCAGTTCCTGGAGCTGTTACCCAGCCCAGACTGGGGTCTGCTGTGAAGCTGCCATGAAGGGCTGGGCATGCAAAGCATTGTTCTCCACTGGATGCATCCTGGCCACCACAGGTGTAGGCAGAGCTCCTCTCCTTGGGCCTGCTGTGCACTCATGGTGTGACTCAGTGCTCCTGGCCTCACACACTGACCTGATGTAGGGTGTTTTCCACCTTACCTAGGTGCCTGCAAGTCTATGTTCCATGCCCTTAGCCACCCTCCTCATTCAAATAAAGGTTTGCATTTTATTGTGGGTCTTTGCTATATGCATGTATTCACCTTTAGTATATCTGTATTGAAGGTTTCATATTTAATTCTACTGGCACTCTATGGCAGGTTCTTCTTAAGTAAAAAGGAAACATGGCATCATTTTCCCAGTTTTGAAAGTCCACTTAAGGCCGTTCTGTTGGGGGTCATTTTTGTAGTGTTTTCATCTTTACTACACTACAAAAGATGAACACCTCAGCATGTTTGTCCAGAATTAAATAGCAATGTCAAGAACCCAGTGCATGTTCCGCACTCCTTTTCCAATATGCTTTAGTTTTAATTAATTCTGGAGTTTTATTTGGAAAAATAGGAAATATGTTCAAAAAGGACTGCAGTAATTCCATAAACTTCAAGACTGATTCACCTTTTACCGAAACTGGTTTTGATAACAACTAGTGTCTTTGTTTTAAAACTCAGTTCCAAAAATAAATTCTTCAAATACTTTTCTTTGTGAGGTTGCTGCACTGGTAGCCACAGGTATGGCATATGCCTTCCAACCCAACAAGTGCCAAGGCTTTGAATCAAAACAGATAAGGAAAAATAAATTGTGAAAGAGGTAAACTACAGGCTGTGTTCAGATCATTTTCTTTGTAATAAGCAGGGTTATTTTTATCCCTGAGGTAGTACAAGAGCTTTTGGGACAATGGCTTCCCTATTGTTCATCTGTCTGTCTTCATACATATGTGAAAGATCCTTCTGCAGGATTTGAAGGATGAATTATCAGAGTTTGTGTTTAATGTTTTCAAAGAAAAGATCAGAAGAATTTTTCTGTTGAGAGAGGATACTGAATTAAAAGCATGAAAGCAGAAATCCCCAAATAATCATTTCTGTGTGACTTTTCTTGTCAAGTTACTTGTGGTGAATTGAAGCAAGGAGAAAGTGACCCTCAGTATCTGAATTTTAAAAATAAACCCTGAGCTCAGCCAGCATGAATCAGGGCTGTGCTGTGGGAGCCAGAGGTGCTGATGGTGTGCTGGGGGATCCAACTGGCTGCGGCTGGCACTGGCTTGTGCTTGGGGCTGGGATCTTCCCCCTCTGCAGCTGCTGCAGGCAGGATGGTGTTGGCTCAGGCAGGGCAGAGCAGCTGGCTGCAGTGAGGTAAATTAGTGTCTCTTCTGCAGAGGAATTGGCCCAGGGAGGAATAAGTGTGGTGTCAGAGTTGTCTGTCAGATCCACTCGTGCCTGCAGCAAACGCAGGGTTCCTCAGCAGCAGAGCAGGAGCAGGAGTTCAGCTTAAGGAGTGACCGTGTTCGTCAGAAGACCCAAGAGGACCACCAGGGCTAAGCAATCCGAATAAGCCCTGTCTGTGTCTGGCAGGATCGCTCATTAAAAGGGTCCCATTGCATATGTAGTTAAGCCATCCCATAATGCCAGACTTGCTGGATAAATAGCACAGTGTGGTTGCAGCCTTCAAATCTTGACAAGGAATACACCATCCTATAGTGATTTGTTTATGTAATAGGTAAAGCTCCATTGGAGGCAGGTTCTCCTCCTTTTAGGCACTACTCCAGCAAAGAAGAGAGGGCAGTGCCTATGGAAACAACCAGAGTTTCACATTCTGCTTTATAAGCTGCCCCTATCACAGAGCTTTTAACTTACCTGTGCTAATGAAGAATAATTCGTATTCACATTTGTTTTTAAATTAACATCATCATGTGATAGATTGCATTACTCATTAAGCAGTAATGCTTGTGAAAAGTGAGTCTCAATGCTTTTAATCTTGGAGAAAAGGAAATCTTTCTATCAGTTGCTCTCAATGTTTTCAACACATTTTGCTTTTGCAGTAACGTTGGGAATGTAGATGTTCTCAGATAAGGTTTTAAGTTTTGTGTTTTGAAATGAAAAATCATGAAAACATGTACTAGTTTTACAGGTAGGAGTATAATTTAAAAGAATGTTAATTTTAGACTAATTAATTCATTTTTTTTTCCTAAGCTTTGGAGCAGGCTGGGGAGTTTGCAGGAACAAATGCCTGGGAAACTGATGGAACTGTTGATACTGAAATTTAAAGCCAACTCATAGAAAGTAATTAAAGCCTGTGTTTCCTGCATAAGGGAGGAGAGTGAGAGTTGTGTGAAGTCATTCACTGCATGTGTAGGTGTACTGCCTTGTAATACAGGATGCCTCCCTCGACTTCATGCAACAGATTAATCCCAACTGATAGGTAAGCACTTCTCTAATCTATGTTGGCATTCAAGATGACCCAATTCCACTTTGCTGTTTCATCTTTGTGAGGTCTGTGGCAGAGGTTGCACGCACCTGTCCCTGAGGCCTCCTTATTTAACACAGCAGATTCTCCGTTTTGACCCAAGATCAGCTGTCCAGGAGGTCAGCACTTCACTGAGGTGGATGCTCAGAGGTGCTGGTGTGATGAATTAGAAAATTTTTCTTTGGGGAAATGGCCTGGCTGTGGGAGAAAGAAGGATAAGAGTGCTTGATTCACTGTACGAATTAGGAGCAATGGTGATGCTTTGGACTGCAGGGAGGTAGGAATTGTTCGTGAAACTAAGGATGAAGAGCTTCCGAGGGCTGTGTTGGGGTTTTAGGAGCTCCCCTGGGGGTTTTTTTGGTTTTTTTTTTCTGTTAAAGAAATTTTCCCCCATACATGTTGCTAGGGGAACAAATGGCCAGGTGCTTAAGAAGAACAAAAGACCTGGCTGCTCTTTGTGTTTCACCTGGGTGTGTAGGCATTCGGTCTCAGCGGGAGAGAGAGAGAGAGAGAGAGAGAGAGAGTCTGCTTTTCCTCTCTACTGGAGAAACCCTGGGATCCCAAGCCCACCTTCCCTGCCCCGCTGGGAGCTGGGCCGTGGCCGCCCTGCCCCTGCCGTTGTTTTGAGCCTTCGCTGCGTTGTAGCCCTGCTCACCCTGCCTGCCCAGACCTCCGGGGGGTTCCCACCGCAGTTTGGATACATCTCGTCTGCCACCCGGGATTTGTGCTCGTCCCTGCCGTTCCAGCCTGCTGTTCCCGAGGGTCCGGCCGGACACCGGGATCGGCTGCCCAGGGTTTGTGGAGCCTTTGTTCCATCCCTCCCCGGGATCCCGGGGCACCGGTGCCGCGTGCTCCCCGAGCTCGCTCCGGAGCGCCCCCTGCAGCCGCGGGGGAACCATCGCACCTGCCCTGCTCACCGGGAGCCGCCAGCGCCCCTGCCGGCTGCGAGCGGAACTGCACCCGAGGGGAAAGGGCCCGGCAGCCGAGAAGGCTGGGACTGGGTTTGTGATTGTTCGCTGTTACTGCCACAGTTATTGCTGTTTGTTCGACTGGTTATATACATAGAGATATATGATAGTAAAGAACTGTTATTCCTATTTCCCACATCTTTGCCTAAAAGCCCCTTGATTTAAAAATTATAATAACTCAGAGGGAAGGGGGGTCGCATCTGCCATTCCAAGGGAGACTTCTGCCTTCCTTAGCAGACACCTGTCTTTCAAACCAAGACAGGCTGCTACAAACTGCAGAACCGAGTGTATGGCTGAAGGCAGAAGGACAGAAGAGGAGGAGCTGTCCTGGAAGGGACCAGAAGGGCTTGCCTCTTAGAGGCAGGGTTAGGAGAGAGCTATCAGACCACAACAGTACGACTGTTTAGGAATGTTTATGCTTCAAAAGGGCTGGAGAGTCAGGTAATGCATTGGAGAAGCATTGCGCTGTCTCATGAGCTTGTAAGAGGCTTTCTTGAGAGCTGTGTTGGTATTTTAATATGACTCGATTATGGCTTGGAAGCTTGAACCTACTACCTGCTTTTTATTATTCCCAGTTTTTAAGTTAGAATGAAACTTTTTGAGGCCTGATACATGTTTGTTGAGTAACAGGGTTAGTGATAATCAGTTGAGTGATTTCAGTTGGCAGTAGAAAAAATGTCAGGGGTACGTATTGTCATGAATGATCTGGGCAGGTATTTTTTCTCCTCCAGCATCTGAACATCCATGCACATAAACACGGTTGTAAGGCCAGAACTTGCCTTTGGAAGAGTTTCTCAAAGTTACTGCTGCCCAGGCTCAAAGTTTTGAGCCTTATTTAGTGTGTTTTCTCACAGTATGTGATTCCTTTTCGTGCCTTTCTCCTTCCAAAAATCTGTGAAAAGGCTTCTATTGGTGTATGAACTGCTTGTTGGTACAATCTTTGCGGATAAATAGCATTTCTCTTTAGAGGCTTTTTGCCAGTTTTTACTGTCTCTTAACTCAGATTGAAGGACACAGTGTCATTAAGACTGACTCTTCGTTTGGTACTGATGAATTTAGAGAAAGAACAGGTGAGCAGTTCCAGGAGAAGTAATCTCCCTCTTGATTCTTTGAGTGATCTTCCAACCTGACTTCTTAGCTCACTGTGGCCTGAGGCCAGTAACTTGATTTTCTTCCTCAGTTCTATCAAGTGATGTCAGACAGTGACTGCTGTTTCTGCAGTGAGACTGGAGGAAATAGTAGGTGTCAGGAGAAAGAATGAAGGAAAAAATGCAAAGAAATTGATGAGTAGCTCATTTGGGGTTTATAGGTACCTTCTTCTTATATTTTACACTTGCACTCTTGAGAAACACACACAGGTCTGGGACTACATGTCTTTGTGTTTTGTGGAGATGTAGCTGGTGCTGTGAGTGCTTCAGTTGCTTTGCTTGGACACCAGTGGTGTCTGATGTTCTTACTAAGCTGTAGTACAGTCTGTAGCTTTCTGCACAGTGATGTGGCCTTACCCAAACAATCAGCATGCAGTCTCCAGTGGTTTTTCATTAAATTTTTTTTTGTTTGTATGGTTAGTATTCGATAGCAGAACATTGTTCCCAAGTGTCAAGACAACAAGGCCTGTTCTGGCCTTGTTTTTAGCTGAATAAACTAATGCTTGTTTTTCCCTGGGCAAAACCAGGAAGTTGTACTCATCCCCCTCAGTGAGGAATGATTGAATGAGAAGAGCTGTCTGATTTGCATTCTGACATGGTGACTGGCATCAGCTGAAACCTGTGCTGTTGGTCATACCTGGCAGTCTGCTCAGGAGCCAGGCACTTGCAGGCAGAGCAGCCCAGCAAGGAAGGAGCTGGCAAGTGGAGCACAAGGTATGGGAGTTAGTATGTAATTTATGCTGGGTGAGGAAGATGTTCTCTGCAGATCTAGGTAAGCAAGTTTGTCTATTGTGGAACTTTTATGTGCAGTTTGAAATGTTTGCTTGGGCATTTCGTAGTTTTTTTGGAACAGAGCTCTCCCAAAAGATGGCGTACATGAAAATTTTAGCCTTTGAACAGAGCAGCACATGACATGCAAAATGAATTTATTCTTGTGTGAAGAGCAGCCATGAAATAATTTGGTAGGAAATGTCAGCTGGTAGATCTAAATGAGGAGAACATCTGAAAGCTAGGAAGCTGAGGGTAACTGGACGTTGGTGGAGAAACAAGGCTGCACAAATAATTTCAAAATTTCAATTAGTTTCCAAAGAAGAGGATATGAAGAACAGAGTCTGGGTGAGGAGGGTGAGCCCCTGGAGAACGTAGTGTTGGTGAATACGAAGGTAAGGAGACTGTGATTTCATTTCTCTTGCTACTAGTTAGAGTTGAAAGATCTTATTTCATGCAAAAACAAATGGAGGTTCTGCCAGAAGCTGTAGTTTTAGGGAAAAGGATGTGTAGAGTCACAAGAGATGAGAAGGGTGGGGAACTGGAGACATAAAGCAGAATTAGCTGCAGGTAAAAAGAGATTAATACCAAAACCTGTACATGTGATTGGAGATTCTGCATCAGTTATGTCCAGAGCAAGCAGGCTTGTAAAAATCTGCAAAAGAAGTTCAAAGAAATGGAGGTGGAGAGGGTGATGGGTTTTGTAGGAGTGTTACTTTGACAGGGTGAGGAGGCATGCTAGGAGAACTAAGGTCAATAAGTAGTTCATGGACTGGAACTATATGGAAAGGTTTAAGTATTTTTTCATTACCATGGGAGGACCTTCTTAGGCATTTTTCTTAATTGATAAATTTCAGCTGAGTCCCTTGGACACTGTTCATCCATGGTTAAATCTGCATTATAAGAAAAGCCTTAAAATGGTGAAGAACCGAGAGAAACACAGTTTAAAAAAGGGATCTCAGGCAAGGGAAATGTTGTTATGAATAAGGCAATATGTGAAAGCAGCTATGACTCCAGGATGGCTAACAGAGATGAGGAAATGGAAATTAATGTATCAAAGCTGCAGTGAAATTGGAAAAGCTTAATGTATTCCCTTCAGGCAGGAGACTCTTAACTAACTAATATCCGTCTTGGTATGCTGAAAATAATGCTACATGTAATTAAGAATTTTGGAGCAAGAACTTTTATCTATAAATTTTACCAAGTCTTGATATATATATATTAGAAGAAACATACAAAAGACTTTACCAAAAAAAAAAAGGCAAAAATTATCCTAGCAACTATAATCCTATGGTACCAGTATTGTGATCATTACTGTGAAGGTTTAAAAAAAGAAAAACACCTTGGAGATTAAGAGATTAAATATAGTATGGGTGTTCAAAAGATAGCCTGTGCCGTGTTAGTCAGAGCTTTATTTGTTAAAACTATTTATTTCTGCCTAAAAGATGCAGTAATTTTCATGTCTGAACTAGTAACTTCTCTTGGGTAGCTCTAACAAGTAGTTTTACTTGAAGACATCAGGATTATGGGAAGTATCAAACAAGAAACTGCCTAGAAAAGCTACCAGGAGAGAATTTACCCAGGAGTACTTGACTAATTGATTTCTTAGCAAAATGAGCTAAAGGTTCAAATGCATAACAGGCAATGGAAATTTTAATTTAGGCAGTATGGACCAGAGTAGGATAGGAACACAATGGCTCTTCCAGCTTGAAATAACAGGAACCTTTATAACTATATGGAGGACTTTGTTTCTTGACCGCAGTTTCTCAGGAAGATAGGACAAGCCTCTCCATTTTGGTCTTCAGCATATCAAGACTGAAGAGGCTTTTTTTGGTTTTATTTAGGCATAACCCCATGGAAAAATAAAGTAATTTGACTCGAGAAGCAGCGTAACTGCATCCTTGTGGTGTGTGCTTCCCCATTAACTAGTAATTTCCCCTGTGGCAGTGCTGTGCTGCTGGTGGCTGATTGCATCCTGGGAAAACTGGCTGTACCAGGAAGGCTGCTGCAGGAATGCCTGCGCTGGTCTGGCAGCCAGGTCATTAACATGATGCTACACTTAAGCTAATAAGTCTTGGCTGACCTAAATGGCTTGGCCCAGAGCCACTGCAGGGATGTTTGTACCTGTGGCGTGGTTCACCCACAAATCTATATAATCCACCTGCAGACAATGGACCATGTCTGCTGTAATTGAGCACTCTAAGGCCTTTGTAGCCAGTTGTTTCCAAGATGTGTAAGCTGTTCCTCTCTGTTTGTCTCCACCCTTATCTGCTATATTCACACATGTAAATTTACATGAATATTTGTGTACCTATATATTAATGTTTAACTTGGGAATGGAGTCTGTAAGTGAAGCAGCAGAGTAACTCTTTGAAGATGTATGCACAGTTAACATTTTCTGGGTAAACCTGCTTAGCCATTTTACCTGTGAGACAAGGAGTAACCTCTTTAGCTGGATGCCCTGCTTCTTCTCAAACAGTTCTGCTTCGAAAGCAGAAACCAAGTATAAACCTGGCCCCGAGGGGTTACGTACAGTGGTGTTCTGTGGCTCGGGGTGGGGAGCCCTGCAGTGCTGCTCTGCTGCAGGCGCTGCAGTTGCAGCAATTCCTGCTCTCCTTGGAGCAGCTCAGCAAGCACAACAGCAGAGACTTTTGTAATGCTGAGGATTCAGATAAAACCACCATGCTCATAAAAACCAAAAAACAAGCAACACCAGGAAAGACAAGATTCAACAAAGTAAATACAGTGGATGGGGCTACTGGGCTGCAGAGTCCACTTGCTTCAAGACCTTCTGGCGTTGTCACCTCAAAGGAGTTCTGTGGATTGCACTTTGCTTGTCTCCTCTTGGTGCACTATGGGCTTGAGAAGCGCTGAAGCCTTGCCCTCCCTATCCCCATGGCATAGCTGTGATACTTCTCTGGTTTTGATTTCATCCTTACATGTACCTTCTACAACAACTTAAAGCTGTTCTTTCAGTGTTTACTATTTTGTTGGCTGTTGTGAAGTCCTTATGTTGACCTGTCCAGTGTTTCCCACTGTTGTTTTTTATCTCTGTTCTTGCAGAACTCTGTGTTGGGGATGGCTTCTCTGTTCGACCTGTATTCAGAGCTGAAGGGCTTGGTTCTGCACATTACAAAGCTACAGTGCAGGATAGATGCTGTGTGAAGTGTAAAGAACTTCTGAGAAAGAAATGGGCCCACTTACACTTTTCTGTGGGTGCTCAAAGGGCCTTTTAGATACACCGTTGTCTTCAGCTTTCCAGCAGCCTCGACTTGAGAACTTGACCTGTATAAATTGCGAAAGATATATGTGTTGCTTCATGTCGTACCCTGTTCCATATTTTTGCAATGTGTAAAGACAGCTGCAAAGATGAAGAAATATTCCATGAGGGTAACCTGACTATCTATATTTTGCCCATGAGATTAGATTAGATAATGGCTGTTTGCTTCCTTAGCACTTGGAATCTATATATTCCCCCTAGGCAAATCGGACAATCTGTTTTGTATTCTCCCACAGACTCCCCAGCGGAGTTCAGCTGCTGTTCTCTACCAAGTGTGGTTTTGTATTGTTGCCAGGTATATACAGTTCTGGAGGGAGAATGTGGGATTGTGTAGCTGCAAAGCTGGCTGTGGTGGCAGCTTTCCCCAGCATGCCTTCTGTCTGCACAGTGGGAAAACCCACTGAAGAGATGTTTTTGGAAGAGCTGAGGCAGGGAGGAAGTGTAATGTCTCCCTGGAGTTCTCCTAGGTATTCCTAATGCTTTTCCCGACTAGAGCTGAGATTTTTAACAGCTAAGAAAGTTTACCAACAATTTTGAGGTTGGTAGGTTCAATGCCTGTGGAGTTCTTTGTAATTCAGGCACCTCCTTAGGTTATCTGGCCCTTCTAAGCTGGTGTCCAGTACTGTCTGAAGTGCACAAGCTGTTTTGGTGTGGTGTCACCATGCTTCATGGTGACAGGATGTTGAATTCATCGTAGGCTAAACGCATATACAGTTTGCTTCTACACAGACACATTCTGCTCTAAGAGTGTAGACTTTTATGGAGAAACCTGGGTTCACACAGTCCATAGGAAGTTTGGGGACATCCTGAAAAAATGGTTCACCAAGGCTTGGGGGTTTGGCAGAGCCACCCTGTCCCATGGGCTGTGTCACCCAAATGGAGCTGGTGAGCAGCATGTTTACTGAGTAGTCTGAAAAGCTTTTTCTGGCAGGTATGTACGTGTGCTTCAGCTAGCTCTGTCACCAGTGAGCCGTCACTAACCTCTGTGGTCTTGGCTTCCTGTGTTTTTGCTGGAGCACCAAAGGCGAAGGAAGGGAACTGGTGCTAAAGAATCCTACAGCCCTGCCAGAGGAACAGGGGACAGGTGGTTGGTAGCAGATGTTCCCACCTCCAAACAGCCTTGGTGGGGACAGGTAGGTTATATTCCAGGCCCCAGAGAACTGTAGAGACTCGAGATTTGGCAGGCAATTAAAAAACTGTTGTATCCTGCTTGTCAGGCTTTTAAAACAGGATTTGAAGAGTCTCTAAACCCTGTTTATCTCCATTTTGTGTGCCAGTGATATTTTTTGTCCAGGCATTGTCTGGAAGGAGAGCTAGAAGAAGGCATGGAGAGCAGCCTGGAAGTGGGATCAAAACCGCAGTTTCTAGAGGCCCAGAAGCTACACCAGAAAGAAAATACTATTGATACTGTCAAACTGAACTCTGGTAAAAGACCTGGGTGTTCTTTTCAGTGCTAGTGAAGCCATACTTCCACTTCTTTTGGTTGCAGGCCTTCAGTATATCCAGCTCTTAATTTTTAGGAGGTATTTTTATGTTGTGGGTTTTAGTACAAAAAGCTGAAAATCAGGCAGTGCACAGTGGAGGAGAAGAATGCATTTTTCATAACATGGTTTTCCTTTTTCCTTGGGGAAAAAGGGAAATGTTTTCCTGCTTTCTAGATATGATATATAATTTCTATCTATTGCTATCAATTACACATATATTTTTAATCAGTTTTGTCCTCAAACCGAATTGGCTGTCCATGTGCCAGGCGAAATGAGTCAAATTTGAAGACTAGCATCCACTCCCCGTTGTAGATCAAAGGACACATTGAGGTGAATAGTAAAGTCCAAATCAAGAAAAGATGTTTACAGTTCCTTCCAGTGCCTGAAGTGAGCCTACAAGAAAGATGGAGAGAGAATTTTTACAAGGGCTTAGTGTGACAGGACATGGAGGAATGGCTTCAAACTGAAAGACAGTAGATTTAGATTAGATGTTAGGAAGAAATTCTTCCCCATGAGGGTGGGGAGGCCCTGGCACAGGTTTCCCAGAGCAGCTGTAGCTGCCGCATCCCTGGAACTGTCCAAGGCCAGGTTGGACAGGGCTTGGAGCAACCTGGGATAGTGAAGGTGTCCCTGCCCATGGCAGGAGGTGGAACAAGATTCAAGGTCCTGTCTAACTCAACCCATTCTATGGCTCCATAGCTGTGATTTAGAAAATATCCCTCAGACTCCAAAATTCTAGAATGAGTTTAACAGAGAACTTGCATCTGAATTAAAGATACCTTCAAAATAAAATGACTGATTCATTTTTGACTTGATAGGCAGCTCTTGCAGAAAATGGGCCAGGTCTTGGGACTTTGCTTGAAGAGAAGCTTTATAATACTTGGGCCAGACACTTAAATTGTATGCTTTTTCCCTTGGTTTCCTAAGGTGGCATTTCCTGTGTACTGTTCTGATTATCTCAATGGGCATTTCTTTCCCATTTCCTTCTTCTGTGCCTGCACAAAGTCTGTTTGACTTCAGAGCTTGTGTTTGGGAAGTTGGTTGTTACCAGCTAAGAATAAGCAACCTATATTGGAGGGTGGTGCAGTTCATATTTGTGTATGAGGTAGAGTTATCTAGAAACAGTATTTGTGTGTTGAATGCTTCATAACAACATTCTGCTGTCCTTTTTGTTTCTAAATTCGCTGATCGTGTATGTAGATTCCACATTCAAGCACAGTCTCTAAAATTACAGTAAGAATCCAGCACAAAATCTACGTAGAACAAAAATTCTTACCTGGAAGTATCTTCCTTAATAATTCAAAGCAAAGGGCTGATTTTTTTTTTTTTTCTTTTAGAAGGTGAAGTCTCAGAATAATAAATATAATGCATATATACACACACGCAGAGATGATGGAACTAAAATCTGTAAATAGAAACAAATAAATACAAAAGATCAAAAACTGAAAAATAAGGATATATACATAAAAACGTAGAGCAGACTTGCCACATCCCCATAATACCAAGCTGTAGAGAGGAATCTGTGAACCTGGGAAGTTTGGCACTAATGTTCTGTTGAAGTCTGAGGCACTTTTCTCCATTTTACCCCTGTTTTGGTTCGGTGCCAGGAGTCAGCATTCACCAAGCACACGATAAGAATCTGTGAGCAGGTTATCAGTTCCTTGGGCAGTGCTGCATCCCACAGCTGTTCTGCTTCAACAGCCAGATGCAACCTCAGCAAGGGTGTAATCCTTCCTTGGCTTCACCGGCTTGTGCTGACAGGTTTTCTTGTGTGCAGGGCTCACTTTATTCTGGTCTCTCCTCCTTCCAGGATGGCTCGCTCTCTGTATGAGTGGCTGTGGCAGCATGAGTTCTGGCTGCCCCCAGGAATCACTTGGGAGGACATGCAAGAATCTGAAGACACTCATTACCCTCAGCCTCGTGATCTCCTGCTCAGTATCCCTTTTGCTTTAATCTTGGTAGTCATTCGATATGCCTTTGAAAGGTAAGTTATTTAATACTGTTTGGGGTTTCTTAGGTACAGTGGGAGTAGTTTGGGTCCAAAAGCTGCCTTTATTGTCCGTGCCAGTGCATGACTGAAGAGGTCCACAGAGACTCCATGTCACAAAGTCTGCTGAGATAGATACATTTTTCAGCTCCTTTTCAGCCCTGTGTACTGGCTAAAGAAGTGTGTTGAACGTAGAGCACAAACCCTACCCCTATGGTCTAATTGCAAGCATTGTGATTTCCTACACATAAAACAGGTCAGTCTAGACGAGGTTTATGTGTGTGTTTTTGAAGGCAGATCTGCTGGTCCGTGTGTGTTGCGTATTACTTGCTGTTTCTGGGTCAAGTGTGGCAGAAATCATGTTTAGGCTCCATCATACAGTTAAGTCTCCTTTATCTTGGGTGATGGGGGTCTGGAGTATTCCATCTGACAGATAAGCCTGAATAAGATGCATCAGATTGGGCTGAGCCCTGTGCCCTCAGCATCAGCCCTGCCTAGCACAGGGGTGTGTGTGGTACTGACCACCACTCAGGCTGGGCAGTGCCACTGCCCTCCACTGCCGTGGAGAGACATTTGTAGCTGCTTCCTCTGACTTGAAGTTGCTACACATCCTTCAGTGCTGGGCTGCCAGGATTTCTGCTCCTCTCATTCTGCTACCAGACCTGCTTTTGCATTCTGCTGTTTTTGCAAACTCCATTATACTATCCTCCAGTGCTGGCACAAGAAGTTTCTCTGACTCCAGGATCTTTCTGGCCAGAACCATTTGAGTGTTTTACACATTACACTTCAGGGCAGAAAATTTGGGGATTATGACAAAGGTATAGCAAGAAATCCTGCAGGGATCATTGACTCTGAGTTTCATTAAAGTCCTGAACTTGGTGCCATTGCTTTATGCAGTTTGGTTAGTAGTTAATGTGGTCGGTGACACAACATGATTTGCTGGTGGAAAACTGAGATTTACTACAGCATTAACCATTGTCAAGACTGCAGAGTAAGTCCCCTTTCATGATTTTGAATACACTTTAAATTTCAGTATATTCAAAACCAGTATTCTTAGTAGCTCTCTGAAGAGGTAATCTTTCGAAATCTACAATGGTTTTAAGTTTAGAAAGAGGGAAAAGATGACAATTTAAAAAATGTTTTATCATTCTTTTTTGAAAAGTGGCTGCACAACAAAATGGAAATGGACTTTCCTGTAGACTAGAAAGATGTTTCTTCTGCAGATTCTCTGTGACATAAGGGTAGCTTGGAAAAGCTTATAGAAGTTGAAATGATTCAGAGCTCTCCTGTAAAAATGTTTTTATGTAAAAATACTGACTGTAATTTGTGGTATTTTATTAAAACTAAATCTGTGAATAATTACTGAAATAATCATTTTAGGATGATACGAAGTTGGAATTCAAATCTGTTCTTTGTAAACAACATGTTTAGTGTGCATTCCATAAATTCCATAGTTTTTATCCTGCTCTTTCCTGGGGACACAGGCATCTTGGTTACCTCTACTCATGTGGAAACCAAGGTACTCTAGGTAGCCATTAAAACACGACTCACATTTCTTCCCTGCTGATGTGCAAGACCTGGCTGGATTCCGTACTCCTTCAGGTAGGCACTGCTGGTCAGTGACACGGGTGCACTTCTGGTGTGGAGCTGGAAATCGGGCCCATGTCCCACATTGACTGGCACTTGGCCAGTTTATGGCTCCCCAGTGCAAGACATGGCCAGGAAGAAGGAGGAGGCAAACACCTCCCATGACAGGACACGAGGCAGTGGGCACAAACAGAAACACATGATGCTCCATCTGCACATACAAAAACTCTCTTCTTTACTGGGAGGGCGGTCGAACACTGGAACAGTTTCCCCAGAGGGGGAAGGAATCTGTGTCTGCAGAGATACACGACACCCAGCTGGACGTAGCCCACTCAGCTTGCTGGAGCTGGCCCTGCTTGAGCAGCCGAGTTGGGCTGGGTGATCTCCAGAGGCCCTTTCAGCATTGATTCTGTGCTTCTGTGACTCTCTCCCTTTATTTGCCTTCCTCCTGCCACACTACTCCCAGTCAATCTCAGTATCTTTTTCATCTGCTCTTAGATGCCAATGGCCAAATAAAAAGATTTTTTCTTTCCCATGCAAGTGCTGCCTCAGCTGGGAGTGTTTCTGCAGGCCTGGTCCTACTCATTAATTTTAAAGCTGTTTTGATTCACAAACTTCATTAAATAAAAGCTGCATGTCACACCCTTGAAAAAGATAACATCACAAGCCCATTTTACAGGTCCAGGAAACCTATAATCATAGCACTATTTTACCTATGCAAATTACAAGCCAGTGTTCTGAGCTGTATTCTTGTTTGTCCTAACTCTGCAGTCATTTATTTCAGCATGACTTTTTCTCCTTCTGAATCATTACCGTTTCACATCCAGTTCATACTGGAGAAGAAAGCTTCCCCTGGAAAGGTGAGATGTGAATCCAGCCCTCAGTTTCTCCATTGCCTTATCTAAAGTGGCACTGGTCCTGTTTAAAAGAATTTACACCAAATTTGAGAATTGCAGAAGGAAATGATGTGTGTGTTATTCCTCATTTTCTGTGTAGATAACCCTGACTGTATATCTTTGTACACCTGCTCTGCAGATCAAAATGAGTGGCTGTAACTAGTAGACAAGTTTGGGTTTGGTGGCTGTAGCTTGGCCTCTGGCAATTTATTCTACCCTCAACCACCACCAGCTATTTATTACTTGCAACTGTGCCTTGGGTGCCAAGTGTTCCTCTCTCTAGTTAGTTCCTGGTGGTGCCTGCTTTGGGATTTCAGAAATGTTATAATGTGTCCATGTGATTTAACTGTCAGGACTTCACGTAAATAATAAGAGGCAGGGGAAGTCCAGAGGCTTTTCTGCAATGTCTGCATCAGCCAACTGTGCTTTTTTTGGGCATTAAACTTGTGAAAGAACCTGCTTCCTCAAGGGTTGATTTTCCTCTCCTTTGCACTGGCTGGCTGAACTGGAGAAAACTGAGACAGCAACATCCTTCTGTGCTGGGGATTAGGTGGTGGCTGTTGGAAGAGGACCTGCGGTGTCTGGGTGTGGCCTGGGAGAACTGAGGAGGTTGTGGGTACAGCCCCGGGGGAGAAGAAACAGCTCATATGTCGTGAAGCAACTCCCCTGTGAGCTGGTTTGTGCTGAGGAAAGTGGGGAAAAGTGGATTCAGTGGTGGAGAGTAGAAAGCCCATTACTGCTGCAGTGCTGGGCTATGCCACAGTACTGAGGCAGGAACTGGGGGAAGCAGTTAATGATGTCCTGAGAAAAGAGAGGACCTGGAACTTGGGAACCTCCCATGTTCCTTTAATGTTTCCAGAGTGCACTTGAGAGTAGGAGATACGTCCTGCACCTCTAACTTGGATCTTAAGCACCTGCGTACCTTAGCAGAACTTTTCCCTGGACCTACTCCTGCAAGGATGTTGGCTTGTCTTCTAGCTATGTAATGTTTAAGACCGTTTCTGTGAAAATCAAATTCATGGAGTGCTATGATTCTGAAGGAATATTGCGAAGTGTTTCTTGCCTGCATGGTTAGGAAAATGTGGCAACTAAAGTGCTTTGAGGGATAGTGAAGCCACTGAAAAACAGAATTTACATACAATTTTTGATTTGTCTGATTTTGGTCCAGGGATTTTTGGATGTAGGGCAATTGAAAGGAAAAGTCAGTGAATTTGAATCCACATAGCTCCCAGATTTCACTAGAAGAGGATTTTAGTCAGAAATACTAGGTCTCTTTGTGGGAGGGTGGTGACAGTATGTGAGCTGTATATTGTACATTGAAAGAAATGGATGCTCTTGATCTGCCAGGAACAGATACTTGAACTCAAAACCAGAAGAAAGAAAGGATACCAATTCTGAGTATTTTATTTAGAAATGTACATTTCTAAAGTTTATTTTGCACAGAGACTTTTGTTGTTGATCCATAATCAGGAAGGATCTGGAAATGGTTTCCTGTTAAGGTCTTACAGGCAGGGCTTGGTGCAAAGATGAGGGACATGTTGCAGCATTTGATTGAAAATGGACATGACTCAGTTTGGACAGCAGCACTGTAGTGACTCGAGACCTTGTAGCAAACAGAACAGTCACTTTCAGTGGTGAGGAACATTCTTCTGCAAGCAGGAGAAGGCAGAGACTACTGCAGGAGCACAGCAATAGCCCTCTGCCAAAGGAAAGCAGGAGGCTAAAAGAGACTGTGCAGTTCAAAAATAGCAGTTCTGCTTGCTGCTGTCACTGGTTCTGCATTTCTTAGTACTTGAAGGTATTTGCAAAGTGGCACCCTTCTAAATAATAAAAAAATCCCCCCACAAAGTTATTTCTTGTATCTCGCACTAACTCTGAAAGCCTCTGCAGAAGGAGTGTAGCCCACTTTTGAAAGGTGGGGGAATAGCAGCTTAAGCCCCTTCATGAGAAATCCATTTAGTTTCAACTTCAGCAGGTTTTGCACAAGACAGATTGTTCTGTGATTACTGAAAAAAATGCCTTGGTGAGACCTCTGCCATGTAAACCATGGAGCGAGAGGTGCTCACTGATGGAGAAGTAGACTGGTGATGAGAATCATCTCCCTGACTGTGTCTGACTTGGAGGGGGGTATTGCTTAGTCCTCAGATTTATCCTTTTGTCTTTCAGAGAGCTGATAAAGTGCCATGATGAGACTGTCCCTGCTACTGAGATGACATATCTGTGATGTTGAAATCAGTATGAGCATCATCCTCTTAGGGTTATGCTTGGAACAGGACTTAACTGAGAACTGAGTCAGAGCATACAGCCAACGCGTGCAAACATCCCTTAGGAAGAATTTCAGGCCTTGATTTCCCAATGATGTTCATAAAAGTAGGATGGGTTCCATAAATCATGGGTAAATGCAAAATCTCAACAACTAAGTAACTGTAACTGGTTACACCCTGTCTTCATCCACTGCGACTGGCTTGTTTGTTACAGCGAGATTTTATGCCATGACCATAAGAAATCGCAGGAAATATAGAGAAATCAGGGACTAAACAAAATTAAGAAATTTATCAGGATACTTTAAGTAGTTTTTCAGTAAAATAAATCTGTTGGCAAGCTGTGTTGACACTCTTTTCTTTAATGTGTCTGGAAAATTTCAGAATATGGCCTGATAAGAAGTTGCAATGAGGTTGTTTTCAGCAATAGAATTTATTACATCTCCCTCTTCAGAGGTTCTTGTATTGATGCCTGGTCTTTGAAAGAGGAAGATCAGGCCTACTTCAAGGAACTGTTTAATATAAGAACCAAGACCTGGTGCAGAGCTTAAGGTAGATGTTTTCCCAACTTCAGTGGAGTTATGGATATTATTGAGATACTGTGTTATTGTTCTTAGCACAGGACTTGCTGGTCCATTAGCACTCTTACTAAACCAATCACTTCATCTTAAAAAATTCATTAAATGCAATTAAAACATTTCTTGAGAGCAGTCATAGCCAAAACCTGGAATTCCCAGTGATGGCTGTATTCCTTTGCCATCTAACAGCAGTGCCAGGGTGCTGCTAAATTTCCCTGTGACTAGTCAATGCTTACCTGTGTTTTTGTGACAACTATGTGTCTTGTTGCCAGCAAGCATACTTAGCCCTGGCCCTTCTCTTATGGTAGAAACATATCATTTTTGTTGGTCTTGGTACATCTTTGAATGTTCCTATAGCCAATGATGCCAAAGGAATTTCCTAGAGATGGTGACAAAGAACAATTGATACACAGGCACGTGGGTTGGCTGTGCAAAAGAAAAGTGGAAATGAGCTGTTATACGAGTGAGCAAAATGTGTACCCGTTCTGTGGTTTAACAGAAGTTACAGCATTCCTTAGGTAGGGGGTCTTTTTATAAAATTGCTTTTAAGACTTGTTAATTAAATTAAGAAATGAGTTCTTGAAAACTTCTAAAAGACCCTTCTGAAGGATGATGGACCTGAAATCGTCCCTAAAGACATGCATATGGAGTATAAGCTCTATGACTAGCAGAGACCACAGGTAACCACACCAGATAATCACAGCCATAAATATATCCCATTTATATCCCTATTTTGAAGTAGAACAGCTTTAAACACCTATGTTGTGAAATAGCTTTTGCAGCTTTTTTAAGCGAAGTGGAAAAAAAAAATAATTGTTCTGTATCCAAATCATTAGGGAGAAGTGATCAGAGGACCTGCCTGGACAGCAGCAGTGACCAGGCAGAGCAGGTGTGGGGTTCAGCACTCGCTGCCTCTGTCAGCTCAAACCATCTTCAGCACCAGTTTGCAGTCAGTAACACAGAGACACTTATCCAGTGGCAGTGTGTAAAAGGGAGCAATTAATAAAAACAGCTAATTCTAGAGAAATTCAAGTAAAATTCAGTTGATTTGGGTCTCTCTTTTTTTTTTAATATTGTTTGACAAGTTTCCTGTTTGTGCCATATTTATGCAGGCTCTCACTTCACGCCTTCGATGAGGATGTTTCCTGCTGCTGAGGTAGAGAGGAGTGTCAGTAGTGGAGGAGTTGAATTGTTGAGCACGGGAATTCTCTGAACAGTTTTCCTTGGATAACTTTCTTCTATTTATGCAGATTTCTTTTGCTTTATTTCACTGTGAAAGACTGAAGATGCACAGCTGGTGCAAACATCCATTCCTTGTGACAAGGTTTCTAGTTGTCATGTCCTTATTTTGCAACTGTGTTTGATTTATATTTGGAAACATGGAGGTAAGTTACTCCAGGAAAGACCAAGTGGCTTTCTGTTTCAGCAGGACATTTCTTCTACATTAATACTAGACCTCTGGCAGAGCCTCCCTCTTGATCCTGAGCCAAGGCCTTAGTTCAGGTGAATGCCATGTATGTTCCATGTTCTAGATCAAGCAGGAAACAGCATTTAGGCTTTATCACCAGTGTGGTACTCCCCATCAGCTGCAAGCAAGCCAGAGACCTGTGACTGGTGATGCAGAAGTTGACAAAGCAGGATACAGCATTTGCCAACCTCGTGTAAATTTGAATATCACAGCACAGAACTCAGAGCAGTAGGGTACAAGTCCAACAGTTCATACTGTAAGTTTGTGATTTTACCTGGTTAACAAGATACTCATGTTTAGATTCACATGTGGGAGGCAGCTGTTAGGTACTGCATCATGTTTTAACAGTGCTGCAAAATCAGAAATCATTGCTCTGGTTTCGGCTGACCCTTTGTGTTTTCTTTTGCAGAGCCGTAGCCCTGCCCCTCAGTACCAAACTGGGTGTGAGAGACAAGCAGAGACCAAAAGCTCAGCCCAACCCCGTGCTAGAAACATTCTATAGTACACGCCGCAAGAACCCTGGAGAGGTGAGTCCCTTCTTCCTTTGCTTTCCTTTAGATTTTGTGTCTTTAGCCAAAGAAAATCCCATCTGGGATCCTGAAGTTTAGCAATGCCATTCATATTTGGAAGCTCAGCAAAGGAAACACTGCAGCACGGGTCCTCCTGCAATGCCATCAGCTCTCAGTTCTGCTTCCGAACTCCTGGGAGGAGACAGTGCTCTCGAAGGAAATAGTGACAACTCCTGTTCCCTGCAGTGCTTACCTTATACACAGCACAAAATGCAGCACAGGGGGCTCTGCCTGAACGTCAGTGACACTTTCTTACTGTCAGGGTGCCCAGGGTGCCCAGAGAGGTGGTGGAGTTTATATCCATGGGAAAACTCAAAGCTCTCTGGACATAGTCCTTGACACCTGGCTCTATTTGAGCAGGGCCCATTGGACGAGGTGACCTCCATGGTCCCTTCCAACCCCAGCCATTTTGTGATGGCTTCTTTTCACATACTAGCAAATCCTGTAAAAAATTAGTCACATCAGCTGCCTTGAGTTGACTGCACGTGGCTAGTCCCTGCAGCTCAGCCAATGTGTCTTGCTTGATCTCCTAGTCCTTGACTGGGTTATTCTGTTGCCATGCAATCCATGAGTTTGAGATTGGCCTTGCAAGAAGCCAGAGTCTTTCTTGGTCATCATCACAGAGATTGTGAGGGGCATCAGAAACCTGCAAGCACAGCTGGTGGGTAGTTTTCCCCTGAGGGATAAGAAGAGTGATTTTCAAGAAATTGGCAAGATGACCCAGAGTTATAATGGCTGCTGCTGATGGGAAAAACCACTGGCAGGACTGTGAATTGTCAGGCGATTTTAGAATTTAATCTGGTCAGTGAAGTCACTGGGTGTGAACTCTGTGGTAGGGAAAGGAGTCTGATTTTCATTCAGCTTGTTTTTGTAGGCTTTCTCTTGGCCTCGAAGCACTAGCTGTGAACTCTTACCAAGGATGGGTGAGCAGGGGGCTCACCATGGGTTCCGGTCCCAAGGAACAATTCTACTGCAAACACATTGCTTCGACAAAGGTGTTGCAGCATGGTTTGTGCTGCAGTGGGGCATGAGGAGCTCCAGGACATGCAGTACTAGGTTAGAAATAAACGAAAAGAGGCTAAAATTGAAGTGTAGGCATTGGTCCCATCTCTGCAGCAGTGGGAAGGAGTGTTCTCAGGGACACTTGCCAGTGTGGTGGTCCCTAACCTTCCACTTGCCTTTCTGTCCCCAAAATCCAAAGATTTCTCAGTATAATTGCTTCTGTGGCAGAGATCTAACTCAAGACCTGGCTTTGACACCAGTTTTTTCCCACAGCTCTCCCTGCACCCCCGTTGCACTGAAGTGGTACATTTTATCCCAGCAGATCTGGGATTCCAGAACAGATCCTCACCATGAGACAGCAGCATGAGGTGGAGCAGGAGCTGCTACCTGGCTCTCTCCACTGCCCGGCTACACCTCAGCCAGTCTTCTGGCTTCCTTCCTCTCCCATGAGCTCTCAAACCGCTGCTTGGAGGCAGCTTTTACTTGTCCAATACAGTATGAGAGTTTGTAGTTCTTGGCAGCCTTTTCTTGGGAGGAATTCCACATGATGGAGCAATTGGAGAATATAAATTAGTGTCTCCGTTTGTCTCCACCACAAGAACAGAACTCAAAAAACAGCATATCTGAAAGCAGCATATCTGAAAATTGGTAATGAGCTTATTTTTGTACAGCATGCTCCAACTAGGTAAGTCACTCTCACATGATACCAATTAAGGTAAATGCACTCCATGAAAAACTATTGCTTTACTTAAAAAATAAGGCTATCCATGATGACACTTCCAAGTAGGAATATAAAACATGACAGACTTCTTTCTTGTCACATGCCAAACTCTTAACAGCCTAAGGACAAGAAGGAAGGTAATTGCAGGATTTCTGTGAGTAATCTATTGAAGAATTACCCCTAACAGGTTTACCAGAACAGGAGAATATCTGGCAGGAAAATGATGTTGCCTCTGCTCATGACGTTCATCATGATACTGCATCAGAATGCTGAGAGGCATGACAAGATTCAGTGCAGAACTATAAAATACTATTTAAGCTGCAGTGATCTTTCTTGGAGTGACAGATTTAAGGGATTTGGTCCCTGAAGACAGGGTGAGAAAGTGATTTGACAAGTCACAAGAGGAGACAAGACCAGTTTGAAACTGAGGAAGTTCACATAAAAAATGAGAAGTTTCAATAGTAGCATTAACAACCAACTGATTAGAGGGGAATTGAAAGATTTTCTGCTATCCAAGATCTTGACTAGGAATGGACAGCTTTCAGAAAGATGCCTTAGCCTGAACAGACTTGGGCTTGCCAGGGGCTCCAGCTGGGCTCTGTGGTGGGTCATGTGAGATATTGCCCTGGATCTGAACGTGCTGCCTCACCTGTTTTCCAGCGTGAGCTGCTCAGTTTAGCCAAGCAATGTCACCTGCCAGTGAGGAAGGTGGAGAAGTGGTTCCGGCGCCGGCGGAACATGGAGCGGCCCAGCCTGTCCAAGAAGTTCAGCGAGGCCTGGTGAGCAGGAGCACAAGCCATGAACGTCAGGTTTTCAAAGAAGCTGAGCTCCACAGACAGCTCACTGCCTCCCCCTGCCCTCTATCCCTACACAGAGAGATCCCAGCTCCCTGTGTGCCCTCCATCCCTGTGCAGAGAGCATTTTGGGTCTTCCCTGACCCACTTGGCTCTGCTGTAATTCTCTGCTGCTGCTCTGTTACAGAAACATTTCTTGCTTTTCCCCCCTTATTTGCAATTCCAAGTCTCCTTTTACTGCTGTACCTTTATTCCTTACTGGGCCCTTGTTTCTGACTTTTCCTGACTTTGTCAGACTGGCATTCTGCTCTGACACACATTTGTACCTGAAAAACTCTCTGCTGTTTACATCTTACTGCTTTGCTGCTGCTTTGGTACCTACTAAAAAGGCATCCTTTCTGTTGCCTTTCCTATAGTTTCCCTTTGCCTTCCTGCAACAAGATTCCTTCTGCTGCACCTTTTCTGCAACTATTTTGCACACTGTTGCTTTCAAACAGCCACAGGGTTCTGCTGTCATTTGACTTCAGCATCCTGAAAGTCACAAACTGGCACCCTTCCACAGGGGTGGAAACTTGTGAACAAAGAACAAAAACTGCCTTGGAAACAGCTGTGTGGAAATCCTCCTTGTTATGTGGAAGCACAAAATAAATAATCAGGTCAGCCAGATCTGAATGTCAGTCCTGGCTCAGCTTTTCACAGAAAAGGAGGATTCTCCACAACTTGGTTGGAATGCCTTATTTACAAGAGGCTGCTCTGCTATTTGTGTAAGGAATTGAGTTCTCCCAGGAAAGCCACAAAACTAAAAGAAATCATTAAATACCTGGAGTACTATTCATCTATCTAAAAGTGTGTATCCATAGGGTAGGCATCAACTTTGAGCTCATCAGCTTGTGCTCCATTTAACACTTCGCCTCTAATTCAAAACCCCTGCCTAAAAACCCTAATTCAATAAGAAGAAAAGGATATGTATTACTTATTTATAATATTCCAGATAGTTACAAATATTTACAGAAATAGTGACTAAGGAGTTGTAAAGCAACAGTGTTTATTCTGCCTCCATCCAGATGAAATGTCAGCTCTCCCTGCACTCTGATGATTTGTAGTAAATAGGAACAGTAAATAGGAAACAGTAAATCCTTTCCTGCCTCTGAACCCACTGAGGATAGTGTCCTTCCACCTGCTCTCTGTCACCATGTGCAGTCTGTAGACAGAATGTCTCTCTGATGTGACGTAGCAGCTTTGTAGAGTTTATTTTTGTCTTGGAATTCCTGGGGATTTCATTGACAGGTGGAGTCTCTCAAAATGCAGTTAAGTCTGAATTGTTACGGGGATTTTTGGAAATTAAAGGACTGGTTTAGACAGTTTTATTCCTTTGAATATTTCCTGTGGTTCATTCATTAATAACTTGCTTATTCTGTTGGGATAAAATTCCCCTCATTCCTTACTACGAGTGTGAATATTCAGGTGACCTGCCTCTGTCCACTGAACTGGGCAGTTTGTATGTACTTCTGTGTGGGTTTAATGTTGGTAAATCGTTATTGGCTCCTGACTGGGCCAAACATGACAGTAATTAGTTACTGTACATGATAACAAATTTAGCACACTGGATCTCCAAAGGCCATGGGGAGAGATTGGCATTGGTTCACTTTTACAAATTCAGCTGCTACTGCTGGGTAGCTTTGGGATTATTCTCTGAGTGATTTTAGTCAGTGAGATTCTTGTGTCTTCTGCCATCTCTATAGCAGAGGAATTGCTCTTTGTGAAGTCTGGGAAATGTGCTGGTAACATGCAAAGAGCTGCTCCTGTTTTGGTCAAACCTTGAAAATACAAACATGTGTCTTTGCCTTAATAGTATTGTTCTTTGAATTAGTGTGAGGATACACAGACTTTCAGCTCAGGCATTAACGAATGGGATTCTAATGTCCTTTGTTTTGTTTGTTTGTAGCTGGAGATTTACATTTTACATCATTTCTTTCTTCACCGGACTCGCTGTCCTGTACGATGTGAGTACACAAGCAGTCACCTGCTGTTCTACCCAGCCAGTGCCTGCAAGAATGGCAGAATTTGTTGTCAAACATGTCTTTTCAGACCCTCTTCTAGAGGTTTTCCATACAGGTTGGTGTGTGTCCCCTGCATAGCACACTTAGGAGACCACAGACATACTGGATCATGCTTATTTGAAGGACTCCAGGACCAAGATGTTCCCTCTTCTTCTGGCAAAGCAGAAGACAGCTGGGATTGTGTAAAAGTGCATTTCTGCAGGGTAGGAGATAGAACACTTACCTAAGCTGGAAGCTGCAGGGCCTGTTTGTGTGTTGTATCCAATACCTCTTTAAAGTAAAGAGATCAGCCTTCCTTTGGAGCATAGACTGTAATTTCATAATTTTATCTGTTAATTTTCTGTTCCTTACCCAGGATATGATTGGTTCAGGCTCATGCCTCTGCCTTTTCTCCAATTTGATAAATAAGTGAGTCCTCTGGATACAAATCGAGCTGCCTCACCAGGCAGAAATGGTAACAAGAGCCATGGGTATGCTCTAGTCCCTGAGCTGTGGTCACTGAGCTGGGACTGGGGGCACTGGCCATCCTCTGCCTGTGTTTTAAAGGTTCCCCTGACTCTTTTGTTGCATCTGGTTCCCTAGGTGAGCTTTGCAAAAGTCTTCTGGTACAGTCTGATGGGTTAAGTGATGGAAAATGGTCACATCCCAAGGCAGCAGGCACAAACTCTCCTTGTAACTCCTCATTATTGTAACAAGTGAAGGACTTCTGAACTTACACAGACTTTCAAGTCAGATTTTAAGGTACTCAAGAGTATGAGGGTTATAAGATGAGCTAGCTGAGGAGTAAGGTATCTGAATCCCAGCTGCAGTGTTTTGTGGATCTGCACGTCGAAACAGAAGGCTGTTCTTTGAGACCAGCTATTGAAATTTGGTCTGGATGGTCTGCTTAGCATTGTACAATGTTGCCCTGTGGCAACAAGGGGCAAAATCATATTCTTCTGTACATTATCTGTCCATTATATGGATGAAATATAATTCGCACTTTTTGTGGCTCCTGTCTTTATTAAACACACATCTTACAATTTTCACAAAAAAGGGAGACATCCATCCTACAGACAGCACCTCTACATGCTGTAGCAAATATGTTATTCTGTTACCTAAATTGTACTAAAATGACTACATTAAAAAGAAGGACAAAGAACTAACATGACAGGGCATATCTGCATGTGAGATTTCCTGAATTTCACGTGTTTACTTTGTAACCTGAGTAGCTTTTTAACGTGCATATGTTTTTGTGAAGCACCCTTCTTTCTTTAGGAGAAAAGCAAATTTTAAATTCTGTATTAGTAGTTTTAGACTGATAGCAAAAACCTCTGCCCATGAGTCAGTGAAACAGCCTGTAACAAAGGAAAGTTATCTTCCAGTAGGCCACCAGAAATCAGCTGTATTTGCTGAGAGTAGAGGAATGATGAAATTCAGGGATCTGGAGTTCCTTTTTAGCTTAGGTAAGCAGTATGCTGTAGTTGTTTCACAGTTTTTGCTTTGTCCTTTCTGGTTCTATATCACACATCTCTCCTGGTTCTGTACATGTATTTGGTGTAAATTCTACTCCCAACCCCACTCCTGGACAGCGGGGACTGTGTCTGTTCCAAATTATCACTGCACCTAAAACTACTGCCTCCTGTTCCCCCTCTGCCTTGCCCACGCACCAGCAGTGCTCAGTGAGAAGAAGAAATGCTGCCTTCTTGCCTCAGCTCTGATACCTGGAGCCCTATAGAACTTAGAGAAAATTACCCTCATAGGTGTGAGGCATTGCTTTGTTCTGTGAGCTCAGATCCAGTCTGGGCACAGCACCAGGCAGAGCATGCTCCATGCAGGGAGGACTCTTGGGGCCTTTAGTTGCAACATTTCTATGAAAGTTTCAGAACTGCCAAGTTCTAAACTACCAATTTTCTATTAAATAGAGCAGGATCTTTTCAGAAGTTCATTACTTAACAAACCTCAGCAGAACCTTCACTGTTAGAGGAAAAACCACATAACCTGACAGACCAGTTTTCAGCTTTCTATCCACATTTAAGTGTTATGTCTAAATCACAGATATTCCTAATGAAATACTTGTAAGATTATTTTTAAATGCTGAAAACACCACCACCACCTCAAACTTGTAGGAGACTGCAGAAAGCTGGGAGGAGTCTTCTCTGAGCTATTTTATTTGGAAGGCTAAATAGTGTGTGAGATTTCAGGCAAATAGCCACAATTTGGAAATGTCACAAGCAGATGCACGTCGTTCTAGTGGAAATCTCTTGCCATCTGGATTCCAGAAAGCGCGACCAGCTCTGCCTGTAATAAAACACAACAAAATCTATAGCAGTAACAAACTAAACGAATTAGACAATTGACAAGAAAAGAACTGCTCTGATATTCTCACATACATCTTGCATTTTTGTTGCAGAAGCCTTGGCTTTGGGACCATAGAGAGTGCTGGACAGGATATCCACAACAGGTGAGTCACACGAGGGGAAATTGCTGTTACAAATCTTCTATTGTGTTTCTGTATTTTTTGAAAATTGGATTATATTAGTGACAAAAAGAGGACACTGAATTAAATTCAGACACAGAAGACCTAAGAATTCAAAGCCAGACCCTCATCTAGGGAGAACATCTTCGTGCCTGGTGTCATCTAAACACAAGAAAAGATGAATTGGCAGAGGACTTTGTCACTACGAAGAGAAAGTGAAGATTTACATTCCAGGGTTTTTTGTCTGACAGTCAAAGCCAGAGCAAGACCCCTTGACTGTGTGTGGAGGTTGCAAACCCATAAAGGGAAAAGTAATGCCCAATTCTAACAGTGTGAGCCGCAGGAAATGTAATGGGACAAATGACTGAAGAGTGAGGCAAAGCCTTTCAAGACGAGTTCTGAAAAATCCAGTATTGCTCTAAGGCCGAAATTTTACGGGCAGATCTGTAGTTCTGTGTAAAAATGAAACCATGCAAACAAGTGGGGCTTGAATAGGAATGTAAGACTGAAAGGATCACTCGGGTCCCCCTGTCTCTTGCTCTGTACACTTGCAGTATGTGTCTTGTCAAAAACACTCAGAGCCTCCATAATGGCACACTGTGATGGACTGACCCTGGCTGGCCAGTGTGCCCACCAAGCCCATTTTTCTCCTCCCTTCTCAAATGGAACAGGGGGAGAAAATACAGCAAAAGGCTCATCGGTTGAGATAAGTGCAGGGAGAGAGCAGTCCCCAGTTACCATCACGGACAAAACAGGCCTGACTTGGGGAAAAATTATTTTAATTTACTATTAATCAAATAAGAGTAGATTAATAAGAAATAAACCCAAATCTTAAAAACACCTTCCTGCACCCCTCCCTTCTTCCTGGGCTTAACTTCACTCCCACATTCTCCACCTCCCCCACTGCAGTGGTGCAGCGGGGATGTGGAATGGGGGTTGTGGTCAGTTCATCACACCTTGTCTCTGCTGCTCCTTCCTCCTGCTCCAGCAGCAGGGTCCTCCAGTGGGAGACAGCTCTCCATGTACCTCTCCACTGTGGGTCCTTCCCACAGGGTGCAGTCCCTTAGGAACTGATGGCTCTATCATGGTTCACCACAGGTCCACAAATGCTGCCAGGAGCCTGCCCCAGCACAGGGTCTCCACAGGGTCAGAGCTTCCTTAGGGCACATCCCCCTGCTCTGGTCAGGGGTCCTCCAGGGACTGCAGGAACTGGACTTCTGCCCCTGTGGGCCTCCATGGGCTGCAGGGGCACAGCCTGTATCACCATGGGCTGCTGGGGAATCTCTGCTCCTCTTCCTCCTGCGCTGACCTGAGGGTCTGCAGAGTTGTATCTCATATTCTCACTCCTCTCTTCACATCACTCTTGCCCAGCAGTTTTTTCCATTCTTAAATACATTGTCCTCAAGGCACTGCCGCTGTTGTTCATGGAGCCAGTGGCAGATCTGTCTTGGAGGTGTCTGGAACTGGCTCTGTTGGACAGGGGGCAGCTTCTGGCATCTCAGAGAAGCCACCCCTGCCCCCAACCCTGCTACCAAAACCTTTCCACATAAATCCAACACACACCCATTTTCCAACATTTGTAACAAACAGAAAAGACCGAAACCAGGGCTGGTCATGTCCCAGTGGCAAAGAGCAAGCCAAGGACAAACCTGTGTATTAGCAGGAACAATACAAATACAACACAAATGTATTAATGACAATTTCTACTAAACAGACCATGCCCTGTGCTACAGACAAGGACAAAAGAAACACCTATTCTCCCAAATAGTCTGATCTTCGGGGGGAAAAAAGTAGCTTCTGATCCTAGAGGTGATCCAGAGCTCCTGTTTGGATAACCTGGAGTGTGACCAGCACATACCAGCTAGGGAAATGTTCACATCCTCCCTGGAGGGGGATCCAGCTGTGCTTCCTCTTGTGGCCAATCGCTGGTGCTACAAAGGAAAACAAACTAAGATTTATCAAGGCCATAAATAACCAGTTGGTATTTGGGAGCACAGTACTCCACGTTCCTTTGGAAATGGTTGCAAAGCCCCTTTAGTAATAGTAATTATTTATCAAATAGATTCAGGTTTAAGGAGGTCATATAGTGCCACAACAGCAAAATTGCTGTTAAATAACAAGATCTTGCAGAGTGGGTCTAAGCTTTCAGGTTCTCAGCTGTAAAAGCCCAGATAATTTACCCTGAAGAATGTGAATTATATTTCCTGCTGGGATTGAGTTTTCTCCCCATTACTTTGATTAAACTGGAAAATCTGTGACAGAGTGCAGGGTATCTGAAGCATCCTCAAGTCTAAAAACTGAATGATTTATTCAGCTACTCCTTTTCCACCATAATGAATTGGTTTATGTCGTTTTTAAAGCTCTGTACTGTCTGCTCAGGAATCTGAACAGTGCTGAAGAAATCCTAAAAATATTCATGATCTTCATGGTGGTTCCCTAAATGTTTGACATGGTGTGGTAAAGTGGAATTTCCCCTGCTGGTTGATTTCGTTGTGGCACAGAGAACATTTAGTAAGTGAGCATGTTGTTCAGTTGAAGTCTTTCCCTCTGTAGCTACAGGAACTAGCTTTGTTGATTTGGTTGCTGTTTTGGGTTTTCATGGCCTGGTTTTGGTAGCAGGAGGCTACAGGGGTGGCTTCTGTAAGAAGCTGCCAGAATCTTCCTCCATGTCCAGCACAGCCAATCCCTGACAGCTCCGAGGATGGACATGCTGCTGGCCAAGGCTGGGCCAGTTAGAAATAGTGGTAACACTTCTGTGATAACAGATTCAAAAAGAAAGAAAAGAAAGTTATTGCACAGTTGTATTTGCAGCCAGAGAAGAGTGGGGGAGAACATGTGAGAGGAACAACTCTTCAAGATCAGTGAAGGAGGAGGGGGAGGAGGTGCTCCAGGCACCAGAGCCGAGATTCCTCTGCAGGCCGTGGTGAGACCGTGGGGGAGCAGCTGTGCCCCTGCAGCCCCTGGGGATGCAGAGATCCACCCGCAGCCCTGGGGATCCCTGGGGATGCAGAGATCCACCCACAACCCATGGAGGTGCCCACGCCGGAGTGGGTGGATGCCTGAGAAGAGGCTGTGACCCCGTGGGAGACCTGTGGAGAGAGGAGCCCTGCTCCCAGGTTGGAGCAGCCTGTCCTTGAAGGACTGCACCCTGTGGAAGAACGACCCAAGCCACGGCAGTTTGGGCAGGGCTGTTTTCCGTGGGGTGGACTCACACTGTCGCAGCTCACAGAGAGCTGTTGCCTGTGGGATGGGCTCATGTCAGAGAAGTTCATGAAGAACTGTGTCCTGTGGGAGGGACCCCGCAGTGCAGCAGGGGAACAATTCCTCTCCCTGAGCAGCAGGAGAAGCCACAGGTGATGAACTGACCATAACCCCCATTCCCATCTCCTTGCACCACTGGGGTAGGAGGTGGAGCTGGGAAGGAGGGACGGGCAGGGGGAAAGGTGTTTTTAAGGGTTTATTTCACTTCTCATGATCGTGCTCTGATTTTGTTAGCAATGAACTTAATTCATATCTCTAATTAGAGTCTCTTTTTCCCATGACTGTATTTGATGAGCTATCTCTCATGGTCCCTATCTCAACTCATGAACCCTTTGTTATATTTTCTCTTCTCTGTCCAGCTGCACAGAGAGAGCGGCTTTGGTGGCTGCCTGGCATCCAGTCAGCATCAACCCACTACAGTTGTATTTTGCCTTGAAAGGAGTTTTGACTTGCAGCCCTTGTACTAATGTATCTGATGGGTATTTCCCTATCTCTCCCTCTCACAGCCTCTCCAACCCTCCCTGTTCTGGTACTACATGCTGGAGCTCTCCTTCTACTGGTCACTGGTCTTCACCTTGCCCTTCGATGTGAAGAGGAAGGTGAGTGGCAGTCTCAGGGAAGAATCAAGTACAAATAGGACACAAGCTGAACACTCAGGAGAGTGGTCTGTTAGAGCATGTGTATAGTGCTAGTCAAGGTTTTGTGGGACTCTCTCCTTGCCCATTCACAGGAATTTCCACTCGGTCACTGGCTTTCTCTTCTCTGGGAAGTGGAGAACACCAACCCTGACATAGAAAGATGCAAAGTACTGCAGAGTTCTCAATCCATACTTAAAAGCCAAACATAAAAATTGCTCTTCTGCAACTCTTCTAGGGTGCACTGATCACAGAGACAGGAAAAGAGGTGGTTCTCTGCCAGTAAAGCTGCTTGTGTTCCTGGTGCCAGTGTCCCAATAGACAGAGTGCAGCATCAGATCATGGCTGGTGGAGGGAGAGAATGTTCTTTGTTGTGAGATCCTAAGTTTATACCACAAGCTCTTCCTTCCTGGGTCTCTTGGTTGCCTACATTTCTAGAATGTGTTTGGTAAAAGAATTACGTGGGTAAGACATTGCAGTGGGAGGTTTCTTAGTCACTGGGTAGAGAGATATCATTGCTACCTGCAGGAACCACTCTTGGACTGGGGCAGGAGGTGCATTGTGTATTTTATTCTCTGCTGTTCCCTTTCTCATCAGGATTTCAAGGAGCAGATAGTCCATCATGCTGCAACCATCTTCCTGATCAGTTTTTCGTACTGTGCCAACTACATCCGCATTGGGACGCTGGTGATGGTGATTCATGATGCCTCTGATTGCTTCCTAGAGGTGAGCCAGCCACAGCCTAATTAGCAATGGTGCTCTTCAGACACAGAGTGCCCTTCTAACACAACATAGGCCAGGCACTGGGGTGTTCCACAGATCCCTCGTGCTGCTCTGCTGACCCAGCTGAGGGTGCTGGGCAGAGCTGGGGTTACCTGCAATGCAGGTTGTGTTGTACCTGTCTCATTAGCCCCTGGAGTGTGTGCAGATGCTGTCTTGGCTGCTGTTCTATTGTTCTTTCTCCTTGCAGCCAACTAAGATATTCAATTACATGAAGTGGAAAAAAACTTGTGACAGCCTCTTCATGATCTTCTCAGCTGTTTTCCTGATCAGCCGCCTGGTCATTTACCCCTACACGTGAGTCTGCTGCAGTGAGGGGACATGGAAAAGCTGCCTTCTGAGGGACAGGATGATTAGCTGGGTGCTGCAGCCTTTGCTTTTCAGTCCTGGGGCATGTGTTCCTGCCCTTTGCACAGGCTGAAGTGCCACATGGCTGCTGCCTTGGGGTAAACAAGGGTGCTCTGCCTTGGAGTTTATAGAGCAGTCTTGAAGCCCTGAAGGGTGTTGCAGAGGAGGAGCCCTGGGCTAGTGGCTTTATCCTGTGGGGTGGGGAACTGATAGTTGGCTCACATGTAAAGATGGAAGTGGCTGATCTGAAACTTCCTCTGTGACTACAAATTTCTGGGGCTTAATTGTGGCCCTACTAACAACATGCTTTCCCTCCACTGCAATTCCCTCTGTTTTGCAGAGTGCTTTATAACACCTACTATTACTCCATGGAGATATTCCAACCCTTCTTTGGATATTACTTTGTGAATGTTCTCCTGATAATTCTGCAGTTGCTCCATGTCTTCTGGTCCTGCCTAATTATTCACATGGTCTACAAGTTCATCCTCCAGGGCACGGTATGCATCAGTTTGTAGTATCCTTTACATCACACGGTGGGGGGAGGGTCCACCTAGACTGCTTGAGAACACAAGGGTCCATCTGGCATGGATTCCTTATTGTTCTAGTGAAATTGTACATGTACATTACCAACAGTGAGGTGGAAGGAAGCTCATTAATATTAGGGAAAGTTGACTCAAAAAATTTTTATGAGTCACTACAATATTGGGTCCACTTTTGATGCTTATATTCAACAAAAATGCAGATTGGACTCCAGGAGAGGTGTCTGTGAACAAAGCCAGTGACATCTGAGTAAAAATCCCAACACTTTGTGCAGTGTGATTTGCATTTGTAACAAGAATAAGAAATCAAGGCAGATAAAATTGTCATGATTGGTGAGGCCAGTGCAAAAGTGCTTCCCTTATTGTACAGGATTTTCAATTACAGTTGTGTTATGGTACTGTAGATTTCTACACAGTAGGTATTTCTATCTAAATCAGCTGCCTGGGCTCTTCTTGCAACAGTGGAGGGCAACAGGCATGCCCAAATCATGATCCATTCCATACTGTACCTGGCAGTGCTGCTCAACAGGCACAGAGCAACCAGAGATGAGTATCTGAGCTCCAGCTGTGTAAACTGAAGTGAAATGCATCCCACATCCCACTCTTTCTGGCCTGTAGTATTTGCTGTGAGACCAAACTGCTGCTCAGCATGACATTCTTCCCAAAATCAAAGCCATGACTGGCCACATGCCAAGGACGCGGTCCAGAGGTGAACAGTCAGTGCCTCGTGGGAGCTGACCTCAGAGCCCAGGATGATTTGTTTTATTAGTATCCAACTGAGGAATTCTGTCTTACAGGAACTGAGAGCAAGCACGGAAGGCTCCTCTTTATCCGTATTGTCCCCATTTTCTTTATCTGCCTTCCCTTAAGGTAGCACAGAGCAAATTACTTGCAAATCAGGAAATGGGGCTGGAAATGAAGATGCAACTGAAGACAGCCTTTTATTGTTTTCCTAGTTTTTGTGTGGGCTGAATTACCACTGCAGTTACTGTAATGTAAAACGATGAGGTAATAAATAGTCTTATTAGAAAGAAAAGAACCATCAGGGAGGAAGATCCTGGAGTATGTCCAGAATTTTTCCTATTTTATCTAAATCGATCTGCCAGATTTGATGTAAAAATATATTTGAAATATTTCACTGTGTTGAGCAGTTGTAGTGGTTTGGTCCAAGATACTCAAAAAAAAAAAAAAGCAAAAAAATTTGTCCTAAACAGAACTGTTTCAGTGACAATATTCAGTAGCCCAGAGCAGCATCAGGAATACAGGACATTCTCTCTTTGAGAGCCATGAAACTCATTCTACAATCAGTTCATGTTCTTCTTGCAGGCCTTTCTGGTCTCCATGGTTTTCCTCTCTGGCTACAGGATAATCCTTACCACCTTCTCACATGATGTTCCCTAATCCCCAGTAATTAGAACTCAGCCTAGATCCTGAAGTACGACTTTTACTCCCTCATAGAGGGAGCAGCTTTATTGTTCCTTTGGGAATCTTGCCAGATTTAAGGCCTCAGCCACATTCTCTGGCTATAAATGGATAAATGTAGAAATATTGACTATAATTTGTCCTTAAGATGCAGATCCAGACTCCTGCATATTTCCTGAACTGTCACTTCCAGGGTGAGGTGCAGGTTGTTCACAGCAGATAGCATCTCCCACCCGTACCGTCCTTGGAGGCAGATTGAATTCAGTGCAAGTTTAGATTTTTACAAATCCTGTCTGCATCTGGTTGTAATGATATCTGGAAAGAGCATAAACCCAAATAGAGTTCTCAATATGATCTGAGAGATCTCAAGAACAATGGACCATAAATGGAGACTAAGTTTCTGGGCAGTACCTGATTTGCCCCTGAGCAGTTTCTAAAGCTCAGGTCACAGAAGGTGTTTGCAGTTTTCCCTCTTTCAAACAAGGAGTGTGACACTGTGAATTTGTCCCCAATTCTGACATCTTATATGGCAGAGTAGAGACAGCCTGAGAAGCCAGGGAGTGCTGAGCTGCTTTTTCTAAACTGTCATTTTTATCCCATTATTTCTTTTTTGCCTTCCTTTTAAGGCAATGAATTAAATATTTACAGAAGTGGATTATAGGTCTCTCAGTCAATAAACAGCAAGAGGAAAAGCCTGACCATAAAACTGAATGTAGTCAGAGTGGAGTGGCTTTGTGTTGAGCCTTTGGTTTGTTTGGAAGTGTGCGTTTCCAGCCTGTCCCAAGCAGTGTTGTCAGCCCGCAGCCACCCAGGCCATGTGTAGACAGAAGTTAGCTCCTTGTCCCTTTTGGAAGGTGTAAAAGAGCTTGATTAATGGCTCCATCCTTCTCCCACAGGCTGATGACCAAGGGCAGCAATGTGGATTTACTCAGGCTTACACAGTTGTCCTCAGTCCTGGGCATGTGTGGTTTTGTTTTGCTTCTCAGCCTGTTAATTGCTAATGTGTATCAGGGTCACAGGTGAGATTCCAGTGAGACTTCAGTCAAAGAGGCAGGGAGAACCTGTTCCCAAGGGTAATGTAAAAGCTGAGGGGACAGAGCAGGACTGTGCTGAGGGTGAGTGGCTGAGGCAGCAGGTGCATGGTCAGCCTGTGGCTCAGCCAGCACTGCTGCTTGTGCAACTGCTGTGTTTGTCTGGCTTCTCACTTACCTGTTTTCGTAGATGGAAAAGGACATGAGAAGTGATACAGAAGAAAGTGACAAGGATGAAGAAAGAGATAAAATTAGGGAAAAGGAGAAAAATGGGATCACGTATTTCAGCAACGTCACAAGCAATGGTTACATCCAGAGGAATGGGTCTGAGCCCCTGAACAACAGAGCCCACCTTGCCAACGGCCACACCAAGGAAAGATAGCTGCTGTCCATGTGCTGCTGGTCTGGCCTCCAGAGAACCCAGGCCACCATCTGTAGATACAGTTTTGCTCACTGTGTAGATAAAATGGAGTGCAATTGCAGTATTGTAGCTGAATTCCTGCTTCCCATAAACAGAAGTGTTTCTAGTCAGTGATATTTGAAGGAAGTTTTTTGTCTTCCTTCAGTAAAAGCTTACTATAGGTTGTAGTCTCAAAACAAATAGCAAGGGATCAAAGTGGTTTGACTTGTATTAAGACTGTACCATAATTGTTGTCAAATGTGTTAATCTTGAAAAATACTTCAGAAATAAAAAGGTGGATAAACTCTGGCAGTGTCAAGTTTTACCCACCTAATGTTTGATAGGAATCTGCTTAGCCTGGATCAGCCTCTGGAGGCCCTGGCCTATTGCCAGTAATTATTATGGCTGACAAGTGACAAATCTTATCACTGGGATACCTCTTCTGAGAAAACAGGTGCCCTGTACACACTTACAAAATTAAAACTGAGCATTGTGAAATGAAAGCTTTGGAAAGGCATAAGATAAAACATGTTCTTCTCAAAGGAGGTACTCTTTGTGCCAGTGACCAGTTTTTGTAATGCTGTTATCTCAGTGCCTACTTCTTGCTCCTAAGGAGAGAACTCCAAAGCCCAGGCTGGAGGAGTACCCACACAAATCACATTGGCAGAGCTAGAAATTCCGGACAGCTGTTTCTCAACTGTCAGGTAATCCTCTAAACCTGTCTTGGAAGGAAGTAGTCAGGAGAAGGGAGGTGACAAGGAATTATATAGTCTAGAAGACAGCACTGACTAAAGTGTTCATGTTTTCACTTAGTGTGACTGGCACAGTGGGAAATGTTTACAGAGTCAGCTTGTGGCAAGAAGGCGATACATTTCCCCTGTCCTCAGAGGAAAAAGGGTCCAGAGAAAATCTGCTGAACCTTATGGAATAATGCTTTAGCATGGCCTTCTAACTTTAGGGCCTTTGCCTACGTGTATCAAGAACAGCAAGTATAAAGCAGTGGTCCATGAAGTCATGATGTAGTGCTGATTCAGTTTGTTTAGTTGCCTTATCTTGCATCATGAGTAGTCTTAGATTTTTGGATTGTGCAATCTCTTAAAACATTTAAATTAGCGTTATGTGAATTTCTGTTTTATTGGTCACTTAATCTATGAAACTGAAGTATTACCAGATTGACTGTAATGAGTGCAGGGACTTAGACTGCCGAGGCCATGCAGACACCTCTCTTTATGTACCTAGTGCTAACTGGGCGGGGATGGGACGTGGACCAAGCAAATGCCTTATTTGAGGAGGTGGTGCACATGTTTAAGTTATAAAGCAAGTGACAGCACAGGAAGACAAGAGGATTTTCATCAATCCACTCAGGTCACCTGTGACTGAGAAGCTTTGATCTGAGCTTGTGTATGCTCATCTTCAGTTTCAGTCAAAATACATTTGGATAATTGGATTTCTAAAGGAATTGGATAATTTCAGAAAGGAAAAAATGGTTCCAGCATGTGTGATTCCAGGGCAATAGCATGCTGTGGGAGGAGAGCATCTGCTCCTGCATTGTCATTTAAATCTTGATTTGCTGAAGATAGTCTGCCTCTGGAGCCTTAGCTCAGCTGGTGAGAGCATGGTGTTAGGGTTATGGGTTTGATCCCTGTATGGGCCATTCATTTAAGAGTTGGACTCGATGTTCCTTCTGGGTCCCTTCCAATGCAGAATATTCTGTCATTCTGTGCTCATTGGAAGTTGGAAGCACATGTTCTGTACGCTGTGATCTGAGCGTATGGTTTCACCTCTCTGCAGGTAGTGTGCTCAGGAGAGATGGTTATGTATCATTTTGTACTACTGAATGTAAATGTTCTTTATAAATTACTTTTAAAGGTTTGATTGTCTGGTCTCTTTTCTACTTCTTTAAGCACCAGGAGGTAAACCTGGCTGGCTGCACCTTACATGTGATGAGGGAGACCCATGTGGGTGCCACTGCCAAGGGGAAGACGTTGCATACACAGGACACACAGCCACACTGAGCCATGCCAGTAAAGAACTGCAGCTGCCAGGTTTGTCTTCTGCTTAGTAATACTGTGTTTGGCCCTGGAACAAGGGACAATTTGGGACATCCCTACACTAGACCTGGGGGCAGGCCAGGTTATTTGGTACTGCCAGGACAGTGGCAAGTCCAAGATGGCAACACTGGGGAGGTGCTTCAGCCTTGTGAGGGTAGGAGGAGAAGAAATATTATCTATTCTTCTTTTTTTGTGAGGTTTTAGGAGGCTAGGGAAGATCCCTGTTGTAAAATCACACCACCTCTCCTCCAAGGAGCAGAATGCTTCCCAGAGTCTGCACAATGGCCAGTGGAGCCAGTGTATGTTAATGCCTGCTGGATTTGATCCTCAGGACTTTGTTGTGTCCCTGAAGACTGAGATAAGCTCCTTAGGAGGCAAATCTGGTTCTTGTTAAAGGACACATCAAGGATACAGGAGAGCTGTTGGATTTGAGCAAGAACTACTGAGTGCTGCCTTTAGCTGAGGAACTGAGCATGACAGTGATGAGTCATCGAGGCCGATCAGCTGCTGAATTTGTTTTCTTGCCATCAACTTGCTAAAGCTCAAAGAAGCATTCAGCTTCCTCCCTGCTCCCTCCTTGCTCCACCTTCTCTCTTTATGTTTGCTCCAGGGCTGGGAAGCTTCTTAGTAGTGTGATAGTGTTTAAGAAGTTAATGTATCCATCCCCTCCTCTCTTCACACATGGGGCATCACAGCTCCCCCCACAGAGCAGCTGTTGTAGAAAACCTGCAGCAAGTCTGTCACTTGTCTGCTGAGAAACCCAGCAGAGCAGATCATGGAACCACCAAACCCATTAGGTTGGGGAAGGCTTTTGAGATCATCAAGTACAATCTGTGACCAGTCACCACTTTGTCAACCAGAGCAGAGCACTGAGTCCAGTCACTTCTTAATTACCTTCAGGAATGGTTGACTCCACCACCTCCCTGGGCAGCCCATTCCAACCCTTTCCATGAAAAAAATCTTCTTTGTGTCCAACCCATACCTCCCCTGGCATTGCTTGAGTCCTTTTCCTCTGTTCCTGTCCCTGTTCCCTGGGAGCAGAGCCCAACCCCCACCTGGCTGCACCCTCCTGTCAGGGAGTTGTGGAGAGTGAGAAGATCGCCCTGAGCCTCCTTTTCTCCAGGCTGACCACCCTGATCTCCCTCAGCATCTCTCTAATGGAGAGTTCCATGTCCAGATGGAGCACTGGGCATCACAGCAGGGCCTGACTCTCTTTTCCCTCGTACTTGATCCCCCATGTGCACAGACGAGATGCGCATCACACAATGTTAGTGAGCACCTGTGGGAGATGAGGCATCGAGCTCCAGGTGAGCCATGAGTAAAAGAGCATATACTAATGCTTCCAGGCTGCTGTGAGGTGGGTGAGTCAAGGCTGGCACAGTGTGGCCCCCAGGCTGTCCTAGCCCAAAATTAGGGCTGACATGCATCTGCTGACTCCAGTAGACGTGGACATCTGGTACCATTTTGGCTTGTTCTAAAAATAGTTTGGCACAGTTGTTTCCTTCCTCCTGCACACAATGAATTTCAAAGATCTCCATACATCACATTATTTCATTCAGAAATGTGTGCCCAAGGGAACCTTTTCTTGGATGGGTGCACTTGGAACGACATTGCTTTTCTCATTCTCACAGGTACAGCAGACACAGTGCCTGCAGATAAGGACAAGGCCTTGTTCAAAAAGCTGAAGTCGTGTCTAAACAAGGGGAAGGACCTACAACTTTGTCAGATGAATGTAAGCATGTGATAAAGCAGGTCAAAAAACATCCTGAGAAACAACTTGAAAGGCAATACCAGTCTCTGAAACATTGGCAAGACGGCTGGATTCAGAGATGATGGTGGCAGACAGCAGGAACACTGAGACAGGTCAGGCTAGAGACAAGAAATGCAGTGAGCTGCCCTGTATGGCTCCCCAGCTGAGGGAGAGAGGGTCCAATACCTGACATCTCACTGAGGCCACATTCCAAGAGGATCTACTTCAAGCCAATGTGAGAAGCTACAGCCTTCTGTAGTCTGACATGCAGACTGGTCAGAGCAGTAGAAAGCACTATATGTGATAGAATTTTTGGAAACAGACATGAACATAATAGGAGAGAGTGCCCATGGGGTGGTCTGTGGGGAAGTTATGTCTCTGCCGGAGTTACCCCAAAGAATTGGTGAGCAACATGTAGCGGAGAGAACCTGCACCCTGCTCAGCTTTGCAGAGGCATTCAGAAATGTCCCTCACCAGCCTGAGGAAATCCACCAGAGGTGACTGTGAGAGACCAACATGGATTGTTTTCAGCTGTGTGTTGTTGCAAGTGCCCCCAAAAAGGGGGAGGGAAAGGCAGATGGCAAAATCAGCTGATAATGAAGGTTCTTCAAGATGGTGTTGCAGATTGGCTGCTGCAGTTCACAGCACTGAGAGACTGACAACACAGCTGAAGCTGAATGGAGCAGAGGAAGGTGGTGCACGGGAAAAGGTGTCTTGAAGTGCTGGGCTGTGTGTGAGCACTCCAGAAGCGCTCTGGGGAGCAGTGCCTCAGCTTTGTGCTCAGTACATGATGGTTCAAAATGCAAACAGGATATGGGATGTTTCTGGCCAAGATGAAGGAACCAAAACTGAGACTGCTGGGGCCCTGAAGATGCCAGAAGATTTTAATGGATGTAGACAGTCTCCCCTGGGACCTCCATCCCCACCTTCAGCCAGGTGTCAGGGTTGATTAAGAGATGAGGGTTTTGCAGCCTGAGAAGGAAAAGCCTGATAGAAAGAGGGGGCAAGAGAGATGCCCCTGCTGATAGTGTCACCAGGTAGGAACTTTAGTCATCTGTGAAGCAGAGTGAAATTGAAATCAGCCAACTCCTCAACACCCACTAAATTACTCTCTTGTACTAGGACATTTTACCCCACCCCCAAGCTCACAGGCAGGTCAAAACAAGTGATGCTATTTCAACTAGTCTGACATACTCATGGGATTGAGCAAGAGGTGGGGACCGTGAGTGATGAGCTGTTGAGTTGGGAATCCTGATTTAGCAGTGAGCTTTATGCCTTAGTAATACCTGCTTGCTGCAGGCAGCCTCTGCTTTCTGTGCCCACCATCTTGACCAGAATGGGAGTGTCAGAGGGGTTCTGGCACCATGAATACTGGCTGCCACCTGGAGCTATCTGGGAAGATTTGAAGGAGTCTGCAGACGTACACTACCCACAGCCTCAGCACCTCCTGCTCTGCATCCCTGGTGCCCTGCTATTGATCTTTGTCCGATTCATCTTTGAAAGGTGAGTGCAGCACCTCTGGTTTCTCCTGTGCTGGTTGCCACCAGGGCTGCTCCAGAATAATCCTTACCTGCGTCCTGACCACCACAAAGTGTACATGGGATTGTCCCCAAGAATAATGAATCTTTCTGCTTTTCATAGCATATGGGATTTGTGTGGCAGCTCTTTCCTCTGCCCTCCCTCTCTCTTGTACCTGTAGGTGTGAAAAGTCCGTCTCTCAGTCACATCTCAGCTGTGCATGGAGGGTCCCTCTGGAGACAGGCCAAGACAGATTAGGGAGCTTGCAACACAGATAAGGGATTTACTGGGTATGTCAGTGCTGGGAGCCCGTAGCTGAGCCAGGGTTCAGCCTGATCCTAGAGGATGCTCCTGAAGGTGCCATGTGAGCTCCCCACCCTGGAGCTCTTAGGGCTGCTGTGGGACCACTTTGCTCACACCACTCTCTGCCCAGCTCTGCCCTGCTTTCTCCTCCTGACACCAGAGGACCCCAGTTCTGTCAGGCGTGATGATGCACTCCCAGGGGAGCCTGAGGACTGGCTGGCATCTCCCCAGAACTTGTGTGTGGAAGTGAGGCAGTGTCACAGGGACCGCTGCTCTCTACAGCCCGGGCTGGCTCCAGCGGTGTGCGGCAGCAGCGGGGAGCAGCCGCAGGCACGGAGCTTTAGAGCTTTAAAGCTGCTCCTCTGAAGCCTCAGCTCTACCCTGCGGGGCACCGGCTCCAGGCACTGTAGCAGCCAGCAGCCCCCGATGAGGGGAGAGATAAAAAGTAGCGAGGAGGGTTGCCCCGGGGGATAATCCAAGTTTATGGAAGGGAATCTACCGAGGACGAGCCCCGCCTGCAACGCGCCCATGCCTTACAATGGGGGGGGTGAACAGGGGGAGTACACCAACTGGGGACCAATAAGTGGATTAGGAGGGAGGGACGCTGAAGGGATGGACTCACATCTGGTCCAAGGGTCTTGGTGGATGGAGGGAGAGGGGTCACATGCCCCAATGGGGCGTCGAGGTTTAGGGGATTTCCAAGAGGGGAGGTATCCGAGGGGGCAGGACCTCGGGGGACTGACAGGGGCCATATAAGGGTAATTAGGGAGGGCTCAGGTGATGGACACCGAACCTTCGGGAACAACAGGAGGGGTTTGGGTGATTGATAGGGAAAGAGCTAGAACAAGGGGAGGAAAACAACCATGTAGGGAGCACCAGGGGAGAGGCTTGGGTCTGGGGCAAATCAACTGGGAATAGGAGTGGGGAAGGTAGGGATGAACCACTGGGGTACAGAAAACATATGAAAATACAGTAAAAACCTCGCATCACCACAAGGCAGATCCACATTGCCTATCCCATGAGATTCAGAAAGGGCTTTGAGCCCCTTTTCCAGGAACAAGGACGCGTGGGGAGGTACAGACCAGCCCTCAGCACGGGAAATCGGAAGCCGGTCAGTTAAAGCAAGGCCGTGTGCTGGTGTGGGCAGAGCTGCTAGCATGCTTCCCACCAGGCAGAGCAGGACTTCAGCGGGGGAAGAGGGAAGGACGTGAAGTGGCAAAGCTGTGGTCAGCAAACCTGCCCTAAGCTGGGACAGGGGGTCTCTCCTGGAGGAGCTGGGGGAGCACTGGCCCATCTGCCCTGAGTGCTGGCTCCTGCCTGCAGTGCACAGCCATGTGAGAAGATGTGGCAGATGACGGCTGTAGGAAGAGCCAGAGTTAATTCCAGGGTCATCCAGTCTTCCCTCAAAGACGGGAAGGCAACTTAACACTTGCCTGGCTTCCTAGAAACAACATGATTTGGAACACAATGCCTCCCACTAGAACTTAGCTGGGGTTTCCTGCAGGAGCCAGCATATCCCCACATGTTCTGTCCTTGGCTCCTGCTGCAGCAAGTGGTCAGGTACCCTGGGCACAGAGCCCATGGAACACTCAGACGCTTACAGACTGGTTTTGTGGCATCCTCTGGAGTGCTCAGGAGCACTGGAAAGAGGACCAGCATGCACTCCAACACAGAGGCATGCTCTGTGTCCTGTTGCCTCAGCAAAATTATTGCTTATTTAGCCATTCTTACTGTTGTCTCCACTGTACATCCTCAGCTTTGCCTTGGTGCCGTTGTGTTTCTGAAGAAAGGGCATTGGCCTGACAGAGCCACCAAGCCTTGAGCGTGTGCTGGAGCAGTACTGGGAGCCTTGGGCTGTGCCTTGGGCTGGGTGTGCACTCTGGCAGTGCTGGAGTGCTGGGGCAGTACATCCAGCACAAAACACGGCACTGGCAGCATCTTCCTGGTGGCTGACCCTGGCTGCCAGTGTGGGCACACAGGTCCTCTCCTGCCAGAACTCTTTCCTCTTACAGGACCGTGGCTCTGCCCTTGGGAAGGGCATTGGGGGTGAGTGACAAGCAGAGGCCCAAAGTTCAGACCAATGTCACGCTGGAAGGCTTCTACATTCTGCTGGGCAAAACCCCAAAGAAGGTGAGTGTCCCCTGTGTCTCATTGTCCCAAGAGCCCAGGCGAGCAACACCTCTTTCTGTCTCTACCCCAGGCCCGGCAAACTGGCCTCACAAGCAAGGCAGTTACTGTTAAGCACTTTTCCTGGGAAAGATGTATAAGCAGATATTGGAGCAGCTTCCAACATGTTCAACAGCTGCAATCGCAGCACCTCCTGACCTGCTGCATGTCAAACACAGCAGCTGCTGTGAGAGCTGCTGGCTCTGGCAAGAAGGCAGCCACCACCCCTTTGGGTAGAGTCTATTACAGCTGCTTATTTTTGGCAGAACTGCAAGTCCTTCAGAATCACAGAATCATTTAGGTTGGAAAAGCTCTCTGAGATCACCAAGTCAAACCATTCTCCCAGCACTGCCAAGGCCATCAGTACGTCCCCACGTACCACATCTACAAATGTTTTAAATCTCTTCAAGAATGGGGACTCCACCACTCTCCTGGGCAGCCTGTGCCAGGGCTTCAAGTTTTTCCAATCTAAACCTCCCCTGGCACAACTTGAGGCCATTTCATCTTATTCTGTCAGGGAGTTGCAGAGAGCAAGAAGGTCTTCCCTGAGCCTTCTTCACCCTAGGCTGAGCCCCGCCAGCTCCCTCAGCTGCTCCTCATCAGATTTGTGCTCCAGACCCTTCCCCAGGCCTGTTCCCTTGACTGGACATGCTACAGCCCTTCAATGACTTACTTGTCATGAGGGGCCTAAAATTGAACCCAGGATGTGAAATGCCTCACCAGTGCCCAGCACAGGGGGACAGTCACTGCCCTGGTCCTGCTGGCCACACTATGGCTGGTACAGGCCAGGTGCCATTGGCCTTTTTGGCCACCTGGACACTTCTGGGCTCATGTTCAGCCACTATTCACCAGCACCCCCAGGCCCTTCTCTGCTGGCAGCTTTCCAACCACTCTGCCCCAAACCTGGAGTGTTCCATGGGGCTCTTGTGACCCAAGGGCAGGGCCTGGCACTTGGCCTTGTTGAACCTCACACCACTGGCCTTGGCCCATTGATCCGGCCGGTCAAATTGCCTCTGCAGAGCATTCCTGCCCTCCAGCAGATCAACATCGCAGCCAGCTTGGTGTCATCTGTGAAATGACTGAGGGTTCCCTCGATCTCCTCTTCCAGATCATCGATGAAGATACTAAATACGACTGGCTCCAAAACTGAGCCCTGGGGAAAACCACTGGTCACCAGTCTCCAGCTGGATTTAGCTCCATTCACCACCAAGATCATGATCTCTGGGTCTGGATCATGACACACTGATGCATGGATTAAAAAAATAATTTACTTTAATCTGTATGAAGCTTTGTCAGATTAATTATAAAATGCTCATGAGCTCATCTTTACATTAATTTTAATCACAGTTTATAAACCTTAACTCTTGTCATGTTATTTGGAGTTCATGCAGAAAATGAGGATAATGGAATTGATGCCTTTGAGCCTGTGACTGTGCCACTTCAACAGCTGAATGGTTTATTGACATTATGGAGTGAACCATGTGTCTGTTTCTTTACAAGATGAAACTTCTTTTATCTTCAGGTTTTCCATCTGTAGCTGATAATTATAAGCCAAAATTGTATTAGAGGTGGAAAAAAATGTATTTAGACTTCTATAGCCAGATATTGTATCCCATTGTGTACAGCTGGCAAAATGTAATCAGGGAGAAGTTGTGTTTACTTATGAACTTGCATTTATATATGTCTGAATTGGAGTTTTTAAATGGCCAAAACAATCTGGGGGTTCACAAATGCAAATAGAGTTGATACAATTTTTTCCAAAGAAAGGTGTTCTTTGAGGAAAGGTGGACAGGCAGGAGCAGCTCCTGGGAGCAGAGCTCTTCCTCCCTCACAGGGAATGACTGCCTCCAAAAGGCTCAGTCCTTCCTCCCTGCTCTGTTTTGCAGGAGGAGCTGGTTTCACTGGCCAAGAAAAGTGACCTGCCGGTCAGAAATGTGGAGACCTGGTTCAGACACCGGCGGGCCCAGGACCACCCCAGGCTGATGAAGAAGTTCTGTGAGGCCAGGTAGTTGGGTCAGCTTTTGGTGATGGAGACCTCCAACAGGTCTGCACATCATCACTGTGCTCTGCCCTGTCCTTTCCCCAAACACGCTCCCAGGGGAGCTGCTGTGGCTGCGAGCAGAGCCTCTGTGCCATGAGGCTGGGTGCCATTACTGCACACACTGACAACAGAGCCCCCCACAGCACTGCCAGCTCCCTCCCTCCCTCCTTCCTTCCCCTTTTTACCTTTGAAAAGTTAAATTTGCCTCAACAGAGTCTACTGGCCTTACTGGAGAACAGGTTTAGATCTCGAAAGCTCAGAGGGATTATGAACACCAAAGCCACTTGTAAAATGTATTAAACTTCTTTTCAAACATGATACAAAATTAAAATTTTAAGATATTGTCAGCATGGATGATTGGGCAGAAAATGAATCCATGAAGTGCAGTTAGGAGGCAGTGCAAGCCATGAAGGAGGGAGGTTAAAACTGAAAAACACAAGAAAGCACCAAAATCTTCATAGCTTTCCCTTTCCCCAAGTTGTTTGCTCTCTTATATTAAATCTTCCTGCATATCTCAGTAATACGTGGAGTCAGGGTGGAGAGAGGAGTCACCAAGTGTCTTGATCAAGAGAATTAAGCTATCTCTGGTTCTCACCTTGAGGTTTAATGCTGTATATACATAAAGACCCCCATCAGTTAAGAGATCCACTCTTCTTCCCCCTCTGAAAAAGAAATTATTCAGTGCTTGAATCGTGTTATTATGTTTAAAATATATTCTCCACCTGAAATCTTGTTCAGTGCTTCCTACTGCAGCATTTCTGAAGAAAGTAATAAATCCCCCAGTATTCCTGTGCCATCACTGAGAAAAATTGGGTGCCTTCCACTGTCTGGGGTGTATAAGCATTTGATAGGTGATCTACAAACATCCACACAACAAAAGGAGACGGGGAGAGGCATCTTACTGCATCCTCTTTGACACTGATGGAATGCCCAAGGAATTTGGGCAAAGCGTGGACCTCAGCAGAGCCTGGCTGGGCAGTGGGTACCCTGTTGCCTTACAGCACATGCTTCCATGTGCCAACAGAGCTGAGATTCTGCAAATCTCTGTCCAAACAAGCGTAGGTTCTCCTGTGGGCATCCTGGGCACAGCCTGGGGAGCTGTTTCAGCTCTGGAGGTGGTCTTAATTCCTTGTTTTCTGTTTTAGTTGGAGATTTACTTTCTATTTCACCTCATTCTTCTCTGGACTGGCTCTTCTGTATGACGTAAGTATGTGAGCAGGGTCATGCTGTGAAGTGACACCTTTCAAGGGTTCTTATTCATTGCAAATGAGGCTGATAGTCCCAGGCCACTCTAAAGAACCCATTGGAAGACCACGTGTGGTCATGACTATGGGTGCAAAGCCAAAGAAGGACAAATTCAGGGGTATGGAGCAGAATCATCCTCAATCCTGACTCAGCAGTTCCTTTTTCCCTGGGTGGACCTGGCTAGGTGTCAGTGATGTTACCCTGCTGTTCTTGTCTTAGATCCTTGTGTAAGTGCTTCCCCACAGGTACCCACACACAGCTCTTGCATCTCAGACAAGAGCAGGACCTGTCCTCACTGTGGCTGCTGCCCACTGCTCCAAAGTCTCTCCATATGACATCCTGTACATTCACTAATGATAAATGCATTTTGCCAACCACTTTCTCTGAAGCTCAAAGCCAGATTGGATCTAGCATGGGCACACTGAGTTCTTGGAGTACCTCCTCCCATGGACTTTATGTGTCATTAAAAGGCTCTGGATTCTTACTGCTGCCTTCTCTATACACAGAAGCCCTGGTTTTGGGACCACACCGTGTGCTGGTTGAAATTTCCACAACAGGTGAGCAGCAAATACATGGAATCACAAGATAATTCATATTGGAAGAGAGATCAGGAAGATTCTTGTCCAACCTCCTGCTTGCAGCACTTAGCTGTGAGATCAGACCAAGTTACCTAAGGTTTTTCCAGTTTAGTTTTGAAAACCTTCAACCATGGAGACAGCACAACCTTATGACAAAAAGCTTTATACTTACAACTCAGTATATCCACCTGTCTTATTTAAACACCCCTCTGGTCTCAACCTCACATTATGCATCTTGGCAAACAGTTTGACATCTGCTTGATGAGCTCCTCACACGTGCTCCATGTGACAGCCTAAGGAGAGCTCTGCTCAGAGCAGGCACCTCTTCTCACTGAGTTTCTCTGTCACCCAAGTCTGTTTGGAAGTGACTCTCTGTGGCCACAAAAGGTGGTCAGGACATCTGACCTCTCAAAGAAGGGACAGAGATGAAGTATCTGAACCCCTGGAGAGGGGAGACCCCAGCTGCTCCCAGCCCCTTTGCAGACAGGCCAGGGCTAGTCCTGGCTTTGGACTGACCTTGTCAGTGCATCAGCAAACGGTTCAGTCAGTGGGAACAGGAAAATTTAGGCATGACCAACACCTGCTGTCTCAAACATGGGTTGAATAAAGGGGCTTTGCCCAGGAAGACTCCTCCCCTCTCCTGAACCCAGGGCTAGGCAGGGCTGTCAAACTGCCTGTCACTTGTCTTACAGCCTCTATCACCCGTATTGGGCTCGTTCTACCTCCTGGAGCTCTCCTTCTACTGCTCACTGGTGGCCACCCTGCCCTTTGATGTGAAGAGGAAGGTAAGTGTCAGCAGCACAACCACAGCCAGATGGCTCAGTCAGCCCCCACCGTGAGGCTGTGCCTCCCGTCCCGCTGTCAGCTCCCCGGGGGTGCAAAGGAGAAGGCACAAGTGCTGCTGTGAAGACCCTTGTGCACATGGGCCCCTTCAGCTCTCGTATCCCACCACTGCCCTTTGCACTGGGCCCTGCTCGTGTGTGGCATGGCCTTCCTGCCTGCTAGGCTGGGCAATTGCTGGGAGCTGACACAGGGGTTCCCATGGCTGGTCAAGGGACAGGCACTGGGTGAACATGGCATCATGGCCTTTCCAGCTCTCAGATGTTGCCTGCACTGGAGGGCTGTGTCCTCCTGATGGAAAGGACCTGGCCTGCCCTGATGAGGGTCCTGTATGTGTGACTTTTGCAGCATGGGCAATTGAAGAGGCATGGGCAGTTGAAGAGCTCCTCCATTATAGCCCATGGATGGGACCTGCCCCAGGCCAAGGGCAATCTACTGTCCTTACAAAAGGTTCTTCAATACACAGAGGAGGGATCTGGAAGTAAATATGGGGTATTAAGAGAGCAGTTTTGGAAGGGCAGATTGATGCATGGAAACTTATAAAAATCTGTCTTTCAGCATGTTTGCACCTACATATATCTCACAGGTATTTGTCTGGGTTTCCATTAACTGGGCATAAAGGAGGAGATTTTCTTCTTGAGATTGTGCAGGACCTCAGAGAGCTGTAGTGTGGTGGGGAGCACTGATGCTTTGCGGACGTGTTTGACACATCCTAGTGAGGCAGGAGCATTCAGGAACAGATGCTGCCAGGGCAAGGTAAGCCTGACAATCTCTCTTCTCATGCCAGGACTTTAAGGAACAGATTATCCACCACATCGCCACCATCACTCTGATCTTTGTCTCCTACTGTGCCAATATGATTCGGTTTGGGATGATAGTCATGCTGGTCCATGATGCCTCTGATTATATTTTAGAGGTGCGTTACCCCCACCTGGAAATCATGGAATGGTTTGGGCAGGAAAGGACATTAAAGCCCGTCTCATTCCAACCCCCTGCCATGGGCAGGGACACTTTCCACTAGATCGGATTTTTCCAAGACCCATTCAACCTATCCCAAGGATGGGGCAACCACAGCTTCTCTGGCCAGCCTGTGCCAGGGCCTCACCACCATTTGAGTAAATAATTTCTTCCTAACACCTAATCTAAGTCTCTCCTAGTTTAAAACTGTTGCCTGTGTAAAAAAGTCACTCTCCCAGTTGCAGGCCTGTGCTCATGCCTGTGGGCAGCACTGGCACCTGTGCACATTGCTACACATGACACGTGAGTGGGACACATGTACGTCAGTGACAGTGAATATAGGAAGTCCTGGTTCTACTGCTCTTGTGGAAAAGTAATTGGATGCAAAGGAACTGGGATACATCCCTACAAGCCTGGTCATCCTTGCAGGACACGGGAAATCCCTCAGCCCCTAGAAGGAGAACACAGGCACAAGGGGTATATGGAAATTTGTTTCTCTACAGCTTGCCAAGATACTCCATTACCTGAAATGGAAGCGGGTCTGTGAAACAGTATTCAATGTTTTTGCTGTGGTTTTCATCATCTCCCGGCTTGTCATTTTCCCATTAACGTGAGTAACATTTTGCTGTCCTCTGAATGTGGGTATTATGGGCTGTTTGAGCTTCTGGAGAGGTGACCCTCCATGCTGAGGGGAGGAAAGGCAGAGAACAGAACACTACAAGTTCAATTCAACTGGAACAGAAGAACCCACAGCAAAAAAACACCACCAGGGTTTTTACTATATTAATGAATTAATTCTACTAATTAATCTAGAGCCACAGCCTCTGTCCCTATATTCCCACTCCTTGTGTTATAAGCACTGGTTCCTATGAGAGAAAGAAGGTGCAAACCATACTGGTTAGAATTTCCCAAGAAATTCTTAGCAGACTAAAAAAGACCTTAAAGCTTAAAGGTCTATTAAGATAAAATTAGTACAGAAAAAACAGCACAGTAAATTTAAGGTGACCCACCACGTATCTGAAATAAAACAAGAAAATCATGAGGGATTCAGGAGATGGGATATTCAACATCCTGGGAGGGCATTCGCAGTGATTCCTTCAGAAGTCACACACAGGTACCAGCCTTGGAGAATGGCTTTTATGTACACACATCTGGTGACCCTTCCAGCCTTTAACTGGGCTGAAGTTGTTCTTCTTTCCTTACCACTGCCAGAAAAGCTGATAGTGGCTAACTTCCCATAAACTCATTCCACAACACTTGCATTATAGTCTAAGATTTCTGTTTTCTTTCAAACCAAACATTTCATTTGTTACACCAAGGAGAATTTTAAAAATAGGACATGCTATACACACATAGGGAGAAGTCCCTGTTGCTGTCCTATGTCCCTGCCCTTGCTGCATACCACCACTGAAGATATTGAGTTTTGAGCTTTGGTGATGCTGCCATTTAGTCTGGATGCCTATGAGGCTGACTTTGCATGACAAGTCCCGTATTCAGGTGGTCAAATTGCTGCCTTAGAGAGAAAAGCAATAGAAGCTTTAGGCAACTTTCCCTGAGAACAAGCGCAACTTCAGTTGTCTCTGCTACGAAGTGCGAAGCCCCAGTATCCCAACCTGCTGTCCCATATATAAGGACAAAGGTAACAGGTGTCCTGGATCAGATAGGTCCATTGAGATCAGCACCTCTCAGCACCAACAGCAAGCAGCAGAGGTGTAGGAAAACAAGTGCAGAGCAAATACACACTGTGTCCAACAAGGTTTCCCAGCATACAATATATGCTATGTTCATGTCGTAGGTAACTTGTAGAGGAGGACACATACTAGCACTCGTCATTTCTCTCCTGTGCTGAACTGCTCTCTGTCCTGTCTGCTTTCCACTTCCAAACCTGTGGTCTCCTCCTTTCTGTTCTCGTCACGGAGGATACAGACTTTCTGTGACTTTTGCTAAAAGTAATTCCATGCCCAGCTGATCATCTGCACCCTTAACTCTTCCCTAACTTCAGTTTAAAACCCATGTGTTATCTTTTTATATAAGTGGCAGTGGAGAGGTCCCCTTATGGTCTCACTTCTGTCCATAGTTCCTCTCAAGACTTATTTTAGGAGAAATGTTGCCAGTTCCTGCCTCTTCTAGGGAGCATTGCAGATTTCTGATAACTGACCTGTCTGCAAAGCCTATTGCATTGTTGGTGATTTTAATACAGAGCATCTGCAGGTCCTCTGGGACTTGCTTTGTGAGAGCTGGGTACAGCGTGAAGCCTGGTGGTGCCATCCTGGCTCAGCCCAGCTCTGCCCTGGGAACACATCAGCCAAGCCATTGCCCAGAAAGAAACCTGATCCTTGTAAGTCTGAAGATACTTAACCTGCTTTAGTCTTGTGTCTTCTGATTTACCTCTCCCTCTTTCCCACAGCGTTTATTATTACTTTGTGACAAAAGTTTCGTTGTTCCCCATAAGCTGTCTCATAAGTGCTTTCCTGATGATCCTGCAGTTGTTACACATTTTCTGGTCCTATGTGATCATCCAGATGATCTTCAATGTCATCCTCCGTGGTGAGGTATGAAAAGTCTTTGTCTCCTTTGTGCCACCACTGCTCATGAGAGAGCATGAGGTTCAGGGTGACTCCCACCTGCCTGCAGGAAAGCAGGAGAGAAGCAGGACTGCACCACAAAGCCCAGGAGCTTCTTAAGGCATACGCTGGGAGTTGTATGGATAACGAAGATCAGAGCAGGAGCTCACTTCTAGCTTGCAGCTGTGTTCTAGTGACATGGGAGCCATCCACAGACCTGTCTCCTCACTGCCTAATCGCTTCTCAGTATGTAGTTTTGGAGAACTGGAACCTGTTGGTATGTCTGAAGGGGAGTAAAGAAGGAGCAACCAGGTAAACCTGGTTGATAGCACACTGTGTACTTGCATCTCTGAGTTTTGGGTACCTTCCACAGGCTCTTGATGCATGCCAGAGTTTGTATAGGGATCACTGGGAGAAACATTGTCATCAGAGAGGGGAGCTCCCTAGCCTGCCTTGCTAATGTAGGCAGATGGCATCGTGGGAGCATCTGAGAAGATTTGTGAAAGCTTTGAGGACCTGTGGCCAAAAAAAAACCTCTCCACAATTTTGGTGCTATGCCTTCAACTTTCTTGAGTTACCCCTTCATCAAAGCTAAATTACAAGAAAAAGCCATTTTTCTGAGGAAATTATGGAGGATATGCTCATGGAGGCTGTAGACAATTGCAAAATAAGGAGCCCAGTCCATATGCTTGCTGGACGAATCTGTGTTGGCTTTCACAGCTTCAACAGTAATAAATTACATAGGAAAATGTGCTGAACGACTATACATAGAATAAATATTAACTTATTTTCAGGAAGTCACATTACAAGAGCGTTACTAGGGTGACAAAAAAAACCCATTCAAAAGTTAGGTGAAACCATAACAGAGTTAACATCTGTCAGCTTAAGTCAATCTCCCTATGCTGGGACAATTGCAGCACTGGCTTTAAGGATATGATCACACCTCTTATTTCTATTTTAGCTGCCAGGTTAAGTCTCCAGGGCTATGAATGAAAACAGGACTAGTCCTCTCTAATATATACCATTACATATGTTTTGCAGCTCATTTAAATTTTCTTTTCTTCAGAAAAGACAAGATGCCAGAAGTGACACTGAAGAGAGTGACAGGAGCGAAGGAGAGGATCTGGCAAAGAACAAAGAATAACACAGGGCTTGCTGCAAAACACCAAGATCCAGGCAGTCTTTGAATGTGGGAAGGCTGAACAAGAGCTGGGGGAGAAGCTGGACAGGGCTTCACTGCAGTCTGCCTGAATCAGCATCCAGTGCCTAGGTGGAGGTGAATTTCATCACATCTATAGGCAGTTAAGTCTCTTCAGGAGTTTTTTCTATAATTCTTCTGTTAGGATTCTTTTACTACTACTCTATAATCACTCATCCAGAAATAAAGGGTCTACCAGCCAAAGTCCCACTGTATAAGGAGAAGAGGGGTTGAACAAGCTGCTAAAGTTATGACTCCCATCTGTGATTATCTCAAAGCCTTCCCAAAAGGTTCATGAGACAATAAATTAAACTGTGGAAGATTTAACCAATTTGCAGTTTCAGAAGGCAGGAGCAGTCATCGCCAGCCACCTGATGAAAGGACTTGCATGTGAAAGGCACTGGCTTAAATGGCAAATAAGTTTTCACTTTGGTAGTATAAAATGGTCAGGCTCTGAGATAAACCACTTCTGCAGCTAAGGCCTGGCCAAATGATACAAGCTGTATTTGCTGTATGAATTCTACAAAATAGCTCTAATGTCTAAAAGATTTCACTTACTGAATGTCTACTCCGGGAGAAGTCTCCTAAAACTGAAAGGAACTGAATTCTTCCAAATGCACAATTTTCCACCAGAAATGATACATAATAAATGGAAGCTTTCCATATGGATGTATTAATTTTGTTGAGATTTCATTTTTAAAATTGGAAAATAGGAGTGTTACAACACTATCATCTTAATGGGATGGTTTAGGGGTTGGATGATGCTTCACCTCATAATTTCTTGCATAAGATCTAATTTTCTGAATTTATAGTGTAACAAAAAAAGTAAAGTAAATGTAAAAAATTAATTACATGCAAACAAAAAAAGTCTGTTTTATGTATATTTTGCATTAAATCTTTTTAGAACATCAGATCATATGTCAGTGGGAAAATCTTTGAAACTTGCTGGCAGCCTGACATCATGTAACGCAAAGGCTGAACCAGCTTTCCCTTGAAGGACTCTGGAATCTGGGTTTGCAGGCTGCAGTGCGGGAAGGCAGGCAGCCACCCTCTCTCTGTGGAACACCAACCTGGAGCAGGATGTCACCTCACTCCCACTAGCTGCACTGTGGTGGGGGTACAAGACCCTTCATTGGGATCCTTGGTGTAAGGGTTTGCCCATGAATTATTGTCCCTTGTCCCTTCAAGTACGATGCTTTTTTTTAAAGCCCCAAATGATACATGAGAATCTCAGCATTTAAAAGATTTATACAGCCTGCAGGGCACAACTGGCCCCTGGGCCCAGAGAACAGGCCCAGCCTTCGCTGCTGCAGCCCCATCATGGGACCCCGGCTCTGGCGGGGGAGCTGGCAAGGAGGGGAAGCCAAACTGGACCTAGAGGGCTCCGTGTCTGCAGGCCTGCTATCCTGACAGAGCTGTCAGAGTGGCAGGGTTGATTTTAACCAACACCTCTCAGTTTTTAAAGCCTCTCCCCTTCTCTGGAGATGTTAATCATTCAGCTCAGGAACTCTCTTGCTGTGTCACATCAGAGTACAGACTCTGACAACACAGATGACAGCAGCAGTTGCAGTGCAGCTTCCCAGCTTGCTTCTGCTGCAGCAGCAGGGTAGTCACTCACTCTCTCTCCACCCTTGGGAGGCCTGAGTGCCCTTGGAGATCAATCCCCTACCACCCTGCGTCCATAGTCCTGCTGTCGGGGTTTGACGCTGGCTAAGTGCTAGGTACCCCCAAAAACCTACTCATGTATTTTCCTCTGCTACAGCTGAGCAGAGAAGGGGAAATTAAAACAAAGACTTCATGAACTGAGATAAGGATTAGGGGAAAAACACTTTAAGATGAAACAGGTTCAAAACTTAAACAGTGTAAAGAAAATTATTAACAGATTTAAAAGTAAAAAGGGTAATAAGAACTAAAATAAACCTTTAGAACACTTATTTTCTTCCCAGCCCCCTCTCTCTTTCCCACTGACAGCTCAAGGACAAAAAACATGGGGTTTTGGTAAGTATTTTACTTTCTAAGAATCTTTCTTCAGTTCGTTCAGAGAAAGGAGTTCTTTCTTCTGCTGTGCTGTGGGGTCCTTCGCCCAGGGGACAGTTCTCTAAGAATTTCTCTAGTGTGGTTTTAACTTTCACAAGCAGCAGCCCGGCCGATGTGCTGTAATGTGAGTCCCTCCCACGGCCAAGCAGTCTTCCCACAACTGCCTAGCGTGGGTCATTTTAGTTCATGGGGTTTAAGTCTTTTAAGGATGAGCTGTTCTAGTCTGGAAGCAAGGGTTCTCTATCTGTGGAAGCAAGGGTCCTCTCTCTCTGTTCGAGTTCCTCACTAGATTACAGCTTTTCAGTATCCACACGTTCCAGCGTGAGCACTGTTCCTTCACGGGCTGCATGTGGGTATCTGCACCCCCCAGCACCTCCTGAATTACAGGGAAACAGTTTGTTGTGTTACAGTCCTCACCACAGCTTGCAGAAGAATTTCAGCTCCGGCACTTGGAGCACTTCTTCCCTCTCCTTGTTTTCACTGACCTCGGTGTCACCGTGTTGGTTCTCCTCACGTGTCCTCACTTTTCCTTTTTCTCTGACTTGGAAGAAGGTTGGTGTCTGTAGGTTTGTTTGTTCTCAAGTTCCAGCAGTTGAAAAGTTCTTAGAGAGCTTTGCTGCACTTGAAAGGTTGATCCTGCCCGGGCTCCGCACCGGGGAACGTTGGCCATGCTTTCATTGCTGGCCACGCCGTCTCTGCGGCACCGCACGGGCGGCCCCGGCCTCGGGAGGGCCCCGGCTGCACCAGGATGGCCCTCGGGGGCCGCCTCACCACCCCTCGGGAGAAGAAAGAGAACTGCCCGTGCTTTTTGCCTTTCTCAAATATGTCATCACAGAGGTGTTACCAGCTTCTCTAACTGGGCTGGTAACCTGCCCATCGTCAGAGCCCTCAGCAATTACCTCTGTGCCAGACAGAGTAGAAGCTTCGAGCACCTCCTCCCGCCCACTAAAACCAGGCTGTGTTAAACCAGCACACCTGCCTGGGAAATGCTCTTCCTCATACACAGTCTTTAATTACAGCTGTGTGCAGGACCCTGCTCCTTGCACTCTCATTTCAGTGCTTTGGGATGGGTATTTTTATTCTGAGTCTCTGCAGCTGTGAACCCAAAGAGGACTAAGGAAACTGAAGCCAGATTTTTAAGACTCAGTGTGCAAATGTTTGTCATCATATACCTGAATGCATAAATCCAGAATAGTGTTCCTCCTTCTGTGGTGCTCTCCAGCCTGGAATAAAAGTAATTTTAGCTATAATTACATAACCTGTGAAAATTACTTATTTCAGGCTAAAATGATACTGATATTGGGTATAGCTTGACAGCAGTTGCTGTTTGGGTGTTTGGTTTTGTTTTTTTTTTTTTGCTCTGTCCTACAGCACTGTGGGCTTATAATCCTGATGAAGATTCCCTTGACACACATTTGATTTATTTAGATCCTACAATACTTTCTAACACTGGTGCAGTGATTTTCCTGTTCGCTCCAGCTGTTCAAAGGACAGAGAGCCACAGAGGTTAAAGGTCAGAACAGCCCTTTATTGAGCATGAACCCTAAGGAGTTTATGTACCATAACAATACCATCACCATTTTCAATAATTACTTGCAGCCTTTGTGTAAACAAAGTTTTCACTGGCTTTTGCTTCGAGTTCATTTGTCAAGTAGAAAAAAAAAGTAAAATTACAAAGGAACAAAAATTTTAAAATGTCACAGGCCAAAGTTGATGCAATCTAACTCCCTTCAGCTGTAAAGCACGTGATCTTCCACTCTCATGCCCATGTATCGAATCTTCGCACAGAGACACAGCCATGAATAGGAAGGGGGCAAGGGAGTTTGTTATCTATGACCTGGCACATGTCAAGGTAGGGATCAAAGAGGACTACAGTGGGGAGGGCACTGTTTCCCTTCCTCTGTCCAAGGAGATAAATTTGTCCATTCACAGTGCTGCATCCCATGAAGAACTTCTGGGTCAAGCATTCCTCATTCACCTGGGTCCATTCATCTGTCTCCACATCAAATCGAAAAGCTCCCCCTCCTACAGTGTACAGAGCCCCATTCAAGGACGTGATGCAGAGGTCATACCTGAGAGGGAAGAAACCCTTGATCAGAATCAACAGGAAGATTTGGCCCCTGAAATATTCAGGGTGACCTTGGCCCTCAAATCAGAAGTCCTGTTTAAATAGAGAATCACAGAAGTGTTGCAGGGACAGGACTTCTGCATTTCTACAGAAATCTTCTTGGAGCAGGACCAACACTAAAACCTTTCATCTTCTGCCAGGTCCCAGGATATTATTTCATACCTTGGAAGAGGGGAGAATGAGATGACATCCCAGCTGTCTGTCTCCGTGTTCAGCCTTTGCACTCCATCATACACATGTCCATTCTCATCCAGGCCACAGACCACATAGATCCTGGCTCCCACACTGACTGCGTCACCTCTCTCCACAGGCTGAGCCATAGGACTCATGCTTTCCCACTCCGACTCCATCAAAGCCATGCGCTCCACTGCTGGGATTATCCCTTCATCTGTGCTCCCTCCAAGAACATACAGGTAGAGCCCTACTCCTACTGCACAGTGGCTATTGCGGGACTTCTTCATGGCTGGCCCTTCCAGCCAGCAATTGTCCAAGCAATTGTAGATAAGCACCCAATCCACACTGTACCACACAAACTCATCCCGGAAATATCCTCCTGTCACAAAAAGGAAGCTCCCTGGAAAGACAGCAAAGAAATATTAGTCACATGAAGGCTAAAAATTGCTACTGATAGCTGGGATTCTCCTTTTTCCCTGGGCTGTACTGGTAAGGTGCAAGATGAGGAGAGAAAATCACTGCTCTGTCAATTGTTTGCAGTATTTAATTCCTCATCCACACAGATACACTGCGCCTACAGTATGCAGCCAGTCTTTCCAAACCTGCTCCCATTTTTGAACAGAATCATGGAAACACTGGTTGGAAAGAACCTCAGGGATCTCACTTCCAAACTCCTACCAGAAATGGGATTATTACCAACACTAATACAAGAAGCCATAGTATTGTGCTGGCTTGAAAGTCTCCGAGCATGAAGATTTCCCAACATCTATGGATAAGCTTAATGTAATGGCAACTATAAATCAGAAGTCACCTGTCATCTGTCTAAACCACTACAAAAGAGAAGGCCAAAAAAATATACTGCTTAAAGCCAAGCCCTTTGACTAATTCCAGATAAAGCCACTGTAAGGAGCTCAACAGACTGCATAGTTTCTGCTACATGAGAAGAAATAGTGTTGTCTAGCATTCTCCCAGGACTAAGGAAAACAAAACCATTCTTTGAACAGATATGAACACCAATATGAATGAAGTTTTAGCAATGCTGTGCACAATTTTACAGCAACAGCTGGACTCCCTGCATTTGGGACTCTCAACTTCTGTTTGCATTTGCTCAGTCTCCCTTATCTGTAAGTTACCTACTGCTGCCACTGCGTACTGGGTGAGGTTCCTGCGCTGCAGTGGAGAGCAAGCCTGCCAGGTCCCTGTTTTAGGTTGAAAGAGAAATAATTCTTGCTGTTCCTTGTCATGCTTTCCTCCCAGGACATATAAGGTATCATAGCTCCGACCAGCATAAGGACACAGTTTCGGATTTTGCCAGCTGGGTGGAGGACAGCTGTCTAACTTCTTTATTAGTCTGGAAAAGATATCTGTCTCTCCAGCACGCCTGCTGCGTTTCACCAAGATATCGAGGAAGGACAAACTCAGAAAAGTGACCCTGACTTCGCCCACCAAATCCAGAAATTCTTCCTCTCTTGTTGCCGGGTCCTCCATTATCCAAATCATAATACTGTCAAAAACCACATCCTCTCTTGAAACGAAGAGGTCATCACTTTTCAGGAGCTGCATCAGCATTTCCTTGGGTAGTGCCTTAAATTCCTCCTGGCATATCACATCTCCCCAGTGAGTGAGAGCCACATTCATAGCAGACACATACAACTCTGTAAAGGCAAATTGCTGTGAGTAGGTCATCAGGCCCAGGCAGTTGGAAATATGCAGTTCTCTCTCCAGAAACTTCTCACACAACAGTTTCACCCTGTCAAACTGAAAAAAATCAGCTGTTTCCAGTAAGCTGGTTACATTTTCTTGACCTATGAGCACTTGGGCTGTGCGAGTGAACTCAAGTAGCGCCTGAAAAGGCACTGCATCAATCCCTTTGATCACTATGTGCTGTTCAGAGCTCTCTCTTGCTCCTCCAAAAAACATGGCTTCAAAATATCGACTGTGTACTGAAAGCACCCTACGGCTGACCTGGAAGAGTCTCTCTCCAACCTCAAGAACTGTGTCTGCAATCATTTCTGTGTGAGGTCCCAGCTCCTGTGGCTCTTGTGCAGGCTCCATGCTTGTAGACTGCCAGGCAGTTAATTTTAACTCAGTCTTATGCTTCCCTTACCCATGTGAGATCTCTGGAAACATTATCCCCCTAGCTAGGATAAATATGAGATAAGCCAATCTTGTCCTAAAAATAGAATGTTTTCTACTCTCCTGCTTTGCTCTTCTGTCTTTCCTGTTGCTTTCTGAACAGCAATAGCAGAACTGCTGTATAACCAAAAAAATGTAGATTTGACTGGTATCTACTTTTACTAGGTAAGACCACAGCAAATTAGGGGAGCTGTTGCCCAAGCAAAGAGCCTAGGGTAGAAAGAAAAAACAGGAGAAACAACCAAAGCTTCCTAAGCACTGGGTAAATACCAAAAAGTTGTAGAAAACATTGAACCCATTTGGAAGAAAGCAACCATTACCTCATCTTTCATTAGTTCAAATTTAATCAAATACCAAAGTGATTACAGTTTTTATTATGTATCTAACTTTATACTTTAGTAAGAGAGAAGAGGAAGGAGTAAGCCCCCATTCAAACCCAGATGGCTTTATGTGTTCAGTCACCCTCAATCTGAATGCACTAAATAAATACAGATGTAGGACAAGCAACAGCTCACTGATGCCACAGTGAATTTTTCCAGACCTATTAAGTGAAGAGATTTGCATAGTGACCTTGAAGTAGAGCCCCTTACCCAAAGAGCCCATACCAGCAAGACTCACTCCCAGTTCTTGGCAGAGCTCAGCAAACAGAAACTGTGCCAGTGCCTCACCACCCCCATCATAAAAACTTTCTTCCTTATTCCTAGTCTGGATCACCGCTCTTTTAGCTTAAACCATTATCCCTTGTCCTATCACAACCCCTTGTTCCCATCCTGCTAAAATGTCTGCCCCCTATAGTTTTCATATTCTTCTTTTCAGGTACTTGACTCCCAAGTCTAACCCGGAAGTCTGCACTGCAGAAAAGGAGAGCCATGCAGCTCACAGTAAAGACCAAGCAACCAATCAGCTGAGCAGGAAATGCTGGGATCACGCCCCTCTCTCGAGCTTACACACTTGACCCATGGCTTCAGGCAGATCTCCCTGCACTGAGAGCCCAGAATCCACCCCAGAGAGCTGTTTCTGATGCTACAGAGTGCAAAGATAATGCAGCATGTTACTGGCATCAACACCAGCAATCTTTATCCCACCTAAAGAACAGTTCAAGACTCTGCTCAGGCTGACGGCAAGCAAATTCTACTCCTCACACTCTAAATAAGGACTCTCTTTTGAATTGTGCAGTTGCATGAACAAGTTTTGTAGCATTAGAAAAAAACTAAATCGTGAGGAGCACTACTTTATAGACAGCTCTGTGAGCCCCCAGATTAAAATCCAGAAGCATCCAAGTTCACACAGGCAATACATCACACAAGACACCTGGTCCCTAGTTTCAGAGCCTCCTGGAAAAGCCAGATTCACTGAACTGAAATTTACTCTAAGCTTCACCCCTTTCAGAGCTGACCTATGAAAGGTTATGCACGGGAGAACAGTGCTGTTGCCAAAATAACCAATACAACCTGTACTTGCCACATGTTCTTGCCAACCTTCAGGAACAAAACTGCTGCTGCCAGCAGAACAATTCACTCTGCCACAGCCTCCTGTCTTGGTTTGAAAGACAGGTGTCTGCTAAGGAAGGCAGAAGCCTCCCTTGAAGTGGCAGATGTAACCCCTTTGCCTCCGAGTTATTATGATTTTGAAATCAAGGGCCTTTAGGCAAAGATGTGGGAAATAGGAATAACAGTTCTTTACTATTATATATCTCTATGTGTATAACCAGTCGAACAAACAGCAATAACTGTGGCAGTAACAGCGAACAATCACAAACCCAGTCCCAGCCTTCTCGGCTGCCGGGCCCTTTCCCCTCGGGTGCAGTTCCGCTCGCAGCCGGCAGGGGCGCTGGCGGCTCCCGGTGAGCAGGGCAGGTGCGATGGTTCCCCCGCGGCTGCAGGGGGCGCTCCGGAGCGAGCTCGGGGAGCACGCGGCACCGGTGCCCCGGGATCCCGGGAAGGGATGGAACAAAGGCTCCACAAACCCTGGGCAGCTGATCCCGGTGTCCGGCCGGACCCTCGGGAACAGCAGGCTGGAGCGGCAGGGACGAGCACAAATCCCGGGTGGCAGACGAGATGTATCCAAACTGCGGTGGGAACCCCCCGGAGGTCTGGGCAGGCAGGGTGAGCAGGGCTACAACGCAGCGAAGGCTCAAAACAACGGCAGGGGCAGGGCGGCCACGGCCCAGCTCCCAGCGGGGCAGGGAAGGTGGGCTTGGGATCGCGGGGTTGTTTCCAGCAGAAAGCAAAGTAGCCGAAGCAAGCAGACTCCTCTCTCTCTCTCTCCCTCTCCCTCTCCCTCTCCCTCTCTCTCCCTCTCTCTCTCTCGACGCAGAGAGCGAACTGACCCCACACCCAGGTGAAACACAAAGAGTAGCCAAGCCCACCCCACCCCCCAATGGGCAGCTCTTTTGTCTTTCTTAAGTACAGCCATTTGTCCCCTAGCAACATGCATATGGGAAAAAATTCCTTTAACAGGAAAAAAAAAAACCCTAGGACTAAACTAAAACCCTAACACCTCCTCATAAAGAGTCCTCTATAAAGGGAAAAACAGGTGGCAAAAGCACGTTACATACAGGCTGCAGGTACATACCTCAATCGGGCAGTCTTTGAAACGCTTCAGAAGTGGAACCAGATGCTCTCAGGCCTTTCCCATTGATTCCCTGTCTGAAGCATGGCTTCTGCTCTGGTCCCTCCTGATCCTGCAGTGTTTATGCAGCTCCTGAACTAAGTTAATTTAGTTTTACGGCTGGAGAACTGTAATATCAGCTGTTGTGCACTTTTACAGACTAAAAACCAGACATTTAGAAACAGATTATTTTGTCTTTATTCACTCAAAACTCCTCAAATCTTGCATTTTCTGCAGTATAAAAGAAATAAAAATGTTTACTTACAAATCAAGTTATAACAAGCAGAATCACAAGTGGATAGCTACAATATAAAAATATGCAGTATTTCCAGACACTGCCTACAAGTGAACAAACATTAGGATATTAAATATTCTTCCCCTAAAATTCCAAGTATCAAATAGATACCTCCATAAGGTTCAAGTCACTCAACCAAGATCAACCACAGGTTAGATCAGTGCTCCTGTAGAAAATGTGTGAGCCTGCTGATACACAGACTACAGCCCACCAGATCTGGAACAAGTGCTAGAAAAGACCTTCTTGGCTACATTCCTTGCAAAGGTGATGACACTACACAAGGAAGTAATTTTCCTGCACAAAAGAGACTGAACTCAACAGCAGAAGACTACAACATAATGTTTCCCCAGCTGAGTGCTGATATCTAAGAGGAAGAAAAACATGTTCTACTGTACTTAGGCTTTAGACTAATTCAGATTAAATACATTTTAATGTATTTAAAAATGGAAAAAAATATAACCAATACTCAGGGCATTCTTAACTAATTTTATGGGGTTGTTTCAAAACTCACAAGATCAAGGCTGTCTCAGACAATTCATGACAACATGTTCTCTCCTGTCAGCTCTAAACAACGTAGTTACACACTTATTTGGGGGTGGGAGGAAAACAAGAACGTACTTCTTACATTCCTCATCCTCTCATCATTTATGAAAGCCACAAAAATAAAAGTTGACTTTTTTTCCCACTATCAAATACACATTCAAACTCCCCCCTCCCCCCAAACCAGGAATTGTATGTATCTCATACACTGATAGTTCTCTCCAATGACTTGCAGCCCTGAAGTTTTCAGGGACAATCCAAAGAAAGCATTAGCCATCTTGCTGCTGAATGAAAGGGTTTGGAATAGCTTCCATTCCATCCTGTGGACAAATCAGAACCACAGAAGTCCCTCTGCAAACCACAAGTCCCAGCTGACGTGTGTCTTCTGTTAATTTGAATTGATCATCTGGATCTAAAAAGCAGAGATCCACGGTTAGAACGGGAAAGTAAGAAAAAGAAACCAAATTCCATCAACTGCAAAAGGCACAGACATGCATGTTCTTTCCTGGTATAACTGCTTTGTTTTATTGAACACATGGACTATACAGGTGATGCAGCAGTGACATCTGATGTTTTCAAGACCTTCCTGACAGTGAGCAATACAGAACTTTGTATGCAACAAAAAGCAGAACACGTTTATTAAAGAATTCAAAGGCCCTTTCATTCATCTAACCAGTAATATACATGCAAGTGATTAAAAAAAAAGCTCCTGATTCCATTTCAAATGTCATTACAGACAAACACTTGGGGATCAATGTCAATCAGAAAAAGACCCTGACCTGTAAATGCACTAGGGAAGAGAGCACCGGTCCGTTCCCAGACCAGGCCAAACAGGGCTGGATCGGGACAGACAAACACTTACGAATCAGCCAGTGCTATCTTCCATGAGATCGCTCTGTATTCAATAAAAATGAACACCACATTTTAAAACTACCTTTTAAAGAGAATTCAATGCTTCAGGTATTTCCTTTTAAGGAGGTAAGGGAATACTCTCCAAAAACACTGTCCTATCAAATGATACATTTTGTTTCAGAGAGGAGAAAGAGACACACTGCTTTATTCAAGCTTTAGAAGACAAGAGTGGCCAGTAAGATAACTAGAGAGGAGCTCAAGCAAGGACTACCAACAATGTTGTATCACAGGGAATGTGCTTAATCTAACTTCTGCTGTAGAATCATAGAATGGTTTGTATCGGAAAGGACCTTTAAAGGTCATCTAGTACAGCCCCCCAGCAATGAGCACAGACATCTTTAATTAGCCCCAGTTGCTCGGAGTCCCACCTTTGAATGCTCCCAAGGATGGGGCACATACTACTTCTCCAAGCAACTTGTCCCAGTGTTTTTATCATGATCATTATAAAAAAAACCCCTTCCTTATATCTAAATCAACCCTATTTCAGTTTAAACCCATTACCACTTGCCCTGCCACAACAGGGCCTGCTGAAGCATTCATCCCGTCATTTTCTTTTATGTCCCTTTAAAGTACTGAAAGACCACAATAACATCTCATAAGAGCCTTCTCCTCTCCAGGTGAACATCCCCAGCTCTCCCAGCCTGGCTCCAGCGGAGAGGGGCCCCAGCCCTTGAAGCATCTCCATGGCCTCCTCTGGATTCACTCCAGCAGCTCCACGTCTGTCTGATGTTGTTCCCCAGGACTGGAGGCAGCTCTGCAGGTGGGGTCTCACCTGAGGGAGGCAGAGGAGCAGAATCCCCTCCCTGGGATGAATCCCCCATCCCTGCTAGGCATGCAGCCCAGGATACAGCTGGCTTTGTGAGCTGCAAGCACATTGTCCAGCCTCTCATCCACCAGCATGTCCAAGTCGCAGCAGGGCTGCTCTCCATCTGTTCATCCCCCAGCCTGCATTTATACCAGGGATTGTTCCAAACCAGGAGTAGGACCTTGTACTTGGGTCTTGTTGAACCTCATGAGGTTCCTGTGGGCCCACTTCAAAAACTTGTCCAGGGTCCCCTGGACAGCCCTGTCCTTCAGGTGTGTCACCTGCAGACTGAAGGTGAACTTGATCCCATTGTCTGTGTCCCTGATGACCACTAAAAAGTACTGGTCCCCACAGAGATCCCTGAGGGACACCCCTTGTCACTGATGTTCATGATGACATTAAGCCATTGACTACTACCCTGTGGACCATCCAACCAATTCCACATTCACCAAACAGTCCACCCGTCAAATCCATCTCTTTTCAATTCAGAGAGAGGGATGTTGTGAGGGACTATATCAAAGGCTTTACAGAAGTACAGATAAAAGACATCTGTAATCCCTTTCCTTGTCCACTGATGGAGTCACTCCATCATAGAAGGCCACTGGGTTGGTCAGACAGGATTTTCCCTTGGTAAAGCTATGGTGGATGTCTCAATTCACCTCCCTGTCTTCCATATCCCTTAGCAGAGCTCCAAGGAAGATCTGTTCCATGATCCTCCCAAGCACAAGAGGTGAGGCTGACAGGACAGTAGTTCCCAGGCTCCTTTCTATCCTTTGGAAAAATGGGTTCAATGTTTCCCTCTTTACCATCATCTGACTGCCATCGCTTTTTAAATGTTTTAGAGTAGCTTGGGAACTACATCAGCCAATTCTCTCACGACGCTCGGATGCACCTTGTCAGGTCCCATAGACCTGCCACCCCATCTCTTTCTTTACAACATAGTTATCCCAAGCATACTGCAGTTTGGGTGATGTTAATCTGCAGTTTCTGCTTGTTCACTCACAGAGCTGTAAGATTTCTGTTAAGAAAACCACTCAGGGAGGGGAAGCTTTCCAAAGGCTGTATGTTACTTACCTCGCATATACTCAATGGTACCATCCAGCACAAGGTTCAGAAGAGGGTCAAATCCTTTCAAGACACCACTTGCTGTTGAAGACCACACAGAAAACAATGATTAGGACCAAAACAAGGTATACAGCAACATAAGACTGCATGAAAGGTACATTCCGTTCTCCAGCGCTGTTCCCTCCTTCAGGCAAGACCAAGCAAATGAGACCAGAGATACTAAAGAGTGTCCTCTTTCTCAACGGCAAGTACACAAAAGCTGGTCTACATTGTGCTAATTAAAACTTACAGACTTTTCAATCAATTCTTCAAAATGTTCTTCAAGACACTGACATTTCTGCTTTCAGCCAATTTCAAGGGCATTTTAATAATCTTTCTGCATAACAAATCAGTACAAGTCATGCAAAGAAAAAAAAAAAAAGCAACCCCAAAACAGAATACATATCCTAAATGAAATGTTATGGTTAAAAATTAAGCAAGACCATATTTTAAGTTTTTTCCTCAGAAACACCATCTTCCAGCTGCCCTCCTGGCACATCATCTCTTTAGCTTAAGCACTGCATCACGGGAAGGCACTACAGATAAACCAGCACTTCGTCCTAATGCAGAACATGATTCCACAAGACTAGTCACTAAATATATCACGAAATTACACAGAGCGACTTCCCAGTTTGAAAAACACACTTATCAGTAAGGAGTGCAGGAGTCCAAGTAACTGCCAAACTCTCATAAGCTTTAGGTCCCAGTGGAGGTTTATAATGCAGCACATGGTTAAGCCAGACAAACAAGTGCCGGCGGGTGGCACCAACCGCATTGGGATGTATCTTCCCAGCTGGGAAGGGACGGAGATGGAAAGGCATGGTGGCATATATTGCACCATGAACTCCGGGCATGCTTAGCATGTCAAGAGATGAAAGGCACGACAGTTGTATTAATTGTTACATCCATAAATGTTTCTTTGTTGCTTTAAGTGCACCCTTGCAATGCAAAAAAAAAAAAAAAAAACAACAACAACAACAAAAAAAACCAACAACCCAGCCAAAATAAGGCCCTTCAAGACAACTAATAAAAGAAGAAATGCATAGATGAGCCATAAAGATAAAAGTGCACCCAGGAGATTAATGGAAAAGTAAACGAGAAAAGCTTCACACCGGTAACTGCAACCACTAGTAAGTAACAGCACCCGCTACTCCTCGCCTTCCCTTGAAGGGAAGCAGCGTGAGCAGGAAGGCAAAGCCGACAGGCGCCGGCTGAGGGAAAACGCCGAAAAGCAGAAGAGATTCGTGCTGCAGCCACGCGCCGGGCTCACCTTCCCGCCCGCCCTGGAACTTCACCCGGATGGTCTTGTCGATGTACTTGGAGAGGTCCAAGATGCTCTCCTTCTTCTTCTTCTCCTTATCCTACGGCAGAGCACAGACGGCCCAGTTAAAGCGCGCTCTCCGCGGGGACACAGCCCCGGAGCACTCCTGCGGGATCCCGCAGCGGCGGGACGGGGGCGCGGGTGCGGGTACGGAACCGGCTCCGGGGGGCCCAGCGCGCAGCCACAGAGCCCAAGCCACCCCACTCCTCACCGCCATCTTCCCCGCGCCGCCGCCGCCGCCGCCGCTCGCCATTTCATTCGGCGCCGCCAGAAGTGACGTCGCGCCCCGGCGGAGCCCGTTGGCGGCTCGGGGCGGCGGGGCGGGACGTCCGGGGCGGGCTCTGGGTACCCGGTACGGAAGGGTCCGGCCCGGCCCAGGTCGGAACAAAGCGGCGGCGGCGCGGCGGGGCCCGGCATGGCGGCGCGGCCGGCCCGGCTCCGCCTCTGGCTGCTCCTGCATCTGCTGCCGCAGGTCAGTGTCTGTGCCGGGCTGCGCGGGCGCCCTGGCTGAGGGCGGAGAGCGGCCCCGGGTGTAGCCGGGCCCGGGCGGGCTGTGCGGTGAGTCCGTGCCCGCAGCCGCCTCCCGCGGGCGGGAGCGGTCCGGGTGCCCGGAGGTGCTGCAGCCGCCGGGGGGGCCCGCAGCGGGCCGTGGCCGGGCCGTGGCCGCAGGAAGGCAGCGGAACGCATCGGGCTGCCGGCCCTGCCCTCCCGGCAGTGTTGATATATCTGTGGGTTTGGGGCTTTTTGGGACTTTTTTCTTCTTTCCATAGTAAACAGCGTTTTCGTCGTAGTTCTTAAAACCTCGGGTCCCCGTGGGCCCAGCCCAGCATCCTCGCCAGGCAGCCCCGAGGAGGGGAGCACAGCCGAGCCCCCGGGTCCCATCCCCGCAGGGACGACTCTGGGCTTATCTCGACTGACAGACTCCCTATGAGGAAGGATTCAGCAGAAAAGAAGGGATTTCTGCTGACCCTGACCCTGTAGTCTGTCTTGAGTCTTGTACTGTCGTTACTAAAATATTAATTAGTTTTGTGGGATACGTTTCTAAGGGTGTGATGAACTAGGCATGTAATCCTGATACAGGGGAGAGTGGATTTCTGGCAATTGCATTGCATGGTACATAGCTTTTGCATTTAAAGTTCGGTGTTTTGTGTTCTGAAAATTTTGAAATGTCATTTAAACTTCTTGACTGTTTATTAGGTAATTTGCAGCTATGTCTTCTTGAATATTATTGATGGAACATCTTAACGTGGTGCTCTAAGTTTTCCTTCTTCTCCATCTGTCTCCTTACTGATTCCTTGACAATAATTTTTAGTTACAGAGTGGTCTGGTTGCCAGCTAAGTTCTTTATTTCTGCGTCATCCCCTTTTTTCATCCATCATCTTTTTCTGCATTGTCTCTTCATTATGCCCTTGCATGCCCTGTGCATTTTGTCATCTCCACTGATGCTTCACAGGGGACTGGTAAGCCCCACAAATTAATAAGATGCAAGAACAAGTCAAAGACTGGCATAGAGTCAGTTTGATCCATCAGTTTGGAGAAGGTGAGCACATGTCAGTGCAGAAGGACAGCAGGTGAGATAGTCCACTGGTGGGTACTTGGAGGTCTTGCCTCCAGCTCCATGCACTGCAGCACATTCCTGTCTGTAAGCGTTTGGTATATTTGTGTGGTGGAAGTGTTAATGTGCTTGAGTAAGCTTGGGCAGACTGGCCAGGATGCTGAAACAGTCCTGCTGCTGCAGTTAAAGATGGATGTGCTCTGTGCTGCCAATATGTTTCTGTTAGCCAAGCTGGCTTTTTAAAAATCTGCTTGAATACCTTGTATTGTGTATTACTTCCGCATCTCTTGTGCTTGCACTTGTTGGGGTGATTTTGGGTAGTACACCCTCCTTAGTGGGAGGCAGAGAGGAGTGCTCTGCTGCACTTGTCGTGTTGTGGTACCCCCATGACTGATGGCTGGAGTTACTCTGGGGGGCAGAGCTGACAGCTGTTGTCAGGAGCTGCTGTGTGCCTTTGCTGTGCACCAGCTGTACTCATTATCAATGCCTTACTCTTGCCTTAGTGGTCATGAGCATATACCTTTGTCTCCCTCCTTGAAACAGGATAATAGAAATTTTTTGTTTGTTTGTTTTCCCTGGAGCAAGAGGAGGTAGTGTCCACATTTGCTTCTATGTTCTGATTTAGGGAGAAGGATCAGCTTGGCTACTGATGCATGGCTCTTCCAAATCTGGGTCCTCATCTGGGAACACTTAAAGAGGGGTGAGATCTTACAGATCCAAGTACAATCTGCACTCAGATCTTGCTTTGGTATTTGAGTTCTCACATTTCATTTAACTTCCCTGGCATTGTTACCTCTCAGTTGTCCTGTAACAGCAGCAGATACACATGAGCCCTTGGCTAGTGACGAACATAGTAACGTGATCTGCAGTGAGTGCGTTGCATCTAGCTTGTCTTCACTATAGCAGCTTTCAGCAGAATATATTGAAGTGATGGGTTTGTGCTTTAAATCAGGGCTCATACTCTATGGTATGGGTCCAAAGAATTGAAAAGACTGTCTGAAATTCTGCATTAAGGTTGTGGCTGACAATTTATTCTCCTAGAATTACTGCATATGAGTATGTAGCTCTCTGCACTGCACAGTGTTTGTTGAAGGAGTGTTTTATTTGTGTGCAGCTTTGCTGCCTGCTGTTGCTGGTCTCCAGATGGATCAGTGCAGTTAATGGGAAAGAATGACTCCAGCTCCTGGGAACTCTCACATGGTACCTACTGTAAGAGTAGGATAGCTCATTCGTTCCTTCTTCAAAGAACACAGCTCCCAGTGTCTGTGAAATCCCTCTGAGATTTGGGTGACCAGGTCAGTTAGTAGAGCTACTGAAAGTGGAAAAGGTGTATGGGACATCCAGGTGAGTGTGGGGCCAGAGGCAGGGAGGAGCAAACAAGGCAGACATTAGGTTGGCTCAGTCACACATAGTGAAGTTTCTTGATATATGGGTGAGCTGAATTCTTCATCTCCACCTTCTTCCATCATTTAACTTACAAGTCCCAGTGCTTGCCTCTGAACTACATTAATTCACCTAAATAAACTTGCACAGCAAAAAAACTGGGGAGTACTCTGCTCTTTTATGCATTAATCTGTGGAAGGCCCTGATGACATTCAGAGCCAACAAGTATGCCCTTCTAATATCACAAACATTAGATTAGCTCATTTGCCTGTTAAACTCTGCCCTCAGATTTTACATTTCTGTTGTGTGAAAACCTTTTCCAGTTTTGCAGCTTTATAGAAAACACTTCCTTTTGTGTTAATTATACATTATTGTGTGCTTTTTAAGCCATAGGATCAGTAAGAAGCAAGTATTATAATACACCTTATTGTCACAGCAGCTGTTGTTTTTCTGTGTTTGAAAAAGGCTGGACTCGATACCCAAACACTTGGAAAAGAGCCTTTGGGGTTGTAGGAACATTGTATAGGATCTGCACAGGAAAGGACATTTTCTCCTGGCTTAATCTAGGATATGAAGTGGTCTCTAGGATTTAAGAATTATCATAAATGTTGCCACCATGCCAGTGCATCAGCAGCATTGCTTTGAACTTTTGTTGTCTCATACCTACTGACATGAATAAAAGCAAAACTGGAAGCATCAAAGTGGATAAGAACAAACTTCTTGTGGCTGTTAACAGATTTCAGAACTATGCTTTGATTCTAAGTGATAATAACTTTGTAAAAATGTCTGTTAATCCACATTATCCACAGATTATATTCTCCACAGTTTCTAAAACTCTGTGTTCCCTCTTCTGCTTTTAGCCCTGCTCATATTGCCTTTAATTCATTCCTCTCATACTTAATTTTTATTTGGCTTTTGGCACACAAATACACATAGCTTCTAAAATGTTTTGAGCACTTCACATTAGGAACCTTTTACTCCCTTAATATTTCTTTGAAGAACATCCATTAAATAGCTCAGAAAGCAAAATTGTGTGTAACTGTCTCCTGGGTGCCTTTTAGAAATTATTCCTGAGTTCCAGTAATGGTTATCTCCACGGAAATGTAGCAACACACCCTGTACTTACTCTCGTTTTAAAAATGTGTGCCAAATATCTTATAGATGTAAAACTTTTAACTGTACAGCTTGATTGTTTCCCAAATGCATAAACCTGTTCAATTATGGGAGTTAGCTCCTGCAAAACAGCCTGAAGATTTTGGAGAGAGTTGTACATGTAATACTCTAAACTAAGATACTCCATGTTTGGTTTGCTTATCTAAGCCCAGTCAAACCATGTACAATAAGCAGGGAACATTCTTTTGTTCTTGGCTTTTGTGTGTGACTGTATTTGCATCTCTGTTGCTTCTTACTCTTGGAAGTCAAATTCAAGGTAATAAGTACGGGTTACTCTTCTAAATTACTTGCTTCTGTTGAAAGTAGTTTAGGTGCTATGGTTGGATGCCTGAGATATGAGTTAACAAGTCCACTATGGCAGGGAGTTGGAGTTCTTGTTTCCTCACAGCATATGAACAATAGTGTCTCCCTTTCTCCACAGATATCTTGGAAATTTGCACTGTGCTCAAGTGGCTTTAATCTGCACTGAGCTGATCAGTGTGGCCTCCCGTATCAACATGCTTCAGGACAAATGTCATTGGTTCTAGAGGATTTAGTTAACACTAATGTTATAAAAAAGGGAAAAAGTTGCTGCATGAGTTAACAAAGACCATTTATATGCAGAAGAGCGAAATATAAAGATCTCTACCTCCTATATATTTTTACAATGATGTTTCTTTACTGCTTTGCTGGCATCTTGCAGCAGAATGCCATCATTGCTTCTGAGCACACTGTGTGTGTTAAAGAGCAATTTTACAGTGCGAGTGGTGAAACATGGGCGCAGGTTGTCCAGAGAGGTGATGGGTGCCCCGTCCCTGAAAGCGTTCCAGGCCAGGTTGCACAGGGTTTGGTCTACTTGAAGGTTTCCCAGCCCATTGCCAGGGGTTTGGACAAGGTGACCTTTAAAGGTCCCTTCCAACCCAGGCCATTCTGTGATTCTTAAAAGTGTTCCAAAAAACATATTTTTACCATGAGTGTCTCCTAGGGGTGCATGGTAACTTCTGTGTAGTAGGGTTTGAAATAAAGAGGGAGAAATAAGAGTGATGGATTCTTTTAATGGATTTTTGAACAAGCATGTTAAGATATGACATTGTTGCTGACTCCAGTCATCTTTAGCATCTTGTTCCTCAGCTGCTGCATGAAGAAACAGATGTGTAAGGTGTATTTTTAAGAGTGTAACTGCATAATTATCAAATCATTGGTGTGTTTAGGTTATGAATGTTAAACTAGATGTTGACAAATTAGTCTGTCACAACTTCCTAATTAGTAGCAGCAGTGGTTAGGGATATGACGTTGTATTTCTCTCCAGAACAAAGTTTCATCAGTTCTGGTAGGCACAAAGTGATTTCCTTGGGGAAAGCTAAATCAGAGCAATAGAGCAATTAAACATGTCTTCAGTCAATGACTTCCGTTCTGTTGGAGTGCTGGACAGGAGAAAGAGAGAAGGAGGAATGGAAAGGAAGGAGTTGAGTGTGTGGATAGAGAAGAGTATGACACAAAGGGGGATGGTAGAAACATGGCGGGGTGCGGGACTTCTTTGTTTGGTTTGAGGGGATTTTGGTTGGTTGGTTTTGGTCTTTTTCAACTTGCTGCTGGTTGTGAACTGATGGTCTATCCTCGTCCTGTGTCCTGGGGTCACTGATGAATGACAGTGTTCCACCAGAAACCAAATGTGTGACTAGTTCAGATGAGAACCAGATCAATTATTGTACATGTTTTGGATATTGTATGTACGTTTTTAAACAAACTTCCAAGTGCTAAGTGCTAGTAAGGATTGGGGAGTGTCCTCAATAAAATGGAGAAACTTCCCATTACAATAGCAAACAAATGCTCTGGGAACACAAAAATGATAATAGGTAGAATCCAGTTACATTAACAATGTTTGTATTCCTAAGGACTGGATTTCCAAATCACTGGGCTGAAATAGTATTTTGAGACAGCTACATTTAATATGTGGTCAATTTTTTCCTGCCTATCTAATAGCTTGTATGAAGCTAAAATACAGATATGCTTTGCATTTGCTCTCAGCATCATCCTTTTATAATCTGTTACCAGACAGCACTACTTGAACATTGAAGTTGCTCTGTAAGAGCACTGTGAGGCTCCAAAGCAGCAACTGAAGATCAGCAAGACTCTCTTTCAAAAAGAAGCATTGATCTGGATTCATATAATTGAATTACATTTAAAAAGTTAGGTTTTGGCCTGCTTTCTTAGCCTTTTTTTTTTAATCTTAATGTATTTTTATCTGAAGCATTAAAATCTTTTTGCAGCAGCTGGTCAGATCATAATCTGAAATTGAATTCTTAATGTGTTGAGGTTCAAACCTGACCAGATGGTCACAGAATGCATATGGAGCAGACTTTGCACTGAGGTGCTGATGTTCAGTATTTTGTATAAAGGAAAGACTTCTTAACTTAGACTTTTTCAATGAGTGGAGATGGTGCCTGACAGTCCTCCCAGGACACAGCCTGCAATCCCAGTGTTGCTGCCCTGAGGAGCACAGAAGTGTCCTGCAGAACTTGATGGCTCGTTGTTAAAGCGATGCTCTGTGTGCCTTCTCGTTCAGCGAGGACAAGAGCCTCTTGTCAGAGAGAGAAGCATTGCGAGCATTGCCACTTAGAAATGGCCAGGAGGATTTATTTCAGAGTCCTTAGAACAGTAAGAACAGACCCCATTGTGTTTCTTCAACCATTTCCAAGATCAGGCAGGATTTACAATTATTTTGTCTCAGTTAATATGAGAATGAAGTCACCACTAATTAAAGAAAACCACCACTAGTGGTAGGGAAGTTGCACGTGCTTCCACTGTTAGTTTGTCTTCCTACTTCCTGGTTCCCTGGTTAAACATCTACTAGGACTTGGGATACAAGCAGACAACTGTACTTTATTTTGCAGGTTATGTACATGCATACATCCATACGTATATATATAGTCTTGTAGGTGATTTTGGTTCAGCTTTTTGGGTGGAAGATGAGGAATATACCTAGTACTCACAAAATTGTGTCACTGTATGCAGGGAAGGGAAGGAGTAGACATTTAAAAGAACAGAGCTCATCATGAAGAATAAGATTTGTGAAAATGTCTGTGTTAAGGAAGCATAAGGAAGCACAAGTACCTACTTGTGATGACAGTCACCCTATGCGAGCCCCCAGATCTTTCAGTTTTGCTGAGAAATGGCCTGGTACAATCTGACATAACCAAAATAACAAGGAAATTACTGTGTTTGCTGTGTGGTTTTTTTGCAGGGATGAGAAGCTGAAAATATTTGTGTTAAAATCAGCGCATCTTGCAGTTAGATGTAGTGTGAGCAGTTCACTGAACAAGCAGGTTACATACTGTGTACCACAACTGACATGTCTAAAACTGGTAGATTTGCTACATGTTACTGCATGTTACTATGTTTATTTTTGCTGTAGTCCTTGTTCTCTTTCTCCATGTTACTGCAGGATCTGGGTTCTGTTATCTCAGTTTCCAGGAGTTCTTCAGGAGAATTCTAACATGTACATGATGCAAACAATAGCTAATCTCCTTATAAAAATGAACATGACATTCTGTGGGTATGGAATATCTCTGTTAATCATCTGCCTGGTTGTGACCCCTTCCAACCTCCTGAGCATCTATTCACTGGGTGAGCAGAGTGAGAAACAGAGAAGGCCTTGACACTCTGCACACTGTTCAGCAGTAGCTAAAACATTAGTTTGTTGTCAGCATTGTTTTGGGCACAAATCTAAAACACTGCACCATACCAGCTGCAATGAAGAAAATTAACTCCATCCCAGCCAGACCCAGGACAGGCCTTTAATTATAAATCTTAGATTTGTAATCTTCACTATGTATATTGCTGCAGATGTTGGAGTTTTGACAACAGTAATGACTGGTCATTGAAGCAGTGATGAGTAAATGCAGTAGGTAGACTTGGGAGTCAACATGCGCTACCTAGGACAGAAGAAGAGCTGCTGCTGCTGTGGGGTCTTGCCACATCTTCAGCAAAGGTATCCAGGGTTGAGTTTTGGAGTGATGTGAATCTAGATTTGATCGTTATTTCAGGCTGTACTTTCAGGAGTTGGTGTCTTATTCACAGAATCATGGAATGATTTGACTGGGAAGGGACCTTAGAGATCATTTAGTTCCAGCCCATGACATGGGGTGGGCTAGGCCAGGCTGTTCAAAGCCCCATCCAGCCTGGCCTTGAACACTTCCAGGCATCCAGGGGCAGTCCACTGCTCTGGTCAACCTGTGCCAGGGCCTCACCACCCTCACAACCAAGAAGAATTCCTTCCCAATCTCCCATCCGGCCCTGCCCTCTGGCACTGGGAAGCCATTCCCTGGCTCCTGGCCCTCCATGCCTTGTCCCCAGTCCCTCTGCAGCTCTCCTGGAGCCCCTTTAGGCCCTGCAAGGGGCTCGGAGCTCTCCCTGGAGCCTTCTCCTCTCCAGGTGAGCACCCCCAGCTCTCCCAGCCTGGCTCCAGAGCAGAGGGGCTCCAGCTCTCAGAGCATCTCTGTGGCCTCCCCTGGAGTGGCTCCAGCAGCTCCCCGTGCTCCTGATGTTGGGAGCCCCAGAGCTGAACAAGTACTCAAAGTCTCATATCTGCATAGTTCTGCATTAGTCCAGCTTCTTTCCCTTGCTCTGGTTATATACATATGTACACCAGTCTAGTCTGTGTTGTTTGAGGTTTACTTTTTGGTTTTTTTGGGTTTTTTTTCTTTTCTTTAAACACATCCAGTGTGGTTTCATTTGATTCTTTTACCAGTTGTGGTGTAGGAGGGAATCTGCCTAATGTATCTGAAGTCTTTCTTTGAAGCATGATGGAAATAATAACAAATTCCACTGTACTCCCTGCACAGATATAGAAACTTTGTAGACTCTCTTGTTTTTCTTTAAAAATACAAAGCAGGCCAGTCAACAGCAAGTTACTCTCATCACTTCTGATATTTTATGTAACCTAAAATTCTTGTGAAATGTTTGTTACATTTTCAGGTTTACTGTGAGTATGGGATGGTACATGTCCTTTCAGAGAAGGGGAGCAGCAAAGGAAAAGACTACTGTATTCTCTTCAACTCTCAGTGGGCCCATTTGCCACATGATCTGGGTAAAGCTGTAAGTACCTAGCTAACCAATGACAAAAGAATGTATAAAAATGCCTTTGTTACAAGGAAACTTCTAATTTCTTACTTAGATTAGTAGAATTTGAAGCAACTGCTTTGTTTGCTCTGCTTAGAAAATATTTTATCTGTTAAGATCACTCTAGGCAGTGCTAGGATGGCAATATTAATTTTCAGACATTGTGCAGAGGTAATGACTGTTGCTGGTTCAAAACAAAAATCTTCCTTTTCAGTGATGTGATCAATGAAATTAAAATGGCACATACCTGGGCTTGCAAAGGAGTTTTTGTACATCAGCACAATACAAGAAGATACCACATGGCTTTTCTTAATATGCTGAACTGTGGCCTTTAGTGTTTTCTCAGTGTCATGTGTAAGATTAAGTAGTCATAAACTGTGTCAAGCTTTTGCTGCGTTATCTAAAGGTGTATGAGCTGAAAATTGAGTAAACTCTCCACTCTTTTCTGTGAGAAAAAGTTACTGTCACTGAATGATGAAATCAGCAAATGCACTTTGAATGAGCTACTAATAGGGGAAGATGTAGTTGACTGATACTTGGTTTATTTTATTCAGCCAGTTGAGTGCCCCACAGAATTAACAGAGTTCCTTACCAATGTATGGGCAAGTCTCAGTTACTTCTGGTGGGTTTATCACAGCTGTAGATTAGTCCCTAGATTCATCAATAGTTGCCTCTGCCTTGTATAGACTCAGCTGATAAACTCTTGCACTTGCCCTGACTGTGTAATGTGAATCAGCACATGCATGACTGACTGCAGTATTTATGAGAGTTGGGGACTGTACTGTAGACATCTTGTTTAAATCAGTCTCATAAAAATTCACTAGAGTCATATCTCAGTTCTGCAGGAGCCAATATAGTCTGGAATAGCTTGCACAGACACTTGGGTAGTGTATGCTGTATCCCTTGCCTATCCCTGTCTCCTTCCTTGGTTCTTTCCTGCTTTTCCCTTCTTTCACATTCTCGCTCCTCCTCCTTCAGCACTCCAGCAGTACGGTTCATTAACTGAGGGATGCAGTACAGCACTCTGAGCTCGCTCTGCATTTGTGTTGTGCTCTGATAGAGGGATAAGCTTACCTGAAACCTGGACAACCAGGAAGCGTGGGTGGGAGCATTTCACTGTCACTAGAGGTCAGGTTGGAGACAGCAGTTTTTTGAATAAGGTTGAAGCTACTGACAGCCTGACACTTCCCTTTCCCTCCTAAAACAGTAGAGTCTGTTACACAGGTATGGTATATCGTGTACCTGTGGATTTCTAATACAAACTGTTCCGTGTGTCATTTTTTCAGGTTAAAACTTTACTTTGACTCTTCTCAAACCTAACAGCTCACCTCAGCAGGGGCTGAGACTTGCTTCTCTTAGCACAGCTTGGTTGTTTGGTAGATAATTGCAGTTTTCAGGTAACTTGCAAATAGAACTGGGCAAAGATACTGGTGGTTGTTTAGATATTGCAAGGAACAATTCGTGCCAGTGTTATTTCTAAGACCTTGAAGTGTCTTTGGGATGTTCCTGTTGAAACACACCAGATTAGATGTCTTTGGGTCTGAGGAGAGCCAAAACTAAGGAATTTGGGCTTGCAACATCTCTGGATCGCAAGTGGTGAGAGAAGTAGCTTAGAATCCAGTATTCAAGTACTTGGGATGCAGAATCTCAGCTCACTTGACACAGTAGGTTTCAACATGGAAGTTTATTGCCTATGCTTTTGTACTTTTCCCCAGCCTGTGTTTTGGTTTCTAGTTGTTCATACCCTCCATCATCCCAGCCTGCCACTCTGCCACCCCAAAAAAGATAAAACTTTGCTGTACTCCTTCCACATCCTGGCTGTGTGCATCAAAACAGCAATGATGTTGAAGAAAATAAATGCAAGTGGAGGTTGTATCCCAAATTTTATTACCAGCAGAATTCTGTACAATAAGGTGAAGCAAGGCAGGACCCTACATAATAGAGAAGGCATCACTGTTTCAGCTTTCGTGTTGCTCTGAGAATACTCTACCACTCCAGTACTGGAAAGTTTTAAATCACTCTTTTGAGACTCTGGCTTCTGCTCTTGACTTCTTCTATCATTTTATGTTATATATATGTATTTAACTAATTTCTTTTTTTCAGTCACTCTTGCAACTGCAGGATCAGACAGCATCTGTTTTGTGTTCTCCTTCTGACGTACCTGATGGAGGATTTAATAATCAAATCCCCATGGTGATGCGAGGAAATTGCACCTTCTATGAGAAAGTGAGGCTTGCTCAGATAAATGGGGCTCGTGGGCTGCTGATTGTTAGTAGAGAGAGACTGGTAAGTTGCTTTTTATCTTTCTGTGCTGCTGATACTCCTCTGATGCCAGATACTGTCTTGTCTTTGAGTGCCGGGGTGACGTTATGAAGCCGCTTTATTCCTTGCCCCCCCTCTCAGTGCCCGAGGACGCTGTGCCTTTAGGCTGCACCCAGGGCCGGAGCCACGGGCCGAGTGCAGGGTGGTTCAACGGGGGCCCAAGGGCTCGGGGGGTCTGGGCACGGCTGCTTTTCTGGGTTTCCTGTGTGTTCCAGCTAGCTGGGAAAACGTTCTGTTGGGGTTTTTTTCTTGTTCTTTTTTCCCTTTCCTTCCCCTTGCCTCAGTGCCTCCCTTCCCTCCTCGCCGGTCCGGGCAGCCTGCGGGGGCGGCCCCGGCTGCTCCGAGCCCTCGTGTCTCTTCCCTCTCCAGGAATTTGCTGTATTTTGAGGGGCTTTTTTATCCTGTTCTACCCTGGGGTTTTGTTCATATGTTAAGAAACTGTTTGGTTTGTTTTGCCCACTTTCACTCCTTGTGACCCATTTGTCTTATTGACCAGGAAAAGGGGAGGAACACTCATTCCGGAGTGTTTCCTCCTGAAGTTTTGTCTCAAAAATGGAGACGCTTCGGTGCACATTGCTAGTATTTGATGCTCCTCTTTAAAAGAGTGCGTGTGTGTTCCTGCATGTACATACATTGCATGGTTATGTGTGGATCCGAAGGAAGAATGAATGAAACAAGAGGCACTCATTTAAGTAGGGAGAGTCTGCACAGAGCTCATGTGACACTCAAGTTAAGGGCTCAGAATTACCCTTATTCCAAATGAAATACTAGAGTCAAAGGATGAGGTTGGTTTGTGACTCCATCATACTACCACACTGAATCTAGTGCTCTAGATTCAGCTGGAGCATCAATGGCATGTATTTTGTAAAATTTGTAGTTTTGAAAATAAAATCAGTAGGTTTGAGTCCTGGTAAATACTAGAGGCACACATCAGTCATAAAACTGTGACCCTAATAAGCAAAAGATACTGCTTGAAATTTGGTTGCTGCATTTTACTGTTACAGTCTTACATTACTTTTGTTTTACTGGGAACAGGCATGTATTTTGACTTCTGTGTGTTTGCTGTCATTAAGTTCCCTTCTAGGATATTTTTCAAATTAGCAGGAACAGAACTTGCACCTTTAACCCTTTCGAAGGAGTAGAAGTATTTGCAGAAATAAATATATTCTTACGTGGTCTGAACTGTCTTTCAGGTTCCTCCTGGAGGTAATAGGAGTCAGTATGAAGAGATTGATATTCCTGTGGCTCTGCTTAGCTATACTGATATGTTAGATATTGGCAAGGTAAACTTGATACTAAAGCTCTCATTTATATTATCACATGTAAATGAGTCACTGCTCAACAGTATTAAGTCCACCTTAAGAGCTTTGAATATGTAGAGTGTACTCATGAAGATTGCGTTATTGTGTTTTGGGAAAAGAAAATCAAATCTCTTGGGAGGTTATATCTCATCTTTGGAATAAAATCAAAATACAGCCTGGTGCTGGGAATTAATGTTACTAATAGAAGAACCAGTAGATGGCTCTTAAGTGTTTATAATAAAGCCTGATTCTGAGGTTGCTTAGTGAAAATTAAATAAGTGAACCTTTGCTAAGGTGGCTTTTTGGATGTCCTTCATAACTTTAATTTACCTCCACAGAGTTTTGGCAGCTCAGTGAAAGGAGCAATGTACGCACCAAATGAGCCTGTGCTGGACTACAACATGGTGATTATTTTTGTCATGGCTGTGGGGACTGTTGCAATTGGAGGCTACTGGGCAGGAAGCAGAGATGTGAAAAAGTGAGTAATTGAATGGAGTATAGCAGTTTTCCTGTATTTTTCACAGAAAAAAAAGTAGATGGTGTTTATGTAAGGATCACCTGGCAGCTCTGCTAGTGAGGTTAGGAGACTGTAGCCAGAACGGAAAAATGCTGATGTGATGTTTGAAAGGCCCTGAGCCTTGCATTGGTTTGGTCACTGTAGGAAATCATTAGAGTATAAATAGCATGTAGAGCATTTTAGTATTTTGCCATGTCAAAAGACAAAACATTTGAAAAGCTCAGAAGGAAAATTATTAAGAAATAGGCTTCCTGTTTGGGCTTTTGCAAAAATTCACCACAAAAATACTTCGTAAAAAAAATAACAAAATTTGCTTTTACTGGTATAGGGCGAACCAAATTGATTGGATGGCTAACATACACTGTGTTTGTTATCAATTTTTCAATGAAATTTTATGATTACTTTTTGCCAGCAACTGGGGTTGGGAGAAGGAGGTCATTGTGCCACACTTACTTCTAGCATTTATTTTGTATACACAACCTGATTTAGGAATTTCTTCTGAAGCCAGCAAATTATTCTGTGTCAGCAAATTATTCTAGTTTTCAGGATTCAGTTGAGTTTTTAGTAAATGAAATAGTGCTCTAGATAAGTTAATGCAGCAGTTACTGGTTTATGCATTGTGTTATAGCTGATGTTCATGCATCCATGGAAGATGCGGTGTTCCACTGACTTGAGTGGGAATCAAAGCAGGCCTTGGTGTTGTGACATGTTTTCAACCCCTTGTGTTTTTCCCTGAAGATTCAGTCTCCTTGTGTATCTTGTTGCAGAAGGAATGAACTGATGGTAGCCATGTTACTCTTTCAGGAGGTACATGAAGCACAAGCGTGATGATGGAGCAGAGAAACACGATGATGAGACAGTGGATGTGACTCCCATAATGATCTGTGTGTTTGTAGTGATGTGCTGCTCAATGCTCGTCCTCCTTTATTTCTTCTATGACCACTTAGGTACTCTTAAGGTTGTATTTATATTAATACATCTTCAATATCACAAGGCTGCCATCATTTAAAGAACATTTTATTTTGAAAATAATAATCAAACATCTCTCTTCTGTCATGTGTCTTCATCACAATATGATTTAAAATACTGTAAGAAAGCTCACTGAGTAGATTTCTAATCCTTCTTTTGTGAGGTTGGTTGTAAAGCTTCTTGCAAACATTAAAGCTTGTTAAGTAGATACAGACTTAGTATCTTCCACTTTTTATTTTTGTTAAAGGTGTTCTCAGACCTATTCTTTCTATTATTGTTCAATTTGAAGTCAAGATCAAGGATCAATTTTTTTATCTTTATAAAGATGATAATTTTCTATTGATCACTCATCAGGTTGACAAAAGACGTGAGAGCCTAATGCACTGGAACTTCCATCTTCACATTTCTGAGGAAGTAGTGAAACATACATCCCATCTCTATTAATTCATTTTGCTACTTAGTGATTTTAATGTTCCCTTATAATGCTCCTGTATACTCAAAAAGAGAAGATAAATGCTTCACCATAGGTTGCCTTTGAAGCTTATGACTTACTTTAAGAAGATTAGGATAGGCGTTTTGATTTGTTGAAGTAGGTATTGCATAAAGTACGCCTGATTAAAGGAACTAGAATTAGATACTTAAAGAGCATGAATCTAATCAATCATTTGAAGTCTCTGAATTGCACTGTTGAAATGTAAGCCTTATTTCTCATTTAGTCTTATTGGCTGTCTGTTCTTTATTCAGCCAGGATACAAAAAAAAGCATCTCTTGCCTTATCCTACTTGGACTTAATACTTTTTTTCCCTCAGTCTATGTTATAATAGGAATATTCTGCCTGGCTGCCTCGATTGGTCTTTACAGTTGTCTGTCTCCCTTTGTAAGAAGATTCCCCTTGGGAAAGTGTAGGTATGTGGCAACTTTCAAAATTTTAATTGGGAAACTTAGGTTTTTATACTGTTGGGTAGGAGTGGGGTTTAAAAAGTGGCTTCATGCTTCAAAATGTGATAAAGGAAGAAGGTATCTACATAGACAAGCTTTGGTGTGGTTTTTTTTCAGAATCCCAGACAACACCTTGCCTTACTTTCACAAGCGTCCCCAGGTCCGGATGTTGCTCTTGGCAGTATTTTGTATCTCTGTCAGCGTAGTCTGGGGAATCTTCAGAAATGAAGATCAGTAAGTGTACATTTTAGTTTCTGTGCTAAAAACTGTAATATGCTTTATAGTGTAAGTAACTGACATCCATAGAAGTCTACATGTATCCAGAATTTAGGAATGATGGGGAAAAAAGTAGAGACACACAGAAATTCATAGTTCTTCCTTATGTACTTCATCTTTTTCTTGTTCATTTAAATTACAGAAAACTGTCTCTTGTTAAGCTTGAATTTCTCTGAGTCCCAGTCAGTATTCTGATCTCTTTGATTTAAGACAGCTTTTCAGAAGTGATATGGAAAGTTGGACACAAGTTGTCTAACTTACTTCTTCATGAGAATAAGAACTGGTAAGATTGTCAGATCTTTAGTTTCTCTCAACTCTCATGTATGAGTCAGTAATTCTCTACGCCCAGTGTTGCTGTGGTACCTAATTGTAGCATGTTCTTACCACTTTTGTTAGAGGTGGATCTTTCATGGAGTGTTGTGTTTTGGCTTTTGTTTGGGGTTTTTTACCTCTTACCTCACTCCCAGATACTTCAATTTCCCCATGTGTACAGGATGTGTTCATCTTCTTAGTTCCTCTATCAGGGGCTCAGTATTGGAACTGAAATGCTGGCTTGTGTTTCTGATGATGATACCAGAGATGTCTGACTTGTGCTTTGAATGCGTGTTACTGCTTTTGTGGGGTCTGTGTTCCGTGTGGATCATTCAATGACAGAACTCAAATCCAGGAATCAACTCTGAAACACCTTTTAGAGAGATAAGTGTCAGACTGAGTAGTACAGAATATAATACAGTATGGAGATGTTCCAATCTGCAATATGTAGGACTAGGAAATCCATTTTCTGCCTCAGAGCTGGAGTGAGCCTGAGTGTCTCCTGCACAAAGCTCCACCAGCAACTGCACACGTATTGTTCCCACAGCATCATCTCTCATTGCACCTAGACCCTAGCAATTTTTGGGAAACCTTAGTGTTGTTTGTCTCAGATCCTACTTCTCTTTGACCCTAGCAGTTGAGAGTAAAGCAAAGAGCACTTCTATACTCCACTTGCAAAACACAACTGAAAAACAGGCCCAGCTGTAAATTTGCCTCAGCACACGAGGGTGCACACCTATATGCAGGACAGAGGACCCCAGCACTTGCTATTTTGGTATCCACTGACCTCATTCAGCCAGTTTTCAGTCTACCTCACTGCTCATTCAGCTTGTAGTTCGTCAGGTTCTCTGTGAGGATTTTGTGGAAGATTGTCAGTGGAAAGCCTTACTGAAGTCTAGATAGACACTATTGCACTGTTCTTCCCTCATCTCCCAGGCACTTCTTTGTGCAAGGTTATCAGGTTGATGAAGAACAACTTCCAATTTGCAAATTCATGCTGACAACAATGTCAATTTCAAGCAAGTACTTTGAATAAAGGGGTTTTTTTTTGTCCCAAGCAGGTCCTTAGTGAGGACAAGGCTTGGTCTCCTTTTCCTGCTGTTTCCTGCAAAAATGTTACTCTCCTCTTTTTAAGGTGGGCCTGGGTTCTGCAAGATGCTTTAGGAATTGCTTTCTGTCTTTACATGTTGAAAACAATTCGCCTGCCTACATTTAAGGTATGAAAGTTAAACAGGTGTAAAGAGAAGATGTTTGCATGTATGTGTTTGAACAGAGGAGTCATAATAGAGTATATTGCCTTGGAAATGCACTTCTATTCATATGTAGTGTGGAAAAAAGGGATGCAATGAATATAATGTAGACCAATAAACGTCATGTGATTGTTCTGTAGGTTCTGTAGAGTGTTGACTAGTAAATCACACACCAGCCATTTATTTATGGGTTTGATGTTCGGGTTTTTTTGATAGGGGTTTTTTGTTTGTTTTTGTTTTGATTGGTTTGGGTTTGTTTGTTTAAAATTGACATACAACTAATGCATCAGTCTAATGTTTTTTTCAAATCTTTCTGAACTCAGTCAGTATCCTAAGACAAAAATCTGTATTAGTCATTTAGTTGCCCCTTAAGCAGCTCTTCAAACTCCTGTTTCAAATTATCTTCACTTATAAGTTTGTATAGACTGACAGGATATGGGTGTATAGTGTTTCAGGCTATGCCTGGCATCCTCCAGTGCAGAGCTTCTTCGTATTTCTCAGCAAACTGAATTCGCACCATTTCCAGATTTTACATGATAAAGAATTTTGGGCACTAACATGTAACTTGGTGTTTAATAATTACTTTCTTTTATATGATGAATGCAAGACCCTATTCCTCGATCTGAAATATTTAGGAATTAGGAAAAATACATGGATGGCTTGTTTTAGTCTTTATTAGATTTTTCTTTCACCTTCTAATTACTGATTCTTTGCTGTTTGCTAATGCATAGTGTGTAAATACCAAATATCTTGTCTCTTCCTTCAGGGTTGTACCCTACTCCTCCTGGTTCTTTTTGTGTATGATGTATTCTTTGTATTTATCACACCTTTTCTAACAAAGGTAAGTAAAGTGATTCTCTATTGCCTTCTGCCCACAGAACAAAGTGTAATGACTTGTTTCTCTGTGTGTTCCTAAATGATCCCAGAGCTGCTGAGTGAAGTGTTAATTTACAATTTTCCTGGTTTTTTCTTTAGACTGGGGAGAGTATAATGGTGGAGGTGGCTGCAGGCCCATCTGATTCTGCCACTCATGAAAAGGTACTGCATGTAGTCTGAAAATCTGGCACTAACTTTCAACCATAACAATTTTAACTTCTCTAAAATTCAAGACCTCAAAGCTGAAATAGAGATGCCAGTCTGAAAAGAACTTAATGTGGGAATAAGTGCTCCTGAATGTTTATTCTGGAGGGGCAAAGCAGGCTTGTAGTGGTTCATCACACCAGCTTTGGTTTTCCTTTATCTTTTTTTGAGAGGGTTTCAATATAAGAAAGCTGCTTAGCTCAGCTTCACAAAAACATGACCACATCTGTGAATATTAACTTACAGCTAATTAAACATAAGCATCTTTTCCTAAAGAGATAAAACATATAATCAGTCTGTCTCTTCCTTCTCCTTCCCTTCTATGATATTTGCTTTATGAAAAGCTGAGGCTGTAGTTAAAGGAGAGAAACACAAATGGGAGACAGAAGAAAACAGAAGTCAGTGTTCAGTGGGTTTGCACCGTTGGACAGCAGCCAATTGCATGAACACCTTACAAGATGTGGCTGACTCAGGGAGGAAAGTATGTGAGATGTAGGAGACAGATACAGTGAGCAAAACAAAAAAACTAATCTGTAGGAAAACCTGGTTTTGTTAATTTAAGGAATAATTCGATCTATTTCAGTAATGAATGTAATAGTGTCACGTGGGAAAATAGCAAAGAAAATCGTTGTTTGTAGGACATGGATCAATCCATACAGTCCGTACTAATTTCTTTGACTTCTTTTGTTTTTCTCTCCTGTACCCCTTTAATACCCCTTTGGATTCAACTTTATGCACAGAATGAATTGTATAAAACAGTAATGAAAGTATAAGTAGATAAAATTATTTTGGCAGTAATATAAGAAAAGAAAAAAGAAAATAAAGTTTCTTTAATGTACTATAATAAAGAGAGTACAGGTTTGCGATGGACTGTGGCATACTGTGCCTCAACATTGCAAATTGTGTAATAAATAGGAACACTAGGGGCAGGGAAGAGTCTTTAAAGTGATTTGAAAAATGACTTTTTAAAATTACTCATGTCTTGCTCTTTTGAAACTTTTATTACACCCAGGTGAATGAACTGTATAAATTGTTATTTCTTATGCACGTAGCAGCTTACCTAAATTTCTTACATACTGCAGTTAAAGCAGAGTTGATACCTGATTGTATGTGAGCACTTTGAAATTCACATAGTATTTAGAAAGTATTTCATCGCTCCCATCTTAAATGCATTCTGTTAGTTATCAGTAATATTGTATGTAATTAATGTATAAAAAGATACATTTTCTGTATTTGAAGCCTTCAGTTTGAGTGCAACAGGAACAAATTCTGGTAGGTAGTGTCACTATGCTTTTCATCAGACATGTGTCTCTCTCATTCCAAGCTCCCAATGGTCCTGAAGGTTCCACGACTGAATTCCTCACCATTGGCTCTGTGTGACAGGCCTTTTTCTCTCCTAGGATTTGGAGACATTTTAGTTCCAGGTATTGTTTAGCATGTTAACAATTTTACTTGTTTCATTGTCATATTAGTTTATTCCTCTTGTATTTCTGCTTCAAGTGGTAGGTTTGATTGGACTACTATAAACATGATAAATTTTTAAGTATAGGGGTTTTTTGTGCACTATTCACCTTTTCAACAAGAAAAATGCATGTTAATCTTACGGTGCAGTTTCACATGCAGTGATGTCAAGAAATGTAGAGAAATTGCAGGAGTTGATTTAGCAACTGATTCTATACTATAAAGCATCTTTAATAGTGTGGTGATAGAGGAAATTATTTGTCCATTTGCACATGGTTTAAGTACAGATGCCTAACCACTCAAAACTTCCTGATTTTGTTAGTCACACTACATCCAGTATGTCTATCACACCTTCTCTCAAATTTGATTTTAGATAGTATGTAGAAGTATCCCTGGCATCACTGCAGGTGAAATATTATGCACCTTCTGGCTTTCAGATTTCTTCGGAGAAATCATTTGTTTTACTTTCTTGTATTTTGGGAAATATGAACCCTGTCATCCCCATTAGTGTCCCCTCCTCCCCCAGTCTTGCAACAAGCATAGTCATTAACCATAAAATTATACTGTCTTCAATAGCAGCTTGAAGGGCTGAACTTACTCTTGCTCTTGTTGTGAACACTGTATTTTCAAAAATGTTTAGTAGGGATGGGATGACATTTTTATCTGTGATCTGCATGTTTGTAGCTTTTTATTTTACTTTTGGAGTGCTTCTGATATATAGGGCTTGTGCCATCAGATAACTGGTTTGTAAGTTGTGCAGCCTCCTGGATGTGTTGTCATGGTGTTTAAACACAGGGTGCCAAGGGAGTTTTGGGGGGTGGGGGAAGAAAAATTCTTGAAAGTTCCAGCTGGTTTGATGGTTTTGTTTTTATGATGTAGTGCATGAGTAGGTTGAAAGCATATTGTAACTGTTCTTTCCTTTCCTAGGCTTACTGGTAGCCTATTGCCATAGGTTTGATATTCAGGTGCAGTCATCCAGAGTCTATTTTGTAGCCTGCACGATAGGTACGTACCACAGTGCCACCTGAACACAAGACCTACGGGAGTGGCTCCCTCTAAAAGTGTGTCATCAGTCTTACATGGCATAGTTTGGGGTTTTTATCCTGTTCCTCCTTTTATTATTGAACAGAAATATTTAGCAAAGTGCTTTCAAGGCTAGATCTTCCATCACCAAACTAGCTGATGTTGGTTTTCTGAGCTGTCTTGTCTGCCTGACGTAAGGGGAGCTCCTTGTTGCCATGGCTGCCAAGGGTCTCACTCTTGTAGTTACACTATCTTTACATGTGCTCAGCTACTCATTCTGGTTTCTTGATTCATGAAGCTTTGAATTTATTGTGCATGAGAATTCAGGTTCAGGGATATCATCCTTTGACTTTGTTCTTAACTTCTTATGTAGTCTGAAAATCCATGACCTATGATGCAGGGAATTTTATTACGATGACTGTAACACCTCTAGATAAGTCTTCTTCTTTAGTTTGTAAAATCTACAGAGTTACATGCCATGAACTTAAATACTGCTGAGGAATAGGATCTGACAGATTCCTGTTGTCTTCTTACAATGTACTCCTGCTAGCAAAGATTTCCAATGCTTGCAGTAAATTTCATGAGAAATTTTCATGATCAACTTCTTTAGAAATTCTTTTGAAAAAATACATAGGTTCATGGACGCTTCTAGCAGGGGTAGAGAGATGCTTTTATTTCAATGTTCCAAATCATTTTCTCTCATATGTACTTAAACAAAATTGTTGTCTTATCTGGTACTTTCAAAATGTGTTTGCAGAAGTAGGAAAACGTTGTGTTGATAAAGAGTCAGCAGTGTGCTTTTGCAGCACAGAGAATGAGCCACATACAGGGCTGAGTTAGCAAGATGGAGTCAGCAGTTATGAGAGGAGTGATTATTCCTCTCAATTTGTCACTTAAGACTGAGTCTTAACCTGGATCCCTGGTGCCAGACAGACATTGACATACTGGAGTAAATCTGGTGGAGACCATCAGGATGGCAGAGGGCTGGCGTACAGGGTTGTAAAAGAAGAGAAGGCAAAGAGGAGATTCTGTTGCTGTCCACAGCTACCTAATGGGAGACTGCAGAGAGGACAGAGAGACTTTTCTTACAGGTGTGCACATAAGATGTGAGGCAATGGACTTAAATCACAATAAGAAACAATAAGAAATATTTTAACTAGATATAAGGAACTCTCAGTAATAACAGAATATGTCCCTCCAAAAAATATTTTCAAGAACTGTAAAGAGTTACTTATTATTCTAATCACAGCCCTCTGAGATCATCAAGTCCAGCTGTTAACCCAGCACTGCCAAGCCCACAACTAACCATGTCCCCAGATGCCACATCCACACATCTTTTAAATCCCTGCAGGAATAGGGACTCCAGCATTGCTCTGGGCAGCTGTGCCAGGACTGGAAAACCCTTTTGGGGAGGAAGCTCTGCCTGGTATCCAGTCTAAACCTCCCCTGGCAGAACTTGAGGCCATTTCCTCTTGTCCTGTCCCTTGTTCCCTGGGAGCCCACCTGGCTCCACCCTCCTGTCAGGGAGTTGTGGAGAGCAAGAAGGTCCCCCCAGAGCCTCCTTTTCTCCAGGCTGAGCCCCCCCAGCTCCCTCAGCTACTTCTCTCAGCCTTGTGCTCCAGCACTTTCCCCAGCTCTGTTCCCTTCTCTGGACACACTCCAGCCCCTCAATGCCTTTCTTCACCTTCTGAAGAAAAATCAGTTGGATTAACTTCATTGTCGTGAAAATGTAATTGAAAATAATTATATTATGAATCCAAGCTGCTTCTGTTCTACTAAATAAATTTTTCCACATTTATGTAGAAATAGAAAATAATAAAAACATATAACCTAGAGCAGGCTGGCTTTTTTTTTTTTTTTTGAGCTGTGTGGCAGGATAGTAAGAAACAGCCAAAGCCAACCCAAACAAGAAGCACATTATAATGGTCAAAATATTTGTCTGTATCTGCTGAATTCATAAATATAATATGAGGCACAATATTTCATATATTTATTTTGCTTAAGGTAATTATTTAATTGCACAGTATGGACTAGGCCAATCACACTACTTTCACATGTTATTATCAATAGAAAAACTGTAGTATTCCAAGTTTACATGACGTAAATAATGCTTCTCTCTAAACAGGACTGAAAAGCTTCTGGAGATGTTTTACATACTACTTGAAAAATGTTCCAATGAGAATGTTCCTTTAGCTAATTATTTAGTTGTGCTTGAGCAAAGCTGTATCTGAGTAACTGGTTTTTGCTGGGTTTGTTTTCTTCCAGCATATGGCATAGGCCTTCTTGTGACCTTTGTTGCCTTGGCACTGATGCAGATGGGCCAGCCTGCTCTCCTCTACCTGGTGCCCTGTACTCTCCTCACCAGCTTCGCAGTGGCCCTTTGGAGAAGGGAGCTTGCCATGTTCTGGACGGGCAGCGGCTTTGCGGTGAATACCAGTTTGATATGAGTGTCTTCAGGAAATACTAATGTTATAAAAACCTAACTAGAATTAAAGTTGAGTAAAATATTGCAGTATTATCACACAAACACAAAGATTTTGGTTTTGCTTGATTGTTTGCTTTTTTACATACCTTTTTTTGCCTCAGTAAGGTTTTCTGGTTTTTGCAGTGTTTATGGCCACTTAAATCAGACTAGTGAAAAGTAAAGTAGACCTCATCTATCCTTGATTCTGCCAAAATGTTACTTGTTTGATCTCTCTTGGAAGTATCAGTAGTAGTAAAAGCTTACAATATTATATAAAATGTGGAGTTTAGTACTATATAAAATATACCCTTAAAATATTTTCTTCATGTTTTTTCATAGCTTACTGTTTATGAAAGTGGAAATGTAGTTCAGTATAGTAAATTATCGCTTTGTTTCAGTGTGCTGAAAGTGAAATTAACTTGTTTCAAAAAGGAATAATTTCTATCATGATGCATGATTTTAGTTTTTGAATACTTACTAGAAGGCCAAATCTATCAAGCTAGAGGTAGCCCCAGTGAGTTCTATTTTATTATTGAACTCTTTGTGATAACCTTCACAAGCTTCCACTAGAGAAATTAATTTAATTGTTAGATAAATATTTGAGATCATCTGAAATGTTATGTAAAAGTTGCCAGTTCTTGTACACTGATAGTAAAGGTGGGTAGAACTGGACAGTGGCCAAGGACCAAGTGCCTGTTGCTGCCTGATCAGCAGAGCACATGTGAAACTGGTGAGGAACAATCACTCAGAAAGCAAACACTTTTCTGGAAGGAAGAATTCCCCTGGTGTCCTATAAAACACAAAGAAAGGATAACTGTATACATCTGTCCACTGCTGGAGAACGGTAACAGGGATGATGGACCTTTAATCTTCACCTTGTATGACCATTGCCTCGGATAACTGGACACAATAGTTCTTGTTTTCCATCATTCTAACTGTGATCTTCCATTTACAGAAAGACCTACCTCAGCCTCCCGTGGTGATAGCTCCTGTCAACTGCCCTCAGCTTCCCAAAAACAGCAGTGTACCAGCCTCTCAACAAGACACAGAGCAAATGACCAATCCCACCCTCCACGTGAAGGAGCTGCACGGCTCCACGTCGGCTGAAGAGGAGCTGGCTGATGCCAGCGCAAAGGCAGACCAGTCAGAAATCTCTATTGCCCAGAGTGAGGAACCAACTGCTCAGAATAAGGATGACCTTGAAAGCAAATGCCTAAATGCAGAACAAAACCAGCTGGAATAAGTGATGTGATAAGAACTCCTTACTTTCCCTCACAAACATATCTATGTAAAACCAGTATGTATTTAGGACTGGTTTAGTAGGGTTTGCTTTCATTGAAGAACCTCACTGGGAGTCTGATCATCAAATCCAGCAAGGAATGTTCTGTCTCCAGCTTCGGTACAGCTATACACTTCAAACATATTTCTGAAATATGGTGCTTTCCAGGAGTTCTGATGTGTGGGTTTCTATGATCACTGTTAGTGAATGCCTTTGACCATTTGTTCCATTTGCATTATAGCAAGGTAGCATTAAGAGTCTTTATTTACTCAGTACTCTGTGCTTGTGTGGCTGTTTCACTGCTTTACCATGGTGTAGGTTAACATGGAGGAAAAGCATTGAACAAGTCTGCTACAATGCTTACTCGAGAGAAACATGGTCTTTTTCTTTGTTCTTTTTTTATTTTTTTGGCACTTTCCTTATTGTCACCTTTTAATTTACTTCTCCTGACTTGTCAAAGCCATTGATGAAAGGGAATGCGTTATTATAAACTGACATTCAGGAAATACAGAGAATGGTTCAATTACCATTACTCCAAAAGGCTTTATACTACCATGGTGCATTAAATGCATCTCTTAACTTTTTTGTCTTTGTTTTTACTTCTAGGTACCTGGGCTACTAGTCTAGTTTAAAAGGCAGGATGAGTAGAGCTCCAGGAAGCTTTCTAGGCATTCATGTGAACTCTTAAGGGCTGTCTCTGATAATAAACAGGGTTGGTCACAGAATGCTGCCTGGAAACAAATGCTTATTAAGAATGTTTAGAAATAAAATACAAGCCAAATAGGTAAAAAAAAATTAGGTAGTAGCACTATACTAAGCTTAACAGGCAGTATTTTCACTGGGAAAATGTTAAAGTGCAAATGTTCTTATGTTTGGGGCTTTGAGCTTCTATTTGTTGTTCATTCAAGGAATAGAATTATGATTTCTGATTTTGAAGAAAATAGTCTCTTTTTTCATTCCCAGCAGAGCACATATGGTGCTAGAGACAGTTGTAACTTAAAGCTACTTGCTGCTCAGTAACTTACCAACTGCCTAAGTCATGTTTTGTCTTTGCCCCAAGAGTAGTAGCCAAAGCATGGTCTGTCAGGTTCTGGAATGAGCCTGGGATCTCACCTATTATTTTGCATCTCTTGCTACATTGTGAAGGAATTTGTGAATTTAAAAATTTTGGGGTGCAGCTGGTCTTACTTCACATTCCTGAAATTGTGTGTTTTCCTGTATAACATGATTGAGTCTTTTAGGCATCAGCTTTTGTACATAGAAAGATGATGAGATTTGCGTATTACTTGTTCCATCTGAGTATATTTGGCTTTATCAGAGGAGTCTGTTCTGCACTTAAGTTGCAATTCCGGAAAGCCTCAAACACTTCACACAAAAACTGAAATAGAAAATTGAAGTATTATAGGATCCTTGGATATGATTCCAGATTGTATGGAAGAAATACTCCTGAGTATTTGAGAGCCCAAAATGTCATTTACAAAAGTATTGTCACAGTGATGCAATGAGAGGCAGTGCTGTTGAATTGGAGTTGAAGGGCTCTCTTTTCCAGTCTATCTGTTAAATCTCAGCCATTGTCTTTTTGGCTAGGTCTTCCAAAAGTTTGCCCTGTGCTTTTTGGATGATAACTTCTGTGGGCAGTGGTAGCATTCTTTCTCTAGAATGTGAGCAGTTTTCTCTAAAACCACACTATGGCTTCAGAGTTTGGCCAGCTCCTGCTTAAAGACTTGAACCTTGTCTGATAGGATGATACTGAGTTTTTTGAAGGCTCCCTGAGTCCAACGGCCAGCACTGCAATTAATTTACAAATTGCCCTAATGGAAGATAATACTAAAGTGATCTGGTTTTCAGTCTCCTCTTTAATGGACTGTCACTTTGGCCAGCAGTAACCTGAACCAGTTCTTACTAATAAAAAGCAACAGAAACGTTTCACTGAAAACTTCAATCAACTGGATTATGCCTTAAGTCGTTGTGTAAGTATGTGTATTAAATTAAGAAAGCAATCTTGTGTTTAAATTATGAGCTTGACAAATAGCAAGATAAATTGGAGACTGACTCAAAGTTCTATTGGTTTTTGCCTTGATCATCTCTTAGTCATAATGATGTTTGGAGTAGCTCTCTACATGTTTAAAAGCCGGGAGCTTTCTGATGATGAAGCATTAGGTATTATCTACTTGAAAGTGTATTTTAGCATTTGTTCTCCTGTGTGGTTAGGAAACAGTTTATTTCTCAGATTGTTCATAGCTCAATTAGAACAGAAGAACTGGTGACACTGAACTTGTAGGCATTTCACAGTTGCATTCTGGACCCAGGTTTTGGGGAGTTTCCATCTATTTTTACGTGTCACTTTTTTCTCCCGCAAACAACAAAGAATGCAGAAAAAAAAGCCACCAATAGCTTCTCAGTGCAGTTTAAAGCATGTGAAATGGCAACAATTTACAGATTTTGACTATCTCAGTACTGTACAAATCAGGTGACCCTGGTGCTCCAGTGCGGCTGTGACTGTTCGGACCCTGATCCTGGGCAGTTCAATTGCTTCCATCAAAAACCAAGGCTGTATTTTTTTATCTTTAAAAAACCTCCCTGATCAGCTTAATTTAAAACTTAATGTTGTATAGGAAGATAATGCATATCAGTTCAGTGTGGCTGACTCTGATTTTATTTGATGATTTCAGATACACGTTACACACCAAACTTGAGTTTTAATATTTAAAGTAATGAAAGTAATATTAATGTTAAAAATAATGTTGATGGGCTTCTTGTGTATGTTTTTCACATACTAAGCCTTATCTTTCTAGAAATTCAGTAAGGGTTCTGTTCCTGAGAACTGGTATGTGTTCAGGGGAGGCATTTCTTTTAGCCAAAAAAAACCCCAAATGAACACAAAAACCCCAACAACAACCAACACCACTGAAAAGAAAATCCGTCTGAGAAGACCTGACTTTTTGGATCACAATAGTGAGGATCAGATTCCTTCAAGTGTTTGTTTTGGTCTGTTCCCTCCTGAAGGATTGCCCAAATGCAGCTGAAGGTAGAATGGAACATGAAAGACATGGGTGACAAGAGGGTGACAAGAGAAAATTACCCCAAACCTTCTTTAAATTTTGTGGATTTTATTTTTCCTGTCACAAATGAAAAGCATTTTAAATGAAATATATAAAATAGAAACCGAAAAGAATAGATTTAAAAATATATTCTGGTTTTACCAGTGGCACCAATAAAAGCACATCCACATATGTAAGAATTACACTTGAAAAAATATTTAATGTTTTCTCTAAACTTTGACAGATGCGAGACAACACAAAATCTGCAGCACAGCCTATTTTCCAAAAGGTTTATTAATGTGTTTCATAGAAAACTTCGTTTAGAAAACTGTGGGTTTCCAAATTTCTTGAACATTTTCCATGGTCTTAGATAATCAGTCAAGCTTTTCCTTCAGAGGATGCTCTTTCCTTACAGTGCCCCTCAGTATGGCTGTTGTTAAGAACGTCTTGACAGTACTTTTCAGCCATGCACATTTCTGTGTTTCAGCTTTGGTTTTGGCATTCCTGATGCATTGTTCCAACTGGGAACAGATCATGACTACCATGGTAGTGCCTGGTGACTTCTGAGTATGCTGGAAACAGGCACAGACTGGAGCCAGACAGAGCCCAGCAGCCTGTGCTGAAATAACAGCGTTGTGAGCTTGCAGACTGTGGCCGCAGTCATTATCAAATTAATCTGCCTCTGGGAGATGCTGTGAAATTACCTGCAGCTCTTTAAAAAAGCCAGTATTGGGTGTTTGAGAACAGTGTTGCCTTGAAGTTCAAGCTGACATGAGCTGTTTCCAGTGCAAGATCCAGTAGTTTTGTTCTTGTCTTTAGCCCCATGGCTGGGTATGTGTTTCTGGTTTCTTCCACTACACAGGCTGTATAGGATGTAAAGTCCATGATATTTCTTTTCAACAGCAGCTTCATTCACTGTCCAGGAACAAAACAGAGTAATTTGTTCATGCTTCCATCATTTGCTGTGTTACCTGTAGTACACTGAGGGCTGAATATGCTGGCTGAACAGTAATGTGTACAACTAATGATTATCAATGCTTAGCACATAGCGCATTGACACAAGAGTGAAATACAGACATACCAGTACATCCAAATACTCATCCAAAGCTTGCAGAGATGGTGCTTTTTTCCATGACAAGTATAATTTCTGGTGTTTTAAAAGGAAATCTATGTAGGGCTGTGTCTCCAGGCAAATGAGGACAGGAACTGTGGTCAGAGGTCCAGAAAACATCAGCAACAAGGAGCAGTGAATCTTTAGGTGTTTTAATCTCGTGTGTCATTTCCCAGCTGGGGCAGGACATGAAGAACAGAGCTGTACTAACAGCTTTTCAGTTCAGGTTTTTGCCAGTGGTGCTGGGTAGGGCAGAGAGAGGGAGGATAAGAAAAAACTGAAGATGATTCAGAAAGCATGAGGAGACACTGAACAAGAAAGGCAATGGAAGAGTTGACTCCAAAGAGAAAACCAAAGGGCATGATAAATATCCAAAAATCTGAAATGCTGCTGGAAATTGGTTTGTCATTTTCAAGTAGGGATGACATTAGAATTAATAGACAAATTACAATAAGGAAACTTTGGCACTGGTGGTAGGAAAAATCTAGAAGTGGATGGCAGGTGAAGGGCTCAGTGGGGCAGGGCAGTGCCCAGTGCATGAGCTCCTTTGGTTCTGCAAGGAGAAAATTGAACCACACCAACCAGAGTCATTTCATGCCACTGCCCTTTGGGGCCAGCCAACAAGCCCTGGCCTACCTGTCCAGGTATAGTCTGAGGGTCAGGATTCCTGGGGTTTAATGATGTTATAGCATGAACTTTATCCTGGAGTACTCAATTTATATATCATGAATGCTGTCAGGGTGTTCTGTAACCGCTGTGATGGATAGTTCAGCTCTTGTGATACAAAGACTGTTTTCTGCTGCTTAAAAGTGATAAATCCTTTGGAAAGAAACCACATCAATTTTACTCTTTTTTGTCTATGTTTAATTTGTTAAATTGCTTCTGGCACACTGGAACATTTTCAGAACATGACAGCTTTGTGTGCTACCAGAAGCTTCCTTTGAGCACTGGCATAAAAGAATGTTCTTTTCACTGATCCTCTCTATCATATCTATTTATCAATTATGTGCTCTTCTGTGAGGGTTCCACCTCTTCCAGTTTTGCAGTTAAATATTCAAATTACATGGAGTAAAGACAACATTTTGCCATCTGTAGATTAGTGATAGGTGATGAATAATGTGTTTAGATTGGATTTTCTTGAGTTGGGAACTAGTGTACTGTATACAATCATCTATACTTTTGGGAACTAGCAGAGGACTTAACTTTGTGTGATGCAGGGGCTCAGGCTTGGTTCTGTTTCCCAGAAGCTGTTGGTGAGTCCAGCAGCCAGGGGTGCCCGTGTTCCTACGATTATTTGGAGTCACCTTCCTTAGGTGAAGGTGGCATTACAGTTTATCCAGTTTTCTCATAATACTTTTCTACATGTCAGCATGCAAGTTTAGCTCCAGATGGCAAACTTCATCCAGGTGTTTGTCTCTGAGAAATTCTGAGATGATCTGCAAGCTAGATTTTTTTGGTTGACAACTGCTTCCTGCTGACATGCGCTGTATGTTGAGAACTGACTTTGAGTGTTTCATGTAAATATTGGTCAGCTGAAAATAGGCAGAGACATGGTCTCCAGCCAGCTCATCACCAGCTCATGCCCCATCCCTGGAAGTTCAGTGCCAGGCTGGATGTAGCCCTGAGCAACCTGAATCTAGTGGACAGCATCCCTGCCCATGGCAGAGGCTGGAATGAGATGATCTGTAAGGTCCCTTCCAACCCAAACTATTTTGTGATTCTAAGATTCTGTCATAACTCTTAAAAAAATTGGTGGCTTGGGCTGGTAGGAGCCCTGCAGCAGCAGACAGCCAACACCTCATAGTCAAGAGCTGCTGAAAGGTCTCCAACCCTGAGAATGTGACACTTTGCTCAAGCAGCAGCACCGTGTTCCGTCGGTGCAGCGAGGTTTCCCAGAGCCCGACCTTTGGGGTGGGGTTGCACGCAGGAGTTGTAGCTGATGTTATTTCCAATACAATAACTTCTTCCTTAAACCAGAGGTTCAGAAAAGATAGAAATAGCTCTTTTCATCTGAAACATGTAGTCAGGAAATTGCAACAAACCTGGAACTTCTTCCATTGTGGATCCAAGCTTTGAACGCTGGGATGGTGGGAAGGTGGTGATGTTTGGGGAGGAGCACAGTCCTTTACATGCATTCCCCAGCAAGGAACCAGAAGAGAATTTTATTGTTCTGCTCTGCCCAAAGTTGGTTCCAATTTACGTTGAACAAAAACTTCAAAACAGTGGTTTAGTTTGACAAAAAGCAACCCACAGTGGCATAGGTTTTTTGGTTTGGGTCATAATCTCCTTTTTTCATATTCAGTAGTGGAGACTGCAAAAAATATATATCAGAGATGTTACAGCAGACCCTAAGTTGGCAGCAAGCCCATGTGGAGAACGGGCTGATTGCTCTGATGGCCAGTTAGTGCAGCAGCCTGCCTGTGCTGGGGTGAACATGTCGCTTGTTTGTCTTCATACTTTGCCACTTGTCTCTTCCACCAGCCTTTTGACTCTCAAACTCTCAAAGAGCACTGGTTGTGGGAGAGCAAGAAGGAATCTCTGTGTCACAGTGCACTCCCAGTGCTGTATGAAAGGCACGAAACAGGGAATTGCCCACTGTGCTCAGCCTGGGGCCTGGGCCATGCGCTGCGTTCCTCAGGGGCTGAACATGGGAAACATCTTTGATCCTAAAGTCAGTGACAGTAACTATGAGCTCTGTACTTTCAGCCTAGCAACATAGGAAAGCAAAACCTAAGAAAAATCTGAATTTACAGCCCTTCCCAATGAGCTCTGCTCATTGCTGACCCTGTTCCTTCAAGGCTGGAGGAACTGGGGTCTGATAACCTGCCAGCAATCCACGAGCCCTCTGTGACCCCTGGTAGTGTTACTTTACTAAAACTGAATCAGAAGTGCTTTGGGTGTGGATTGGTGGGAGGCTGGAAGCAAAACTTTCAAGACATATAAAGGGGATTTACAAGATAAGAGTTGAGACCCATTCGCTTAATGCGCATTTCTTGGATGAGAGGAAGTTGATTCTTGGAGGTAACATTATCAGTAGGACAGTCTTAAATGTCTGGTGTCTTTGTGGAAGGACTTTGTAATGGTGTTCAAATAGTAGTGTGTAGGATAGTGTTATGAAGAGTGCAGACTAGAAGATTGTTAATTTTAGCACTTGCAAATGCATCTGTTTAACTCTACATATGTACGCATGAAGAATAAACTTTAAGCTCATTTCAGGTACTGAAGGAAAGATTTGCTCTTGAGCCAAACGTATTACATGTTTTTACTGTTTTAAGATTTTCTATGCAGTTTGGCCCCTTAATAAAATTTTTAAAAATTAGAGAGAGACAAAAAAAACAACCCCTCCCTCCAAAAAAAGAACAGCTAAGAAAGTTAGCCAGTGTAGGAAGACTGGTATGAAAACTTAGTTGGAGTATTTTTCCTGCATGGGGCTATTATTTCCAAACAAACAAGCTATGGTAATGAAGTGCAGATAGGACATAAAGAATGAGGAATTTATTTCTCTGTAAGGATGTAGTCAGTGATGCTGATAAAATGAATGTCTTTCCCCAGTTCCCTGGTTCCTACCTTGTCAGTCAGTCTGTCAGTGGTATACACCACATGGATCAGTTCCACAGTTGTAGCTGACTGTGGGGTTGTTGATCCCCCATGGGAAGAGGGTCCCTTTCCCCCCACACAAGCTGGGGAAGGTGTAGCATTTACTATTTGATGACTTGCAAAATTGTGCATATTGCATGATATCTGCAAGGATAGATAAATCAGTAATTCTGTGACTTTTGTCTATGATACAAGTATCTTATATCTATGGTACAAGATATTTTTTCTGCTGTTATTGTTTGCAATAACAAAGAACTGACTGTGTCACCTTACTGATCCCTTCCTGTGCTGACAGTAGGAGAGAGCCATTGTGAAGACCAAGGGAAAAAGCAAGTTTGTTTCTAAGTAGTAAAAGACATTTTTGGCAAACATTTCTGTTTTTCCAAAACTGTAGGTCTTACCATAGTACATGCATCAGATTTTCAATTCAGTCTGGGTGGCCTTTTCCCACCCTATGTCTGTATGGATCTTTAAGGTTTTGATACCAGCCCTCCCTCTGACTGAATTACAGCCTTGTATCCAATTGCACAGCACATCATAATATATATTTTTTTATATATGTAAATACATTGTAATACATAGGATTTCCAGTGACCAGATGTAGATTAGCTTTCCTTCTGTGATGTAACATGGAAAAAAACCCTATTTCAAAATTAACAGGGATGGCAGAATCTTAGGACAAAGACGTGAGAAATATCCCAAGGGTTTCTGCAGAGTGCATTTTCCATGGAGTAATGAAGCCTGTTTCAGGCATATATAGATACGATGAAAGAAAACAAACTTGAAAATGTCAACTATTGTGTTCATTTGGTTTTTTCTTTTTGTTTTGCTATTAAAAAACACTGGAATTTCCTTTAGTCTGTTTTAGTTTAAAACAGTAAAAATTTTCTAGAAGTGTCAAATAAAGATACTTAATTTTTGGACTGAGTTTTGCTATTTTATATCACCCTTAAGTTTGAAACACTTTTTTTTTCTTGTTTGCTCTGGGATGTGATAAAATGTCTTGTGGAATTTAAAGATCGCCGTGTACAGCTCCCACCATGAGCTGGATTCCATGCAAAATTCTTAAAACTTGCTCAATACCAGAAACAGTGTTTGACACCCGCACACAGTTCACACAAGTGATCTCTTTCCCTGGCCTTTTTAACCCTGGCAGAATCCCAGAACAGTTTGGGTTGGAAGGGACCTTAAAGCTCATCCAGTTCCACTGCCCTGCCGTGGGCAGGGACACCTCCCACTGTCCCAGGCTGCTCCAAGCCCTGTCCAGCCTGGCCTTGGGCACTTCCATGCTCTGGGCACCCTGTGCCAGGCCTCACCAGCCCTTTAAAGCTGTGTGATCAGCTGTACTGATAAACTGGGTTTGACTATCCTGTTGCATGTTGAAGTGCTGTTGCTTGGGGAGGCAGGTGTTTACTCACAGCCCCTCTTTCTAAGAAAATGCCGAATATCTACTGAATTACAAGGCAAGTCATGGCTGTACCCAGGAATGGTACAAACTGACACCAGGCACAATTCCAATCTGTCTTTCTGTTTAGTATGTCCTGCATTTCACTTTTAAATACACAGTACAGCTGAGAAAAGAGAAACTGAGTAATTTCTTGTGATATCTGACTCTAAAAAACAACAACAACAAAAACAACAAAAAACCCCAAACCAACAACAACCCCCCCCAAAAAAAACCCCAGAAAAACAACAACAGCAAAAACAACCCAACCCACCAAAAAAACCAGCTGCAGCAAGACAGCATTTCTGTCTGGGCTGTCACTGGGGAACCGAAACAGCTGCTTCCATTCAGACAAGGAGAGTTCGAAACCAGAAAGATTGGGTTTGTTTTAAACAGAGGGTGGTAAATATTAAGAGACAACCTGGACACAAAGCTCATCCTAAAGTGTTGTAAACCTCAGCCTGTATTAGTTGAAACAGTGCCTGCTATGCTAGGTTTAGACATACATCTGCATGCTGGAACAAAATCAGCTTAATGAACGAATTGTGTGACCATTATATTCTTGTACTTGGTTATTCCTGTATCTGTTGCATAGACAAGGACAGAGCATTTGTTGTTTGTGGTTTTTTGGTGGGTTTTGTGGGAGGGGGTTTTTTTGCTTTTTTTTGGGGGGGGTGGGGGGGTGGTTGTTTGGTTTTGTTTTTTTTTTAAAAAGCCCATATTATGGGTCTTGGCAGAAAGTAATGCTCTAATGCAGAATGACACCATTCAAACAGGAGGAGGTTGACTGAACTGCCGGTCTGCTGAACACTTGTGGCGGAGCCCACAGTTCTCCCCACAGTGCCACAGGTGCAGATCCATCACTAGTGAAAATCTTGACATTCTGAGCTTCTCCTGACTACCTTGGGCATTTGCTAAAGATCTGTCCTACGTGACCATTTCTGCATCTGCAGGCACAGTTTGTGCGGACTATTTACAAGCATCTTATCTCTGTACACCTTGCTCAGTGTTGAGCAAAACCCCCTCGGGCAGCCCTGGGAGGAAGGGCTGGATTCTCCACATTCTCCACCCAGGATGATGGCTCAGTTAAGTACAGGGATTGCTCTACGCTCAGGTGCTGCCTGAAGGTTGGTTTCAGGGCACACTGGAATTCCCACCTGGAGAGCTCCTGTGCCCATTGTTGAAATGTGTTTTTGCAAATGTGTTCAGTCAATTGCCGACTTTCAAATCAGCTCATTGCCTCACTTGTGCAAGTGATTAACTGGGGAGTTCTTGGACCACCTGGGGACTCTAGGACTTGGCTATGCTGCAAATCTATCCTATTTTTCTTCTTGTGGGAACTTTAACGAGGCATAGACAGTATTTTGATCTGGCTTTTCTGTTTAAATACAATTCCCATATTCACGGTTTCTCAGTTTCACCTCCAAGATAGATTTGACTCTCTAGATCACCTCTGCATACTGCTGTCAGTTAGAAGAGCTCCTTGGAAAGAGATGCAGCTTTCAGAAGAGGGGTGCTCTGTTGTGCCGGGGTGACGTTATGAAGCCGCTTTATTCCTTGCCCACCCTCTCAGTGCCCGAGGACGCTGTGCCTTTAGGCTGCACCCAGGGCCGGAGCCACGGGCCGAGTGCAGGGTGGTTCAACGGGGGCCCAAGGGCTCGGGGGGTCTGGGCAGGGCTGCTTTTCTGGGTTTCCTGTGTGTTCCAGCTAGCTGGGAAAACGTTCTGTTGGGGTTTTTTTCTTGTTCTTTTTTCCCTTTCCTTCCCCTTGCCTCAGTGCCTCCCTTCCCTCCTCGCCGGTCCGGGCAGCCTGCGGGGGCGGCCCCGGCTGCTCCGAGCCCTCGTGTCTCTTCCCTCTCCGGGAATTTGCTGTATTTTGAGGGGCTTTTTAATCCTGTTCTACCCTGGGGTTTTTTGGTGTTAATAAACAGTTTGGTTTTTTTCCACTTTTATTTCTTGTGACCCACTTGTCTTATTGGTAGAGGAAAAGGGGGGGCCCTTTTCCCTTCAGAGCGTTTCCTCCTGAAGTTTTATCTCCAAACCCGAGACATCTATGTCTCCAGTGGCTCCTAGGAATCACCCTGTTCCCAACAGATGCTCCTGAGCAGGTCATGTTACGGTCAGGTATGTCTGCATCCTCTGCAAGCACATAGCCATCTAGCCCAGCCATTCAAATGTTCCAGGTTTTCCTCTGTGGGGGGCAGGGAAAGTCTCCTTTTACATGGAGGATTACAAGGAAACACCACCTGAGCAGCAAGACTTGGCCTGCTGCCCCTTCCTAGGTCAGCCTGCTTCACAGCTTGGGGTTGGACTAATCAGGACAGAGAACATTAAGGAGCTTCGTGGACTCTGTGGCGTGGGGGTTAATCCATCCCAGGGGAAGAATTTTATAGTCTTGTTGATCTTGAGGAGGTTTCTTTTGCCCTGTCAGCTGTACTCCGTTCCATTGTTACAGACATGTCAGCCGTAGTCTCTAAAGCTGGAAAAAATACCCACACCACCTACTACAGTGATTAGGGCAATAGTACTATTCACAGAAATCGTTATTTCAGGCTGTACTTTCAGGAGTTGGTGTCTTATTCACAGAATCATGGAATGATTTGACTGGGAAGGGACCTTAGAGATCATTTAGTTCCAGCCCATGACATGGGGTGGGCTAGGCCAGGCTGTTCAAAGCCCCATCCAGCCTGGCCTTGAACACTTCCAGGCATCCAGGGGCAGTCCACTGCTCTGGTCAACCTGTGCCAGGGCCTCACCACCCTCACAACCAAGAATTCCTTCCCAATATCCCATCCGGCCCTGCCCTCTGGCACTGGGAAGCCATTCCCTGGCTCCTGGCCCTCCATGCCTTGTCCCCAGTCCCTCTGCAGCTCTCCTGGAGCCCCTTTAGGCCCTGCAAGGGGCTCGGAGCTCTCCCTGGAGCCTTCTCCTCTCCAGGTGAGCACCCCCAGCTCTCCCAGCCTGGCTCCAGAGCAGAGGGGCTCCAGCTCTCAGAGCATCTCCTCTGGAGCCACTCCAGTAGGTTCATGTCCTTCCTGCTCCGAGGACCCCACAGGTGAACGCAGTGCTCCAGGTGAGGTGTTTCAAGTGAAAAATTCATTCCAAATTACCTCCAGACGTCCAAATGAAGAGTATATTTATTTTGTGGCTTTGTACCCCCTGGATGGGACAAAGGGCATTTCAATTCTGTGGCCATTACAGAGCTGTTCAGTAGTTGCATACTCTGAAAACAATTCCAACGAAGTTCAAGCAACTTTCATTAATAAGAAGTTAGTGAGTCACTCAATATTTCTGTGATATTTCTGTAGGGAAAAAAAGAGAGAGAGGGAAACTCTAGCAGAAGACAGCCATATAACCATCAGTTTTATATATTTACAAAGAAGAATAGTGCAGAATTTAATTTTATGAAAAAAGGCCTTTTTCTTCTGAAATGTCTCTCATAAAGTTATGTAGGAGCATTATTCTTTTCTATTCCTATGTTCTCTTATATCATGATTGGTTTATCACTCTGAAATCAAGACTTAAAATGTAATTAAATTAACTAGTACTTTTTTTCCCCTTCAAGCATGAGAAATGTCTCTTACCAGTGCAGAAAAAGAAAATGAAACAAGGAAATCTTCACTTCAAATGTCTTTTGGGGGCTGCAGCGTGTGTGACATACGTCTTGATGTGTCAGGATGGGGTTCTCATGATAAAAAACTCTTCATTTCTGATCAGTTTTCATAAGCTGCTTTCTGTCCCCATTCCATTTCTTAGTTGTTGTACCACAGGGAAAGAACTAGGAGACACAACCATTTAACGTCATGTTCATTTTTCCATGCCCTCAGTAAAAGGATCTTCCTGGGAAGCAGAATGAAGTGAATGGTCTTTGAAATCCTTTCATTTAAAGTTCTTCTTACTCTGTTTTTAGCATCTAGAAATTTTCTTGACCATGGAAATAATTCCATATCCCATGCACAGCATTTTCCAACTATCCAACATGAAATGTAGCAAACCTACTAAATACTGTTAAAGATGTTTAAATCCTTCTGGTGCACCACGATGTTTTTCTGATTATTCTATTAAATTTTGAATATTATATTGCTTTAGTGCAGTGTTCATTTTATCTGTACATTGCGACAGTGTATGCAGCAAACACAAGAGACAAGGGTGGTCCCAGCTGCCCCTGTAGGGTTTGGTTGCCAGAGATTGCATCCCTAGTGACTTGACTTCTCAATTAACTTTGAAGTGTTTGCTCCCAGCCCCTTCAGCAGGAGTGCAGACTGCTGCTCCTAATTTCTTACTTATTTGACCACTGACAGATTTTGTTGGTTTCTTCTTCTATTGCAGTCCTATCTCTCCTCCTCCCCTTATTACTTTTGGGCTTTGATTATGCAGTTTTGCATGTCCATTCAGTCAAAGATACATGCAGATTCTCTTTATCTGGTGAACTATTAGAAGGATGTCAATCCCTCACTCAGCTCTTTCACAGGGATGTACAGTCTGTCTGAAAGAACAGGAACTGCTTGTGGTGTTCACCGGATCACAGCCAAATGTGTTCAGATACAGATATTGCAGCATTTTTCTGGTTATTAGCTTGGTGCTAATAAGACCGAGGTTCTGGGTTTGATCTTCATATGGACCATTCCCTTAAGAGTTGGACTCAATGATCCTTCTGGGTCCATTCCAACTCAGACCAGTCTGTGATTCTGTAATCATCCAAGTCTTCATGATCGATGCTCAGAAGGAAACCTAAAACAGATTTCAGTGGTTGTTGCTTAGTCTGGAGAGATCCATGGGACAGCAGATGTTAGGAAGGAAAGGATATAATCTAAACAAAATCAACTTCAGAGAAATCTCTGTGATAATTTTATCATTTCAGAATCCTATGTTCTTCCATTGCTTTGCTATCAAACACATGAACTGCTGAAGTTTGCTGTTCATGTTGAAGCTACTTAGGGACAGAAGTGGCAGTTGGATGAGAGCTGACCGTGTCAAGCAGCAGGCAAAAATTCAGACTAAAGCAAAACAAGTTCTTGGTTTTACACGTATTTTTTGTCTTTTCAAGATGGCAGAAGGGTCATCTGTGGGCTTAAACATGAACTTCAGCGCAAGGAACTCTGTCCAGTTTTGGCCACTGCTGTGGGTGTATGTGATGTTGGATAATCCCTGCCCGTTCCTGTGCAGCAGTTAGGCTGTTCTAACACAGAGATTGTCAGGATGGTAAATACAGTATGAATTGGAAGGGCTATGGATGGCTGACTGAGGAAATTAGTAGGTTGTTGGGGTTTTTTGTAATACTGCTCCTTTTATGGTTTCTGTGTGCACGGGCCAGTGCTGGTTAACACGCCATCCCCGTGCCTTCAGTGTGGGGGGCTGCCAAGTTCTGGTGACGGGGGGAAAATCAGTGTAGAGGGTATGAACCACCCCACTTCAGGCAGCTATTTTCCTTTGTATCCTGCTGCTGAAAGGGATGGGAGTTGTACAACGACCTGCAGGAATGTCCCGTGACTGGGGAGAGGCAGGAGCTGGGGCATCACTGGTCCAGTTCCCAACGCAGGCAGCTGGGGAGCGGGGGGGAGGAAAAGTGCTTAATTCCAAAGTTCGGTGAAGCAACAAACCAGCTCTTCAGGCTGAACCGTTCCTGTCTCTCAGCCTGTGCCTTTAAGCTCCGCCGCGAACTCCCCCAGTGCCTCCCACCGCCCCCGCCGGCGCCCCGCGGGCCCGGGGGGATGAGCTCGGGGCGGCTCCTCTTGGGGAGAAGCTGCCGGGGAAGGCACCTGGCGGCAGCGGGAAAAGCAAAGCAGGTGAGTCCCTGCTCCTTCTTATGAGCCCTTTTTACTTTCTTCGAGGTGCCGGGGTTTCTTGGCTCGAATGGGAAGAGAAAAACCTGCACCTTTCCCGACAGCTGCACCCACCCGTGGATGCTCCTCGCCACGCGGCCCCACCGCCCAGCGCGATCCTTCCTGCCCGGCTGGGGCTCGGGCAGTCCCCCTCCTCCTCCTTCTCCTCCTCCTTCTTCACCACCTCCTTCTGCTCTTCCTCCTTGCTTCTTCATCAGGGTCAGACAGGTTTGCTGCCTGCACCCGCAGATTTTCAGACAAGCAGGAGTTTGAAACTGCTTCTCCACGCTGGATTTTCCCCCATGCTTGGGGAAATCCCTCGCGGTTTGCTGGCTCTGAGGAAACGGCCTGTTTCTGAATTTATTGTCTGTGAGGAAAACAGCTCAACTCACCTTTTATTGAAAGTAATAGATGGAAACAAATTCCGTGCTTCCTTTTAGTCGCTGATGGCTAAGCAGCTTTCCTTACGTAATGCTGGAGAGCTTTTTAGTGCTTTTCGATTCCATGTAACTCTAACGCGATTCAGGGGAGGTTGGGAGCACTTTGCGCAAACGGGTGGGTAGTGCTGGAGGGGATTCGTTCTGGAGCAAAGGAACCCACTGGCTACAGAAATGGGCTCCCCATTGAATGTCCGTGGAAGTTTGACCCTTCTGCCAGTTCTGCCCCGCAGCTGTGTTTCTGTAGCACATTTCATCCTTTGCCTGTTAACCAGTGTGGGTTCAACCACCGCATGTGGGACCTAATGGATGAGCCTTGGTCAAAAGCAACCTCTAGACTCTCTTCTCTGAAAGTACTGGTTAAGAGAAACATCTTAGTTTCTTAAACACTTTGGAAACCAAATGCAGAGAATGGTCTATATTATTTGAAAGCTATAACAAATTAGGAAATATTCTAGAAAGAAAGTTCAGGGTACGTCATGGAAAACAAAAAGTGCAACTTCAGCAGTAATGCAGACCTAAATGCTGAAACAAGCAACATTATCATTGTAGGAAATACAAGAGTGAAACAGCCGTGGCAGTGGGCAGCTTAGACCTCGGCACGGGACAACTCTTATGAGCAACCTCTATGGGCTTGAAATAGCCCCATTATTTGAGCTTAAATAAATGTTTCTGTAGCTGAATGGTTCTTTGTTCCCGCGGTGGACGGGAAGGGCTCGAGAGCCACGCTGCTTTCACACCCACTTGTCTTCCAGCCCTGAGGCTGCCCTGCAAAGAGCTCCGGCACAGCCTTGTCCTGCTTGAGGGAGGCCCGAGGTGTCAAACGAGGCAACGCCGCCCAGGGCGGGGCTTGCTCAGTCCGAGTGCGCCAGCGTCCTGCGGCCTCTGCCCGGGGATGGTCTCCTCAGGCAGGGGGCCGGCCAAAGCTGTGCGTGGTCACACAGCGCTGCAGTTCAGCATGTCACACTATCCCCTATCGATACACGCAGAGTTTCGCTCTGCGGCCTCTCATGGGCTCAAGCGCTGTGAGTTCACTGCTTGACTGATATCTTTAATCACTGCTGGTTTCTCTGTGTGAGTTCTTCCTCTGAGGGAGCATCCGTTGCAGGTAACTGATTTCAGGGTAGCTTGGGGGTTTTGTGTCCATGAATACTAATGCCTACCTGACAATCTGTAGTAACAGCTGAAGCTAGGTAAAAATGTAATTTACACATTGTTTCTAATGTATGTAAGCTGGTAAGAAAGAATAAAATGTGATTATTTGCAAAATGAAGACCTCTGCTTTAGCCCCTGTTCCTCCAGGAACCTCTGGTGCCAGTATGTCCATTAGCTTCAATGGGACCAAGATTTCTCCCACAGCCTCTGCACAGGGCCAGACAGTGTTCAAGGGAGGTGAGTGAATGTCAGTGAAGGAAATGACATGAGTTAAGCATGTGAGTTTTTCTTGGCCATTCATAAGCTGAAAAGTATCAAATTATATAGTGCTCCTATTGTGGAAAGTAAGCGGACAAACATGGACTTCCGGGCTTACTGGATACTCCCTATGTGTATTCAGTATTTACTATCTGTTCTGAGTTTTCAAGCCAGCACAGTTGGGGGTAGGGGGGAGGAAGCTGCCTTTATTTTATTGTGTAACCCATGGCTACAAGTTTAAGAAGTAATTGCAGGTACAAATCTGCCCAGTACTTTGTTAGCAGAGGGAGAGCTCAGGGCTGAGTGTCTCCAAGGTGGAAGTGATGTTAGAGTCTTTGTTACCAGTGATAATACGAGCACTGGGAAGCTCAGCTTGTCTGTCATGCCCCAGCTGAGACTGCTGAGCTGGCAGGCAGGCAGAGGATCTTCTTACTTGTAAATTGAGAGACATTTGTAGATCAAGAGGGACAATAAACAAGGCTGGCACAGTGTCGTTTGGCTTGCTGAAAGCAGGACTACAGCTGAACCAGATGCACCTCCATGATGAGTGCTGCAGGTGAGCAGGGACACGGGATCCTCACTGATCTGAGTGGCAGGGACTCAGATTCGCTCACTTGCAGGCTGTGCATGGTCTAGGGGCTTGCAGTGTCAGGGCTTTTCACTCAGCTTAATAACAAGAGGTGTCCTCAGCTCAATCTGCAGTCTCTTACATGACGAGAGTTTCCTTCTGCTTGAAAGTAGGGTCTAGCCTTTCAAATGCAGCACAACCTCCTCTAAGTGTTAACCTACAGAGAGATGGGGACATGGACATGCTCTATACATCCATTGCAGAAGCTGGAGATGGGTTAAATCAAAAGGATTAGAGAAATACAGTGTTGGGTGATCCAGGGAACCAGTATCATGGTAGGTGAAGCTCATGTCACACAAAAAAAAGACCACGTAGCCAAACCTGTATCTGCTGGTCATGGGATGGTTTGCCTTTGATGCTGAGCTCTGTCCTGTATCTGTTCAACCAGCTGCTGCTGTCCCTGCATGGGCTTCTTTTTCATGACGTAAGATCAGCTCATCAGAAGGCTTAAGGGGAAATATATGGGCTAAGCGGGAAACAACAGTGTTGGAATAAGTTCCAACACTCCTTTCTCTGGAGCCCCGCTCAGAGAGTGGCTGTGGGATACCCTTGAGCCATAAGGAGGAACTGGCAGGCAGTTCTTGGCCTCTCCAGACTGACATGTCCTCGCACTACCCCACCACCCAATAGATACCACTGGTTATAAATCCACTCCCCTATGAAAGCATTCTACCCTTCTCAGTAGCTGTTGCCACAAGTTCTGAGCCTCATTTCAATACAACCAAATCCCCAGCTGTAAGGAAAAAATCATAAGGCTTGACCCCATTTTAATGGAGATATTTGAGGTTGGCTGTTCCCACTGCCTTGCTCTGCCAGCAGATCTGTTTGCACACCCACATCTATCTCCTCTGGTCATGCTTCTGATTTCACTTACAGCAAATGACCATCTTCTCTCTCCTGCTCAGACTCATGGTTTGGTGACATAGATATGGTTTGTTGTTTTGGTGGCTGTGATTTTGGATGGTGAACCTACCAAGTGAGGCATATTGGAGTCTGCTTTCTGCTTTTGGGCAGAACAGAAATATTTCTCCATCTGGAGAAATATTCTGCATCTGCTGTATTCCCCCTCTGAAGTGCCACAAGTCTTGCCTTGGTGATAAAACTTGCCTTTGGCCGCAGGCTCATTAATTGCTGAGACTGCAGGGAGATCTGCAGCTTGTGGTCTGCCTTGAGCAAGTGGCATATTTTTCATACCTGTGCCATCATTTTGCAAAGGCTCTGTCTGGGTGAACATTTACAGGTCACAATGCGTTTTACAACCCCTGTGTCTGAAGGTTCAGTAGACACAGTATTGTTGTGTTAAGAGCCACAGTACCCCACTATGGGATGAAGCAAATATTTTATTAACACTTGGTTATTCAAATGGTTGCAGCATATTGGCTGCCCTTTATAATCACAGTGTGGGAGAAACCCAGCATGCTAGAATACAGAAATGCAGCACAAAGACCCCAGAGCAGCCCAGACTCACCGTCAGGGGGTTGGGTGGGGGTGGGGGGTGGTTTCCTTGCATTATCACTTGGGGGACATCAGGGTTTCTTCGCATTTGTTGTCGGTAAATGAAGCCGACTTTTGAAAAAACGGGTATCACTGTTTCCTGTCTTTCTTTCCTCTGGCCCACAGCTCAGAGCGGGGCATCTCAGCTTGTGTCCCTGTAGTCGAAGGCTGCTGGTAGGGGCTGGCAGACTGGGAATGGGAGAAGTTGGAGAAGAGCAGGAGGGAGCCTAGGGCAGTGCAGTGCAAGATTGGCATGCCAACCCTCCTATTCTGAAGGGAGAGAGACTGGAGAGGGGTAGGAAGGCAGAAGAAAAGGCCTCAGGAGGTGAAAAAATGAAGAGGAAGACACAGTGAGGTGAAGGAAGAGAAGTATCAAGTACTGGAAGAAAGAAGTCCAGGGTATGTGGAGGTAAATGAAGAAAACCAGCCCTTTTGCTGGGCAGCAACCAGCACGGTACTGGGAAGTCACCACTGTGCTTCAGACTCAGGAGCTGTGGCATTTTGCAAGAAGACAATTTCTACCTGAAAACAGGAGCCAGCACAATTTGTGCTGGAGAGCAACGTGCTCTGGGCCAGTCCTACAGGTGTGTATGGCATGGGATCACCTGAGCTGGAGAGACACCTGCCACGGTGAGCCTGGGTCTGTGCCCAGTGCATGGACAAACAATCAGGGTGCCTCTCTCGTGGCCCTGCCTTTCCCCCTTTTGCTCCTGAAGGTGATATTCCCCCAACATGCTGCACATGCATGTTCTCACACACACACATGTGAGATCACACACACATGCTACTTGTCCTCTTCGACTACAAGAGTGGGTGTTAGTGACAGTTTGGCTAATTGGGTAAAGGAATATTTTTACCATATCACTTTATATTTTACAATTTCCCTACTTGAACCAACTGAGAAATAAAATCCATCTTCCAAGGAAATCCTATGGCATGACTAGAGCAAAATTCAGACTTCTGTGGAGAAGAGAAACCCTGGGCTGCCAAGCAGCAGCAGAGCAGTGGTGGTAGCCACAACCCAGCACCGCGGCACATCCTCAGGGACAGCCAGAGATGGTGGCAGCCTGCAGGACTGCGCTTGCTGACTCTCTGCTGCACATCAGAGGTGCCTTCTCTGCTAAAATGTAACAGTGAAAAGACACCCCACTGAGACTGGACTGAGAGGACTCTCTTAGGTCAGAGTTCCCCACATCCCACTCTCAAGGGCATCATATTTTATAACCACTCACAATTTATAAGCTGACAAAAAACCATAAATGTACTTTTACTTCTCAATATTACTACTGGAAACTCATGACTGTTAATACTCTCCTAATTTCTGCCCCACTAGCAAAATTTACTTTTTCTTCATCTGATTTTATGCCACAATATTTTTCACTGTGTCTAGCTTCTTGCTACAGATCTCCACTATGCATTTATAGATGATCCTTACTATCTTTCAGCAAAAAAAATTACAATCTCTATTTTGCTCTTGCAAAATGGGCTTTCCATTTACACATCCTTTCAATTCTTTTTTAACTCACACCACTGACACCAAAAGAAAATAAACTTTCCTTATGCTAAAAGGGAGAGCAAAGACAAGTTTTGATTGTTTTGGGAAGTAGAAAGTTTCTCTAAACACTCTATTTTTTCCAGTTAAAATGCCTCTGCAATCACTAATATGAACTTCTTTCTGGGGTTCCAAGTACCTTTGATTGTAGTATGACTTCTACATGCAACTAAGATTGTATTGTCAGAAAAACAACCAGCCAGAGCCAATTTTGTCTGCAATGTTTATTTTTTTCTCAGATGCATTTGTCCTACCTTTGAGGTCCATTGAAGTCCACTGTTGCACTGGTCAGCACACCTGGACTAGATTTCTGAGTGCCCACATTCAGCACACTGCAAGAGAGACGGTGACTCCAAAACCTACCAAAGGAGGGAAGGAGGGACCCCTCATCTGTACGTATTCAGGTCACAAGGACCACTGGAAAAAAAGTTCCCTACTTGTCTCCCCTTTGATGCCTGAAGTGGCCACCTAAAAAACACAGACTAGACAGGAATAAGGGAATAAAGGGAGGTGTTTATTTGAAAGGCCTTCAAAGATACACCCTGGGGAGCCAGAGGCCACTGCCAAGAGGGACCCCAAGGTGGACAACAGGTCACAAGTTCATCACACTTTTATAGGTTTGGTTCATTTGCATATCAGGGTTAATCCTCCAGTTAAAGCTTCAGTTAATGATGCGTTTTCCCCAAGCTTTCCCCCCCCCCCCCCCCGCCCACTTTAGAGGCTTTTGGTTTATACCTTTTGGGCCTAGGATGGTCTGGGTGTCCTTGAAGAGCAGGCCTGGAGAGGCTTTGTTATGTCTGCCTAGCATGAGAGAGCAGAAGTGAACCAGCTACAAGAAACTTCAGTTACACACTGGGCAGTACAGGATTTGAAAAATATAAAAGTTAAAACCCAAGGCATCACCTTAACCAGAGCTGAATTGTCAAACAGAGATATTGTTAGCAGAACCCAGGGGCCACAGCGCCGGTCTGTGCCAGGCTCAGTTACAACTGGAAAAGAATATTTGGATGTCTGCTAGAAAAAAAGAGGCATCTTGGACAGACCCTCCCTTCCTCTCCCCTTTCTCTCTGTTGACTCACAAAGGAAGTGACCTTTTAAAATCTCTTATCTAGAAGCTTCATTTTAAAGAGCTGCTGACGCCTCTTGGAAAACACTGAAAAGCTCTTCTGAAACAGGGAGCTGCTTCTCGCTGTGTCCCTTTCCTCCCCTCTTCCTTTCATTGCTGGATGCATTTACATTAGAAAAGGCTGTTCCTCTGCAGCTTCTCTGAAGTCACAGTGTGATTTACAGCAGTAGTGAATCGCTGCTGCGGCAGCCCAACCTCTCACCGCAGCGTCTGAGTGGACAGGAAGTGACCAGGTGAGATGTTCCTCAGCAGGACAGATTTTGAACTGAGGAAGGAAGACCTGTTGAGGGTTTAATACTCTTGACACTGTTGATATCAGCCAGAGTAAGTTTGAGAGGTAATAGTGCCTTGGCAAGGCTTTTCTGGTGTCTCCTGTAAATCTGAGTTTCCCAACAGTTAGAGGTTGAGTCCTCAAAAAACGCACTCTGAAGCTGAGCTCTGGACCCTTGGCCAAGAAGGTTGGACTTCTGTGGATTTCCACTCTGACCACACAATTTTTCTGAGGCAACTTTAGCCTGCCAGCTGGAACAGAAAGATTGTGTGTCTTCTTCCTGCCTGTGAGGGAGAAATAATAATCCAGTAATTTATTACATTTTAGGACCACAGGAAATCAGTGTCCCTCCTTGTCTCATCAAGCTTGCTGCAGATACTAGGCTGTCTGAATGATAGAATAACAATGGATATTCCAGGCTGGTTTCACTCCTAGTGATACCCAATTGTTGATGATGTGCAAATAAAGGCCAAATACAGTCTGGCTTGTACTAGCAAGACTGCAGACAAAAAAAACCCCAAGATAGATCTTTCTATTTTTGGCATTTTTGAATTCACACTTGGAGCACTGTATCCCATCTGGGCATCTTCAGTGCATGGAAAAACATTGACATATTGAAACCAGTCTAGCAAAGGCCAGGAAAAGGTGGAGGCAGGAAAGGTGATGTGAAGGGGCTTTACTTCTTGTGCAGGACCACTTGAGGTAAAATACTAGAAGCACCAGTGCCAGTGCTGGCCACAGGGAAGGAGAATCTGCTCATCAGGGTAGCAGCATAGCTACAATTAAAGAACATACTAATTGCTCTGCATTACTAGGCATTGGGAGCTCTCAGCTAAATGCTGTAGTGGGCTTTGCCACCAACTGTGATTTTATAATTCATCCAGAATTCCTGCAAAGAATGTGGAATAGCATTGGGCTATATGAAACCTCATCCTGGAATCTGCCTCATAAACAACTATTTTGTTGAGGGTGAGGTTTATTACTTACAGAGTTTTAATCTATATATCATGCACCTTGGGGATACAAGTAGCCTAACGCCAAGACTTCCATAGCCAGGTCAGAATGGTCCAGCAAGAGCAGACAATGATTTCTGATGATTTCAATGCCAATTAGCTCTGGTCCATTCATGAGCCAGATTCCCAGGCAGGTCTCTCTCCACAGCCGTCTATTCAGACTGCAGTTTCATGTTTAAGGATGTGACTGCAGTCTAGTCGTGTTTGCAGACCTATAAGATTACTCTGAGATAAATGTTGAACTTTACAGCTCAGCTGTTCTGCCTGTTACTGCAGCTCCATGACTCCTGAGCAGCACCAAAGCATCCCCTAGTGACACTGGCTGGGTTTAGGATCTTCATGAGGAGTGATGTCTAAGACACAAGGAGCAAGCCAAGATGTCAAGCCCCTTGCTACTCGGCCCTTGCTAAGAGCTGAGGTACCTGTTCACCCTGGCATTGTGGGCAGTAGGACCTTGAAACCCTGCTGCTAAGCAGGTACAGGGTGCTGCTGGGCAGGTTCTGTGCTCCTGGGACACTGGCTAAGCATTCATCCAGAGCCTGTGCAGAACATGGAGATGGAGGCATCAGGCTGGTTCATGCTCACATCAGCCATAGCTGTTGTGAGCATGAACACATTGGACACCACCACTCAGTGGTGGCCTCCTAGGAAGACAGAGAAGGGGAACCAGGCAGGGAGGAGCCACTATGGTTGAAGTGCTCAGGTCCTACAACTTGAATCTGCTGACTGCAGCCTGGGGCATATTCAGAGGACACAGTGTGTATCTACCCTTTCCCTTCTTGTGGCAATGCACTGAGAAATATCTTGGCATAAGGGTCGACCCCTGGACTGGTTTTGCTGATTCAGGTTTATGTGAGAAAATGGAGAATTGGCTCCATCAGATTGGTGATTCACCACTGAAACCTCTTCAGAAAGTCAATATACTGAAGATGTATACCATCCCAAGATTGGTATATCTGGCTGACCGCACCGAGGTAGGAGCTGGGCTTCTCAAATCCCTTGACCTGTTAGTTAGAACTTCAGTCAAGGAGTGGCTTCACCTTCCACCAAATCCATGTGATGCTACCTTGTATTCGAGTTGTAAGGATGGTAGACTAGGTATCATCAAACTGGCGGTGCTTATTCCAAGCATACAAGTGCGAAGACTGCACAGATTGGCTCAGTCTTCAGATACGGCTTTGGTAATGTTTTTGAGAGGGCAACATCTGGCACTGTTACATGAGAAGTTATGGATGTGAGCCAGGGGGTGAGAAAAAGTCCATCCTGCTGATTTGGGAGCCTATTCCAATGTTAGAAAGTCTTGACGGTGGTGGTGAGGGAATGGGAGGCTCCCATTCCCAAAGTCCACTACCCGAGACCTTGTAACTGGCAGAGAGTTTAACAAGTGGAAACAACTGGTTGCCCAAGGCCACAGTATTGAGAACTTTGAGAATGACAACATCAGTAATGGTTGGTGAACATGGTATAGAGGCCTACCTCACAGGAAGTTGATAACTGCGTTGCAATTGAGGGCTAATGTCTACCCCATAAAAGAGTTCCTGGCCAGGGGTAGGCATGATGACTCTGTTAGATCTTGCAGACATTGCGGTGCTGATTATGAGACATCTGCCCACATAATCGGGACCTGTCCAGTTACTCAGGATACCAGGATCAAGAGACACAACTCCATCTGTGAGACCCTTAGCCATGAAACTAAGAGAAAGAATTGACTGTGTTCCAGGAACCGCATATAAGGGATGATGGCAATGAACTGTAGAAACCTGATGATCTTTGTTAAAGAGGGAAAGGCATTCGTGGTTGACATGACAGTTCAATATGAGCACTCTAACCCGTCACTGAAGGATGCTGCTGTTGAGAAGGCTAGGAAATATCAGTGCCTTCTCAAACAGATTCGAGACCTTACGAACGCAGCAGACATTGAATTCATGGGCTTTCCCATAGGAGCACGGGGGAAGTAGCAAGATAATTCTGAGTTGCTGTTGGTCCTAGGTCTCTCTAAGACAAGGCGAGAGAAGACTGCCCAGGTGCTCCTCTCCTCTGTTGGTATTGTACATATGTTTTCTAGCAAAGCCCGTTCGACTGTACCCGCTTAGTAAAATATATCTTGGCTGTTGACATCGCTTCGACAGTGGGTTGGACACATGGAAGGGTCTGTTCTTTCACTCATACTGTGTTGCCCATCGCCCATATTTGGGTCTAAATTTTCCAATTTGGACTAGGTGGATGTGCCACCTTTACTTAACCCAGAAAAGAAACGTGTAATTTTATATGTTTATTAAGGTAGCCAAATGCCTCGTCATCTAATTAGTGACGCGCATGAATGGATGAACGAGATTCCCACTGTCCCTACCTACTATCCAGCGAAACCACAGCCAAGGGAACGGGCTTGGCGGAATCAGCGGGGAAAGAAGACCCTGTTGAGCTTGACTCTAGTCTGGCGCTGTGAAGAGACATGAGAGGTGTAGAATAAGTGGGAATATCCTGGGGTAACCTTAGCTGGCATGACAGATTTCATCCCAGTCTTGTCATTTTCCTCCTCTTCTTTTTAATCACAGAACCCATCTGTAGAGCTGCTCTGAAAGCATGGACCAGATAAAGCCAGGGCAAGGTACCCAGAGAAGGAGACTGGGGGCCTGCTGCTGGAAGGTAACCGCTGCTGCTGCTGTGGCAGGCAGCGCAACAGCCCTTTGCCTGGGGATCCTGCTGGGTGAGTGTGCAGCCAGGTGCATTCTTTCAGTTTATCAGCTCCAAAAGAGAAGTGGTCTGCACTGCTTATAGCAAAAATCCTCAAAATCCTCCTACTGAGGACAAAGTGCAGACACCTTTCTGCATGTATGCACAAAAACTGCAAGGGCTGTAGTCAGCTCATGTTCTCAATATGTGACTTTGGAGCACTTTATCTTCAGTGCTTCATGATACATATGCGCTATTCCTTTTCTCCTTGACCAGTCTGATGTCCTTCTATGACAAGATGACCTGCCTAGTGGATGAGGGAAAGGCTCTGAATCTGGTCTACCTCAACTTCAGTAAAGCCTTTGGCACCAGTTCCCATAAACTTTTTCTTGAAGAAACTGGCTGCTTATGGCTTGGATGGGTGTGCTCTTCAATGGGTAAAAACTGGCTGAATGACCAGGCCCAGAGAGTGGTGGTGAATGGAGTCCCATCCACCTGGAGAATGGTGACCAGTGGTGTTCCTCAGGGCCACTTTGGGGCCAGCCCTGTTTAATACCTTCTTCAGTGATCTGGATGAGGGGATCAAGGGCACCCTCAGTCAGCCCCAAGCTGGGTGGGATGTTGATCTGCTGAAGCAATAGTGTGGCCAGCAGGACCAGGGCAGTGACTGTCCCCCTGTGCTGGGCACTGGTGAGGCATTTCACATCCTGGGTTCAATTTTAGGCCCCTCATGACAAGTAAGTCATTGAAGGGCTGTAGCATGTCCAGTGAAAGGAACAGAGCTGGGGAAGGGTCTGGAGCACAAATCTGATGAGGAGCAGCTGAGGGAGCTGGCGGGGCTCAGCCTGGAGAAAAGGAGGCACAGAGGAGACCTTCTCACTCTCTACAACTCCCTGACAGGAAAGTGGAGCCAGGTGGGGGTCAAGCTCTGCTACCAGGAGACAAGGGACAGGACAGGAGAAAACAGCCTCAAGTTCTTCCAGGGGAGTTTAAGATTGGATATTGGGAAAATATCTTCACTGAAAGGACTGTCCAGCCCTGGCACAGGTTGCCCAGAGCAGTGGTGGAATCCCCATCCCTGCAGTGATTTAAGAAACATGTGGATCTGGCACTTGGGGACATGGGTTAGTGGTGGCCTTGGCAGTGCTGGTGGAATGATTTGACACGATGATCTCAGAGGTCTTTTCCAACCAAAACAATTCCATGATTCTATGATTCTATCCTCTAATCTCTCCCTGTGACTTTGAAATTTCTTGTCACTGGACCTTGCTGCCTCTGCCATTTTCTATCACAACCACTTGCAGTCACTGATCACTGCCTGTTTGATGACCACCATCTCCTTCCCTCTCCCACCTCTGTCCTGCTGCTTCTGCTGCCCCATGGCCAGATGCCACCTCAGGCCAGCACCCTGGTGAAAACCCCAGCATGACATGAGTGGCAGATCCCACCTTTACAGTCACAGCTTCTGAGCTGGCTTCAGTATCCAGCAGAACTTTACCAAGGCTGTTCCTGCCGCCAACCTCACGTTGCCAGGCTGTATCCATCTGTTCATGAATTTCTGTCTCAGGCTTGACAAAAATCCACTATTTTCAAGTTCAAACAAGTTCACTGCAAAATGCTATTACTGCACATGTGCAGGGTATCCCAGTTCAGTTATGGGGCACCCCTGAGGCAGCGGGGATGGTCAGGGACAGTCAAGTTGCTAAAAACGGGGTTTAAAGGACATGATGAGATTCATGTTGCAAAGCAGTGAGGAAAGCTGCCTCTGACAGACACCTTCCCTCTCTGGCAGCCTGCCATTCTGCTGGAGAGGCCAGCTTCGAGCACACAGTGGAGCTGCAAGGAATCATATTCAACAGCAGCTTACAGATGGAGAACTCGGACTACTATAGGGTGCTGACACCTGCTCTTGAGAGGCTGGTGAGTTGATCTGGGCCTTCTGAAAAAAGACTTGTGAAATACTGTGGTGGTAGCACCAGCAGAATCTGTTTGCCAAGTGCAGGAGGAAAACCAGGACTTCTTAAACATCAGCAGGGTACACTGTGGGGCTGAACTGCATTTTGAGAGGCCTTGTCAGGGCCCTGAGAGACATTTGTGGAGTGGGAAATGTGTGTTCAGGCCTATTCCTTGCAAATGAGGTAAGAAGGCACAAAAAAAGGATGCCCTAAAGCCAGGGTGGGAAAGAGGTTACACATGAGCTGGACATGGGTGCTTCTTCTGCCTGCAGAGGCAAGAGACCATGCATCAACAGCTCCAGATTCCAACAAAATCCCAGGTATCATCTATTCCCACCTCCTTGGGAGTCCAGTGTGTGACCATCACTCTCTGCTTTGCAGTTTCTGTCCAGTCTCCAAGAATCCCATCTGGACTGGAGTTGCACCGGTTGCACCATCCTGGGCTACAGGTGAGTGTAGGCAGCTATCTCTGCAGACCCTGCAGCTCATGTTTCAGGGCATTCTGACAAACCTCACCAGGAAGGTGAACTCACACCTGCGCTCTTGTTCAAAGCTAGTACAAAGAAAAACTGGTTTTTGGTCAAGGCTGGATTTTCATCTGGGATTGCAACAATGTTCTGGATTCTTTCATTTGGAAATGCAGTCAGAAAGGCAGAGGAAAACAATTTTGTTCAACCACAGCTTTGGGCCAAAGGAAAAAAGAATTCAAATGACCACTTCAGCACAGAGCACAACTCCAGAGAAACCTTAAATTATTAAGAGCCAAATTACTGAGAATAGGGTTTGTTTCCTTTGAGTTCCCTGTAGACAGCTAGCACAGGAACCTGTCCCTTGTACTGATCATGAAGCCAAGGTCCCCGTTAATTCTCTGTCTCCCAGTAGGAACGGAAACTCCAGTGTGATCGTCCATTTCCGCCTCCTCTTCACTCCCCAGGATTCCCAACCCCTGAGCTCTACCTTGGAGGAAGAAGCTCTCAGGCATGGGCTGGCGGCTGCCCTGCACAAGCAGGGGCTCTCCCTGGCTGCCTACGGGACCATCTCCTCAGCTTCTCTCACAGGTATGGCCCTCCTGCCACTGCCAGGCAAGCAGAGCAGGGTGCCCTGTGCCGGGGCTGCTGGCACCCAAGCTCACACAGCTAAGGCACCATATGTCTCAGCCAAACTGCTGCAGGGCTTCAGCTCTGGATATCCAGTCAAGGCTTCATGCCCAGCAGCAGTGTTAGAAATGGGGGTGCTGCCAGGCACCCAGCAAACCGATAAAAAGGTCTGCCTGACTCCCAGCTGCTCCAGCTTCACCAGACAGCAGCAGAGACCAGCCTAGATCTTGGCTGCTGCTTAACAGACATTTGTGGGGTCCCCAAATACCCCTCCAACACTACTGCTGTCCTGCTGCTCTGCCCTGCAAGAGCAGCTTAAGGGGCCACAGCAACAACAGAACCTAAAGCAGAAATTGCAGCACCTGGAACCATTCTGAGGGACAGGGGATGAAGCTCCAGGAGGTTAATTGCTGGGGTTGTCTGTACCTACCTGTGCACAGCAGCCCTCAGAGCTGTAGCAATAACTACAGCTCAGGTTGCTATTTCTCATACTTGAATTACTCTCTGAAACCCCCTGACAAGAAATTCTCCTTTCCTTCTGTGACTCTGGAGTTGTGTGTGACCGTAGGACTTCAGGTTCAGCCAATTTAAAAAAACGTGCCTGGGAAACAAGAAGGTGTGGGCCCCTCTGCAGCTCCCTCCACACCCTCTGCCACAATGGGCAGGATCCCATGATCTTTGGGAGCCTTGTGCTGCCCAAATGGAAGGTGCCTAGAGTCCCCTTGGCTTTAGGCAAACAGCCTTGCATAGCTTCAGGCCCAGAGTCTGCTCCTGAGAGGCAGCTCACTGCCACAGCTTTTGGGAATTTCCCTCTGCATGTGGAGTCCCCCCAAAGCCTGCAGGGCTGTAGGGGGTTGCTCCTCCCCTGCACCATGGCAGAGCACGGGTCCCCAGCAGGGACCTTGGCCCCGCCTCACACTGGCCACGGGTGGGCAAAGAGATAGCCTGGCGGGAGAGGAAGATGCAGCAAAGCCTGTGGCAGCCCCAGCCCAGGGACACAGCTCCAGGACCCGAGGCTGGGCTGCCCTTGCTGATCCTGATTCCTTCCTCTTTGTCTCAGGTCCCAACAAGGTTCCTCCCCACAGACCTGGACTGAAGTCAGGTAAGAGCCAGGCAGCAGGAAGGGCCACCTGCACTCTGCAGCCTCCTCCTCCTCCTCTTCCTCACCAGCAGCCTGGATACAGATACAAAAGGTGCTTGAGCCCCATCTTGTTCATAGCCTGGTGGCCCAGGGCCCTGCAAGCTCAAAACAAGCTGCAGCTCTGCTCTCAGCACCATCCTGCAGGGACTCTGGCCCAGACAGGGAGCAGAATGACAAGGATACGGTGGTGGTTGCCCCTGGGGAAGCCAGGGGAGAGTTGCTGTGTGGACTGCAGAAGACACGAGTGAGTAAAGCCTCGCTGTCCCCAGGGAGCTGCCCCTGAGACACAGGCAGTCACTTGCTCCCAACATCCAGTATGTGAAAAGAAAGCCCTGAATGTGACAGCCAAACAGCTGATGCCTCTGATGGAAAGGGCTGTGCTGAATCTCTCAAAGCAGGTCTCCTGGATATGGGGGCCAGCCACAACCCACTGCTGCAGACCTTGACAGGTGGGACACCATTGGCTCTCAGGCACTGAAGAGAGCCAAGGATACGGCATGACTTTTCAAGCCAATAGTAAATGGCTGCATCAAGAAAGGGAAACTGTGCCCTGGAAACACCTTGGTCCCACCAGCTGTGATGGGTTGTGACAAGATCCACCTTCCTGGTGGGTTGGCACAATGGACAAGAGCCACATGCCCATGAGCTGCTGGAAGCTGATCATGAGGCAGTAGCTGAGCTCGTCATACTAGTCAGGATGCTGCTCTACAGTTTCTCACCCTAAAAGAGTTTCAGGGGGGATGCTGTGGTGGGCCAGTGCTTTGCAGTGCTCTTTCCAAGCCTGCAGGTTAATAGCTGCCCTGTGACATCCCAGGTACCATCCTGCTGTTTGAGCATATGCAGCAGCACACACAAGCTGAAGCAGCTTTTCCCACTTGCCCCCAAGAACCTGTTGCTGGGGTGCAGTGGCAGGATCCTGATGCACTGGCTTTCTCCTCCCTTTCAGACTGTGGGAGTCGCCCTGCCATGCAGACTGCCAGCAGGATAGTCGGAGGCTCAGAGGCGTCCAGAGGAGAGTTCCCATGGCAAGTCAGCCTGCGAGAGAACAATGAGCACTTTTGTGGTGCTGCAATCCTCACAGAGAAGTGGCTGGTGTCTGCCGCTCACTGCTTTACTGAGTAAGTTTTAGTCACGCCACCTTCCACCCTCCATCCCCATTCCAAAAGCTGCCATATCTGCTCAAGCTCCCACTGCACCACTCTGCCCCATCATGGGGAGAATGAGGAGTTTCCATCACTCCTGGAGCGGATGGCAGGATGGGCAGGAGGCAGCTTGGGTTTGCAGGACAGTGTTGTGGCTGCAGGCTCACATGGCCCGCACTGTCTCTCCTCCAGGTTTCAGGACCCAGCCATGTGGGCAGCTTACACAGGGACCACCTCCCTCAGAGGCTCTGACAGCAGTGCAGTGAAAATGGACATTTCACAGATCATCCCACACCCCTCTTACAACGCTGACACAGCTGACTATGATGTGGCTGTGCTGGAGCTGAAGAGACCTGTGACCTTCACTAAGTACATCCAGCCTGTGTGCCTGCCAGATGCTGGCCATCACTTCCCCACCAGCAAGAAGTGCCTTATCTCTGGCTGGGGCTACCTCAAGGAGGATTTCTGTAAGCAAAGCATGGCAGCCAGCAGAGGAGACATGCTGGGGTTTGAGCAGGGCAGGATGCATTGGGGAAGGGAACTTGGACCTTGCTCTGGCCAGCCGGGGTGGGCTGTACCCTGAGCTGCTGATCCTGTGCAGGGCTCCCTGCACTGAGCTCACAGTTGTGAGCTTTCTCACGTCTTTCTTGTTCAGTGGTGAAACCCGAGTTCCTGCAGAAAGCAACAGTGGAGCTCCTGGACCAGAACCTATGTTCCAGTCTCTACAGCCATGCTCTCACAGACAGAATGATGTGTGCTGGCTACCTGGAGGGGAAAGTCGACTCCTGCCAGGTAAGCTTTGCCCAGAGAAGATGGCACAGCTGCCTGCACAAGGCTTTTCCCTCCCAGTATGTACCAAATGACACTTGAAGAAGCAGAACTGACACTATGGTCACTGTTTCCCTTTGATGTTTGAGGCCCTGCCTTGGACACAAGCACAGATCAATGACTGCAGGAGACACAAATGAACATATGTTCTCTACTGCTTAGAGCAGGGCACTGTTGTTTAAGGGGCTCTTTCAGCTAATTAACTACTTTTCTTCCTGAGCTGTCATCAGGGCTGGCCATACTAATGTTCCACACATGTCTTCAGATCAAAATCCAGATAGGCAAAGGGCAGCAGTGGAAACTAAAACATACACAGCAGTTTTGGTGACCAACAGTGGTTTTTTACTTAGCCTTTATCCAACCTGGAACTGCAAGTGATCAGCTGGTGACAGGCCTGCCTTTCATAATATGGAGAGAGGAGAACTGTGATATGCGAGGAGGACTGTGATTTCTAGGTCTGTCTCTGTGGTTTGGCAGGACCATTCAACAGAAACCAGCTAAACAAAACTGCACTTTTCTGGTGGTAGTGCTTCATATTTCTGCACCAAATACAGCACAAACACCAGAGAAGGGGCCAAGAATGGAAGATTCAAGGTTGGGTGATGAACATGACCCATCCGGTTATTCATTACTGGTCTAGAGCAGCTTCACAGACACCACATGTCCATCAGTCACAGGGCCCCACAGTAACCAAGAACTGACCAGGAAACCGTAGACCAAATCAAGAAAAGCTGATGCAAACATTAACATGGTGTCCCTGGGTTGTGTATCAGGCAATGAACACCCATCATCTGGCTGTGTACAAGCTTCTAGGATTAACCTTTATGAGGTTTAACAAATTATTAAAGCAGTAGAAATGCTAAATCCTAGATTTTACAGATGGTGTCCTTTGTTCTTCTGGCATATAAAGGGCGCAAGGCTACTGCGTAACAGCAGGACAGTGTTCCCACATGGAGGAACACCCAAAGGCCAGCACAGAAATGCTCCACTCATCACTAGGTTGGAGCAAATATGAAGTGAGTTAGGAAACACAGGGACAGAGAGACCCCAGCTGGCAGAGGGATGCTGAGGGTGGCCAGGGCAAGCTCAGTGCATCCCCAGGGAGATCTCACCATCTGGCTTTTCTTGCAGGGTGACTCTGGTGGGCCCCTGGTTTGCCAAGAACCATCTGGCAGGTTTTTCCTGGCAGGAATTGTGAGTTGGGGTATTGGATGTGCTGAAGCCAGGCGGCCTGGAGTTTACACACGTGTTACCAAACTCAGAGACTGGATCTTGGATGCTATTTCTGCCTTCCCTACCTCCATAGCCCGTACTGTCCCTCCAGTACACTTCAGTACTAACATGGTCAGCGCTGAAGAGGTCAACACCATCACCGGAGCAGCCCCTACCACCTCACCAGCCCCAGCTGTCAGCAGGCCAGTGACTGCAGCAAGACCACAAGGTATGAGCACCCACAGCAGGTGCACCTTGGCAGGCAGAGTGACAGGTACAGGTCCAAACGTCAGGTTTGTTCCTCTGCTGACCTAAGCTGACCTTCTGTAGGGTGAGCCACACAACTCTGCCTAAATGCTAAGGTACAAGTGACACTATAGGGCTGCCCTGGCTCAGTCCAGAGCAGCCTGGCAAAGTCACTCAGTACCTCTGCAGTTCCATGCGCTCCTTTGCTTATGTGACTGTCTGTGTAATCTTGCCTGTGTAACTGGTCTGCTCTGGCAGGGCCAGAACAGGTCACTGAGGCACAGCAGCATCTGACAGTATTTAATCTGTTGGTCGCTTACTTTTGCTTGCCACCTGAGGAACTCCCAGCAGTTCAAAACTGATGGCTGCCCCTTCACAGCAGCCATGCATCTCTCCCTGAAGGGAAGGAGGCTATGTGTCTGCAGGATGACCTGTCCACTCCAAGGAGCCCTCCCAGCAGCTTTGCAGGGAGATGCAGATGAAGGGTATTTTTCTAAATCTAGAATTAATATTTTATCTGGAATGGCAAGGCTAAGAGGCACAGAGCTGCTGATTACTCTGCCTTCAAGAAGGGCCCAGGATTGATGACTTGCCAAGAGCAAGATGCAGAACAGCAGTTTGTGTGAAAGCCCAGCTGTACACGGCCACCATCAGGCACTGCCACTATCAGCTGGCAGGGCTTGGGTAGATATCTCACACCTCAGCCCTGACCTGTCCCTGCTAAGGCTAACTGGTTAGAGAGAGCAAAGTCTCCCCTTGCTTGGCTTCTGCTATTCTTGTGAGGAATACTCACAAGTCCTGCTTTGACTTTTGTTCAGAGTGTGGAGGACGACCTGGGTTCTCTAAACCCAGCAAGATTGTGGGAGGAACAGATGCTTCCAGAGGAGAGATCCCTTGGCAAGTCAGCCTGAAAGAAGACTCAAGACATTTCTGCGGAGCCACCATCATTGGGGACCACTGGCTGCTGTCAGCAGCTCACTGCTTCAATGAGTAAGAGCCCATCCCTGCCCCTGCTCCAGCTCACCTGCCCAGCAGCACAGAGCTGTGCAGCCAAATCCACACTGTGGCACTGGAGTCAAGAAATGGAAATCAAGAACACATGTGGGACATCAATTTTTGCTATAACTAGACATTCACAGTAAAAAGGAGTTTGTGGGGAGGTTGGAATGAGGCAGAGAAAGGTTAAAGCAGCCTGAGCAGGGAGCAAGGACAACACATCTAAGAGGAGTGGAAAAAGGTGCAAGAAACAAGATTACAAGACAATAAATTTATTAAAGAAATTAAAGAAACAATAGAGTCTCTTTAATAGATTTAATAAATTTAACCTTAAAAATTGTCTGCAATATATGAAATAGAGACGTGGTCAGCTGGTAAAGGGAAAATGGTCAGTTCAATCCTGCATGTTTCTGCTAAACTGCAAGAGCCCAAGCTCAGATTTATAAGTAGCCTAGAAAAAGAAATGAGTACCAAGAAGATAATGCTTGTCAAGAATAAATTCCTGAAGGCAGAAAAGGTGGGTGACTAACTCTGAAGGATTTTAAGACAACCTCATGTATTAAACAGATGGGCAACAAAGCAGCAAGTGAAATGCAAGGTAGACAAGGGTGAAATGAGGCACACACCAAAACCAGCAGTGCTGTCTCTCTGTGAATGAGGATGAGTCTCCATCAGCTGTTGCAATTCAAAACAAGAGGTCAGAAACATGTGGATATTGCCCTGAGAGCAGCAGTCCTGTGGCAGGGGCAGTTAATGAGCACAGGAATGCAGTAAAAAACAAGGGAGATGAGCAGGATGTTGCTGGTAATGCACAGCACACCGACTGCTCCAACATCACAGGGAGGGCAAGAGTAACACTCACTGTGTCAATGTGCACACAAGGCTCAGGGATGAGCTGGGTGTGGAGCAGCATCATAACAAGCACAACAAAATAGATCAGACTAGACCTGGGAAAAAAAACAACTGGTGGGAAGACAGTGTTTGATGGGACTGTACAATAATCAAGGGTACAAAGAATTTAGGGAATGCCTTTTGACTGTCTTTTTAAGATAGCAAATAATCACCAAGAGCAGGTGGAAAACAATCAAAAGGAAGCAGTTTTTAATAAATGTCATTAAACTGAATATTAAAAATTCACCTGGGGTTAAAAAAAAAAGAATAAAACACAACTTTAGAAAATTCCAAATAAAACCAAAAAATCCAGCAAGACCTACTGAATACAGAGACACCACCTGTGTGCCAGAACACTCCTGAAATCACAGATTTCTGGAGATTAAGACAGGATTGTTATTGCATGTTTACTTGCTCTTCAGGTAATATCCAAGAGGTGCCACTGCTGGAAACAGTTCTTTGGGCCGGACTTAGCTGGGCTGCTGTGCTGTGTGCTGATCACGTAAAGCTGTCTGCAATTTCAATGTCAGAATTCATGCCAGGCATAAGCGTGTGAGTATGCACATTTAGGTTTATGCATTTGCAGGACAATTCCAGAAGAGATTGAAGCCTACGTGGGAACAACATCACTAAATGGAACAGACGAGAATGCAGTGAAAGTCAATGTAACAAGAGTGATCCTGCATCCCCTCTTCAACCCCATGATCCTGGACTTTGATGTGGCTGTACTTGAACTGGCAACACCTCTTGTCTTCAACAAATACATACAGCCTGTGTGCCTCCCATTTGCTGTGCAGAAGTTTCCTGTTGGCAAGAAATGCCTCATTTCTGGATGGGGTGACCTCCAGGAAGGGAACGGTAAGCAGTAGTAATGCATTACCTGCTGATTTGCCTTGGAGCAGTGATACCCTGAGCAGCAAAGTCCATGTCACTGTGACCCACAGTCCTGGGAACATATAGGACAGGGGTCAGTAACAGGGACTGTGAGGAACTGACAGAAACACAAGAATAAGCAAGAACAAGGCACACAGAGCACTACCTTAAACCACAGTTACCTAGGAGTCACCAGCAAACAAGTAAATTGAGAGAGCAGCTTGGTGGGAACCAGGAGAAACCTCCTGGACTGCCCTCAGTAGCTCTACCATGCTAAGCAAGTGCCAGGCGCTTGCCTCAGAGCCTGCTGCAGCTCTGGCAGGACAGTGTGCCAGCCACAGCAGCCACTCTCAGGCACAGAGATGTTCCAAGCAATCAGCGTAAGCAAAGATCCCGCTATAGGGAGAAGGCCTGAGAGTGGCACATGTGCTACCAAGGAAGTCCAGCTGACAAGAAGCTCACAAGCTCTCAGGACCATGGGACACAAGCTGCGTGCAGAATCCTTAACACAGACACTAAACTGCACCCTGGGGTGAGCCACAAGCTTCAGGGCTGCTGAGAAAACAGGTTATATAGGACTCAATTCCCTTGTGGGATTAGACCTGTTTTCCCAAAGTATATGTTGAGTCAGTCTAAAAGCCACTAGTTCCTTCCCTCTGCTGCACTCACTAATTCTGTGGTTTGCATGCAGACACCAAGCCTGAGATCCTGCAGAAAGCATCTGTGGGCATCATAGAACAGAACACCTGCAACTTCCTCTACAACTTCTCCCTCACTGACCGAATGATCTGTGCTGGCTTCATGGAGGGGATGGTAGACTCGTGCCAGGTAAAAGTGTGGTATTTCTCTACTCTCTAGATTGTTCTAGAAAGCCTTCAGCAGATCCCTGTGAAATATTTACTGAGCTGCTGTAACCCAGCTGTGTAATTCCCATGTACCTGAGCACGAAAAACCTCAGCCCACTACTTGGGAGATTTAGAAAAGTAAATAAAGCTCCACCAAGTTGAGAATGACATCCCACCATTCTGTCTGACCAGACAAATCCTGGTCGAAGCAGATCTCCTCTGGTGGCAGTGAGTCAGTGGCAGTTGGTGGCAGCTGTGCTGACAGGAGCCAGGTTGAGCCACTGACCCTAGCTTCAACCTCTGCACACTCATGCCCTGCATACACACTGCGTGACAGACCCACAGGGCTGGAGAAAGAAGAGCTGGGGGTAGTTAAGTCCTTCTGGTGTGACTGAGGGGCAGAGCTGATTGGACTGAGCAGCCATTGTCTTGCTTCTTCTGCAGGGAGATTCAGGTGGGCCCTTGGCCTGTGAGGTGACCCCAGGAGTGTTTTACCTTGCTGGCATCGTGAGCTGGGGATTTGGTTGTGCCCAGCCTATGAGACCTGGTGTGTACTCCAGAATTACGAAGTTCACAGACTGGATCCTGGACACCATCTCCCAGTTGCCCAACGCTGGCACAAGCATCCCTTCCAGTTCAGCCATTCCTAGAACTTCTACCACAGCCATTTTTATCCAGCCCAGCACAATGGCTGCAAGTCCAGCCAGCAGAACCACCCTGGGAAAAAAGATGAGCACAACCGCCAGTGAAACCTCCACAGCTCTGAGAACAACCGAGACTGCCAAGCCCACCCAAACTCCAGGTAAAACTGGTAACTGATGCATTGACATGTTGGTAGGATGCTTCCAGCATAGAGGGTACTGAGCAGGCCATGGGTTATTGCCTTCCAGTGGTGCCTTGTACCAGCCTCACTTTCAAGTGCTCCAGCAAGGTGTGTATTGGAAAAGAAAATCCTGAATGTGATGGTGTTGTGGACTGCAGCAATGGCTTCGACGAGCGCAACTGCGGTGAGTTCTCTTCTGCAGCCCCTGGCTGCTGCCAGCTGTGCTCTACATGACCCAGACTCCACAGTGGCACCCACCATATTCACACCAGCTGTCTTGGGCCCAGACACTGGGGGCCTGGACCAGCCCACTGTAGCCCAGATCATACTTGCTCTGCCAGAGCCTAAAACAAGATAAAGCTGGATGAGCCAGATCCAAACTTATTGCCAGAAAGTGTGGCCTCTTCTACTGTGCTACAGACACCAGAACCTATTTCCCAGCACACTGGCCTTCTGGCCAGTCAGTCTGGTAGCACAGAGTGGCAAGACAGCTCTGCACAACATGGCAACCCAGAAAGTGTCCTGTCATCCCTGGGACTGCTCTTTGGGCTGCACATTCCTCGCCATGTGACAGCTCAGCCAGTCCATCCAAATATCCACTCCTCACATACCACATCCCCGGAAGGTGTGATCTGCGATAACAAGTCCGCAAAATATATTCTGTCTGTCAAGCCTTGCCTCAGCTGTGGGAACTGAATTCATCACATGTACATGCTCTCCTAGAAGGTTGTCCCACAGCACAGGTTATGGAAGGCAGGCAGTCATTCCTTTCATTTAAGGTTACTTAAAACCACGGTGCTTCTTCCTCTGTTCCAGACTGTGGCTTAACAACTGCTCTGGCCTTCAGCAAGATCGTGGGTGGCAGCAGCGCGGCTCGAGGAGAATGGCCCTGGCAAGTCAGTCTCTGGCTTCGGCGGAAGGAGCACAAGTGTGGGGCTGTGCTCATTGCTGACCGGTGGTTGCTCTCTGCAGCTCACTGCTTTGACATGTAAGTCTGAGGTGAGCTAGTTAAGCCAGCTGGCTCTTGGCCTCAGTCCCATCAGCCCACCTGCCCTTCCCCCTGCCTCGCAGTCCAGCACCCTGGCTGGGATGCTGTGCCCTGCAGGAAGCACACACCCCCTATCAGAGATATGGCCCTACAGGTAAGTGTGAAGAGGAACGAGTGGAGCAAAGCCTGAGTCTACCCACTGTTCTGGAGACAGGGGTCCTGACTTCCCAAGGTGTGGCCAGCCCCACAAGTGGAGGGATGGCCCTCCTTGTGAGGCTACAGTCCTAACAGCCAGGTCTGCTGTCTTTCTGCAGTTACGGTGACCCCAAAATGTGGGTGGCCTTTCTAGGAACACCCTTCCTGAGTGGCATTGATGGCAAAATGGAGAAAATATTCCGTATCTACAAACACCCTTTTTACAACGTCTACAGCCTAGACTATGACGTGGCACTACTGGAACTGAGCACACCTGTCACGTTCAGCAGCACCATCAGACCTATATGCCTCCCAGACAATTCTCACATCTTCCATGAAGGGACCAGATGCTTCATCACAGGCTGGGGCTCCACAAAGGAAGGAGGTACTGGCTGAGAGGGCCCTCCCACATCCATGATGGCTAAGCTCAATGCCACCTTACACTACAACACTGCAAGCCCAAACATCTACAGTTCCCACACCAAGCACTCCCATCCCAGGCCATAGGCTGCAGAGGATACCAAGCTGGGCAAGGCCTGGTGTCACCATCATCTCCTCCCCGGCTACTAATCCTCCATTTGGTCACACCTCTGCCCTCCTGGAGCCTTGGCAAACTTCCTACATGCCAGCCACTGTGCTCCCCACCCCCACAGCAGCTGCTCCAGCTGTGCTCCTGCAGTACGAAGACCACCCCAATACCATTTGTGTCTGGTCAGTCAAACTGCCTGACAAACTACACACCCAAGGGACCTTCCTGTGTTTGCTCTGCTGAACCAGGCCTGATTCACTCACCCAGAGCAGGTCTCTCCCTCTGGCAAGCAAGCAAGGCTGCAGGGACCCCACTTCTTCACATGCTGCTATTTCTCATGTGCTCTTCAGCCAGCTAATAGCAATACTTGTCTCCTCAGGTCTCATGTCAAAGCATCTGCAAAAAGCAGCAGTGAACATGATCGGAGACCAGGCCTGCAAAAAGTTCTACCCTGTCCAGATCAGCAGCAGGATGCTGTGTGCTGGTTTCCCACAGGGCACTGTCGACAGCTGTTCAGTGAGTGCAAGAGCAGCAAATGCTGTGCTTGGGACAGAGCAAGCTCATGCCAAATCCCTAGGCTATATTCTCTCAGGAGGGCCCTGCCCTGCCTCCCCTAGCTCAGCTGTCTGTTCATCCATCAGCTGGCTGCTGCTTCTATCCACATCCATCCTGCACACACCTCATGCTGCTTGCCCCACCAACCTGTGACAGGTCAGGGAAACACAGAGAGGTAATGCTAAGTGAGAGACCACAGGGATACCATGGAGCCTGTTCCATAACCCTATTGGACCTCCAAACACAGTCTTCTATGTTCCAGAACCCCAGTCTCAGATTGTTCATGCAGGTACATCACTGAGCAGTCCTCCAGCTTAGAATGAGGCTCCTGGGGAAGTGGGGAACAGGACGGCAAATGCCCATGACCCAAAGAGAAAGAACATTTCACAGCTGGGGGAGCTGAACTGCCTGTGGCTTGATACTGGATCCTTTTCCTCTCTCTGCAGGGCGATGCAGGTGGGCCCCTGGCATGTAAAGAACCCTCAGGGAAGTGGTTTCTAGCAGGAATCACAAGCTGGGGCTATGGCTGTGCCAGGCCATACTTCCCTGGTGTCTACACCAAAGTCACAGCTGTCCAGGGCTGGATTGCGCAGAACCTCAAGCTCTGAAACTGCATTTCACCACTCAGGGAAGGTGACGAATGAGAGGAATAACTGCCAGAGGATGCACTAACCCCTCAGCTATTGTACATTTTTCTGATGTTGCAAAGGGGTGAAGATGGCCTTGCAGGTATTAAGCAAATGCCAGTTTTGTGTGAACCGGTGGTTGTGATACCGAGGCATTTGATAACTGCTTTGCATAGAAAGGTACAAATTCTAGACATTTTCTATAAATAAATGAGGCCTGTCCCATCTTAAGACCTGGCCAAACATACTGTGCATTAAAACATGACCTTTCTAGTTGGATGGGTGCCGGAAACATCTGCCAAAGATTCATGGAATTTGGCTGACCTCTGCCTGTGAGCTGTCATCCCAAAGCCATGCCAACAGACTTGTGAACTTCGCCTCAGCACAAAGTTATGCCCTTGCAGAAGCTTCAGATCTCACTGTCTTGATGGAGCTGTGCTGTGCAGTGGCTTTTGGGAAGGGTGTGATGCTGTTTCCAATTAGTGCACGGTACTGAAGAGCTCAGTGATGACCTCCTGGCTCACCATTTGATCCCAAGAGAATGCAGGACTAGAACAATTGGGAATTTAGACTGCACAGGCCCTCATCTGTACTAGAGTATTAGGACAGGCTTCTCACACAGCCCCCTGCAGCTCCTTTTGCATTAGGTAACAGGTGATGGAACTAGCAAAGATTAAGGCACGGTCACAGAGACCACTGTCTACCTAAGCTAGGTGGGAAAAATTTAAATTGCTGAGATAGTGGTGCCAAGTATACTTGTCAGGTCCCACCAGCCAGCATAAGACATGTAGACAACTTTGTTCACAAGAACTGCTACAGAGTTCATGTGCCGAGTCTCAGGCAGAGCAGACTTAGACAAGTCCCCAAAGATTCAGCCACCAAAAGTGAACAGCTGCTCATTCCCCAAACCCCTTCCTCATTTTTGGTGCTTTAAAGTCTGCATCTCGGTATAGCAAGAGGTTTCTTCCGTCCCAACCCACCTGGCAGCGAGATCCACAACTTTCCCAGACAGAGCACCAGGCTAGGTGGGAGACCTGGCTTCCACACATGGCTCAGCTCCAGATGGGTTCAGACCCATGGCTGGAACACTTGTGGGATGCTCCCATAAACAAAATGGGACTACTGCACAGCCAGTGCCACAAAATTCATACAGCCATAAAGAAAAGTAAAAAGCCCCCTAAGCAAACATGTCTGAAAGCACTTTATTTTCAAGTAGTCATTCTGACAGTCTGGAAAGGAAACTCCAATTTCAGTAAGTCCAAATAACCAATTATCTCCTCATAGTTTACCTTGTGTGAGAACGCTTTAGGTTCTATCACATCCCTCTGAATGTCCTAGCAGGTATGGAGATGTCCAGTCTGTCTCTGCGTCTGGCAAGCAGTGAAATCTTTTTATAAAATACAGAAGACTTCAAAAGAAGGGATTTGAAAAAAACTCACTACATGGGCACTGTTAATCTCCAGCACTCTCCTCTTCCAGATGCTGTATCCACTGCTGACCACATAGCACAAACCCACCTTTTCATGAGTGGTGTTTAAGCAGAAAACAATAGAGAGCTGCACCCCAAAGCAAACCCACATTCCCTGTTGCAGACATGCTCCTCCATCAAAAAAATGACACTTAGAATGTAGGCTCCAAGATGGACTGTGTGCCAGAGTCAAGCCAGAAACTACAGAGTATCACAGCCACACAACACGCTTTATTCCATACAGAAATGAACCTAAGTACTTCCCAACACTGTTCCTCCCTCGCCGTGCTTGCACAACTATTTGCAAGGCTGTCCTGCTCCCTAACACTGTGCCTGAGCTGAGTCAAAGCCTACAAGCCCAAAGATAGCCCACATAGTGCTATACAGATACAAGGAATGAAAGAGCCAAGGTTGCATGTGGAGAATCTTCTGGCAGCTTTTCCACTTATGAAAAGGGACCGGGTAACTTCCTGATGGATAGGTCCATGCTGGAATCCCGAGCAAGGGCATTGTGCTGCTGGCTTGGCTTGGCCCCTGTTTTCCACAGAAGGCTCCTTGCCTGCCGCAGCCCTTTTGGCAGGGATTTATCAATTGATATAATGCCTTGGGCCAGTCTGGACAGTTGGGAAGGGCAAGAAGTAAACCAAGAAGCTCATGGAAAAAATCACTCTCTCCTGGAGCTGGTGCTAATAAAAGCCAATGGATGCAAAAGGTTCAGCGAGGTTTTATTGCTCTGCCATGGCAGGGGCTGGGAAGGCAGCAGGATTTACCCCTAACCACCTGGACTGGCCGCTCGTCCCTTCCCCACATGGTCCCTCTCGGCCCGGAGGCTGGCAGGCGTCACATGTTGGCTCTCTCCCGCTGCAGCCGAGAATTGTAGGCTCGGGAAACTGTGTTCCAGGAGTCCATGTACCGGTCCATGCACATGGCGATGCACTTCTGCGGGACATAGAGCCTTAGCGGCCGCCCCGAGCTAGGGAGCCGCGAGTCCCCACTTCTCCCGCCCGTCCTTACCTGCTCGGAGTTGTCCAGGGCGCCGCCGGGCTTCCCGATGCACTTCCGAAAGCACTTGTCCGTCATCCGCTGCGGAGAGAGCCCGTGAGCGGGACCGCGGCCCGGGGGCTCCGGCCGCAGCCGCCGCCCCCGCTGCGAGGGGAGCGGAGCGGCCTGGCCGTCTCCCGCGACCCGCACCGGGACCGAGCCCGCCCCCTCTGACCTGCAAGAGCTCCTGTGCGTTGGCCACGGCGATCTGCACCTTCACCTGCTCCATGATGAGCCCCGGGTCCAGCTTCCCCCCGCCGCCTCCTCCGGAGCCGAAGTCGGAGCCGAAGCTGCTCTCCATGCCCAGAGACGCCGCGGCCGGGGGGGCCCTGCGCTGCCAAAGGGAGAAATGGCGGCGCCCGGGACTGCGGTTCCCGGCGGGCCCCGCGCCGCCTCCGCCCCCGCGCCGGGCGGGACCGAGCGCCGCGCACCGCCGGGGCCGCCTCAGCGGAGCCTCCGCCCCAGCGGAGCCGCTCCCCGGCCGGGGATGCCCGTCCCGCCGCCGCTCGTGGCCCGTGTCCCCGAGCGCTGGTGTCACCGCCGGCCGCGGAGGAGGCGGCCCCGAGCGAGCTCCCAAGGGATCCCCGGGGCTGGGCCGGGCCCGGGTCAGACAACAGCATTCGAGTACTAGGGCTCAGCTCAGCCCCACGAACTGAGGCAACGGGAAGGGGCTTTAAACCGGCAGCACCGAGACACAAACGCTGACCAGCTGCACCCCGTGGTGAAACACCGGCTCTGCTGGGATCCCCGCAAACTCCCCTGTGAGTTGTCTCCGGAATTCATCCCTCTGTTCTTCGAGGCTTCCTTCTGCCTTACATGACTCAGGTGAGAGGCCCATGCCCTTAAAGTCTGCCTCAATTCCATTACACTTACCTCCATTAAGTAAGAATGCTGTGGGACGAGGTAGAAGCAAATGGAAAAGGACAATGCTACGGAGTTCTTTTTCATGGGTGAGATGTGATGTGCAGGTAGGAGATGGCATGAGAGGAGGGGACTGGGTATGACAGCAGAGCTAAAGCCAAAACTGGGCTCATCTTCACTAGCTCAAGCCTACACTCCAGAGTACTGCAAACCATATCATCCCGTCTTTGGATCTGCCCACTTCAAACAGAATTCATTCCTACCACCTTGCAGAAGCATCATCAGCTAGCACTAACAATGGGGCAGCTGCCTAAGATAGAATTTTAAAATGAGTATGGACTGGAAAGTGGGCTGGAAGCTGAGCCAGGCTGGCAAATGCGTTAGCTTGTGGCAATGCTTCTGGCCATCCCTAAGAATCCATCACTGCCAGGGACTGGTATCTGCTCTCATTCTTATTTAGCATCAAGTAAGTTAAATCGAAAAACCCCTTCAGTGCAGGGGTGATGAGAAAGCAAGGGAAGGTTTATCTGCTCCAGCTCCTGATATTCTTCCCCCTGCTTTTGTTGGTACTGATCAGAGAGGACAGCACGTTCTACTAGCGCTGTGTCACATTTACGGAAAGCGTTCGCTTGCTTCTGGAGCGCACCCCACGATCCCCAGAGCACATTCTGTGATTCAGCTGATCACTGTTAGGAGCACAGCTCTTTGTGTCCTCTCTCCACACTTACTAAAGGCCTCCTTGGATGAATTCTCTCAAACAGCCCACATGACCTGTGTGTTGGTTAATAGACAGAAGGAAACCAATAAAATGCAAAACATTTATTCGAGTGTGTTGTACAAAAAGTTTCCAGTCATAAAATGTATATTACAAATCATTGAAAAAGACAAGACATTTGGCATGCATATTCTAAAAAGAAAAGAAAAACCACTTTGAAATGATAAAGTCTAGATCATGATGTAGTTTTTCTGAGTTTCAAGTGAATATTTTATAATTTTGCCTTTGTGTTTCTGTTACCAATCTTTTTAATAATTCCCTATTTAAAAAACTTGAACCTTCCAAAAACTCATCTGCAGCAGCTGACTGGAGGTGGTTACTGCAGTGCCCTCAAGCCAGACCTATCTAAATCAAAATTTTGTTAAAAAATAAAAATCATAATTCAAGTCACAAGGCATCACTGCTATGAAAATAAGAGATCAACTGTATTTTGTGCCCAAATGGAAAGCAGTTTGGCTTAAACTTGCTCAGAATAGATTATTGCTTGTAATTTTAGTGTAATGATCTGGGTAGCTGAATATCCAGTAACATCTGCCTTACCAAGATGGACTTGTCACTTCAGTAATAGCTAACTAGAAAAGCTGGAAGTTCAATAAACCACATCTTATTATCTCGAACTCCAAGTCAATTCACTGCTTGTGCTATTCTGAATGGAAGCTTTGAATATCGAGCATCCTTTTCACTCTAGACCTTAGCATTTCAAGAAAGGCATGTTTACAAATAATAATTGCATGTAAATATGGTCTTGTATAAAAAAAAACAACAAACACCTTTAAATAATTTTAAAACTGGTTTAAAGCTAAGCATATTGAAGGGCAAATAAAAATTCTGTTTCCCAGGCCATTTTAAATGAGAAAACAATCTCTCCAATATAATTTGTCCCGACATTCAGCTAAAACAGTGCTTTGAAAAATGCAATCACTATCTCACCTTCCGCTCACTGGTTCACAAGGCTTTGCTCACACAGAGTTTGGACCCAACAGTGTCAATAAAATGCAGGATCAAATATGGATATGCCTTTGTTTAGAGATAAGACTTTCAAAAGAAGATACACAAAGAAGAGATAGAATGGTTTAACAGTGAAGACATGAGAAAAGTGGCTACAAGAGATCTAGAACATACAGCATGCATGTTTTCCTACAGCATCAAAACCTTTCTGATGCACATAAAGTAACAGATTCTTCAATGCCCTGGGATGCAGAGAGGATTTTTATAGGTCTGTTCTAACCTGCAACCTCTGTTGAGGTTGCAGTTAAAGGGCCTTTATACAAGATGACCATTAAAAAAGAAAAAAAAAGGTGTATAAAAGCCAGTAAGATCCCTGAACTGAACATGAAGTGTCCCGTTGCTCAAGGACAGACACCACACGTAGTGATCTTTCACAGTACAGTACTGCTTCACACTGCAGTACAATTCCCACATTACTGCCAGCTTGCACACATGCTCAGCTGGCTTTTACATCACAGGAAGCAGATATTTATATTCTTCCTGAGACTTTTGGTTCCTGCTACAAACACAGACTATGCAGCCAACTCCCCATCTAATGGCAACACAGAGCTGAAGACAAGTGAGCAACATGTCAGTGCAAATGATGGGTTCTGTCAGAGCCAAGCTGGAGCCCTGTGTAGGCATAAAGAGACCTGCTGGGAAATAGAGCTGTGAAGCAACAAGGGAAACTGGAAATACAGCTGTGCAGCAGCAAAGGAATCACAGGAAATATGGAACAAGGGAATCCCAGCCGCGCCCGCTCCTTGCAGTACGTCACTGCAATGCAACAGTTAAAAGGAACAAATGCAGAAGCAAGGGAGACAAAAGTGGCATGAAATGCCAGGGACTCTGAGGCTACACCTCACTCCAGAAGACACCACATTCCTGACAGGTCTGCAGATGGATGGACTTGTTCTGAGACAAGTATTTTCATGTGGCATGAGCTTAGGAGGAGGCAGGATACATCTATTGTATTTTATATGATATTCTGTTATGATCTACACATAGGAAAAACTATTTACTATTTCATCCAGAATAAGGTTGTATTTCTGGAATAAGAACATCCATATGGATAGTTATGCTCAATTAACTACTCTGATAAAAGCTTCATTTCCCTCATCAGGGACACCCTAAAATCACTTTTCTCCAGACAAGTCAAATCTATTTCTCCTTCAAGCTTTATGCCAGGTATCAGCACTGGAGTAGAACTGCTGTCCACGTTCTAATTTCGTCAAGACTGGTTCATATACAGGATCAAAGAGAAAAAGGGGGAAAGGCGACACTGGATTTCATTTGGACAAAAAGCTTTAAATATCCTGAAAATTGAAAAAATCCTTGAAAGATGGAAAAAAAAGAAACAATGCTTTTTGGGCTGGTAAAGCTACAAAACTGCCTCCCAGTCTGGCCAGGACAGTGCTGTTAGACTGAAGCTCAGCATCAAAAACAAGAGGCTGGGATGGTGGCTGGAGAAGGCGACACACAAAAAAGAAAGTACATGGAATACAGTAGTTCTTCTGTGTCTTGTAATTTACAGCCAGGAGTTATTTATCATATTTTTAGTGGCCTATTAAAAAGCACTGTGGTAACAGAATCATCCACATTCAGACTGTTGGCTTTTCCCACAGTGTCAATAACAGGTTTATTTGACTTGTATATGCCTAAACATGGTCCTGAAGAATCAAATAAACTGTTTCCAAAGTTAAAGGACACAGTTCCAATTCTAAGGACAAATTCTGCAGACTGTTACTCAAGGGCACAGTGCTCATCACAAGAGATCTGCAAGCACCAGTTCTTAAGGCTACAGGAAGACACATTCCCCATACAGTAGCTGTTAAGAAAACTATGGCTCAGGTAGCAAGAGGTTCTTCATTCGAGCTGCCTTTCTGAGGCCATTCTTTACAGGAAACAAACAAAGAAAAAACCACAGAAAAAATGCAAATTAACTGCATGTTCATTGCTTTAGTATTTAAGATCACAAACTAATCTTAAATTTACAGGACAATCATAAAGGAATAAGCAGTCTGAAAACTGGCCAATGTAAAAAAATAAATACAGATCTTTAGGGGAAAAAGCAAAAAGCCCTCAAACACTATGTCAGTAGAAGCTGTGGGTCAGAAAGGGAAATGGTGTCCAGTGGTTGGAAGGTGTGTTGCAAAAATAAATTTACACTGATTGCATTCATTTGCATAACAGTGAATTTAGAAAAGGTAATTGTAACAGTATGTCTGAGAAACATAATTTCACTAGATACATCTTACAGAGAAAGAGACATGATTTACTACATATTTAACCTTCTACTCAAGCAGAGTGGGAAAATTACCTTAGAAAGATGGCCAAGTACATCAATGCAGTTATCCCATCAGCCCAAACAGCCAAACCTTCATCCTGTTTTTTTGTAATGGGTCTTTCTGATAATGGATTAAAACGTAATTCTAAATGTCTAGTCAGCAACTCAGTCATCCCATTCAAATGGAGAAAAGTAGCATCTTTGATTTATTTTTAAATGGTAAAATAAATCCTGAAGCTTAAAGCCCCTTTTGTTCCCACCCTGCTTGCATAACAAAGCCATCAGCCAGAGCCACTAAACTGACTTTCTAGGTTATATCTGTCAGTCACGATACTGTTCAGAGAACATAATGTCCGAAAGCCACCGAAAACATCCAAACCTTGTCACTTGTCTGATGAGTCTTAACTATTTGAATGACACGATCAGAGTTCAAGAGTGCAGGTAAGAACAGGATTCTATGCTGGAATCAAAGGGTATCCAAATTTTGTATCCAAACTAGTAGCTGAAAAAACATTTGCATTCTTTGGAGCAGTCAAGTATTTTCCCTCGTGCTTAAGGATGAACACTAACCCTTAGGGGACTCAAGAGTTATCTCCAGAGAAATGCAGCAGCAGAAACCTTAAGCTAAATGGACACTGTCAGATAAAAAATGCATCCTATTAAAATAAAAATCACGTGCTGCCCATACAACACATATAGAAAATGTGGTTTTTATTATTCTCCTTTCACTCCTTGTCAGACTTTGCCTCGAGCACTTGAACGCTGCATCACTTACGTCCTTAACGGAGGCAGTTCCTTTGACTATTTAAAAGGCATTGAACTATTTCTGCCGTATTTTGCAAATATTGCTCCTTAGGATATCTGACAATGCCCCTTTGAACACAAGAGAAGTATGAACAAGCTGTATCTAGCTCTGATTAACAAAGTCAACATTTACATGGGATAACCTTTAAAATTCCCAATATTTATCATTGCCAAAAGTATAAATATGTTTTACTTCTAAAATCTTAATCAAATATCCTTAAAGCTGAATATGTCAAAAGGATTAAATCATAAATACTGAATATCACAATTTGTGTCCATGATTTAACTTGTGACAATGGCAAAATCCCTAAAAATCAAACATTGCGAACTCCGGGTTTGACACTTCCAACTTAGGATGGTGTGTATATTCAGGAAGCAGAACCCACCATCTTCTGAAATGATGACATGGAGCTCAGGTGTGACAGACCCAGATGTTTTACCATTAGGCTGTCAAATCTTGGAGAAAGACACGATGGCAAGGTCCTGAGTCAAAAATGCCTACAATGAAGCTTCCCTGTGTCATTGCAATTGTGGAGCAGCACTTTAAATGAATCTGGGGTCTAATTTTCCTAAGCTGGGAATTGCTGAGGGTACCAGGCAGAATACTAGCATTTCTACAGCTGTGGAGGAAACACTCTGTGAATCTCTCCCAGGGCCCTGCAGATGAACACACTTCATTGAACTTCTTTTCTGGGGGTATTATACTGGTTGTATATGTAATTATCCATTTACCATACACTCAAGGAGTCTCATCTCATTTTAGCTAAAAATCTCTTTTCTGCTTTAGGTTTCTATGTAAGACTTTAAACTCTGTATGGGGAAAAATATTGTATTCCAATATAGCGTTTCAACAAAGAGGGAAAAATAAAGAAATCTATTAAAAATTCTGGCAGTTTTGTTCAGTAAAGTTTTTTTCTGAAATTTTTTTTATAAAAATGTACCAAGGCGTAAACGTCAAAGAAATCAGGTGATGCATATAAAAATAGTTTTCAGTGGCTCTGGAAGGAAAAAATAGCAAAAATAAAAGGAAATAAATGAAGGGGAAAAAGCGCAAATAATAGTTTCTTTCTTCTCTTTTCACATCACTGAGCATCCTCTAGAGGTTGTTCTGGGATCCCCCTAAAATAAGATAGGCAGAGTTGAATTCAATTCTTACCAGCTATTCAGATTGCAAGCCTAGACTGGTTATCATCTCAGTTGTCAAAAGCACTTTTTTAGTAGTTTAGTTATATTAAGGGAACATCACTACTCTAGAGGAAGGAGAGCACATGCCCCGGTTTGCTGCCAGGACTGACACACTGCCCCTCTGGTTGTGCTTTCCTGCAATGGGTTGACTGGTTAGTCCCCGTATTTCCAACAGTGATAGAGATGACAAATTAATGATGTCATTAGCTCGAGACCAGCAAGTTCCTTTATTTCAAATGCTGATTCCATTTGAGAGAGATCTCTGCTGTACAGCTGCTTTTTTGGGTAAGAAAAATCAGTTGCTTTATACTACAAATACACTGCTCAATCTCTTTGGGACCAAAAAAGCTTTGAGAACTCAGCTGCAAACCTGCACAGAATGGGTTCTTTGTGAAAAGAGCTACTGATGGCCACTGATCAGAGGAACAAATCACTTGAGTTTCAAATTTAAAATATTTTCTGATATCACCTATATATCTTTCTCCTTTTTTTGCTCTGTCAACTGCTGGTCACTTATTTCACATTATTAAACTAAGGGTTATCAATACATTGAGGTGGTATTATTAAGAAAAAACAAGTTTATTTCAGGTGTAGAAGATATATTGTATCAGAAAATAAACCAATAAGCTGAAGCTTGCAGCAAGAGAAGTACCACGCATTCCTGGCTTTCAGTGGTTATCTGGTAATATTCTGCTTCCAGCAAGAATGTCCCAGCTCTGTTGTACAGAGCAGCAGATACTGAACAGGAGGAGCACTGCCTGCTAATACTGCAAATGTGTGATCTGAAGCACAGATACCCTGAGCTGGCATCAGCCACTGCCTGAGCTGTACCAGGATGGATCCCAGCAGTAACTCCTGGCAGCACCGCTCACATTGTCCTCTCTCTGTGCACTGCAATGTTGCAAGCAACCATTGGAAGAAAGGACCAGGAAGCTCAGAGCTGACAAAAGTTGAACGGGATCCCCTCCTAAATCTTATGCCTGATTGATCCAACTAATGAGGCACAAGTTAAATATCTTCTCTGCATCTGATTACCTGTTGGTTGAAAAGGTCTTCTTCTCCATATTCTGCTTCGTCTTCTTCCTCTTCATTCTCTCGCATGACTACTGATTTAGTAACGCTTCTCACTGCAACTTCCTACACAAAATGACAGATAAGGAGATGGCCAGGAGTCATTATCTATCCATTAAGTTTTTGCTATACCATCAATATAATATCCTTATTAAATTTTGGAGAGTTTAAAGCAACTTAGCCTAGATTTAACACTAGCTATGCAAGCAAATACTGGTAATATCCTGCAAACCACAACATCATTCCTATTTCTGTGCACTAAAAGGCATGGTAATGTAATTCACTCACTTGAATTCTCTTTCATTACCCTGGGATTTAAGAGGAAGCAGATGTGTTTCAGGTGATTAGTAGTCAGTTTTACACAAGGTCACCGCAGACACAGGTAAGAGCTGACTGAAACACAGTGTAATGTGAGAAACTAAACTTTCTCAGTATGATTACACAACATTAAGAATATTTGCAATTTCTAATAAATATTTAGTATCAATTGCATATGTTGGTTATCAGCACAGTCTTACAAGCCAGGTACTAAAGAGAATTCTAAAACCCCAGGAAGCTTCCTTTATTACTAAATTATTTTTAACACTTCTAACTAGTAAGAAATTCTTCTGCCTAGTTGCACCATAGAAATCACAGGTGAAAATCTCTAGTTGTGGAAGATGTTGCCCTTAACATACACTCCTAAGGTAAAGGTAACCACAGTGAAAACAGACATGAATTTGAAATTTTTTCAGATACTAGTTTGACCACACAGTTTGAATACTGAGTGTTAGCTTTCTATTTGTACAAATTACCCCCACTCCTACCTCATCCTGCACACAACGTTGTTCTGGAAAACTGCCAGCGAGAAAGGCAACACAAAAACTGATACAACTGTGGTCTGTTTCCTTTTCCTACTGCTATCAGATTGCTGGGATAATGGCATGGTTATGAGTAACAGCCAAGGCACGATTCTCTCTTGCAAAAGTCATCTGCAGGGATGGTTTTAAAAAAATTAGCTGTGAGCAGATGTAAGACAATGCAAAATGCTCAGGAACATCTGCCCAATGAGAACTTATGATATGCTTCTAACATGGAAAGGACAACTATTTTCCTACATTTACACTGCACCTCAGAACACCATAGGGACTATATAATGGAACTTCAAATTGCCAGAAATGCTTCTTTTCTTTGTCTCTTTTGAAAGTACATACTGCAATTCCAAACAAATTCTCTACTAGCAGCATATTCTTCTAAAGCAGGAAAAAAGTGTCTATGGGCATAATCATGACGATCACAGTCTTCAAAAATATCCCAAAAATGTCAGAGATATGTACAGACTTAATTATTTCAGTGTTATAAACTGACATATTAGAAGACAATAGGGGAGATCTTACAATCAGGATCTTGTCATTGTGTCATGTCACCCCACCCTCAAATTAAGAGTGGGAGATAACCAGCCCATGGACACAACCCACCTCTCCTTCAGAGTTCACGAGGTAAGTGCGGATATTTCCACCAGTGCCCCAGCTGCCTTGATTCTTCCACACGAGAACAGAAGGGGGGCTATGAGATACGCCTGCATCTGCTCCCCAGATCTAGTGAGAACAACAATCTGTAATTAGCTGTTTATCCAACCTTTTCCTTTAAATATACATATCCCCCTAATTCTCCTACTTCACTCTACGTACCAAGTTTTTTTTTCTGAATTCCAATGGCAGTTTTGCCCTACTTTTAACTACACTATTACTTGTAGTAAGGTATTAAAAAAATCTAATATTGCAGTCATCAATTCTTTTCTGAACAAATTTCTTCTACCACTGTCTCAATAACCATACTTTATGGAGCCAAGGCAAAAAGCAGCATGTAGTGTATCAACCTAACCTTTTATATGTATCTGAACAATTGATACTTACTTAGAAATAGCTGCATGTGATTAAAAGATACATTTGTTTCTCCTTAAAAGAACATGTTGCAGACTGAAAATAAAATGTAAAATTATTGAAAAGCAGCTGTTCTACTACAGTTAATGCTGAGAAAATCCAGTCTTAGCTACAGTCTACTAGTCTGGATGAATCCTCTGAACTATTCCCATTTCTTTAAGAGGTTGACCAGGATTAGGGCTCCAAACCTGGGCAAAGTTGTTTGGAAACAAATAGTCCTTGATTAATCCCCCAAAATATCTTTTTATTCAACTTTCTCTGTGTCCAAAAAAAAAAAAAAAGTCTTAAATACTTAAGTACTAATACAGAAATTCATTTTTTGTTCTGCATTTTTATAACTGAAATCCTGCTCCTCTAAAGTGAGATTCATGAACCCCGAAGTTACACCCCAAATCAGGCTGTAGCAAACTTCAAGATTTCCAATTGCCACAGCATCAACAGAAGAATATGTTGTTGACATACTGTAAATACAACTTACTGTAACAGTCTGCCCAGCTCTGAGGACATACTTAGGAGTAAATTTGTAAGCAATTTCTTCTCCATCTCCAATTTGTCTTTTCAGTCTCCAGTTACCCAAAGACTGATCCTAACAGAGAGAATCAGAAAGTTATTCAGAGCGAACAAAACAGAACAAACAGGCATCAGAGTCTAGGTCTTTGTTATTAAAATAATGGGAATATAAATTTATTTATATGGTTGTTAGACATTTGCATTCTACCTTGAAAGTATTTGGTTATATCCAGTTAGAGTCTAAAGTGTAAATCCCATAAGGTCATTCAGCAAAATTTTAAAAGATATCCATTTCACACAACAAAGTTCTGCTAGACAGAAGGCTGTTTCTGTGAGCAATGTCCCAGCACACATTTACACATTTGGGACACAAATTGTGTTCTCTTCCTCCAGCAAACATTACACTCACGTTAACCAACCATTATGCTCAACTTTTCAAAGTTGATTCCTGGAGTTGATTCCCATTAATTCTTGGAGGATGCTGCACCTTGAGATGCTGCTCCTGCTCTCCACATGGGTGTACCTACTCATGCTGCAAAGGGCTGTGTAACATCTCAGTTTAGCTCCTCCTTGTTTTCTATGAGATCTGTGATGCTCACCTTCTCCGAGTTGTTCTTAAGCTGAACATATTTGCCCTCCAGGTCTATCTCTTCTATGCTGATACTTCCTGTAGCTGAAGCTTGCTGGGACATTTGAAAACTACTGCTACTGCTGCTGCCACTGATACTTCCAGTGCCGATCCCGCTTGTTCCACTGCCGGAAAGCTCCTCTGCTTCAATACGTTTTCTCTTGCCTCGGGAAGAGCGAACAAGTGAAGTGCTGCTGCTGCTGCTGCTGGAGGTAGCCCGAGAGACTGTGACACGGGAGGAGGGACTTGGAGAGAGCTTCAACCTTAACACAACCAAGAATGCATTTTAATGAATTTATCCAGAGAACCACAGACAAAGCTACAATATCCCCAAGTAACCAGACTGTAATGTGCTCCGAGGCTGACAGCAGCCTCACTCTCAATATCAAGAGGACTTCATACACAAGGAGGAGGGGGCTACCCATCCCTGAGGAATGTTCTGGCAGTATGACCATGTGACGCAGAAAGCAGTGCTACTGAGAGCAACACAGATCACTTGACCCCTCCCTCCAGTACAGCTACTACTAAACACACTATTCTCAGGCCCCATGATTTAAGACCACAGAAATACAAGCACTTGAGTAAAAAGATGATATGAAGACCAAGCACAGAATGATATATTCCACTCTACTCCAAGCCCATTATAAAAACCCAAAATAAAGACAGTGTTCAGCTGAGAACAAGTGTTCCATGCAACACACTGTGGTGTGAAGCCAACTTCAGTGAAAGAAAATCTGGGCATTCCTGCACAAGTGGTAAAAAAATAAGTGCAAGAAATGAAAATAACACTTGTAAGTCCTGAGAAAAGAAAGTGGAATCTGTATGTACCTTTCCTCTTCTCCTTCCAGGAGTTTTCGGTAAGCACTGATCTCCATGTCCAGTGCTAATTTAACATCAAGCAGTTCTTGGTACTCTGTAAGCTGAAGCTGCATCTGGTCCCTCATGTCTGTCATTTCCCTCTCCTTTGCATCCAGCATCTTCCTAAACTTCTCCCGTTCACCAGCCATCATTTCCTCCAGTTCCCGAATGCGATCTTCTGCTGCACTGGCCTAGGCACACAGCACAAGAAAAAGACCACTTGGCATCCATGCAAGTCCACTCAAAAAGTTAAAAGCCTTCTCCCTCCCAAATGAACATAACAAAGATCTCTCTATGTAAAATTCAGAAAATATGAAGGGTCAGAAATGTTAATATATTCACACAAAACAGCTGTGTGTTTGACCCAAAAGCAAATTTAGTCCCTTTACCTGTTTCTGAAGACCAGAAAGCTGGTAGCTGAGAGCTTCTATCCTCATGCGAGCCTCCTTCAGCTCCTCTCGAGCTGCACCAGCAGCTTTGTCATTTTGGTCAGAGGACAATTTGGCATTCTCCAGCTGAAAGGAAAGTTTTATACAGCTCACTTGTACTGAGTTAGAAATCCAGCAATATACTTTTGGTAAAAAAATAGCAACTGTTTAATTTTAAAAATTTTAAATGGTCTGGTAAGTTTAGGATAAGAAGTGCATAACATTAAGAAATGCTCTAAGGACCAGGAAAATCTATTTCAGATCTGTTCCTAGAGGATTTGCTTATGCTGTTAAAAGAATACTCTATTAGCCCTTCCATTATACAAGCAACCTTAGTTTCCAAAAAACTGACCACGTGCTCTGCTTGTTTGTCCTAAGGCAAATCACACTGGGTGACAGCAAAGGCTGCCTACCTAATTCCTGTCCTGGTCCAACAGTTCCCTGGATGCCCAGCGACTAACTCAATAAAATATTCCACAGGTATTATGTCTCTGCTGGCCATTTGCAACTCAGGGACTTCCTAAGTCAGAGACAATATTTTGCTGCTTACTACCTCTCCATGGATTTCTCAGGCAGGAATTTGTCTCTGCTTTTTGAATTTTTGGGGCAAAGAGTTTAGCTCTATATTAAAGAACAATCCTTTTTGTTTCTTCTCAATCTGCCACTGGACATTCACTGTTCCTGCTCCTACTGAAAAAATAATAAACCATCACTCCCCATTCACCTTCCCCCATGCCATTTATCCTTTTACAGACATCCATTCTATCTTCCACTTCTCTCAACGTGTCTCTTTTCCAGGTGAAAGTTTTATTTAAAGTTTTCTCATGCATGACTTGTTTCCCACTCTAAATTGTCTTTGTCAGTCTGGTATTACTCTGTAGTACCTTTGCAAGAAGGAATAAAACTACCCACGGCACTCCAGACGACATCCTGTCCCAGAGGCAAAACAATGGGTTTGGTTTTATTCTCTTTCCCTAATAGTTGTCAATATATGATTTGGTTTTAATTTTTGTTAAATTCACCTAGTGAACAAGCTTCATTTCTAGTGGTTAATTTTAACCAAAACAGAGAGAGCAAAACCAGAACTGTTACATGGTAAGTTTCATGAAAGCAGAGAGCTAGAAAAAGCATCCTTTGCATGCCTTGCAGCTGGACTTCAACAATTTTGCCACACCATGGAATCCACTCAAAAACTAAACCAATCCAATTCTAAGAATAGTTCCAGGGAGAAGATGTTCTTTAGCCACACAGCACAAAGCTTTATAAAATCAGTCTTCATTAGCTCTGCTATTCACTAGGTTCTGAGCAGCACACGCAGAGCCTTCTTTACAGATTTTGAAGGAACTTCAACTACACACTCCATTACTTCTTGTAAAGTTTAAAATTAAAAAATATTTGAAGTCTGACAACCATTCACAACCTTACAGTCATGCTGGCATAGTGCCAAATACTCGGAATTTCTATTGCTTATTATCACAGATCATGATGATCTTTCTTAGAAGCCCCTCTTAAGTATTCAAAAGTCACAATAAAGTCTCCCTGGAGAGTTCTCCTGTCCAGGCTGAACACCCCATCTCTCTCAGCTCTCTCCATAATAGAGGTGCTCCAGTCCTCGGAGCCTCAGAGACCTCTATTATTTTGTGGCCTTCCCTGGACTTTCTCCAGCAGCTCCACATCTGTCCTGTGCAAGAAGTAAGCTTTTACCCAAGACCGTCTCATCCTGGAGCTGCTCAGTAGCTAAACCTAATGATTTGCTTTGACATCATATTCCTTCCCAGCTTTGGTCCTCCAACAGGGACACATCTTTGTTCAGAAATCACAGAATGAAGTTCACAGCTAAACCCTTCCCTTCATATTCCAACTTCATCCATAACAACCATCTTTTATGCAGGGAAAAAGAAGCTTAATTTGTTCATTCCCCTATTCAAAGCTTGTACTTTTTCATTCTCTAAGTCTGTATATTGCAGCCTTTTCTTAAAATTTTTTTTCTAAGCATCTTCTATCCTGGATCCCCTTCAGACTGTGACAAGTCAATCCAAATAGCTCCTTGTATAAAGTATTACATGTTCCAGAGTTCTGTGAATAATTCCAACACTGCCAACTGTACTTAATTTTGGGGTTTTAGTATCTATTATCTATAGTGTTGCTGCTGTAAGTTAAATATTTGTAGATCTGTGTTTCTCAAACCAAATAATCGACCTGAAGAATTCAAAGGGAGTCTCAGTGAAGGGTGGGGAGAACAATGTTAGCAGTACCATCATTCTTCCAGACAAGAGAACAAGAAGTGGCTGTAACTATCGACAACAGCCAGAATTGCCATGATGGGGCTCTGAGCAGCCTGGTCTAGTTTAAGACGTTCCTGTTCAAGGCAAGGGGCTGGACTAGATGGCCTTTAAAGGTTACTTCCAGCCCAAACCACTCTACAATTCTATGATTTCCAAATTATATACCATGGTTTTCATCACCAAAGCTGGTCAAGAAAGGTCTGATGTCTTGCCTGAAGTTTCCCTGTCACCAAAGAAATCACAGCTGCATCTAGTAATTTTCCAGTCCAGAACTAACTTAGATCATTGAAATGTAGCCAGGCTTAGACATATTCATAAGTCTATTGGCATGATTAAGAACACTGCAAAGACCACAGTAAGAGCAAAGTGACAATGCACCCTTAGACAAGAAGGCCCTTCCAGTGTGTCTATATTAGTTTGCAAGCTCACTGCATCCAAGCAAAAGCCTATACTGAAACACACCTATTCCCAAGCTCTCCAATCCCCCCCTCCAGCTTCTTATGCACAGCATATTGCACATGTTGCAAGTCTTCTCTACCCCCTCCATTTGTGAGGAAAAACTGGATCTACTGACATAATAAAAGAACCCTTACAGCAGAAGACATTGTCTAAACACCTACTGCATGACATCCACTGTTCCCACTGTGTCTTCTGCAGAGACCAAAACCAGCCACACATGTATTCTCACTAACTGACCTCTCTTGACTAAAGCTATTGCTTGCTATTACCTCTGGCTATACCCTCCCTGGAAATGCACCAGCACACAGGTCCCAGGGAAGGCATTTGAACACTGGGACAAAACTTCCTCAAGTTATAGTTACTGGTCTCCTTAAGAGCAGTAGAGCTGGTAGAAGTGGTTTTTATCTCACAAACTGTGCTTCCAGTCTGACAGTGCTGTGGACAGCAGTTGTTACCTTAGCCTGATAGGTCTGCTCCAGCTCCATCTTATACAGTTTGACTTGTTCATCGTGTTGGTTTCGCAGATCCTCCAGAGCCTGAGTCATTTTGGATTCATACTCCTGTTGGCGGCTTGTGTCCACCTCGATCAAACGATGTTCATGTCGTTTTCTTGTTTCCCTTATTTCCTACACACACACAAAAGAAGAGGGACAAATTCCCAGACTAAGGTAAACAGTGCAAGCAGTTACAGTCAGACAACAATTAACTACTGCAGCACTAACTATTTAGTATAATGGCGCTAAGTACTACAGGCATTTAAGCCTGGGAATTGCTGCATGCACTAACAGATTCAAGTATCAGGATGTAATTCTTAAAAGTGATCCAGCTTAAAACCAGCTTCAGAAATAGCCATATACTGTCTAAGTAAGGAGCTGGTTTATGCTACAAAAGTCAAAATGGGGGGAAGGGAGGTGAAAAAACCATCAAGTTTTCCATAGCAAAGAGATTCCATATGCTGCACTACAAACTCTGTCCTTCTTAATAAACATCCTGACATCACAATAGCGGTCTACACGGAGTCAGATGAAAATGAGCACCTTTTGTGAACATTATATATATATTAAAAAATTATTACAGGGATAAACTGCATCTTCAAATTTCACTCTTAAGCACATGCTGATCTCATATATTTTCTATATACTTGATGACCCTTCTCATAAGGTTTTGATTAGAGTATTAATAAAGTAGCAACCCAAGCAATCCTGAGAACACAATTTTTTATGATTAGAGTTTGTACTAAGAAATTTTCATTTTTAGAAATGTATGAGTTTTCTGTGCCTAAGAACACTGGTTCCAAACTAGTAAGGTAAGGCTTACTCATGCACTTATTCATGCAGAGACCTGGCCAGGTCTGAATGTGTGGTATGAGAAAAACAATTTCTTCCTTCAGGGCAGGACAAACAACCAAGGAGTGGTTCTGAGTACTGGGAGGAGGTCTGAAGTTAGCAGCAGGGCCATGAGGAACAACAGCAAGTGAAGCAAGGCTCAATTTTGCCAGACTGGAGTCATAACAGGCTAACACAAATTCAAAGCAACTTTACTAGCTGTTTTGCAGAAATGCTCTACATCTAAAGATAGATCCCGAGAAACATGTCCTTTTACTGGCAGCAATGTGCTCTGAAATGATATGGAAGAAGCTTTCCCTCTGTGGTTAATTTTTACACCAAGAAAACTAGCAAGCAGCAGTCTCTCAGTAACTGTAGGCAATGACAGCTCAGAAGCTGAAGGAATGTCGTGGGGGACTACAAAGGATCAGGCGAAGGGCTGAGCTGATCCAGCAGCTCAACACCACTAGAATAAGCAGGCCTCACTTGCCACACTCCCAATCACAATGTTTTAATTCTAATGGAGACTTGGACCCTTCAGTGAACCAAATCAATTCACTAACGTAAAGGAAAATCAATTTCCTGTAAAGCAAATCAATTTCTTTATTGCTTCGCGTGTTGAATTGGTGCATACAAGAAACAAAGAGCTTCAGGGATGGCTAAAGAACACTCACCCTTGGGCACAGCAAGCTTTAGCAATAGCTTCTGCTGTTTCATTTAGCTTCACCTTCAGTCAATAGTGACACATTCTCCCCAAGAAAAAAAGTTATTTTAAGGTCCTACAACCAATCAAGGGTCTGTCACTGCAGTCAGTGTACCAATTCAACCACTCCAGGGGCATGGAAGTGAGACAATGGTCAGTACATCTCAGGGTGATCTTTGCTTTCTTTGCCTTGCTCCAGCCCCTGTCCCCTGTCCTTAGCCACACAGCCTTGTCCCATCCCTTAAACCAGTCTGAGCACTCCTTTGGATTCTGTGGTAAAACATAACTCAGCCACTAAGTGGTTAAAAACTCAACCAAAAAAACTTAAGTATCTTCCTAGTTAATCTGGTTGAAATGGTTTGGTGCATGGTGAGCCAAGCATCACACCTAGAGAAGGTGAGAGAATGGCAGAAGCATGTGGAGACTGCTCAGCAGCCACTCATTGAATGAGCTTGCTGAACCACCAAAGATGGAATAAACAGACATAACACTTTGCATGTGGTACAGAGAGAAGGTCAGGCTTCCCTTTCCCAATTCCCACTATTACAAAAATTTTGGTCTTCACTAGAACCATTCACTTAACAGGCAGAAAACTATCTCTGCAATAAGCAAGGCAGTTGCATACTGCTCTTGTCAACAAAAACAGGTTATAATCAGGTCCAGCAACCAAAGCTGGTGCAAGTAAAGAGCAGGGCCATGCAACCAGGTCCAGAGAGAGAGAAGAACAACCCTTTCCCACAGCAGTTAGCTGGCTCCATGAGTTCACCTGCCCATGGAACAATACTCTTGTCACCTGGCTCTCATACTGACTCCACCACTGATTTACCATGTAAAAAGGTGTAAAACCTTTAAGTATTTTATTACTCTACCCATTTATAGGAAGGATAATACTGATTTTCTCTACCTGGACTAGTTACTAGTTGCTCATAGTCAGTTTGATTAAACATTACATTAACTTTGGACAGTGGCAAGATTACTATGTTGATAATACCTCCTCAAATACATTCTTCCTGAAATCCAGATCCTCTTGCAAGCTCTGGCACCGATTTTCCAGGTCCACACGCATGAGTGTCTCCTTCTCCAACTGCTTCTTTGCCACAGCATGACCATCTTCAGCCTAGTAAAGAATTTTAAAGATAATTTTGTCTGGATTCCTATCTTCCATCCATAAACCTTTTATGGTCTTCATTTGATGTCTTTAGACCAGTTATCCACAGTAACAAATCTAATGTCAAGCCACTGATTTAAAGAAAACCAACCCACACCACCACCACCAGAAAGAAACACAATAAACAAAAGCCCCACCAAAAAAAAAAAAAGAGTGTGTGTGTGTGTGTGTGTGTATGTGATATTTAAACCAAGCATATATGTTTGCATACCAGCTACTTAAAATGTAGGATTAGTTCAATACATTTTGATACAGGAGCCAAGGGTTATTAATTCCTCAAGCACAATATGTTGCACTTTCTTTTTCTTGCTAGCATGGTCCCACTGGGTACTCCAGCACAAGTGTAAAATTATGCAGGACCTTACAAAGGACAACATTTGATAACCCAACATCCCATGAGTATAGAAACACCAGAAATTTTTTAATAAAAGCTTCTGATGAGCAAAATGTCTAAAATAATGTGTTGATTTGGTTGTTTTACATAGATTTTTTACAATGTAGTTTTGTATCCAAGAGGGGCCAGGCAAAGGTTCAGCAGTAAGCAAGGTGGATCATTGATATTCAGACTATAAACTAACTGCAAAGAAAAAAGGGAATTTACACTACACAACCTGTCTTGTGCTGAAGCAAGAGAGCACTCCCTACCATACCTTAGCAAGCTGGGCACGCAGATCAGCCACCTCTGCTTCCAGACTGCGTTTCTCATTCAGGACAGTATTGAGTTCTGCTTCACTTCTGTGGAAGAGAACTTCCAGATCCTTGATGCGACCCTGAGCCACAGACAAATCTGCATCTTTCTTCTTGTAGCTGGAAAAACAAAAGTACATTATACTTATATGTGGGTGCACAGCCATCCTGAGCATGTCCTGGTTACAGCCACAGGTATTTTGTTATCACACACCTTTTATCAAGCCCAGCTCACCACTACATGGCTCCTGCAGTAACCTGCAAATGCTGCTGATCATTGACCTGGAACACCCCCAAAACAGTACCATGTGCAGCCAGTACCACGTTCTGTAAATGCACGGCATGGTAAAAAACATGTCATGGACAGACAAGGGAAAAACAAGTGGCAACTCTGGCAGCCAAGAGATGGTAATACACACAAGGTGCAAACAGTACTTTTGCATCTGGCAGCTACACAGCTGCTATCCTTTACTTTGGAGTACAGCTCATGAAGCAAAGTACATGCAATGGCCAAAGAGGCCTGAACAGCCCCAGGGTTTTATATCTGATGTGGTCAAGCCTATTCCTCATTATATATTCCCACACAAAGTAGTAAAATAAAACAATCCACTATGGAAATGTGTTCACCTTTCAGGAATAAACCAGTATTTCTTCAGCAGCATTCATTACAGTCAAAGCATGTCCAAGTGCTTTAAATATCATTATTTGAGCTGTTATATCTAACTTGCAGATATCATCAAGGTAATCTTCCTCCTGCCCACCAAGTATTCATCAGTCTTTTCAACTAACATAGTGACTTTCTGCAGCTTTTCTCAGCATGTATCATTATGTTATTAAAAAACTGTTTTGTTATGTGCTGTAATCCTTCCGTGTTGCTGCTTAAGCTCGCTGTTCTAGTCTCACACCACACGAGGTGCAGGGAACAATTTTTTTATTTTTTTCTCTTAAGACATCTCAGACCTAATTTTTCTCCTTTCCTTTCCTCAAATTTCTAATCTATAGATCTGTAGTTTGCACTGTGGTACGTAAGCTGCTTTTAAGGGCCCACAGAAATAACTTTGAAGAGAATTCCTACTACATATAGGCTCTGTATTCAACCTGCAACTCCAAACATGAAAGAAAACCATTACGTTTGCAAAGAGAAGAAAAAAAAGCTGAAAACTACTGCTCTAGATTATACAAACCTTAGTGACCAGCCCAAATGCTGAGGCTTGGTTCCCAAACTCCTCATCACTTGTACAGTCTTCTTGAATTTCTAATTTGCCTGAATTGGCTAGAATTATTTTACAAAAATCCTCCATTATGGGGTATTGGTGTGCTCTACATACAAAATTTCTTTACATGGTTCAGCGTGATGTGCACCTTTTTCTAAGTTAACACCTTTATTTTGTGATGCATGCAGCTTGTGTTTTCTCTCTGCATTTCATAGTGAAGATCTTGGAATTTGTTTTCATTTAACTGTAAACAATTTTTCTTATCAGTCCAATCTGTCACTGTGAATTCTGTTCTGCAACATATGTGCAGTGTCTTCAAACTCAGCAGCTTGCTGGAGGCATATAGACAAAACATGGCTTCTACTTAAAAGACATTTATTTAGCAGCCATCAGAAGGTCACAAGCACTGTATTACACATGTTGCAATGTAAAACAAGCCACTGTGCCCGTGTCACAACCAATCAGACCTGGGAGCCTTCCGCCTGTGCAGGACCCAAAGGGCAAATGCCACTTCACTCTGAGCATGAACAGCAGTATGTGCTCACACAGCCTCCTACTTCCTCCCACCTGCAGAAGCCAGGCAGCAAGCGAGTGCTTCCATGGATGGGAATGAACAGAAGTGTTTGATGTACAGCTTGACAAAGAGCCATAGAGAATTCTTGACAGTGATAAGTAACTTTGGCCCCCCTCAAGGACACTAACAACATTGCAAGCCACTTTCATTCACATTTTTATTTTCACTTATAATTTCAGCCTGGCTTATTGCTTTCATGCAAAAATGTGACAGAGGTTTTACAAAGGTAAAACTGCTTTTGGGGGTCTCTGAGATGTTAAAAAGTTCCCAAAAGCAGTCAACGCATCTGGTGAGTGTGTCAATGCTTCAAGGAACACCACATTAGGGTAACTCTTGAGAGTTCTTTGTTTCCAGAAAGTGCCAAGTTTGCTCAAGGGAAATGTTTCAGTGACCACAGAATCACAGGATTGTTTGGGTTGGAAGGGTCCTTAAAGCCCATCTCATTCCACCCCCATCATGCTCCAAGCCCTGTCCAACCTGGCCTTGAACACTTCTAGGGATGGGGCAGCCACAACTGCTCTAGGCAACCCGTGCCAGGCCTTTACCACCTTCACAGGGAAGAATTTGTTCCTAACATCGAATCTAAACATACTCTCTTTCAGTCTGAAGCCACACCCTGCTGTCCTGTCCCTACACATGGGGTAGGTAGCAGGCAGAGGAAGTCACAGCATGACATTCACCCCTCTCAGAGCTGGGAACGTGCAGCTCCAGCAGAAGTCTGCTACAACAAGCAGAATGATGACACCTGACAGATACTGACCTTCAGACCTGGCTTGACCTTGGGAAAAGTGATGCCGGTGAAGATACGAACAGACACTTCATGAACACCAGGACAGGAGACTTTCCTTAACCATGCCATCAGAGTTACCTCTGCTATCAATGAATGGAGCTTATTCACTTCACCAGATCTGGTTCAACAGTCTTGTGGGAGGATGGCGTTCTACCCAAGCAGAAGCGTTGTGCACCTCATCATCCATACCTCCTCCACTTACCCCCTCCCTCCAGCAGTCAAAAGTTTTGTCAAACAGCTGAAGATGAAAACACAAACACTGGAAGCCGGTACACAGCATATAGGACAGAACCATACCTGCTACAGAATAATATGAGAATGGCTATTTTTACAACAATATTTTAATTCTAGATTTAAAAATATGTCCCTACTCCTGATACAAACATCTTTAAAAGTTAAGCTGTTCCTTACATAATATAAATGGTGTTCAAACATCCTAAAGATATTTAACTTTTTATTAAGTGAAACTACCCAACTGCTTTATGAACCTAGTTACAAACTTGGTTCAAAGGAAAAACTTCTACATTCATGAGTTGCATTCAAGGTACAAATACCATATATATGTATGTATTGTATATGTTATAAAATACACAGAATCACAGAACGGGTTGGGTTGGAAGGGACCTTAAATCTCATCTTGTTTCACCCCTCCCATGGGCAGTGACACCTTCCGTTAGACCAGGTTAGCTCCAAGCCCCATCCAGCCTGGCTTTGAACACTTCCACACAGATGGGGCAGCCACAGTTTCTCTCAGGGCAACCAGTGGTTGGATGTTATGTTCTTCCCCCGGAGGGTGGTGGGGCACTGAACAGGCTCCTCAGGGAATGGTCACGGCCCCAGAGCTGCCAGAACTCCAGGAGAGTTTGGACAAGACTCTCAGGCATAGGGTGGAATTTTGGGGTGTCTGTGCATGGCCAGGAGTTGACTTGATGGTCTCTGTGGGTCCATTCCAGCTCCAGATATTCCATGATTTGACGATTCAGTGCCTCACCACCCTCACACAGAAGAATTTCTTTCCAATATCCCATCCAATGCTGCCCTATGTCACCCTTGTCCTACCACTATCCGCCTTGTATAAAGTCCCATTCTGTCTCTTGGAGCCCCTTTAGACCCTGGAAGGGGCTCAGAGCTCTCCCTGGAGCCTTCTCTTCTCCAGGTAAACACCCCAGCTCTCCCAGCCTGGTTTCAGAGCAGAGGGGTTTCAGCCCTCAGAACATCAGAACACATGGCTGCTGGGGTTTTAGGAGTTTCCCTTCTGTTTTCTTTTTCTGTTAAAGAATTTTCCCCATACATGTTGCCAGGGGGACAAATTACTGGGTGCTGAAGAAAAACAAAAGACCTGTCCACAGGGGGAGGGGTCCATCAGGCTACTCTTTTTCACCTGTGTTTGTGGGCTGTTAGTTCCTGGCGTTTGGATGGAGAGAGAGGCTTGAAGGAACTCGTCAGCACTGAAGACTTCTGCTTTTTCGGCTGCCTGCCTTCCTTCCTTCTACCGGAGAAACCCCGCGATCCCAAGCCCACCTTCCCTGCCCCGCTGGGAGCTGGGCCGTGGCCGCCCTGCCCCTGCCGTTGTTTCGAGCCTTCGCTGCGTTGTAGCCCTGCTCACCCTGCCTGCCCAGACCTCCGGGGGGTTCCCACCACAGTTTGGATACATCTCGTCTGCCACCCGGGATTTGTGCTCGTCCCTGCCGCTCCAGCCTGCTGTTCCCGAGGGTCCGGCCGGACACCGGGATCGGCTGCCCAGGGGTTTGTGAAGCCTTTGTTCCATCCCTTCCCGGGATCCCGGGGCACCGGTGCCGCGTGCTCCCCGAGCTCGCTCCGGAGCGCCCCCTGCAGCCGCGGGGGAACCATCGCACCTGCCCTGCTCACCGGGAGCCGCCAGCGCCCCTGCCGGCTGCGAGCGGAACTGCACCCGAGGGGAAAGGGCCCGGCAGCCGAGAAGGCTGGGGCTGGGTTTGTGATTGTTCGCTGTTACTGCCAGAGTTATTGCTGTTTGTTCGACTGGTTATACACATAGAGATATATGATAGTAAAGAACTGTTATTCCTATTTCCCACATCTTTGCCTAAAGGCCCTTGATTTCAAAATCATAATAATTCGGAGGGAAGGGGGTTGCATTTTCTTTTTCATTTCAAGGGAGACTTTTGTCTTCCTTGGCAGACACCTGTCTTTCAAACCAAGACAGTGGCCTCCTCTGGACTCACTCCAGCAGTCCACATTCTTCTGATGTTGGGTCCCCAGAACAGAACACAGTACACCAAGTGGGCTTGAGGGGGCAAATCACTTCCCTTGACCCACTGGCCACACTTCTTTTGATCCAGCGTAGGATATGATCAGCTTTCAGGGCTGTAAGTGCACACTGTTAGCTCAAATTCAGTTTTTGATCCATCAACTGGTTCTCCTCAGGGCTGCTCTTGATCCATTCCCACCCATCCATTCTGTGTCTGTGATGGGAATGACCCAACACATACGCAGGACCTTACACTTGGCCTTGTTGAACTTCCTAAGGTTCACACAGGCCCACTTCTCCAGCCTGTCCTGATCTCTCTAGGTGGCATCCCTTCCCTCCGGTGCATCAACTGCACCACACACGTTTTGGTTGGCTGTTCTTTCTCATTAGAAGGAAGTGCTTCCTGCCCCTTGCCCCCCTCACCCCCCAGACTCACGTCCAGTTTCCAGTGGGTACTCTGGAAATCTTACGGAGATTATGAGCTGGTGGCTCCTGAGATAATAGGAGCCAATAGGGAAACACACGTGAAACACCTCCAAGAAATTAACGGGCATTCATCTAAGAAGATGACACAGCCGACAGCCCAGCTGTATGTCTACACCAATGAATGCAGGGTGGGCAACAAACAGGAGGAGCTGGAAGCCACTGTGCTGCTGGAAAGCTGCGACCTAGTTGCCACTGAAACTTGCTGGGATGAATCGCATGACTGGACTTCAATTATCAACAGCTACAGGCTGTTGAGAAGGGACAGGTGAGGAAGGAGGGGTGGAGGGGTTGCCCTCTCCAAGAAGTGGATTGAATGTGGAGGGCTGTCTCTGAAGAACAACCATGAGCATTTTGAAAGCCTGTGGGTAAGAATCAGAGACCAAGGCAACAATGGGAACCCTTGTAGTTCTACTCCTGGCTGACTGATCAAGTGGAGCCTTTTTGCTCCAGCCACAGGAGGCATTGCACTTGTAGACTCATCCTGCTATGGGACCTCAACCATCCCAGCATCTGCTGGAAAAGTAGCAGGTGACCAGGAGGCTGTTGGAAAGCACTGAGGATAGCTTGTCAAGCCAGGTAATAAACAGCTCTACCAGATGGGATGAGATACTGGACCTGACGGTCACCAATACAAGTGAGCCAATCGGTGATGTCAGGACAGGAGGCAGCCTGGGCTGCAGTGATCATGCAGTCCAGGAGTTTGAAGTCCTGAGAGACATGGGTCAAATGAAGAGCAATGAAGAATGAACTTTAGGAAAGCAAACTGCCTACTGTTCAAGGAGTTAGTCAATAGCACCCCCTGGGGAACTGCCCTCAGGGACAAGGAAAAAGATCTTTTAGGAAATCTTCTAGAGCACAAGAGCTCGTGATCCTCAGGACTGGAAGGCAAGAGACCAGTATGGATGAGTTGAGACCAGCAGGTCAAACTAAAAAGCAAGAGGATAATGCAGAGGCAGTGTATCCTGGCAAGAGTATGGAGATGCTACCTGGTTGTGTAGGGATAGGGTCAGTAAGGCCAAGGTGCAGCTGAAGTTGAACTTGGCAAGGGACACCAAGAATAACAAGAGCTTCCACAGGTATGTTAGTCAGAAAAGGAAGGTCAAAGCAGGTGTACTTCTTTGATGAACAAGACTGGCAAAGTAATAACAGACGAGAAGAAGGTTGATGTACTTAACAACTATTTTGCCTCACCCTTCAATGGCAACCTCTTGAGTAGATAGACCACAAAACAGGAACTGGGAAGGCAAAATAGCTCACCCTGTAAGAGAAGGTCAGGTTTGTGACCACCTGAGAAACCTGAATATACCCAAGTCTATGGGACCTGACAAGATGCACCCCAGAGTCCTGAAGAATTGGCTGATGTAGCTGCCAAGCCACTCTCCATGACATTTGAAATGTCATGGCAGTCAGATGAAGGCCCAGGTAACAGAAAAAAGGGAAGCATTGTACCCATTTTTCAAAAGGGTGAGAAGGAGGACTCTAGGAGTTACTGACCTGTCAGCCACACCTCTGTACGTGGGAACATCATGGAGCAGATCCTCCTAGAAGCTCTGCTAAGGCACATGGAGCACAAGGAAGTGATTCAAGACATCCAGTACAGCTTCTCCAAGTTCTGTTTAATCAACCTAGCGGCCTTCCCTTGTCCACTGATGGAGTCACTTCATCATGGAAGGGCTATGAATATTGTCTGTCTGGACTTCTGTAAGGCCTTTGATAAAGTCCCCCCACAACATCCTTCTCTGATAATTGCACAGGTAAAATTAGACAAAGGCATCAATGAAGAAAAGTAGTGGGCATATGCATAAATAAAAAAGAATTCAAAAATTCAGATTCAATTTGCCTTTTGTAAAGGAAGGCAAGGAACATAAGCAGGGGTAGGAACCCTGCACAGAAGGGCTCTGAGAGGGCCTTACTTCACCTCTGCCCAAAAAGGCCACAGCAAATCTGGTTACCACAAAACACTTTTGAGTTCTGTAGCATCCCTGCCACTCACTAGGGCCTTGGGAGACATCTCTGACTCTGATGTAAAATACTGTTTGGAGATTACCCTTCTTCACACATCAGCAGCTCAGAAGCACCCAAAATACAACCATGTTTAAGAAATTATTCATAAATAAAATAGAGAACAAGACATTGAACACTGTTACTGTACAACAGCATCTTGAATACCGGCTGAAGTTCCAATTCTGCGAGCCTTCCTTCCCAAGAGGATACACTAAAACAGGAAAAATTACAGAGGGGATAAAATGTTGATTGAAAGCACAGAGCAGCTTCAGGAATAGAAGCAGTAAAATGTTTCCACTTGAAAAAAAGAGATCATTAAAGAGAAAAATCCTAGGAAATATGAACGAAAATACAAAAATAAAGGGATAAATGAACCAATGAAACTGGGCAGGCGGATTGAACAACAGGTTTATACAACACATATACCTACAATACCTACAATATGTAGGTAAGCTCAGAATCCCCTTGCTATGTCTAAGAACTCCACAAACAGCTGGTCTCAGGATACTGGTCACACTTTGAAATGTAAACCTATGATGGCTATTATACAGAATCCAGCTGGACATCAGGAAGTCCCTTAGCTGAAAGGAATTGCTGAAGACTGGAAGAGTATTCCAGAGAACTGCTGCTATGCATGTTACATTCTTTTCTTCTCTAGATGAATGGCTTTCAACAGAGATCAATTAACAGGCTAAGAAGACCTTTGGTCTACAAACTACTCTAGAAAAAGCCTTGGGATGCTTCTTGTTGACTTACTAAGCAAAATTATATTCAATTATCCCAAACACTAAAAATCCTCCAAAAATGTTACAACATCAGTAACACAGTAAGAGAAAAAAAATCTAAACTAAACAAAATATGTGCCCCAGAATCCAAACCCTGGGAGCTGAATCTGCACTCACGTGGAACCCTGAGGTAGTGTCATCTGTCAGTATTTGAACAAGATACAGAAAGACATAAGCAGAAGTGCTTCCTCTGAAGTCCATTACACTGACAGAAAAACCTTGTTCTTTCCTAGACCACAGACACTGCCACAAATCCTTGTGTTCCATCCAAGGCTCTTGGATGCAGCTTGGTCAGCTGCTCCACAAGTTGAAATTGTGCAAGGAGACAGCCCCAAGAAGGAACTAAAAGCAGGGTAAGCCTCAAGCTCCTTCGGACACAAACTAGGCCTGATCTCACCACCTCCAACCACACCCCGTGGCCTCCCTGGAGTATCTTCAATGCCTTCAAGGCTTTCCATGCTCACAAACCCAGGTTTTGGGAGAAAAAAAGAAAGGTGGAATCTTCTTTTAAAGCAGTAGCTTGACTGTGTTTGGATCCTATGTCTTGAGGGAAGTCTATTATCTCCTGTCCCAGCAACCCAACCTATTCCAAGCAAACAACGGAATGACAGTGTTTGGGATCCCTTCTGGCCAGACTGTGGTGGCATCCTTAAATCTCTCCTCTGTAATGAGCTTGAAAGAGAGACAGAAGTAATAGTAGTGAATATAAAATTATGCAATAACCTACTCTTCCACTACACACAGTTCTCAAAGCAAGTTTGGCCTGAGAGAAGCAACATCTGACCATAAGCATAGACAGGGAAGCTTCAGTAATGAGCTAGATGTCAAGTGAACACAGCAAATCAGACAAAAAATTAAAAGTTGCATTTGCAAAGTCATACTTAAAATGTGGCCACATGACAAGCCAGACACCCTGAGAACACTCCAAGTACAACACAAACATCTCAATGGACTGGAAGGAATTTGGTAGAAGAAACTCTGAAGCTGAAGAAGAATTCAACTCTACTGCTATGAACTGTAAAAACAGAGAGAAACCCAGAAAACCAGGTATTTTTTCCTCATCTATCGCAGAAGACAAACAAAAAGTCAATTTGGTAGAATTGGTCATTGAAGTGACTGGTAAGGGGCAACTCAGTTGTCCAAACAAAGGAATGAGGGAGGTGATCCAAGGGAAAACACCATCACTTTACATGCACAACTTTCTACAACAAAGGTATTTGTAAAATCTCTTACGGCTATCAAAAGTCTAAAGAACAGGAATCAACTGGATTCTCATTACCTACCAAGTGAAGATACTTCTTACAAGGATACCTTAATCAAAACAGAGAAATATCTTGCAGAACACAAGAGGTGAACCAAATTCCCAGTTACTACTGTTGTTCTCTTCTGGAGTTTGCTTTAAAACCCAAGCAAGAAGAGCACTTGCTATCCTGAGACAAGAGAAACAACCCTAAAGGCCACGTGATGCCAACTGCCATGCAAAATATACTATCCAAAATAAATGCCAAGACTGTTGGCCTGAGGCTTTGAAGGGGAAAAACAGTCCCAACAGGAACATCCCAGTAGGGCTGGGTGGGATTCACCTCACTGCACTTCAGGGGTTTTATGGCTGACCTAGTTACCAGAGGGGTTTTTCATGGTTGACAAAAGCTGAGCTAACCGAGTCCACGAACACCAGTGCACAGGTCGTCTGACCACATGCAGGCCTATGGTATTGGCTGTGCTTCAATAGGCTTTACACCGACTCACACAAATGCAGATGCCTACACTACTGCTATTTCATATTTGGACAGTTGTTTTAGGGCAAAGTCCAAAAATATCTCTGATAGCTGACTTTAAAAGAGGGCCCAGCATAGAAAATGAGCATCCAGTGATATAGCAAAGTTTACAGAGAAAACATGAAGTACTTTATCATAAATCAACTACCTAGTCAGGAAAAAAAAAGACAAGGGAGGGAAACACTTAAGTCCTTTTATAACCACTTAGTTGCAAATGAAGAGAGATGAGAGACTTACAGTAGGCCTGTAGTGGCACCAACAGATTAAAACCTATTTTATGGCCGACAACATTGATAAAAAGGTGATGTACATAATGACCCGCTCAGGAAAAATCTGTAATTCCCAAATCTTATCTATTAAAATAGGTACCAAAATTAAATTAGAAGCAAAAATTGATTTTTTGCCACCACATATATTAATTTTAAAATGAAGTTTCTACTGCTAAACAGTATTTGATTACAAAAATTCCCATGGGTATTGAAATAATGGCTACTACTTGGCTTCAGGAACTGGTTCATTATGCCAGTTCTCTGTGAAGCAAACTGAACAGCAGTTTTTAAAAATTTAATCGAGATCTTTTCCCAGCACATTTACATTGTAGCATCATGTATTTTCAAGGCAACACTGCTTCCATATTCCCAAACTGCTCATGGCTACCCTTTCCCTTTTCTTCCATTTCTCCCATCAGTCGTACAGTGAACCAGGCTACAAAAATGATGAATTAACCCTCCTTGGATGGATCAATTTTAATCGAGATCATTTTCTCAATCCAGTTTACCAAGCAGCTGCACACACGCGTGTCCACGTAAGGGGAGGTACAATAGGACAAAGCAGGCACAGCCATTTGTTTGAGCCTCAAATCACATGATATTCATCTTACATCTACAAATACGCTTGTGTATATTCTGCCGGAATTACGTGCTCTGACCAGCTCTACCAACAAGCTGAAGGATTTTCCCTGTGACAAGCCAGTATCTTCTCACTGACCTGCTTCCAAAAGGCATTTTAAGAAGCATCATTTGTATAATTTCCACAGCAAATATATATTAAAAAAAAAAGGAATACTCTCCTCACCTTTTATTGAACTCCTCAAGTTCTGCTCTCAGTTTTCCTATTTCAATTTGTAATCTAGCCCTCTCTTTGGCAGTTTCATCCAGAACTCTTCGAGCATCAGCCAGTTCAGACTCATAGAGACTCTTGATTCCGCTCACCTAAGGGGAAAAAAAAAATGAGAACATCCCAACGACTATCAAAGAACTGAAACATAGGACCAGGTTACCCATAAGTTTCTTTGAAAAATGGTGTACGATATGATTTCTGCCATTTAAGAACAATCTATATTGAACATTTTCAATTAATGAGCAGTCCCAAAGATTTAGTTTTTATTACGATTGCAACAAAACATGCTATGTTTGAAATGTGCAAGCCTTCCCAAGAGATAAACTGAACTAGATCAGTGCACCCTACAATCTCGGCTTCAATTATTTGCCCTTATTCCCAATACTGCTGCTTTGAGAGATTGTTTTAAACACTTGAGGACAATTTGTGGACTATGAGGCCAAGGGCCCATTTTGACTCTGCTGCTCTTGCACTACAAAGCTACAGAGAATCTGAAACCAGATGAACTACAGAAATGTGAACTGTTCAGAAATGAGCTTCCACTCTTGTTCTCTACCTCAGAGGATAAAGAACTACAGACTTCTCCCTGTCCCAAAATAATATATCATATAATCAGTGACACAGACTGTATGAGGCACCTCAAAGTCTTCTATACCTTTATATTTTTTGGAACACAAGATTATTTGAAAGGTGTATCAGCTAAAATGTACAGACCATGTAAAATTGCTGCTTTTGCTTCTGTGAAAGGATACCAGAAGAACTTTCAAAGAATCACAGAATATGCTGAGTTAGGCCTGTCAGGAGCATCGAGTCCAACTCTTGGCCCTGCACAGGACACCCCAACAATATCACACCGTGCCTGAGAGTGTTGTCCAAATGCTCCTTGAGCTCTGGCAACCTTGTGAGCACTTCCCTGGGGAGCCTGTCCAGTGCCCAACCACCTCCTGAGAAAAAACCTTCTCCTGATATCCAGCCTAAACCTTCTCTGACTCAGCTTCATGCTGTTTCCTCAGGCTCTGTCATTGGTCACAAGACTGTACAGACTGGTACCTGCCCCTCATGAGGAGGCTGAAGATGGCATTGAGGTGTCCCCCCAGTCTCCCCTTCTCCAGGCTGAACAAACCAAGTGCCCTCAGGAGCTCCTTTAGACCCTTCCCCATCCTTGTGGCCCTTCTTTGGACACTCTCTATTAGCTTAATGTCTTTTTCATATGGTGGTGCCCAAAACTATCCCCTCCCTCGCCAAGTTGGCCTGATGCCCCCCAGGACACGGCTGGCCCTCCTGGCTCCAGGGCACTGCTGACTCGGATCCAACTTGCCATTACCCAGGACCCCCAGGTCCCTTTCTGTAGCTCCTCTTCAGCCTCTTGTTCCCCAGTCCATCCACACAGCCACGGCTGCCCTGTCCCAGGGGCAGTATCTGGCACTTGCCCTTGTTAAACTCCACATGGTTGGTGATTTCCCATCTATCTGATTTGTTGATGTTTCTCTGGAGGGCCTCTCTGCCCTTGCAGGATTTGACAGCTCCTTCCAATTTAGTGTCATTGGCAAACTTTCTTAGTATTCCTTTGAGTCCTGCATTCAAGGGTCATTGATGAAGATGTTGAAGAGAACTGGGCTGACGTTGGAACCCTATGGAACCCCACTAGTGACCAATGTCAGCCTGACATCACCCCAGTCACTATAACCCTTTGTGCTCAACGCCTGAGCTAGCTGCTCACCCATAATGTGACATGGCTATCCAGCTGTATACTGGACATTTAGTCAGGTGGATCCTGTCTCTCTGAAGCAGTTGTGAATCCTGAAAGACAGTTCCATGGTCACAGAATTACAGAACAACAGGGTTGGGTTGGAAGAGACCTTAAAGCCCATCTCATTCCACCCCCTGCCATGTGCAGGGACACCTTCCACTATCCCAGGTTGTTCCAAGCCCCAATCTGACTTGAACATTTCCAGGAATGGGGCAGCAACAGCTTCTCTGGGCAACCTGTGCCAGGGCCTCACCACCCTCACAGGGAAGAATTTGTTCCTAATACCCCACATAACCCTGCCCTCTGGCAGTGGAAGCCATTCCCACTTGTCTTGTTATTCGAGACCCTTGTCCAAAGTCCCTCTCCAGACCTCTTGGAGCTCCTTCAGGCACTGGAAGGGGCTCTAAAGTCTCCCCAGAGCCTTCTCTTCTCCAGACTGAAGAATCCCAACTCTCTCTGCCCATCTCCATAGCAGAGACGTTCCAGGTTTTGAAGCATCTCTGCAATGTCCCCTGGACTCCCTCCAGCAGCTCCACGACCTTCTGATGTTGTTCCCCAGGGCTGGGGCAGCTCTGCAGGTGGGGTCTCACCTGAACAGGTCAGAGGTGCAGAATCGCTCCCTCCCCTGCTGCCCACACTGGGGGCTCAGCCCAGCACAGGGGGGGTTTCTGGGGACCAGTGCTTATGGCTGGGGCAGGTTGAGCTTCTCACCCACCACCACCCCTAAGTCCTTCACTCCAAAGCTACTCTCAATCCATTCTCCACCCAGCCTCTATTTGTGCTTGGGGTTTGTTGTAGAATCCAACAGCAGTTGTGCAATCCAGAGTTGCTCCGCAGGATCTGCTCAGCTATCCTCAAGCCCTTCACTCTCCCCACACCACCTGGGCCCTGATGCCACTGACAATCACTGCCTTGGTTTGAAAGACAGGTGCCTGCCAAGGCAGGCAGGAACTTCCCTTGGAATACAAAATGTGACCCCTTTCCCTCCAAATTATTGTAACTTTGAAATTAAGGGGCTTTCAGGCAAAGATATGTGAAAAGGAGTAGGAGTTCTTTACTAGTGTATCTAGATATGTGCAAGGAGATGAACAAACAGCAGCGGCAGCACCAACGAGCAGCAGCAGAGCCCAGGCCCAGCCGCTCCCGGCTGCCGGCACCTTCCCCTCGGCGCAGCTCCGCTCGCGGCCGCCAGGGGCGCTGGTGGCTCCCGGCCGGGCAGGGCGGGGGCGCTGATTGCCCCGCGCCTGCAGGGGGCGCTGTGGCGCGAGCGCGGCCGCCTCTCCACACGGCAATGGCGGCTGAGGCGGCGGCAGAGGGAGAGAAGGGGCTTTCCTTGACACACTCGCTGGGGTGGCCGGGCTCAGCGGCACTCGGGAAGCTGAATGGGCTGCAGCAGGAACCTCGCAGCAGCAGGCTGGAACGGCAGAGGTGGGGACACACGGGTGGCAAACAAAGTGTAGCAAAAAATCTGGAGCACTGGGAAGGAACTGCAGTGGTCAGGCAGACCCAGGGTGTCGCGTTAAATCATAGCAAAAAGCAGGAAGAACCAGCAGAAAGCAGCGGGGCTGGGTAGAAGCAGCCAGGAGATGCTCCCTTGGAGGGGCTCAGGGCCCCGGGTTTTCCCCTGAGGCACCCACGTAGATGGTGAGGGTCCTTCCCAGGGAAGTGAGGCATTGATAAGGTCCCAGTGCAAAGGCTGCTCTTACGAGCAAAGGCTCACCCACAGTAAGGAGAAAGCAGTGCAAGACAGAGCTCTGCAGTGGCAGTGAATTCTCCCCGCAGTAGCAGCAGCCCAACCATCTCCCCTCTGACCCCAAGAGTGAGCAAGGAGCTGAGCCCAGCCCCTGACCCCCAGCCAAAACCTCGCGGTATCTCTGCATTTCCCAAGAGAAAGCCCCCCAGCTTAGAGACTCCAGCCAGCTGCACCCCTTCCGCCCATCCTGGCCACATCTTTTGTCTCTCAGGTATCTATCACTCTGGTCTCTTAGGAAACAAATGGGAGAAAAATTGCCTGAAAGAAAGAAAGAAAAAAAAAAAAAAAAAAAAAAAAAAAAAAAAAAAAAAGGACAAGTCCTAACCTCCAACAATCAGCCAGAGCCATATAGTTATGTTTGATACTCTTCAGGTCCCTCTTGTCACTAGCACTGGTCCCTTTGTGGAAAAGCAGAAGGGATAAAATCCATATGGCCATGTGAGCCTCAGCAGCCTCTCTACAATGTCCAGAACACAAGCCCTGGCAAGCAGCAACAAACCTTCCCAGATGACAGGTTCAGCCAGCAAATGGGTCCCTCCACTGTGAAAATGTAAACCCCATCTGAAGATGATGGAAAAAATAGAACTAAAACCTGAAAATGGAGTTCAGCAGAAAACAGAAGGACATGCTGCAGCCCAATCCACTTCATGTCCATGTGCACCCAAACATAACTCTTCCTGCAGAGACCAACCTCGACACCCGTATTGTGTAACAGATGTTGCTTTCACTTTTCCCCCCCCCCCTCTTTTGCTAGCAAAAGAGCCTGGAAGGTTTTAATTGGCCAACACAGGGAACAAGGAAATAGAAAAGAGAAAACAGAGATGTTTCCATAGCCGACTCTGAAAGATACAACTGCTGGATGCTCTCACGTACCTGTGCCAGGAGCATTCAAAGCTCACTAGGCAGTGGGTCAATGGCAGACACACTGACACAGACCGTCCCAAAGCAACCGCTTGAGAAAAGCTGCAAGATGTCACTCAGTGAAGACTTGAAACATGTCAAGAAGGCACTGAACCAACATGCTAGGCAAGAAACATGCTCCAGCCAATCACAAGTGACTCCAGACAAATTTGGTGATGAAACATTAATCTCATTAGCACACATTAATGTGTAAACCAGAAGTGTATTCCCACCAGGTGTGGCTCAGTATGGTCTTATTTAGCCAGTTAAAGATTGACAAAGGACTGCCAGTCAGCTATGGCTCAGACTCTCCAAGAATATCAGTCAAGCTCTCAAGAACAATGAAGATGTGTATGTCACCTTCCAGATGATGTCTACAGTGCCAGAAAACCATTTAACCCAGTATTTTAGAGGCTGCAACTTGAGTGACCCAACATCCAGAGCAGCATCTGAGCATGTATTTTGCAGGTGGCAACTACGCAACATCAGACCCTAATATCCTGGTCATGACAGTAGCTCTGGTCACCACACATGGTGCACACAAAAGGGCACGGTAGCGCCAACACTGGCAGGTAAGAGGAAACCAGGTGAGATTGCAGCCATCTGCACTCACGCCCACAGAGCTGGGAAGACACAGGCAAAGAGGGAACCCCCATAGATACTGCTTTTGTCACAAGGGCAATTGCTGTCAGCAGCTGACATTCCCAGGGATCTTATCTTATTTATCTCTCTAATTCTCCTTTCTGAGGGTGAGCACAGTGGGGTGTCCTCAGAACAGTGCAGTAATCCCTCCCATCCCCATCAAAACATCTGTTCTGGAAGGCTGCAACCATAAGCACTGCAGGAGAGGGCAGGGAGTTAGTAAAAGGGAATTGAGGAGAGCTCTAGGACTCTCCTCTTAGCTCTCCCAGTATCTCCCCTCCCAGCCTCACAAATCAGGTTATTGCAACAGTGACCCCAACAGTGAGAACAGCATCAATCATGTACTAGGGATGTAGAAAAACAAGGGGATGAACTCAATTTCTCTTCTGTCACAGGCCAACCTACACAAGGGCAGTGATGGAGCAAAACAAACAGAGAAGGAATGAGGAGTTAGAGGTTCCCCCAGCTACATCTGCAAACTTTTTTTGCATTTGTCTGAGGGCTTACTGCATACACTTTTTATTTGTCTAGGCACCTATTGCATACAAGTAAAGGTAAAGCAGCATTGGACAGGGTAGGGAAAAGGCTATAATTGATAAAGAACTAAAGATGAATCAACTGCAAAGCTCCTTTTCTCTGCTATTAAGAGATGGCAGCCCTGTGTTCATCAAAAAGAACAATAGGAATGATATTGTTGAAAGGCCATGCTGAGACTGCCACACAGAACAGCAAATGGCTGCTTTCTGCAATCTTGTTCAAATTGGTGATTGAAACAAGGAAAAAGAACATCCTGATCAGCTAATGATTAAAGAATCTTTGGCAGAACAGTGACTACAGTCCTTGCCTGAGCAGCATCAGTAGAACTTCTCTCATCTAGAAGACACTACCCTAAACCAGAGCTTTGAGCACAGATCAAAACTGTTCCCATGCATGCAGGGTGGGGGCAGGGGGTGTCAGGAACAGTCACCCGTTACTCAGGACACGTCACGTCAGTCAATAACGACCTTACCCAGCTCAAGTATGGTCCCTGTGGGATACTGGAGTGACAAGCAAAGGACAAACATCTCTCTCATGGTACCATGGTTCTGTCTACTGCTAGCTATAGCTATCCTCAGCCTTGAGAAATTCACTTTCGATCATGGACCCCATCATCTGCTCTCTAGGCAAAAGTCTCAGGTAGTAACCAAGAGCCCATTGGTGTGCAGCCCCTCCTGCCTGCCTCCCACAACGTGCATGATACCACCTACCACAGTGGCAGATGATGTTTTCTGCCATTACCAAAGATAAGCCAAAAAACATAGAATATTCAGTCAGCTTTTATAAATAATAAATAAGATCAGACTCAAATTTACACATAGCTGAGGACAAGCAATGGGAATTTTCATCTTGAACACTGTGGAAAAAGAAAACGGTCTCCTATAAGCATTTAGAGCTTCGACGCTTGTGTATGTAAAGATATAATAACACAGAGAGAACTGTATGCGAATTTCACTGCACTATGTTCAGCTGTGCTTCTACACAGAAGTTAGAGCTGCTTTGGGGTTTGTTGGGAGGGAGTTGCGGGATTTGGAGGGTTTATTTTTAATTAGTATCTTATTTCGCACTAAGCCTAATCATTTTATGAATGCAAATTCCAATGGTTAATAAGAAAACTGAATTGTCAGCAGAAAATCCAGTTTACTAGGTTGGTCCCAAAAGTGAAAGGACAGTATTCTCCCATTCCAGTAAAACCAAAATCTGGCAGCTATGTGAAGTTTTACTGCTTCCACAGTCTTAAACCAATGTCCACTATCCAGCACTAAAACAATAAAACTACAAAGTTTCATTTTGTGGATATATGCAAAGAATAAATAAACCTTCCTAAAGGGATGGGGAAAGTATTTAACAAAGGTGGTCCAGTGACAAGCCAAACAGTCAGTGTCAAAGAAGAGCTTGATGAAACTGATGAAGTTTGTCAGAATGTGTCTAAGGATTAAGACCTTTTTGAAGTCTGGATGAAAATACCTGAGAAGGAAAGCTCAAGGGCAAAGAAACCAAAAGGTTCCTATCAAAATTCTCAAGTTTATTTTCCAGTTACTGCATCAGATACTTTTCGGAGTTGCTAACACACAGAACTGCTGTTAGGAGCTGGTTTATGCTCACGTTAAAAGTCTAATGAGATTATATCTACGTTGTCTGCTTGCCCTCTTACTCTTGCTACATGTGTACTGTCAATAGAATTACATTCTGCCTCTTGCATTTCAAAGGGATACTCCTTCTAGCCTCCAGCGATATACAGCTTAGAAGTTCCCTAAATTAGATGTAGTTATTTTGCTTATAGCATGATTTCACACGGCAAGTGATGTTTCACGCTTAGAAATATCTAGTGATTTGAAAGCATGGAAGTTACAATCATTAAGTGACACAAAAGGACTTTAAAAGTACTTCGGTTTTGGGCATACATGCACTGATGGCAGGTACTCCAACCACTCCCCAGATAAGACATTATCGTATCTGCTCTGCTTAAACTAAATTAAATCAAACCTTCCTCCCACCACCCCAAGCATCATCAAATCAGCATCTTAAGGGGTAAAAAAGGAAAAACAAAAAAAAAAAAATTTAAAAGCTACACAGTGGCACAGCAATCCACCACATCCCAGAAGTTACAGTCCAGGATGTTTATTGATAGGCTTTCCACAGCAGTTTGACATCATCTCAGCGCTGGGACACCGCACCTTGCTGAGGGGGTTTGGTCTTGCACAGGACGGGACTATCCCCAGTGTGTCACCGACTACATCCTTCCGCCATAAGGGAAGGAGAGTCCTGGGGGCAGCAGACACCACAGAATAGGGAAAAACAAGGCTTAGGAAAAAGAATCATCCAGTTTTGCTTCCAAGATTCCAGGAAACAAATCAGAGTCGCTTACAAGGATTTGATTCCGAGTATTTATGGGGTCTGTAAAAGATTTCCTACGGCGAGAGGCAAAGGCAGTCTAAATCCTTTCACATCTTCCATCCCATCGCATCAGCCGTCAAGAGAGAAGCCGTAGGGGACACCCAACACCCCGGTAGCACGGTACGCGTGTGCTGTGGGCGCGGGGCATCGGAGGGCTCGGACCGCCCACGGTCCCGGCCGAGCCCCGCCCGCGGCCAAGGGACCCGCGGCGGCTCCACGCTGCAGCCCGGCCGGCCCGGGAGCCGGCAACACCGCCCGCAGCGCAGCGCAGCGTCCGCCCCGCTCCGCTCCCGCCACGGGCTCCTGCCGGCGCCGAATCCCGGCCTGAGCCGCCTTGAATGTGTCGCCAGTGGCCTCTCAGCCCGACACCGCGGCCAGAGAGCCCCGGCAGCCTCGAGGGGCCGCGCGGGTAGGCGCTGGGTCTGCACAGCCCCCGCTCCCCGCCCGGCGGGACGCGCATGGCGCGGCAGCCACACGGAGCCGCCACAACGCGCCCCGAACGCGCAGGGAACGGGCGGGAACTGGCCGGGCGAGCCCCAGGCCGCGGACCCGCCCCGGGACGGAGGCGGGGGGGGCGCCCCACGGGCCGTCGCTGCTCGTCCCCTACTCCGGCCGTACCTCCCGGGTGGTGACCTCCTCCTTCTCCGAGATCTTCAGCAGCAGCCGGTCGTTCTCCAGCTCCAGCGCCCGCACACGGTCAATGTAAACGGCCAGGCGGTCATTGAGCTGTCGCAGCTCCTCCTTCTCCTGCAGCCGGGAGATGCGGGTCGGCGACAGCGGGGTCCCGCCGGGGGTGCCGCGGCTCGGAGTGCCTGACATGGCGCTGGGCTGGCTGGCGGGCGGGCAGCGACTCATTCAATCCCGCCGCACCGGGGGGAGGGAGCGCTAAGATGGCGGGCGGGCAGCCCCTCCCGCCGCGGCGCCGCCTGGGACATGCAGTCCCGGCGCCAAGATGGCCGCGGGTGGAGCGCTGCCCGCCATTTCGCGTCCTCTCAGGGAGCGCGGGGGCGGCTCGGGCCGCGCGGCAAGGACGGAATCGGGCGCGGGCCCGGTTCTGAGGCGAAGAGGTTTTGGTGGCAACAGCGGAAGGGACCGGGGCGACCGACAGGACTGACCCTCATCCGCTCCCAGCGGAGCAGCAGCCCGGGTCCACATACGGGGCTCAGGCCTGTGGGGTGATCGGTTCCCTGACAGGGTGTATTTGTGTGTTCTCACTGTAGTTCCCTAAAACATCGTCCACAGCCGCTTGTGGGCTGTGTGATTTTGCTGTGCTTTGCTGTCGGCTCTGCACAGGCCAGGGTCCAGCTCTGTGCTGAAATGGAGAAAACATGGATTGGACGTTCCCAAGGTTGATGTTTCTAGGAGTGCCTAAAGAGTGATGTTTTTTGGCTATGTAGTCAAACTTTGTACAAACTAAAATCCACTGAGAAGTTTTCTCTTCCTAAATATTTGGAGTACTGTTTTTCCCAAAGACCCCAAATTTTGTCAGTTCTTGCACATTAACTAGTATAAGCTGGATTACCATTCCCAAAGCTGTTCCTGGCCTTGTGCCTTTCAGCTACAAGGGAGGGCTGAGAAAAAGGAGAAGTCGGTAAAACAGACAAAAGTCTGTCATCTGTATGAAGAGCAAAGAGAAACAGTAGCAAGAGCATTATGCAAAGGTGGGGGTACGGGTCTGGATAGAGAAAGGGGAAGACAGCAAGAAAATACAGCATACGATGTGAAAATTTATGGACCCACGGTGAAAAAGTAGGTGTTTGGCCTCAAAATAGAACTAAAACAATCTTCATGTGAAATCCTAGTATCAAGTACACCTCAAACTGGAAAACCTTGGAATAAACCCAGGAATTCTGGATGGTCAATATCCATGTGGGCAAATAGCTGTAAGTCTCTCAATCACTGCATAAATCACAGGTTTTCACCTGAATGCATTTGTCTCAAAATGTGCATCTGATAGGAAAGGATTTGTCCTGGCTGCTGTGAGACAGCAGAGTGCCTGTCTCACCTGCTCGGGCATCACCTCTCCTGGGACAGCACTGAGCGCCCCTTCACCTCCATCTCCTCCCGAGAGCCCAGGGCGGGAATTTCCACACCCGGCTGCGGAGCTGTTGGTATCAGTGGGTTTCCCCAGGGCTGTTTATGAGTGACAGCTAAAATGGAAGCAAGATCACTCCCCGTGCGCTTTCTGAAAGGCACAACCTCCCTGCATGAGGGTCACTGCCGGCAGGGCGCTGCCAGTGAGATCTGATTATATGATGTGCGACTTGGCGTAAATCTCAGCTTTCTGACTGAATCTGGAAAAGGAAGCAGAGAGGCGACTACAAATCCCAGGGTGCTGTGGTCGCTGCTCGCAGGGAGGTCGGATCCTGCCCCATCCGCCTCCTGCTCTTTGTTCCAGCCACACTTGGGAGTTGCAGTACAGTGCAATGCGTGTTTTGAATTTTGGCGCCTGTCTGCAAACTGTAACCCAACTGCTGCTGGACCGGCTCCAGCCCCAGCCCCAGCCCCTTGTCCTGCCCCTTGTCCTGCCCCACGCAGTCCGTGTCGTCTCTAACGGCACTGCCTTCCCCGGAGCAAACAACAAAAAAATAACCCTGAGCATCAAGCCGTGCGCTTAGAGTGGACTTTTTCTCTCTTTAACATTCAGTTTCCAACACTAGCAAGTTCGTGGAAGACCAGCTATAAACTCTGGTTGCGTTAGACAGGAAAAAATATTTTAAGAATGCTGAAAGCCTCTGTCTAAACATTTTTGGGTTAGCTCGTTTTTACTCTTCTGATTTGATGTGATAATCTGTGCATCTGTCATATTTTTGAAATTATTTTAAGCTTTTTGCCTAATTGTGATTGGTAGTGTAAACCGGATGTAAATCCCCTTTGTTCATGAAGTTTAGCCCTCAGATTTTTTAGATAATGGCTTAGAAACTTTGAATGTTTCAAGAGTTTTTGTGTTTTGGGGTTTGGTTTGGGGGGGGGGGGTTTGCCTTCTAGTGTTACTGGGTATTTTCATAGTGCTGCTATCAATTGTATTGCAGTAAACTATTTTTTTTTTCCAAAATATACTTCCTGAAATATGCATCAATAATAATGCCTGATAATTTCTACATTTTTTAGAAAGTCCTTTTCTTTAGCAGTAACCCGGACACTTGCACACTTTCATCCCTGACACCAACCTCCCCTTGTTTAACAGAATATGTATGTTCACTTTTCCAAAGAGAATGGTTTGGCAGTGAGATGGGGAGAGGAAGCATCAAGGAAGAAAGGGAAGTGCAAGCTGAGTGCCCACTCACCAGCTGTGTTTTCCAGGGAGTGCAACACGTGTTTCAGTTGTGGTATTGGCATCTGTTCAAATACTGGTCCTCTTGGATCCCTACTATGAGAGGGATTTAGTATCGAACCAGGGTCAATATGGTTATTAATCTCTTAATATTTAGCAATTGGTTTTTCATTAGAGACCTTGACAGGTCTTTGCTACCCAAAACAATTTTACAATAAACTCCTTCTGTACAATAAACTTCTGAGCAAGTAGAATGGATTTGTTATCCCAAGACAAAATAATTTAGTGTTTGACAAAGGGACAATATAGGGATGTGTCAGTCTTACCTGGCTGGGAAAACAGAGGATCATGGCAATTCCTGGGGCTGCATTCCTGGGCATTCAGATTGGGAACCTGTTCAGAGTACACTGAGGCTCCTGTCTTGCCCACTCTCCCAGAATTTCCACTTTGTGGAAAGTGGAGCAGAGGAGGAAGCTGCTGCAGGTACAAAGTCAGGAACTTGGAAGAGCCTTGGGCTCAGTACTGAAGCTCTAGCTCAAAGACACTTGCAATATATCTGACTGTGCATAGGATAAGAATAAATTTTTGGGATGTCAGACACAGACAGTAGGGACAGGCTCTGTTTAGCTCTGGAGTGCTTCTACCACCAGGTAAATGAAGGAATTGCTTCCAGTACATAATAAAGACAAAGGAAAACATTGTGTATCCTTTGATACAGAGCACCTTGTCATTCGTTGACCAGTTTCCTGTACATTTGTGTCTAACAAGTTTTCTGAGGCTATCTGGGATTTCATAATGTCTCTGACATTTTCATAAATCTGGAGATACAGGATTTCCACTGCTATTTCTTAACTGCTTTGGTTTCTCAGCAGCTGCTGCCATGCTCTCCTCTTTCTCATTTTACACTCTTTTATTTGTATGTCTTTAATAGAATTATTTCTATATTTACTGTAGTCACCTAACTCCACCTCTGCATCATGTTCTTCACCTTGCTTGAACAGCCAGACAATGTTTCATTGATTGTCTCAGATATTGTCATTAATTTCAGGAAGGAGCAAGGACTGAATATATATCACATAACATTTTCCTACCAGTCCAAAATCAATTTGGCCTCAACATTAGTGCTCAAAAAATTGCTAGCAATGACTCCAAGTCTGGAAGAAGCACTCATACCTCACCATGGAGTTCTCCTCCTGAATTTTATCTTTCATTGAATAAAATTGCTTCCAGCAGTGTCAGGACAGAAAGCACTAAAGCAAGTAGAGAAAATGAATGGTATGCCATGAGTCATGGATGAAACCTTCCTCATCCACTATGAGAAAGTTTGCTGAGATGTAAAAAAGAGCAAAGAGGAACGTGGCACACAACTGTGGGGTTAAAGCAAACAGACAGCAGACTGTAGGACAAGGGTTTTTTTCGAGACAAGACATCACACTGTAATGTGTAGAGGGTGTATTTGTTTCTGAATCTAGCATCTAATGTTTGACAGGAGTTTTGAACAATAATAATCTTTTGCTACAGCATTTACCTCCTTACTGAGGCAGAATTCAAGCTGTTATCACACTGAGGGAAGTGTTAACAAGTCTGGACAGAGAGAATTCTGGTCTGTGCTTGGAATTGTTCACTCTTTTGTGGCAGGAAGGCGAGTAACTTCTAAGCGTGGCCCTTTAGACTCTTGTACTGGAACGAGACCCTGGTCTCATGTGATCAGAAAGAAATGAGAATTTAATTCAGAAAACACTTCATATTTTCCCCCATCTCAACAGAAAAGGGGTAAAAGAAGATGCTGAGGGGGTCAGTGCTCAGGGCTGCCCGACTTCCCACAATTCCACTCTGTCATTTTTCTTCAGAGTGATTTGCTTATAATAGCCCATGCTAAAAAGATCCCCGTCTATAACACAGGAGCCACAGAGAGGGTTCCTGCAGTACAGCTCATTCACAGTCTTCCCCAGGCACAGGAGGAGGTGTATGGTGGGATACATCAGCCTTCAGGGTAGCATCACCTACTGTGTCTCATGCCCACTGGCTCCTGAGGACTCAGGAATTCTTCCAAACTAATAGGAAAACAGATTTCTTGGTAGTTGAATACCGTGAAAGCACCACTGAAAACAGATGAGCTGGCCAGGTAGGAAAAATACCACTGCTTCCTTCTAGTCAGACTGTGGCAGCCTTTGGAGCCAGAACTGTAGGCGTGCCTGTGCAGACCAGATGCTGTTTAAAGAGATAAATAGCAACATTACACTAAGATCAAGGAAGGGATTATTCGCATCACTTTTAATGAAATATTGGGCCAATAATCTCTAACACTGTGAGTTTTCCCTTTCACATACAGAGCTGGATTTTATTCTAGTTACACTTTCGGGGATCCAAAGACAAAAGTGTCCTCTGCAGCCTGCCAAGGTAGCCCCAATTCTCAGCACCCTGTGGAGTTCAGGTTCCCTCATTTCACATGCAAGCCCTTCATCATTTAGCCATTTAGCAGTTTGGAGAGCACAGTGAAGGAGGGTGGGGACTGGCTCTGAATGCAGTTCCTCTGAGTTCACAAAGCTGGTGTTATCAGCCAGGAGCAATCCCAGCTCTGCTCCAAGAATCACTTAAATCATTGCTACACCGGTGGAGCTGTGGGAGGGGAGCACACAGTGCTCACACCCCTGCACTATTATTATATAAAGCCTGGCACTGATCTCCATGCTAATGAAAACAAACCCAGGGGTTTTTTCAAAACAACCATTTGGCGCTTAGTTTTCAAATCCACAGTCCAACTGCAGCTGGCTGGGTGCCCATCACCATGGAGTTATTTACATATTTTCCTCCAGCAGCTGCAGTAACCTGTTCTGTTCCTCGTGTCTGGCCAGGCTGGCTCAGCCTTTGTCATGGTCTCACTGGAGGGAAATATTTCAGTCTTGTGCTATTTCACAAACCAGCTCCCAGTGTGTTGGGAGTTCAGTTCTTAGTGTAGAAAGGTCAAAGCAGAAACCTTTGGCTTCCCTTTGAAAGAGAATTATCTACTTATCCCATCATACACTGTAACATGCTACATGCATTTGGGAGTGCTGATTCCTTAAGCCAGAGCTTCTGTCAAAGGTAAAGTTTACAGGGTAAACATATGTGAGAAGGAAGAAGACAGGCGTAGAGAGATAATGAGGTATGTGCATGGGATCAGTCTCTCTTGGACATATTACATGATTAATCAAGGAGATGAAAGGAATGCTGTCTGCAACTCCAAAGTGTGCTCCACCCAAGATCTCAAAGTATTTTACAAAGGATAATTCATTAGGCTTTATAATAATCTTGCAACAAAACTAAGATGACCATGAAGCTTATTCAGTTAATGCCTGTATGTCTTGAGTTTCATGGAGTAGCTCTTTGAACTTGGCTCTCAGCTCACAGAATAATAGAATCACAGATTGGTTTGGGTTTGGGTTGGAAGGGACCTTAAAGCTCATCTTGTTCTAACTGCCTGCTGTGGGCAGGGACACCTTCTACCTTCCACAGGTTGCTCCAAGCCCCATCCAGCCTGGCCTTGGACACTTCCAGGGATGGGGCAGCCACAGCTTCTCTGGGCACCCTGTGCCAGGGCCTCCCCACCCTCACAGGGAACAATTCCTTCCCAATATCCCATCTATCCCTGCCCTCTGGCAGTGGGAAGCCATTCCCCCTTCTCCACGCCCTTGTCCAAAGTCCCTCTCCAGCTCTCGTGGAGCCCCTTTAGGGGCTGTCAATACATCTGTCTCATTGGAAAACATTTTTTCAGTCCACAGCTGGAGACAACAGTGAAGTGCTGGAGCACTGCCTCTGTTAACACTTGCATTGGAGCTGCATGTCCTTGAAGAACAGCCCCAGCTAAGCATGAACCTACAACAGGAAGCCATTTCCTGTCTTGAGTTCGGTACAGTCAGGAGAGATCCTGCCCTACCCCACTCTCCTGCAGCCTGTGCTCTATTCTGAATTTTGAAGGCCAGCAGTATCACATCACTTCTTTCTTTACCACCGAGGATGCATGTGAGTGGGCAGGTGCAAGAATCAGATGTTTTGGGCAGCCATTAAAGAGATTTGCTTGGATGGAGTAAATGGGCAGGAGCTACAGCAAATGAGGAAAAGCTTTTGTTTGATGGCGATATTTGCAGGCTTCCTCTGCACTGCTAAACCCCAGTTCTGGGTATGAGAATAGCACAGATTTGTAGGATTTAATATGTTTTACACAGTCTGCAGAAATCTTGAATGTTCAAGAAAAATCAGCTTCAGCATGGCCCCCTATGTTGTGTAGTGTGACAGGCTGGCATGCAGAAAACTGCGCCCTGGAAAGATCAGGGCCGTTGCTCAGGGGCTGGATGGATGTCCTCGCTCATTGGGTAATCTGCCCAAGTGCAGGAATTCAGGGCTGGGCCTGCTCTGGCTGAACCTCTGAGCTTCTTCAAGTGCAAAATCCAGAAAAAGCTGCTGGGTTCAAAGTGCCAAGCTTCCCAAACTGTAGAGAACTAACAAGTGGCATGGATTCACTGACAGTCCTTCCCTTGTGCCAAGGAGGCCAGGCCAGTTCTCCTTCAATATATCAGGAAATATTGCCCCAGTTTACAGGCACGGTGTCCACCTCTGTCTCTCCCATCTGTGATACTCCCATCATAAATGATTCAGAACATCATCCATCTCTGGGGATTTACTCACACCACTAACAGAGGTGGTTCCCAGCCCAGTGCAGGTGTGTGCAACCCCCATGGCACATGTGGCCACATCCTTAAGGCCTGCTTGAGGTCTAGAACCCATTTGGCAGTTGTCTTGGAGAACGGACTACCTGAAAACACCTGTCTGATGTGTGAGACTCATAGCTTCAAACAGTGGGATTAATCTGGTATTTGCTGGGTAATAAGGAAGGAGTTGATAAACCACGATGCAACTGTCGCTTGGGTTTGCATTTTTATAGCACATTTGGAGTGGGAAGCCAGCGAGTGCTAGGAAACTGCAGACACTTAAATGGCCTCAGAATGGAGGAAGGCAGAGAGATCAGTTTGAGGTTACAATGGTCAGTGAGGCCATTGGCAGCTTATACTGATGATTTAACTTAAAAAGCAATAAAGAGTTAAGTCAGTGATGCATGGTGGACATTGTGTAGACAAGCCTCCATTTGCAGGAGTCAGAGTGCTGATGGCTAGAAGTGTGCATGCTCTCTTCTGTGCCAGTACTGTGCTGGTCTGAACTGGTCTGGAGGAGTAGAAGCTCAGATCTGCTCAAGCCTGTCAAGTTTGCAGAACATAAATCACTATTTGTCCTCTCTACCCCTGCTATGCAGATATGTTTGGATGGTACACCACTGGCTGTTCTGGTTCAGTGGCCATCCCACCCAGTGGCAGGGTCTGGAGGACTGGCCTGCGGCCAACGGGGAGAATACCTCCACCCTACATCCAGCAAGGAGCTGGGAGTCCTTCCAGTGTAGTGCCTGGGCACCTCAGGTGCCTAGAGTTGCTCAGCCAGCCTCAGGATATCTTTGGCTTCATGACTAGGACTCCCACAAGGAGAAAATTCTGTGTGAAGAATCCACACTTCTGTGGGCCACCCATGGGCACTGTGACTACTGAGCCTTTTACTTTTGCTCTGTTGTTACACAAATCTCTTGAATTTTGTTTACTTTTCATTTAGTTTTTTTCTTCTCACCCTGCACATTTCTCCTTTGGTGTCAATGACAGGCAGCACCCTGGACATGCCAACTAATCATGACCAATTTTCCTGTTTGTTCTTGTCAAAAATACCTTCTCATGTAAAAGAAATAGCAACATTTGCTTTCTACAGGACTCTGCTGTTGGGATATATACAAGGAAGGACGGACACCTCCTTGGAAGGCGGATACTCCCATTACTCTCATCTTCCCAGGAAACAGTCTTGCTGGGTTGTCCCTGCAATCCCTGGCCTGTTGGTGAGTCTTCTTCTGAATGAACTCACCCTAGGAAGGACCTCCCCTTTGAAGTTCCCCCATCTTCTCAACCTTTGCATCATTCTTGCTGCTTTTGTGACTTCTTCTGGCTCGAGAACCTCAGTGCCCAGTGGCTACTCCCTGCCCTGCAGGTCACAGGTATGCCCCAGACTCTGCAGATGCTCTTAGCCTGCAAGGAAAAGGTGTGGGCAGGTAATCTATCCATGCAAGATAGGAGCAAGAAATGTTAGAGTTCTAAGCCTTTGCGAACCATGTTGTGTCATGAGATCAGTCATGAAAAACTGCTTTGTAGCTGCCTGATGGGATATGGTGCAAGCAAACAGCACAGCTGAGAGCCAGCTCACACACAGCTGCTCCTCTGGAATGGTGTCACTGGAGATTGAAGAGGAGCTCTTCTTGCCTCCACTGTGGACACTCAAAGCCCTCTTGGGATGGGTAAGAGATGTGCCATTGCTCAGCGGGACTCAGTCTGGGCAGGCAGTGTCCAAACAGCTTCTCTTACAAAAAGCACCTGGGGCTGCTCAGGTAAATGAGCCCCATTCACCTCGGAGCTGCAGAAAAGCTTGTGCCAGAATGGTGGAGGATCCTTCACACAGGCACTCTGCCTCTGCAGACATGCCTCCTTCCTCTGCAGCACCTACGTAGGTCCTCCTGCACAGGGCACAGCAGTTTGCAGCAATCGCCCCCTTCACTGGCTGTGACTGCTGCCCGTGTCTCTTGTCCATGCCACAGACTGAGCACCTCAACCCACCTTCCCCTCTGACCTCCCTTTCCCTGTCAGGTTCATGCTGGCAACCCCTCCTCCTGTGTCCTGTTCCTGCACAGCAAAGAGCTCTGCGCTGGGCCTGGAGGAGTGCTCCTGCCTGGGCCCAGAGCACCATGCCTGGGTCAGGGAGAGGCGTGGGGGGCCAAGAACACACCGAGCTAGAAATGAGGGCCAGCTTCAAACCTCTGTCTGAAACCTGAGGTCCTCACAGGCTCCACTGAGATGCCAGTTTGTGCTCCTGCCTCTCTCTGGAAGCTCTTTATGGCTGGACAGCCCAGGACCCCACTGGCACATAGTGACAATTGGGTAGAGTCCATCCAGCCTCCTGGCACTGCCCAAAGGGGCAATGCCCCCTTGCTGCTCCCTCCACACCCTTCAGCCTGCTCCCCCTTGACAGCAGTGACTTTCAGCTGGCCCACCAAGGGACTGAGGCATGGGCTCATCCCCACAGAAGCCATTCCTAGCTACATGGCATCCAGCCACTGCAAAGCATTGGCCTCCTTGTAAAATGCAGCAGGAATACAAATGGAACTTGCATTTGTCCAAAGTGACTGCTTCCGAGGGAAATCTGTGGGTCTGTAAATGGCCTTTCCCACCTGATAAACCTTTCCATCCCCAGCAAGACCAGCAAGGAGGACAGATCAGCATCACCATGGTCCCACCATGCAGTGGCCATGGGGCGCAGCAGTGTGAGACCCCCTGTAGAGTGGCTGTAGGAGAAACCACTTTTGTGTGGGTCCCTAAGAGAAGGCAGGACATTGGCTTCCCAATGACAAAAATAAAGGTCGTTTACCCAAGGACATACTTTTCACTTGGAAGTGATAAGCAACTTGGAAGACCAAAGCTTAAGGCATCTATAATTGCAGAAGTGGATACAAAATGAAGGAATTCCATCGCATGGCAACAGAGGTGAGGCTGTTAGCTCAGGCTATAAAATCAGTGTTGTAAGGCCCAGAGAAGGCTCAGAAGGGTTAAATCCTTTCCTTCAGCAGACAGGAGCAGCCTGCCTGAACTGGCAGCTGCAGATGGTTCCTCTGCTCAGGCTGAGCAGGCAGTTGGACTGGTCAGGTGGTCAGAAACTATACTTCAGCAGAAGGCGCAGGCAAAGATTGTTTTGAGGTTTTTCCTAGAGCAGCTGGATTTGGGAACAGTTGCTATCTGTGGCACTGTGGGTGACAGCTTTAGCAGTGTGCATGTGCTATAAAAGAAGACCTTGCACTAAACAGAACATCAGAAATACAGGCAGTTCATGGGTGTTGCATGTGGTGACCAGGGAGCTGCTGCAGGGGCAGTTGCCTTTCTCCTCCTCACAGGAGGGCAGTTTCATGGCTCCTCTGTGTGTGTCTGTGTCCATGCACATGTGCTGCTCCAGAAGGGAGACCATGGCTTGAGCAGAGCTGCTGGTGCCCTTGCTTGCGGGGTGATGTAGGAAAAGGATTTAGCTTGCTGTCTCTTCTCCTGGTTTTGGTAGTAGAGGCTGTTGGTTTCAGATCTAGCTGCGAAGTCTTGCAAGTTATCAAATACTTCTGGGGGACACTGTCTGGACCTCGGTTTACTTACTAACAGCAGCATGTTCTTTAAAGTCAGGTTCAAACTATTTCACCTGGAAGACCAAAGGACCAATGTGAAAACTGTCCTGTGATGTGATGTGCAGAGCAGTGTTTTGTTTAAAAATGTGCTAACTAATGAACCATTACCAAAGACAGTAGTTCAAGTCTCTGATTGCCTCAAAGCAGGGCTTAAAAACTCTAAGAGAGCCAGTGAGGAATGCAGTAGCCATGCGGCACAAGGCAACTGGAGGCTGGCCTGGCTGAGCTGAGATCACTGCAGCAGCTCTCCATGCTGCAGCAAACACCGTGTGGGAGAGAGACAGCATCCAAAGGCAGCAGGATCATTCCAGTGGGAGAGGGCTGTTTTTATCAAAAGAGGTAGTAGTGAAGACTCTGCGGTGACCTTTACTTCCCTACCAAGGAGTTTAAGCAAAGAAGCCTCAGTTTGGCTCCAATTGCTCCCTGGGTGGTTCCATTACACACCAGGGACTCCTCCACCTCTGTCATCTCACCAGCAGAGGCTGAACAGACCCTTGTCCAGCTCTGTCCTGCCAAAAACAGGACAACAAAAGAACACAGTGGGCATTGGTGGCAACTACCATCAAGCGCCAAGCAGGGCCAACACAGCACTCCATGCCCATGAGAGAGGCCTTGCTCATCATCATCACAGGTTTTGTGTCTCACACAAAAGAAGCCACTTCTTAGCTGGTAAAGAGAGATATTATTATTTCTGTTGTCCCCACATCCTCTTTTCAGAGCCGTGTTCTGTTGTGGTGCATAGGAGTATTTCCATCCCTGACTGAGAGGGCCACAGTTGCAGAAATACTGTGTATGATGAACCCCATGCAGAGATTTTTGCTGGCTGCTGTTGTAAGTAATTATTTCCTGGAAGACAGAGAGGCTCCACCACTTGGGGAAACACCCTGCATGGACATGTGAAGCACAGGGCAGAACCACTCAGCCCTGAGCCTTGCAGAATTGAGTGGGGCTTTCAGCTGCTTGAGGTCCAGAGGCCTGAAGTGGTACAGCCAGGATGCACTGGGGAAGGGGAACTTCCAGAAGAAACCAGACATTGAGAGCAACACCATCTCAGCTCAAAGGGAAAGCTTCTGGCTACCTATGGGAATGGTGCTGAAGTTCTTTCACATTGGTTGCTATGCATATTTTGTAAATTAACATAAGACAGTAGCCTCTGAATTTAAGGTAGCCTGGATTTAGGCATGAGGCTGAGCCTGTCTCCTGCCTGCCTCCCCTATGACCAGCCCCTACCAGCCTCCTTGGGGCTGCTGGCTTACAGGGTGACCCATACTGCCTGCTGGAAGACATCTAGCAGAAAACCACATCTGGATCTTGGCAAATGCAAATACTTGCATCCTGCAAGGCCTTGGCCAAGAAGGGGTAAGACAGGAAGGCAGAGCACTGCTGAGCAGCATCAGGCTGCTGGCCTTGCCTGTCCTCCTCCCTTTTGGGGAGATGATTCAGTTAATACTTGGAATCAATGGGTAAAGGGTTTCCCCCACTGTGCCAGCTATGGGAGCATATCCTGTGAGAGCATCTTTCATCCGATGTTACACAACAGCTTGTTGGTGGGTACAGGCTTCACAGTGACCCTCTGGGAATTCTGGTTCCCCTAGCAGAAGGGAAGGGAGCTCTGCCTTTCCATAGCTGCAGATGGTGGATCTCAGAAGGTGTGTATGGCTTTTTGGCCATGATGTCATGAAGGGGGCTGGCTGAAAGAGGAATGCAGTCAAATGGACAGGTGGAAATCAGTTTGTACCTGGTATGTCTGCCTGCCTTAAGAATGCATACCTCTGCAGTGAGCAGGATGAGCTTCAGGTTCAGAAGAAAATGGAGTCCCAGGTACCACCACTCAGCTGTGCATCCTGTGCCTCTGTCAGATGGACCATAGGTTGTGCTGATTCTGTACTTGGAAAAGAGGAAGGACACTAAAATAAACTTCATCTGTCTCCCTCAGAGAGAGGCTCTGTCTTGGTTTGAAAGACAGGTGCCTGCCAAGGCAGGCAGGAACTTCCCTTGGAATACAAAATGTGACCTCCTTCCTTCCAAATTATTGTAACTTTGAAATTAAGGGGCTTTCAGGCAAAGATATGTGAAAAGGAGTAGGAGTTCTTTACTAGTGTATCTAGATATGTGCAAGGAGATGAACAAACAGCAGCGGCAGCACCAACGAGCAGCAGCAGAGCCCAAACCCAGCCGCTCCCGGCTGCCGGCACCTTCCCCTCGGCGCAGCTCCGCTCGCGGCCGCCAGGGGCGCTGGTGGCTCCCGGCCGGGCAGGGCGGGGGCGCTGATTGCCCCGCGCCTGCAGGGGGCGCTGTGGCGCGAGCGCGGCCGCCTCTCCACACGGCAATGGCGGCTGAGGCGGCGGCAGAGGGAGAGAAGGGGCTTTCCTTGACACACTCGCTGGGGTGGCCGGGCTCAGCGGCACTCGGGAAGCTGAATGGGCTGCAGCAGGAACCTCGCAGCAGCAGGCTGGAACGGCAGAGGTGGGCACACCCCGGAGTGACAAACGAAATGTATCAGAAACTCCGCAGCTGTAGCAGGAGCCGCGGGGTGTCCCGGCAGGCGGGTGCGGGGTTACAGTGAAGCGAAAAACCCGGAGCAGTGGGAAGGAAACGGCGGGACTGGGCAGCGGCAGCCGGGCTCCCAAACACGGCAGGAAGAAGCTCCCTCAGAGGGGGAAGGGGCTTGGAGTCCCGAGTTTTCCCCTGAGGCACCCCAGTAGATGGTGAGGATCCTTCCCAGTGAGGGAGGGTGTTGATAAGGTCCCAGTGCAACGGCTGCTCGTACGAGCAAAAGCCTCACTTACTGTAGGATAAAAGAGTAATGGGCTGGACTCTGCAGTGGCAGCAGTAGGATCAGTTCGACTGTTCCCTCCGACCCCGAGAGGGAGAGAGAGGAGAGCCAAGCCCAGACATCCCCCAGCCAAAATCTCGCAGTATCTCTGCCCTTCCAAAAGAAAGCCCCCTCAGCTACGAGAGTGTAGCTCCACCCTTCCTCCCACCTTGGCCACTTCTTTTGTGTCTTAAGTACCGGTCGTTATTGTCTCTTAGCAACAGATAGGAGAAAAATCCCTGAGAGAAAAAGAAAAAAAAAAGGCACAATCTTAACCTTCAACTGGCTCTCTTCATAAACGTGGAGCAGCCGGGGAAGGGTAAGGTGCTGCACTTTTCCTTCTTTCCTTGGTCTTTAGCCAGGTCAAGATGAACTCTGGCTTTTCCAGTTCTGTTCCTGATGTCCATGCAATGCCTGTGTATGTCTCTTGGGTAGTTTTGATACTGCTTCCACCCGCCACGTTCTTAATTTTTGTATTTAAACGTGATCCAGAATTCTCCACTCAGTCAGTCTGGCCTCCTGTTGTACTTGCTCAACATTGGGGTGGATCGCTCTTATACTTGTTCTCCAAGTATATAAACAGCTGGCAGTTTTACATCTACCTCAGCTCACTTCTCCTCCAGGCTGAAAAAGGCTTGTTCCTTCCAGTGCTCCTCATAGGATATATGGTCCAGGCCTCAGACATCTGCATGACTTTCCTCTGAACTTACTCCAGTTAATCAAAGTTTTTCTTGCATTGCAAGGCTTGAACACAGCACCACTGGTGTGATCTAATGAGTGAAAGGTAAAGGGAACAATCCCTTCCAGGCCCCTGCCAGGTGCATCTGTCCACGCAGCCCAGGACATTGCCACAGCAGCCAGGACACGCTGCAGATGTTCAGCCTATTTATGGTCCACTGAGCCCTTCATGTCCACCTCAGCAGAGCCAGTCTATCCCAGCTTCGGATTCAGCTCCAATCCCAAGGCTTCCTCTACCTTACCTACCTTTTTTCTGCCCCACTGTCCTCGGGGCTCACCTGATGTGTAACATATCTTGCTTGTAATGCCTCTAAGAAAGTAATAAGGCAAAGAGTGAATAGATATAATGCAAAATCCAAAGAAGGATTCACAGAGATGCAAATGATTTGCAAATGCTGGGAATGTGGGAGAAGGCATTTAGCAATGTTGGAATTGGGCAAAATCTTCTGGAAACTGAAAACCTGGATCTTCTATTAGGGACTTGTGCAGGCAATGATGGGAGGCAAGAACACTTGTCTTAGGGAAAAGGCAGTTTTGAGGGGTGTCCAGTGCAGCATAGAAAGGTTAAATGATGAGAAACCCAAGGGGAGTTCGGGAACTGTAGATCCATAGGTTTCTGTGTGAATGGAAAGGTGTCCTGAGGGGAAGGTGGCAATAGTCAGGGTGTGAGAGGGAAGAGCCCCATGCAGCTGCTGCTGGTGGGTTCGTGCTCACAGACCAGGCAGCGGGAAGCAGCAGGTGCCACCTCCTCCTCTTCCAGGCAAGGGTTTATTTAAGGGCCAGAGCAGGGAAGGGCCCTTCTCCAGCACACCTGGAGATGAGTGAGCAGCCACCCTAAGGTGGCTCCTTGCACATCGGCAGTGGCAGGAAAGGTGACAGGAGAGGTGACACCTCCTTCAGCTCCTCCTGTGAGGAGCCCAGAGCTTGTGGATGGGGAGACCTTTAGCTGTCCTGTGTGATAGTTCTCAGTAGCAGAGATCGTATCAAACTCGTGTTGATTTTAGAGGTGCAGACTGACAACAAATTTGGCATTCATAATTTTTATTTGTTGACTTTCAGGAACATTTGGAAACATTTCAGAAAGGCAGCTCCTTCTGCCTGTGTAGGACAGTCACCACCCCTGCGGACGCCTGTTCATACTCCGCCCTCCTGTGGAGAAAGGCATCGGAGTCAGACCGGTCGCACGAACATTCCCCACTGCTGGAATCCGAGCCGGGACACAGTCCAGCGGGCCAAGGCTGTGAGCCGGGACCGCTGCCCTGCGATGAAAGGAACCAGCCCTGCAAAGGCGAGCTCTACAGCAGGATGTAAAGTTCTGTAATTTGTTTTAAAAGCCAAGATTTTCAATTTTTGAACTAATACTTTCAAGTCAATACTTTTAATTTCAACAAATTAAATAGAATTGTCTTTGAAAGCAGAAAACAGTTGAGTTGCACATATTCACCTCAGTTCTCATTCAGAGGTAAGAAAATCCAGTATCTTTTATTCCAACAAAATCGTTTAATCTATTCTTTTAGATTTGTCTGTCAAACCTTATCGGATCCTGGTCAAGTGATACCAAAGTTATAATTTATGGGGGAAAAGTCCGTGAGTGCGAGGCTGGGCGGCCCTGCGGGGTCTGTCCCCACGCACGCGCCCCGAGCCCCCCGGCCGCAGCTGAGAGGTACCAGCAGTCCTGCCGGACCCTCCGCTGCGGGGTGACCCCTCCCCGTCCGCGCTGTCCCCTCACACCCACTGTGACCCCCGGCACGCTGACCGACCCCCGGCAGGCTGACCCCCGGCACGCTGACCGACCCCCGGCATGCTGACCGACCCCCGGCAGGCTGACCGACCCCCGGCAGGCTGACCGACCCCCGGCACGCTGACCCCCGGCACGCTGACCGACCCCCGGCACGCTGACCCCCGGCAGGCTGACCGACCCCCGGCACGCTGACCCCCGGCACGCTGACCGACCCCCGGCACGCTGACCCCCGGCACGCTGACCGACCCCCGGCACGCTGACCGACCCCCGGCACGCTGATCCCCCGCCCCTCAGCGCACCGCTCCCGCCGCCAGGGGGTGCCCGCGGCCTCGCTCGCCGCCGGAAGCGGCCCCGTCCCGGCGTCCCGCGCGCGCTCGTTCCTTCCGGTGCGGCGCCATCGGTGCGGCGCAGGTGAGGCCGGGCGGGTCCGTGTCCATCCGCGTCCATCGGCTCCCGGTGCCGCAGCCATGGCCATCCGGTACCCCATGGCCGTGGGCCTTAACAAGGGCTACAAAGTGACCAAGAACGTGTCCAAGCCCCGCAGTGTCGGCGCCGCGGGGTGAGTACGAGATGCTGCCGGCGCGCGGTGCCCCGGGCCCGGCTCTGTCGCGGGGGCTGAACCGCCCCGCTACCCCCGGTGTGCAGCGCGGTTATGTTGGTGTGTCCGGCGCGGAGCCGCCCAGCGCCTCCGGCCCTGTCCCGCGGGGCTGCGGCTCGGCGCTTTCGCTGTGGGGAGAAGGGAGGGCTCCGAATCCGTGAGTTGCCCGTGACTGCGGGACGGCGGCTGTGAAAGATGTGTGCCTTCTAGAGTCTCTCCTGTTCTTGTTCTCTTGGTAACAAAAGACAATCCCTACAAAACTGCCCGGAGTTTCCCTCCTCGGAGCTATCTAGGTCCGATAGATGCGTGTGTTGTTACGAGACAAAAATGCATCCGGGCCTTTTATCCACTCTGATTAAATGCTCCGTGTAGCTGTGGTGTCCGATGTGCGCTGCAGTGCAAACCGCGGGTCCTGCTTTTTCCAAAACTGCTGGGCCACGCCAGTGTGTGACACATCCGGACCCGAGGCTGAAGACAGACTGGCACACCTGGCCAAGCTCAAGTGCTCCGTAGCATCTGCCGGGGATCAGGTGTCTTTGGGACATGCCAACAGCGTGGGCTGGTTTTGCGGCCTAGCCGGGAGTGTGCCACAGCCCTTTGCAGTCCCCTTTGCATCAGCCAGCGTGCCTTGTAACCTGCGTATTCCCTTCCCACAGCGCCTGACCAAACACACCAAGTTTGTGCGAGACATGATCAGGGAAGTCTGCGGCTTTGCACCCTATGAGCGACGTGCAATGGAGTTGCTGAAAGTGTCCAAGGACAAACGTGCTCTGAAGTTCATCAAGAAGCGGGTGGGTCAATTAACTAACAAGGATGGCAGAAACTATTGTCAGCTTTCTGTTTTCTGCCTTCCCTTAGGAATATTTGGCTTTTTAATTAATTATCTTTATTTTTTTTCTGTTGTTTCGGAAGTTACTGGTGTAATATGATGGAGTGGAGAGAATGTTCCTTGGGTTGGGTGGGAGAGCAGGAGGTGGATACAAAGGTACTTTGCCAGAAAGGGCCTGAGCTCAGGGATTCAGGCTTGTCATGCTATTACTGCATGGTTTGTGTGTCTGGTGTGGGGAGGATGAGAGCTGCACTGATAGAGGTTGGGTGCCATTAACCAGGAGACTTTAAATGGGGTTCCTTGAGTTGTAACGGTTATGAGCTGAAAGCAGCCCCTTTGGTGTCCCAAATAACTGTGCTGAGGTACTACTGAGACACGATGGCAACCTCCTAGCTGGAGGTCGAGTCCGTCTTTCCAGGACTTTACCATTCTGCCTGGTTTTGGGGTGTGTTGGCAGTGACACCTGCAAAAACCCCAGCCTGTGCTGGGTGAAGACTTGAGTGCTCTGCTCTCTCCCTGCAGGTTGGCACTCACATTCGGGCCAAGAGGAAGCGGGAGGAACTCAGTAACGTCCTGGCAGCCATGAGGAAAGCTGCTGCAAAGAAGGATTGAGTTGCACAGGCTGCAACACAATAAAGTCCTTTCTCTCAGAACCAGGGTAGTGAGTATTCTTGGTACACGTACTTCAGTGGGCGCTGCTGGGGGATGCTGACAAGGTCCTGAACTTCAGTGATCAAGAACTTGGGTCAGTGGTTTATTGTACCTACAGCTGGAGATGCTGATACTGGTGCTGCTGGGACTTACTCCAGAGGGCAATCCTCTGTGACTTATGTGGAGTCTCAGGACTTGGAAATCGCTGGAATAATACCTTCTGTTTCCTACTCTGTCTTCAGACCTAGATGGTGGTAGGAGGGAAGTGGGCAAAAATGGCTTTTGAAAACACTAACTACTTTACACTCCTTCCCCAGGGCACATCAGCCCATTCCTTATGCAGCTTAGCCCGCTTGTGTTTCCCTTTGTACCCTCTATTCAGGCCTGTTTTCTGCAGTGTGTTAGCAAGTCATGAAAGACACCTGGAGTCAGCAGAACTGCTTGGACTTCAGTAGCTGGATTCTTTATTCTCTCCTAAGGGCTCCCTTGCTGTGAGATGACAAGGGCTGTTCTTCCTGGCTGAGAAAATACTTTTCAACTAAACTCCATGCTATTACTCTTCCCCTCTTTAAATTCCTTTTTCTTAAGAGTTCATTGGAAGGAGAAGTACTCGAGTTCTCTGGTCCCCAAGCCTGTGATTACTGATGTACAACAGTCAATGTCAAGACATTTAATTCCTTTTCTCACTCCCTCAATATGATACAGCTGTTGCAGAGGCACAGGCCATCTGTGGTGCAGCACAGTGCTGACTGCTGATCCTGAGCATGTTGCTGTTTGGCCTTGGTCTGCTCTCTTTAAGCCTGGAGTTCTATCTGGTGGTATTGACCTGGTGACTGAACCTGGAGAGCCACGTATCTTGATCAGCTGAATGTACCAGCTCTGCTGAACTACCTTAGGATTTCAGTGTCCTTTCAGCCTAGCCTAGGCTTCTAAGCAGAGACAGATTCTGAGAGCTACTTGCCTTCCACCACATCAGGAATAACAGCTGTACATCAACCTGGCTCTGGGTGTACTGTTCAGTCCTTTTCCACAAACATACTGAAATTTACAGAGAAATACCTGAAACATATTTAGTGAGAAGAGACCAGACTAGCCCCACTGCTGGTGGCTGATAACATGCCCGTTCCTTTGGCAAAATTGGAAATCCTTTATTGTAGATCATAATTCAGTATTAAAGACTGAGAAGTATTTTATTCTAGCAGAGCCATAATTCATTTTGGCAGCTGCGCAGCAGCAATAGCTTCATGTCCCACTTCAGGATTGCCCCCAGTCATTCATCTCTAGGCGGGAGCTGAGTGCTTAGGGATAGACCACCTTCCAGCCATCAGGGCACGGGCTGTCATCCTCCAGTGAGATCCAGCTGTGAAAATGCTATATCAAATACCTCTTTGTAGTGCTCCACAAAATGCACTTCCAGTCCTTCTGTAATGAATCCAGCAAGGTCATAATAATCTTTTTTGTTCTCTGATGGCAGAATGATGCAGGTAACACCTGCTCTCTTTGCCTGTGGGGAGAAAAAGTTGGGCTGTCTTTTGACTCCTAGGAATCCTTCCATGTACCAGAAACACCCCCATTTCTGAAAGTAAGCAGTTATTTAGGAGCATGATCCAGCTTTACTCTCTTTGGAGAGCAGCAAGGGCATTCCTAACAGGTATCACCAGGGTGAAGCATGTTCTAGATCCCCCCTCAAGCCCCAAAACACATACTCTCCAGTGCCATGTCAGCTGCAGGGACAGATGATGGGGAGGCATTTTAGTTGGACTATGTCAGCACATTGGGGGATTGTTTAAAACATCCGTATTACTTTACAGAGTTTTAAGGGTCTGTTCCAGCTTGGGTGAGGATAAAGCCTAAGATGAAAGCAAGAGTTAGAAACAGCTTATCAGACCAACCTACCCCATCAATACCCTTAGCACAATTCTACAGAACCTTTTGATAAGGACACCTTCCCTGGAAAGGGTATGGAAAGCAGAGCTGCTCCTCCCCCAACAGGTTTGTACCCATCTGCTTTAGGGGTGATTCTGCGTTGAGGCCTGTGGCCACTCACACTGCTGCAAGCGCAGCCAGTCAGCGCCATCGCACGTTAGTCCTGTACTGACTGCTACAAACAACTACTCATTCTTAAGTCATACAACGAAAACAAATCACATTGCAGAAGGCTGTAGCCCAAATATATCTGGGGACAGAACACGATGTGGAGCCCCAGCTCAACAGAAGACGACCTAGTAACATTCTTGACAGAAAAATTTGTGTGTGTGGTGCAAGGCTTATGTAGGCCAGAATTGTGCAGGTGAAAAGTAGGGAGAGAGATTCAACTCTCGGAATTCTGAAAACTGCAAAGGGTTGAAACCAAAAATACAAGACACTAAGGTTCCTTTCATCTAAAACAGACAACTATGAGATGTCAGATGAATTCACACTGGAACTAGGGAACAGAGCCTTGATTTTAAGAATGTACCTTAGAGATGCTGTCAAATCTCCACTGGATGCCCTCCTTAAACAGGCAATTGAGCACAGCACAGGTGTGTGCTAGTCTGACAAAGCAGACAGCTCTGACTGCCAGTTAAAGCTGTCAGTCACCTTCAATTCTGCCAGTCTAGGTGGAATTGAGCTAGGCCAACACAGCTGCCCTCACATAAAGCCTGAGGTCCCATCCCTTTCCTCACAGCCAGAGACACAGTCAAGATTGCTGTGTTCCCCTGCAGAACATGTGTCCAACCTGTGTATGGAATGAAATCACTGCCTCTCCCAGTTCAAGGAGCCACCCCTCTGGCTGTCCTGTCCCCACTGAGCCCAACCCAGGGCTCTCTCCCATGGACGATGCACAAGAGACAAGAGAAGAGCTCTTACCGCAATAGTCTTCTCCTTGATCCCACCAACAGGAAGAATTTTTCCAGTCAATGACACCTCTCCAGTCATGGCTACATTCTGCCTCACTGGGCAATTCATGGCCAGCGACAGCAGAGCTGTTACAATGGTACATCCTGCGCTTGGTCCATCCTTCGGTGTTGCTCCCTGTTTAAAAAAACAAAAAGCACAACCCCCCTGCTCATTCAAGAAGCAGCACAGCCAGACAGTACCATTGCCCTTGTTTTAACATTGTCCCAATTTCATGAAGCCTCATAAAGGTTTTTGCGTGTGTGAGTGATGGAATGAATCCTGATATTTGAATTGGCTGGTTTATTAACAACTGTGACATTCCTCACCTTATTCATGAGGAATAATCCATGAGTCCACAGTGTGGTTTCTGGCCTGATGCCACCACCATACTCACTGGGCTCAGGTCTTTGAATAAGCAACATCAGTGGAAAAAAAAGCACAAACATTTTGAAGCTCTTTGTTAGACCTAGCCAACCATGGAAACAAGGAACAGAAGTCAACATCACAAGGGGGAGAGTGTCAAGAGCCACGAAGTAGTGGAGGACAATACCGAAAACCATTCAAGGCAGAAAAGATCAGTATATAAAGCCCCACAAAATCCAGGCCTGAACTAGTGACAGTCTGGACTTATCTGAGATCAAACCTCTTTGAGGTAAGAGCAGAGGAAATCAGTGTTTGAGAGGGAGTAGAGACAGAGATCACGTCTGCTGTTTTCTCATCTTCCAGGCAATGGAATCACAGACAACAGTGCAGTAGCTGGACAGACACAGAGCAAGCTGCAACAAGGACACTGCGCACAGAGCACTCAGTAGTCCAGAAGGAAAGCTTGGGCACAATCGCAGTTCAAAATCTGTCTTCAGTAAAGCACCTGCCCAAAGCTTGTTACACAGCATGTGAGCCACTCTGAGCACTGTGTGCATTTATTTTCAGCCCCAAATATTGGACAAATGCAATCACTGCCATTACGTGGACTAGGAAGCATGGCACAGAGATCAGGAGTAGTATTTCCAATTATGTGTAAATGACTTGAAGCCTTTAAGAAGGCCTGGTAACACAGAGACCTAAACTTTGGAGTCCTTGTAACTTAATACAAGCGTTTATCCAAATCACTTATCTCTGTGTCATGGTTTCCCCACCTGCACAACAGGGCCAACAGCTACAACAAAAACTTAGGTTTCCTTAGAAAATTATCCAAGCCCCTGTATTCTTGCCACATGCTTGCTGTAGAAAGGAGTGGAAACATGGCTCATAAGAAGACCTTCACAGGAACCTGAAGAAAACGCCTTCATTCCTGGGTTTTACTGCTAGAAGAGGGCATTCTGCACAAAATACGGACAAATGAAGTGCCTTCCAGCTTTACATCCAGGGGAGCAAACCAGCCTGGCTGCTGTGCATGCTCTGTGAACTCTGCATCAGTTTACCTCTGGCACATGCAAGTGAATATGAGAAGACATAAGAAAGTCATTGTTGGGGTCCTTCTGCATCAGAAAGGCTCTTGCAAATGTGTATGCAATTTTGGCACTCTCTTTCATTACATCTCCTAGTTGCCCTGTTACTTCAAGCGACCCATCCTTGTTCTCCTTGTCTTTGGGTCGCCTCAGGGATGTTTCAATAAACAGAGTGGAACCTCCTAAAAAAAAAAAAAAAGGAAAACAACATCTGAAAAAAAGTTAAAGGAAAATTAAACCAGAAAGTTTTGGTGATGCAGAAGCTATGTCAGGCATTTGGAACTGATGCTCTCTAATGAGACACTAGCCCTTGGGTAGAGAGCAGCTGAAACCTGTTACCAAAATACCTTCAGGAAGGCCAGCTAGAAATCTCAACAGTCTCCATTCATTGCTTTTTTGGACTTCATCTTCTAAGAACACAGATGCAATCCCTATTTAATGGAAATAATCAAGTTCTTACAATGGTTTCAGGTTCTTTGTTTCCTCCAGAGAGTAAGCGGAGTTCGTATCATAAAACACTTTTAGCCACTTCAGTTCTCCAGTGCCAGGTACCTATTTACCTTTTCCACCATACTGATAATTTCCCTCTTAACCACCTTAATTCTACCAAAGGTCAATCTGAATATGCAGCGGTCATCTCCTTTGCCATGTGCTGTTATTTCCATCCTGTAGTGCACAAAAGCCCCCAAGTTACTAGGTGAGTAATCCAATGAACGGTAAGCAGCCAACTGCACGCACCCCACAGAATGCTGGAACATCAAAAGTCAAGTCAGTGTTGCACATCACTGATGAGACACAGCATTCCTCAGCTGTGCTGTGTCATAGTGGCACCTCCTGCTGCTGTTAAAGAAACAGACCAGATTTTTTCTTCTCTGAAAAGCCTTACGCTTTTAGTCACTGCTGTTCCTAATGGATGTCAGTTGTATGGGATATGGAGCTTAAGGAGAAAACATGCTGGCCCAGAGCTAAGATAAGCCTGGGTAAGGGCATAAGAAAGGCTCCCTTCTTCAAGGAAGTAGTATTCAGGATCCAAAAGCCAAAGGAAGTTCCTTTTACTGGTGCCTGTAGAAGAATGTCACTGGACTCAGTTCTGTTTGACTGTCACATTCAGTTTTTGAAAATGATACAGAAATGTAGACATTAACCCCAAATTAATTTTGTCTCACCCATAGCTGTCCAGGCCAGACCCATCACCACTCCTGGGGGAGTGGTTTCATACATGCGATCCACAGTGAAGATGGGCTTTCCTACAAAGTCCTGCAGGTTTTCAGGTGTTACTTGGACCGTCTCTGCTTCTCCACTCACAATTTTATAGGCAGATTTCCTCAATACCTGGGTGAGACAGTAATTTATCTCTGTAGAAAAAGCTGAGAATGCTGATGCACAGTGGTCACAGTTACACATAACTTTCCCTCACCTTTTCTACTTGTTTCTGCAGATTCCTCACCCCACTCTCTCTGCAGTACTGTTTGATGAGAACAGTCAGGACATCCGACGTGATTTGGGCTTTGTTTTCATCCAAGCCACACAGAACTCGTGCTTGAGGGACCAAGTATCTCTGAAAGAAATAATGCCCCACATCCTTCTCTTAGTATTTGTGACAAAAGCCTGGTGGTTCCAATTCACTCAATGCTGTTAGCTCAGTGTTGCTTTCTGGTGTCCACAGCCTATGGAACACTGGAGTTACGTTAACTGTGTGTTCAAATCAAAGGAACTCTGTCCAAAATACCATGTGCCTAATTTTTTTGGACACAGTTGGATGTAAATATGTAAGCCTGAATCTGCCAAAAAAAAATTTATCAGATGTCATTCACATAAAGCACAACAGTGATTTCTCTTACCTCTGCAATTGCAAGTTTCTCTTCTGCTACATATCCTGACACATTTATCACTTCCATTCTATCCCGCAGTGGCTCTGGAATGGTTTCTGTTACGTTGGCAGTACAAATAAAAAGTACCTGGAAGCATTACAAGATCCTATTAAGCACTTTCATTAACCTGCTGCTTTACTCCAAGTACTAGTTCTTAAGTTCTGTCTTTCTCTGTCTGAAGGGCTAGCGCAAGATCACCTTTTCTGTGGAATTAGTTTTTATTAGAAGTTTTGGATTTTAGAACTATGTAATAGCATGTTCCCTACCCCCAAAATAAATGTTTAGAAACGCACAATGCACAAACCGGGAAATCGGAATGGTTTGATAGGGACCAGGAAATGGGAGATCTACATCTCACTCAGAAGTTCTTTCTACCTTCTAGGAAATTAGCACAGAATGACCCTATTATCTATATCTATTGCTAATACGTCAATTCTGCAATTTATGTCAGCTGCACAGAAAGTGCAATGGTGTCTAAAGACGACAAATTTCAAAAGCTTCATAGCAGCATTAGGCCACCTCCCTTGACAGCAGCTCTGCCAATCACTATGTAAAGGAAAACTCTTGCCTTTTCTAGTGGACACCACACGTGTTTGTCCCTGGCTCTACACGGAGTTAGGGCTACAGGACATACGCCAGTGATCATGTTCTTTCATGTGCAGACACTTCAGTTAAAGCCAATTCCTACAGAGACAGCTGTATACCATTTATTTTCCATCTGACTTTCCAACCGAATAAAATGTCAGCATCTTTTCATGGACAGGAAATCTCTGCATTGATACACATTCATACATTCTGGTTCTAAAACCTCTGCAGAAAAGAGAAATACCTTTGATAAATCCACAGGAACATCAAGATAATGATCCAAGAAGTTAGAGTTTTGTTCTGGATCCAATAGTTCTAGAAGGGCCGAGGATGGATCCCCTTGATAGCCTCTTCCTATTTTATCCACCTGTGGGAGAAAAAAAAGTAATGCTCTAAGAAGCTTCCTACCACGATAAATTCTCAAGCAAGGTTTTTTTCAAGGCTCCATCTGAAAATCTTCATGAGATGTTCATTAACATCCAGTACCAGTTTACCACTTTTCTGTGCACTCATCCAAGTCCCCACGACCTTCCTGTGTGAGCACACGACACACCTGAGAAGACACAGGGCTTTTGAGTGTTGCAGAAAATCACTGTGAAGTCTCAGGCAATGTGCATACAATAAAAAGCACTACTACTAGTGGGCTACTACTCATTAAGCTGAGATAAGCTATAGGCTCAGACCAGAACACTTACTCCACCAGTGGGAGGACTGGGAGTGCTAGCTTACACCACTTCCCAAATATATAGGCTCAGACACTCTCCTTACTCTCCCCAAGGTGCAAAGTGCCTACACACAACCATTCAAGCAGAGCCCAATTAGTGACCTGTGCTGTTGTCACAGTCACAAGTTAATTGAAGCTCGTGGGGATTTCTTGAAGTCATCTCGACCAACCCCATTGCTCACGCAGGGCCACTAGAGCCAGCTGCCCAGGACCATGGCCAAGGTCATTGACTCTTCCAGCACGGCAAACTCTCCTTCTAAGGATACAAACAGGGCCATGGCTTCTCCTTTAGGAGTAGTGTTAACTGGATGGCCTTAATTAAATTTGCTTCTACAGCCAAGGCAGGGCTTCTGGCCAACACCACTCAAGTGTCATAGCCTCCGGGTTCCATTACCTTTCAAATCAAGATACTCATTGGTTACATCACACTGCAATGGATGACAGTTTATCGGTCCCCCATACCATTCCTAAGACATCTGCTGTTGGTCCTTCCCAGGTACGGCACACAAGAAGGCCAGAAAGACCTTCAGTCTATTCTGAATACCTGCTATTATATCCTGTCCTTATTTGCTTTTCCACAAAGCATTAGGCTGGTATCCCTGACTCATTTATTCTCAAATAAGACCACAAATTGACAGTAAGCATCTTATTCCTTATAGTCCTGCTTTAGACCTACTGAGAGTGACTCTTGCTAATAATCACACAGGCAATAGTGGATTTGTGCACAGTGATGTGCTCACACCTATGCAGGAAACACAGGGAACTACGGAAACCTCTGAATATCCAGTCAGGTCCATTAGGATCCAAACAGCTGCAATTTAATCAGAAGGACACAACTAAAATTTTAAAGTTGGAGTCTGTTATAAGGAGAGAAAACAAAGCGTCTCAGGTATCAGTGTCACCCAGAGAACTTGAGAGCCCAGCCTCATTTAAACAGAAAGAACCTGGGATTTTTAGGAGCGTTACTGCTTCACCTTTTCTACAGTGATCAAGAATTGGTACAAGTCTTTAAGAGCAAAACCTAGAAAAAAGACCAAATACTTCACCTCATCAATCAGTATAAGTGGATTCTCTGTCTTGGTCTTCTTCAGACACTGGATGATTTTTCCTGGCATTGCTCCAACATATGTCCTCCTGTTTTACCAGAGATTGTATTTAGGGAACCATTGCAAAGCACAACACATATCAGAACATACACCATGCAGCTGACAGAGTAAGTGTATCCTGCTGGGAAACAAGTCTTTATTTCTTCAGTATCTATCAAAAGCATTCTCCATCACCATATTAAGCACCAAGACCCACCTAGTTTGTTTCTAGTAAAGAACTGACATGAATTTTGGCAAAATACTCCTGGATGGCAGTTTTTATCTTTAGTTTTAACCACTTCTCAATTAGAGGAAAGCAAAGAGGTAAGGCTGAGAATAGAGATGTTTGAATTTTCATGGATTTTGGGTAAGAAATGTTAGAAAAGGTAACGTGTCCCTTCCTCACTTGATAGGAACAAAAAGACCAGTGTAAATCAAAAAATACTGAAGGAACAAACTGTTAATAGCAAAACATAATCTTCCTGCTAGAGATTGTTTCTGGTTCAGAAACAAGCAGAAGCAGAGGAAGAGGGTAACAACAGAGCGAATGCCAAGAGGGACAGAACAGAGAACATCTGAAAAACACAGAAAATAGTTCTCTCTGCTTATGTTTAGGGCAGAGCCTTGCAGGTTCAATTTACTCCGCAGAACAGCTACTCTTACTGGTTTGAAAACACTGCTGGTTTTATGTTCAGATGCTGACCCTCTCCTCTGCTTTGGTGAGGCCACATCTGGAGTGTCGTGTTCAGTTCTGGACTTCCCAGTTCAAGAAAGACAAGAAACTGCTGGGGAGAGTCCAGTGGAGGGCTATGAAGATGATGAGGGGACCAGAGCATCTCTCATGGGAAAGGCTGAGGGAGCTCAGCCTGTTTAGTCTGGAGAAGGGATGACTGAAAGGGGATCTTATCAATGTGTACAAATATCTGAAGGGTGGGTGTCAAGAGGACAGGGCCAGACTCTTGCCAGTGGTGCCCAGTGACAGGGCACAGGGCAATGGGCACAAACTGAAACACAGGAAATTCCACCTGAATATGAGGGAAAACTTCTGTACTTTGAGGGAGGCAGAGCCCTGGAACAGGCTGCCCAGAGAGGCTGTGGGATCTGTTTCTCTAGAGACATTCGAAACTTGTCTGGACACCATCCTGTGCAACCAGCTGTAGCTGAACCTGCTTTAGCAGGGGAATGGTCTAGATGATCTCCAGAGGCCACTTTCAATCCCAGCCATTCTAAGACTTCATGTGTGCAGAAAAAAATAAACCTATGGAAGGGTCACATCTACTGATTTATTATTCACTTCTTGTTCTCCCCATGAATGTTCTTGTTTCCAAGTTTTCCTCATGCAGCACCTCCATCTTGATTATTCGGAAACCAAGTCTCAATCACACCTGAACACATATGTGAATGACCCTGTTCAAACTGTCACCATTCTCTAGTTCTGACATTTATAGACAGGCATGTATTAGCATTTGGCACCAATCCAATGGCTTTGGGTAGCTCACTCAGCTTTTCAAAGCTGAGAATACACAAGAATTAGGGAGCAACTGCACTTAAAAACACAAATATAATTATGTTCCAAACTCCACCCTTTGCTATCTTTTTCACCTCTTTCTGTATCTCAACTCCTGTCAGTAAGGGTTGGCAGAATAGAGATGAAAATTACACACATTGTCCAACTCCAGTTAGGCTCCTATTTACATTAGTAAAAACTGCTGGATAGACAAACTGCTTAAGTTACACTGACCTGTGTCCTTTTATTTCTGCTACATCAGTCATCCCTCCAACACTGAAACGGAAATACTCTCTGTTTAGGGCTCTGGCAATCGAGCGGGCAATACTGGTTTTGCCAACTCCAGGGGGACCATAAAAACACAGAATCTTCCCCTGGGTGGATCCTCGCAGCTGGCTGACTGCAATAAATTCCTGTAAAACAGATAAAGTACCAGCAGTGAACAGAAGGGAATGTCAGCAACACCAAAACACATTTGGTATCAGGTCAAGCAGTGATTACAAAACAAGCATCATACACAAAACTGGTCCTCAAAGGATTTGGGGAGGGCAAGGGGAGAAGCTAAGTCAGGATGCACCTGTTTTCCCTCTGGTTATTTACATACTTGGTTGTCCCCAGGTTCTGTGCTCTGTATCACCTCACCAGAAGCAGCAGTCTCTCTCTCCACTGCCTTGGAGTGAGAAGACAGAGTTCTAGTTCTTCTCCCAGCTTCCCTTGTTCTCACCTGAGTCTCTCAAGCTACATGTGAGCATCTCCTACTGTACCACTCCCCATGGGCTAAGTTAAGCTTGCTTCATTTCACACTTCTGTGCCAGACAACCCTCAATAACACTGAACAGTTGACCAATCAAAAGATCACAGTTCAGAACTGAAGCCTCAACTGGTTATACACTTACAGTGAAGAAATGAAGGTGCAAGTGGGGAAAAAAAATCCAGAGACTGCTTCCCTTGGACACTTACTTGCCCAGCATTAAGTGCAAACCAGAATATTGCATTTTGAAATGAGAATGTGACCTTCGTTGCCACAAGTAATTAAGCACATTAACCAGTCACCAGAACATTTGGGTCTTTCATGCAGCTTTCTGTTTGATGCATGAATTAACACCAATTCAATGGAGATTGCAATGTCAAACACATCCAAAATGCCTCATGTTAAGCAGAGTGTGAAATGGGACACACTGTCTACTCCAGCCTTACCAGAATTCGCTTCTTGACATCATCCATTCCATAGTGATCCTCCTCCAGAACCGCCTGGGCTCTGGCCAGCTCCAGGTTCTCCTCGCTACACTTACCCCACGGGATGGATGTCAGCCAGTCCAAGTAGTTCCGTGTAACACTGACAGAAACACATGAATGAGAGTGATTTGACAATCATCAGCTTCCTCAACCAACTTCCAAAACAACCTCATCCAGAACAAGTGGGATGTAAAGTGAGGATATGAAAAGAACATCAGTATCTGGGCAGTCAGTGCTAACCTTTTTCACAGTCTTCAATCCCTTGTCCCTCCTCCCACAAAAAACCGCAAAGCTTTTTTTCACAGCTTTTGCTTTTCTGAAACAAAGAACCTTCAATATACCATGAAAAGACTTAAATTTCTGCACACAAGTTCCCTGTAAAATTGTTTTGGGTGGGGCTGGCTCCTGTCTGAAAAGGAATAGGACTGCTTGTACACTCTGCCCCACATCAACTGTTCAGATGGGTTCACGAAACTTAAAACTAGAAAAAGTTTTCTGTCTCCACAGTAAACTAAGACATGGCAGAGATTCCTGGCTCAGAAGCAAGGAAAAACAGCTGGATGCACAACACCACAGAGAGAGATTTAGGACTGGGATAATGATGTCAATATGGCAGTTTACAGTAGAGATAATCAGTATAAACACACTGAAGAGATCACAGCTGTGTCAAAGCACTACTCACTGTTCTAAAACCGTGCACTTAGATCAGGAATTCAAGTGTACAGGGAGGTCTGCACAATGCAGTAACTAGTAAGTTGTGCACAGTCATGGACACAGGGAAACACAGCTGGGCTGTCTGGGCCCAGGATTCACCCGATGGCAATTGCCATGCCACCAGAGCTTTGGCTTTTTTCTCCCAAATACATCCTTTGCAAACTTGCAACCACTGTTACAGCTCTGAAGGAAAGGGAAAGGCACTAATGCTGGCTGTGAAGCCCAGTATATCTTTTCTATGATTACCATGACGCTGCTCATCCAAAGGCATGTTTGCCCTCAAACAGTCTTTTATTCTGTAAAAGACATTTTTAAAAGCAGAGACCCAGAACATTAAGAGAGCTGATGAGTACACCAACTGCTGTATTGTATAGCACACTCTGACTCAACAGACAAGAAATGTTCAACTCAACCTCAGTTTCTGACAATTCACATCACAGAACATATGTTATCAACTATTCACTCCTTAGCAATTCCAACCCTGCCCCAATAATTCAGGGACCACTTCAGGTAACTTAGCCAATGTCATGTATTAGCAACTAGCTTCTCTTCTCTCACATCTACTGAAAACACCGAAGTACAAGGAAGAAGAGCCAAAAGTGAGGGCAGAAAAAGAATCACCACACACTTCATGAGGAACTAACTGCACATTTTGTACCTCTAGTATCAGACTGCAAGAGAAGACAGAAGACCTAAAATGATCCCAAGAGGTAGACTACATAAGTAAACACAGGCAGTTTGGAGAAAATCCTATAATGTGATGATATGCTACAAGCAGAAAAATTAGAGGGGAGGGGAGGGGAGGGGAGAAGACTAAGGTAAGTGCTTCACAGAACTGCACTGATGTCTCATTCTGCAAACGAACCCTGACAGCATGACATGGCCATGCACTCACTTGAATTCTGAGGAGTGATTATCCAACAAGCCCAACTTGTTCAACTCTTCATCAATCACATCCATGACATGTTTTGGCACTACCAGCTCCTTTAGTCGCTCACGGAATTTCTCTTCTATAGCATCCTTGTCCTCTTTTTCCAGACCTAGTTCTTTCTTAATGATCTTCAATTGTTCTTGAAGAAGATACTTGCGATGTGTTTGCTTGATCTTCTCCTCAACCTAGACAAAGCAACAAATACAGTAACTAATGGGTTCCTGGTACAGCCCATCTAACATCAAATACTTCCAAATACTTCTTAGTTACGATGTTCCCAGCAACTGAAAATACTACTTGGAACTCATCTGCAGTGTATTCTAACACAAGAAGTGACTTAACAACATTCTCCAGCACCCTCCATATCTTGGCGGCCTTCACTGGCCATGATTCAGTGCTTCAATGTTCTGTTTGTGCTGGGGAGACCAAAAGCAGAGTAAGACAGATGTGACCTCTTTAGTACCAAACAGAGAGGGCTAACCACTACTCTCTACCAGCTGCCTACACAGGGCAACTGAAGCCCAGCATACAGTTGGCCTTCCTTGCCACAAGGACAGTCTGCTAACTCAGGGTCAGCTTCCTCCACATCAGGGCTTCAAAGTCCTTTTTTGTATGGCTATTTTCTATCCTGGTTATTCCAGGCCTGGTCTGGACTGTGAATTTCTCTTGGCAGAACTTAAGGAGGTTCTTACTGACTCCCCAAGGGGATACCACTAGTAGCTGGCTGAAGTTAGACTTTACCACATTGATCACAACCTTTTCTGCCCATTAGTCTAGCCAATTTTTTCACCAACCTCGTACTACATACTTCCAGAGTGTAACATCCCAATTTGGTCAGAATACTATTACGGTTGACCTCAACAAAGCCCATGCAAACATCAAGGTATACAACAGTCATTGAATCATAGAATCATTTAGGTAGCAAAAGACCTCTGAGATCATTGAGTCAAACCATTAGCCCAGCACTGCCAAAGCCCACCATCAAACCATGTTTCCTTCTCTTGCTCTGGGCCTTCTCATAAGAGAAGACAATTAGGCAATTTGCTTTTGGGAAATCCCTTCTGGGTGTTCCAGATCATGTCCTTCTTCTTTTGCCTGTACAGGACTTTTTGGAGAATTTTCCCCATAATCTTCCCAGGGACTGGGGGCAGGCTGACATGCCTACAGTCGTCCCTGATTCTCCTCCTTGGAGATGGGCATGGCATTTACCTTTTTCTGGTTTCCCAGGAACCTCTCCTGTGACCACAGTGTTTTAAAGATGAGTGAAAAAACAAAATAATGACATTGATAAGCCCTCTCAGCATCCTTGGATGCATATCTCGTCCCACAGACTGCATCTGTTCAATTTTCTTAAGAAGTCTCCAACAATTCCAACCCCGGTCCAAAAGCATTTTGCACTTAACATTAATTCTAAAAGCCCCAGTTACTGGGAGTTAACAAAAAAAATATGACTCGGTATACTCAAATGTTTGTACTTCATATTTTTCATATTTCATTTTCATATTTTTTCATATTTCATTACCATTTAGCAGTTACTGTATTCTGATTAAATCTTACAACAGACAGGAACTACTGCAGTTCACAGGAGTTAGCAGAGGGTCTTTTGAAATAACATTGTGCTATTTACACTAGTACATGCTATATACAGTATTATGCTGTATATTGTTACACAGATGCTTGGTAAATTGCAGATCTCTAGATTTATCTGCTTGCATGAAATTACAACTTGGACACAATTTAACAGCAGATGCTGTAGCCTCATGTCTTGTTACTTCTACCATGTGCAGGAAAAAATACATTTCTAACAGAAGAACAGAAAACCTTAAATATAAGTAATGTACCCTTTAGAGCATGTACCCATACTAAGCATCAGAGTGGTGGACACGATATAAATATATAAAAGGCATTTGTTACTCCAGGAACTTACCTCTCTTCCAAGACGCTGCTGAAGTTTGCTCAGCTCATATTCCTTTTTCAGAAGGGAAAGAGCTTTGTAAAGCCGTTTGGGAATCTGGAAAAGACAGACACAAAATGAGTTTTGAGACACCATACCCTTGTAAAGTAACACATTATATATACTTTCTCCCTCCCAGTGAGAAAGGCAGAATAAAAAACTCCAACAGGTTGTGTGGGAGAGCTTTACAGCACCTGCAGATGTGGAAAGACAAACATGTAGCAACTCCACAGCATGCAAAGAAAATTATTTGCCACCAAAGATGCAGAGCACTCTGATTTACCCACAATAAATCAGATCTACTATATCCTTCACAAGGAATCTAGTCACTGATACTAACACATCAACAAAAGTAGCACTGAAGTCTCTTCTGTACTGAGGCTGGTAAAGAAACTGTGACATACAAGAGATGTATCGATTCTATTTGCATCGCTTGAGTTAAAAACTTCATCTTACACTGGTTTCTTCCAAGATGTCCTGAAGTTCATGTGACTCTGCCCCTGTTAGGGCTGCACCCATGTCACTCAGATAGATAGGGTTATCTACCACACGCTGTCCAGCCTGCATCATCTGAAGTACGGACTCTCTGAAAATAAAAGGTAAAAAACCCCAAAATGCTCTGTAAACTTACATTCAAACTGGAGTATTCTTATTTACTGTTATGACAGTGCAATAAAATGAAACACAGCTGTTTCATAGCAAAGTAACTGTTTTTGAAATGTGACTATATCAATACTCAGTAACAAACAGATAAATCACTTGGTCAGAGGAATGGTCACCGATATATAAAACTAAGTATCTGAAATGCTCTTCAAACAGTTATGTAGGATTTTTTTGTGCCATTATTCCAAAACTTTTATCCTGCTCATAAGACATGGATCAGATCATGATACTTACTGCAGTGAGTTTCACTTAGACCCAGATCACCTGCCTTAGGACTTAATAGTTCTATCTTGCTTCTAAATTGCACATCAGGTTTTCAAAACTTTCTTTCCAACAATGGATGATAGAGCTTACATCCTAAACCAAAATTCTAGGTGACAATTCAGCAAGTATCTCTACTTCATTGCAGCAGAAAGGCAAGTGGTATAGAAAATGCCAGTGTGCTCCAGCCTGAGAACATGCTGTTCCCACAGCAGGGCAGCACGGGAAAGACATACCTGTACAAGGGGTTCAAGGCAATGATGTCCCGGATTGTTTTAACAATTTCTGCAGTCAGTGCCTATAAACACAACAAAAAGTTAACTACCAAAAGAACGGAAAAGGATAGGAAAGATCTCAGTACAAATATGACATTCTGCAGACCCCGGCCACTTGCTGCAGTGGTAGGTAGCCTGTTCTTGGTGCTGGGGCAGTTCCTGCTCACAGGAAAGGCAACAGGGCCTACAAGGTGGCTTTCTGCACATGCAGAACTTCACCGCCTCTGGGCCAGAAGATACAATCAGGTTGAACACTCAAGCCACCTTCAAGCCAACACTCAGTTTGATAGAGGTCATCACACAGATTTAAGCACAGCCCAGGCTCCTCATTCAGCAACTTTTTGAAGTCACCAGTTCTAAGGAACTGAGCTTTTGTAATGAAAATTCTTTACTTTCCTATAATCTCCTTGTGCAGTGACTGTGAGAAGACAGAACTAGTTTCTGCAGCCTGAAATTAGAGCCTGATTTTAAAACTCTTCCTTTTAAGCAAGAGGTGTAGGTGCAATTCTATAGGACAAGTCCAGGCTTGTAAACTAATTCACTTACTTTAACCTCTTCTGTGATCTGAAAGTCTTCATGAACCACGTTCTCTACTTCTACCATGAGAACTTCCTGTGAAGAAGCAGCTACAGGATCTAGTACCAACTCCACAGCTTGGTCCTTTGCTCCAGGCTCCTCTTCAGCCTCCTTCTTAGATCGCTTCTGCTTCCTTCTAATTTTTTGTTTGTTCTCAGGCTCCTCAGGCTCAACCTCTAGTTGCTTGTTTATACGAATCCTGAAAGCCAAAAGAAACCAGCAACAATCAATCCCCCGTTACATGTGATTTCAGCTCTTCAGCATGAAAAAGAGAGAGTCTAAGTTGTATTTTGAACAAGTTAAAATTTAGAGAGGACCTATGTTTGCAAGACACTAAGCTTCATTATTTTGGCTTTTATACAGGAGTTTCCTTTTCTAGGTGTTTCCCTATAAATGCTCCTCAAATCTGATATCCACTGTGGTTCCTATGGAGATGACTGACCAGTGCTCCATGTCTCAATCAAATATAAAGACCAATTCCCAAGTCATACCCTAGGAATACCAAACCCTTCCAAGTTATAGGGAAATTTTTCTATTCAAACCAGTAGCTTACTTCCAAAATGCAATCAAACATGGCTGTGCTTTGATAATGCAGCAGGAGGTCTAAGACTTCATTTGAAAAGGATGTGACTTGTGAATTCACATAAATTCAGCTTTGACAGTACTGCTCATTCTTTGCTGTCCAGAACAAATCCAAGTGAAGAAAAGTGAGGGGAAGGAAAAAAAGCCATGCTTCAAAGCCAAACTTACCCTGGATCTATCTCTTCTGCCATGTTTCTGTCCTTGTATTTTTCCTTCTAATGGAAATTACTTATCTGATGCTTTTAAAAATACAATTTATTAACTGTCTTGTTAAAAATATCTGGCATAAATGGCTAAAGTTAGATTTTCAGCAATAATCATATTTTCTTCAATTCTATTCTGGGGCAAAATTATGTAGGCAAAACATAATTAAAGTTCTGGACCCCCCACACACCTTTTTTTTTATGCAAAAATACTGGCTTGAATTATTAGTTCCAGAGATTTTTTTTTCCACCATTACTAAACCTTGCTGTACTTGTCAGAATAACTGCTAAACTTCAGCTTAATGAATGTTTGCTTGCATCACATCACAGTTGATATGACAACGACATGCACTGTCTCTTTTGTTTTGCAGCTAACCTCTCACAGCTGTGACAGTACATGGAATATCCTGACATTCTCAGGATATGGTGTGGTAACAAACAAAAACTTGCCATACACAAGTTGGGTAGAAAAATGCACGTATGTGTATCCCTGATAAGGGATGTCTCTGTTTATACTGAAGTCTGGTGAGATGCAGTAAAGTACAAGTGACCAACCTTCGGTGTCCCATCACTATCATACGCAACTTGTCTCCAAGGTCCTGCATTTCATGAATCTGGACAAAAGTTCCCATTTGGTATATTTCATTCAGATCCTCCACCACATCAGATTCATTGCTATTGAGCAAAAAAATTGGAGTAGATATTCAGAAACTTGAGATAGCAGTTCAGATTAAAAAAGAAAAAAACAATCACTGGTTGCAGAACTTTAAACTGGACTTAGGAGCAAAGACACGTAATCCTCGTTGCTACCACCATGCAGCCCCTTCCCAAATCACCCCAGTACCTGGACAGCTGATCTCCTTCCCAAACAACAACACCCTTTTCCAAAGCAAGACGCCAGCTCCCAGCAGTGCTGGTGGTGGCAACAAAAACTGTCATAGCATGAGGATGGTCCAAGACCAGCCACAATTTCTGCAATGCTATCCAAGGCAGGGCATTTAGGATGATAGCCGTTAGTGTAAATGCAACCTGGGCAGCTCATTTTTGTATTTTTTAAAAAGATCAAGAGAAACAACTTACTTGTCATCCTTTTTAAGAAAAACACCAGCATAAGGCTGGGCAAGACGAACTTTCCTCCTCAGCAGCTCAACCAGCTTCTTATTTTTCACCTAGGACAACAGGTATGTGATCAGAGGTGGATTTTCTGTAATCTTTGCACTCCCAGGGTGTAAGGCCAGGCATGATGACACCCTAGAACTAAATTATGAAGTTGGAGCTTGTATTGTTTTAGTCTTGTCCCCATTAGAGGACAGTAATATAGAAATGGAAAAAAAGGTAGAGAAACATGAAATTTAAGTATTTAAAACAAGTCACTTCCCAGTCAAGATAAAACAAGCTCCAAGGCTAGGGGAGGAACTAGACCTAATCTGTGCAAGCCTTACAAGCAAGAAACCTGAGTTACTTCAACAGTACCTTGTAAGCTTCTGTTGCTATCAATGTTCTCTTCCCCTTCCCTACCTGTATATCCTAGCTCTCTGCTCCTGATGGGGAGCTAGTTCACCCTTCCCTATCAGATGCCTGAATTCTGCCCACAAACTCTAGTTAAAATCCTCTTCTCCAAAGCCTCCTCTGCTCAATTCCTCTCCTACCCATGAGCCTGAGCTCCTGCTTTGAGTTTCAGCCAGTATTTCTTCCTGATTTACTTTCTTACTCCCCTCTGCTCTCTAGATGCCACACACCTAGACCTTCCCCTGGCAGATCTCCCAGCAGCACTGGAATGGTTATCACAGCAGGCTGAACCCTCAGTGACCAAGAAAATAACTCCTTGTGAATTCTGCTGTTGCATGAAGTCACCCTGCCAACCATGACGTGCTCTTCAAAGGGATGGACACAAGCTGCATTGCTCAATGCTTTGCTAACAACCAGCATGGTTCTGACAGAACAGCACGAGCAATACCACCTGTTGGCCTATTCTAATCTCGGCACACCTATTCTAATTTTGCACAATGTTTAGCAAAAATATGCTTACCAATGTCACAGACATTAACAGGAAGAAAATTAATAATTCTGCAGGCACTGTAGAGACTTGACTTTGTCAGGCAAATTGCAGCACAATGAATTCACAGGATAAGAGAGAACATTTAACAATTCTGTGAGACATTGTTTACCTGTGCATTGAAATTGACGACTTTTATACATGCCTCACATGACTTCATGCTCTTAATAATATATAATCTTCTTCCCCTGACACATCTATAAAGACACTAGAAGCTGCACATAGTAGATTTGGACATACAGAAAAATACTATCGTAGAAATAACATTATGATAAATAGTACTACAGGAACAAGAAAATATTGATTTATTTTGTACCACATTTACTTCAAAATCAGACTGGCAATATACCAGAGAGGCACAAAAATGCAAGTATTTGTTCCAGAATGGGTTTCATTTCAGGAAGAAAAAGTATTTCTGGCCTGTGAGCTCACGTCACACATCAGTGATACAATTTATAGCTCTTAAAATCCTTGTGGGGTGCAGAGGGAAAAGATCACACTGAAATGGTGATTGCCACCCCGTCCCTCAGCACCCTCTCCCAGCGCAGCTGTACTGTTCTACACCACATTCCTTCTTTTTCCTAGCAGCTCACAGCTTGCTGCCTTCATCAACACGGGTCTCGGTGCTCTGACACCAACCCACGGCGCCGGAACAAGGACACGTTTGTTTAACCTTCATCAGGGAACACAAAGACAGAGAGCTTCGAGAGAGTGTGTGTGATTGATTCGCCGACCTTCTCTATGAGCAGAGCTTCTGACGCAATAACCGTGAAACTTCAACTGGCCCAAAAGAAACCGCTATCCCGCTAGGACCCGGTGACAAAGCTCGAGCTAAAGGCCGAGCAGCGGCTGCCCCTGGAGGTCACGCACGAGGCTGCCTTGCTCTGCAGTCCAAGGAACCTGCCAAGGCATAGAGCGGCCCGGAGATGCGGCACCGCCAGCGGCGGGCTCAGCCGGTGACCGCCGTACGGCCGGGAGCGATCGGCTGCGAGCAGCGCAGAGCCCTCCCGCCCGCGGCCCCGGCACCTCGCGGCGGCGGAAGCTCCCGCCCAGGCCGGGCCGGCGGAGCCGAGCCCCGGCCCCGGGACCGAGGGATCGGGGGCAGCTCACCTCGATGATCTTGATGAAGCGCGGGAAGACGGGGTTGCGCGTCACGGCGATCAGCGGGACGTTGGGGAAATGCTCCGGGACGAGCAGCGGCGTCAACGCCGTTATGACCGGCCCGGTCCCGCTGCCGTCCGCCCCGCCGCCGCCGCCGCCGCCACCGCCACCGCCGTCCTCGCCGCCGCCTTCCAGCGCGTCGCCCCCCGGCAAACCGCCGGGGCTGCGCTGGTGCCACCGCGGGCCGGCGCTGAAGGCGGCGCGGGGCGGCGGCGCGGAGCCCAGCGGGGCCGGGACAGCGGCGGCGGGGGCCCAGAGGCGGCGCCGCGCGGGCCCCAGGGCGGGACCGGGGACCGCAGGCCGCCAGCGCCCGCACAGCCGCCACCAGCGCGCGGCCGCCATGCTGCCGGCGCGCGCGGCACTTCCGCCCTCCCGACAACGCCGGCCCCGCCCGCACGGCGGCGCGTGGCGGCGCGCACGTCCGAGCCTGCCTGTGCCTGCGGGTTCGAGCCCCGGCCCCGGCCCCGGCCCCGGCCCCGGCCCCGCCCCGGCCCCGGCCCCGGCTGGGCGGGTGCCAGAGGGAGGAACGCGGCCGGCGGGAGTGTGGCTTTGGCCACTGCCCAGCCTTCCTTTTCCTCCTTGGTTCCCTGCAGTCGGCTGCCCAGACAGCTCCAGAATGTCTCTGAGGATGGAGACTCCATAATCTCTCTGATCACCCAGTGCCACTGCTCCGACAGCCTCTCAGTAAAAAAGTGTTTCCTGATGTTCCGAGGGAGCCTCCTGTGTTTCTTTTTGTGCCTATTGCCTCTTGTCCTGTCACCGGACACTACTGAGAAGAGCCTGGCTCTGTCTTCACACCTCCCCTAGGTAGGTATTGCTCTACATTTACGACACCCTCGAGCCTTCCCTTCAGCAGGCAGCAGTGCCGGCTCCGCCAGCCTTTTCTCAGGGCAGATGCCTCAGTCCCTCCATCGTCTCTGCAGTTCTTCGCTGCACTTTCCATGGTGTGTCCGTGGCTCTCGTAGTGGGGAGCTCACAGCTGGACACAGCACCCGGGCCATGGCCTCACCAGTGCTGAGGGGAGGATCCCGTCCCTGAACCTCATCAGGCCAGGACAGGCAACGGCACAGCAGTGGCTCGGGGTCAACTCAGGGTCCGGCAGAGCCCTCAGGTCCTTCTCCACAGAGCTGCTCTTCAGCAGGTTGGCCCCCGGTGTGTCCTGGTGCATGAGGTTATTCCTCCCCAGGTTCAGGACATTGCATTTCTTCTCGTTGAACTTCATGATGTTCCTGTCAGCCCATCTTTCCATCCTGTTGAAAGATTAAATTAAATTTAAAGATTCAAGGGAGCCTTGAGACTTGTCTCAGTGGTATTTGGTGAAAAGACAATAGGCAACGGGCACAAGTTGAAAGACAAGAAATTCTATTTAAACAAAGAAAAGCATTTTTACGATGGGGAAGATGGAGTGCTGGAACAGTGTGTGGAACCTGCATCCTTGGAGATGTTCAAAATCCAACCAAAGTCCTGAGTGGCCTGCGCTAGTTGCTCCTGCTCTGAGCAGATGGGTTTGACTGGGGATCTCCAGAGACCCCTGAGCCAAGCTGGTGGTACCACACAGGAGTCTGCATGGCTAGGAGGACAGGAGGGGTGGACCAGATTGCAGATGCACCCCAAGTGGACTATTCAGCCTTAATGGCCCTGGGCAGCCTCCCTTGGGACCCACACCTCAGACCTGCTCATCACCTGCTGTTGTCTTATGGTCTGAATTCTGAGTCTGTGCTGTTGCCTTTCTTGGGCGCTGTGGGACTGGGGAAACCCTTTCCCCAGCAGCCCTCTTATTTAGCTTGATTCTTGTCCCTTAGGGTACAGAAGACAAGCAAAAGGGATATCAAGGGGAGAACAAACAGCTTTCACTTTGTGCAGATGCCATGCCATTAATGCAATATTTTAGCAAGTAATGGAAATCCATTATTGTTTAAGCCTCAGACCTTTTCCACATAACCTTTTTTGGGGGTGGACTTTCCAGATGGAAGTATGTGCCTATGTGCTGTCTGCTGCAGATGAAGCAAACCTCATGTAGCTTTGTCAGTTTATGGACATATGCCAAAGATGGCATCAAAGAAGAAGCTTTAGGGAAAGGCCTTGTCAAAATCTGAGATTAGTATTTGACCCATGAGGTAGGCACACGGAGATAAGAAAGTATGATACATCATGCGCAAAGTAATGTCTCTGACTTTGGAAGGTCACAGTCCTGAGGAAAAATAACAGAAAAAACATAATGGAAAAGTATTGTGGAAAAAATTCCCTTTATTTTTCAAATATGGAAACTATCTGTATTAACAGTGAAAATCACAGCATGAAGAAAAAGCCATCAGGAATTAACAGAGTCAAATTGCCCAAATGCCATGAACACGCTGTACAGTACTGATTTCCAGTTCTTCTTTGGGCAGAGCAGGAGGACATACAATTTCAGGTCAGTTTTCATGGGCAGCTCTGACTCCTCGAACAATGTGCATGTATCACATACATGAAGTGACATGTGGCCTAACTGAAAACCCATATTCTTCCCAGATTTTTCCCTCTCCAAATTAGTATTGAAGAGATGTGTCCTAATCCAAGAACTCCTTGTGTATTTATGCATAGAGATAGCTCTCTGTTTCATCCCCTTTGTAATCATTAGGAAGAGATCTGTTTGCAAATAGGAGAAACTTAGAAAGTTTCTGCAAGTAGAAGCAGCAGGACTGCAGTAAAGACTGCATAAGCTCCCAAATATCTGGTAATTTTAAAAGACAATGGAAAAATTTTAAAATACCTTTCAGTTATCCTGTTTTGAAGGCTGAGTTAGCACAAGGTCAGCACTGGATTTGGAAGGAGTACAAACACTTTAGTATTCTTGACTGAGCTCTGAAAGCTTGCCCCTTGCAGACAGATGCAGTGGGGATGGGGGTCTTTGGGATGTGTACAGACAAGGACAGTGGAGAATTTTCTCTATACATTGAGAAGTTCTCATTTCATCACCAGCAGGTACAAGTCAAAATTGGCATGCATTGAGCTCCTTTCTGGGAAATCTGTCTTTGGAAGACTCATTTCTGGCATGGAGTAGAACAGCCTCAGTTTTTTGTTTTAAGGATGGGGTTAAATGACTAAATCAAGGTGGGCATCGAAATGAAATATGCAGCTTTATACACAGTGAGACTGTAATATTGGCTTTCCTTCTTGGATTAGTAACAAAAAATTTGACTGTGTATACATATGCTTGCACACATGCACTCCTTTCATATATATGGGCATATATATATATGTAAGTATATGCAAATTTCTGACAATACTTTGATGTTCAGGTACTGTAAACAGATAATCCCAATCATAATCTGGTTAACGATATGGGTAAACATCAGAGCTAAAAGCTATCAAGTGAATTCTGAAATTCCCAAAGGAAGACTGGTTTGCATTGTTGGAAAATGAGGCCTCTACTTGTTTGTGCTCTGTTAATCTTGTGTGGAAAGCAGGAAATCACAAATGGCAAGGCTGGGTGTGTACTGCTTTGTGGGAACATCTGCAAACACGTGGATGCAATGGGGTATAAAGAGTCCCTTTTGTGATATGTGGACATGTCTGCTAACAGCAACTGAAAACAGGTTAGACTCCTGCTGACTTTAATAAAAGTATCATTAGGATCCTTCCAGATAGCTTTTAGAAATGATTGGGCTGGAAAGACCCTTTGCAATATCTCTAAGCCAGAAAGCACGTGCATATATTATAAAGCCAGAAGGGACCCTTATGACCATCTAGTATGACATTCTGTGTAACCCAAGCCATAGGACTTCCCAGAATTAATTCCCATTTGAGCTAGAATCCAATCCAGCAATCTTCTGATTCATCCTTCAGTTTGCCCTTTTTATACAGGAAGTCTCTTCAGGATTAGAATTCAATGTTTTCTTGAAAAGTTGGACAAGTAGTCTGGAAAAAAAAAAAGAAAGAAAACCAAGAAACAGTTCAATACGGACAAATTGAAATTACTATACTTCAATAATAATAATCAACTGCACAAACACAGGCTGGGAAATTGCTCGATAGGCAGAAGTTCTGCTTAAAATGATGTAGGAATTATCGTGTATTACCACTGGAGTAGGGTCAATGCTATCATGCTGTTGTTAAAAAATAAAGCACTTCATTGGGTTCTATAAGCAGGTCTGTTCTTTATGAAGGTTTAGACTCATGTCAGCTGAGCGGTGTTATTGATAAGCTAGTGCTGTCTTAGCTCACTGTAGATACAAGCTAATGCAGTGTATCTTAAAACTCTTTGATTAAGATCCAGTCCTTAGATAGAGCCATCTCATCAAAGTAAGAGTCTAACCTCACTAAGAGTTAGGATAAGATGAACAGACTTGAGTTTGCTGTATGTATGCGTCAGGGACAGTTATCCTGATCAGCCGATGCACAGCATGCTAACAACCATGGTAACATGAGTACAAGGTCTAAATCTTAAGGTACAGGAAATATTCTTTCCTCAGTGCTCAGTAATAATAAATCTTCAGTTGGATTGTTGTGTCAAATTTTAGTCATTCCACTTCAAGAAAGATGTGGAATAGCAAGGAGAAAGTCCAGAGGAGAGGAACATGAATGATTATTACCTGTGAGGGTATATACAGGATCTGTTTAGTCTAGAAAGGAGAAGAGCAGACATTATAAAGTATTCAAACATGATAAAAAAAGTGCTACAAAGAGGAGGATAATCATTCGTTATCCAGCTCACTTGCCTCCTGCTAGAGTAGATCTCTTGTCAAAATAAGCAACCTGCCTTCCACAGTCAGCAAACAACTTGCTGCCTTACAGTCTGGAGCCAGCCACTGCTAAACAGAACACACACTTCTAGTTACCCTGTTCTGCTACCAGTCTTACATGAAAGAGAGGCATTTGTGCATTTATCTCAGGTTTCCAATAATATGTCCAGCCCATAAAAATAGAATACTCTGCCTACAAGATGTGGAATGTGGCAGCATCAATATATAACCCTGAAGTTTCTGAACAACTAAAAAGAGCTTCAGGATCTGGCTTTGAACGTCTCAAGAAACGTGTTTGAGGAAGCTTTGTTAGTGCTGGGGAGGGCAGCATGGTGTGAAGTTGTGATTGGCAAAGTCAGCTCCAGCAATGCTTCTGAGGTCTTCTTTCCATCACGTGCACCTCTGAGTGTATGGCTGTGGCTAGGGATGAAAAACATCAGTGTGTAAAGCCAGGATAGAGCGGTGTCAGTGACATAGTGGGTTGTGAATAATGAGCAGACCTCAAGTGAAAGCTGCCCAGTTTAGATAGTTCCTTGGTGGAGCAGGAGGCTGCTCACTGCTGTTCCTGCTCTTAGCCATTGTCAAAAGCAGGACAGCTACACTGCAGCAGCCCCAACACTGTGGATCATTAACATCTTCCTGGCTGAGTATGGACATTCATTTTCTGGATGTTCATGGACCTGGATGTTATGGAGCAAATCCTAGTAGTCCTGTTCACTGGTGTGAGAGATACCACCTGTATTCCTGGCCATGCCAAGGACGGGGGAGAGAGCATGGATGAAGCATGTCCCTACTTCTATCTTTAGCCTCTGAGATGTTATGGATGTAATTTGGGCTTATGTCCAAGTGCGTTAAACAGAAGCTGAATTCCATTTGGTAGGAACTGAAAAATATATCCTGAATTTTTAACTTTGGGGTCTGGCAAACTTGTGCAAGCGCTAAGAAGAGGTTTGGCTCTGCCTATAAAAGATAAGGAGCTGTAGAAAGACAGAGGTATTTGAAAGCACATTCTAGAGCAATGTGACTGAGGGGAAGTCACTTCTGAAAATAGGCACAGATGAGCACAGGAACCATTTTCTTCGGAATCTTGTGATGAGGAGTGAAACTGTTTCCTGAGCAAATCTGGCATGGCAGGGAGTCATTCCTGGCATGTATGTACCACTTGGCTGCTCATGTGGGCAAATTGTTCTAAACTTTGTGTTTCCCCTCCTGGTTTCAGCAGGAGGAGAAGAGCTTGCTAAAGAGAAATGAAGTTAACTGGGTTTTGGCAGAACTTGGTGGAGGAAAGAGCTGTTTCAAGACCAAATAATGGATATAATAATTTTTTTAGCTGTTTGCTTCTTTGACAATCCTTTAGGATTTTCCACTAATGAGAAGCCTATTGACCCCTATTGGTGCTACCAGCCATCTGTCCCTGTTGTATGATCCCACATTCCTTCAGGAGGTGGGTGACTCTAGTATCTGCAGCCAGACCAGTTGCCAGAGGAGCTCTCATGAAGCATCAAGTGCATATCTGTGCAAACACCAGGACTGTGAGCAAGGAGGTCAATGCTAAAAGCTTGTTTGGGTGAAGGTACTAACCAAGTGAAGACTTTGCAGCTGCATCTTGCAGGACAGAGTTATGGCAACATTTTGGTACCAGTCCACAGATGGTGGTGTTCCCGACTCACCTGGCTACTTCAGAAATAAAGGAGCTCCTAGTCCAGCTCCTTCACTGAGTCTTCTTTACTCAGTGTCTAACTATTGGGCCTCATAAAAATGACTAAATCAGGCTTTCTTTGCAGTTTAATTTTGTCCTCTTTAATGCCAGTCAGAGAGAAATGAGGGGAAAACAGGATTAGGGAAGACTGCATATGGCAGAGGCAATAGAAAAGTGAGTGTCTTGCACAGTGGGTCTTTGTCCTCCACTCTGGACTTCTGTTTCAAGTTTTGGCTTTTTACAGCATTAATCTCTGCTCTGCTGCCCGATTTCACAGTGCTGTCTCCCTTCTGGAGTGCCTGTGGGTGTGATTCTGTGGGCAAACCAGGTGAGAGAGCTGTTGTTTCTCCTCTATCCCAGAATTACCAAGTTCGCAGTCTTGCGCATCCAGCTCATGCCGGGAGAGATGCTCCACAATGCCAGCCCCCAGAGAATCCCCCAGGACATTGGTAGTTGTTCTAAGGCGGTCCCTGAAAAATCAGAGAGAAAAACAAAATACAGTTTCATAGTAGCAGCTAAGGGGGTGAAGATTATTTCAAGAAACATCTTCAGTGAAACTTTTCCCACTTTCTAAGAGTCACTCAACACTCAACTCAACTTCAACATTGACAGGAAAATGACTCCCAGAGAGCCTTCCTTGACTGACATCCTTGAGCTCAAGCTTCACATTCATTCCTGTTTTATTGCATTCCCAATTTCTTACTGAAAAGTTTTGGACTTGACACAAATCAAGAGGAAGGTTGCTCTGTTTCTATGTGGACACTGTCCTTTCCAAAGGCCTTGCTGCAGACTCAGATGGCCTCACCACATCTGTTTCACTTAAGTGGCATTTGGTTTTACAAAAAGTGCTGAAATTCTGGTGCAAACCTATGACAGCGCTGCTGTGGACTCAGATTTCCTCAGCATGAACGGCATGTGCTAAGACGAGGCACCCAATTCTTTGTGCAAAACAGCATATCTAAAAGCCCCTTTGCAATGAGATATTCTCCACAACTACAACAGTATGTCAGAGCTGTTGAAGCTGTCACCAGTCCAGCGCCCCATCAGGTCCTTCAGTGGTAACAACTGAAGTTACCACTGTTTCAATCAGCAGCATCTGATTGAAATAATCTACTCTTGAGTAAGCTCAAGAAGTAACTTAGCATATTAGGAGGCAGGGCTCTTCCCAGCCAAGGCTGTTCTTATGCACAATCCACAGGAGAAGTGGAGGTGTTGGGCAAAACTGTTTCCAACTGGTCAGCCATGGCTGGGAGCAGATTTTGGTTGCTTTGGCTACAAACCAGCAATACAAGATACAGAAGAACAGAGGAAACACTGACAGTGTATCCATCTGTCAGGATTTTGGTGTTTGAGAAGACAGAGAGGTGGGACTGTGCACAAATGCATTCTTCAGTCTGGTTCCTAAGAGCACTCCTATAAAATCACTGGTCCCAAGTGATTTTATTTAAAAAGGAAAGAAAGCTGAAATGTAGCAGTGTGGCTGAGTAGCTGCACCCATCTAAACACTCTTCAACTTTGTGCAGCCCAGTCTCATCCCTCTTTCAGTGTTTGGTAACCCAGAACTATCATTCTGTAGTGTGGATTTGCTTATTATTGGCACAACCTTTCCCTATGACTCTGCAGATAATTTCTGGGTTCATTTAAAGATAAAGAAAATGGAGGACATTCTGTTTGGTCACCAGGCTGATCAGCAAGCAACCTCTGATCCCTTGGGTCACTGAAGCACATGGCGAAAACTCCAGCATGGGCAGAGAGGGCTACTGTGCAAAGGTCTGATGGATAGAGGCATGTTTTAAGCTTAGTGGTACAGGCTACTGCGCCTGCTTTTAGCAGAGACATTGGGAATACAGGTGAGGTCTGTAAGCACTGGCAGGAGTGCACAGCAGTGCATGCCTGCTGAGCAAGGAACTTACAGAAACCAGTCCACAGCGATGATCAGTGTAATATCTTCAGTAGGCAGCCCCACTGATGTCAACACTATAACCATTGTCACCAGTCCTGCCTGGGGAATACCTGCGGCTCCGATGCTGGCTGCTGTGGCAGTGATGCTGGAGGGAACAGGAAAGCAGAGCTATCAGCAAAGGGAAGAAAAGAGGTGGTTGCATTTTCAGAAATGTCAGGAAGTAGCTCAAACTCATCGTCTTGGCAGCCTTTCTGCCCTGGTCACCAAGAAGGATTGTGGCACATGGGACATCAACACAATGCCAGGCTGCCCCTGCCAGACACCCCCTCATAACAGACCGTGCACCACAGCTTTTCCTGAGACCTGGACATGCAAAAGGGCTCAAGTGGAGCCTCAAAGACATGGTGTCCATATGTGCTTTGACACCTGGAGCTGTAGTACAACCCTTCTTTCCCATACTTTTGCATACTAATTGCATCTTCTGAGCAAAAGAGGAACCTGATCACACCTCAGATAAGCCAACAAAACTGAAACCCTTTCTGTAGTCCCAAAACTCTTTCAAAAGTCACCTTATTGTGATGATTTGCCCAAAGTCAAGTTCATAGTTGTTGACTTGTGCAATGAAGATGGCTGCAAGGGCCTCGTACAGAGCAGTGCCGTCCATGTTAATTGTGGCTCCCACAGGCAGTACAAACCTCGTGATGCGCCTGTCCACACCATTGTTTTCTTCCAGGCACCTGAAGGTTATGGGCAGAGTTGCTGAGCTGAAACAAATACAAAACCACATGAATTGCATGTGTGCTGACTTTGTAAGAAGGACTAAGCCTCTGCCTGGTTTATGACCTTACCCACCTGCTTTTTCACCCTGCCATGTGAGCCAGAGGCCAGAAGCTGCTAGGAGAAAGAACAGTCTAAACAAGGCTTCCTCAGATATGATGCACGCTGCAGTTGCACATTCAGACATGGCTTTCCTCAGGGGGTTGGGACAGGGGCTGTATAACCCTGAGGCTGATGATGCCGGTATAACACCAAAAGAAGGAGGATTCAGGGTACACAGGGCAGACCCTCAAGACCAGAACTCCTTTTTCTGCTATTAAAAAAGCTTGAGCCCTTTCTCACCCCTCTCAGTCCATAAGACAAGAATGACATGTTTGAGAATATATCTGGCAGAGAAAGCAAAGAACTGTTTCTGAAAGAGAACATGAACAGAAAAAAATGCTATGTGTTTTGGTATGAGAATGTATGTGGAAGAGCCTGTTATGTGCTTGCCAGGAAACGAATACAACAAGAAACATAGCACTCAGTGAAACAAGTTACCTACCATCCCTTGCTTTGGCTGTGTGACATAGCAGTGTGAGTCATTGAACATACCAGTGTTGATGCCTTTGCCCATGTCTCTGTGAGGTTTAATGACAGCTGCATATAGTCTATGTGCCTGGGAGAGAGAGATGTGAAAATGTGTGCAAGTACATGTGTGTGAGAGGTATGTGCATGTGGAATAATGCTGTGATTCAGAAGGATTTGATATTTGTCCTGAGTTCAGCATTTCAGTGGTAAGCAAAATCACCCTCGTGTTTGGTCAGGAGGAATATGGGCCATTCAGTGATGGTCAGAGCTGGTCATGTGACTAGGGCTCCTGAGCAGGACAGTGGGAACCTTCCCACTCCCAAGTGAGTTTGGCTGGTCCACTGCAAAAAGCCGCTAGTGCTAGAAATGGTGAGACCACAGTGCTGCATTGAGAGCAGTGAAGTGCTGAGGTGCGGTACCTACATCAACCCCAACCCCACTCCTACGCAGCCATCGTACCTGGAGGATGTGCCCAGGGCTGTGATGAGAGCCTGCAGGAGCCCTGCAATGAATGCCCAGGGGTTTCGGTGAGTGACAATGAAGTAGAGCAGGGGCAGGATGCAAAGGGCGTGAATGAGGAGTCCAACGATGACAGTGAGCGTGTACATCCCCAGCTGGCCTCCCATCACTGCTAGGTCATCCATCTCCAGGATTTTGCCCGCAATTAAAAACATGATCCCAACTGGAGCATACCTGTGACAGAAATACAAGGCCGATGTTCAGGACTGGCTCCCACACTTTCACACCAGCTTTAACGCATGCTGTCTGGATAAATCCTCAATAAGCTAGCATACCATAAGTGCTCATTGAGCCTAATCACTGGATGATACTGCTGGTTTCTTTTCTAGAAACCTGGAGAGAGCTGGGACTTGTTCATCCCATGGTCAAAAATCAGCTCTTGGTGCACGCCTGGGGACCACAGCACTCTGTTGTGCACGCAGCTTGGGCACTGGTGGTTTCCTCCTCCTTTTGGGTTTTTTACATTTCTACAATACTCCTTGTAGAATTGATGAGGAAGGTTATGTAGAGAAACCTTCGGAGTCCCTTCCTTTCCTAACAGAGCTTGGGCTGAGAATGTGGTTTTTTTCCCCTGAGAGGCACAGGAAAGTACAGGAGAAACAGGGAATCAGGGAGTAAAGCAAGAGCATCCTATAGGCTCTGGGATATCAGCCTTGCTGTCTTCAGATGCTCACATTTAAGGAATATGAACATCTAGGGATTCCAGATCTGGTGTAACAAGGACTGGGCACACCAACACCTGTAAAAGCAGCCATGGCTTGTCTAAAACCCCATTTTGAGGTACTCTGCTATCTTTTCCATTCCTTGTGTCTTTCCCCCCCCCCCCTCCATAACAATGCAGCTGACAAGCAGCAGTGAGACTCCACAAAAAAGACATAAGACAGATATGGAGAGAATCATGGGCACTAATATAATAACCAGACCAAAGAAAATTCCAGCTCCATGGCCACACCTCTCAGGGCTGGGCCTCCGCAGCTCAAGAACTCACATGCAACTCATGCACAAGGCGCAGAGGTCCACATGCCAAACTCCAGCTTAGCCTGGGAGGTTTGGAAAAGTTTCAGGAAAGGATTTAATAAATATTTCATTTCCTCTGACCTTCCTATTAGAACACATCCTTGGCTGCAGCCAGTGACCAGATCTTCCCAGGAAAAACAAGCTCCTGGGAGATGGTCTGCAGATTGTGGCTACAGGAAGGCATGCACAGGCAGTCTCCCAAGTGTAACCAGTGTTCTATACTAAACACCCTGCCTTCCTTCATCTAAAGGGAGGTTTAAGGAGGGGTGTTGAAGGTCTCTGGAATAGTGTGCAGCTCTACTTGTTCCACTGTGCTCATGCTCTCCCTTCTGTGCCCTCAGGCAAGTCTTACCTCTTCTTAGGAAAGCAAAGCCCCAAGTTCTGGTTCAGACATGGAGTAAAAGATCCCAGGGGCGTGGGGCTTCCCAACATCTGCTATGAGCTCAGAGATATTCTTCCCCTTTGTGCCTTTTTCTTTAAGGCCTGTCCTGCTGTGCTCAGGATTTTGCTCTGAGATACAAGACTATGACTTACAAGACCAAGGAAAGAAAGCTGGAGTGATCCAAAATGGGAGAGGGTGTCGGGCTGACAGATTTCTTCCCTGTCAGACATTTGCGTGTATTTTTCCAGACTTGCATCTGTCCTCTTTTGCAGGACCTGACAAAACTTTGACCCCTAACTGGGTAAAAAGCTTAAAATAACAAGATTTGGTAAAATTCTGCCTTCTAGATTAGACTTGTCTCAGCAATACCTTGTTTGTCTGGATCACGTGTCATAGGCAGCCTTACACAGAGAGCAGTGAGCAGCTGAGCTCCAGAGGCATCGGGATCTGGGAGACCTCAAACTGAAAGGCAGTAACTTTGAGCTGATCCTCTCAACCCAGCTCAGCTCTCAGAGCTATTGCATTACTGCATACCGCTGCCACCCTGAAAGCAGGAAGGTAGCAAGGGGTTACTGGGATTCATAGCTAAGTCAGACTCCTGGAACACAGCTGGAAGGAAAGCTTTTGGTGAGAAAGCCTCACACCCTACTCCTGTTGGTAAGGCTAAGAGATCTTCCACTCCAGCTCTCTGGTCTTCCAAGGATGTTTCCAGAAACCTCAAGAAAAGCAAGTCCTGGTGTACCTGATATTTCTAAGGTAAAAACAAAAAGAACAGGAAATGAAATGTGAACAAATATCCCATCCAGACTTTTCCCTCCAGCTTGATGGAGCCAAAGTAGAGCTGTGCCAATCTGCTTTTCCTGTCTTGTGCATGAAATCCTTAAAGCTACCCCACTTCTCATCATGTCAATGGAAACTGCACCTGCAGACCTCCTGCTCCAACCGGCCGTGCTCCTCACCAGATGATAATGGCCACCAGCCTCATGATGGCTTCGTTGAGGCAGTTAAAGAACTCCCGCAGGGCCCGTCCCTTCTGCTTCATGCTGCCGATCACCAAACCGAAGCACATGGAGAACACTACCAGCCCCAGCGCGTTCACCCCATTGGCTGAGCCCGGGATGGGAATGACTTCTTCAAAGGTCAGCACCTCGGAGATGGTTCCCAGGGCATGAGTGACGTTCTCCATGATGCTGGTGAAATTCTCAGGCACAGGGATCTGAGTGGTTGCCACACCTGCTGTGACATTGCTGCTGTGGAGGATGGTTCTGGTGAAGACCCTGGTGCTGTACTGCGTCTTGTACTGAAAAGACACAGATTATCAGATGCACCTACAGGTCCTAGTTCAGTTGCTCAGGACACATGCTAGGCTCTTACATCCCTTCTTAAAGAAAAGACAGTACTGCAAGTTGCTGTTGACCTGTGTGGGAAACTTGCTTTGCCTGTTCTTAAGGTCCCCAGTGTAGTGCTTTCATCAGAAAGTTCAGAAAGTTCATAGAGGGGGAGGTCAAAAGCATCTCATGTTGCTAGGACTGAGATATTCTGGCTTCTCTGAGAACCCTTTGTGCTGCTTCTAAGGGCACTAGCACTGCAGAAGAGACAGCTTCTTGGAGACTCTGCTCCATATCACTGCCAGGCCAAGCCTGCTACCTGAGATCATGCAAACCCTTCCTGCCTCTGTGGGATGGGATGGAGGTTGAAGCTCCCATCTACAGACAGTTTGAAAAGCTTGCATGGGGGATGCTATAATACAGACTAACATCTGCAGTGCTTCCTGCAGAAGTCAGACCTGGGGAATAAAGTACTATTCCATCCCTCAGAGAAGTAGATAGGACCACGGTCGAGGGCACAGGGCACAAAGATGAGATTTCATACCTGTTTGAAGCAGGCTTCTACCAGGTTGGGCGGGAACATATTCCTGCAGTAGATAAAACATGGAAAGAGTTATTGTCCTGTTGAACTAGGAAGAAAACATGGGCTTCCTGTCCAACTTCTTTGTCCTGGGGCAGTGTCTGAGGTCACAGCTTTCACAATGTCCACTCAAGCCCTTTTTGATCTGACTGACAGAAGAAGGGAATACACTGATGTGGACCTAGCACCTCTTGCATCTTGTCAGACTCCAGAAGTTTATTCAGGTGTGTGGAAAGAGATGACACACATACCGTCCTCGTATGTAGTTACGTTGTAAAACCATCAGCAAACCCAACCAAACCTTGAAACAATATATTACAACTGTTTAATACACTGCCTTGCTCTCAGTCTCACCTCTACAGCTGTCATTTGAGCTCTCTGTTATCCTGTACCTCACAAACATGCCTTTATACCACTTGAGATGGTACAGCTTTGCAATTCACTGAGAAAGGTCACAGCAAGGGAAGAAGAGGCAATGCCTTGGGAACCACTTCCTTGATTTCCTTTGGTCATTGAAGATGGATATTTGGCGTAGCCTTTGCTGGGTGAATTTCTGAAAGGTAGGTAGCCACTGGTAGTTCTCATTACTTGTTTTGTTGAGCACACCTTGACCTTTACATTAGTATCTCTGGAGAAGGGCTGGACTCCGGGCCAAGCACTCAGTCTCGGAGTGACAAAGCTAGTTCACTAGACTAGGCTAGAAGTAGTAGACTTGCCAAGACTCAGCCATTAACCTCTTTCCCTAAGATGAAATGCCTAAAGCTGTGATACTTCAAAAGGACACTCCATGGAGGAATGTAATCTCATTGATACGGTCTCAACATGAGACCATCTTGTTCACCTACCTCACCAAATCCATGAAGGCATCTGTGGTCTGCACCTGCTCAATTCTGCCTTCCCGGTGAAGTTTGTCCTTAGATCCTTTTCCTGGGTGTATGATGATCACCATGAAGATGCCGATGAAGACAGCTATGATTGTGGTTACCATGTAGTAGATGATAGCCCGCATCCCCATCTTCCCTGAGACTCTGCTATCCAGTGAGGCCATTCCTGGGGTGTCACATAGAGAGACAAGGTGAGGAAGCCTATCATCTTAGAGAGAAAGGGAAAGCTTGAGGAAGATTCAAAGGGTGCAAGGTACATGCATGAGTTGGACAGGGAGCTAGGGTCTCTAGGAAGCACAGCCTACAAGGGACAGAATTTGGAGTTCCAGGATGATGTTGATATGGAAGAATGTGGCTTGTGGTCATGAAGAAGCATAGCATTGGTGGATCTTAGGCCGCATTTAGAAATGTAGCAATTTTCTTTTAAACCTCTCAGAAGGGAAATAATCCTCTCCTAGTACATTGGGCCTTTCAGTCCCTAATGGTGGGATGTTTCCGCAGGTGGAACACCTTGCAGTCCCTTCTGCTGTCTGAAAGCTTGGCTGTCTGTCGTGTCTTCCTTGAGGATCTGGGTGAAACAAGCCTTCTAGCCGGTGATCAACTTCAACCCTTTTGGACTGACATAAATTAACCTTCTCTAGGCTGGAGGAAACCTGAAGTTGATTTGGGGAACAAACTTGGAGACATTTGAGGTTATGTAGGATTAAATCCTTGTTAATGCTGAAGTGCTGGGCATTGGAACCACAGCATTGTGTTCTCCCTGGTCTTCTGAGAAAGCACAAGGTCTTCTGCTTCTCTGTGCCACTACTGAGCCAGCAGGGGTCTCAGTGTGGATCATGTTCACTATGGCTGTAGGTTTGGGCTTGTCACTCCTAGCCAGGCTAATCCAAGCACCTCCAGCTGGGTCACGAAGAGGTACCCGAACAACAGCTTTGCTGCCCATTGTCTTGGCTGAAAGCAGCAGAAAGCACTTCTCACCTGTAATCAAGCTAGAGACAATGAGAGGAAGAACCAGCATCTGCAGCATACGCATCAGCAGCTCGCCGGGGAAGGAGAAATACTTGATCTGGCGATAGGTCAGCTGGTAGGGCCGGAGGGAGAAGGCCAGGATAATCCCTGTGGATCAGCAAGGGATGAGAATGGAAGTGTGTCAGTGTGATCCAGTGGTCTGTCCCTCAGTCCTACAGTGCAGCTTTTCTCTTTCTCATCTACTGCCTGCTCCTCCTCTTCCCAAAGGAACAAATGCTCATTTTCTAAAAGGCTGTGATCCAGTTTTTACTGTATGCTCTCTCTCCCTCTGACATATTTATGTGCACAGGAGCCTTGTGCGAAACCACAGGTCTCCTTGTTCCCTGTCTGTTGCTCTTCTAGAGTCTGTTCCCAAGAAGCTCATGAATACAAAATGCTGTGATGAGAGATATGATCTCCCAGACTAAAGTAAGTGTGGCTACACAGTTCAGATTCTCTGTCTACCCACCTCTTAAAGCTGAGTTCAGCCAGTTAGAGACATATAGCCTGGATCAAAAGCTAGGGACAACCTGCTATGTGCTAAGCAGATTTGGTGTGCATTGTATCATGGCCATTTGCAGCGGTTCTGGTCTTGTCAGGCTAAAGCTGTGGGAGGAATCAGAAAAGTCCTTGTGCCTACAGCTGCACTCACAAGATGCCTCTGAAGAAACCGGGATGATTTGTACAAGAATTGGTTGAGTTGGACCATCAAACTCTTTCTGTTGTAGACTGTTTCTATACTGCAGCCAGAAAGGATCAACAAGGACTCCCTCCCACAAACACACTCTCTGTGGGGCCTCTTGTTCTTGCACACAAAAGGACTCATGATGTGGCAGCACTTTGAACTGTCATCCCATAAAATAAAATCTTTGTAAAATAAACAAACATTTCCCCATATTTATAAATGGTGCCTGGTGTTGCCACCAGCTCCGTACCTAGTAGGACCGCAGCAATGGTGAAGAGGACAAAGGCATTTCTCCTGAAGAAGCTTTTAGCACTCTCAGCAGTGATGCTGTGCATCCGCTTCTTGGCCCGCGCCGCCCGCTTCTGCACAGCCTGCCGGAACCGCTGCACCCGGCTGTCGGCGTGGAGCCGCTTGGCGGCATCCTCATTGAGGAACAGGCTGTTGACATGGCTCTGCTCACTCATGGTCAGCACAGCTGCTCAGTCCTCCAGGCACAGCTCTGCCTACCCTGGCCAGGGAGAAGAACAGGCAGGAAAGCATAAGCTGTGGCACATCTTGCCTTTGTCTTTAGGTCATTTCCCTGGGGCCTGCTTAGGAAGGTTTATTTAAAGTTGATTAATGAGCTCCTCTGACCATCTACAAGGAGCAGACCTTGGGGAAGGCTATCTAAAGGACTGCCAGGGTCTTGTCACTACTGCTTTGGTGCCTCTAGAGAAGCTCTGGCCTCTACAGCACCCAGCCTGCACTGAGGAGTGGCTTATGTTGGCCTGGGCAGCCAGAAAGGGCTCCACAGCCACTCAGGAGTTTGAGCACTTTGGAACGGAATTTATTTTTCTCACCTGGCAATAAACCCCTTTCCCATATACAAACTCTTCCAAACAAAACCAAGCAGCAAACAACATTTCTGACATACCTCCAAGGTGGACAGGTCCCTACCACAACAACTTTCCCCATGACAGTGAGTGGCGCTGGCTGTTTCTATAGAAAGGAACATTACCCCCTTGCTTTCCATGGAGCCTGAGGATAACACTTTATTTACTGACTTTCCTTTGAAACACAACAGGAGTTCCAAGTAGTATCTCTTTTCAAACTCCACTGATGGGATTAACCTGATGTTCTGCCTTCATAAGTTCAGTTCATAAGACTGAAATCAAACCTACTCCGAAGAGATAAATAAAGAACAAATGCTGCTCCATTACCAACTGGCTGCAAGACCTGGACAGTCTACTGTACTTTTTTACTGTTATTTCCATATTCCTCAGAAAAAAAGAACAAGGGAGCTACACAGGCAAACCTGTCTCTAGAGTGCTAGAAGGCACCAGCCACCCAACAGTTCTCATAATGAGGAAGATTATTGCCTGACTGTGCAGGTGCCATTTTCCTTCTGTTGCTGTGCCTTGACAGAAGGAAGGTCTGAAAATGATTCTTGTTCCCAAGAGTTTGCAAAGATAGTACAATCCTAAATGAAACCAAAGAAGAAAAAAGTCACCTTAGCACATCAGCAAGTGCTGGAAGACCTTCTTTGGTGTTGCAAGTCAAATTAAGAGCTAGTCCATTTGTAATCCTAAATTTAAATCAAAGAAACCCTCTCAAGTGAGACTATATTCTCTATAAATTACACACCTAGTATCTTCCATCTGGACCCAGATAAATGCCTATCACGAACTGAAGACATTGCCTTAAAGAGGAGCTGCTTCGTGGTACAAGATTGCAAGGTCATGTGCATGGAAGCTGGAGAAAAACCTCCATTCTGAGAGAAGGTATGTTTGTATAGATGCTAATGCCTTCATGAAGTTCAGAACAGGAGAGACACACCTGAGGTGGCCCAGCCAAGTCACCCGAAGCCCTCCCAAAGCTAAGCTGCGCAAAGGCCACTGGCAAACATGACGGGTATTTGCTGCAGAAACCTTGCAGTGCTGCTGTGGTCACCCCAGCTTTTGGATCAGCAAACAGCATTCCATGGATTTTGATCCATTCATTCCAGCTTGATCAAGCATTCCATTCCTTACTATACCACCCCACTTTTATCTGCTGATGGAGACAATACACACCAGACTGTGTGAAAACTTTGCCTGTCTTCCTTCTTCTCACTGCCAGTCCTGCTTTTCACAGCTACACATGAGAAAAAGAAATTGCAAGATTCTTTCAGTATATTAAGATTGTGCCTCCTGAACCTGACAGTAGGTTTAGAAACTTAATTCAATCCCCTTGTGCCCCACAATAAACTTGTATCATTTATAGCCTTCCAGATTTAGAGTTGAACAAATAACCCGGAACAGGTGACACAGGAACACACCCAGGTGGTTTGAATGTCTCCAGAGGGAGACTCCATGACCTGCCTGAGCAGCTGTTCCAGTCCTCTGCCACCTTCAATGTAAAGAAGTGCTACCTCACGTTGAGGTGGAACGTTTTGTGGTTTCGTTTCAGGCCATTACTCCTTGTCCTGTTGCTTGGGCATTCAAATGCTTCCTAATGTCCAGTCTGATCCTCCCCTGGCACAACTTTGGACCATTCCCAGTTGTGCTGTCCTTGGATCCCAGAGAGAACAGTCCAGCACCTCCCTCTCCACACTCCCTCCTCAGGAAGCTGCAGAAAGCAATGCTTCTCAACCTCCATTTCTCTGAAGGGAAAGCCCAGAGTCCTCAGCTGCTCCTTGTAGGACATGCCTTCCAGCTCTTCACAAGAAGGTTCACCCTCCATTCCCCTCCTCTGGACATGTCTGAGGACCTTCACATCCTTCTTCAATGTTGGGGCCCAGCCCTGCACACAGTGCTCCATGTGAGGCTGCAGCAATGCTGACTGCTATGGGATAGTCCCCTCTCTGGACCTGCTGGTCATGCTATATGTGATGTCTCCAGCATGCAATTTGCCCTCTCAGCTGCCTGGGCACACTGCTCACTCCTCTTGAGCCCGCTGCCAATCTGCACCCCCAGGTCCCCCTCTGCTTGTCAGCCACTCCTCTCCCAGTTTAGACTTGCATCCAGTGTTACTCCCTCCCAGCCGCAGAAAACAGCACTTGGACTACTTCCATTTCATGCCTGAGATAGCCCAATGCTCCAATCCATCAAAATTCTTCTTTGAGGCCTCTTGTTCCTCAAGAAAGTCAACAGCACCTCCCAATTTGGTATTGTCAGCAAGCTTGCTAATGGGATATTCAATTCCTGCATCTGGATCATGGATCAAAATACTGAACAGTACTGGCGCCAGGGTTAAGCCCCAAGGACACCACCAGTGACTGCTCACCAGCCAGACACAGCCCCATTCACTACAACCATTCAAGCCCTGCCATCCAGCGGGATCTTCACACTGCACACCATCAGCTCACCCCTCCCACAGCTGGACAGCTGTCCAGAAGGATGCTGTGAGAGACAGTATCAAAAGCCTCACTAAAAGCCAGGAAAACTGGATGCGCCACCTTCCCTTTGTCAGCTTGGGATGTGACCTCAACCTAGAAGGAAATCAAACTGGTTAAAGAGGATTTTTCCTCTGTGAACCCGTGTTGAAGACTGCATTATTCTTCAAATGCTTTTCAGTAGTATTCAGTAGGACCTTCTCCATAATTTTTCTAGAAACTGACGTTAGACTCACAGATCTGTAGTTCTTTGTGTCTTCCCTCACACCTTTCTTGTGGATTAGAATAGCATTGGCTTGCTTCCAAGTCAGCAGGGATGCCATGAGGCTTCCTACAGTAGAACAGATTACCACCTGAGGCAATCACTTCCAAAAGGAGAACCATCAGAGAAAGTTTCAAACTCCAGACACTCTTTTTCTTACTCCCAAACCACTCACTCTTCATCAAACGATCCAGCACACATTGGTAATGTGAAGTGCTGCCTTACTTTGATGTGGAAAGCTCCAAACTGTTCAGTGAAGAGAAAAGTCACATTGATGGCTCTGAAATCACCCACGACAGACTTTCTACACACAAACCAGACTTCTCATTTGCTCTGGTGACCTGAGGAGACCCATGTTGAGTAGGGAAATGTGGGCTCCCCCTCCTCCAAACCTTGCCTTTCTTAGAGCTGGACCATACCACAGCAATGGCAGAAATTCCTGTACAGGGAAGGTAAGAGCAGAACCCACAGATATAAAGGGACTCACCCAATCTTTTCTCTAGATGTCTCCCCATCTACGTGCACTGGAAAATGTATTTTTGTCCAAAGAAAGTGAAATTTCTATCTTGATATGGGAAAGTACAGGATTAATCATTAGATCCCATGTTGCACCATGTGTTCAGCTACCTTCTTAGAGCAAAAGTTATTGCACAGAAGGAACTCACCAGCAGATCTTGCTCCTTTGATGTCCCCACCCTCTTGCTGGCTTGCTCCCTTTTTCTATCTGCATATTTTGCAATAGAGCAGCCCCCTCCACAGCACATTCTCTCTGCGTCGCTGGTCTGGAATTGTGTACATATTCTCTCTTGCATCAGCTGGAAGTTCTCAGACTGCTGCAGTAAATCACCAAAATTCTCTTGTCAATGGCTTGGATTTTCCTTTTTGTGAGGAAGAAGATGGCTTTGATCTCTCAGTGAAGGTTCTTCTATCCATGGCTGCTTCACCAGTCTCCACTCTGCCAGAAACACTGAGATATTTGAGAGCATTTTTGGAGGTAGCTTCAAGGCTTGAGCAGGGAGCACAAGATATTTTGCAAGAAAGTTCAGTGTTGCAAAACTAATGCCTAGTTCCTGGCAGTGAGGTTTCACATAAACAGAGGAATTTTGGCTATTTTAGGGGTATCAGTCAGATGCTGGTGAAAGAGAAAAATGGGGAAGGAAGACTTCTGCACTACATTTTGTCCTGCTCTTTGCAGATTTTTCCATGGTTATCTCCCCATCTATCCAAGGAGATTTCCAACATGAGGGGAGGAGTCCAATAGAGCTTAAGGACTTATAAAGAGCTAGAAAACAGGGAATCTCCGAATCAACTGAGATGCATCTGTTCCAACTTGAACCGGACATTAAAGAACATTTGTCCTCTTTATCTTTTGTCTGTGCTAAAGCAGCCAACATCAGACAAGCTGGCACCACCCAATGTGCAGCATCTTCCCATGAGCACGTTTTAAAGACAGAAGATATTAACATTCTGGTTGAAGGGAGGTTGGAGATAGCCGTGGCACACTTACAGTGCTGGAGAGCCAAATGTGGGAGCATCGGGGCAGGTTTGCTTCCCCTTCTCACAAATTGTATAATTTTGGCCCCACAAAGTTCTACAAAAGGTTAGAATCTGAGAGTAAAATATTGTACACAGCAGAAAAACTTCCTGAAATAGTATCTTGAATGTAATCTTTGACTACAGCCTCTGTAAAGACACACAGCCTCTCACATCTTTGTCCATGCCCCTCTCCCAGAGAAAAGACCAGCTTGTTTAAATGGAGAAGTAGGGAGAGCAGGAGAAGTAAAAAGCAATCTTCAAATGCATCTAGTTGAAGGAAAACCCACATCAATAAGGATAGGGTCTCAGTGTCAGATTAGTCAGGGTTTTTAAAAAACTTCTGTCAACGATCATGTATGAAAGGTTTTTAAAGCAATGGATATGAAAGGGAATGAAAGGGGAGATCCCCTTTTCATCATCACTTGTGGTGACAGGCTGCCAAAAGAGATTTCAGTTGTGAGGTCCAAAAAGAAAGTGTGCGAGGGCTGAGCTGTCCATCTGCTCACAAGTGGCAGGAAGAATCATCTGCTCTATACATAAATGAAAAGCACTAAACACAGAAAGAAAAACTCTTGATTCCAGTGACTCACAAAGAAGCTGGAAAGACCACAGACTGACAGAAAAAAGTACTAGGAATTATTTGGGAGACATTAGGGGACAAAGAAGAAAATACAGAGCATATTCCATCCCTGAGAGGATAAGTGGCAGCTGGGACAGAGTTAATTTTCCTCCTAGTGGTTGGTACAGTGCTGTGTTCAGAATTTAGGGTGAGAGTAATCTCAGACTTTGTCTTGTGATAAAGTGAAAGTGCCAAGACACGAATCGCACTTGTGGGAATGATACAGCTTTCACGTTGCAACATTAAATGCTTGAAACTGTTGAGATTTTTAATATTTGGAAACCCATATGCACATCTTCAATATTGCTACATCACAACAACAGAAAAAAAAGAAATTTCAAATTTCAAGTTGCTTGCTGAAGAAATTTTGCATTTAACTCAGACTCTAGGAAAGTTGTGTGAAAGTCTTCAATGACTTACTTTCTTTGTTGTGCAGGCTCAGCTTCAGAAAAAAACCCAGCCAAGTTTGACTGTTATAAAGCTGTCATCACTGAAATGTTCCTGCACTCAGTTATTCAAACATCAAGAGGTAGGCTGTAAGTATTTAAAAGTTTTTTTTCATGTGCTGCAAAGTTTTGTACTGTCTATATTAAGACAGTTTGCATCCATGGGAGCCCACAAGCAAGCTCTTCCTGAGGCATGCATGTGTCAGGCTATCAGCAGAGGTGAAGGGCAGACTTTCCTCAGAAGTGCACAGGTCACGAATCCAGTCTGTCCACTGGGCAGGCAGGTAGACTCTCAGTCTACGTGTTCCATGGTGCTGGGGTAGCCCTGCAGAGCCCCACAGGAGTGGTGCCAGTGTTGGCAAGAGCAGAGCCCAATGCTGCGGCAGTAGGGCTGCACCTGGCAGCAGGATCTGGGGGGAGCTGGAGGAGATAGGTTGCATCTGCATATGCACATCTACACAGCTTGTAGATCTGCAGAGAGGGCACAGTTCCACATGGAAAACATCTCAAAAGAGGTCAGGGCAGTGGTGCTGGCCAGAGGAGATTAGTTCTGTGTAGCAGTGATGCACTGAGTTTCTGCCAGGGAGAATAGACAGTTCTGCTGCCTGCAGAGAAGCTGTTTGACTGGAACTGAAGGGGACAACTCTGTTTCGCGTGAGCTTCTCATGCCTTAACACCCCTTTGTAACAAGAAGGGAAAATACACCTAGGGAAATAAATCTACTTCATGCCTACGTGCAGCTCTGCCCTCATTCCAGAGACATGCAGCAGCTCTGAGGTCACAGAGCAGCGAGTGTTCTGAGCACGGGGGTAAGCTGCAGAGAGCTCTGGCCTGGCTTTGTCCAGGTAATGGTCAGAATAAGGCTCTGGTGGATGAAGATGAAATGTATCTGACTACTTTACATGGTCCAGACAAAACTCAATATGAAACCCCTAATAACAGTTTCTTAGGGCCTGCATCTGGTACATCACCCCTGGGACCACAGAACTCCCGGGACATCCCAGGTGGGACCAGCAGTAGAGTCCAGAAACTCTGCTGTGCTTGTGCCAGCAGGTCGAGAGAGGTGATCCCGCCCCTCTGACTCAGCACTGGTGAGGCCGCAGCTGGTGTGCTGTGTCCAGATCTGGGCTTCCCAGTATGGATACACTGAAGAGAGTCCACTGAAGGACTGCAGAGATGATGGAGGGACTGGGGCATCTCCCATGAGGAAAGACTGGGAAATCTGGGACTGCTCAGCCTGGAGGAGAGAAGGGGGGTGGGTCTCATCAATGTACACCTGTAGGGAGGGTGCGAAGAATTCAGTGCCAGACCTTTCTCAGTGTTGCACAGTGACCACCTGAGAGGTGGCAGACATGAATTGAAGTACCAGGAAATTCTTCTTAAGCATAAAGAGAGTCTTTGTTGCTGCAAGACAGATTGAACACTGGGACAGGCTGCACAGAGGGGCTAGCGGGGGGTTCTCCATCCTTGGAGATATTCAAAAGCTGTCTGGACACAGTCCTGAGGAACCAACTGTGGCTGACTCTGCTTTGGGCAGGGGGATTGTACTAGATGATGTTCAGGGGTCCCTGCCAACCTCAGCAATGCTGTGACCTTCCTTCTGCTGATATGAGACAAAGCTTTACGGAACTTCAGACATCACTGACACATCCTGTCCATGGCAATGTCCTGGAGCTGATCTACATTTATAATTAGCACGGGGACATGGTCGGTTCTCCACTCTTCTCACCCTCTGACCCCTGCACAGCACTTCTGCACCACACTGAAAGACAAACAAGAAAATGCTGCTTCATTGAAACAGCCAAGTGCCATTTGTGGCTGTTGGACAGATTGTGAGGAACCCAGGGATGTCTCAGTAGAGGGGGAGCCATCAGTCAAGTGGATCCACTGTGAGATACTTCTCTGGGAAAGGGGGAGGTCCTGACCACTGGCAGGACATGGCATTACAGAGTGGTCTTGCCATGGTGTGTGGGATTGGAAAAAGTAACAAAAAATTCAGATGAAGACTGTGTCTGCCTTCTTGCCCTGTGCTGTGCTCTCTCATGAGGCAGAGCACAGTAGTTATCCCATGCCTGCTTCCTCTGCCCTCATACAGCATGCTGGCGCAGCTTTCTGATTGCTAATGTGTCCAAGAGATATCAGCCAATGATCAAATAACCTGCCCCAAGGGAGGCAAAAATCTGCGTGGCCAGCACAGCAGAGGAGAGCTCCATTCTTCAGAGGGTTCAGGCTCTTGGCTGGGACAGGCCCAGTTGTCAGTACACAGAACAAATGGATGGGAAACAGTGACTGAAATGGGGCTGCTTTACACCGTTGTCCCACTATTGCTAATGTCTGTGTAGAAGAACACAAAAGGGATTAATCTAATTAGCCAGTTTTACTCCTGGGACTGCAGAAGTCAGCCAAATTAGAATGCCCATCGCACACCCTCTCCCAGGTTTACCAGCCTCCAGGGGCTGGTGGAAGAGAGGCAATGTAATCCCAAGACAGCAGTGTTTGGTACAGCATGTACCATCACACCCTGCCACAGGCACGGCACGTGGCACTCGGTCAAGCCATGCTGCTAAAGGGATGACACTGGAAAAGCATGTCAGGTGTCCCCCTCAATGATGGCTGCTCCAGGCTCCCTCTTCCCTTTGCTAATGCAACTCCCTTTTTAGTTTTCATTGCTGAAAGCTGATCAGACTGTGAAATAATCAGCACTTGGAGCCCACTGTTTCTCTTGTCTCCAAGGAAACTCTGCTTTATGTTCAACATCAAAACCAGAATTTTCAGTCAGGGAAGTCTCTGCAGGTAGCAGCAAGGAAGCACCCTAAGTGGGAGAAGAAGGAGAAATCTCTGCAGAAGGAGAGGTGTTGGAAAGAGTTGTGCACAGTTAGGCAGATATGGAAGGGCAAGGCAGGGGGTCACTGAAAAAGCTGTGCCAGTCTTTCCGCGGTGGACTTCTGGTGCTGGGTCACCAAGGGAGAGGAGTTAAATAGCCCATCCTCACACGGTGGGAGGGGAGGCTCAGTACTTGCAAGGAAGGGACATGTCACTCTGCTCAGTGGTCTGAAAGTTGCTGTTAGCAGCTCTCAAGTTCTACTTGCTATTGGGCAGACCATGGGCACTCCAGAGTGGGAAGCTACAGTCCCCCCATTGCCAGCTGACTAAAAGAGGTGCTTTGTGGCGATTGTCTTTGCAAGGATGGCAAAGAAGGAGTAGCTGTCTCCACTCCCACCTGACTTCCCCCCATCAGTAGCTCAGTGCCTGTGATCAGGAGCATTAAGTCCAGCCACTGTGCTATTGGCTGGGCTTTTTTTTCACTCCTGAGGACCAGGATCTCTGTCTTCACAGGGTTTGTAGAACCCCCCTTGGCTGCAGGCATCCTCACCCCTCATACTATTAGATCCTTTGCAGCCTGGCCCATTGCTTGCCCTTGGGAAGGGAAGTACAAGCTGAAAGCAGAGCAGCCAAAGAGCCTAGGTCAAAAATTTCCATTCACAAGCCCAACTCAGCCATCTTTGCATTGCTATAGCAGCCCCTGGAAGGGCTTTCTGCTCAGTAGGGCATTTATGGTTTTTGATACCAAAATGTCAGCCAGCCCCCTCCCAGACAACTCCCACCACAACAGTGGGCCCAGGAGGAGAACAGATCTGCTCAAGGCCTAGCTACTGACCCATCTCTGTGAGAGAGCCCCAGCTAAAGGGAGAGGAATCACAATAGGCAGTAATTTCAGCCCAGCTGAGCTCTACAATGACAAAGTGATCACCAACTGAGCAGTGGGTCTGGGGCCTAAGTCCAATACTGGAAGGACAAGTGCCACTCTCTGCAATGCTCCCTACTCATGCCAGCTTACTTACCACCTCCTGTGGTAAGGTTGTCTCGCTCAAGCTCCTCACCAGGCATTTGACCCCAGCCGAGGACACAGAGTCCCACTTCTAGAGCACCCTCCACTGGGCAGACCCCTGTCCTAAAGCAGATGAGAGCTATCCTTGCCGCTCTCTCATGCACATGCCCAAGGAAATCTCCTGCCCTGCTTCAGCCCCCTGGTACTGGCACCACTCTTATTCATGCATCCAGATTCACAGACAAAACCACTCACCTGGAACCAGTGCAGGCTGTCAAGCAGAGAGGGCAGTGAGTTGTTTTCGTCTTGGGGGATTATTCTGAGTTGTTTTGTTCTTTAATTCTTTCAAAGGCAGGAAGCAGGATTTTCTCCCTAGAAAGGTTCAGTGTTAGCAGAGAGCTCTGAGCAGTACCTCCTGAGAGAGGAAAGGAAGACTGTAATATGCTCAGGATACATGGCAGTAAGGGGTGGGGGAGTGGCATGTAGGAGGAGACAGAAAAAATCTTTGATGATTGCACCAGACCAGAGCACAGAAAGCACCTGTCACCAGGAGGTTGCATAGAGCCCTTACTGGGTTTCACAGTACCAGTGGGTTTGCACTTTCTTCTGCCTCCCCACACAAGCTTCAAGAAGAGTTAGCAGTAACAGACAGCAGGGCAGCTGTTAAATGAGAGACAGATCTCATCCCCATTCCACTCCTGCCCCTTACAAGGGTTCCTTCCACAAGGGAGGCTGCATGCATAAATCAATCCAGCAGCAACAGCTGAGTACTGGACAGGCAGGTCCTTCACAGGTCCAGTCTGTGTGCCCAGGACCTCTGAGGTCCAGACAACCCCTGTGGTTTATCCAGATCAGCCTTAGGGGATAGACATGTGTCTGTGCCTCAGCCAGACTGCTGCAGTTTCCCTTCGATGTATTAGGCACATCATAAAGAGGAACCAGTTCACTGAGCGTGCAAAGGAAATACACTAGCTGTACAGGCTCTCAGGGAGACAGGTTCTGCTTTCAAGGAAGCAGGCAAAACTTCCACTGCTGACTGATTTCTTAAATATTGATTCCTCATGCAGTTTCTTAGATAAAAGTCCCACATTTCAAATTTTTGATCAATGCACTATGTCAAAACCACAAGTCAGGTTGCAGGTGTGAGCACCACACAGCCCATGCTGGCAGAGTGAAAAATTATATTCAAAAATCAAGCCACAGCACCAAAGTTACAACAGCACCTCTGTTTCTAGCCCTACCAGATACATGACTCGCAATGGACATATCATGAAATGATATGATTTTGATGAAAGTAGCCTTCTCCTTAATTCAGGTGGCCCCAGAGTAGGGTTGTGCTCGGTGCTCTGGCTTTGGCATACCAAGGCTGATACGTTGTGTCTTCAGCGGGAGCTTGTGACAGAGTTTGAACTCATCCAGGAGTAGGTCAAAGCCAAAGTGTCATGCTCATTTGACAGAGGACCTTGGAAATTAAATCCCCCCAAATCCTATGTCTCCATCGGCTCTGTAGGAAGAGAAGAACTGGACCTCTTCAGCCCAGGTTACAGAGAGCAATTCCCAGCACCAACTGGCTTTTTGAGACATTGATCATAGAATTGTTTAGGTTTGAAAACAACTTCAAAATTATTGAGTGCAACCATAAATCAGGATGGTAATTTGATGGGACTTCACTCAATGAACCAATTGAGTCTGGGTTCTTGACTATCTCTGCCATTCTCCCTTGTTGCTTCACACAAGCCATTGCTGCATCAGGAGACAAGGACACTTTCTGAACCAAATAAATTGCTTGGTCTTCACACTATTCCATGGCTCAAGTGGCACTAATGGCCCTAATCTTCCTATTGAAGGTTCAACAACATCTCAGGTCATGCAAGTGTCAACTGGGGACTGGAAATCCAAGTACTGTACCCTGCAAAGTTTCAGTCATCTTTCCAGCAAAACACATATTGGAATGGGCTACACAAGAAAATATTTTTATTCCAAAATTAATGTTTCTGGGTTTGAGGAAAAGGTGTGCTCTGCCTGTACCACGCATCAAAACCCTCCTGCAGAAATGTGGCTGAGAGCCAGTCCAGCCACAGAGGTAAAGGGAGACAGATTGTGGCAGCCCAACCTGGTACATGGCTGATCTTCTTTCCTGCTTCTGCTGGTTCACAACATCGGCCATTGCTGGGGCAGTCCCAGAGAAAGGACATCTCCTATTCCTCATGCCCCTACTTCTTGCATAGCTTGGCCAGAAGCTGGTCTTGCAGAAGGGCCCCTGAGAGCACTGCTGGCTACTGCTGGGGGCTGATGACCTCTACCAGAGCACTCCTGACCTGGACAAATGTGTTTCTGGTGCTACCCAGAGAGTGGCAGAGCACCCCTCAAATGCTGTTCTATTCCCCAATTGCACCTCAGGCAGCAGTGAATGGTCGTCCTTTCCACCTCCTATGCCTGAAGTTCGGCTTGGCTCCTAGAATCTGTGCTAATTCCTACCCTTGTTTTTAATCCCCTCGTTAGCACCCATAGGCCTTTACAAGCCATAAACTTGCAGTGACAAGTCCCTTAAACCTTGTCCTTTGGCAACTTCTTCTATATTTCGACTTGTACCTGTGGCAAATTCCAGACAACTTTGAGTTATTAAATAGGACACAAAGCAGCAGCCTGAAGCTATGGAGGAGGTGAAGAGCTCTGCTCCCTCAGGATGGAGCTGCCTGATGCCCAGACAGTCTTTCCAGGGTAGGGCAATCCTTGGGGAACAAACCCCATGGTCAGCTAAATGCCCCAAGTCTCTCCTTGTTCTATGAGTGCCAGGCACACTTGATCATCCACATCAAACAGAGGCCACATGATGCTCTATGTTTTCAACAACGGGTAAAAAGGAAACTCACAATGTCAGCTTGTGAGAGGCAACGAGAAAAGACATGACAACTGCACCTCATGTCATGGAGTCACCTTACAGAGGGTGTTCTGATGCTATCCTTGCACAGCTGCTTGAAGATAAAGGAAGGACTTGATGGGAAACAGCCTGGAACAGCTTTCCAAAATCAGCTCCCTGGAAATTTCCTCCACAAAACACCTTTCAAAATGATTTATGCTAATTCCACAAGTAGACTAAAAATGTTACATAGGGACAGGGCACTTTGTTTTGCACTCATTCCATCTTTAAATGCATCCTCAGTATGTATTGATGCCTTTTTCTCTAGTCCTGGAAATATGAGCCAGACACAGTTAGGGTGATAAAAAGGGGTACCTTTATATTAGAATCCTTAGATGCACAGTCCGTTGGGTGGAAAATGCCAATGATGCTTGCCCCGTGTGACACGTGTACAATTTTTATAGATTTTGCAAATTGAAATATCTGACAAGAGCCCCCCAATTAGAAGTACACTCGATGAAGTCATGCCCCCCTAGCTCTAGCACTTTCTAAATCCTCCACCCTCAGATAAGGACCAGGCCCTATTTATAAAAATATGTCTCGAAGAGCTGTTTTCAACTTTGGTTTCTAAGGAGAACCAAGATAGCATAGGGGTCCTGGAATTTGTTTTGTCTTTCTGCCTAGAAAAATACTAAAGCTAAGTTACAATAATAGACTACAAAGCTACAAATATATGTGTAAAGAATACAGAAAATATATAAAAGAAAAAAGGTAACAATTCAGACGGCATCAGTATCTCTGCCCAAATTGGAAAGACTCTAGTCCTAAACAAGTGAAGTTCTGGGCAAAGGACTCTAGAGACAAATTTTTACAAAGGGCTTGTGTATCTAAAGGAGAGGTTTGCAGGTCTAGCAGAACAACTCCTTTATCATCTCTGCCTTTTAAGAAAGACTGACTTCTATTGGATCTTTAAAAAGCAAAACACCTAAAAATGGGCTAAGGGTTGACTCGTAATGAGGTAAATCTCCCATGTCAGTCTCTGCTAGAATGCAGTTAGCGTGTCCAGTTTGGACACACAACCTGGAGGAGGCATTGAGGCTGCGGGGCTGGGATACAAAACCCAAGTAGATGGTTGTATCCACTGTCCCATGGCTTTCCTGGCTTCCAGCAAGCACTTAGCATATCTGCCTTTTGAAAGTGCTTGATTTCTCTGAACTGCTGGAAAAAACCCCCTTAAGGACCATGATGTAGTGAATGGCAGGTAAGTGTGACAGCCCTGTCAACTGAACATGTGGTGACTGGGAGGATGGATATGGACCATCCATACCTAGACCTGTCCTAGGACATGGATACTTTCTGCTGGAGTGTAAAAAGCCACCGGGATATTCCCTGCTGCTAATTGTCATGGGGAAAGATGTGATTTCTTTGTGTGTTAAGCAATCCTTCAGCCCTCCCTTCCCTGGATTTTGCAATTCTATAGTCTTGTTCTCCTTGTTACAGTAACCTTAATTTGGGGGTTGGTATTAATTCTGTCTCCTGCATTGCTCACTGGCCCTGGGAACAGAGTCCAATTATGCAGCTGTGACCTTCATTACAAGTTAGCAGACTTTCTGCAAATGAACTTCCTTCATGTTTCACAGAGCTGCTCAAATAATGGAATTTCCTTCCTATGGGAAATGCCAATCTTTCAACATCTATTTTTGCCCTATTTTTTAACAAAATGTCAAAATTTCAACTCTTACCACACATGAAGCTTAGGAAAATTTAGAAATGTAAAGAAATGTTTTGGTTTGGATCACACTGATGCAAATCTACTCCTACCTGAGCTATAGTATTTCTTCATGTAAGTGCCTCTCATAATTTTTTTACCTCATTTTTATAGCCTACAGGTCTCATGGTGCTCTGCAGCGTCCCCGTGTAGCCAAGCTGCTATGGTGCATTTTCCTGGATGTGGCCTGGAGGGAGGAGCAAGGGCCAAGGAGAACAGGGCCCAGAGAGCTAAAAGAGAAAGAGCATGTGATGCCATTCCCACTGACAGCACCTGCCAGGACATTCGGTTAGAATTTCTGATGGGACAACAAAACAAAGAGGGTAAAGTTAAAAAAATTTATATCCAATGACAAAAATTATTACCCCCAAAATTTGTCTGGGTAGTTTCAACTGATGAGTGAGACAAAGTTTTGTGAGTTTCTGAAGTTTCTGTCATTCTAAAAGTGCCCTCATTTTCTTCTTGACTCTGCTGAGAGTGTATGTGACTGAGGCATTTTAGCTATTCTGAATCCCAGCTCGTGCTCCCTGCTTCTTCCAGGTGCACAGGGAACCTGAGCTGTGCACTCCTAGGAGGAGTTCTGCGCTGGGAGTTTGTGTGATTTGTTATGTACATTTTGCTTTTAGCAATCCCTGTAAATCACTATACAGGCACAGCCAGTGCAAACTGCAGATTCTTGTAGTGGTTACTCTGAAGCCTGACTTTTCAAAAGCACCATTTTCTCAAACAGTTTGAGAAACTACACTGCCAGTGCCACTGGAGAATAAATCCCCTGCTCCCATCCTGAGAGGCTCTCTGATGGAAACTCACCTGGTTCCCACAGCATGACAAGAGGGGTGAGGAGTAATTTTGATTTTCTTCCCTGCCCTGATCCACCTCTGACTCTTCCTCTCAGCCCCATGCTTGTCTGCTGCACTACAAACCAGCAGTTGTTCAGCCTGACCTATTTGAAAGAGACTTGATTCAGGTTTCATGCCATAAACAAGTTCTTTCTAAAGACCTTTTTATTTTCACTTGCCTTATTGTATTTGTACATTTAATTCTACTGTATTTTGTGTTTTACCCATTACTTGGGAATGCAGCTTTCTTCCACTGCTTGTGCTGCACAGAGACAATTCCAACGCCAATGTGGCACTGACTTTTCTTCCTTTCCATGAGCAGGTTGCATCTCTCCTTCCTTCCCACCTCTGCCCTGCCTCTTGCAGCCTGTGGTTGGCTGTGCTTTCTACCTGCACAATTGGCCTCCTGGTTCTCAGGCTCCCAGGTTTAGCAGCTCTCTCCTCTGCACTGTTGCGGTTTCCATGCAGAGTGGAGTTTCAGTGAAGATGCCAACAGTCATCAGCTGCCTGGCTGAATATCAGCACAGAGTTTATGTTCTTTGTCACAGTGGCTGAAAAATCACTTTCTGCTTCTGCAGTAGATCAGTTATAAATGCAAAATACCAGAGCTGCCTTCTCTATGCATTATTGGCATTTTAATTATTAAACAACTCTCTACACATATATGAGATTCTTCTTTATGCTAATAGGCAGTTTTCTTGCACTCACTTATAGATTTGAACAGCTGAACTCTACATGTGCCCAATTGCTCTGGCTGCTCTACAGAGGGATGTGCAATGCAACCTCACAAGTGAATTCACAGTAGATAGAAGCATTTCTCAGGGCCCATCTTTGTACACCCTTTGAAGCACTGTGAAATACAGTCTGCCAGAATGACAGGTGCCATGACTCCCATGGATTGCCCTTACAAATATATTATTTCTTCTTGAAACTCGGGCAAAATCTTCCAGTAAGAGATTGTCCTGCTATGAAGAAGAATAGACTTCAGTACAGCACAAGGTGGATGTGCCTTGCCACAGAGGCCGGAGAAAGCAGTGTACATATGAAGACTGGGCCATTCCCTGTCCCTTTCTCCAGACCCTTATTTCTGAAAACCACTATCTGTCCAGGAAGACGCATTTCAGACTGGCACATTAACTGAATACCCACAATATAGTGACATGAATGCCATCTGACTTTATCTCTTCATTTCCTGCCTTGTCTGATCTGACTCCATTCCTTCTGAGTCATGCTTTCAAATGGTGAGGATCAAACCTTATGTGGTTTTTTTCCGTGGTCCAGGGTATTGTTCAGTTTGAAAAAGCCCTCTGAGATCATCAAGTTCAGCCATTCCCCCAGCACTGCCAAGCCCACTACTAACCCATGTCCTGAAGTGCCACATCCAAATGGCCTTTAAACCCCTGCAGGGATGGGGACTCCACCACTGTCCTGGGAAGCTGTGTCAGGGCTGGACAGTCCTTTCGGTGAAGAAATTTTTCCAGTCTGAACCTCACCTGGTGCAACTTGAGGTCATTTCTTATTGTCATGTCCCTTGTTCCCTGGGAGGAGAACCCAACCCCCACCTGGCTCCACTTTCCTGTCAGGGAGTTGTGGAGAGTGATAAGATCACCCCCAGCCTCCTTTCTCCAGGCTGAGCCCCTCCAGCTCCCTCAGCTGCTCCTCATCAGATTTGTGCTCCAGACCCTTCCCCAGCTCTGTTCCCTTCACTGGACATGCTACAGCCCCTTTAATGTCTTTCTTGGAGCGAAGGGCCAAAAACTGAACCCAGGACTTGAGGTGGGGCCTCACCAGTGCCCAGCACAGGAGGACAGTCACTGCCCCGATCCTGCTGGCCACACTGTGGCTGATACAGGCCACGTGCCATTGGCCTTTTTGGCCACCTGGGCTCATGTTCAGCACCCCCAGGCCCTTCTCCGCTGGCAGCTTTCCAACCACTCTGCCCCAAACCTGGAGTGTTCCATGGGGCTCTTGTGACCCAAGGGCAGGGCCTGGCACTTGGCCTTGTTGAACCTCACACCACTGGCCTTGGCCCATTGATCCGGCCGGTCAAATTGCCTCTGCAGAGCATTCCTGCCCTCCAGCAGATCAACATCCCAGCCAGCTTGGTGTCATCTGTGAAATGACTGAGGGTGTCCTTGATCCCCTCGTCTAGATCATTGATGGGCCCAAAACTGAGCCCTGGAGAACACCACCGGTCCCAGCTGCATGTGACTCCATTCACCACCACTCTTTTGGTTCAGATGACCAGACAGTTTTTACCCATCAAAGAGTACACCTGTCCAAGCCATGAGCAGACAGTTTCTCTGGAATACAGTGGGAAACAGTGTCAAAATCTTTACTAAGGCTGAGGTGTACAACATGCACAGCCTTTCCCTCATCCACTAAGCAGGTCAGCTCCTCACAGAAGATGAGGCTAGTCAAGCAGGACCTGCCTTTCATAAACCCATGCTGGCTAGGCCTGATCCCTTGGTTGTCCTACACATGCCATGTGACAGCTTAAGATGATCTGCTTCACGACCTTCTCTGGCACTGGCTGGCCTGTAGTTCCCTGGATCCTCCTTCCAATCCTTCTTATACATGTGCCTCACATTTGCTAACTTTCCATCACCCAGGACCTTTCTGACTGACCGGGACTGCTGGTAAAACGTGGGAGAGTGGCTTGGTGAGCTCTTTTGCCACCTCCTGCAGTATCCTTGGATTTATGCTGGTCTAAGTGGCATAGCAGGTCACTGGCCATTCCCTCCTGGATTACAGAGTCTTCATTGTGCTCCCCATCTCTGTCTTCCAGTTCAGTCCTCTGGGTACCTTGAGGATAACTGTTTGTGCTATTAAAGACTGAGGCAAAGAAAGCATTAAGTACTTTAGCCTCTTCCTCATCCTTTGTGGCAATGTTTCTCACCGCATCCAATAAGGGATGGAGATTCTCCTTGGCCTTCCTGTTGTGATGTGTCTATAGAAACACTTTTTGTTATCTCTTACAGCAGTGGCCAGGTTAATTTCTAGCTGGGCTTTGGCCCCTCTAACTTTCTCCCTGCAAAACCTCCCAACATCCTCATAGTCCTCCTGAGTTCCCTGCCCCTTTTTCCAGAGGTGATAAATGCTCTTTTCCTCCCTGAGTTCCAGCCAAATTTCTCTGTTCAGCCAGGCCAGTCTCTTCCCCACCGGCTCGTCTTTTGGCACATGGGGACAGCCTGTTCTTGTGCCTTGAAGGTTTCCTTCTTGAAGAATGTCCAGCCTTCCTGGACCCCTTGGCCCTTCAGGGCTGCTTCTCAAGGGACTCTCAATCAGTCTCCTAAACAGACCAAAGTCTGCTCTCTGGAAGGCCAAGGTGGCAGTTCTGCTGTCTCCTTTTCCTTATTTCTCCAGTACCAAAAACTCATTATCTCCGTGTCCAGACAGCCTCAGCTGTCACATCCCCCACCAGTCCTTCTCTGCTCACAAACAGCAAGTCCGGCAGGGCAGCTTCCCTGGCTGTCTCACTTTCCAGCTGTGTCAGGCAGTTCTCTTCTGCGCACTCCAGGAACCTCCTAGACTGTTTTCTCTCTGCTGTGTTGTATCTCCAGCAGACATCTGGTAAGTTGAAGTCCCACACAAGAACAAGGACCAGTGATTGTGGGGATTTTTCCAGCTGCTTATAGAATGTTTTATCTGCCTCTTCTTCCTGGTTGGTCAGGCTGTGACAGTCATTGACATTCCCCCTTAACCATAAACATAAGCATTCAACCTTATCATTGTGATGCCTTTATCAGCCCAAAATGCACACGTGATATAGGGCTATGACACTTTTATAAGTTTAGCATATTAGCATAATTGACAAGAATCCCCAATTAGAAGTACAGTTAATAAAGTAATTCCCCCCTTGGTTCAGCCTCCTACTGAAGCCTTCCCGCCTTGGTTATAGCCCCACATTGTTTATGTCTACATACATAGGAAAGCAGAAGAATGGCCTTGGTTCACTGAAGAAGGAAGATTAGAATAGGATTCCAGGAATGTGTCTGTCTTAATAGACTACTGGAAAAGTACTGAAGTAAACTAAGAAACAATATAACTATGCAATACAATAATCATCTACAAAGCTATGACTATATGAAAAATATATAAAAAGAAAAAATCTTGTGGCATCAGTTGCCATCATTAAGCTCGAGGCAGTCAAAACACTCCCTCACACACAGCGTTACCCCAACACTTCCCCTTCCTTGCCTGTCCCTTCTGACAAGTCTACAGTCACCCATTGCAGCACTCCAGTCATGCGAGTTGTCCCACCATGTCTCTGTGATGGCAACTATGTTGTAGTTTTCCAGATGCACCGTGGTTTCCAGCTCCTCCTGCTTGTTGTCCATGCTGCAGGTATTGGTGTAGGTGCACTTCAGTTGGTCTATTGATACCACCACCTTTTTGGAGGGAGAAGCCCTAATTCCTATGTGACCATTCTCAGATGATTCCATGGTTTCTAACGCATCAAAAATTCTTGCTTCTTTGCTGCCACATCAATCTCCATCCCTTTGCAAGCATGGAGATGACAGACTGAAGGACCTCACTAGCACACCATCTCTCAAACATCAGCGCGCCACCCCCAGGCTTATCTCTAGTGAGCCTGGGTTATTCACCTTTGTAGTTTTTCTCACTTTGTCTTTTCACTGCTCTGTTCCCTCCTCAGCAGCACTTTCCTGCTGCTCTTCCCTAACTCCCCAGCCTCCCTGCCACCACAGGTGGGTGATGATGAGGTAACAAAGAATGGTTAGGGAGAAGGAAATCCCAGGCAAGAATAAGAGGTGGGTTCTTAGGAAGCAAAGGTTATTGAGTTGGAAGCAATCACTCTGGAACAGTTTCTGGCTTGATTGTTGTTAGAAGCTCCCTGGTAACCCAAGAATCTTCAGTATAGACTGATGTTATCCCATACGACAACCATGGTAGTAGGAAGGCCAAAACTGGAAGAGCGGCTGTGTTGAGAGGAGCTACATTTAGGTTGCACTATATTGTTTGAATGCATTTTTTATGTAGCCAAGCAATTTTAAAAAAAAGCAAACAATCCTTGGCAGCAGCAGCAACAGTCTTCTGAACCGTAGTGGACACAATCATTATTTGTTCTGAGCGTGGTTTGTTTCTGTGGCTAAGACTCTGCAATAGAGCACTTTCATGTACACCCTGTTCCATGTTAATAGACTGAAATGTCTGAACTGGCAATTAATTATTTCAGGGGAATGGCTTGCATGATATTGCAACAACAGCATGTGACTTTCATTTGGATATCCTCTATTAATACAACCAAAGGATGTCCCAAAGCCTTTCTGTTGCTTCAAGTAGCTTGGTCTGATACTACTATGGGCTGTCTGCCTTCTCTGAGCTGGGAAAACAGGATGGCAATGCTTCATTTCTGCTGCTCTGATGATATATTTGTCCAAATTTAACTTGGCCCATTTTCTTTGGCATTCTCCATATGGTATTACCATTGGCATTGTGCTCTTCTCCAACAGCACCCAATGCTATGTATTTGTATATGTATTACAAGGACAAAAGGGACCAAGTGTGATCATCTAATCTGACCTCCTTTTTCAGGACAGGAATAGTCCTGTGTTAATTATTTTTCTTTTAAGTAGAATATACTATTTTAAAAAAATTTTGGAACCTGCATTACCACCTTCTGGTGGTCATGAATTCACCACAGTTTCAGGCAAATTATATAAGCCTGGGTCTACCTGACCCTGGATATGATGCATAAGCACTCAAGGAGGAAGAAGCAGTCAGCTGCTGCTGTAGAGGAGCTGAACCAAACCTGCTAATGCTGATGGTAATGCTGACATTGACACACCAAGAGGCTGTAGCTTAATCACCATGGGTAAGCAAACATGCGTGCATACAGCATCTGCAGGCAGTCTTAGAGGCTAAAATGCAAATGAGGTCGGTGGTATGAAAGTCTTAGTCAAGGTGGATGATCCTGCAACTGTCACTGGGACAGCAGCACCTCCAAGTTTTTTCCAGATGCACTCTCAAATCATCACTTCCCTCAGCATAGATTCACATGGTTCCTCTTCCTCTCTTTCCAAGAGAGATCTTAAACTACAGACTGAAGTGTTATGTTGACTTCTGGGGTCTGATTTTGCAATTTGCTGTCCATTGGGAGTCTACCCTGTTATTCAATGGCTTTCTGGAAGAAACCACAAGACTTCAGAGAATGCAGACAGCTCTAGAGGAAATCTACACCATTGGCTTTCCTTCACTGAATTGCAGAATCCCCTAAAACCATCTGCTTTCAACCATTCCTCATGAACTTTGTATTTCACTCTCTCAAGTTCTCTCTAGAAAAAGCACCTCTCTCTTCTTCAGAGACTTTATATCACTCTGTTAATGACACTCTTCTGTCATGTTTCTTAGGCTCCTAATTTTGACAAAACATCTGTTTACCTTGGGGTAGAGCCTTGCTGTAAGACCCCCAAGCGGAGAACTCCAAGTTTCCCAGATCCAGCAGGAATCTCCAAATCTTCCTCACTGTGGAGCATCTCCTGGAAGCTGTATCAGAAAGATACAGGATCTCCTCTTTCAGACTGCAGGTGACAATACATGCATCTCCTTGCCAAACTGCCTTTGTTGTCAAATGGTATCTTACACCAAAGGCATATGTAGCTATGCCTATCTTTGTATCTTGTCCAGTCAGCAAGATTTCTGCCAGATCACTCTTTTATAGATGTTAATATATTAATGCAGTCTGAAGTCAATAAACCAGCTTTCAGATTAACCATTGAACAGGTTCAGCTTCATAAGCTTTGCCCTTTCTGCTACACCTTTGAAGTATTACAGGGGGAAGCATGGACTTATCTTCAAACAGTTCTCCAGAGCTGGTGTCTCAGGGATCGGTTTGCCCCCTTTGGTGCTACAGAAGGGTTTGCCAAGCACACTTCACCCACTGAGACTGCACAGATCTGGTGCCTGGATCTCCCTGGCCCAAGAAGGAAGCATGCACAGACAGTACTGGGCTGTGATTCGGAAGGTCTCCATACATGGGAAGGGTGCACCAAGCTGGCTGTCCTGTGCCAGCACACAGCACAGTCGTCTATAGGCAGTCACACTATATGGGATCACTCCTGCCTCCAACCAAGTATCCTTTCCAAGTTCCCAGACAGGGAGTTTTCTCCCCATTCCCTATCATGGGTCATAAAGCAGATGGGTCATGAGGTGGCCCCAGATGCCTGTGGGTGTTAGGCTGAGCTCAGGCAGGCATGTGGGGCTCAAGTCCTTGCTCAGGAAAGTGTGGAATGGTGCTGTGCTGGCTGCACACTGTCAACAGAGGCAACACAAGCTATCTCACAGCTCATTACAGAAACTGAGCCAAAGGGAAGACACGTTCCCAGCTTATCAGGCCACCTCCTCTGTGAGCTCTCTGATCTACTTTTCCAGTGATTGCTCCTGACCTAGGAGAAGCCCCTGAGAAATCTCACCGTTCATAGCCTGCAGCTAAATGGGCATCTGCAAGCAGCCATGGTGGGGAGACAGCAGCATGGCATGCAAAGTCTGATTAACCAGATGGAAAATTCCACTCTTCTTCATCAGAGCATACCATGCTGAAGAACTTGGGAAGCAAACCAGCCCTGTGTTTATCTGCTTGCCAGGCTGCTGGTCTGCTTTGGTCCCATGAATGGTGTACATTTGCCAGGATACCTGCATTATCTGCTCAGCCCTCTTTTAGCACTATGATAAGAAGTACCTCTGGAACAGCATCCTGCACACTTTGCTCTGCTTTGAAATATTTTTTTAGCACTGCTGACAGTCAATGCAGTGCAACATGAAGGGTGAGGCTCCAGCATGGGGACCAGCGGAACCGACCCCTCCTTCAGCTCTGGCCATGCTGAGCACAAGAAACCCGTTCCCCTGACGCTTGCACTCCTTGCACCTCTGCTAAGTGATCAGCCTGGACATGTCCTCACCCCAGGTTAACTCAAACCCTGCTACCTCGTGTAAAATTGGTCAAATTTACAGACTCTTCTTACTTAAACACATGAATGATAAAGTAACTAATGAATGCCAGCCTTTCAACAATTCAGGAATCCCGTCTGAGAGCCTTTGTGTGCTCCCAGCAACCATCGCTTTGACTTATTTGCCCTTCTTTCCGGTGCTTTCCCACACACAAACACACTCTTACCTCCCTGATCTGCAGCTGTGCTCACAGCAGGTTAGTTTAGTTCCCTGTGAAGAGGTGAGAAACGCGTGCGAGTGTCTGGGCAGAAAAGCCTTGTGCTACAATGTCAGTCAGGTCACCAGTGTACAGCCAGTGCTAACCAATGGGAATAAATCCCATGGGAATTACACAGCTGTAAGTCCTGGAAACTATGCTTCACACTGTGAATGTACTATTGCTGGTTCCCTGGCAATGAAATCATACAAAACCAGCAAGTAAAGAAATCATTTTTAACATACAACATTATTCAGACTCTGCCCTCTAACACTCCTATACCATGGAGTGTCTCACTTGCTAATGGCCACAATGCACCCGCTGCCTCTGATCGCAGCAGGGAAGAGGAAATGCAGAGCAAGTGGCTGCACAAACGATCCCAATCCCGGCGGGGGGGGAGGCCAGTCGTCCACCTTTGTAGCAGGAACATGCTTAGACACTGCCAAGAAGGGGAACGAGCCTCAGGAAAGAAGTGATCTCTACGGGATTTTACTTAGGTATGCAGCAACAAGGCTATTTAGTAAGGCTTCAATTCCATTATATGCTTCCCTTGGATGAACTTATATATGCATATATGTTTCATCCACATGTTTAAAACATTGTCTGAAAAACGAGTGGATGGGGGAGGTCTGTTAGCACCTTCCAGATCAGATAATTTAAAACGTGGTGTCAGAAAAGAGAATGAAATTTAAAGAAGTGGTGCTTGCTCAGTCTAACCAACCAGGCATCTAGCACAAAAAATTACATACTGAGTTCTGGTTAAAATGCATATTTTGCATAGCTGTCAGGGAAAATGTAAAAGACCAATAGAAAGCAGTGACATAGCCAATATACTGCATTAGGCAGCTCAGCTCCTTCACAGTCCAAGAGCAAAGCTGCTTTTGAAGGTCAGAAGTGTATGAACGTCTGTTCACAAAACCTGGATTCACGTAAAAACTGTAAGGACAAATTATATTAGTGATATCCCATACCCCCATCCCCTCTTCCTGGGATGGTGGGAAACGCACTAAATCTCTGAAAACCAGAAATAAAACAGAGTATTTCTGATCCTTTCAAGTCTCTTACCATCTTTAATGCTTCCCTGGATCGGGAATTTGGGATCTCCTGTATGATTAACAAAGTCTTCATGCAAAATTGAGCAGAGTATTACCTTAACAGGGTGCTCACCATACCGTCACACTGTAGACCTGGAGTAAAGGTTGTGGAGGGCTCGGGGGAGGGGAGGGGGGGTAGTTCAGACTGGCTCAGGAACTAAGCTCTGCCGGTTCAGGTCGAATGACAGGCTCTGCCTACTCCCAACTGCACAGTAACGCCAGGCACTGAGCTTTTGCGGATGGAAAGAAATCCTTTGGAGAGGAGGGGTTAGCCACAAGCATCATATCCACCGCTCGTTCCTTATTCCTTCTTTGTGCCCGTGGCTTCCGCTGGCTCCACCACCCCCAGCCAGCACGAGGCCGCTGCCCAGGGCCGGGGGGCATGGGGGGCAGGGCAGGCTGTGGACAGCGGTGGACAGCGGGGTCCGGGTTATCCCCCAGTGCTCTGTGAAGAATGGCATGGCTGGAACAGGCACTCGTGGGGCTCAGGGAAATGCCGGGCAGTGGCGTCTGAGAGCAGCAGGGGTTGCAGCGGCAGGACACAAGGAAGAGCCAGGAGGCCTTGATAGGGAAGATGTGTGATAATGTCTTTACAAACAAGTCGATGGGTGAGGGCACGGGTGCTAACGTCTTTGAAGGGGGTCTTAATGTCTCTACTGACTTCAAGCAGCAGGTTTGTTACAGAGCCCAGGGAGCTCGGCTCCTGAAACAGACGAGTGGGTCTGCACAGGCCTGAACTTCTGAACTTCGGGATAAAATGCCAGCTTCAAGGGGGACTGTGGTGGGCGGTTCGGGAAGGCTGCACCTTCCTGGTACCTCAGCCAACGGGGAAAGGAAGAGGGCAACCTGCGGCCGGGAGTGCAGGATAAAAGGAGGCTGCGCCCTCCGAGACCTGGAGAGAGAAAACCCCGCGGGCGTGTGCCCCAGTGCACTCTCTCCCTTTATTCGAATAAAGTTGCAGGACTCCTCTGTCTCTTTTATGGACACTGGCTTTTCAGTGCGTGATTTTCAGTACAGCCTGAAGTCAATCTTGCAATGCTGAGGGGGGCAGAGTCTGCCCTGGGGATAATGTGGACTACCGCTGATAATCTGCTGTTTCGTGAGAACAACGAACCGTTTTCAAACGAAAGGCTGTGTCCTCTGAAACCTCCAGAGAGACCTCATGGGGATGTGCCCCAGTGGATTCTCTCCCTTTATTCGAATAAAGTTGCAGGACTCCTCTGTCTCCTTTTTGGACACTGGCTTCTCTTAGCATGATTTTACACACAATTGCTTCTTTGCCAATTTGGAGGAACCAGTTTCCACAGACCTGATTGTAGGTGAAAGCCATTGAGGCAATCTGCCACATTACTCTGCACTTTTCATAGCCTGCCTTCGCTATTACAGACATATCGTTTGCAGCCTTCCTATCTCCATCAGGATCTCACTATTAGCAAGGAATGGATGGCTCAGTCATTTCAGCAGTTTTGTAATTCTGTTTTAGGCCAGTGAGGTACAAGGCAGTCAGCAATGCTGCTCTGCAGAGAAGAACAATACCTGAGGAAGGTCCACCACTGCCTTGCATCTTACACACCTAATTTTTACTTGAAATATTTCCTTTCTGGCTCTAGAGACAAACAAGTATCGGCAGCATGGGCCAGCTGTCATAAACATGCTTGTGGCTCTGATATGCTTGCAACCGCATCAGCAGAATGGCAACAATAATCTGAATAATCTTTGTAGAAGATGCTCACTTCTACTGCTTTAAAACAAGAAAAGTTTGACTACTGGAGACTGATACTGGATTTGTACAGTGTTGCTGTGAAAGTGTGTGTAAGGTTGTTTTGCAAAGCTGAGGAAGGAGACTGATAGTACATTTTGAGTGCGTTTACATCAAGCTTTAAAAGTCCTGAAAGCTTTTTTTATTAAAAAGAAGCAGCAAAATGTGTTCCCTTTGAGTTTTGTTTACATCAAAATTCATGTTTTCATATTTCAGCAAACTTTTCGTTGTACAGAGACAGTTGCCTCCTCTGCATAAATCTCACATCTAAAAACTTCTGTTGTCCACCCTAGCACTTTCTCATTTCTAGTTTGCACCTGAGCACTTAGCTTGGAAAAGGGTGACTCGTCTTCGTTTAATCTGAGACGGCACCCAGCAAACGAGATGCAGAAGGAAACAGACAATCATTCATGTCCAGCATGGGAAGTGACAGCCCCGTCCATGTGTGGCAGTGGGAGCAAGGAGTGCTGCTGCTACGGGCACTGATGTGCAAAGCATGCAACAATATGGGTATTTGTGATATCTACTGAACTGCCGAGATCAGGGTACTTTTGCTGGAGAATCAGTCTTTGTGGTTACAACCACTCCCCCCAGCTCTTAGTCCCAGACAGGAATGCAAAAAGCTATGCTGTCTAACCCTGCAGCTCCTCCCCTAGGGAAGCCTATTCCATCTTTTAGAGCCTTTTGGAAGCTTCAGTGGAGCTAAGGGGCTCTTTGGTGCTAAGGGGATTCTCTGCAATGACCCCTCTGCTTACAGAGGCAGACCCCTCTTCAAGGGTAAGTTGCAGGGAATTGTCCAGTTCAGCTCCCTGTAATGCGCCGGTTTCTGGCAGAGGTGGCAAATGCAGTGTTGCTGGTTTCTTAAGTTTTCACTGCCTGGTACAGGAGCACAGGGTATAAATTGGCCAGGAATATTTGGTGCCATCTGCCCTGGGTAGTGCAAGGTGCCTGCATTATTCCATGTGGCGTGTTGCTGCTATGCCTCTGCTTGGCCCCAGAGTAAAGTTTTAGGGGCAGGGAGCTGGAGCTGGTCCCAACTTGTCAGTGAGGCTGGTGTTGTTGCTTGTCTGTGTCAGTGCAGGAATTTCATTACTGACCATATTCCTTTGCTGTACAGCTCTGATAGGCTGATATTCCCCCATTGCATCTCCAGCATGACATCTCTTGGACAGTGCCTCCTATAATCTTCCTGAAGGTGAGATGTGCTGGTGTAAGTGGTGGCAGGAACAGTGTCAAGGTAGACTTCTGAAAAGTTATCTGGGCTCTCTGCACTTGCCTTCTCCAGTGGCCATAAAGAACACTGATTTGAGAAATGAGGGCAGGCATGCTGCCATCCTGGTACCTTGGGATCTTCCCCCACACCCTGACCTCAGCATTTTCAGCACTCTGACCCTTCATGCTCCCTGGTGTGAGAGCATGTGCCTAGCCTGTCCACTTTGGATGAGCAGAAAGTTGCTGCGTCCATGCCTAATGTCCCTCAGAGGCTAAGCTCACCATGGTGTTAACCAGGGAGGAGTGTGTTTGTATTCATACTGGAAAATTAGAAACATGTGGGAAGCCTGTGCTGAATTGCAGCTACTCAGGGACGGTCCTGAAAGGGGTCATGGTTGCTCAAGTTCATGGCTAACAGGTCTAGTGCCCTGGTTGACAAAGGTGTAGTGCCCTGCTTAGCATGGCCAGAGGACCAAACACTGTGCCTGAGATAGAGCCATAGCTGAATATGCAGATCCCCATCCTTAGCCAGATGCCTTCAGCTGTGTGCCTCATGCTCTGCTTGCTACAGATGTTTCTCTGACATCTCAAGTCTAGGAAGGTGCCATTTAGAATAAAAGATGGAATTCAATACCCAGTGATTTCCCAAGAAAATATTCTAACTGCCTAATCACAAACTTGTCGTGGCAAAAGTCATGCTGGATAACCCCAAGTAGTAACAGCCTTTGGGACAGACACTGATTATGAGGCACATGAGAACCAACACCTAAAACTTATTTCCTCCTTAATATGCACCACAGTTTTAAATGTCCACAGTCTGTAATTCCAGTTTTCCAAATTGTTGTTGATGGTATTTTTCAAGTACTAGATTGAAGCTAAGACAGGCTTCAACTGCTTTTGTTATGTTCCAGGCTGCTGAAGGATCTTTAAAAACGTAATTAAGGTAAAGATTGAAGATACCCAAGGTACTGATTGTTTGCAGGTGTATCAGCAAACCTGTCTGTTTAATCATTTTCCTGTGAGTCATTCTCCTGCTGTACAACCTGCGCAGACCTGAACCCCCATGCACGACCTTGCCTCAGACTCCACTGGCCATCAGACTTCCTGCCTCTCCCAAGCTGCTGAACCTCCAGGTGAAGGTTGGGGGACCGTGTTCCTCCCACCGTCAGCAAAGAACAGGTCCAAGACCACCTGATGGAACTGAATAGGCATAAATCTGTGGAGCCTGATTAGATGCATCCCAGGGTCCTGAGGGTTGATGTAGTTGCCAAGCCATTCTCCTTCCTATTTGAAAAGCCATGGTGGTCAGGTGAAGTCCCAGTGATTGGAAAAAGGAAAACATCAATCATACTTTTAAACAGGTGTCATGCTTTTAAGCCCAGCTTGAAATTCAGCCTTAGGCAGCTGCTACCCCTCCCATAAGAGAGAAACAAAAGTCAGAGATAAGAGCAATTTACTGGAAACAGTAATGCAGTAAGAAAACCAACAGTAACAATTTTAATAACAGAAGTATACAAAAAGAGGGTGATTTACATTCAAAAAAGTGCTCACTGACTGACCAACCAACCAACCAACCTGGCAGGTGCTGCATGGTTCTGAGACAATGAAGAAAATGGCCCTTGGGCCCCCCATGTGAACCTTTTTCCCCCTTGCTTCTCAGAAATGAGAATCCCTCATTTCCACCCCACCTCCCCTGATGTGATGTCGATGGTATAGAATAACAACCTGGGAACACCCACAGAGCTCCAGGTTCTGCCCCCTCATGGCTACTGCAAGAACATTAACTCTGTCTTGGCCCGTGGAGCTACATACCAGTGACTGTCACCTCTGCGCCTGGGAAGATGTTACAGGTTCAGGAGGATGCCCGTGCACAAAAAACTCAAGATGCGCTTAGAATTGCAAAGCAAATTAATTTTATTAGTCGCATTAGCCATTAATACATACTGACCCCTGGATTCTAGAGAAGCTGCCGATCCGGAGAAGGAGATGGAGCCTGGCTTCTGAGCTGGAGGCGTAGGAAGGCAGCACACCTTCAGGGTGTCCCCTGGATGAAAACAGCATGCATCCTTTCTTCCTCTCCCCTCCACCCCAGGGCCACACCTTACATCTCCTCCTCAGGAGTAGCCAGTTTCAACATCATCTCATGTGGAGCCAGTGTGTGAGATGAGGTCATAACAGCCCATGATAACAATGGCTTTATTGTGTATTATTTCCCTTTCACAGGTTGAATCCTACCAGGTGACCAATACATAGTTTCATTTCTGAAGGTTAAAGTCCTACCAACTAACAATAAGGTCTTCTTCTACATTATCTTGTTGATGTGCACAACAGCGGACCAAATATGGCCTTAGACATGTCTTTGGTCCCTGACACAGAAAGTGCTGGAGCAAATTTTCATGGAAGCAATGTTAAGGCACATACAAGACAAGGAGTTGACCCGAGACAGCCAGCACAGCTTCACCAAGGGCAAGTCGTGCCTGACCACTTTGGTGGCCTTCTGTGATGGAGTTACTGCAACGATTGACAAGGGAAGATGACCAATTTTATCTACCTAGACTTCTGTAAAGCCTGTGACATGGTCCCATGTGTCATCCTGTTGGGGTTTTAGGAGTTCTCCTTCCGCTTTCTTTTTCTCTTAAAGAATTTTCCCCATACATGTTGCCAGGGGGACAAATTACTGGGTACTTAAGAGAGACAAAAGACCTGGCCATAGGGGGAGGGGTCCATCTGGCTACTCTCTTTCACCTGGTGTTTTCTTGTGTAGGGCAGGGGATGCCTCCAGATTTGAACTGGGAAAAAGGGGTTGGGTACAGCCCCTAGCTTCTCTTGTTCTCCTGGCATTCAGAGGGAGAGGAGGGCTGCCATCGTTGTGGAGAGAGTTCATAGCTGCTGCAAGTTTCTGCTTTCTGTTGCCTTCCTTCTACCGTGAGTGGAGCTTGCTCACTGGAGCAGCCGTTGCACTGGGACCCTAACAGCCCACCTTACTAAAAGAGGGACCTTTTCACCATCTGCTCGGGTGCCTCAGGGAAAACCCTGGGATCCCAGGCCGTTCCCTGCCCTGCTGGGAGCCAGGCCGCAGCCCCCCTGTCCCCGCCATTCCTTTGCCGTTGCTTTGAGTCTTCGCTGCACTGTAGCCCCGCATGCCCTGTCTGCCGAGACCTCCTGGGGTTCCCGCTGCCACTCCGGAGTTTGATACATCTTGTCTGCCACCTGGGATTTGTGCTTGTCCCTGCTGTTCCAGCCTGCTGTTCCCGAGGGTCCAGCCAGGCACCAGGATTGGCTGCCTGATGCCATGATGATTTTTTGCCTTTTCTTTTATACCCCTGCTATACCTTTTTACAACTTATGGATTCTTTAGTGCTTTTGCCTACATTCTTGGACCCATTTGTTCAGCTAAGAGACTGAACATTTTAGAAGCTTCGTAGCTAGGGATCAGTGTGCCCCCGACCCCAAGGTCCTCTCCAGAGCACATTCTGCAAACTAAGATAGAACCATCCCTCTCCTTGGAGAGGGGGGCTCATTCAAGCCTCCCATTGGGAAACTTTTAATAGATATGCTAATTAGTAAAACCTATAATGTTACACCAGATCTTTTTGGGGGTGTGCATTTTGGTGTGCATTTCGGTGCATTCAACCTGGACGTAGTGCACCTAAGGATCCTTAAAATCCTAAAAAAATTTTACCAAGGTAAAATACGTTTTTCCCTTCTAGCCGTGTTTGACTCTTGAGTTTAAGACCAGGAAAAGGCATCATGCCCAGGGGTTTGTGGAGCCTTTGTTCCATCCCTTCCCGGGATCCCGGGGCACCGGTGCCGCGTGCTCCCCGAGCTCGCTCCGGAGCGCCCCCTGCAGCCGCGGGGGAACCATCGCACCTGCCCTGCTCACCGGGAGCCGCCAGCGCCCCTGCCGGCTGCGAGCGGAACTGCACCCGAGGGGAAAGGGCCCGGCAGCCGAGAAGGCTGGCACTGGGTTTGTGTTTGCTGTTACTGCCATAGTTATTGCTGTTTGTTTGACTGGTTATACACATATCGATATATGATAGTAAAGAACCGTTATTCCTGTTCCTCATATCTTTGCCTGAAAGCCCCTTAATTTCAAAATTATAATAATTCGGAGGGAAGTGGCTTACATTTTCCATTTCAAGGGAGACTTTTGTCTTCCTTGGCAGACACCTGTCTTTCAAACCAAGACACATCCTTATCTCCAAACTGGGGAGACATGGATTTGAAGAGTGGACTATTTGGTGGTGTTGTGATTTTAGAATGGTATTCTCCAGTTTAGTACTCCCACTAACACCATGAGCTGCTTCTCCTCCAACTGGAGGCTCAAAAGGCAAAGATCATGGGTTGACATAAGAACAATTTACTGGAAACAGCAATGAGATAAGAAAACTAACATTAACAGCAACAATATTAATAACAAAAGGTACAAGAAAAATAAATTATTTTCATGGAAAGCCCCCCAAAATAAAAAATACCAGACCATTCTGTCCATGTTTTCTCAACTAGACGGAACCACTTCTTCCTGGACAAGACAGAGAGGGAGTCCCTGTTATGTCAAATAACATCTGGGCCTTAGCCCACACCCCCTCTTGGCTAATGCAAAAAATTAACCCTGTGCTGCCTGAAACCAGGATAGGTGGCTAAGAAATTGGCTGGATGCCACAGCCAGAGATACATGGTCTGTTGAGGATTAAAATAAGTTTACTTATAGAATATTGGAAATTATTTGTGTAGGTTGAAGTTTAATTGTAACTTGCTTACAGTTTAACATGACTGGGCCCTGCTCAAAGCTTGGCTTTGAGGTGAGCTGTAAATGAATTCTGTGAACATGAACGGCTGAGCAGGGGAGGAGACAGCAATCTGGAGAATGGAGATCTTCAGATAAGCTGAAACCCTGGAGGGCCCCAAGGTTGCCCCAAGCTGGAAGAGAAGAGCAATTAATGATCTGCCCACATGGACATGGAGAAAGAATCCAATGAGGTTTTAGAAAACCCCAGATCATAAATTGCCATTGGACCAAGAGGCATCTGCAGAGCGTGTGAAGAGCATGTGAAGGTCAGGTGCACAGACTGTGAGCAGATAAAGGCCCAGGGGTTACGCTGTTCAGGGTTGTTCTTTGGAGGCACCAGCTCAAGCTCAAATAAACTGGCTGCCTCATAACCTTGTCAGAAGAGAAGGCTCTGGGGTGACCCCAACTGCAGCCTTTCAGTGCTTAAAGGGAGCTTATAAGAAGAGGGAGAGCGACTTTTTACACAGGCAGATAGTGATAGGACAAGGGGGAATGGTTTTAAACTAAAAGAGGAAAGATTTAGATAATGCTGAGTTATGAGGAGGAAATTCTTCCATGTGAGGGTGATGAGGCCCTGGCACAGGTTGCCCAGGGAATCTGTGGCTGCCCAACTCTGGAAGTGTTCAAGTCCAGGTGGCACATGGCTTGGAGCAACCTGGTCTGATGGAAGCTCTCCCTGCCTGTGGCATGGGATGGAATGAGATGGCCTTTAAAGTCCCTACTAACTCAAACCTGTCTGTGAATCTATAACTATACACCTCCAGATTTAGAGCCTTTCTTTTGTGGTCTTGTGCAGAGCCTTCTTTAAATTTGGATAGGCTGAAATCCTGAGGTTGGATGCTACAACACAAGGTACTAAAGCAGGTACACATTCAGAGATGGTAAACAGAGAGGCAAGAATTGTATAAACATAGCCAAAACCACGGAAGTACAATTTTCAGTAAGAAATTGTGAAAAATCAAGTGCTTGCTTCCCCATCTAGTGGTTATATTTAGAAGGAAGAATGTTCCAGTAAATATAAGCTGCTAGTCTCTGAAGGCTGGGGCTATGTGCATGCACTAAGGTCAAGCACCACAAATGTGGTCTTACATGTTTTTGCACATTGATCCTATTTAGATGGACAAAGAGTTGCAGCTATAACTGTTCACATCCTCTTCCCCTTCTACCTGCACAGCTCATTTCAGAGAGTCTTTTAAGAATGAAAGAAATCAAATATATCACAAAATCATAAAAAGGTATAGGTAGGGCAAGACATTTTGTACTTTAAGTTGCTGCTTGAAACAAAGCTGTCTTCAGAGTTAGATGAGGTTATTCAGTTGAATTTGATCCAGCTAAATTTGAAACTCTCCAAGGATGGTGATTCATCACCTCAGTGAATATACCATCTCAGTCCATATACCAGTACTGTTCCACCAGCTTGGGAAAGCACTTGAAGAAAACAAAGCCCTAGCAAAAAAAAGCTCCCAAGTCCTGCCAGAGAATGAGCATGCAGGTCCCCTTTTTCTTGCACACTGTGATGTCTGCAGAGGAAGATGCTGTTTGCATTACAGCTCTTAAGTTGTGCCAAGAACAGGCTCGAACTGCCAGGGTCTCCCAGCAATGCAGGGTGGTGAGTGAGATTTCTAAGCCTTTTAGTTTAGCCCCTGAATAGCCCTAATTACTGACAGCTTTGCTCATGCTTTCAGGGTCTAGAGTCCTGGGCCAGTGTGCCTGGAGAGTCACAGCTCAGGAGCAGCACTGACATTGCAAGTGAATTAGAGATGTGAACCTCAGACTATGAATGCTTCTAAGGCATTTCTTTGTATTTGTGAGTGGACTTAGTTGCCCTTGCACAGATGCACTTTGCTAGAAGCAAGTCACAACTTGTAACAACCCAGCTTGCTTCCTCTGAGAGAAAATATCAGGAAGGTAGCTTTAATGACCCTCCCATAGTGTTTTTAGCTCCTTGCCCCCAGGTCTAGTGTTTTGACAAATCCCTTCAGTCCCTCAAGGCAAACAATCCCTGCTCCTTTGCTCTCGGGGCCTCATAAGCCTCCTTCTTGTTATCCCAGACCACCATCTAGTGGGTGCTGGAGATCCCTCCACAGCCAGGGAGGAGGCTATGCCATGGCCTTAGGACACCAGGCTGCTCTTTTGAGCAGCCCTTAAGTGATGCCTGGATGAGCAAAGCTGTGTGCCAGCGGGACATCATTGGAATTTTGGAGTTTCACTCAGCTGTGCTGTTGGTTATCTGCAAAGCATTTAACAGAAAAAACCTTTCCCTTTGTGCCAGGAGTGCCTTGGCCCATGCTGTTATAAGATCTGCAGTTGAAATTGCATACAATTCCTGGAAACGCTGAGTAAGCCCCCAGATAGCCCCTTATTTTTATAAAGCCAGATTCAGTTCTGGAATGTGTTAAGCATGTGAGTAGCTTCACTCATGAATCAATTCACTGATAGGACATATTGGTCATTCCACTTTAGCAAGTATTTTACCCTGTAGATATTCCCACTGAAATAATTGTAAATCCTTGCAGACAAGGATACTAAAAGGAACTGAATTTAATAACAACCGGAAAACCTTCTGAAACTACACCAGATGCCAGAGAAAAGACAAGGTGTAGGCTGTGTAGCTGGTTGGTTCCTCAAAACTGACACGAGATGACCTCTTTCCTTACAGTTGGAGAAAGATTGATGGCTCTCTTTCCTTGGGGAAAAATTTATGATTCAGTCCTCACAAAGGGGGAAACAAATGCTTCATAAGAAATCCCCTGCTGAGTTAGAACCTCTGAAGACATTAATGGTGGTAACCAACGTCACTTTCATGTTACTAAAGACCCTCAGATGCAGGCGTGGCCAGCCCCACCCCGACACCCCCCATTACTTTAAGGTTAGGGTTACATGCAGTTTTCAGCGATGAACCACTACCTTCACATTGCATGTTGCCTGAAATCAGGTTAACAGATATATTTTCTTTATTGTTGTAATTTCCAGCAAACAAGTGCTTGAAAATACTTGGCTTCGCCACTGCTCAGTTACCCAGTGTTATTAATATAGCAGCTTCTGGCTCAGGGTCGTGATGCCACAGGAGGTGTGAGCTGCCACAGGAGGGATCAGGACTTTAACAAAATATTCTGAAGTGCATCTATAAGACCCACAGAAATGGTCTGGCAGCTGGGAAAGCATGTGACATTGGTCAGTTGAGTGTGGCATAAACCCATGATGCTGTTGAAAAAGGAAGCCCTTTTCCTCTTAAGGTTGCTTGTCTTTGCCAGCTCTCCCATGCCGTAAGGAATGAGTTATCTGAGAAGTTACTTCATTAGCTCAGAAACAAGTTAAAAAAATAGGTTTCAGCTGAATCAACACCAGCAGAACCTAACTTACACAGAGTCTTGGATATATTTCCCGATTAATAATAATTTCTGAAAATCATAGAGGTGTGGGCAGAATGGACCTCTGGAGGCCTCAGGTACAACTTTCTGCTCGATCCAGGTTTGCCAGCAGAAGCAGACAAGGTAGTGTATTGACTGACCCACATGGTGTGAGCATCTAGCGACTGCCTTCTTGTCCAGGCCACTGGCAGAGCGATAGAGCCAGAAATGAGATAGTGGTTCTGTCTTCACTCTAGAGCTGCTGGTTCTTTTCTTGCTGATGAATGCTTATGACTATGGATCAAAATGTCACTGTCATGCTATGGAACAACTTTGAGTGCTCCAGGGTCTGAGTCCATCCAAATGACAGTTTCAGAAGTAGAAAGTCTTCAAACAGGGTGGGTTGGTTTTGGCTGGGGTTTTCTTTGTGAGGTGGTGGCTTTTTGGCTTTTTGCCTTTGTGGGGTTTTTGTTTGTTTGTTTGTTTTTTGTTTGTTTTGTTTTTTGTGTGTGGTTTTTTGGTGGGTTTTTGGTTTTTTTGGTTTTTTTTGTTGGGTTGGTTTTTGATTTTTGGGGGTGGTTTTGGTGGTGTGGTTTTTTCTTTTTTGGTGTTTTTTGGGTTTTTTTTGAGAGCTCGGCTATGGAAAAATATTTAATTTGTCAAAGTCATAGTGACTTTTAGGCCATGTCCCTTTAGAAATACTGACCTAACAATAGTACTAATCAGAAAGTATGGCATTTATAGTATCTTAATGGCATGCACCCAAAATAGATTCTAGTTATATCAGCAAGTTGACAAGCTCATATGGTACAGATAACTCTTGTAATTAATTTCTAAAAGTCACAAGAACTGTAAAGTTGGTGTGGGTGGCGTTTACTTTTTATTGAAATAATAAATTGCTAGAATCACATTTATCTGGGTATTACTACAGATTTACTTGAAGGTAAATTAAATCACAATCAGAAACCTCCCAACACTGTTAGGATAAAACTGTTAATTTTCCTCGTTTATGTTAATGATTCTGAGAAGTATGGGCTCTAATTAGAACATGAATAGAGAACACACTGTGACCTGCTGGTTCTTAAGGTCTAGTAAGTGTAACTTTCTGAGGTACATTCTTTCCAAAGCACTCCCCTTAAATAGGTCACATCACTCACTATGCTGGTACCACACATTCATTAGAGAAGCACAGGACAGTAATTCCTATAATTAAAGTTGCCCAACATTTTCATGATAAAAGCATGTTCAGAGTTTCTTATAGGTTTAACAGGTTTTAATGCTCTAAAGTGAAATTTTCTGTAATGGATAGCTGTATCAGAATAAGTACTTAAACTAAAAATGTAATTATTGTTTTTTAGACACATAATAAGTAATTACTCTCCCTCTCACTTTTCAGTACTAGTGTTTGGCTCAGTTTGTAGGACATGTGTGCTTTGGGAAAGGAACTTAATTCCATAAAGACTGGAGCTAAATCAGCCATGTTGTATATCCCTGAAAATTACAGTTCTTGTATAAGTAGAAACAAGCTAATTCTTTTGGCTAAATTCTCTGCAAATTGTCTGCACCAAATGTTCTCCAGGAAAAAGGCACAGACAAGGTCTAGAACCACACACAGACTCAGGCTGCCATGTGGACATCATGCAGCTGCCTGCACTAATGTCCAGCCCTGTAAGCTCCCAGTGGACATGCACAAAATGAAAAAAAATCTTACAAAGCTATTCAAAGTGTCAGGTCATGATCAGAGGATATGCTAAAATCAGCTCTAAGTCAGTTGGGCTCAAATAAAAAATGTTGCAGCCCCAGGTATCTATGGGTACCATGGCTGGAGCTCTACCCTCAGGGAAGATGGGGATGACTTGTTCAGGACCATGTAGCTTATTGACTAGTGGCAAGTTCATTTGAGCCAGGGAAGCATGACAGGACCTGTCTCAGGTGAAAAGTAACACTTCTAATGGTATTTTTCTTCTGCCTTGGTAGATGGAGAGTGAGAGGTTAAACAGAGCCTCTTGCTGCTTAAAGTGCCCCCTGGAATGCAGACTCGGTCTTCACTGATCTCCAGGATCCTTTAAAGCTGGTGGAATGTGTCTGTTCAGTAACATCAGCCAGCTTTCAGCCCCCTCCCACATGCCCACTGGATCCCATGGACTCATGTGGGCTGAGAGTTCTCAAGAGATTTTTCACTTGATCTTGTTTCTGAATCCTGTCTCAAAGCTCAGAGACCTGGGGGACTTCCTTGGTGGAGAGTAAGACCAGGAAAGCATTTGATGTCGCTTGGCAGTTTCAGCTCTAGTTGACCTCTGGCTTTCCTAATACCATCTCTGCATGCTGAAGAAGTATTCCTATTCCACTTCAGTAGTCTGTCCTTGCTTCCATCTCGTGTATACTTTTTTTGTGTTCATTCACAAGTTCTATGTTTACCAAGTTTGTCTCCCAACACATTTACTTATTCCTCTGATTGCTGGGACAGACTGTTCTTGTGCTTGGAGGAAGTCCTTAAAAAGCTGCCAGCTCTTTTGTCCTTCAGAGCTAACTCTCAGAATCTCACTTCACTTGAATAACCCAAAGTCATTCTCTTGAAGGGGCTGCAGTCTGCCATTTGTCTTTGTCACTCCCCTCAGAACCTTGAACACCACAATTTCATGGTTGCTATACCCAATATGACCACTGATTACCATGTCCCCAAACATTCCTCTCTTGGTTATGAGTATCAGATACAGTTGGGTGTCCAGCTGAACTAGACGGCCTGTCTAGCAAGTGTGGTAAGAATTTGTCCCTAACACGCTTTAGAAAACACATGGATTTCTTGTGCCCATTGTCTTGCTAATTCAACTGATAATGCAGCTTGCACCAGCAATCATAAAACTCCAAATAGTATTGTCTGATCTACAGAAGTATTCCACTATGTGATGAAGACGAACATTTATTTAAAGATAGGTATTCTGTATGTAAAGGTAGGTATCCTGTGTAGTGTGGTCAACATGTTGGAGGGAAGGGAACTTGTTGACTTCGGCGGGGGAAGACATGCAGACAATCAATGTGATTGACAAAGCAAGCTTCGTTTATTGGCAATACAGAGGCACTTATATAGTGTAAGTATACATGCTTATCACTTCTTAATTGGTTTAAACTTACGAAAGCGCATTCTTGTTTCTACATAATTGGGTTAGATAAAAGACTACATTGGCAAGCTTCTACTATTTATGTTTTAATAGTTCTCAAATCAAAGTTCTTCCTCCCTTCTCATGGTCAGTACATCTTATCAGCACAGCACTGTACCTCCTTAAAACTCCCTTTTGGTTCTCAGGCCTGTTTCTCACGCAGGCATTTTCTCATGCAGGCCTTTGCTTGTACAGCTCTTTTATTGATCTGTACCCTTCAGCTTTATCAATGAATGATCCATGTCCCTGATCCTCTAACCATTCTTCAACAAAGGGATGCCATCCAGAAGGACCTGGACAGGGTGGAGAGGTGGGACTTGGAACTTCTGCAAAGCTCAGCATGCCCCAGCCACGGGCACTGGCACACAGAAACCCCCCCTGTGCTGGGCTGAGCCCCAGCGTGGGCAGCAGGGGAGGGGGGATTCTGCCCCTCTGCCCCGCTCAGCTGAGACCCCACCTGCAGAGCTGCCCCAGCCCTGGGGAACAACATCAGGAGCACGGGGAGCTGCTGGAGCCACTCCAGAGGAGGCCACGGAGATGCCCCAAGGGCTGGAGCCCCTCTGCTCTGGAGCCAGGCTGGGAGAGCTGGGGGTGCTCACCTGGAGAGGAGAAGGCTCTGGGGAGACCTTAGAGCCCCTTCCAGTGCCTAAAGGGGCTCCACAAGAGAGGAGTCTGGAATGACAGGACAAGGGGGAATGACTTCCCACTGCCAGAGGGTAGGGTTAGGTGGGATATTGGGAATAAATTCTTGGCTGTGAGAATGGTGAAGCCCTGGTACAGGCTGCCCAGAGATGTGGCTGCCCCATCCCTGGGTGTTCAAGGCCAGGTTGGATGAGGCTTGGAGCAACCTGGTCTAGAGGAAGGTGTCCCTGCCTATGGCAAGGGGTGGAATGAGATGGGCTTTAATGTTCCTTGGAACCCAACCCATTCTGTGATGTTTGTTTTTCCTAAATTAGTGCCATTCATTTATTTTTATCAAGTTTTGTCAGTTCTGCTGTTATATTCCTGATGGAAAATTCTCCCAGCAGGCAAACCAGATGGTTTCAATGTAATGTGTGGTACTTGCAAAAGGAATTAGGAGCCTGGCCCTTGGGTTCTGCCTTGTGCTAGTGTGATCGCTTGTGAGGGATGTAGTCAAAATGATGGGCTCCATGCATGCTCTTGTTAAATGAGCCTTGAAGCTACCATTAGGGGTAAGATGAGATTCATGGATTGCTTGGTTTCTACCCCCTATGCCAGCTGCTGTTGACTAATGCATAGAGACTGAGACCATGCAGTCAGGGGAGCTCTGGCGCATCAAACAAAGCAGCCAACAAAATATGGGGCACCATCAAGAGAACGAGAGCACTAGCATGGTTATATACTGTACTGTTTGGACTGACACTCTTCTGACCATATAACCCTGCTGCACCTACATTTTGAGCAGCGTGGACTGCTGTAGAGCTAGATGTCACACAGAACAGCAAACACATGTGTGGGATGGAGCAGAATCCTCCCAAAAACAGAGAGTTTCAGTCTTAAGTCTGGAGAAAAGGCTCAGAAAGGTACGACCCACGACCAAAGTGAATGATGTGAAGCTGTGTCATGGGAGGTTTGCGTTGGATAGTAGGCAAAGGTTCTCCCAGAGGGTGGTCAGGCACTGAACAGGCTCCCCAGGGCAGTGGGCACAGACCCAAGGCTGCCAGAGCTGAAGGAGTGTTTGGACAATGCTCTCAGGACCAGGGTGGGATTGTTGGGGTGTCCTCTGCAGGGCCAGGAGTCGGACTCGATGATTTCGCTCGGATATTCGACGAGTCAATGTTCAGGCTGGCAGCATCCCAGAGGAGTCCTGCCCCAGAGCAGGCGCTGCACGGGGATTGCTGCCCGCGACCGGCCCGGGCAGCGGCGCCGCGAGCACAGGATGTGGCACCAGGAGCAGCACATGGCCTGCCCGCCTGGGCTCCGCAGCCGCGGGAGGAGCTGCGGAGGGCAAGGCCGCGCACGGAACGGAGACTCGCAACTGGCCCCGCTCCGACGGCCGCGGCCGCCACGGTACACACGGTGCGGCGGGGCCGCAGGGAGCGATCGGGCCAACGGGGGCCCCGTAACGAGCCGGCCCACGGGGGCCCCGTAACGAGCCGCCCACAGAGACGCTGCCCAGACCGCCCGCCCGAGCGGCGGGAACCGATCGGGAACCGATCGAGCACCGATCGGGAACCGCGCGGGGCCCGCGAGCCCGCCAGGGACGGCCCCGGCCCCGCCCCGCCCCGCCGCGCACGCGCGGTGCCGCCCGGAGCGGCCGTAAATCGGGGCGTGCGCGGCGCGCGGGGCTCGCGCTGAGCGGTGTCGCCCGGCCGCGCGATGCATTGTGGGTGCGGCTGAGGAAGTAAAATGGCGGATCTGGCGAACGAAGGTAGGCGGGAGCTGCAGCCGTCGCTACCCTGGCCCACACCGGCCCTGCGCCGCCGCGGGCCCGGCCCGGCCCGGCCAGGCCAGGCCAGGCTAGTCTAGTATAGTCTAGTCTATCCTATGCTATCCTAGGCTATCCGTGTTTAGGGGCGCGTCCGGGAGCGCCACCTCCCCGCGGCCGTCCCGGCCACTGTGGGGCGAGCGGCCGGACAAAGGAAGCGCCTTGGCCGGGCCACCGCGCTGTCCGCGAGGCGGGGGCGGCCGGGGTTAGGCTGGGGTTGCGCCCTCAGGTGCCTCCCGCGGGTCGGTGTTCCCTGGACGCGGGCAGCGGGCTCGGTGCTGGGCACGGGCCCTGGAGCGCGGGAGCGAGCGCTGCGTCTCGGCCCCGGCTCTGAGCCGCTTTGTGCCCCGCCTTGTCCAGTTGCTCTTTGAAGTTACTGTCCACAACTTTCGCACCACTGTCAATCTTTTGCTTACACTCATGTTAATCCTTTCTTTAGTTAAAGGATTAATGGAAGGGCTATGTAAAACAAGATGGGGTATCATAGTAGATGTATTCTATTTTTTTGAGCTGAAAACATCACAGGTCCACTAGTAAAGTGGCTTCATTTTTTCTTCTGAAGAGCATTAGGAGAACCTGGGCAGCAATACTCCAGTATTTGGGTATTCTGCCCCAGTGGTGTTTTAAGTGGCAGTGGGTATTTATATTTTGCCTTTGGGAATGACAAATGTCTCTCAGTGTTTTGACAAAAGCCAGTTTGCCCTGCTGTCTCTGTTGTTTCTCATCATTCTTCTCAGGTAATGTCAGAGGGAAAGAAATGCCTAGAGGGAGGTGAATGGAAGTGTGTGTGAGGCCCCTTCTTTGAGGACTGTTTCTTACTTTTGAACTCTCTGTCAGTGGCAATTACTGTTCCGATATTAACGTTAAACAACAGGAAGCAAATAAATGTTGTAGGTGCAGCCTTTGAATATGAAGCCTACAAGCAGCTAACAATACAATTACACTTAACAAATCCTGTGATGCAGCATGTCTTGGGCTGTTGGCTTCCAGACTCAAGATGAGTTGTCAGTGCCTGAGGAGGCATGATAAGTGGTCTCAAGAATAGTAGTAGCCAAATCTGTAATGACTATTTGTGAGGAACTTAATGTCAGTATTTGCTTAGTATAACTGCCATTATAATGATCTTATAATAAGTTTTAATGGGTTCTTTTGTTCTTTTAGAACCAGAAGCTTGGCAGTAGTTGTCTTGTCATGCAATCCCCTCACTTTACCTCCCCTTTCTGCTGGAGAACATTAAGCTCAACAGTTTACCAATATTTATTATGTCTTTTGATGATGACTTGTTTTGTGATTCTATCTCTACTTCTGTTTTTCTGCAGGGTCTTATAGACTGTCTGGGATGGCAGGGGGAGTGTGATCCCATCCCTAAGACCCTTTTCTGCCTCCAGAGACTTGCCTCACCTGCAAACCTCTTTAGTTCATATTCGGGTGTCTTTCCAGAATTGTCACCTTCATCTGTTGCTGTTGTTTTTTCTTGCAGTAAGCATGTGATACAATCTTTCCTCAGATGAAGCAAGATTAGCTTGCTTTGGAACTGTTATCTCCTGCTCGTTCTAATACCATTGACTGTTGCTAGTTTTGTTCCCTTCTGTTGCTAGTTTTGTTCCCTTCAGTTCCATTTTTGAGGTCTATGTTCTTCGTGTAATAGTGGAAATACATGCACTTTCCAGAATTTGCATCTTTGTGCTGAAACTTGGAGAATTCCGTGGTCTTTCTACTTGCCTTATTTGCAGTCTATCATGGCTAGGAGGATCTTCTCAGGTGATTGTTTTCTCCTCATTCTTAAACACATCAATTAGTTTTATTTTTCCATTGTTTAGGTGAACGCTTTACTTCCTTGTGCTCAGGTATTTTCACTTGAATATTTGAAGTAACTATTTTGGTACTGATAATTCTTCGACCTTCTGCATCGTATTGGTCTTCTATTATTTATAGTATTTGATAGCTCAATGTTCATGTTCACAAAGAAGTGTGATTACAGCAAAGTTCTTAATGTTCCTTAATCCTGATTGATCTGTACGACAGTGCTGTCTCAATTATACCTCACTGTGAGGTGTGAAGCTAATTATTCTTTGACGCATAGTGGACACAAGTACCTAGAATGCGGTTTCAGTCATTCTTCCAGACTGTTTTTGTTTGGCGTGTTTAAACAGTAGCTTTTATTGTCTGTTCATGCAGGTGAAACTCAAGATTCTTACCTGTTTGATTACTGCAATAAACCTTTTTCTGGCCTTGAAAAGTGCTGAGTTTCATGCTGCCTGTGTCTTCTCATCTTACTAATGCAAAGCTCTTAACATTTACCATGACAGCCATCTTTCAATTCATTGATTGGTGTTTCTGTTTCCAACAGTATATTAGTTATCTTTACCTTCTAGGTTCTGATGTCCCTCTTAGACTACTGAATGTCTTAAATCACCACTGAGCTGTCAGTACTGCCTCCAAGTAACCATTCTACCAACATCCTTGGCAACTTCAAACTATTTTAATGGATGATCTTTCTGTGATGCATTTCTTCAAAGCTACAAGCATTTCCTCTAATAATTACTTAACTTTTTTCATTCTTATTGTTCCTCAAATCTTTTTCATTCACTTGTCTTTCCTTTGCTTCTATTGAGTAGGTGAAACGGTTGGCCATCATTCTTTATATTGGAGTGATGGCCAACTATATCTTGACGGAAGAAGGTTGTTGGTTTAAGGACGTCCTCTACTGCATAGAGGGGGGATGAATGATAAGGAAGTCCTAGTGCCACTTTCCAAAGAAGTTTGTACTATGAAGTTTCCTAGGAACAGATCCTGATCTTGGCATTGCCTGTCATGGTGAGAGATGAGCTGGTAAGTGTGGAGCTAATGAAGAGGAGGAGAGAGTGACTTCTCCCTAGCTGTATGAAGTTTGATTGACTTTGCTGCAAAGATTTAGTGACATTGTGGTAAAGGTTTTGGGGACTGTTATTGTGAGGGTGATTATTGAAAACCAGGGTTTTAGAATGGTAGGTGTAGTTGGTATTGGTACTAATGTATAAAGTAGTTACTAAATGTTCTTAGAAACTTTCTTTGGAGTCTTTGGTACTTCACTGCTGCATGTGTGAAGTGACAGTTTTAAGACAAGCCAGCTAGAGTACCAAAGAGAACTAGCAACTTCCCGTCAGTCCCATATATTCATGGGAACCTGAATGCTTCTCATTAACTTGCAGCTAATACACAGCTAGTAATTTGCTTGTCTATAAATTACTACTGAAGCTGCACTTTCAAGACAACAGGATCCCTTTGTGTGGGGAATGAATTACTTTATATTTTCAATGGCTGAAAGGTGATAAAAATTTTTCTAAGGGCTAAAATTTGATGGATGTATTCACATTTCCCTTCAGGAGGTATCTGCAACTTACTTGGCTTTATGAAATTGCTGAGCATACAGTTCACAATTATAACAAGTTTACTGTGTGTAACTGCCTTAAATTAATTAGAGGCTAGAGAGCAGTGCTGCAGGAAGGGACCTGGGGGTCTTGGTCAACGGCAACTTGGATCTGAGTCAGCAGTGCCCTGGAGCAGGAGGGCCAGCTGTGTCCTGGGGGACATCAGGCACAACCAGGCGAGGGAGGGGATTGTGTCTCTCTGCTCTGCGCTGGGGCAGCCTCACCCTGAGTTCTGGGGGCAGTTTTGAGCACCACAGTATAATCAAAGACATTAAGCTTCTAGAGAGTGTCCGAAGAAGGGCCAGAAGGAATGGGAAGGGTCTAGAGGGGGAAGCCGTATGAGGAGCTGCTGAGGGCACTTGGTTTGTTCTGCCTGGAGAAGGGGAGACTGAGGGGACACCTCAATGTGATCTTCAACCTCTTCATGAGGGGGGAAAAAAAGCTGAGGGGCAGGTACCAAACTCTACACTCTCATGACCAGTGACAGAGCTTGAGGAAACAGCATGAAGCTGAGTCAGGGGAGGTTTAGGTTGGATACCAGGAAAAGGTTTTCCACCGAGAGGGAGGTTGAGTACATAAGGCTTCTCAGGGCAGTGGTCACAGCACCAAGCCTGAGTTCAAGGAGCATTTGGACAGTGCTCTGTCACATGGTGGCCTTTCTGGGGTGTCCTGTGCAGAGCCAGGAGCTGGACTCGATGTTCCTGATGGGTCCGTTCCAACTCAGCATATTTTATGAAATGCACAGAAGGTGAGCAAACTGAAGTAGTTCCTTTCAAACTAATCAATATCATTTCCTTGCCAGACTTGTAGGATGCTGACATTGCTTCTGTGCTGTTTTGGGGCGGGGTTTGCCCTGTTTATTCTACTTGTCTCATGGTAGCTTTTGGACAGAGGAAGGTCTGCTGTTACTTTGAGGGGAAAATGTGGCACTCACCACTGACTCTGTTTGCAGACTCTAGCAACAAGATCTTTTTTTTTTCCCCCCCACGGTGACTTCAGATGTATTAGTGGGTGCAAAGTTGGACTGAGTGACAAGTCCTAGTAATTCACACCCAGACACCTTAAAGATCTAGGTAGTTGACAAGATAGAGCTATCTAAATGCTTTAATATTTAAAGACTTTTTGGAATTCTTTATAAATATTTTATCTACATTGCGAAGTAGTTGGCCTGCCTCATGGCTTTCTTTTTCCTCTTATATGAAAATAAGCTACTCTATTCTTTTCTGACTTGTAACATTTGCAGGAGTATCTCTTTTTCCCCATGTCAGTTCTATTCATCGTGACATCATTTGTGAAGTTTGGCCATAAATGATCCATTAGTGTTTCTCGTTCTTTCTGACATGAAGTATGTCTCTAGATTTTGCTTGTGGAGGTCTTTCTGCAGATCAGCTCTTGGTGTGGCAGCTTGCTCTTTGCTTTGAGTCTATTTTTAGCTATTGAAAGAGAATCTTGTGTTGTTAGCAACACCTTTAGAATTTCATAGTGCTGCAAATTGTCTGGATCTCTTAATACACGTTACATTTAGCGCGATTATTCTGCTCTTCGTAAAGTAAATGGTGAAAAAATCCCCAAGAACTTTTTTTGTGGCCTGCAATGTTCCAATAAGCATAATTAAACCTAACTTTGAACTTTTATTTTCTTGGCTCTCAGATAAGTGTTTCACAAGTGATAAATTACTGCTCTGAGTATTTTCAGTCAGCTAACAGCCTAATTGCTGTTCTTTTTAACACTCATTCATTGTTCACAGGTCTGGTACACCTTTTCTCTCAGGTGATATATTACATGAGTTACAGTTGGAGTTGCTATTTTCAACTTCTATGCTTCTGGTGTCGAAGAGTGCTTCTTGAAATCCAAGCAAGGACTCACTTGCCAAGAAGTTGCAGTGCAGTTTTGGTTTTTTCTCCCCTGCCTCATGTAGTTTTCCATGTAATCAGGAGCTGTTGCATTTCTAAATGTAATTTGGATCAAATTTAAAAAGAAAAAGTGTTTGAAACATTGTAGTTCTTAGCTTTAAAAATAAATTCTCCTCTTAACAACATGGCTACAGCAGATCTGGTGAGGTCTTGAAAGTTGTTTTCATGACATGGTTCCTTCTAAAATTTAAAGATTAGTGTGAATCACCAAGGTATTTGGTGATCTGGGTTGCATGTCCTGTGAGGAGACTGGATGTGTTCAGCCTAGAGGAAAGAAGTCTTCAGAGAGGCACATTTGGAGCTTATCAGGGTGTGTGAGGAGGTTATTAGATAGACAGACCCAGGCCCATCAGAGTGGTGTATGTTGGAAGGACAAAAGACAAAAGGTGGAAGGTGGAATGAGATGTTCAGGCTGGAAATAGAGGAAAGGTTGGGTTTTTGAGGTGGTAGTGGTTTTTTTTCAGCATAAGGACAGTCAAGCAGTAGAAGAGATTACCCTGGGAGGCTGCTTAGCTTCCATCCTTGGATGTTAAGACCAGGCTGAATAACCTGATTAGCCTGGCCTAACAACATAACTGACCTTACTTGAAGCAGGAGATTGGACTAGAGACCTCGAACCTGAATTATGCTGTGCCCTTATGGTAGAGGCACAATGGGCTCAGCAGTGAAGAAGGTGACTGCTTTTTTGGTACTTGTCACTGCTGTGCCATGAGATATACTCTGTGAGCCTGAGAACTCTACAGAGATACACACTCGTGCAGGTGTTTCTATTTTCATAAGAACCGTAGAATGGTTTGGGTTAGAAGAGACCTTTGAAGACATCTACCACCTGCACACCACCCCCCCATCCCCCCAGTGTTCGGGGACACCATCCACTAGACCAGGTTGCTCCAAGCCCTGTCCAGTTTGGCCTTGAATGTTCGCAGGGATGGAGCACCCACAGGTCCATGAAGCAACCTGTGCCAGGGCCTCAGCGCCCTTGCAGGGAAGATTTTCTTCCTAATATCTAATCTAAATTTACCCTCTGTCAGTTTGAAGTCATTCCTCCTTGTCCAAAGTCCCTCTTCAGCTTTTTTGGAGCCCCTTTAGGCACTGGAAGGGGCTCTAAGGTCTCCCCAGAGCCTCCTCTTCTCAGGTGAACACCCCCAGCTCTCCCAGCCTGGCTCCAGAGCAGAGGGGCTCCAGCCCTGCAGCAGCTCCGTGGCCTCCTCTGGAGTGGCTCCAGCAGCTCCCCGTGCTCCTGATGTTGTTCCCCAGGGCTGGGGCAGCTCTGCAGGTGGGGTCTCAGCTGAGCGGGGCAGAGGGGCAGAATCCCCCCTCCCCTGCTGCCCACGCTGGGGCTCAGCCCAGCACAGGGGGGGTTTCTGTGTGCCAGTGCCCGTGGCTGGGGCATGCTGAGCTTCTTACCCACCTGTACCCACAAGTCCTTCTCCCCAGGCCTTTTCTCAATCCATTCTATCCTCAGCCTGTGTTTGGGATTGCCCTGACACATTTGCAGGAGTTGCACTTGGCCTTGTAGAAATTCATAAGGTTTGCACAGTCCCACCTCTCCAGCCTGTCCGGATGGCATCCATTCTCTCCAGCACATCAGCCACACCACACAGCTTAGTGTCATTGGCAGACTTGCTGTGGGTGCCCTCAATCCCACTGTTCATGTCACCAACAAAAGTATTAAACATTGCTGGTCTCAAACTTCATCTCCACTTGGACACTGAGCTATTGACTGCAACTCTGAGTGCAGCCACCAGCCAATTCCTTATCCAGAGAGTGGCCCATCTGTCCAATTTAGAGACAAGGATCACTGTGGGACAGTGTCAAATGTTTTGCACAAGTCCAGGTAGACTGTCAGTTGCTCTTCCCTTGTCCACCAACCCTGTAACACAATCATAGAACTCCACCAAATTTGTCAGGCATGGTTTGCTGTAAGTGAAGCTGTGTTTCCTCTCACCAGTCACTACCTTATTTTCCATGTGCCTTAGCACAGTTTCCAGGAGGTCTGCTCCACGATCTTGCCAGGTGCAGAGGTGAGGCTGGCCAGCTTGTAATGCCCCAAGTCTGCGTTTTCTCCCTTTATGTAAATGGGGGCTATGTTTCCCATTTTCCAGTCACTGGGAACTTCTCAGATGGCCACGACTTCTCAATGAATGGAGAGTGGCTTAGCCGCTTCCTCTGACAGTTCCCTTAGGACTCATGAATGCATTTCATCAGTTCCCATGGACTTGTGCACCTTCAGCTTCCTTAGATGGTCTCAAGCCTGTTGTCCTATAGCAGGTGGTCCTTCATTGTGCTAGTCCCTGCTGCTTTTGCCTTTTATAACTTGGGTGGAGTGTTTGGAGCACTTCCTGGTGAAGACAGTGTCAAAAATTGAGTACCTCAGCCTTCTCCATATCCACGGTAACCAGGTCTCCTATTTCCTGCTGGAGAAGGGTCATGTTTTCCCCAGCCTTTCTCTTATCACTAATGTACCTGCAGAAGCTTTTCTTATTGCCCTTAACCCCTTGGATTTTTTTCAGTAATGAGTCATTTCATGCTGCAATAAAGGTCTGACACCTTGTGGCTGCTGGAGGTGCACCAGCTGCCGTGGTTGTGTTAGTGTGAACACATGTTTTGTCTAGCTGTGAGAAAGGTGGTTGACATGGGAGAGTTTGCTACAGCTACTAGTGGTCACGTATCTAGGTTAAAAATCTCATATTAAATGGTATATACGACTTGAAGATTATATCTCTGCATGAGCTATTGAGGTAGTATTTTCTGTTTCTGCATTCTGATTTCCAGCTTGTGAAGGAAGCTCAGCAGATTTATTAGTACATGTTTTTCTGACAGCACATAGGGATTTATCGATAGCTAATGACTTGATGGCAAAATATGTTAAAGAAATTTAGCCTGTGAAAGCCAGCTCTTGAGGTTTTTGTAGTTATTCATGCAGGTTGAAATACCTGTAATGTGAATAAACTGCAGGAAGGAGTTCTGTGGATTCAGTTGGTTTTCAGTTGTGGATTCAATTTGATTTGATAGCCTTAAACCATTCAGGTTTGTATGAGTTCCAGATCTTGAGACTGGAGAGGTACTGTCTCTGATGCTAATTACTGAAGTTTTGCTTTCCTTCTTACATGCTTGGGCTTTATCTGAGCACCTTCATCAAGACTGACTTGGTTAGAAAATTGACATTTGTTTTCTCCAGCTCTTTGTTTTGCCATGTTTCTGTCTGCTTCTCTTGTTACAGTGGTGGCACTTTAACACGATGTATCAAACAAGGAGGCCTGTGGAAAAGAAATGTATATGGACTGATTCCTGATAGATGTTTCAGAGATGTTTAATTTCCCAGCCGCATGGCCGGGGCTCTGCCGAGGAACTGCAGCAATCACGGGACCCGAGGGTCCCTGCCCATGCAGGGAAACACAAACCAACCAACGGGGAACGAGGCTGAGCAGGGCCAGGGACCCCGACATTTCACCCGTTTATTTTTAACAAAAAGAGATTTAAAACTTAACATTGAAAACAACAAGGACAAGTTCAAAACGAAACAAACCACCCTCCTGAGTCTTTGAATGTCCAAACAGATTCTCTGGAACATCTTAAGGCTGACAGAAGGGAGACGTGACTATCTGGGCATGCTTTGTGGGGAAACTGAGGTAGGAGAGAGTTTAATTTCTTCCCTCCCCCTTTTCATCCCCCACTCGGCACTGGAAAGGGATTTTTGGGGAAACAATTGGCAAAGGCATGGTTTTGTGAGGGAAACCATGGGTGGAAAAAAGGATTGGGAATACACTGGGGGTAATAGGACACAGGGTAAAAGGGAAAGGTGGGATTAGGAAAGGGAGACTGTAGGGGGGGCTTACAATGGAGATATTGTCTGACATGACTACGATTTTTAGCATATATACTGCCTTTTGCAGAAACACTATCAGGCCCAGTGACCTCTGATGCTTGTAACCCTCTTCTACCTTGCATTTTGAATTCCACCACCTCTCCATCTCCCAAGCTTGGGATGCGTTTTTCAGGGTTATTCTTTTTAATAGCAGTTCTATGAACGAATATGTCTTGCTGGTTGTCACATCTTGTTATAAAACCATAATTTTGTTTAACGTTATACCATTTTATTATGCCTAAAATCGTAGCTACGGTGATCTTTCCCTTTTTCCAAGTGGCTGCTGTTTTCTGTCTCACTGCGTTTTTGCTCTCTCTTTCGCTTTCGGTCGCTCCTGTGTTGGAATTGTCGGGGCTGCTCGTGCTGCCAGGGCCGCCAGAGCCGCTCGTGCCCGCGCGCTCTTCCCGGGGTCGCATTCTGGCTGTGCGGGCCGGGCCCCGCCGCTCAGTTCTCCGTGCGTCGCCGCTTCTGCTCTCAGCTGAACTGCCGCTGCCGGGCGCTGCACCCACGTCTCGGCCGGGCCCCTGAGCGATGACCCCCCCGCGCTCCGCTCCAGCGCACGTTTCGGCTGGGCGCAGCTCCGCTCTAACCGCCATCGCCGCCCGCCGCCGCCCGCGCGCCGCCCCTCTCGGCCGGGCGTTCACGGGGCTCGCTCCACCACGCGCTGCGCAGGGCCGGGCGGGCACCGCCGGGTCCCGCCGCTCCCCGCTCCGCCACCGACACTGCGGCTCGGGTGGCTCCGCCCGCGCGCGGGAACTGCCTCGCTGCTGCTCGCAGAGCGCTCGGTGCACGTGGCCTGGGCCGCACGGTCCCTGCGCCAGGCTTCCCTTCGCCAGGACACAGCTGACATTGCTCAACAGTCTCGGTAATTAAATAATATTCACGAAAATACTCTTCCATCGGCATGTATTTTGACTCAAAAATTAACTGTGTCCAAACGGTATTCCAAAAGGCTTTGGTAAGAATTAAATCCCAAGAAACATAGAAAAAGTTCTTAAACAACCATGCCAGGAAATGTTTCAGTTCTTTTTGAGCTTGAATTAAGCTAAAATTTACAAATCGTTGTTCAAGAATCTTTTCAAGTTTAAGATAAATGTCCATATGTGCCTCTGAGAGCCAAGAGTCTTTCCACGGTTCCTCCATAGTTTAGATATGGAATAGCAAAACAAAACCAAGAAGAGGAATCCACAGTTTCTAGAATTTAATTACAAATCAGTCGCTGTCCTTAGGGATCGGGGATCGTTCTGCTCGCAATTCTCCACCATTTGTTACAGTGGGGATTCTGCAACACGATGTATCAAACAAGGAGGCCTGTAGAAAGAAATATATATGGACAGATTCTTGATAGCTGTTTCAGAGATGTTTATTTCCCCAGCCGCATGGCCGGGATCTGCCGAGGAACTCCCACAATCTGGGACCCGAGGGTCCCTGCCCGTGCAGGGAAACACAGAACAACCAATGGGAACGGGGCTGAGCAGGGCCAGGGAAGCCCTGTGTTTGTCCCCTCAGGGCCCCTCTCCCAGGGCTACACGGCGGGGGAAGGGACCCTGACATTCCCTGAACAAAAAAACAAGTTGTCTATTCCTCAGTTTTTAAGAACTATGTGCTCTGACTGCTCCTCTCTTGGTGAAGGAGATCTCATGTTCTCTTACATGCATTCTCCCTGAAGTTTGAAGGTTGTGGGGTTTTCCTTCATCTATCATGCTTTATTTTCTTTTTAAGTTGCTGACAGTTTTGTGGACCTGGCAGATCCATTTTATCGTAGGTCATCCTTCAGACAGCCTGGTGGAACAAAAGCATGCTTGAGAACGTGACCGTGTGGCCCAGAGTTTGGCTAGTACAAATAACAGTGTAATTCTTGTTTTGGAGCAGCACTTGACTGGAAAAACTGAAGAACTACCTAACATCTACATTTTTGATCTTCAAAAATAAAACCTGGTATGAGGGTTCTTCATTTGATAAGGAAATATGGTATGTGCAAGTGTACGAAAAACATTAAGTGCTAGTGAGCTCTACATAAATGCATTTAAAAACATCACTAGAAATGGGAACCAAAAGCTGGACATTTGAATGGGAAACTTGACACTAGAATTTTTTACCAAGTGTGGAAATGGATGATTGAAGGCAGTAATACTTTGCTTTTGATGTCTTCAATGAAAACATTTACCCAAAATTTAAATAAGGCTTAGAAAAATATGCAGTATTTAATGAAGGTGGTCAGATTAGGCAGTCCAGTGATCCCTTCTTGCCTCGGGCTAGAATTAGGGAGGTGTTTCCAGCATTGTGGTCTTGTTGCAGACTTCAGAAAGGACACAGTGAACAAGTGTTCCCTGGGTCTGTTCCTGAGTAAGCTCTGGCACAGTTGTAGCTGTGAGTGCCTGTTGTCTCATTGTCATTCCTGGCCCTGTCAGTTGGTCTTACAGTCAACAAGAGCAGTAGTGAGATTCTTGGACCTTGAATACTGGAGGACTGTGTTCCTTCGGTGGACAAAGGCTATCAAATGTTGCGCAAGTGTTCCCTTTTTCAGGTTGACTAACAGGCCTGGCCATAATTTGCTTTATTAGATCCTTTTGCCATTTTCATTTGTCATATCTGGACACAATCTCAAATAGTTGGGGTTTTTTCACTTTCTTTTGTTCCTTGTTCTTTCATCTAATTTATTTTTTTCCTGGGGGCTTTCTGCTGTTCCCGGCAGCTGTCCTCTTTTTTCCTGAGTGCTTAGTTTTCAATCACTGGACTCCATCTCCTATTTTGTTGTGTTACTTTGCATCACCTTCTCTGGCTACCCATTCCATCTTTCCTTCAGCTGTCCCATGCTTTCTCTGCACTCTGCATTGTTGTTGGATCTGTTTTTCTTTGCTTTCTTCTCTCTCAGTACTTCAGTCCTTTATTATGGAGTAGACAGACAAGTAGGTTTTTTTTGTTCAGTTCTCCTTGGTGTTTGTGGAATTTGGTGCAGGAGTCTTGTAAGGTGTGTGTGACACAATCAAGTCCCACATTCTGGTAGATCTCCATATTGACTGGTTTGGCAGAGAGCATGCTACTTGCTGCTGTAGCTGTAGCACTAATGAGCATTAAAGTATACATGGTATTAAGAAATAACTGTCACCTTGAAGTCAAGGGTTAAAAGCTCTGCCATTGCTTAAGTGAAGCCTCCCACAGGCAGGTTGTACTGAGGCCAAGGGAATGAAAAGGGATCCCTGGCTTGTTTCAACACACTCTGTTTTTTGGGACAGGTATCACATTTAAGGGTCTGTATTGTTTTCACTTTTGAAATGGATTGTCTGCATTGCTCTTATTAATAAGCATTTTTAAGATTCAGATTTGATGGATAGATAAACTTAAAAAATAAAGGGGGAAAAAAGAGCAGGCAAAATGATGTCATAAGTAGCTTAATTTCTTGATTAATTTTACCTTTCGTAGAACAAATTATGCCGGTCTTGCAAGATCAGTCTTGCAGTGTTTTTTGGTTTTGCTGGGTTATCCCTTTGAGTTAAATCCTCAGAAAAGTAGAAGAAGGCTCTTCCACCCTCACAATTAATTGCACAGTTCTTGTAATAATTTTCATAATTTTGTGTATGTCAACTAAAGTTTCACTTTTTCAGCCAAACTGATCTAACACTAGCAGGTCCCAAATGGACAGTTAATCCCTTTTTCCTTATATGGTGATCCAAGTACTTTACTGATGCTGCAACTGATTTATGGAGGATTTTGTGATACTATTCTTTTTTTAGGTGCAAGGTAATTCTTCCTGATGGCTTTATTTTTTTTTTTTAATGGTAGCCTCTCAAGTTGTGAAAGCTTTAAATTTTTTAATTTTCTTAAATGTCTAGACTTGTTTATAAGACTGGATAATTGCAAAGGTGGAACTTTTTGGCTAATTTCTTTGCAAATCTAGCTCTCCCTAAATCCCATTTTCCAGACTGAAAGACAGACTGAAATACCGTACTCATCTTTAGCCCTACAAAGATACAGGAGGGCTTCCGACTGCATAGTGTGCATGCAGCTTCTCTTCAAATATAACTCACAGACAAGGTGCGTCAGTTTGTTGAACTCTCAGGAATTCTCACCTCTGCTTTATCACACACACTCCCCCTGTGTGTGTATACTTTTGTTATTCAGGACACTGAGGTAGTTGTGAAATCTCGAAGGACAATGGAAACATACATTAATTCTAGACATTAACTCTGTTCTTGTAGACTAGATGCTGATGTGCTTATTTAGAAAATAGCATCCTGCTAATAGTTGATTCAGAGCTTTAAGATGAAAGCACATGTGCTCTTAAATTATGCAGAGAAGACTGGTTCTTCTGTAATATGTGTGAAATATGCGGTTTGAATTTTAGACCTGCAAATAATGATTTAGGACCTTCCTAAAATTTTCAATGATAATGAAATACAAGCGTAATCAAATGTCAGTATTAGGTGACCTTTAAGTAAGGGGTATGTGGGAGTGTAGAGCAAACTCCCTTTTTATTAATGCATGACAATGGGGAAGGAAAAGCATCTGTTCAGCTAGTGAACTGCTGCAGCAAAGGGTCTTTTCTGTCTGATGTACCAAAGTATGGTACTAGCTTGAAAGTGATCTGGAGGAGAAACACAAATAGCTTTCAGATACTAGTTGTGTTATTCACCTTAAAACACTCGTTTTTACTTTTGGAGATCAAGTCCTTAGAAACATGTGTTACCAGGAACTGGTAGAAACAATATGCGTAACTGAGATTTAACCAGCTTAGGGATTCATTGTTGGTAAAAGCATCATAGAAGATAACATTTTCATAATAGTCAGTATGAATGTGGTTGGAAAAAACCCCAATGATTTCTCTTTTTACAGAAAAACCTGCCATTGCTCCACCTGTCTTTGTATTTCAGAAGGATAAAGCACAGAAGGTAAGGAGATATTGATACTTTTTGTTTTGTTTTGTTCTTAGCCATGACTCCTTCCTTCCATGGTGATCAGCCCTTTGTCTGTATTGTCTTGAAGATGGCTAATAGAGCATTAACATCATTAATGGGCATAAAGCAACCAGGTACTGAAGGGCTAAAAGTGGGAAGATGTATGATAGTTTCACAATACAGGTAGCTCTTCAGACAGAAGATGGACCAATATGGGAGAAAAAGTGTTGTGAAGGTGTACCTTGAACGTGTGGCAGAGGAGTGCTGGCACTTGAGTTGCATGACAAAGCTACAAAATTTCTTTTTCTGATAATAGGGTTAAGATAAAGCAAAGAAAACTGGTCTAGATTATTGCTTTTCACCTCAGTGTATTTAAATGTCTCTCATATCTTTGGTTAGTAAGTGTCTAGTTTCCTTGGGAAATAGTAATTCTGTTCCCTCATCTCAATATACTATGGTATTTAATTCTGTCTGGTTAATAGTAAAAGCTGTTAAGATTTATGGGGAAATAGAATCAAGGGTATTCTTGTTTCTGTTGAAGATGGTGGGAACTAAGAAGTGTATGATAACACTTTCTGTTGGATCACTGGATTGTTTTGTTACCTGTGGGGTCAGAAATGTTTGAATTGAAATACTGAACCACTTTTCAGTTGATAGCTTTTCTCTGGTTTGGAACAAGTTCCAGATTCAAGTTTTCTCACAGGTTCAGTAGGCATATTTCTCAGCAGGAGCTTAAAATCTTTTCTCAGCTTGGAAAGGCTTTAAGTCTGCTGTCCTCCTAATATTAGCTAATCAAATTAAATCTGCTGGAGAGTAAGTACTTTCAAGACATTCTTTAAATTACATTTTTTGCAGTGGCTGTTTACATATACCTTGGAATGAAGGGAGTGGTAGTGCTTGCACTACCAATTACGATCACGTTGCCTTTTAGGAAACAGCTCCCAGTCACCCACTGTTGCTTAGACTGTTCTGAAGTCCTTTCTGAATTGCATCATGGTGAGTGTTCTCCACAGGTGTCCTTTAGCCTGGCTGTGGTGATCATAGCAGTGTGCAATCCCGGCAGAGTGACATGGTCCCGTGTCCTTTTTTGGTGGCCTGATCCTTACATGCCAAGATAGCAGTTCTTGTGCTCTCAAGTTCCTTCATGTTGTACCTTTGCTTCTGCACCCCTCCAGCAGCCTGCACACTCCATGTCTTCAGCATTAGGCTGTGCAAGCTCCTGCATAGGGCTGTGAGACAGATCTGTTGCGCTGATAGGTCTCAACAAAATATTTTTTAAAATATGTTAATTAAAGGCATAATGTATTTTGGGGCTGGTAGAGAGGATCCAGGGAGGGAGATCTGTGATTTAGTCTTCCCAGCTGCCTCTGAGGATGCTGAGGTGGTGCTGAACAGGGAGCTGTATTCCAGACAGCCTCTGCCTGGGCACAGACAGAAAGTCTGGCTTTGTTGGGTGGAGGGTCAGTGGGTTCCCGAGCATCTTGAAGGCCACAGGAGTTAGAGATAAGTTATAAATTGATCTAAATGCCAAGTGGTGGTGGTGCTGTCGAGGGGGCTAGCCACTGTTGCTTTGGGCTTGAAATAAGTCTGGCTTGGCTGGGGAATAGGGCTTGTTCCTTGAAACAGATCAGAGAGCCTGATAGTAGCATCTGTCAGTTAGTTGCCAATTTTCAAAGTAGTAACAGACATAAATGCTTATGCTAAACTATGTATTACGTGTATTAGGATTTTTTTAAAGGGGAAGGGGGAGTGATTAGTAATTTTAGTAGCTTTTATTGTGCTGTATTTGACACTGCAGAGAAGGACTTGTAGAAGCATCAGTGCTGTGCTTCTTGCAGTTTGATTAAATAAGGAGCTCGTTGCTCATGCCAGTAGGTGTTTTTTGTAGTATAGATACAATAGTAGTATAGTCAGAACATGGTGCTGTGAGCCAAAAGTAACAGCCACTTAATCTACACTGTATATATCAGAACCTAGCATTCAGGCCAGCTTTAATAAACTTAATTAAGGAAAAGTGCCTCAGATCTTCTACTGTATTTTCCGAAAGACTTAATAGCTAAATATTCCCGATAAGGGTTAACCCTGTTACTGTTTCTGTAAAAGGTGCCTGGTTAAGTGCATTGCCAACCACAAAAGGCTATCCTTATTAAAGTTAGCAAGGAAATCCTGTAAACAGAGGAGTTTTTCCTAGAGCAGTGTTTTGAAGAAAATGCAAAAGTAACTTCAAAATAGTTGTTAAACAACACACTACTTGAATACGTAATTTCTCTATGTCAATTACAATTTTAATTTAGCAAAATGTCTAGTCAAGTCACTTTTTTCTGCAAGCAAAAGTGTTAGTGGAGGCTTTTAAGTGCTGACACAGCAGTCTGACAGTAAGCTGAGGGGGAGAAAATGCATTGCATTGTGTATTCAGTTAACTGTCTGTGATGGTTGTTTATATGTGTGCCTAGTGTTTTTCCACATGAACCTGGACATCCTGACCAGAATTATTTCACTGCAGCATCTACAGATCATCTCAGTATTACAACTGGGTTGATTACAATTCAGCGGTCTTACTGACTTCTCTGCAGCTACCAGTGTCTACTATTAAGTTAAACAATATTCTTTTTCCAGAAATCTTGACTTAAGTTTGTGCTTGGAAGGTGTCAGACGTGGGTCATACCAACACCATGAAACACTTGAGGCTTGGGGCAGAGTGGCTGGAAAGCTGCCTGGTGGAGGAGGACCTGGTGGTGCTGATCAACAGCAGCTGAACATGAGCCCAGGTGGCCAAAAAGGCCAATGGCACCTGGCCTGTACCAGCCATAGTGTGGCCAGCAGGACCAGGGCAGTGACTGTCCCCCTGTGCTGGGCACTGGTGAGGCATTTCACATCCTGGGTTCAATTTTAGGCCCCTCATGATAAGTAAGTCATTGAAGGGCTGTAGCATGTCCAGTGAAAGGAACAGAGCTGGGGAAGGGTCTGGAGCACAAATCTGATGAGGAGCAGCTGAGGGAGCTGGCGGGGCTCAGCCTGGAGAAAAGGAGGCACAGAGGAGACCTTCTCACTCTCTACAACTCCCTGACAGGAAAGTGGAGCCAGGTGGGGGTCAGGCTCTGCTACCAGGAGACAAGGGATAGGAGGAGAGGAAATGACCTCAAATTGTGCTGGGGTGGTTTAGGTTGGATACTGGGAATTTCTTCGCAGTCTCTGAAAGGACTGTCTAGCCCTGGCACAGCTGTCCAGGACAGTGGTGGAGTCCCCATCCCTGCAGGGATTTAAAAGCTTGGGTGGATGTGGCACTTTGGGGACATGGGTTAGTGGTGGACTTGGCAGTGCTGGGGGAATGGCTGGACTCTGATCTTGGAGGAGTTTTCCAACCTGAACAATTCTATGGTTCTATGATCTTTTTCTCCACTAGAAATTGGAAAATATTCAGCATGTTCCAGGACAAAGTTCATACTAGTCTGGAAACTAATTTTTTTAACTGCATCTTCCAGCTAAGGATGTATATACACGTGAATAAAACATCAGAACTTGCAGTTTGACATGTTTATTTAGAGGGGACAAAAAGTGCATGGTGTTCATAATGCTGCCTCTTAATTTTACTTTCAGTAAGGAGGTTTGAGTTGTTTTGTTTTGCAGTTAAAGACAGGATTAGTCTGTCCTTGTTTTCAATTTAGATGTCAATTAATAGTGGATGTCAAGTTGGCCGTTACTAAATTTGAGCGAGTCTGCATTTTCATGATTTTCATGTCTCCTTAACTCTTTGAGAACTGTTTTTACAATGTGTGAAATATAGTCTTGCAAATACCTGAATAGTAGTGCTGCTGTTCATTTTTCTAACAAGCAGAGTTTCTAGTGCTAACACCAGTTGGAAAATTGCATCAGCTTAAGGCTCAAACTGATGAGATCTGAAAGTAATACAAAGTCTGAACCTTGCTATGTTAGGCATAGAGTATTTCTGTTACTCCATTATCTATCCAAATAACTTATTTATGAGCTAAGCTGTGCTTTTCATAGCACTTTTAAAATTAAATATTTAAATTGATGGATACAACTTATATATGTGCTTAATATTAGACACTTGTTTGACTTGTGTTTCTGCTCTGAAACTGACTTTAGCTTCTGCCGTAAAAAACCATTTCGTGGCAAGTTTCTGGACACAGGTTACTTGTAATTTTCTGATGTTAACTTTCAACATACATTTCTGAGGTGAAAGTATTGTCGTTTTTGGATTGACGCATTTTTAAGCAGGTGTATTACCTCAAAAAAATTTAATCAGTAGCAGTGTAAAGAAACACTTTGTCCAAAAATATTTTTTAAGTAGTGTCATTTGTTCTGCAAGTGTGAACTTTGATAATCTGGTTGTTACTGATTGTCATCATGTAGGATCACTATGACTTCCCTAGTAACAGGTATAGGAAAAGGTAGATTCTCCACTCGGATTTAAAAATTTTTGCACTTGAAAACGCCACTGTTTATGATGTAGCTTGCACCTTGTCCTCTTCCTTCCACCAGCCTGGATTGGGGTATTGGTAGACTATAGAAAAGAACACTTTATTTCTAGTTTGTTGTATAACTAGTTTTGATCAGTGTACTGCTTTCCATATGTGAATTGTTAGTGGTGATCTTTTAAGAATGACTCTGAAAGAAGGTAAGTTATGTGATACTTGGGTCATGTTCCATACTGAAGTGGTACAAAAAGTTTAAGGGGTAACTGGGTTCTAAATGCAAAGGTTCTGGAGTGAATAAGGGGTTATGCTGTTAAATTGTTCTAGCTGTCATCATGGTCTTAACTATGGAGTTATAAAAATAGGTATGGAGTTGTAAAAGTGATGTAGGTGATCAGAAGATGGCATTCCCAGGTAACCTGGAGAGCAAAATCATGAGTTTAAAAAAATTTTTTTTAGATGATATGTAAAGTAGGGGTTAGTTGAAGTCCTGCTTTGATGCAGTGTTATTTGGAAATTCTTGGGTTTCGGTGGTTTGGGGTGGCGGATGACTAGAAAAGGTTCTTCATGCTGTGGCCACGACTTACAGGTTTAGGATGGTGGCAGAGAGAGAACTGTGAATGAAGTAATTTGTGTATGGAGAGGCAAACCATTCCCTTTCCCAGTCTGGCTCAGCATTGTTAGCATGGCTGCCAAGAGGCTTTGTTAGGATACCCAGTTGAACTGTGTTGTAAGTCCATAGTATACTTAAAAAGTTAAAATTTATGCTTAAGAGTTCATAAATGTGAATGTATTGCTGTACTTAAAAGAACAGTCCTGAAGGTATTTGGAGAGACAGTTGTGCAAGACAAGGCTTGGAGGAATGTAGAGAGGCTGATAAAGTCAAAGGCTGTTAGGCATACAAGCAAGAGTTGTCCTTGGCTCTAAGCAGGTAAAAAACGTGAAAAGATACACTGAGAGTAGTCTTTTTAGGCCATTGGATAGGGGTGCTAGGGTGAGGAAAATGAGGAAAGGAGTTGCAAATAGCTCAACTTAGAATTGGGAGGAAAAGCTGGTCCAAGAGTGCTTGTGCCAGTCTTTATTATTATTTCCTTGCCTATATTTGGTGATTGTAGTATCATGTGAGTCTTAGCTTTTAAGTATTCCTTCATGTCTCTCCTTATTTTCTGCACTGCTGAAGAAGCCAAATCTCCAAATAGACTTAGATGTATTTAGTCTGAGTGTGTTATTTTTAGTTTTAATAAAATAGATGTCGTTTGATCTGGCTGAGCAAGGTGAATTAGTGTAGGTGGCTTCCTAACATTATTCATCTCTCCCTTGATCTTTGCCATAGTGTTTGAGAGACAGGAACAGGTTTCTGTCAAGTTCTCCCTGGAACTGTATTTTATAAGGAATGTTTTATGTAGAGACAAGGAGGCTCAAGGATGGACACATTTCTCAGACAAAACATTCCAGCAAAAAGAGAGTGAACTGTTTACCAGCTCCAAAGAACTTCCAAAAAGAGCTTAGATCAGAATTAATGAAGCTAAGAGACTAGGAAACACTTTCAATAGTATGCATGACTAAGGATTAAAATTAATTTTAAGAGCTCACAGTTTCCTTTGGATATGCTTTTTTGAGAATAGCTGTACAAACTTCTGCCTGGAGCAGTTCTGGTTTGCTAAATCCTTGAGTCCTTTGTTGGTCTTGTCTTCCATGACTTAAACCACATACTATTCACAAAATTCTGAAACTTGCAGTAGTTTTTGATTTAAGATATTTTTTCTAATATAATTTTATATTTTTAATGTATTTATATATTGGCCATGAAATTCTTATCTTGGATTCAGATTTTTCTTCATGGAAGTGGTGATTTGCAATAATTATTTTTTGTTTGTTTCTTTTGTGGGTCTTAAAGCAGATATTCCAGTCTTGCTTAGGATAGAAATCAGATTTATGCTTATTTCCACTTTTTGAAATGCTTGACACCAAGTATTTCAAGTATTACAGGAGTTATTAAAATCTGTTGGATGTTTACTTAGCCTACTTTAATATGTTCTAAACTGTGTCGATATAAATTACTTGCAAAATATGTTGTCATTTCCACTTGTGTTTAGTACAAGTGTGTATTGAGTATTCTTGCCTCCTCTTCATTATTAGCAACTTTTTGAACTGTACCTAGAAGTCAGTGTAAATTTCTGGTAAGGCTCTTTTTCTTTTTTTACATATATTGTAAGTGCTACGGCCAGCTCCAGGTAGCCTTTTCCTTCTGTTCTCCCCAGACGAAAAGGTAAGGATAGGTTGCTAGACTGCTAGATTTTATTAAATGTTTGGTGACAAAATGTTTCTATAACTCTTCTCATTCTGTGGGATTTTAAGTTAGTGCTTGGGTCTGTTATTAACAACTAAATATTAAAACCAGATAACTTTGACAGTACAGAAACCCAGCATCCTGAACTTTTACCTGACATCCATCGTGTTATCCCCAGTAAATATATTTTGACTATTTTGAGCTTTAATTATAGTAATTTTTTGCATGATAAAATTTCATGTATTGCTGGCTTTTAATAATTGTTTCTGTTATGAGGACAGGACAACTCTTACATGAAGAACTTGGGGCTCTTAAGATGTTAAGTGCTGCTGTTTATTTTTGAGGCTTTTGCTTACTTTCTTGCGTGGACCTGGGCAATGATGAGCATTTTTAGTCTCTCTTTTTTTTTCTACCAAGTGTTTTCTGGGAGCAAGCCAAGGTTGTGTGCTTTTGAGTGCCATCTTCTCCTTACTGCTTGATTCTTCAGATACTTCAGCATAAGATGCAGGGAAGCTCAGCCCACCGATTGCAAGTGAGAGCACGTCCTTGGCCTGCATGTTATCCATGGACTATAACGTAGTCCTTAATCACAATACAGTTGTTGGTGCTCAAAGCCTTTTTAACTTTTTCATTCTTTAGACATGTGCAGAATATGATAAATGCTTAACTTTTGTTGTACAAGCAGGGATGTGCAGCATTAAATGATGTGAAGGAATGAAAACTCTATGGCAAAAGTTCAGCAAATACCAAATCCCATTAGGGTGCACTAGTTATCCTGTTACCTCCCTCCTTGAAATAGATTGAAACTTGTTAATTTATGAAAAAAAAGCATTGGTGTTTTTTCTCAGGTAATTCACCATCACGTGAATATGAAAGGATCCTGTGTCCTGTGTGAATGTTAAAATAATTAATTTCTGTGAGAATTTTATAACCAATCACACCTCCCTCAAATGTGGGCTGAAGAGGCAGTGAAGGACACTTATTTACAGTAATTGTCTAATTTATATGTCTGAATCTGCGGGTAAAAGCTGTCAGCTGTCCTTCAGTCCTTGAGAGGGGAGAGGTTAAACCCCACCAAGCCTGTAGCTGGCAAAATCCTCTTTGCTGGGGACACAGATGATTTTGGTAACTTTCGAAAGAGTGCATTTGCTCCAGCTGAGGCTTTTTGCAGGGAGGGGAAGCTGATTCTGTCAGCAGGTTCTGTTACACAGTTTCTATGTATTTTAATTGGTTTCTCAGTGACAAGCAGCTCCTTCTGCCATACAGTGAAAACAGTGAAATTTAAAAATGGATTAGCAGATCCTCTCACTAGGACGACCAATCTCTCATGTTGCAGCCTTGCATTGAAGGGACGTTGTCTTTTCTGCTCACAGTCCCCTGCAGAGCAAAAAGCTTTGTCGGATTCAGGCGAGGACCCCCAGGGAGAGGTTGAGCCCCCCTACCATGGTCTGGGTCACACAGAACCAGCTGGTGAGTGCGACTCTGAGTACCCTGCTCCTGCTGTGGCCTCAGTCAGTGCTACCCTGAGTCCTGCTTCTGAAGCCCAGCTTGCTCCTATTCAACAGGAACTGGCAGGGGTAAGTGTCAACCTACCACGTACTTCTGCTGCTGAGGGGATTAGAGGAAAAAGTCCCTTCCACTAGGTAGAATCCATTCTATTCACTGTAGGAAGTGCAAATCACAGTCTCTCTGGTTCTTTGATCTCAAGTGGAACCCTCGTTCCAATTAGAAGAAATGAAATTTGTGAGTCTCCCTAGTATAGCATAACTGTAGAAGACACCTCAACTATTTTAAAATTTAGGGTGTAAACTGTGTGTATGCTAAGGGTAAGAGCACTTCTAAATGAGTGAGAAAGCGGGTCTATATTTGAGGCATTTGCTTCAAGCAGTTAGAGGAGAGCTCTTTGTTCCCTGTCTGGGTTATAATGCTGCAGCTTGACAAAGTGAGCAGCTAATACTGTTTCCACTGGATACGTCATGCCAACCTGTAAGGTATTTAACAGCTTAAAGGCACCAAGCGTCAGAGCAGAGTTTTGAATTTGGGTGTTTTGAGTGGGGAGGAAATCAGTACCTTGTGGAAAAGCTGTCAGTGCTCATAATTTGATTTTTCTACTGGTGATGTAGCAAAATCTTTTCTGAAAGATTGGATGACTAAATGCTACCATACAGTCTTTCAGAGCAATTTTAAGTGTTCCTAGTCTTTCTGGTTGGTGACCGTGTTTTCTTGGTGCAGGTGAGTGTCACTGTTCACTCTGTCATCACACCCTAGGCAAGTGCTCTTTGCTAGATCTTTGTCTGTTAAGGCTCCTTCACCCAATACCTGCACCCTTTTCGTGCACTGGTTGGTTTGGGTTTTTTTTGTCCAAGATTGTCATGACAAGGTGCAAACAGCTGTAGGTTAAGTACCTCTCAGAGTTCAGACTGTTGCGTGGTTACCTGCAGAAACCTTTCTGTTTCAGTTTCTTTTCTGAAGGTTAAAATTTTCAAAGGTTAGTATTTTAAAATATAGCTAGTAAACATGTGTGGAAAATCACGCACTGAAAAGCCAGTGTCCATAAAAGAGACAGAGGAGTCCTGCAACTTTATTCGAATAAAGGGAGAGAGTGCACTGGGGCACACGCCCGCGGGGTTTTCTCTCTCCAGGTCTCGGAGGGCGCAGCCTCCTTTTATCCTGCACTCCCGGCCGCAGGTTGCCCTCTTCCTTTCCCCGTTGGCTGAGGTACCAGGAAGGTGCAGCCTTCCCGAACCGCCCACCACAGTCCCCCTTGAAGCTGGCATTTTATCCCGAAGTTCAGAAGTTCAGGCCTGTGCAGACCCACTCGTCTGTTTCAGGAGCCGAGCTCCCTGGGCTCTGTAATGTGAAAAACGAGGTTCACTCTTAGTAAAATTTTAAGGAAAGCTTAATAAAAGGGACAATTAGGAGACAGCAGCAAAAAGAGTATTACGGCCGGGTGCTTTGGCAGAGATCCAAAGGCACACCTCTACATCCAAAAGATCGTCTTTAAAAAGTGCATCTCTTACTGCATATTCATCACCATCATGCATAATTCATTCATTCTTTGGAGTTGCTAAGTATCATCCCATCAGCCTTATCTTTCTCCTTGGCTCCATTCCGTCTGGTTTTGGGTTTTTCTTCTGATAAGATTCTCCAGGAGTGTGAAGATCCCCCCTCATCCTTCCCAAACTGACCACACAAACAACAGACATTCTACACCATTACATTACAGAACCTAGGGAAAGCCCCCCCAACAATAAGTAACATGCAAAAACCAACATCACAATACATTCATAACAATTATGTAATATGCAAAAAGCCAATACCACAGTACATTCATAACAGTAACAAACCTGCTGCTTGAAGTCAGTAGAGACATTAAGACCCCCTTCAAAGATGTTAGCATCTGTGCCCTCACCCATCGAATTGTTTGTAAAGACATTATCACACATCTTTCCTATCGAACATAATCACAGACTTTATCTCAGTTTTCTTTCATTTGAAATTGCGGTGTTACTAGAACTGTCCTAGAGAACTGTATTAACCAGACTTTCAGGAACACTGCAGCAAGTGGTTATCTTCATCTTGTTCTTAGAGAGCAGAAAATCTTACCCCAGTTAACCCAGTTCTGAAAGAAACTTATAAACCACAAATGCTGTTGGGGATCATATGCAGAAATTAGTGGCTGTACAGAACAGCTGTTTCAGCATTCTTCTTGACTCTGAATTGTACAGTACTCAGTATGGGCATTCTGGTAGATCTCCATAGTGTAACTGGCATGCGCTGGCAAGCACTCTTCAAATTATCCCAGTGTCTTACAGTAAAACCATCCCTTACCTTGAAATCTAGAGAAGGTTGATGCATCTTAACAGTGCTTGTACTGGTTTGCTGGAGTGGCAGTTTTCATGCAGTCTTCCCAGGGTCTGGGGAGACAGAGGAATTAAGACAGAAGAAAAGACACTGCATATTTCTTGTTTACTTGTTTGTACACAAAGAGGCAGATATTTTTGATACTATGTTAATTTAGTGTGGCCATAGGTACAGCCCCTTGCAGAGCTGATGGTCATGTCCTCTTTGCTAGCCCACACCTGTCTCCCACAGCATGTGGCCATTCCAGCAAGACTGCTGGTTAAGAGGTTCTGGAACAGCTTTTTAACAAATCATGGCAGTTCTATGATGCCTGTGAATGTGCTGAGTGTCTGGACTGCGGACTTGCATTACTGTGCTCTGGAGTCCTTTATATATGACTTTTTGCATCTTAAAATGCATTTTCAACAATGAACACTAGAAGTGTACTCTTAGAGCTTTCCCTGAATTACACTGACCTTTTCTGCTTTACCCAAATTCTCCCTTCCTGTCCCTGTTTCTGCTCACTAGTGTGAATAAGCAAAAACTGACAAATTTGTTGAAGTTTTGAAGTTCTTCTCTTAGCTTGGTGTAACAGCTGTGTGAGGAAATAGTGTTTGTATTTAGTTAATTACTGTGAGTTACACTTTTAAGAAGCAGTTGGTAGCCTTTATGAAGGTAATTTCCTTAACTAGAAATGTGCCATAATTGTAGGAGCCTCTATTTATGCATAATTGTAACTTTTCTCTAGCTGGATTTCTGAAAGCCGGGGGCAGAGGGAATAAGTGAAAAGTGGCTTCTGCTCTTAAATGGGAAAATTCTAGGTTGGATTTTGCTGTTACTAGTTTGTGGCTCGTCGGCATCTAAGTCCAAGGAACTGAATGGACATAAACTGAATCACCTTGGTGGTTTCTTACAGGATGAGATGGTCCTGCCTTTTGTTTCCATTGTGTGGGATACTTGTGTAAAGCACAAGTGGTGTTGTGTTGCTGTGAAGTACAGACTGAGTAGGCCGAGAAGAGAAGCGTAAAATGGAGAGGCTGGACTGCTGTTCATTGTCACTAAATGTAATTTGCTGTTTGTTGTGCATATATTCCCCTGTTTTTTGTCTAGTCTATCCGGCTTCCTCCGAAGCAGCACTGCTAAGCAATTCTGGCTGCAGTGGTAACTTACATTATCTGTGGCTTCATAGAAAAGTGAAACTTATGCTAATACAGTACATCTGTGTACCCCCACCCCCACGGAATCTACCCTGGCACCTATTTGTCCAAAGGTGCATAGCTTTAATCTCCCAAAACTCTTGGACTAGGAAGCATGGAAATAACTTGGAGCAGATTCTCTGTTCTGCTTTGCCCTTAGTAGGGTACAGAGTTGGTTTTGGATATTGATTCCTGTTGCCCACTAAACATGGTGATGGTACATTAGTTGTACTTGTCAGTTATGAAATTACAATGATATGATGATTTGAGGCTTGTGCTGTATAGGTTTGACTTTTTTTTTTGTCTGTGTTACTTGAGCATTGAGAATGAAGCATATGTTAGTAACATCTTAAGGTTTTGACATTCAGGTGGAAATCACTTGTTTATTTTTGAGGATTTTTGCATACAGAGATCTGCAGTTCCACTCATGCAAATTTTTTTACCAAGTATTTTCTTTTTGCTTTCAGGATTTTTGATAAAAGCTGAAACAAATTGCTTGCATATGTGACAACACTTTATGTGCAAAATGGAATATTTTCTGAGTTCAGATGCTGGTTGCTGAAATACGTGATATCATGGTTTTCCATTTTAGCCTCATCTTTTGGGAAACTAGTGTATGTTGGCAAGGGCAGTGACTAGTAAGACCACCTTCCGGTAGTACCATGGACTACTTGACTAATTATGTAGGAAGAGCCATGGATCATCAAATGCAGTATTAACGTGGCTGGGCTGATAGGTGTGTGTGAAAACAGGTGGTTGCGTTCCAGAACTGTCAGTAGCTTCTTATTCCCAATGCTAAAGGTTTCAAAAGTACTCAACTAGGATGCTAGTGAGGTAGCTATACTTTTCTAGGAACGTAAAGCAAAACAGAAAAGCCCTTAAAAGTAATTAAATAGGTAAAGTGCAGTGTAAGTGGGGTTTTATTAGCATTTAGTGGAGTACTGATAGTACAGTATTATCTGGGTTCTAAATGTATTGCAGTGCTAAATAGAAAGTTTTGCACTTTCTGGTATCCTTACACCCAAGGTATGCCTCAGATGTCAGTCCTGTGCAGACTTAGGCAGTCCTTTTGTGTGTCTGCCTGCTCCCAGTGCCCAAGTGGGCCAAATCATGGTGGGGAAGGAGCTTTGGGGCTTCGGTGGACTCTGCCCATGAGCTGCCATTCCTCCATTTATCAGCCAAGCTCTGAAGTGAGACTGAGTGAAGGGGAGGTGTCTGTCTGCATGTCCTGGGACAGGAGTGGGATGAAAGGGTGGTGCTGGACTAGGTTGATGTCGGAGCTACCTGAAAGGATGGTGTAGCCAAGATGGGAGTCTGTCTATTCTTCCAGGTAACAAGTGATAGGACAAGAGGAAATGGTTGAACATTTAGATTGGATATTAGGAAAAGCATGTTCCACAAAAGGGTTGTGGAGCCCTGGAACAGGGTGCCCATGGCAGTGGTGGAGCCATCATCCCTGCAGGGATTTGTAAGATGTGTGGATGTTCTAGCATTGGGCATGGCAGTTCTGAGGGATCTCTTAGCCTTGGCAATCTTAAAGGTCTTTGCTAGCCTAAGCAATTTGATGATTCTAAGATGTTTTGTAATGAGATGAAGATGCTGATGCTGCCCTGATCGCCTTCTGTAGTGAAAGGATTCTGTCATGGGGTTATTTTTTGAAGGAGCAAGAGAGATTATATTAGTTGAGGAACTGGCAGAGCAGTAGGAGGAAAGAGCCATAGAAATTGTCAGAAAATATGTCAAACTTTTGTTCAAAGACTTTTTGAATATTTGTGATAGTTGGTAGCCTGTGATGCTTCCTTTTTTGTTCCTGATACTGTGGAAGATGTTAGGGAACTATCCATTGCTAATTCAAATAAAAATACTATTGTACTGGTTTATAGAGCATACTTTGAAAAACATTCCTCCAATGCTATCATTTTGTTGAAGGAACTAGCATCACTTAGAGTAATTAGGTAAGGTGCTTTGGAATGAACTCCCAAACAATGAGTATGTTTATGTTGAGCTTGAAACTTTATGATATTTTTAAAATCAAACCAGTTTTGAAAACTGTCATTTTCAAATTTTCAGTATATAGAAAATGTAACTGTAGTAATTGTTACACAGTCCCTAAAGATATTAGTGCTTGGGATATGAATTTTCAGGAATTCTATTTGTAAATGAAATATTTTGAATTAATTGTATTTGATAGTATCTGTGAAACTCTGTATGCTTACGTGTAAGTCACAGAAGATTATTGCATTGAGTGTGTATCATTGACAGTAAAGAAAAAAAAATCTCCTAACTGATGCTTAAAACATTTGGATCAATCTGAAGAGACTGAAATGTTCAGTATGTGATCTTTGTTTGATCGGTGTAATCTGATTTCAGAGATCTGCAGATGGATCAAGTCCAGAAGATGGAGATGGTAAGAGATTTTATTGTAAAATTAAAAGCCACGAGCATGTGTCTTGCTGGGATGTTTTGCATTTTCCTAATAGTTTTTTTCCTACAGAATCTGATCGAGAGGATGGAAGCTACTGTCCACCTGTAAAACGTGAGAGAACTTCATCTTTAACTCAGTTCCCTCCTTCTCAGTCAGGTAAATGTTGCTACAGTATTATATATGAGGGATGGTTTTCCTTCCTGGGCGTTCTTTTTCCAGTCATGTAAGCAATCTTATTACAGTGTTTTGTGCTTTGGATTAAGACCACAGCAACCATGTACTCATGTTAACAAATTTGGTGAAGCCCAAAGGAGTTGGTAGATAGTTTTTTAAAATGTTTTCTATCTGTAAGTTTATGTATATTTGTAGTTTCAGCTTTCACTGTTGTGCTGTTAAATTGCAGAATTAACCAGAAATCTTCTTGATTTGTTGTGATCAGGTTGCTTCTTTCCAAATTTATATAAGTGCTACCTTTTTCTTAGTTACTCGGCTGCCAGGGAAAATTTTCAAGTCTCAGCTCATGTTTTAGTCCTTTTCTCTTCTCCCATTTCTTTTAAAATGGAGAGGATTCAGTGCATTCCTGAAACACTTGACAAATGCACACAGCCTCTGTGTGTGCACAGTCAGGGCAGTGAGATCACTAGGGTAAATTCATGCAGTTCACTTGCACAGGAACGGTCATGTTTAATATTTGTTCACCCACAGGAACAGTCTTGATTTGTGCCTTCTTTCCTCACAGATCATATGAAGGTTTTAGCTTCAGTCAATGGTTATTTTAGTTGAGATATGTCAGTGTTTGAGGCAGATTTGGAGACTGCTACTTTATTTCTACCATCTTAGTTGAAATAAAGGAGGTGAAAAACCTTGAAGGAGAGAACAGTAAAAAAAAAAATTCCTCTCATATGCAGCACATTCTAGAGATGTGACTAAATGATGAAAGCCTGGTTATTTTGATTTTAAAGAAATAAGTGACTATGAAGTCCAAAATGTAGTTGCTGATACTTTATAGGCACAGTATTCTAAATTCATGCACCAGTGCTAGTCAGGGGAAGAAGCCCTTCTCTTTCAGATCCCAGTTTTCTGGTGTGCAGCTCAGTGGGTCTCCAGATGCCATCCTGTGAATTGAGTGACCAGCATTGCTGCTGTCTGCTTGCCAGCCACTCTTAGTAAAGGAATGCACAAAAATGACCAATACAGGGTTTTGGTCTGTAGATTTTCTGTTAGAATAATAGCATGTGTATACCCAGGTTCCCTATAATTTTTAACACTTCCATTCTGCAATGTCTTTGTCTTAGAAGATTAGAATCTCTATGCTAACATCTGTTAAGAAGTGGAGGAAAACAATTTACTCAACTCTTTCATGGTTAAATACTGGATGTTCCAGGAGACCAGTATCTTTTCTCAAGCCTCTGCTTAGCTAATGTATTTTGACAGGATATGGTGACTTAGTCCCTGATGCCTTTGTTCTCTTCTGATGTGTGGTGTTGTCAAGCAGTGACAACTTTGATTTGAATTGCAACTTCCATGAGAGCCTCTTTGAATATTGTTGACATCATTCAATGGCTTTGGTTTCCAGAAAAATCTTTTACTTTTCCACCTTTTTTTTTTTTTTTTTTTTTTTTTTTGGTGGGGTTACGTTTCTCTCAAGAATAGGGAAATTTTACTTATATGAAAACTGTGTCATGTTTAAGCTTAAGGCAGACAATAATAAAAAGAGAGAAGGTGGAATTAAAGGGAATATGAAAAATTACTTAAGACAATTATAAAAGGCAAATGCTACATCTTTTAGTACAGTGGTGTTCAGAGATGAGCTTCATTTCTCTTTTCAACATACTTAAGCTTTTTCTACAGCCTTATAAAAGCTAAAAGAGCTAATAAATACTGTTATGCTTTTCCTTGTGCAAAATGATCTATTGGAGAAATCGGTCTCCTTCTCTGATTGTCCTATTTCATAAACTGGATTGTGATTTTTGTATAACACCAAAAGTACTAGAACTGCTGGACAGCACCTCAACCAAGCTCCCTATTGCTTGCTTCTTTAGGTCCCAGCAAAGGGTGGGAAAGAATCACTGTCCTTTGCCTGGTTTTTCAAACATATTTTCCCTTTTGTTGACTGTTATGCTGCTGAGGTGACATCTGACAGTACTCTGATGTGCTCTCCTCTGTTTCTATAGGAGTTTTGTCTTTGCAGGGCAGTTGAAACCTAAGTTGCCTCTTGGTGCAGACAGTGCTGTCCATCACAGCGCACTCCTACTCTTTAGCAGACATTACACACCTTTCTGCTCTCTCTCTGCAGAGGCCTTTTGAAATGGTATTATACATTTTGGAACGCTCTTATATAGTCTAATACCACTTCTAATTCCTAATTCAGATACAATTCATATTGGGAACCCTGTATTTATATATTCCCTTCAGAAAAAATGAAATTGTTCTTCTTTTTCAGGAGGCACTGAGGGGATTTTCTTTCTGTTTCAGGATGCACTGAGGGGATTTTATGGACAATGACTTGTTTGCTACTTTGGCTGTAATATTGTTTTAGTTTAGAAGAAATAAAACCAAAATAAAACTAATTACTAGAAAGTAATTTTCAGTTTGAAGTCTGGGAACAGGTTTATAATAAAGAAAAACGTACACAACTTCCCTTTTTAAAAATTTTTCCTTGACTGCAGTAACAAAGAACAATGTCTTTATGCCATCAAGCTTCTGTGAACCCTCTACAGGCAATTCTGACTCAGAACCAGGTGAGCTTCCTGATTTTTCTGCTTTTTTCTTGAACTGGTGTTAATTTGTCATGATCAAAAGTACCTGATACTTCAGAAGTAATACCCTATCTGTGAGAATGGAAGTGATGATGGTTCTGATCTTAGAACTGTTCTCTTGCTCACTTCATTGTTTGACTTCACCTTGCTGGAGGTAATTAAAATACTACCAAAATTGTTAAATGTATTGGGAGTAATGGTAGAATACTGCAGTATGACCCTTTCCTGCTAGTCCCACAATAAAACCTATGGGAAATTTTCATTTGTCTACTTTGGAAAACTGTTCTTCTGTACTGGAAAGCAAAACAACCATAATGTATGGTCATGATTGTGTTCAGCTATGACCTGTGAGCCTTGTATTGACAGAACTGCTCATTTTGTTAGTCCCCATAGTTCTGGTTCCATTTGTATTGGTATCAGTGTAGTGCACGTCAGTATCCTATGCTTATAACCAAGCACAGTGAGACTGTAAGATGCTGAGTTGTGTCATTCTGAATACAGATCTTAAGCCCCTAAAAGGAAAAAAGTATAATTATTCTTTGTAAGTTCTTAGGAACTCGATTTTTAATAGCTCTAGATTTTTTTTTTTTTTTTTTTTTTGAGATTTTGGTACTTTATTTAAAAGCCATAACTCTAGTGAATGCAAGCAAAGGAGTTTATTTTATCTTCATACTACAAAAGCATTAGTGAAAGCTAATGGTATTACAAGAAATTAACATTAGGCAATTAAGTTTAACTTAATTTATGATAATTAGCAGTTAGATAATCATGTCAGGGTTTGACACTGGCTAAAAGCTAGGCACCCATGAAAACTATTCACTCGTTTTCCTCTGCTGTAGCTGAGCAGAGGAGGGGAAAACAAAATGAAGGCTTCATGAGTTGAGATAAGGATTAGGGGAAAAACACTCTAAGGCAAAACAGGTTTAAAACTTAAACAGTATAAAGAAAATTTGTTACCAACAGAATTAAAAGTAAAAAGGGTAATGAGAACGAAAATAAACCTTTGAACACCTTTTCTTCCCAGTCCTTTTCTCTTTCCCACCGACAGCGCAGAGAGACAAAGCATGGGGTCTTTAGTCAGTTTGTCCCTTCTAAAAATCTTTCTTCAGTTCACTTAGGGAAAGGAGTTTTTTTTTTTTTCTGCTGTGTCGTCGGGCCCTTCCTATGGGAGACAGTTCTCTGTGAACTTTTCCAGCCTGTTTTTAACTTTCATGAGTAGCAGTCCCACCTGACCTGCTGCAATGTGAGCCTCTCCCACAGGCAAACAGTCTTCCCACAACTGTTTTGTGTGGTTCATTAGTTCATGGGGTGTAGTTTTTTAAGGATGAGCTGTTTTAGTTTGGAGGCAAGGGTCCTCTTTCTCTATCTACTTCTCTCTCTGTTCGAGTTCCTCACTGGATTACAGCTTTTCAGCATCTGTTCGCTCCAGCATGAGTACTTGTTCTCACGGGCTGCAGGTGGATCTCTGCATCCCCCCATGCACTTCATGAATTACAGGGAAACAGTTTGTTGTGTTATAGTCCTCACCACAGCTTTGTAGAAGAATCTCAGCTCTGATGCCCAGAGCACCTCCTCCCTCTCCCTCACACGGATCTTAGTGTTGCCATGTAGTTCTCCTCACATCTTCATCTTTTCCTTTTCTTTGACTCAGGAGAAAATTGTTGTCAGTGGGTTCATTTGTTCTTCAAGTTCTATCAATTGGAAGGTTCTTAAAGGGTTTTGCAGTGCTGAAGAGTAGTTTTCGTCTGGGGTCCATATTGGGGAATTGTTCGCCATGCCCTTTGCTGTCGGCCACATGGTCCGTGCTGGCACTGCATGGGCAGTGCTGGCTGCCGCAGCGCCGGCTCTATTCAGCGCCTCTCTTCATGCGGGGTGCCAAAACCAGAGAAGCTGTTGCCATTGCTTCTGTCTTCCTGCTCACAACGCTGGCTAAAAGTGGTTAAACAAGCAAAGTTCATTGTGAGCCGTGCCTAGATAGCGGCCGCCATGTGGCCACACCAGGATCACCCCCGGCTGCTGCCTCACCACCCCTCAGGAGAAGAAAGAAAATGCCTGCGTTTTTTTCCCTTCTTAAATATGTCATCACAGAGGCATTACCAACTTCTCTAACTGGGCTGGTAACCTGCCTGTTGTCAGAGCCTTCAGCAATTGGCTCTGTGCCAGACATAGTAGACACCTCGAGCAGCTTCTCCTGCCCACCAAAAAACTAGACTGTTTTTAAACTAACAGAACTTGTTAGCAGCTGTCATGTTCAGTCATACTTTTGATTGCTCTTTCTTCAGTTTGATTCTCACTTAAAACTTTATTATCTATATTAAGTCCTTCACAGAAGGAGCCCCGTTTCTCTGGTGAACAGTCTTTTTCCTGTTTCTCCTGATAAAAATTTTGAATTTTTTGCTTAGTGACGTGTGTTTATCTGTGATGTATATTTGCTGTGATGATCACTGGAAATTCAGGCTTCTTTCTTTCAGAAGAGAATTTGTTCTTTGGAAGTCTCTTAATAACTTTGCATATTTATAGAACTTATGGGTTGTTACCGTGGGGAAAACATGAGGAATTGTATGACTGAATGAATATTAGAAATATGTTACAGCTTTGTCCTTGTGATTTTGTATTTCACTTCCAGAGGAAAAGAGCAGTGGATTCCGGCTGAAGCCACCAATACTTATCCATGGTCAGGCACCTAGTGCAGGTGAGTTCACTGTTTACTGCAACAGTACAAAGAAACCAGCTCAAGCATTTTATTTAGTTAGTAGTTTCATCAACCTGCTATTGTAAATAGATAGTGGCAATACCTATGTGTCTGCAGAAAAAAATCTTGGCTTCTCTAGGGTGGTTGTGCCCATATCCACTGTGTAACGTGTATGGATGCATCCATGTTTTGCTTGGATCACCTGTGCCTGTCTGAAGTGCATCTCCCAGTTGTCACTGCTTAGCAAACTTCTGTTTGTGCTTGGAGTAATCCTGCAGTCAGTGAACTCGATTCCTTTGGTAGCAAACTGGAAGAAAAAGGGTGTTCCAGGAGTGCCTTGAGCAAGTTCCAGCCATTACTGAAAGTTCAGTCTGGAACCAGGCCAGGGCAGTCGGAAGTGTCAGAGAGTGCCCACTTCTGCTCTCCCTGGCGTTTGGCAGCAGTGTGGGTGGCAGGTCCTTGATCATGCCTGTTCTGCACTACAGGTTGGCTATGACTGAGTTCCCTGTTCACTGATGTAGACCCAGCCACTATCAGAAAGACATTAGTATTACAGCTCCTTAGGAATTTGAGGGGGAAAAAAACAAACCCAAAACTATTTAGGTAATGAAAGCTATTGCTTCATAACTATATGGAAACTTCATTTCACTTGCAGAAAGAGTGGTAAATTTAAGAAAGGAACAAGCTTTTTTGAGCTTATGAACATTTGAACTTAAGATAGCTTTATATTCTGATGTCATGCCCTTTGAATATGGGTGGCCTGAAATAGAACTAATTGCTATGAGTGAGTTCTGTTGCAGTATTTTATTGGATCAAGAGTTCATCTTGACTTTTTTCAGTGAAGAAAACTGAACCTTCTGGGCTTGCCATAACCTTCTAGAGCTGATGTTACAATGTTTGGGGTTTTTTTTAATTAGGTTGTTTAAGGTCAATTAGCTTTTTGAATCATAGCAGAATTAGAGTTATAGTGCTGTGCATCTTACTATAACAAACCGGAGAGGCCAGGTTAATTCAAAAAGCTAAAAGGTTGTTAAATGACACAACACAACTATTGCAGTACCAATATGTTTGATTGTATGAATAAAAAAAAAAAAATCTTTTACCCATATCTGAAAATGACTTCATTGGAAGGAGAAAAGAAGACTTGAAAGTGTCTTTATTTGAATAAAATGTCAGTGTATAAATAGCTGTACTGGTCATTTCTCTTACATATTGGCTTTTATTTCTGGATCAGTAGTAAACTTTCGTTCTGTGGATTAGGTAGACAATATATTTTAAAATGTCTTTTAAGGCTAGGAAATAGTCGTCCCTATTTGGGACTAACTCTTTTGAGGCTGAGTGAAGGATGGATAAGAAGGGAGTAGAAGCTTTTCTAGTGTCTGTTTTTTCATTGTGTGTTCTGTTGGAAGCAGTTAGAGATTAGATGAAGCTGAATTTTCCAACTTTAAAGCCTTATAGTTCTTGAAAAAACTTTGGACTTGCAGGTCTCCCTAGCCAGAAACCGAAGGAACAGCAGCGAAGTGTGCTCCGTCCAGCAGTATTACAGGCACCACAGCCGAAAGTTTTCTCACAGATGGGTAAATAATGCTTTTGCATTCTAAATACAGTGGAGAGAGAACAAAAGTATTGAATTTGTTTGGTGTAGTAGTTTGGTTTTACTCAACACCTACGTTGGTTTTTCTAGTTTTCTCCTTTCAGAGGAGAAACATCTTAAATGGTAAGTGTATCTGTATTATGTGAGGGATAACATAGTGGAATCTTCAGGTCTTGTGTAGGATGACTGTGATGTTGCCAGACTTCTAACTTTGCTGTAGTCTAAGCTTGAGTTTTGGAATAAAAAGACTTCTAAGGATGTGATATAGCAATCTCAAATGACAGCATTGACCATGGTGTAATAAGCTGTTACTGGTAATTGATCAACAGTAAAGTACCTAAATCAATGAGAGGTGGCTCTGGGCTTGGGGACCATTTTGGAGTTGGGACTTTGACGTACAATTTTAATTCTGAATATAGAATTTTAGTTCTTAAGTTTGGTCATTCATATAATGCTTGTTGTATTATGGTATTTGATATAGCTGATGGAAATAGGTATGATTAAAGTCTGGAAGTTAAAGGAAAAAAAACTGTTTAAAGTGTCCATGTCTCCTAAACCCCATGTTCCCCCAGCCTGATGCCATTTGTTATGTGGAAGTTCAGTTGAACAGAAACAGGAGTAACTTCAGTTAATACTGAATCTGGGATAGAACCAAACATTTCTAGGTTGATTTCTTGAAGTGCCTCCTGACACAGATTGGATTCTCCAGAGAACTTAGTATTGGGGTACACATTTTCAGTGGGAGTTCAGTATGTGAGCAGGTAGATCAGTCTGAAGACAAGCCCTGCTGGCTGTGAACTGTATTAGATTGGAGCAGGATGGTTGCTTGAAGTTGTATCTGTTGAAGTCCTTACAACATTTGTATAGATTAATTTGCTGACTTGGTTTTCTGCATTTGGAATTTTGATTCTGCTAAGAATTGCTGAATTATGGTCTTCATGTCTCTTGCAAAATACTATGGGAACTTTTAGTTTACGTAGCAATGTTTAATGGACTTAAACAGAAGACTGCATGTAATTTGTGTAAGAAAACTTTTATGACAGTCTAAATATCTAGAGAGTTTATGTAATTTCTTTCTTTCCATGTTGCAGTTCTCAGCAGTGGCACCAATGGTGTAAATATCCCTCCAGATTCTGCAGCCACATCAGAATCACCAAGTGATGCAACGCTGAAAAGTTCAGACTCTGAAGACAAGGTGAGTTGGAGAAGGAGACTCAAGGTGCCACATAAATATTCTCTGAACAGAGTAAAAAGCCAGTGGCAGCACATGAATTCCCTACAGGAAGTGGACAGTGCCGGTAATGAGGGGCTGAAAAGCTTCACCTAGAGCAAAAGACATCTAAGTGCATTGGAAGTTGTTTATTGGCTGTCATGAAAGAAAGATAATGAAATATTCACTTCCAGTTCTGTGTAGTGTGTCCAGTCCTTTCCTTCCTTGCAGGTTTTGAGCTAACCATTAGCATTTGAAGGTCTTGATTGATAGCATGAGGAGGATGTTTGGGGATTTTGAGTGTGGGTGGATTTTTTGGTAGCTTCATTAGGCAGTTGTTCGCTTTTTGTCCCCATATTGAGCATAGAAATAATGTTGCTAATACAAGAGTATGGAACAGTTTACTTGAAATTCAAGTGTTAATCCTGAGTATGCAAGCAGAAACACTTGCAGTGTGAATAGCTTTTAAAGGTTTAGTGATAGGCTACTGCCACAACTAAGTAGCAATAAATAAATAGAATGCACCCAGGGTTCCAACATGTACCAGTATGAAAACTGTGGGACATGCTTGTAACCCAGCTGTGTATGTCATTAGGGACACCCTTTATCTGCTTTTAACATCCAAAAGTCCTCTTAAGTTTTTTAATCAACTGACCTTGGAGAAAGTTTTCTGGTAGAAAAAAGCTCTTAAATCTGGTTGCTATGTATAAATGGTATAAAGCTTCATAACTGAACATTTGCAATTTTACCAAGGATTGTGGTGAAATATTCTATTGTTTTGGGATTTGTAGTCAATTTCGTCTTCCTGAAGCTTTCTAGCAGAGCTAGAAGTCATTTGAGTTCATGGAGTAGTTGTGTTAAGTGCTGGAGTCTCTGCAGAATATTAGATGGCTTGATGAGAGTGAAAGGTTACTTCTGGAATTGTTTTATATTGGTAATTGTATATGCAAATCTGTGGCATAGATTTGGTGTACCACAGAGAGCGAGCTTCCTTGTGAGGGCAGGTATATGGTATTTGCAGTGTTACATGAGCACGATCTACCTTTGTTAGAGCAGATGTGAGTCATGGTCTTATTTTACTGGCAGAAAAGATTTTTCTTTGATGTCTCTGTCTTGTGCTTATACAAGGTAGCAGAGTGGGAATGTTCTTAGTCTGGTGGTTGTCATACCCTGAGCAGCTCTGTGGCAACTTCTACTTACCTGGTCTCTGACTCGAAAATCCCTAGGAGGCTATAGGAGGCCTAAGCAACATTGTCCTCAGATGGGTACAAGCTACAGCCTTTGAGCCACCGTTTCTTGACTGGTAGGAGAGTCTGGTAGCTGAAAGTTGTCAGATGTGCAAGGACACTTGATAGCCCTCAGCCTTTTTTGGTAGCAGGGAGATGCTGATCCTTATCCAGAAGGAAGAGGACGTGTTGAGGAAATCCTAGGCTAATGATTTTTCCTTGTGTTCAACAGAATGCTCCTTTATGCTGTGTATCATTCAGTGGTGAAGGACTACTCCCAGTGATCAACACTGGCCCATTTCTAATTGCAAGCAGAAAAAGGATGTATTTGAAATGCCAAAATTAGAATCTGAAGGCAAATGATACAGCTAGGTTATGCAAAGGTTGTCCCTTAAACATAAAATGGGATTTGTGAAACTCTTGGACCTAATGTTTTGTTGTTTTCCTACTGCTTTTCTTGACCTATGTGATATGTGCAGGAGGCACCATAGCTGGCACGTGGAGGCAATAACACTCTACTTGAGAAACTAACAGAAGGAATCGGAGATCTGTGTTCAGTGATGGTTCTGTAACCTCACTGGGATCATGGATACAGGAGGTTCACTTGGACAACTGGAGTACTGCATTAGATACATAAGAGCTTTTTAGGAAATAAAGCAGGAAAGAGACCAGAATGGGTTCCAGTATGCTAAAAGAAGGTGTTTGAATGCAGAGGCTTTGTTTTGGGAAGGCACTGAATTGGTCAAGGCTTTATAGATTAAGATTAGAGGGGAAGCCAACAAGAGGGAGATTAAAGTGAATCTTCACCAGATTTAGACTGATCAAGTAGAGAAAGTAACTGAAGCCCTTGAAGAACTAGAAGCTTCACAATTACAGGTCTTGGTTCTAAAGGAGAACTTAAGTACTTGGACACCTGATAAAATGGCAACGTGTCCTGGTAGAAATACTCCAGAATACTCCTGGAGATTTTAGGAATAAGTTGATGAGAGTATTTGCATATGCTGGGTGAGTTGACATGGGAGGTATTTAGCTGTACCTTGGTATTCACAGCAAAGAACTGGCTAGAAATACGAAGGTTGAGAGTAGCTGTCATTGCGGCATCAATGAGATGGAGTTTGAGATCCTGGGGGATCTGGGGAAGATAAGTAGCAGAATAAAGATCCAGACTTCAGGAGAGAGGAGTTCAGCTTATTCATCAAGCTGGTTGGTAGGATTCTGAAGGACAGCAGGGCTCATGAGAGCTTGTTACCTCCATGGACAACAACCTTAGAGAATGAATAGTTTATCCCAAAGTGCATGAAATTGTGCAAGTTTGGCAGGAGGCCAGCGTGTATGGGCTGGGAGCTCCTTAAACCCAGAAGGAGAATGTGCATATAACTCATGAAAGCAGTCAAGACACCTGAGAAGTATACAGAAGGATTGCCTGGGTGTGTGGGAGAGCTGGGAAAGTCTAAACTTAGCTGGAGTTGGAAATGACAGGGAATGAAAGGGCTGCAAGCAAGGCTTCTACTGGTGTTGGCAGCAAAGGTAAAATGAAGGAAAATTGTAGGCCTTCTGCAAAATGTTGAAGGGAATCTAGTGAGGAAGGACATGAAAAAAATCTCAGGTACTCAATGCCTTTGTCTTGTTTTCTACTGAAGAGATCTGCTGTCAGGTCTACCAAGTCCCTTTCTTTAGGTGAAGTTTGAGGGAGTGAATTCTTACAATAAATTTGCTGAAGGACTGTTTTAGTTTGACATATACAAGTCCATGGGACCAGATAGGATGTATCCATGGGTGTGGAGGGAGAGCCGTGATTTAACCCCAGCTGGCAGCTAAGTACCATGGAGCCTCTTGCTCACTCCCTCCACTCAGGTGGGATGGGGAGAGGAATCAGGAAAAAAGTAAGGCTAGTGGATTGAGATAAGAACAGTTATTTAACTGTTGAAACAGAGTAAAGTATAATAACAATTGCAATGAAAAAGGGAGAGAGAGATAAATAATACACAAAGAAAACAGGTGATGACCAGTACAGGTGCTCAGCACCTTCTGATCTGTGCCCAGCCTGTCTCTCAGCAGCAGTCGGCCCCAGGCAGCTCCCCCAGCTTACACACCGGGCAGGATGTTCTGTGGCATGGAATATCCCCCTGGCCACTTTGGGTCAGCTGTCCTGGCTGTGCTCCCCCCAGGCTTCTTGTGCAGCTCCTCGCTGGCAGAGCATGAGACTGAAAAGTCCTTGACTTGGGGTGAGCCCAGCTGAGCCACAACCAAAATATCAGTGTGTGATCAAGATTATTCTCATCCTGCATCCAAAATACAGTGTTGTACCAGTGTTGTACTGGGAAGAAAATGAGCTCAGGACAGGGAGCTGGGGGTTGCTAGTGTGAGACTCTAGAGAGTTGTGGTACTGTGGAGGGTCCCCGTTACTGGGGAAGAAGAGAACGTGGCACATCTTTCCAAGAACAGCAAGAAAGAAGTTCCAGGAAAGTAGAAATTGCTCGGCTCCTTCCTCTCCCTTTGTGGTGAAGGAGTCGTAGAATATGAGGCACCTTAAAGGGATTGAGAAGAACCAGCCTAGCTAAAACAGAGACCAACCTGACGGGTTTTTTACCCTTTGAGATTATTTGCTTTGCAGAGAGCCCTACTTGTTGATTTTGCCTTTAAACAAGATCTTTGTATGGTCTGAAGTATCATTGTCATAGCCAAAATGGAGAGAGGTGTACTGGTTGGGTGGAATTTAAAGTGGGTGAAAAACTGGCTAAAGCAAAAAGGTGAGCTTTGAGGGTAGCAGCCAGTGGTTGGAAGTGTGACAAGTGTCAGTCCCTGAAGGCATTCTTTAAGAGTATTCTGTTCAACATTTGCACAAACAACCTGACAAGGTGGAATAAATCTTAAGTTTGTGGATACCAGTACACTGTGGGAAGGGGGAATGGCCAATATGTTGGAAGGTAGGGGCTGTTCAGCAGGATCTCAGCAGGTTAGAAAAACAAGCTGAGAAAAACTAGCTGATGGTCAGCAAATGCAAAATTCTGTACCGAGGGTGAGAGAACCCATGTGTCACAAGGACTGCAGAAGGACTGGCTAGAAAGCAGCTGTGCAGGCAAGTCTTGGGGATCCTGATACTGCATGGAAAGTGTTGAGACAAGTTCTCACATGCAGAATTTATTCGCAGATCTATAGCTGATAATATTGCTTCTAAGGGCGACAGTTATTTTTATGTTGGAGGAAGGGAAATCAAAAAGGGAAAGAAAAGGGAAAACTTCACATTGGCCAGCCATAAAGACTAGTAATGGGTTCCCTAGACAGGCATCTTCCCCCTGAGTGTCCTCTCCAGTGGAGCAGGTGGTACCCCCGATGTTCTTCCCATAGTAACTATATAGTTTTCTTCAGAGTATGCTCAGACTTCCTGTGGTTTTGGGGTTCTTTTCTGCTTATGGTGCTGTTGATGCTGATGGGAGTGTGCTTTGCTGAGGGGCAACTTCTGTATATGGATCACTTGTGAGGCTTTGTGTGTGTGTGTAGTGTTGGGTCTTCCCATCAGTGTCAAAAGCTATGGGGTAGGAAGTTAGGACAGAAGCGGAAGGGAGTGATTCCCCTGCAGGTTGCAATTGCTTTCCAACACTACTTGAAGGGTTTGTAAGTGCAGGGCTCTGAGTACAGTGGAACAAGAACTACAGTGTGGGAATATTCAGGAAAAGTGCCACCACAGCAGGTGCAGGAAGAGGTCACAAAGCCACTTGTGGAAGGCAGGTGGCAGAGGTGCAGAATAGAAAGTCCATAGCAGAACAAAAGGTTTAGGAGCCTTCAGATGCTGTGCAGCAGTGATGAACAATAGGTCTAACATGAATAAGTAGCATATCCTTTTATTGATTAAGGGAACTTATGGTCTGCTTTACTAAAACTGCAGCCATTAAGTTCAGGAAAGTGATCTTTCCCTTTTTGTGCCACTGGGGGATGGCATCAGGAATACCATATATAGTTTGGGGCTTGACAGTATATGAAAGACACTTAAAAATGACCGAGGGGACTAGAGGCTGGAGCTCAGGATGTGGGATGAAAGAATGAAAAAGCTGAGTATGTTCTTCTTGGACTAGGGCAGGGGAATTGGATTGTTTCCCTCAGCTCTCAAGTGGTAGGCGGCGGCAAGATAAGAATGAAATTAGGAAGTGTCTGTCAAACAGATGAGAAGCTGCAGGTGTGATGTGAAGGGGATTCCAGATGAGTTTTAGGACAAAGCTATCATACTTAGTGTAGTTGAACATTGAACCAGACTACCAAAATGTAAAACTGTCACATGTGGATTTTTTGAAACTTGATGTGAGATCTTGGGCAGTCGAATATATGTTTGAAGTTGATGCTGCTTTGAACACAGTTTGGACCAAATGGTTGTTAGAAATTCCCTTGAACCTTAACTATTCTGTGATTTGCTAAGAAAAACACTTAAACAACAACAGAGACATTATTTAAATGCAAAATGTGCCTTGTAGATCTGGAAGTGTTATTGGCTTGTCATTGTAAATTAGTGTGTGACTCACCTTGTTGTAAGGTGTTTTTATTTAGAGAAACTCAACTTCTTAGGCTACATTTTTTCCATTTCTTTAGGCAGCAGAATGTCAGAAAAAGGAGTCCAACAATACTTCAGATGATGACAGCTGTGAGAAGGCTGAACTAAATGCACAGCAAGCATTTGTGTTTGGGCAAAACTTAAGAGATAGAGTTAAGGTAAACACGTGTTTGTTCTCTTGACTAAGAGTTTATGAAGTACTGTGAAGCTACTATATGAAAAGGTTAAAACCTCCATGTATATATGTAAAATTAAAAGCTGTGAACACAGTGGAGTTGACTGTTCAATAAAATTAGTCTTCTGGACATTTAATAAATGAATTCTGTTAAGTAGCATAAGAAGCTTTTTCAAAAATAAATGCATCTACTGCAATCATAAGTAACAGCTAAAGCTCACTACAATGTAGTGTTTTCTCTTACCTTTTGGGTTAGAATTAAGTTGAAGTGTTGTCCTAAGATGCTTCCATGCAACCAAGACTTCACAGAAAAGATGGAAAAATGGGGCAGCCTGGGCTCAAACTTGTGCACAGAATAACTGAGTTGGATTGTTAGTACTCCTATTGAAGACAGGTTTGCTACAGGTTTCCTAGCATAATAAAAGAAAGTGTAACATTGGGACATAGACTTACCTTGTTTTATTGTAGAAGGTATTTGTGGATGGAACTTTGTCTTTGGAAAGAATGAGTTGAAAAGCTATTGATACATACTTGTTCTTTTTCTAGCTAGGAGATGAAAGTGATGAAACTGCTGACGTGCAGAATGCTGGCCTTCTGACATCAGATACACCTTCTGCAACAAACTATTTTCTACAGTACATCAGTTCCAGGTGAGACTGCAGGGAAACCAATAGAACAGTTCTCCTTACTCTTTATTGAAAATTCTTTATGATTCTGCTCTTTATTGGATGCAGGGCTTAGACTGAGTCAGTGAGCACCCAGGCTTCTGAAGAATGAGATGGCAGTCTTCAGATCTTGGGGAATCCTCAATCATCTGGTCAAGGGAGATGCATTTGATACTATTTATTTGACCACATCCTCACCAAAACCTCTTCAGAGAACCAACAAGCATGAGATGAGAAGTCTTCTCATGAATGATTAGAAACAGTGATGGACTAAATTTGAGCTACCAGTAGAATCCTGTGGAGATCTGCACTGTATTTGTGTTGTTCAGTATGTTTCATATATGATATGGATAAAAGGAAGAGTAGTTAAAATTTTTTCATGATAGTAAGCTTTTCAGAGTAATGTAGAGGGCCTGTATGAATAAGTAGGAGCCTAACTGTGGGAGTATTTTGAAAGAACTTCTGATGAGGCAATAACATCAGAAGAAATGTGATGTATAGGTAAAGAGAGGCAGCCAGGAGAAAACTGCTAATCCTGTCTTACGTAGTGATGAGCTCTGAGCTGACAGCCTTCACTTGAGGCTGAGGTAGGGATACAGCTCTGTGAAAATGCTAGCTTCGTAGTGGTCAAAAAAATGAAGTAGTGTACAGAATGAGTAGAAAACAGAAGATACAGAGCTGTGAATTCAGGTAATAACTGGAAAAGCGTGAGAGGAAATCCCACCAAGAGTGATGATGTAGAGCAACATCTCTGCTCCTGGAGTAAGCTGAAGTTCAGATTATTTGAGGCCATGAAATAGTTGTAGGAAAAGCACCAATACATTCTTGCTTTGTCCTTACATTTAGCATTTTTAAGATCCTGTTGTTTACCATGCAGTGGGCAGTTTTGCAGTCCGATGAACTTTTGATGCTGAACTTTTCAGATGATGCACTGGAGAGGTAGAGAACACCTTTGCCCTCTTGATGCCAGGTCAATGTCTTTACAAGAGAGAGTCAGATTTGTTCAATCAGATTTGGCAGACAATAACTACTAATATGTGACCTTCAAATGCTGAAATACTTTTTTCGTATTTTCCAACTCACATGACATCTCCTGTAATTTCATTTGAGTGTTTACTTTGGGAGGATTTATTCATGGTGAGTCAATTTCCAGAAACCTAGTTTTGGACTTGTCTTAAAAAAAGTAGTTTCTCTAAGGGGAGTTGGCTCTGATTTTCAGCTGAGATGGCAAAGCATTATGGTAATCAACTTGTAAAAGGAAACTCCTCCCTTCGTGTAACACTGTCAATTCTTTAAAAACTGTAAATGTGCTAGGTTGCATAGCAGATGCTGGTAGGCCACACTGGGTTCCCTGTCGGCATTTAGAGCTCAGAACTGTGGTATTTAATTCCCTTAGTAGGTAGAGCTGTCTTCCACTGAGGATCTCCTCTGTTCTAGGAATCCCCTTATTCAGAAGTAGCAACTCTACATGTACAGTTTAAAGGTTTGTTTGGTTTCACTTGAATCATGTTGATGTGAGTCCCCATTTTCCAAACTTGGTGAAATGCATGTAGGCTTGATTCAGAATGGTCTGCCTTTTGTATGTTCACTTCGTGAGCAAGCTGGTGTCTTAGAAAGGTGTGCCTGATGGAAAGGGACAGGAACAATAACTTGAGTCTGTAAAAGAATAAAACTGTTGTCCTTCCTAAATAGGATTTAAAATCTGTTAATAAAAATACTTAATGGGAGGAGGACGCTTATTCTATAAGGAAGAAGTAAAGGCTGATATTTGATTGTGAAACTTCGTGGAGAAGCTGTGGTATTGCAGCTAGTCTGATAAAAGGCATTACTTATCCCTGCTACCTTTGCTTCAGTTACGATATTGGAAGTGCTTTTGTTTCAGTTCTTTCCCTTTTTGAGAGAATTGGCCTAAAAATATGTAGTAGTTCAAGCTCTGTGCATGTAGAGTACTGTTTTAAAAAAAGCATGTTATATGATTAGACAATCAGCCCTCACTTAGCACTCAGCATTGCTTTGTATGTTATTAGTTATCTGAAGGGGAAGATTTTTACAGAGACAAAAGCATTTGTTGTCATTCTGAGAGAATTCTCGTTCTGTAGAACTAGAATGTGCTCTCGTGTTAAGTTGAATTAATTTTTACCTATGTTTGTGTCAATCAGTGCTTACTTCTTTAAAGCCAGTGACAATCACTCACTTTCTGAGGAATTTTATTAGTAGAAAATAAAAGAGGTATTATTTTCGGTCTTGTAAACCTGGTTTATTTCTTGGGTTTTTTTCAGTGTAGAGAACTCTACAAACAATGCAGATGCATCTAGCAACAAGTTTGTTTTTGGACAGAACATGAGTGAGCGAGTCCTAGTGAGTATCCACTATGTATATGTTGTAATTCTGCGAGCAGTTTGTTATGGATTCTCACTCAGGAATTTTGAGAGCCTTTAATTATACTTGTCACTTGAGTATGGGGGTTTTTTTCAGTGGTTCCCCTTGAAGGTAACTTACTTTGAGTGCAGCACAGGTAGTTCATTATGAGCTATTGTCTGCCCAGCAATACTCTCCAGGTTTTCTCTGCCAAACTCTGTCAATGTAAGGATATTCAGTGCCCTCTCTGTAGCACATGTGGTTCTTGTTCCCAAGCATTTTATGGCACAGCTTGTTGCTTTAAATGGCTATTGGAGTATAAATATTAGAGGGTATTTTATGCTTGTCCTCAAAATTGAGAGCAGTCCAGTTATGTGACTCCCCCCGCCCCCCCCGGATGGGGTTTCAAGCCCAGCAGTAAAGCAGCTGCCTTAGGACTGAGGTATGATTCCAGAAATGCTGTTTATGATGTACCAACCTAAGGAATAACTTCTAGTACCTCACTGTTTCCTGCTGTTTTTATTCCTGTGCTGGAACAAAATGGAAACATTCAATGCTGAGTGTTCAGACCTGTCTAACTACCAAGCAGGAGTTCAGTCAAACTGAACTCAGTTCAGTCAAAGTGAACAAAGCAAGTCAAAAAGCTTCAAAATAAGGATTGAAATTTGGTATGAGTTCAAGGGAAAATTATTTGAACTGGTTTTCAGGTCGCACTCCAATCAGTTCCTTGGCTGGCTAGTAGGATAGCTTTAACTGTGAAAGCATGTTGTCTGTGAGATTCTTTTTTTGCCATATGGTTTATAAATACTGGAGCTGCCCTCAGTACTTGGTCACTAGTCCTGTTCAGCAGAATTAGTGTTTGTTTTCTCTCTTCTGTTTACCTCCTCTTATTTCTGTGATAGAGTCCACCAAAATCAAGTGAAGGTAGTACAGAGAGTAATAAGGAGAATGCTGCTACAGAGTCTGGGTCTGAATCGTCTTCTCAGGAGGCCACGCCAGAGAAAGGTGAAAAACAAACTATTATATTAGGAATGGTAGTTAATCCTTTTTTAAATTACTGTATTTTTCAATATCCTGTTACTTTTCAAAAACATAAGATTTTTATGTTACCTTTACTGTCTCCTGTGACCAAAGATACAGGCTGGATGTGGAAGTTGCCGGATGCTGTAGATCCTCTAATATTGAACATGTACAGGCTGCACTGTCTTTTTCATTGTCATTCTGTGGTACTGGGAGTATCTTCAACAGAATAAAAGTAGAGGGAATTAACAGAACTGGTAGTAGGAGAAATGTAGCAAACTTTTTTTTTAACAATTCTATTTCAAGTGACTGAATTTCTGAGTCAAATGTGTATTGCATTGCGTGGGAGCAGCACATGTTGCTTGAACTCAGAACTGTTTGCTGGATTCTATGTCTTCAAATTGTCAAGATATTATGGAAATTCTGAGAAGTATGGGTTTCCTTCAGTAAACTGCTTGCAAGCCCAAATGAAAGTGGAAAATTAATTGTACTGTCCATGTGTAGGCACAGCTGTATGGCTGGCAGGAGTATCAGTACTGCTGGAGCATCTACACATAAGCAGGTGTCCCTGCAAAGGTTGTGAACTATTGTGTGTAGGGACAAAACTTAACCTTTTTTGTCTCTTGGGCTTGTAAAACAAGTATTAAAAGACAAGCTTTAACTTCTGCTTAAAATTTCAGTCATTTTTTTACATGTTCTATTAAGGTCTGTCTTCTATACTTTTCAAAAAATCTCAAAATTCTGGTGTACTTGTGTGAGACCTTTGTACATCTTATAAAATTATATGCTAATCATTCTCAGACTCTCAAAATGTTGTTCAGCTAATAATATTTCAGAATCACTGGCAGAGTCTGCAGCAGCCTATACTAAAGCAACAGCAAGGAAGTGTTTATTAGCGAAGGTAGAAGTGATTACTGGGGAGGAAGCTGAAAGTAACGTGTTACAGGTAAGAAATGGATAGAGTAGAGGAGCTTTGAGTTTGTGGGGATTCATATGGATGTCCAGTGGATGCACACCATCTGATTCCCTACAACTCAGCCTTCCTCTATATCTGTAATGTATTTTCTTGTGTTAAAATGCAAACTTTAGCTATTTATATCAGATCCTTATTTATTAACTTGTTATCCATTGTTTTTTAATTTCATCTCTCTGGAAAAGTTTTAGTGTATAAGCCATCCAGGTGTATCTTAAGCATACTTTTCTGAATCCACCACATAGAAGCTTCTGTTTTTTATGAGACAATTATTTGAAGAAAATTTAAATGAACTTAATATTTTTAAGTTCTTTAATTGCTGTACTACTGAAGATTTTCTAAAACTTGGAGTGGACTATTTATGCCAGCAGTCTGGTTTCTTGCAAAGCAGAAACCATATCACAAGCACTCAGGAATTTGGCTTGAGATACTTAAGTGAGTTAGTGATGTTGTAGAAGGATATTTGGTCATGACTTAGACTCCTGATCTTAATAATGGTATATTTAACATTGTAGTTATTCATTTACTTAAATATACTTACTCCAGTATATCCTTAAGAAAAATGTGCAGGGTTTTCATATAAAATGAAGTGGTATATATATTTTTTTCTTGTCTTTCTTTATCCTCCAATTATAGTTTGTTTTTTTCCTTGAGATATTTTGTTTCTCAGTATTTGAACTGTGTTCTTTTCAAGGATAGCTTTTTTATTCTTATAGACATGATGCTCTATTCTGACACCAAACAGTTGCACTGTCAGTATCTAATGCCTATGACTTACACTTGTATTACCTTACAAAATGATACTCTATAATGTTTATCTTCTTGGACTTCTTTTTACCAGACATAAATGGTCTTTAAATGGTTCTTCTGGTACTTCTCTGTTTCTATGTAATTCAGAAATGTCTGGATGCTTCACATAATTGAACAAGACGCTGAAGAGATAAAAATCCTGTTTCGCTTAGGAAAACCACAGCTTTTGGCAGTTCTATACTTAATAGAGGACTGACTTGCATGAATATGTTGTAACTTAACAGACCTCTTGCCTAACATTTATTCTTTTTTTCCTGTGAAATGTAGTGCATTAGAATTCCAAATGGGAGTTGTACAGACAGAACTATGTTAATGTTACAGAAACAGAGTATACAGAGCTAGATGTTTTGGGGTGAAGAAAATGAGAAATGGAGGGAAGGAAAATGGAAGTATTTTTTCCACCTAGTGCATGCTCATCTGTGGGGAACTTGAGGGTGATGGTTTGAGGTAACAGTAACAGTGAAGTTGGATTAGAGAGAGGGATATAGAGTAGAGATGTTTGGCATAGAAGAAAAAGGGAGCTTTTATGTCAAGAAGGGTCATTCCTGCTGTTGGAAAAAATACATACACCTTTTGAATTTTATAACTAATGAACCCTGCAGGGAGGCAGTGAAAATACTTCACTTACTAATGACTCTGTGTAGTTCAGGCTTTATTAATTGATAATGAACCAGCATGTTTGTTCATCCTTTGGTTCCTTAATACAGGAAGAATTTTGCTTTGCTTTCATTTTATTTGCTGGGTCTTCCCAGCAACAAATACCATCTTCAGTGGTGCAGTGTGTACCTAGGGCTTCTAAAAGAATTGGCTGATATAAGGCAGTCTCTTTTGACATTGTTTCCTCTGTGAGAGCTTATATCTTACCTGAAAATTGCTTGTTGTTTTGATCTTGAACCCTTTTATTCTTTAAGAATATATAGCTTCTGTTAATAAAACCTTATGAAAACAGACAGTGTATTTTGAGAAATTTATTGCAAAAGAGAGGATGACTGTTTTCGCTTCCACAGCTATAAACAATTAAAAATTCCAGTATGAAATCTGAATATTTTCTTAACCAGCAGTAGATGACTAAGAAATATATGATTACATCAATCAACCGCTATGCCATAGAGATATTTTCTGTTACAGATTCAGTGCAAGCTGTTTGTATTTGATAAAAGCTCTCAGTCTTGGGTGGAAAGAGGTCGAGGGCTCCTGAGACTCAATGATATGGCCTCAACAGATGATGGAACATTACAGTCTCGACTGGGTAAGAGGAACCAGGGGAAATGAGATACTGCATGACAGGCTGTTTTTGTAGGGTTCTTCCTTGACACACAGCAACTTTCACTTCAGTTTGTCATAGCTACAGCAACTCAGAAGCAGTTTGGACCTTTTCTTTTGCTTCAGTTAGTGAACATTTGCCCCCTTCTAGTGTGGCAAATGTTCCAGTTACTTTTTCTCCCCATAAAAGCAAGCCATGTTTAGTAACTAGAATATTTGACTAGAAATTTATGGTAACATCATTCAGATCTGGCTGTTTTGGATGGGTTGCTTGTGGTGGGGAAGTCTGTTTGAATAGTGCACGATTGTTCAGGCTGGCAGGAATGTGCATTAGCCTGAGATTATCAGCACAGACGCAGCCATGAACTTTGATGTATTAACATATAAGGCTTCAGACTAAGTACCTTTAAATATGACTCATAGTCTTTAATAGCCTTGTTGTAGTTTAAGCCCAGCCAGGAGCCAAGACCCTTGCAGCCGCTTGCTCACTCCCCTTCCAGAGGATCGGGGAAAAAATTGGAAGTGTATAAAAGTTAGAAAACTCATGGCTCAAGATAAAGACAGTTCAATAAAGAAAGCAAAAGCGGTGCATACAAACACATGCAAACAAGAAATTAATTCACTGCTTCCCATGGGCAAGCAGGTGCTCATCCAGCTCCAGGACAGCAGGGCCCCATCACATGGAATGGTGACTTGGGAGGACAAACACCATCACTCCAAACATCCTCCCTTCCTCTTCTTCCCCCTGCTTTATATCTGGAGCATGGTTTTATATGGTCTGGAATGTCCCTTTGGTCAGTTTGGGTCACCTGTCCTGGCTGTGTCTCCTCCCAGCCTCCCACTTCACTCCCAGCCTCCTCACCAATGTAGTGGTATGAAGAGCAGAAAAGGCCTTGGCTCTGTCCAAGCACTGCTCAGCAATAACAAAAACGTCTCCATATTATCAACTGTCTGTTCAGCACAAATCCAGAACACAGCCCCATACCAGTGACTGAGAAGAAAGTTAACTCTACCCTAGCCAAAACCAGCACAAGCCTCCATTCTTCTCACTTACAGTTGTGACAAAAGCCCAAAAGAGCTTACTTGTAAAAAAGACTGAAACATTTTTACAGTAAAAAGTGTCTTGACTGTTTTGAGCTTCCTGATGTGTCTTTTTCCACCTAACTGATCTTGTAACTTGGCTTTAGTGATGAGGACTCAGGGGAGTCTCAGGTTAATCTTAAATACCAAGCTCTGGGCTCAGATGCAGATCGATAAAGCCAGTGAGAAGAGTATCCGGATCACCGCCATGGATACAGAGGACCAGGGAGTTAAAGTTTTTCTTATATCTGTGAGTACTGGTTTTTGTTTATGTCTTAACCTTCCTACTAAAGTTGGTGCTTGCTTAAACTGCAGTTGAGGTAGCATTCCCATTTTTCTTTGCACCCTACACTGTCTTAACATCACCCCTGCCCCAAGGACAGGGCACTTGGCAGATTTGCTTGTCTAAAAAGTCTTGCTAGTTGTGAGCAAATGCCACATCAAAGGCTGTCCTAGGAAGCCAGGTTGTCCAAAGCATTGCCTGTGGAGTTATGTGTTCCACACATACTGAGACTCTATAGTGTTTAATGCAGAGTGTTTTCTGATGTTAAGAAAAGTAGGCATTATTTCAGAGATTTTATGCAATAGTTTAACCAAAATTAGATCTACAAGAAATTTCAGCACAGGAAAGCTATCGCTGTCTACAGTGCGGAAGGATGGATAGGTGCCCACTGAAAGGGAAACACTAAAACTCTGTCAAGAGCATTATATTAGTACTTAAAGGTTACACATTTTAACTTCCATTTTCTTTTGATACAGAGTATTCGAAGCAGTAACAGCATAGTGAAAGTGATTTCTGTGCTTGCTAAATGGGGAATGGCAATCCCAATCAGAATTACTAAAACACTTGGCATCTCATCACACAGTCAGCAAGGAAGAAAAGTCATTCCCTAATGTCTGCTAAAGCACTGACAGATTTGGAGAGGTCGGAACACATTCTTATGATTTACACTGATTCTACACAAGATGTTGCAAAAGAATTAGTGTTCCTAGGGATCAGAAACTGAGAGCATCAGCAAATGGTCAGCTTTCCCTGTGACGTTAGGTTTGTAGGGCTGGGATCTGGAGTCCCAGAATGGAACTTAAATGGAACTTAAATACCAATACCAAATACACATTGACGAAGAAAAAGAAGTTAAATTAATGGATAAGTTTTTCTCAGTATTTTTCTAGATTTGAAAGTTTTAGTTAGTCTGCCATCAGGTTATTCGCTCTTGATTTTTGTATTGATAAAAAGTATCCTGTTTGGAATTACTTTTTCATTTCAGCTCATTGCAGGGGAATTTTGCAGATACAGAGGTGACAGATTCAAGTGTCAGATGGGGCTGATGGAAACTATTTTTTTATGAAAGAATCTGAGAAGTGGGATTGCTACCTTACAGTTATCGTGGAATAAGGATAATAGTTGCTATGAGGACTTAACTGACATAGTGAAAACAAAGTTTTGTAGTATTTGAAGGGAGTTTTCTTTTAAATAATGTCCATTAAATATTTAGTTTGATAGGCCTAATAATTGGTTGGTTTGAAGGCATTAAGTGCCCATTAACCTTTGAGAGTTAAAAATATATATTCTTCAACAGGTTATCAGAAATGCTGCCCTCTGAAACAGTCTGTTCAAAAAAAATTGGAATAATTGCCTGCCTGACTGTCCATTCAGTTTTCTCATTATATCTCATATTGAAATTTTACGCCAATGCCTCATAAAACAATTGGCTTGATTATGATTAACTAATGTGTGAAGTTGAATGATTGACAGGCCAGCAAAAATCTGCAAGATTTTAATTGAAGGTCTTTTTAATATGAGCTTTTGGAAGGTGTCAGGAAAGCTCTGTGATTTCTGTGTGAAGAAGGCTATATGAAATCAGCTAGTACTGGCTATATTAGCCAGAGAAAGTTGGAGCTAAGCAGAGGAACACACTCTCACCACCAGAGTTCAGTGTATCTAGTGTCCTGCTGTGTGTACCACAGCCCGTTCTGACTGGTTTGAAAAATACTTAAAGAGAAAACTGAAAAGTATATTGTGAAATGTGGCATGACTGGTGTGTATTATGTCAGCAGTGTTTTATTGTGTTATAATTCTGTGCACCTTTTTCTTATTTCTGAATATTAAAAAATGCAGGCAAGCTCTAAAGACACAGGGCAGTTGTACGCTGCATTGCACCATCGGATCTTGGCCTTGCGGAGTAGAGTGGAACAAGAGCAAGAAGTCAAGAATGTAGCACCTGAGCCAGAGGTAACGCAGTCAAATGAGGAAGACAGCGATGATGATGTCATTGCACCTTCAGGATCAGTTGGAAGTGGTAAGTAAGAAAGACAGTGGTGTTCCCTGTTTTCCATATGTTTTTCTGTGTCATTTCTTAAGGCAGACTGTGCTCTTTGTATGTCAGTGGAGTAGGACTATTGCATGGATTGCCTTTTTAAATGCAACTACTTCCTGCTTCTTCTCCAAACTGGTAGAAGGCCCTTGTGCTGCCTCTTAGTTACATGCCACAGTTTAGCAGAGGTTTTCTGTGCTTTTTATAATTTACAGGATTTCTAAGGTTGGTTCTGAGTTTCATTTTTGCCTTCATCATGGCCAAGAGTTACACATAAAACCTGAGATGACTCAGTGTCCCAGTTTGAGATCAGGAGACAGCATCCAGACTGGTCTTTCAGTAGAGAGCTGTTTGGAAAGCAGATGGTTTACAAAGGGGCATGGAAGGAGTGTAATATTTTTTATTGCATGTGAGGCGACCATAATTTAAGAAAAATACTAGTCTTCAGTTTGAGGAAGGCTTCCTTTTGTGTTTTCAACTTGGAAGTCATTGTGTGCTTTGCTTTCTTGTGGCTGAAAACATCCAGCCTTTGACAGTCCTCCATCCAGATTGACAGAAGGGGAGGAAAAAAACCAGGAATGAATATGAACAAAAGCAGTGGGAAGATTGAAGAGGTTGGAAACTGAGCTTGTAGGCTTTGGGATGCTGCTGGGATCCCTGAATCAGATTAGTCAAGAACATAAAATTCTACAGTAGACAGAGCTTAGTCTGGAAAAGGAATATGTGAGGCAGGAGAGGAGGAATTCAACAGTTTTCATCTCTCATTAACACCTGAATCTGAGACTTCTGTAGGCTGCTTGGGATGGGTCTCTTACTGCAAGGCAAGAAACAAAAGATACTTCTTATGACCAAGAACTACTTTTATTGTTTCAGGTCCTAATGATGAAGGTGATGGGCAGAACGTTGGCAGCACATAGCAGATGTGAGCCGATCTGCTTGCAAGGCTGCTATGAACACCATCTTGCAGGCATCTCTGGATACCCCAGGCCAGCGATTATTTCAGGCGGTGTTGAAAGCTCCAGGACTTAAGAACTGTGCATCTCTGTTCTGTTTGTTTGGTTTTTTTGGTCTGGATCAGTAGATTCCACACAAAAAAAAAAGCAGACTTGGAAACTACCTGAATGTGGTTTGGGACGTTGAAAGCTCATCATATTGATGAGCAAAAAAAAAAAAAATCCAACCCCAAAACAAACAACAACAACAAAAACACAAAACGCAACTACCCCCAACCATTTCCCCTCTTCCTTGTAATTAAAATGGCACATTACAGCTTGTCACAGCTTTTCATTGGGACCTTTTGGCTGTTTCTTCAGTAGTTCATGTCTTGCAGGTCTCCGAGGTAGAACTTTTCAACGCAGTTCCAACTTGAATTCTGCTTTTGTAACCCCTACTCCCCTTTATGCAGGGAAACCCTGTCCTCACCAGTTCCTATGCTCACTGGCTGCTCTTTTGGGTTCCTTTTTTTTTTGGACTGCAGATGGGGCAGGTCATGTTTTTACCTTTTAATCCCAACATAGGTTGTGGATGTGGACACCATTGTTTGCTGTCTAGTGGGTTTGTAAACAAAGAAACAAAACATTGTGGTTCACCAGAAAAGCTTCTCTAATGCAGTAATAAGAGACTTTAAAGTCTGCAGGATGTTTTGCTAACTCCTTTTTTTTCTTCCCATTTCATTATTATTTTTTGGGGATTTATATTGTGGTGAGACTTTTTTATTTTAGTTTTTCAATAAGATGCTCTTGTGTGTTGAAAAAGTGAAACTATTGTTTTGTACTGTTCTTTTCTGTTACTATTTAAGGGAGAGCTAAGCCACTATATGTAATAGATGTTGCATACAATTTTTCTTAGAAAATGTTATGTTTCTGTGGCTACAGTAGAGTGTAGGAGGCATACAGGTTACATCTTCAGAAAAGTTAATAACAAAACAGCTGTTAGCCCTTGGAAGAATAAAATAGGCTCATGTAATGAGCTCTGCCAGCCATTAAACTAAATCTGTAAAATAAAGCAGCTCACATTTAATGGCTTGATTCAACAAGCCATTTTAAGCACTTGTCTGACTTAACTATATGTGAATAATCTTACTGAAGTCAATGCAACTCTTCATGCTTAAAGTTGAGGACATTTTTAAATATGTTGCTGAATTAATGGCCTTAAATAGAAAATTTAAATTCTAACCCTTCCTGTCCCCATTCCATTTCCTGAAGTCTTGCAGCATGAAGAAAAAGGTAACACTGCCAGACTTGAGTAGTTTGGGCTGAAGGTTATTGTATTCTGTTCCACCACAAATAAAAGCAAGAATGTTTTTCTGTGTGTAATTCTGAAGTACTCCTACTGTAACTATAACTCACCTTTTTTTGCTTTGGGTGTTTTTTAATCATTTGAGCCTTTTGTGTGAAAGTTGAGTTTTATTTTCTTACTGAAACATATGGTATGTTCTTGTCCGGCAGAGTTGGAATTTGGTAGTCACCAGGTCACTTTCACTATAAATTCCCCAAATTGTTCTATTTCCTTTATAAATAGTTTGCTTATAGATAATTTCTGACTTGCATGCTTGCTCTTCTATAGGTTAAGGATCTAAAATGCATCACCTGAAAAAATGAAAGGGGAAGAAGTATTTGGTGTAGCATGAATTGAAAACAGAAACCCAGGTTATAGTACAAAATCAACTTTGAAATTGAGTATTCAAATAGTGAAACAGTCCTTATTGCCTCTATTTTAATGAAACACACTTTTCACTGGCAGTCAAGAACAAGTCTTCCCCTGTTTCCTGTTGTTGACCATCACTGAAGACTGATGCTGTTGGGGTAGGGGTGCTTTTACTTTTCCTGGTAGCCAGTTGAAGGAATATCTGTTATTACTTTTCTGGGAATTGAATAGGGCTAATGATAAGCTGTGCCACTGCATCTTGATCTCTCTGGATTGTCTGCTCATGCCTTCTTGCATTTTGGTTTTCTTTTTTCCTCCCTAGAGTAGGGAGGTTTTACCAATGAACAGACCTGTTGCTGTACCCCTCTACTCATGCCATGCTTCAGCAGGAACATGGCAGGTTCTTTAGTACCCACCACACAATTTGTTTCTGCATTACAAGGTCTGGGGACTTTGAAGTAAGTGATCTGCATTTTGGATCTGGGATCTTTTTACATTGTTGAGATACTCAGATTTAAACTACTCTCTTCAAACACCCTTGCACCGTAAAGGTGTTTCTTGTCAGCAGCTTGTTCATAAGGAAAATTAATGAGGTGTCTTGGCCAGCACAGCCTACTTCTGGGAAAACAGGCATTATTTCCTGGTCCCAGACTCTATGGGGTCTATGCTGAGTCTCACTTTGAAGTGTTTTACCTAAAATGCAGTTGATGGTGCATGAAAATTCAGAAAAATGGAATAAGCATGCTTGCTTTGGGGTTTGGTGGTACACAATCACCTACAGCTTTTTAAAAATTTCAGCAACTGTTTACTGATGCAGATTTTATTTTTAGCTAGAAGCTTTGTATAAATGTTTATAGTGAAGGCAGAAATGCTGCTGTGCATCCTGACAGAATTGTGTTGCTGTGCATCCCAACAGAATTGGCAGTGGGTTGAGTTCAGGCCCTGCCCAGCAAGATATAGTTAGGCCAAAGCAAAACCCTGACTTAGCTCTGCTTTAAGCCTTAGTAAACCAGTGACAGGCAAAACCAGATAATGCCCATGTGTCTCAAAAGATCTGTGTAAGACTGTCATATCATAATGTGCATGGGAATTACATTAAAACCTGTGTCAGCAAGCAAACAAACGAAACACCCTGAGCCCTGCGTTGTGTTTCCTGTACCGGGCAGCGGCTGTTCGAGGGGAGGGTGATGGTGACCAGCTCTGCTGCCTTATAGCAGTCTTCCCCTTGATTGTGCTCCTGTTCCATCTTTCCCCTTAGGCCTTTTGTTAACGTGTATGGTGTTGACAATTCCTGTATAGCCTGTGTGGCTGCTGACCCACGCAGGCACAGCCTTTCAGGTTTTCCAGTGGAAAAACAATACTGAAGAGTGTAGTAAATTTGAGCATGCTTGATGATGACAACAGTGTACTCTGGCAACCAGGAGGGCCAGCCGTGTCCTGGGGGACATCAGGCACAACCAGGCGAGGGAGGGGATTGTGTCTCTCTGCTCTGCACTGGGGCAGCCTCACCCTGAGTTCTGGGGGCAGTTTTGAGCACCACAGTATAATCAAAGACATTAAGCTTCTAGAGAGTGTCCGAAGAAGGGCCAGAAGGAATGGGAAGGGTCTAGAGGGGAAGCCGTATGAGGAGCTGCTGAGGGCACTTGGTTTGTTCTGCCTGGAGAAGGGGAGACTGAGGGGACACCTCAATGTGATCTTCAACCTCTTCATGAGGGGGGAAAAAAAGCTGAGGGGCAGGTACCAAACTCTACACTCTCATGACCAGTGACAGAGCTTGAGGAAACAGCATGAAGCTGAGTCAGGGGAGGTTTAGGTTGGATACCAGGAAGTTTTTCACCCAGAGGGTGATTTTAGAACTGGAACAGGCTTCTCAGGGCAGTGGTCACAGCACCAAGCCTGAGCTTAAGAAGCATTTGGACAGTGCTCTCAGCCACAGGGTGGGATTGTTGGGGTGCCCTGTGCAGGGCCAGGAGCTGGGCTTGATGATCCTGATGGGTCCCTTGCAACTCAGCATGCTCTATGATTCTGTGAAAGTGTTGCTAGAATGGTGATGCTACTGAAACCAGAAGTAAGCCTCTTATCCATAAAATGAAAAGAAAAAGATTACACCTACAGGAAATACAAACATTAAGGTAAGAGAATGCTGTAATACAACATCCTTCTGTAGTCCAGTTCCCAGTGCATGATGCACGGTTTTAGAGAAGATAGGGCAGGAAATGATCGAAATAAATGAGTCCTCAGCCATCCTGCACTAGAACTAGGGTGGGAGGTGACCAGATTGTTAGAAGCCTGCAGGGATAAAAAAACCCCCTCCAACTTTGTAATGGCTCCTCTCTGTTCCCTGAAGCATCAATTGATGCCATTGCTTGGGTATTGCTGCCATTAAATGACTGTTCCTAACATGTCCCATTCTGCAGTTCAAGTGATCTCTTGTTCTCCCAGTGAGTGTAGGAAATGGTTTCTTTCCTTTCTAGAAACATGTTACATATTTGAAAATTTACCATGTTTCCCATAATCTCCTCTAGTTTTAGGATTTCCAGATATGATAATTGCCATAATTTGTCATACAAGATTTCATTAAACTGACTTTTCACTGTGTGCTTTTTCTCCCGGTGTTACTTGGTCTTTCTGTGCACTGGCTTGCTTAAATTGAACTCTAGTTCATTGTGTGGGTAGCAGATTTTCAGACAGGATATTATAAAGATGTTTTAATTTTTTTTTAAGTGTTTCTTTTTTTCCCTCCTGTGAAATCAGCACAGAGCAACACAGGTGCAAGAGAAAATTGCTAAATTAGACAAAGTCAGTCTTTATTCTTTTCTGCTAGTGAAAGTACAGGTGTCTCATTAAGAAATGCTTACAGATAATTTCTGTAAATAAAAGTCTCATTTGAAGATAGTATTTAGAGCTCCCTTTTAGCTACCTCCTTTCAAGGACCCCTTTCCAGAACTTTTCCTTTTGTAAAGATACAAAAGCTGAATTTGTCACTGAGAACACTGGTAATTCTGTTGCAGGGGTGGACAGTGAATGCTTTTTCCAAGGTTATCTGTGAATTTAATGTGCAGTTATTTTGTATTAACTACTCCTGATCGAATTCCTGTAGCTTACCTTCAGCTTGTAATGAAACTGGAAGAGGCAAGTGGTGATATTATGTTTGATGTCCTCCTCCTGTTCCAGAGATCAGGAGGTGTCACTGAGCCCCTGCTGCAGGATGTGTGCTGCTGGTAACATGTACCTGAGCATCCGTGTGCTGACTGTACACTGTCCTCTGAAAAGCAGCTTGCTGTCTGTACTCCATTTAGCAGACAAATTCCTGTTCTCTGGAGAATTCAGAGCACAACTGCTTCTGCAGACAGGAGATGTATTGGACAAGGCCCTACAAGAAGCTCCCGAGAGGGAAGGATGGGGAAATGTTTTGAATGCAATTTGCTGATGGATGGTTCTGCCATTTCTGAAAATAGAAGGAACCCCAGTTATTTGCAGCTTTGTAGTATGATGGCAAGCCCCTCCCCCTATTTAAGGGAGCTAATATTCTGCATCAGCAAGTTTGTTTATCAACAGTAAAAATATTTGGAACCAAGTTAATGTTTTAAGAGTAATGTTACATTAGTTATGTGTTGCTTTCCCTGGAACTTGCCTGTTTATAGTAAGGTAACTGTTCCCTCCTACTGTAACTGATGCCTTTTCTTGGTCTTAAAATCAAGAGTCATACACGGTTAGAAGGGGAAAAGGGATTTTACCTTGGTATTTATTTTAAGGATTCTTAGGTGCACACGTCCAGGTCATGTGCATCAAAATGCACTCCGCCAAATTCCACCCCCCCCCCCCCCCAAAGATTGGGTATAACATTATAGGTTTTACTAATAAGCAGATCTATCAAAGATTCCCCAATGAGAGGCTCAAGTGAGCCCCCCTTCCCAAGGAGCCTTCTCCTGGATGGTTCTATCTTAGTTTGCAGAATGTGTTCTGGAGAGGACCTTGGGGTCTGGGGAACACTGATCCCTAGCTACGAAGCTTCTAAAATGTTCAGTCTCTTAGCTGAACAAATGGGTCCAAGAATGTAGGCAAAAAGCACTAAGAATACAGAAGTTGTAAAAAAGGTATAACGGGTATAAAAGAAAAGGCCAAAAATCTTCATGGCATCGTAACAGCCCTCTGAAGTTGGCTGGGGAGGGTCTGCAGCCCAAGGATGGGTATCTGCAGAATAACCCCTACCAGCAGTGTGGCAAGGTTAGCTGCAGTCTATTCACGAGGTAAAGTAAAAAGCTGTACACACCAGGGTGCTGAGTCCTGCAGCTACAGGCATTGTACCTGCTGCAACGGAAAAGAGATGTGAATTCTCTGTCCCACCTCCCTTGTTGGTGGAAGAAGCAGTATGAATCTACCGCATGGGGTACAGCCTCAGAAGAGCTTTTAACAGCTGCTTGGAGCGCAGAAAGCGATTTGTTATTTAATGGTGTCGAGTCTTGCCCTGTGCAAGATTCAGTGGCTTCTGTATGTTTATATGGGGGAGAGAGCATTTGCAACGTGTGCCGCCCTGCAGGCGAGTGTTTTCTCCATTCTGCTGTCCAGAAGGGTCACACAGCCCTTCGTCCGATGTGCTTAGAAAGAGCTTTGGAAAAGGGGCAAAGCTGCTCTAAAAAATGCCTCCTTTATTAAAGCACTGGTGAGTGCCTGATGGTGGCATTGGTTCTGTGTGTAAGAACAGCAACCTCTCTGGCACGCAGAGGAAGCAGTGTCCAAGCCGAGGGACCGTGGAAGACCCTCTGCTGTGAATGCACTCCACACCAGTTCCTTCTGGCGCTGAGACAACTCTGGAACAGAGGTGATTTGCCTGCCGTGTTGAGCACACTCCAGCACATCTCCGGTGTCCCACAGCCCGGTGCAGCTGCCGAACCCTGGCCGTGCTTCTTCTCCTCTCCCGGCAGCCGGGGCTCATGAAGCTCCGACTTCACTGCCGGCCGGATACAGTGCTTCAAACAGTTCCTTTGGATAATGGAACAGTAGCATCCAACTCCAGCTGTTTTGAGCTCCTATCGCAGAGAAGAGATGCTGTGGGGGACCCAGCATACTGGAAAATGCAGAAATCAAGTATTGAATATGCTTTTCACATACAGGGAAAAGAGAGGTAGAAAGGTGAGAAAGCTTGAGCTAAGAACGATAGTTGTAGATTTCTTCACTCAGATCTTGGAGCTATTTCAAGAGTCGGGAAAACAGCTGAAAGAGCTTTGCTTGAAGGGATGTCACTGATAGGGAAGATGTGTGATAATGTCTTTACAAACAAGTCGATGGGTGAGGGCACGGGTGCTAACGTCTTTGAAGGGGGTCTTAATGTCTCTACTGACTTCAAGCAGCAGGTTTGTTACAGAGCCCAGGGAGCTCGGCTCCTGAAACAGACGAGTGGGTCTGCACAGGCCTGAACTTCTGAACTTCGGGATAAAATGCCAGCTTCAAGGGGGACTGTGGTGGGCGGTTCGGGAAGGCTGCACCTTCCTGGTACCTCAGCCAACGGGGAAAGGAAGAGGGCAACCTGCGGCCGGGAGTGCAGGATAAAAGGAGGCTGCGCCCTCCGAGACCTGGAGAGAGAAAACCCCGCGGGCGTGTGCCCCAGTGCACTCTCTCCCTTTATTCGAATAAAGTTGCAGGACTCCTCTGTCTCTTTTATGGACACTGGCTTTTCAGTGCGTGATTTTCCATACAAAATGGGGACTCGTCCCCAGGATTCTTCCAAAGTCTGGGGCCTGCACACGGCAAGAGGAGCTGGAGGCACACCTCACCCAGTTTTAGATGACCAGCTCCCTTCGGTGGTGACCAGCGCTGAGCGATTGATTGGGTACCCAAGACCCACAGACGAGTGATGGACCAGCGCGGTCCGTGAATAGTCCACAGGAAAGGACCACTGGAAATCTCACTGGTGAGTACTGTGGGAACTTCGGGGAATAAAGCATGGCAGGATGCCCAGAGGGAGCTGTAAAGGAAAGTCGAGAAGGGGTCTCGCCAACAGGGGATGGACGCCCAGAGCGGGCAGTAAGGGAAAGTCGAGAAAGGTGTTGGCAATCCACGCCCGGAGGGGACAATAAGGGGAGCCGAGAAAGGGTCTCGGCAATCCACGCCCACAATGGGAACTTCGGGGAGTAAAACATGGCAGAACGCTCGGGGGTGGGAGGGGGCAGTAAAGGAAAATCGAAAAAGGATCTCGGCTAATAGGGATGACAATCCCAGAATACCTCCGAAGGATCCTTTGGGAGAACGTTGAGATGATCTGCACATTCGCCCAGAGGTAGTTGAGGACATGGATGCCCAGAGGGGGCAGTAAGGGGAGTCGAGAAGGGGTCTTGGCAACGGAGGACGGATGGTGTTGGTTTGGGAAAGGATTGGTTGAAGGGGAGTGTGAAAGAATATGGTTAAGGAAAATAGCAACGGGAGATTATGTTATAAGGAAAGAAAAGAGAAACAGTGAGGACTGGGATGTTCTCTGCCTTATCTTCAAAATCTGCGGTCTAATACAGGGCCAGCTGCAAGTCTTTTGCATTCTTGGCTTCCAGGATAGGGAAAACAGGGAGGTGTTGTTTCTACACCCCCGGGTCATTATGGAGCCAGGTTGAAGGATTTGGGTTTGTCCGCCTGCTACTCAGGACTTAAGGGGGTTCCTCTATGGTGAGGAGTACCGAGGCCAGGTGTGGAAATGCGGGATCGGCGTCACGGGCTGGGGGCCTGTGGGGAGCTGCGGGCCCGGGCCGGGGCTGTGGGGCAGCCGGGGCTCAGCGCCGGGCGGTGCCCAGCGCCGCCGCCCCCGCGGGCAGGGGCTGCCGTGGCCCCCAGCCCCATGAGGCTGCGGGATGTCTTGTCTACCTGCCCGTCCCTGAGGCACCGTCGGATGTGCCCTCCCGCCAAGCTGTGCCGGCATCTGGTGCTTTACAGAGATTGTGGTGCGGGGAGAGCGGCCCGGGGGCCCGGACGGGTGTGCTGGCAGGGCGCGTCTGGACACTGCGGCTGGACGGGGAGCGGCTTTGGTATACGGCCTAAGAGACAATGTGTCACCGAAGGCTGGCCTGATATAAGAAGGGATTTTGTTTAGGTCACTGGGGAGGGGAGTGATTTTGCAGAGTTCGGCGGCTGTGGGAGGATGAGAGCCCACAGGCAGCTGGAGCAGGGACTGGAGAGGTGGCAGAGGGGGCCCTTGCAGGAGCTGGTTAGAAAGGCACATCAGGTATATGAAAGAAAGGATGGGGAAAAGGTAAAGGTACAGGCAAAGATAATGGCACAGTCCTTACAACCCCCGACAGGAAAAACAGTGTAGGGAGCCCCAGGATAGCGATTGGGAAGGAATCAATGTGCCATTTGTAAAAAACAAAAAGAGAACATTAGAAATGGATTGTTAAAGGTGTCAGGATCTCCTGTTGTACTGAGGCCTCACCACACTGGAGTCCTTGCTGGACTGAGAAGTGTGTTTCCTAGTAGACACGGGAGCCTCTCTGTCTGCTTTGAATTTTATGCCACAGGGGGACAATTGTCCAAGTCTTCTTCTGATGAGTGGGAAAGATGAGCAGGTGCGTTTTATTCAACCACTATTGGTGAATGTGGGAGATGGGTTGGAAATGCATGAGTTTCTGTTTGTTCCTAGTTGTCGTTGTGGTTTATTGGGAGGGAATTTGATGACTGAGTTGGGAATGCGAGTTAGTGTTTTGAGGGGTGATGGGGACGCTAGCACTGTTGCGACACTGTGTAAATTATCTGATAAAGCTTATGCTAAAGTGAACCCAGAAGTGTGGGCAGTCCCAGAGGAATATGGAAAAGTGGATATGGAGCCTCTCCAGATTACTCTGAGGCAATCAGGACAAGTGGTGTCTAAAAAGCAATACCCTCTTCCAAGGGAAGAAAGGAAGGAAGGGATTGCAGCTTGTTGCTGCGTCCCTGCTAAAGGCAGCTCTTTTGGAGCCATGTATGTCTCCATGTAACAGTCCTACCTTGCATTTATCGTGCAGGACCTAAGAATGAATAATGAAACCTAGGCACTCCATGGTCCCAGATCCTTATACCATCTTGAACCAGGTTCCCTCCTCATGCTGCTACTATTCAGGACTCGATTTAAAAGATGCTTTCTGGGGATGCCCACTTACAGAGCATAGTAAACAGTACTTGGCTTTGAGTGGGAACAAGAAGGAGAAGGGTTATTAACCAAATTTACTCCATCTCTAGGAATTAGGTTATTGCAGTATGTGAAGGACTTACTCCTATCGGGAGAATGGGAGGAGGTGGTGGGGGAAGCCACTGTAGTTTTCTGTCTGGAGGGAGGCTTGGAGTGCCTGAAGGGAAGGCACAGGTGATGGGCAGAAAGGTTGAATGGTTGGGGAATATTTTGACTGAAGGCCTGTGTTGGCCCAGAGGGGATCCAGGGAATCTTGGAGGTGCCGTTGCCCAGGGCTGAAGGGGAGCTGTGAAAAATTTTAGGATTAATAGAGTAATGCAAGACCTGGACTATTCTGTGACTTTTTAAACCCAGATAGCCCCAATGTTGTGGTATGGACACCAGAACGACAGCAAAACTTTAGCCAGACTTAGAAAAGGCATTTGAATTGTATGTGGATGTTAAACAGCGCTGTGCCAAAGGAATTCTAGTGCTAAAATGTTTGACTCGTTGGCAAGGGGGTGGCCCCATTGTTTGTTCTAATGGTAACTGTGTGCAGGATTGTGCAGCCACCGGCTTTGATGGTAACTGATGTCAGGACTGTTAAAGTCTGGCGTCAAGTTCTAAATGGGTGACCAGCACTAAACAGCTACAGTATGAAACCTCTTCAATGGAACAGGAGGATTTAGAATTGAGAAGCGGGGAAGGGTTTAACCCAGCCTCCTGTTCAACTGGTCCCAAGGAGGCTCATGACTGTATCCAGATAACAGATTTACAGGATACCCCTTGGCCAAATGACGGACAGGTGACAGATCTTCAAGAGTAATAGGAGGAAAACAAGTCACTGGATATGGTACAGTAAAAGGAAGGGAATTGCAACAGAAGCTACCATGCACATGGTCAGCACAGACCACAGAATTGTATGCCTTAATAAAAGCCTGCAAATTCTGTCAAGGAAAGGTGGTGAATATATTTACAGATTCAAAGTACACATGTGGCGTGGTACATGTGTTTGAAAAGCTGAGAGGAAAGAGGTTTATTAACCTGCAGGGAAAAATGTTTGCTTACGAGAGCTCAGTTACTCACCCGTTGGAGGTGATGAATTTACCAAAAGAGGTAGAAATAATACATGTTAGGGGACATCAGGCAGGGTACTCAGAAGAGACAACAGGTAATCAACTGGCCAATGGAGATGTTCAGAAAGCAGCACTTTTGCCAAAGGTCTCCGGGATCCTCCCTTTTGCTCCCTGTGGCTCAACTGTTCCCACAGTGGGGAGGGGGGAGTGGTGCTGTCTTTTCCACCAGAGGAGCTGGAGATAATTAAAGGCGGTGGGACAGAAGAACGAGGGAAGAATTGATTTAGGAAGGACAGTAAACAGTGGATGCCAGGAGCTTTGCCCCTGCAAATATTAACTCCGTGGGGGGAATCATTGTGGCTCTCAAGGGTTGGCAGAAGCTTTCCTCAAGATGTACCGCCTTGGGTCTTTTTGTTTTAGCAAAACGAGCTACTGAGGGGTGCCTGGCTAAAGTTAATAGCCAGACTACAGAGGAGACTGCAAGGCAGGAGGGTGACCTCGGGCCATACGTCCTTTCCAAGGAATAATGGGTGTATGTTGCGGAGGTGCCCTGGTCGAGAGGGCTTAAATAACCTCTGGTAGTGGTATGCCGGCTGGCAGGGTGGCCAGAGGCGTTCCTGGTCACATCAGCAACTATTGCATCAGTTATTAAAGTATTTCTGGAACAAATAATTCCAGGATAGTGATTGTGAAGGCAGTGGACTCGGATGGAGGGACTCATTTTACAGGGGGATCCTTCAAGGGATTATGGCTGCTTTGAGAATTCAGTGGGACCTCCATACCCCCTGGCACCCTCAGAATTCAGGTCAAGTAAAAGAATGAATGGACAAATAAAGAAACACCTTTGAAGCTGGTGACAGAAACTAAGATGCCAAGGGTACGGCTTTTGCCATTAGCTTTGGCAAGAATAAGAGCCAAATCCCGAGGAAATCATTACCCTTTGAATGAATTTTCAATGTGGCCGGGAGGTGAAGATGTATATTTAAAGCATTATGTGGCCAGGATACTGTGTCTCCTGTAATCTCTTTGACAGGAAGCCCAGTTAGTACAGATGCTGCCTTTGGACTCTGCTGCTCAGAACATCCAACCAGGACCGCAAGAACAGCAGTCAGGAGAGCTGAACGTAGGTGGACCCATCATACTCGGGTCAAGGTCCCCTAAACCCCAGAGGATTTGGACTTCTCAGCAGGAGGAAAAGGAAGGGAGACCTTGGCATTCAGTAGCCATGGATCATCTACAAGGACCTCGAGTGATTAATGGGCTAATATGAACTGTCATTGTCTACTTTATTCTATTTACCATATTCTCTGTTTCTCTGTATTTGCTTGCCACATCTGGTGCAGGGGCCAGATGTGGAAAAGCTGGGAGGGAGTGTTTCAAATGTTAATCTTTACACCATGCCAGGTTGTTAAAAAAGGTTAATAATAATTAGGGTTTGTGAAGTCAAATTGAGAAATAAGAAGAGGAGGAATTGATAGGGAAGATGTGTGATAATGTCTTTACAAACAAGTCGATGGGTGAGGGCACAGATGCTAACGTCTTTGAAGGGGGTCTTAATGTCTCTACTGACTTCAAGCAGCAGGTTTGTTACAGAGCCCAGGGAGCTCGGCTCCTGAAACAGACGAGTGGGTCTGCACAGGCCTGAACTTCTGAACTTCGGGATAAAATGCCAGCTTCAAGGGGGACTGTGGTGGGCGGTTCGGGAAGGCTGCACCTTCCTGGTACCTCAGCCAACGGGGAAAGGAAGAGGGCAACCTGCGGCCGGGAGTGCAGGATAAAAGGAGGCTGCGCCCTCCGAGACCTGGAGAGAGAAAACCCCGCGGGCGTGTGCCCCAGTGCACTCTCTCCCTTTATTCGAATAAAGTTGCAGGACTCCTCTGTCTCTTTTATGGACACTGGCTTTTCAGTGCGTGATTATCTGTACATCACCGGGAAGGCACAGTAGAGAGCTGTGCTTTTTTTAGCATAGTATGAAGAGCTGGAAAAATAAATGTATACAACGTCCCTATAGCCTACGTCAAAGCATGTTTATTATTTCAGAGGGAAACAGGGCCATACAGCAGTATAGATACAGACAGAGAATTAAAACAGAATCCTTGAAAATTCATTAAAAATACTTAAAGCGCTTTTAAGTAAGAGTTGTAAACTCTACCAAAAAAACCCCGCCAAATAAATAAAAAACTCCGCCCCCACAAAAATGCAAAACATCCACAACGAAGCAAAGCCACACCAACCTCCCCGTCCCGCAAGCAGCCAGCAAAGACAAACGGCAGCGTCAGAGTCTGGGGTGCAGGCTAAGAGCCCGAGAGCTGCGGCTGCGGCAGCTGGGAACAGGAGGTGGGAGTCCTTTAGGAAAGCGATGGCACGGGTGCGCTCGGGCGGGGCCGGCCGCGGCTCGCGGCCCGTGCGGGCTCCTCGCGGGGGGGGCGGGGCCTCCGCGCTCGCCACGCGCGTGCCCGCGGGACGATCCCCGGCCTGGCCCCCTCACGGGGCGGGGCCGCGCAGCCTCTCGCGACAGCTCGGCCGTGCCCTTGTCGCCATGGCGGGGTACTGGGAGGGCCCCGAGGGCGAGCAGTGCCCGCAGCGCACCTGGCTCGCCACGCGCGTGGGCGCGGCCGCGGGTGGGCATCGGGGAGAACGGGGCACACGGGGGGGCGGCCGAGCGGGGCCCGGGCGCGGGCAATGACGCGCGGTGCTGTGTTGCAGGCCTGGTCGGGGCGGCGTATCGCATCATCCTGCTGCGGCCCGGCTCGGCTCTGGCCGCGTTGCAGACGGCGGCGGCGGACAGTGTCACGATGGGTAAGGGCCGGCACTCTGGCGGTGTAACTGTAGGGTGGGACTCCCGCGCACCGCAGGGGCGCCGGCCTCGCCTCTGCCCGGTCTGGCTGCGCCCTCGCACCTGCCCTTGCCTCTGCCCCTGCACGGTTTCGGCGTCTCTGTCCTCCATCGGCCCTGGGTCGTTGTTTGGCCAACAGCCAGAACACTGACTACTGACATGGAAAGACATGTTCTTGATTTGCAGGTCATTTTTTTTTTTTGCAATCTAGAGTAAAGGTACTTTTTTATTTATTTTTTTTTTTAAATCTCCAGACTACCCAGTTTGTGGGCAACAACATAGTGCAAGCAAATTATTTTTTTTTGCTTAATGTATTTAGGCATTGTATTTAATAAACTGCATCTGCTGAAGAACAATGCAATGGTTTTGGTGGCAAAAGGAAAATAAACGTGGGGGTTTTCCCATTACGTGTTATAGACAAACAGAAACCATGCAGTTGTCTTGAATTGTCTTAGGAAGAGAAAGTGAATGCTGAAGAGAGGAGCAGGGAGCTGAGGGGGCTGCGTGGTTGAAGCTCCCTCAGCCCCTTGTCAGGTGCAGTTTTCCTCTTAGCAGACTCTTGCTTTTCAGTCTAATTCAATGCCTTGTGCCACCTCTGCTGCTCCCCAAGTGCTGGTGCTCTGAGTTGGGGCACAGTCAGTCCAAGTCTGTGTTTTTGAGTCGTTTGACTCTAAACCAGGGTCTGGCATCTCCTCTAATGAGCTGAGGTCGTTATGAAAGGACTGAATCATGTAATCAACTATGATTTCAATAAATCCCTTAATCCTAAACAGGCATATTGGGCCCTCTTACCAGTTTCACACCCGAGGAAGGGTTTATCCTGTCCTCTGTTCTGGGATCACACCTCATGGCCTCAAGCTGTGTGTTTTGCCTACAGATGCCTTTGTCCAAAGCAGGGAGAGCGGGAAAGCTGAAATGCAGCTCTAGGTCTGGGGGTTTTGTTTCTGCAGTGCTCTTTTCAGCTGATTTTGGGATCAGCGTATTTCATTTTCTGCTGAAATCTGCCCAGGTTTGTAACAGGAGCTGCTGGTTTTATATAGGGATTGAAAATTTTTGTCCTGGACATTTTTATTGGTCCCAAGAAAGATGAATTGAAACCTGCAGATGGTGCCTGGTAGACAGCTTCACATTTCATGATCAAGAGTCTGTATTAGATGAGGTGTGTAACTCAGTGGACAGGATGCTTCTACTTTGCAGTTTCTTAGTTCAATTCAAAATTCTTAATTCAATTTCAAAGTCAGTTTACAACAAGAATAATTTACAAACCCAGTTAATTTTTCTACTATCCAGAAACCATTGTGAGCCTGAGGCAGGCAGAGGAGGAAAGTGTCAGGACTAGCAGTCTGCAGGGAGAGCAGAGCCCTTGGGGTTGCTCTGCCCAGTGCTGTGAGGTGGGCTCACAGGGACTTGATGGCTGAGTTACAGTGCAGAGTCCAGGCAAAGCTGGGGAGGTGGCTGCACAGACAGCACTGCTCCCCTGCAGTACCCCCGGCTGTCAGGGGCTATCCCATCACCTTGTTGGGAAGGGTGTAAGGCCTGTGCCGATACCCCGGCAGGATGCGGTGCTGTTTGGCGGCAGTGGGTGTGGGGCGCTCTGAGGGTGCAGCTCACAGCTGAGCGGGATCCATGTGGTGCAGGGGGAGAAACCCAGGGAAGCTGGGTGGGACTGGGTGATGCTGACCCTCACTGTAGCAGCTGGGATAGGATGTCCCTGGTTTTCCATTGTAGCCACTGTGAATATCGAAATCATGCTCGGTGTGAATTCTCTGGTCCTTGAGGATTTTGGTTTTGTTTTTTTACTTCTTGTTTACAGCTACACTAGGAGCTGTGTTTGGCTTAAGTACCTGCCTCAGTGCCCAAGTCCGGGAAGAACCAGAGGATCCTTTGAACTATTTCATAGGTGGTTGCACAGCAGGAGCTGTCTTGGGAGCAAGAGGTAACTGTGAACACTGAAATGTGCCTGAATTGAAATGTGCTGGTTTTAGAAACTTTTCTGTTGGGGAAAAATGTTAAAGAATGTTGATGCCAGGCTTCTTTGGTAAAGATTCATCTCAGCCTGTATTCATGCCAGTTTCATTGGCATTGTATGGACCTGCTAAAATAAATATGGCTACAGGAGGGGAGGGCACCAAAGGGAGCATGAAGTGATACACAGAATGAAAGGAGAGGTGACTCAGTGCTGCCAGTAAGAGCTACCAGTTATACCTTAAAATTGCAGGATAGGAAAAATATAGTTGTGGAAATCCATGTTTTCTTGGCAAGAAGTGTGTTTTATTTTAGACAGGAAGTACAATCTAATATCTGCCGTGTGAATTCTTTACATAGTCTGAGGGACAAGCTGTGTCCTGCTGCTGTTGCTCCTATAGCCCCTTGTAAGGTTTAAGCAGCTCCTGCAGATACTGACACAGCTCTGTTTTCTGTAGACATTCATCCTTGAACCTAAAGAAGTGAGGGATTTATTTAAGTTGTAATTGTGGTGAAATAGAATTAATCTTTATTTGTCCTAGTTGCTGAGCTGATGAGAGTTCAAAGCAGTGATTGTTTTTTTGGTCACAATATTTGTTATATTTTGTCACTTAAATGAGCCATTTAAGATTGCCGACTTAAAGGGATGGGGCAGTGGATTATTGAAATTGATATTTCAAATTGCAAGCTAAAAGCATGAGAACTCAATTTTATAAAAAGGCCACTTTTCCAATTCCTCTGGCCAGACAATGTTGCTGATGGTCAAGGGACTTACGAAAAACGGCAGTCTATCGAGATCTGCTGCACAGGACTTAATGTGCCTTAATGGGTGTTTTCTGCTTTGATGTGTTTTCTTCAGCTCACAGTTACCTCACTGGCACCACGGCATGTCTGGGGTTTGGAATCACTGCGGCTCTCATGAAGATTGGTAACCAGGAGGGCTGGAGGCTGACAGGACCTCCCAAGCTGTAAACGTCACCTTTCACCCCTGTGAGCTGGCTTCCAAATGCTGTATGTACTTAGGACATTGTGTAATAAAGATTCGGTCCAGTCAGCAGTTGTCACAACATTGTGGTGTTGTGCGGCTGTTTCCCGGCGTTTGGGCTGAGGTGCAGAAAGCTGGAGCTGCTGAAGGGGAAGCGGCATCTTCTGGTCTGGCTGCGATTTCTGTGTTCACTTTGCCTCCATGTCTCGGCATTGTGTGCGCAAGTGTGAGCACTACGCTGTAGCTTCAGTGAGGTCCTTGCAGTTGAGTGGGCCCTGTGGGGCTTCTTGACAAGGATTGGGATTACGCTGCACTGAGCCCATCAGTGAGGGTCTGGAGCCAAAGCTTCTGAAGGAGTGCTTGGCTCTGCGCTGAAGATGGGGAAGGTGGGGTAGGGAAGAAGTTGTGGGTTGCCCACGAGAAGGTGTTTGGGAGCCTGAAGTCTTTCTCCAAAAAGCATTTCAGGAAGTCTAGAGCTAAATGCTTCATGGTTGAAATTGAGGAATATCTGGGGCTGGAAGGGACCGCTGAATGCCAGCTGAGAGCTGGAGCAGGTTGCTTATAGCTGTGTCTGGTTGAATTTTCTATGAACAAACTGAAGTGTGTCCTGCGAACCCACTAAGGTGGAGAGCATGGAGCCACAAGATGCACAAAGAGAGGCAAGAACTGGATCATTTTGCCTGGAGAAAATGTCAAGATTTGATCTAATAGCACTTTTTCACAACTTAGTGGCTACAGAAAATGCAGGCTCAGGTGTGCAGTGAAGGGTGGGAAATAACAAGATAGGGAAATTCTAACTAGATAGAAAAAAATAATCTCACAAGCAGGTTAAGTGCTGAAAAATAGACTTGTAGGGGATGTGAAAAGATCTTTGGGAACACAGAATTAACTGGACATGTGGGAACACTGTGGGGCAGAGATGGGACATTAGGGGATGGGTGCATGTGTTACAGGACAAGGAATGTGGGTATGGGGGATGCAGGTGCATGGGAGAGGGGAACATGGGGTGTGAGGGGAGGGGACAAGGCAAGGAGATTGGAGCACCAGAGGACAACAGAGGGAGGGACAGTGATACAAGGACACAGTCAGCTGTGGCAGGTTGTGTTGCTCTGGTTTGTGCTCTGTGGGCCAATGGGGTCCTGGGTGTGTGTGGGGTGGTCCTGGGGGCACTTGAGGCTGGGTTGAGGAGCTGGTGTCCCTGTGTGCTCCTGGGGCTGAGACCTCCAGCTCTTTGGGCTGGGCTGCAGCTCAGAAGCACAGCAGGTGATGGTAGACCTGTGTAGTGGTTTGGTTCAAGATACCCATTACTTACTTACTTTCCTTCTGTGAGATAAGAATTAGGAGAAAGCAAAGCAGGCACAAAACTTAAAAGAATAAAAGAAGTTTATTAACAGACCTAAAAGAAAGAAAAGAAAGTCAGACTAAACCTTCAGAACACTTCTCTTCCCCTCACCTTTCTCCCTTCTCCCACTGACAACATAAAAAGACAACCCTTTAGATTTTCAATCAGTTTACCACCTCTATAATAATCTTTTTCAGTTCGCTTAGGGTGAGGAGTCTCTCTTGCTCATGCTATGGAGACATCTCCACAAGAAACAGTTCTCTCGTGGCTCCAATGTCACAGCAAGACAGCCGCCCGGGTTGGTTCTCTACTCGCATGTGAGAGTCCCTTCCCCTGACTTACAGCTTTCCCCACAACTGCTTTCGAGGGTCCAGTCCTGAGCTACTGGGGTACCATTTTAAGGATGAGCTGTTCAGAAACAAAGGTTCCCTTCACCTATCTCTGCGAGCATCTTCATCTCTAGGAACAGAGGTCTTCTCCTTCCCTGGGAGCAAGGGTCTTCATCACTTTCATCTCTGTTCAAGCTTCTCATCAAATTACAGCTACTTCAACATTTGCTCTTTTCAGCACAAGTACTTCTGCTCACAATTGCAATTTGAACACTCTACCCCCCCTAAGCTTCATGAAATTACAGCGGGTACTCTGATGCATCATAGTCCATCACCATAGCTTTACAACAGAATTTCAGCTTCTAGGTTTGAAGCATCTCCTCTTTCTCCTCCCTCAGGGTTTCAGCTCTTCCTTCTTCACTGACTTTGGTGTCTTTATGGTGTTTTCTTCTCATGCCTTCACCTTCTTTCTCTGACTCGGGAGAGGATTGATGTCTGCAGGTTTCATCTGTATTGGAGGAAACTTACAGCACTAAAAGGGTTAATCTCACCCGGGCCTCGCAGCTGGAATTTGCTTATCGGTGTTGGTCCCATGATCTTTGCCGGGCAGCGGCCTCAGATGAATTTCGGCCGCACTGGGTGAGGGCCGGCCTGGCCGAGCCGCGCCGCGGAGCCGCCCACAGGAGCAGGGCTGCGGGGCTCCGGGGTGGCTGTGTCCCGGCCGGCCGGGCCCACACTGAGGGGCTGCGCCGGGTGTCCAGCGAGCAGAAGCGACTGAGATCTCAGCCAAGATGTGCCGAGCAGGGCCTGGCCCGGCCCTGCTGGGCCGTGCCGCGGGCCCCCAGTTACCTACCCAAAAGCTGGAAGCAAGAGAAGCTTTCCCGGGCTTTGTTCGTTCTTAAATGTGGATTACAGAGGTGTGTCAAGCTTCTTAAGTGGCTTAAGAAAGTTGCCAATATTCAAACTAGCCAGTTGATTGGTTCTATTGGGTCTGGAGGAAGTTGTAAGCGCCTCTTTGCAAAGAATTACTTCCGTGACCGATGGAGCCCTCTTTAACTAAGAACCCAAACTATGCTAAACCATGATATTCTGTCACCCCCTCATGGGGGTGGGGGGACAGGGGATTTTCTCCTACCTGAGGACTTGGGAGGGGGCTCTGCTTCACCCTGGGATCTGGAGAAGAGCAGTGTTTAGAGAGGGGCCCAAGGGGCCAGGGATCCCCAGCAGAACCTGCCCATGGTAGCACAGTGTTTACAGAAGCTGCTGTCAGCTTCAGCTGGCCCTGCTGCCTGTCCTCAGAGAATTCAGTGACCCCACCGCCCCAGCCTTGGGACTCTGGGGCCTTGGACCTCCCTCTGCCTGAGCCTCTCCCAGCTCCTGGCTGGGGCCACGTGTCCTGTCTGGTCTATAATTACCCAGGCACATTCCTAGAGGGTCACAGGAGTTCTGTGGAGCAGCAGCAGGCGGTAAGGGGGACAAGCGCATGGCACAGCATAACAAACCATGCAGTAATGCAGGACACGGCATACAGCAAGCGCTTCACTGGGCTGCAAAGCGCATGGCCTTTGGTGAGCGAGGACACGCGACACAGCACAAACAGCGAGCAACACGGCGGGGGCAAGGGGTGGCAACAATGTCATGAGGGTCAGCACATCTCGACAGTCTGTGGTGCAGGGGAGCATGACATGCAACATTGCAGACAACTAGGGGGATAATGCATCACAATGTGTGACAGGCAGCATGACACACAACAGGCAGTGCACAGCAGGCACTGCCATGCACCGAGCAGGTGTGACGGGCGCTTTGCTGGGGGCCAGTGTCTTGGTTGCTGTTGGACCATCAGTAGTTTCAGCTAATGGGGCAATGGCTGAGGAAGGGCTTGGTTGTGCGTGCTATAGGACTGAAGGTGATGACAGTGGCCTGAGCTACGGGGTTGTGGGGCAGCAGTGTTGGCTCTGGGTCAGTAGCTTCATGCTAAGGCTTCAGAGATGAGGCAGGTGAGGGGATCAGGCTCAGTGGGGCAGTGAAATGGGCTGTTGTTCTCACCTATGGAGCTGCGGTTTTGCCAAGAGGCATCAAATTTAGTAATGGAGCAGTAGCAGAGCCTGGTGTCGCTGGCTGTGGGGTAAAGGCTTTGGTGGTGGATCCAGTGCTATGTGGCAGTGCCAGCAGCAAGATCCCATATCCCCAGCCAGTACTCCAGCCATGGGCCAGAAGCTCCAGCTGTGGAGACAGCACCCTGACACCCTGCTCCATGTGTTCCCACAGGCAAGATGTGGGTTGCAGAGGGGCCAGCCCCAGACCAGTGGAGCCTGCAGGATCGGGCTCACGCTGGACACTTCCTGGCCATGGCTGACCACCTCCGCACCACAGGACAGCTGGTGGATGTGGCTGTGGGCCCAGAGAGTGACATGGCCCATGCTGTGGTCCTGGCCTCCATCAGCTCCTTCTTCCACCGCTTCCTGGAGAGCAGGACCAGACAACTCCGCCAAGATCCCCCACCCCATGTCCCCTTGCCACCTGGGGCCACACTGTGGGGCTGGCGGGCTGTGCTCACCTTTGCCTATGGGGGAATTGTGCCCCATGGCCGGGCGAAAGAGGTGGAGGAGGCTGCCTGGGCCCTGGGTGCACCCCGGCTGGTGGCCGCCTGTGCCCTGCGTCTGGAGATTGACCACCAGGAAGAAGGTCCTGAGCCCCTGGAGGAGCAGTGGGAGACGCTAAGAGCCATGGAGCAGCTCCATGCCAATGGTGTGGGCTGTGACCTCCAGCTCCAGGCAGGGAACGAGGTCATCCCAGGTGAGCAGGGGGTGGGGGTCCTCCATGAGGGGCTGAGGAGTGGGACAGAGCGCTCTGGGACAGCCAAGTCCTCTGGTGGGGATGATAAGGCTGCAGCTCCAGGTGCATGTCACGCTCTAGAGGTGCCCTCAGGGCTGCTCCCCTTGGCAGAGCTGGGGCTTTGATGGGCATGGGGCCAGGACACGTGAGTTCTGGGGGCTGCACAGTGCAGAGGGTTCCCTGCTGCCTCCCACCATTATTCCTCCTTCCTCCTAGTTCAGCGACTGGCCCTGAGCTGCTCCTGTGACTTCTTCCGGGCCCTTTTCACCTGCCCCATGCGGGAGGCCACCCACAACCCTGCCGACCCGCTGGTCACGGGGCTGTCCCCAGCCGAGCTGCGTCTCCTCCTCTCCTTTGCCTACACAGGAGCTGTAGCAGGGCCATGGCCCATGGTCTTGGAGGCAGCTGAGACCTCCCTGCGCTACCAGGCCTGGGGGCTCCTCACTCTCTGCCTGGATGTTTTCACCCATGGCCTGACCCCAGAAACTGGCCCTGATGTGCTGGCCTTTGCTGTGGCCTATGGGCTGGATGAGGTGGTCCATGTAGCAGAGAACTACATCTTGGCCACCTTCCCCTGTGTGGTGATTACACCGGCCTTTTTGGATCTTCCTGCACACCTTCTCATCCGCCTCCTCCGCTCTGATGGTCTCAATGTCCTCCATGAACTGGAAGCCTTGGAAGCAGCATCTCGGTGGCTTATGGCCAATGGAGATGGCCAGGAGGATCTAGCCAAAGAGATCCTGTCATCTGTTCGCTTTGCCCTCATGTCCAGCCTGGAGCTGAAGAAGGTCCCATCTGTGACTGCAGGGGTAGCTGACCCAAAGGTCCTCCATGAGCTCATGGTAGCAAGTTTCGCCCCCATGGCCCAGCTGCCATGCCGGGTACGTTCCTTGCAAGAGGTGTTGGTGGTTTGTGGTGGAGACAAAGTAAAGGGCAACCTGACTGCCCGGAAGCCCAGCAGACACCTCTGGTTTGCAGACCGCTACCTCAGTGCTGTGGGGCTGGTGAAGCAGGTTGAGTGGAGGGAACTGGGACACTTTCCTGATGGCCCACGCTTCCGTCATGCTGTAACTGTGGTGGACAACAACCTCTACGTCCTGGGTGGAAAGCACTACTACGGGGTCCATGACACCCTAGCCAGTGTCTACAGGTGAGAGCTACAGAGGACTTAGAGTTCCCATGTGGCACCAGGACATTGTGGGATCAGAGGAGGTGTTGGTAGAGCTAGAGCTGCCCCATGGATCCAAGACATTGTGGCATTGAAGCTGGTCAAGTGGCCCTAAGACATTTTGGGATGGGTTAGGTGTAGGACTCAGAGGTGCCCTCTTACTCTGGGGTGTTACAGGGTTTTTGGGAGTAGGAGTGGGAGGCTTCTATCTGGAGATGCCGCAGGTCATTATGGGTTTGGTATTGTCCAGAAGGAGAGGATATTCCCATGCAAGGTGACCATGTGACCCTAAGGCATTCTGGGACTGGCAGGTTGTAGGTGGGTTGTTGCCCTCAGCAGTGCCAACATCAGCTCATGGTGTTGTAGTTAACAGGTAGTCTCTTGCCCCTTTGCCTCTCAAATCCAGGTACCAGCCTATGAATGATTCCTGGGAGCGTCTGGCCAGTATGACGTGTGGACGGAGCTACTTTGCTGCTGTGGCACTTGGGAATTTCATCTATGCCCTGGGGGGCACCTCAGGGGAGCTCTACTGCACAGATACTGTGGAGTGCTACGACCTGGCCAATGACACCTGGAGGTGAGGCTGCTCCAGCAGATGCCTAGTTTCCCTTTTCTCTAAGAGCCCCTTGCCTTGACCAAGGTGCCCACTGAGTGCTTTGGGTCACTAAGCCTCCAGTGGAGGATGGACTTGCAGTGGTATTTGGGAGAGGTCTACTGGTTGTTGAACAACCATGTCCCTTGTGGACTGCGTGATGGCCAGTGTTTCCTAGCAGGTGGCAAGTGAGTTTTTGGCCAGTAGTGTGTTCATTGCAAGTCTTGTTGGCCATCTGCCAATGAGACAAATAGTTTGATTCCTCTCATTGGCAGAATGTTCATAGGGTGATGGCCAATGTTGTCCATTGAGGGAGCCCACTGTGGTTGACCAATGGTGCGGCGACTACAAAGTGTTGAATAGTGATGCCCCTGGGGTATCTATTCTGTGTCAGGTGATGTTGTCCACTGGGGCTCGTTGGGTGTTGGCAAGTGTTGCCTGCTGAGTGGTTAATGAAGCAGCCAATGGCACCCCAGGGAACCCCTGGGTAGACAGTCACTGCAGGATAGCCCTGGTTAACCTGTCCTTCACCCCTCCCTCTCTCCTTGCCTAGGAGGTGCCAGCCCCTGCCAATGGCTCTGTGTGGGCACGCGGCATGTGCCCTGGATGGTGAGCTCTACGTGTCGGGTGGGTGTGATGAAGCATACCAGTGTCAGGCATCCTTGCTCCGCTATGTCCCAGGTGCACCTGTTACACTCCTGGCACCCATGAATGGCCAGCGAGCTGGCCACGTCATGGAGGAGGCGGGTGGGCAGCTCTACGTGGCCGGGGGCCTGTGTCAGCGGGCTGGGCAGACTGGCTACAGGGACCAGCTGACTTTTGAGGTCTACAGCCCCAAGCAGAACATCTGGGTCCTCCTCAGCCCCCTGCCCCGTGCACATGTAGTTGGGGGTGCAGCTGTACTGGGAGGGGAACTGCTTGTACTGGGAGGGTACAGTCATGAGACCTACCAGGACACGCACTTGATCCATGCCTACCAGCCGGGTACCCGGCGCTGGATCACCCGGGGCACCTTGCCCCATGCCTATACTGACCTACAAGCCTGTGTTCTCACTTTACCCCCTGCCTTGCGTGGCCCCAGCTGCCTTAAGGACCCCTTGAGATCAACTGAAACTCCCAATAATACCTAAGGTATATTTAGCTTAAAAACTCTGCACCCCATACTGGGATACCCAGGTAGCATCCATGGGTACCTCTATGGGACAAAAGTGTCCAGACCCCTCTCCCAGAGTGGGTTCCTCCTGTGGTTTCCAGCAACCCTTCACCCTTAAGGTACATGACCTAGACTGTAGTGAACCTGTGGAACATAGAGATTTCCCACACTGTAGCACTGTGCCTCCAGGAATACTCAGTCTTCTTTGTCTGAGCCCTTCACTGGGAGCTGGGAATCCCCCAATTTCCCCCCCCACCTGGTTTGAATAAAAATGCTTCCTGAATTGTCTGTCTGGGTCTTGTTGTTTCTGGTGGGAAACCCAGACATCCAGGTGCTTCTCACAAGGAACAGGAGGAGAGCAGGAGGGCAGTGATCTGGGTGTCCTGGGTGGGTGGTGCTGGGCACTGGGGCTCTGTGTGCCTGTGTTCACTGGGCACGAGGGTGTATGTGTTTGTCTCAGGACTGAGAGGGATCTTGGGGTGCATAGGAGATCCTGAGGGAATAGAGTCCTGCGAGTGCCAGGATTTGGGCGGGTTGATGGTGGGGTTGATAGAGTACAATAGGGGGTCCTGGGGGGGTACTAGTTTGAAAACAAACCAGTGGGAGGCACCAAGTCAGAATAACAATTTAATGGAAATTAAAGAAAAGGAGTGAAAAAAAGGTAAAAGAAAACACTGTCAAACTGACAGAGTCAAGGTACAACCTGACACCCTGTTAGGCAGGGTGGTGGTAGCAATCTGGTAGAATGGTGGCTGCAGTCCTCTGAAACAGTGATCCTGTAGTAAAACAGTCTGCTCTTCCTCAGAAAGTCCAATGGTGGCTGTGTAGCTCCTGTCCTCTGGAAATCCAGTGGGAAGCCGGTGTCTCTGGTGTTCAGCCTCAGATTATATCCACGATGGGATGCTTGGTTCCTCCCTCTGGGTGGAGCATCTCACAATGGGGTAACGAGTCATGAGGCAAAGTGTTGATTAGGCTCATTAACAGAAGATAGTCCGGAGGGAGTTATCTCTGAGTCAGGCGGCAGGACAATGATGGGCAATTAACAGCAAGATAGTCTGGGGGGAGGAGGCAAGGAAACACTGCCCCACCTGATTTCAACAGTTGATGGGAATGGTAATAGAATACACTGCAACCCAGGACAGGGGGCTTTGGTGTTCCTAGGTGGTTTTGAGAGGTCTTGGATTCCTGGAGTGACCTGGAGAGCTTGTTCTGTGGAGAGATGGGAGAATTCCAGGGAGGAGTTGAAAGGAGAGGCAAGGGTAACGGGATTCTGAGAAATACTGGGGTACCAGTAGTTCCTGTAGGGAGGGAACTGGGTGGCTTCAGATGTGTAGAGGAAGGTGAAAAACTGTAGTCTAATGAGTTCTGAAGAGAAGGGGATAATCACTTCCCTTGGCCTGCTGGCCCTGTCTCTGTTAACCCAGTCCAGGTTTTGTTGCCCTCCCTTTGCTGCCAGGTGCACTGCTGGACCTTGTTCACCTTTCTGTCCATCAAGATACACAGATCTTCTTCCACAGCTCTGCTCCCCAGATGTCTGCCCCCCACTGTTGGGGCCTTCAGACTGTGCCAGCACTGGAGCTGCTTGCCTCATCGTTGTCCCAGGAAACAGGGATAGAAAGGATGGTGTGGTAAGAGGACAGCACCAACAGATGGACAAGTGCCCACTTACAAACGCAGTATGTCCATGTCCATGGACACACTTACACACCAGACCTTCACCAGCAGACACACTCATGCTGGCCAAGCACAGGCATACGTTCCCACCTGTGAACCCAGTAGTTAACCTGGCAGAAGGCCATGCTGACTCAGCAGTTTGACAATACACTTGGGGCAATTAGAACTGGAACTGCGTTTCAGGCTGGAAAAGTGATTCATAGGATCCTTGAATGGTGCATTTGTGCACCATTGCTGGGGCGAGCCATTCAACCCCCCACCAATGGTGACTGTTGTCTGCTTCTTACACCTCCCAAAATGTTTGAGTGACATCTAGACAAGTAGTCGCAAAGTTTGGCCATCTCCTGAGTGCTTTGTCCCAGTGTAATCCCTTACAAGTCACATCCGTTGCCCTTCAAAGCCTCCCACCCTACTCCCCAGTACCCAGCCATCCCATAATTGGTCATGCAGAGGCATCAACACTTGCACTTTCCTTATTACCTGCCAGTGGGATGCTTTTCCCATGTGATTCCATACCACAGGGAAGAAGCGCACATTTGGGGCAAAAGTCAGGAATAGGAGTATAAGTGTGCAGTTTTGGATGCCAAAATACAAGAAGGACCCAAAGCTATTAAAGAGTAACGCAGTTCTGTGGTCGCTGCATGAGCTCTGGCGTGCCCTCGGTCAGAGAGAGTCCAGCTGCGTTACTTCTGTGTGTCGCAGAAGCGACTTCGGCATCAGGAAAAGTGCTGCTGGCTGAGCTCACTGGCTTCTTTGCAGAGGAGACACGGCAGGAGCTGATGATACCGGCTCATGTAAGTTCGGAGACAAAGGAAGAGAGAGGCTGTTCGGGTCTGGCTTCTAACAGGTTTATTGTTAGAAGTTTCACAACCCGAACAAGCTCGGAAGGGATGGAATACGATGAGATTCCCCTCCTCCCTCCCCGAGGCTTGTCCTCAGTTTTATAGGGAGTTTGAAAACCGCGGGGAAAGGGGAAAACAACCAATGAGTTACAAGCCAGGGGGAGGATGCAATTGAACAAGAACCACTGTGGTAAACCGAGAGGCGAGAGTTATAACAGAACCAATGATCGACCGAGTAACCGAGAATTTTCCCGAACCGGGGGAGGTGGCTTGGACCCGGGCACCGCCCAGGGGGTGCAGCTTAGGCTTCTGAGCCGCCCCTCGACCCCTCTCAGTCTGCCTCTTGGGGAAACTCGATCCAGGGGAGGGGCTGGGATTGGTTGGCATTACACAGCCCCAGCCCCGCAGTGGGCTGGGTCGTAGCAACAAAGGAGTATCCAAAAGAGGCTGCAGAGATGGGGAAGGGTCTAAAGCGGAAGGGTTTGAGTAGCAGTTGACGGCACTTGACTTATTTAGCCTAGAGTACATTGAGGGAGACAATTCAGCCTAGAGTACTCATCAGGGAGACCTCCCCTGAAGGGAGGCAGAGGGGCAGCTCTGATCTCTGCTCTCTGGGACCAGAGACAGGACCCCAGGGACGGCTGGAGCTGTGTTATGGGGGCATCCCAACAGATGAATATTAGGAAAAAGTTCTTCCCCCAGAGGGTGGTCAGGAAATGAACAGTCTCCTCAGGGAATGGCACAGCTCCAATGCTGCCAGAGCTCCATGAGCATTTAGACAATGCTCTCAGGCACAGAGTGGGATTGCTGGGGTGTCTGTGCAGGGCCAGGAGTTGGACTTGATCCTCAAGGGTCCCTGCCAACTCAGGATATTCTAGGATTCTGGGATTCCATGGACTTTTCTCCTCTGTCTTCACTACTCCATATACTGAAGACAAATTTCTCATTCACTGTGCCCTGCCAGGACTGTGGCAGGTCCAATGAAATTAAACCATCACCCCTTTGAAATTCAGGCATAGAATATTTATTATGTGATTAAGAACCTGGCACTGAGTGGAAAGTGTATTGCATCTTTGTGTGCATCGTTTGAACAGAAGCAGTTGCGACAGAGCACAACGTAAGTTCCGCTTGCCCTCACTCACTCCAAAACCAGGCAGTGGCAGCCCCAGACTATCACTGACCAGTTTAGGACATTATCTTCCTCTGCCAAATACCCAAGTAATTATTTTAGCTCTGGAAACCTCAGGAGGTTGGAGAATACTAGAGCAAGGAGCTGGATGGCTTCCCCTAGGCAAGTAGATCTTTCCCTTGTAAAATAAGGCATGTGAAGCAGAGCCATGACTCTCGATCTCTTTCTCTGAGTGTACAGAAACATTTACATGGTGTTACCCGCATATTTCACTCTGACATCACCGATGGCTTCAACACCCCTGTCCAGGCTGTAAGCAGATGGGGTCCTCTGGAATCCAAGGTCTGTGACCATCAGCTTCCTGGAGGAAGGCTTGACTGATGTGTGCAGAGGACTGTGGTGAACCCACAACTCCTTTGTGGTGCAAAAGGAGTAACTTGCAGGAGGACTGTGTTGTATCCCCAGATCTTTAACTGTGCAGTAGGTAACCTCAGGACACAATTCCACTTCCTTGATTGTACAGAATGTGGGGCGCTGGAGGGGGATTTTGAAGCTGCTGAGATGGATCATAGGGCTTCCTGTTGACTCCCTCCATTCCAGCAGTGGACACTGCACCTCTTGGGTCTGCAGGGACTGGTGCCAAGAGGGTTGTCCCAGCAGACACATCCATGCCAGCCAACCTGCTAGAGCCAGCATGGTCAGGACCAGCAGAGCCAAGGAAGCCAGGTAGAGCACCCAGTGCAACAGGCAGCAGTGCCTCAGCACCCACTGCCCCCACTGTGGACCCTCCCCACCTGCCTGCAAACGCAGCACGGGTACAGCCCGTCCTGGGATGGAGCATGGGCAGAAAGGAGGAGGAGAAGATAGGGGGGAACATGCAGGATGGGTGAAGGGTGTGGTGTCCAGGGGAGGTGGTAGTGTTGGGACATGAGTGGAAAGCATGGTGTTGGCCGACATCAGAGGAGGAGATGGAGGTCTGGCAATGGAAGAGGCCTCTAGCATGGCAGTAGAAGGCACTGCTGTGGAAGTGGTGGGAAATGTGCCGGTGGACCCCATGAGACTGGCATAGGTTGTGCTGGTAGCAAGGGTGGTTTGGGGATGGCCATTGGTGCTAGCACGGCTGCTGCTCATAGTGGTTGGCAGTGAGGTGGCAGAGTCAAGGGTGGCAGATCTCTGCAGGGTGATGGTGGTAGTATTAGAGAAAATGGTGGCAGTGCTGGGGGTCTGTGTGGGTGTCATGGTGGGACTGGCTGGTACAGGAGTGGTGGTGCTGGGAGCTCTGATGCTTGTCAGCACCGCAAGCAAAGTGCTTGGGCAAAGGGTGGAGGTACAAGGGGTGCTGAAGGAAGGTCTGGTGAGGGGAGGTGTTTTGGTAGTGAGGGTAGGGAGGTAAGGTGAGGTAACAGCATAGGGCATGGTAGTGTGCTCTTTGGAGATGAATGGATGTGGGGGGAAGGTGGTCATGGTAGCTTTCTCTGTTGTTTCTTCCCCATAATTATATTCATCCCCTCCTTCCTCATCCACATCCCCCACAATGCTGCAGTTGAGCTTGAAGTGAATGATTGGCTTCTGCCTATGCTCAGCAGGGCTGTGGCACAGTACCTTCTCGGGTGCGACCTCCACCTTTGTTTCCTCCAGGCCCCGCTCTGGCTGATAAACGACGTCAGCATTCTGCCGGATCCAGGTCTGGAGGTAGTGCAGGTCACAGTCACAATGCCAGGGGTTCTCAGTGAGGAAAACATACATGAAGAGGCGCCCCTTTGGGAAGAAGTCAGTGGGCAGGGTCTGCAGCTGGTTGCCTGAGAGCCAGAGGGTCTCCAACATCTGCAGGTCCTGCAGCAATTCCTTGGGTAGCTCCTTCAGGAGGTTGTCTGAGAGGTCCAACTCCTTGAGTGCCCTCAGTCCTGCAAAGGCCTCCTGGGGAAGCTGCTGCATCTTGTTCCCTCGCAAGTCCAGGTCCTGCAGCTGTGGCACTGTGTGGAAAGCCCTCGGGGCCAGCGTCTCCAGGCTGTTGTGGGCCACAGCCAGGTGGGTAAGCGCAGGCAGGCCCTCCAGGACAGGAAGGACCCCCAGTGCGTTGTGGGAGAGGATCAGCTCCTTCAGGGATGGCAGCAGGGCCCCAGTGTGCAGAGCCACCAGCCCATTTTTGGCCAGGTCGACGTCCTGAAGCCGGGTGAGGGGCAGGAAGGCGGCGGTGGAGAGGGACTCCAGGCAATTGTCGCTGAGCAGCAGGATGCCTGTGTCCGCAGGCAGGTCTGGGGGCACTGCGCGGAGAGCTTGCCCTGTGCAGTTCACCTCCAGGAGGTCCTTGACCTTGTTCATCTCTGAGGGGCAGGGCTGGGCTGGGGGCAGCAGGGCCAGGAGAGTGACCAGGGTCAGGGCAGGAACCTGCATGGCCTGGAGGGGGGAGAACCGAGGGGTGTGGGTGCAAGCAGGCATGCACCTACACATTGCCTTTTTCCTGCGCAAGCACCATTTGCAGCAGAACTGGCATCCCCTGCCAGACCCTCTGGCACCCTCTGAGCTCTGCAGCTCCTCCCTGGGATGGGGGAAGAGAGGGATGAATCCCACACCTACTGCAATCTTGGCCCTTTTTCTCACCTTGTTCTCTTCCATAGTGGGGAGAACCTGACTCATGGGCCCCTTCACAGCAACGCCTTCTCCCCTGGAGCAGCATTGCTGCCCTTGCCACTGTAAAAGCCATCCCTCTGCAGTGTTTGTGTCCCAGTGTACCCACACCCAGCTCAACCCAGACAAATTGTGTGCTGGAAGAATCTCCCTGAATATGCTCTTACCCAGCACCAGCCGAGCCCTCTGCTAGATTTGGAGGGCAGGAGCATGAATCATGTGAAAGGAACTTCCCGTGCACAGATGTGACTTCCATGAACATCCAGGCCCCTGTGAACACTGTGACTCACCTGTGAAACTTCCAGCGTTTGCTCTCCTGCTGCTCTGCCTCCTCCTGCTCACGGCCCAGGCAGTGCTTTGGGACAATGCTAGCGGGGAGCTGCTCAGCCCTCTATCAGCACCCGCAGCTGTGGGAAGGGAGCTGTGGTTTCCTGAGCAGCCAAGCCTATCTCCTGTCCTTTCGCACAGCCCTCGCTTTGGCTGCACCGTCACATCACTATCTCTCTTTGCAAAATGTCAACAAGGATCAGCAAGCATTGCCCCAGAAGCAAATGGTTGAGGCCCACTGCAGCCTGCACTGGATCCTGCTTGTTCTGCTGCTCAAGCCAGTTTTCCCCTTAGGATTTGCAGGAGCGCTTGCAGAAAATAATTCCTTTGGCTTCTGGAGAGGAAATGGGCAGGAACATTGGCCACAGCTTCTGAGAAGGGGCTGAGGTGGTAGTAAAATGACTCTATGCCCATGATGCTGGCGAAGCCCTTGCATCTGGATGCAGTCCCATCTGGACCAGGATGCCTTGAGGCTCACGACATCTCTTGCTGTCTGTGATAGGAGTGGGATGGACTGAGGCTCTCCTCCCCCAGCAATTGTAGTTTAAGGCCCTCTTTTCCAGCTTGACAAGCCTGTGAGTGAAGATGCTTGTTGACTTTTCTGACAGATGGACTCCATCTGCCCCCAATAGACCAGGTTGTTCAAAGCAAGTCCATGGGTCTAAGTAGCCAAACCCCTGGCTGTGGCACCAGTCCTGTAACCATTTGTTGAGTCCCCAGATTCTACTGGCTCTTTCAAACCCCTTCCCTTTTACCAGGAAGACTGATGAAAAACTACCGGTGCTCCAAAGTCAGCAGCTACTGCTGCTCCCAGGGCTCTGCAATCCTTCCTGATGCTGCTCAGACTGCTCTTGACTCTGCCACTGGCACCCACATGAAACAATAGCAGCAGGTAATGGTGGACGGACAAGGCATGGTAGTCTCTTAGTGACATCTCTGATACGAGTCCATGGTAAGCAGCATAATCCACAGAATGCAACAGGCCAGTAAATAGCGCCTCCATACCTCTCTGAAGAGTTTCCTCCTACTATTACCCTCTTCTTAGTTGTGCAGATTGTTATATGGGGAGCAGTTTATGCTGCCTTACTGGTTGTTATATGGAGAGTAGATGGGGCTGCCTTACTCACCTCCAGTGCCTCTTCTGCTGGGTCTTTCCTGCAGACCACTGAAAGGTTCTGCAAGGGCACCTCTGTCTTCTGGAAAGGTTCTGCAAGACCACCTCTGGCTTTGGGGGAAGTCCTTGCTGTTCCAAGTCTCCATTCTTCCACATTGGCCCTCCTCCCTTCTGTGTGTGTTCTCTTGGTCCTCTTCCCTTCTATGTGTGTCACTGGGGGAGTCTCTTGCTGTTTGGCTTTGGGCTGTGGGTCTACTGCAAACTGTGCTTGGAACAAGCAGACTTTCTCCTTCCTGGGAAAGAACTCCTTCTCAGACTCCCTGAAACTATACAGCCGTCTCACTGCCTCTTGCCTTTCTCAGCTGCTTGTCACAGGTGGTCCTCCACCTGGGCACACCTTTTGCAGGTAGGTCTGCTGCCTGTCCCTGCCCTAGAGAAAGATTCAGTCACTTCCTGCAGTGAGAGATCTGCACTGCAGCCTCTCGATTTGGCAGCTCTATCTGGATGGAGGCATTGGCAGTAGCCAGGGCAGATGGCGCAGATGTCCACGTTGGAGTTGCAGGCTTTGCTCTCAAAGTAGTGCCCACCATTCTGCCTTGGGAGTCAGGTAGGAGGAATGTCTTCAACCTGTGCGGATGGTCACACAACATGCCTGGTTGCTGGAAGACAGAGCTTTGATGCAAGTTATGAATGGTATGTGCAATGATAACTGCATTGGGGTACTCATCTGCAGAGGCATTTCCCTCTGCCATGGAATCTTAATCTATAATGGTACCTGCAGAAGAAATGGAGTCTGAAATGATACCTGCATTTACAACAGTAATTGCAATGGCATCTGTGTTTGCCTACAAGACATGAGTTACTTAATCTTGGAATATAAATGGTTCTTAATAATATTCTTGCCCTCTTTTAATTTTATTTTTCTTTTTTTCATTCTCCCTTGTCCAAACAAAGAAAACATGGACAGGGTCTTCGTGGATTGAGACAGGAGGTGTCATTTTAACTTGAACTGCTGATTCCCCAGGCTTTTTTGCTTCTTTTTACTTTTAATTTCTACAGCCAGATACACCTGTGTGCTCTGGCTGCTCCCTTTCCTAGACCCAATTGCTGGAAATTATGTAACTTTTCTAATTTTAAAATTAATGGTTTTAATTAACTTCTAATTATTAAAAAAATTAATCATAACCAGTATGTAATTTATAAGTAGTGTGTTAGTCTTAAATCACTTTTAGCCAGCGCTCAGCAAAGTTGTCATATGCTCCTTTTATGGGAACACAGCTTGGGAAAATAACTGAAATTTTACGTTTTGCTAAACTAACTCTGATACGCTTCAATGAAAAAAGCCTGGGAGAGAGAGATGTATTGTTGAAGCTGGACATCTAGAAAGCTGTCTTGGGGTGACAAAAAAATCCACAACAAATGCAGAATGTACAGACAACAAGGACCTTTTGCAGAAACCAGAAGATAAAGAGGAGACTAACAAAGACTCATATGTGTTGGAAAGTCCCTACTGGAGGAAAAAGATACTAAAAAGACTAAAAATATGGACTAATTAGCATAAGAAGCAAGAAATCAACAGCCAATAGAAGATAGAATACTAATTAATGAGTTATGTAATTTAGAACCAATGAACATTAATTTGTTTGTTAACAAGGTATAAATAAGTGAAAAAGTTTTGTATCTATGTCTGTATGAAGGCTGGAATTTTGTTGGCCATACACACACCTCCAGACCAAGGATAAAGCAATGCCTTACTTGTTAACACTGAAAAGACTAAACACTAAAAAAACGTGTTAGAGGGGTTTATTTATCCTGACCATGCTGGGGGATTTAGTAACACAAGGATAGCAGAGCGTGCTGACAAGTCACATTGGCTTGCCCGTTTTTTCTATTGCCTGGCTCACATGTGTTTGCCCACTGCTGTAGCAGTGGTGTCACTGCCAAAAGCAAGTGCAGAGTGTGTTCTCCGATGGGGTCTAGAGATACAAACGCTGGCTCCACTGCAGTTTGTTGGTGGCTCCTTATCCTCTTTTGCAAGAGAGTAGAGGAAGGCTGTAGCCAGGTCCATGTTGAAGCTGCTTGAGTGTCAGAGGCAATTAATGGATTTCTTTTGGGCCTGTTCAACAAATGCAGTATGCGCTGTGTATTCTAGTGATCATTTCAGCTGCAGCTGCTGCTAGGCCAGCCGCAGGCTGGAAGGGCATTGCTGGGTCTCTCCTCTCCACTGTGGTCTATGGTGTCTCCTCCTGCCATCTACCAGGAAAAAGAGCCTGTCTGAAGTCCCACACAGTCCTGGTGGGCTGTGTCAAGCCCTGGAGCCTTCTGCCCAGGCTGAGCTGCTGAGATGCCCTTAGCATCTCCCTGGGCAGTGAATGCTTGTGCACCCTTCCCCTGCAGCAGCGTCCCTCCTGGTTGATGTCTCTCCTGTACTACAGAGGAGGGGAATGTGGTTATGGAGGGAGGCAAACACCATCCATACATGGTGTGGTATTGTGTATATTTGGCCTGAGCAGTGCTGAGTCCTGGTGTGCTGTATGTGTACATCTGTAAAAATGTTGCTGGCTCCACAGAATTGTGCAATGCTATCGACACATGCGACAGGATCTGCAATGCTGTCTGCATATGGAATGCTATACGTAGCACTTCTTGTGTCCAACGCTCCAGTGCAGATAACATTGCAGATGTAGGTAGTATTGAAGGTTAAGTTATCGTAGCAGACTCTATTGCAGAGGAGGATACCCACTGCAGAGGTATCATTGCAGATAAAGATACCATTACAGACCCCACTGAAAATGCAGATGCTATGTCAGATGCCATGTCAGATGCCAGTGTAGATGCAGAGCTGGCAGGGAAGACACCGGCCTGACTGAATAGAGAAATTTGGCTGGAACTCAGGGAGAAAAAGAGAGTTTATCACCTCTGAAAGAAAGGGCAGAGAACTCAGTAGGGCTACGAGGATGTTGTGAAGTTATGCAAAAAAGAAAGTTAGAAAGGTGAAAGCCCAGCTAGAAATTAATCTGGCCACTGCTGTAAGAGATAACAAAAAGTGTCTACAGATACATCCCCCTAATTAGTTGAGGCCCTTCAAGTGATCTTTCAAATGATCCTGACCTTCAAATGTCAGCAATCTGGGCACACAGATGGGTCAGCACATTTGTTTTAGCACTCTTGTAAAGCCCTTGGCATGTTTTATCCCTAAATGATTTTTCTCTTTCCTTCACATTCCTTCCCTAAAAGAGGAAAATAAACCCAATGAGTAAAATCAGGGCATCTTGAGGTAGAGGGATTGTCCAGAAAAGGCATTTGCCTCCAGCAGCATGCAGGGAAACAGGAACCCCAACAGAGTGATAACCAGTCCCCATGGTAACCTCTTGCTCCTTTTATCCTGCCAGATGACACTGGCCAAGCCCCAGGCACCGGCAGGTATTTGCTGTGCACAGCTCCTCCAATGCTGAAACATGTTTAAAAAAACAGTATACCCCCAGAGATTTTGTCTGCTCACCTTGAGCTGCGGGTAAGGATGATCTGATTTCCCCATTTCATTTCTATGTCTCAACAAAAAATGTTGCAAGATTCAGACTAGGGGAGAGCCCTGAAATCAAAGGGAGTTTTCAACTGCGCATTTTTGCACAATTGCCTTAAACAAAACAGAGTTTGAATCTTGTTATTCCTTTCTGCCTGGAATAGTCCCATTCCTCGTCTGAAAGATACTGTAAGTCTGGCTGAGGACAGCCCAATTTTGAGCTTTCCTTGGAACAGTACCCCAAAAACTCACCAGCCCAGTATCAGATGTGTACTGAGGGAGCACAAAAGAAGGATGAGAGTGCACCCACATGCAGAAAGGATAATGCATACTTGTCCAGCACCTTCATGGAGACCACTGCCATGGCCTCCACAGAAGGGCACTGTCCATTCCAGTTTCCACCCACCACTGAGCTCTCTTGTGTTTGCACTATACTTTTAAAAGACATTTTAAGTTTTGTGTCTAATGGGAACCCCCTGGATAATTCTGGGTGCTGTCAGGAAACACCCCAGAACTTATTCCAGGTTGTCAGCACATCTGCAGTCAAGAGATGGAGCACCAGCCAGATCCACTGCCTCTGGGAATTCACAAAGTTGGTGTTCTACTGGTTTTGCAGCCTAATAGAATCAAAAGCAACTTAAGCCTGTCAGGAAAATTAAGCCACAAATACCAGAGCTTTATGTCCAAAAAGGAGGCAGAGGGGTCCTGTAACTTTATTCGAATAAAGGGAGAGCCCATGGGCATTTCTCATGGGGTCTCTCAAATTGTTAGAGGATGCAGCCTCCTTTTTATCCTAATTTCCCAACCGCATTTCCCCCTCTCTTTCCCCATTGGCTGAGGTACTTGAGAGGTACAGACTCCCCAAATCGCCTAATACAGACCCTATTCTAATGTATACCCCCCCTTTTCTTTTCCTTGTGTCTCTGTTCTTTTTCTCTAAATCCAGGGATTTAGCATGGTCTTGAGTAACAGTCTGTGTCAATTAATGGAATTCCTATGGAATTTATGGTTTCTCCCATTGCTTCTTTCACCTATCAATATCTGGCTTTATCTACCATCAGGCCCACAGTTTGTAAAGACACCTCCATCTCATTCCTTTCAAGCCAAGGTGGTGACTCTCCTTTACTGACTTTTGAGAAAAAAGCTCATGTCTTCACAAACAATTTGGTGCTAACGTCTTTGAAGGGGGTCTTAATGTCTCTACTGACTTCAAGCAGCAGGTTTGTTACAGAGCCCAGGGAGCTCGGCTCCTGAAACAGACGAGTGGGTCTGCACAGGCCTGAACTTCTGAACTTCGGGATAAAATGCCAGCTTCAAGGGGGACTGTGGTGGGCGGTTCGGGAAGGCTGCACCTTCCTGGTACCTCAGCCAACGGGGAAAGGAAGAGGGCAACCTGCGGCCGGGAGTGCAGGATAAAAGGAGGCTGCGCCCTCCGAGACCTGGAGAGAGAAAACCCCGCGGGCGTGTGCCCCAGTGCACTCTCTCCCTTTATTCGAATAAAGTTGCAGGACTCCTGTCTCCTTTTTGGACATAAACCTCTGGCGTTTGTGGATTTTCCTGACACTTTTGACAGCATTTTCCTCTTGGCATTCAAACCATTTTTAAAGAAAGATGCGAGAAGTACATTTTATAATGTTGGCTTTTGCAGATGTGTTGTGCATTGTAATGTTGGGTCTGTGAGAGTGGTTTTGTTGTTATGAGGGAAGGGGACCAAGTGTTGACTTTCACTGGGGCTTAGATCTATTTTTAACACGAACTTTGTATTGAGATAGGGGGGATTACTGTAATTGGATAACCTAACCAGTGAGGGAATCGAAACCTATTGAATGTATCGAAATGTAACAACTGCCCTCAATGAAGACAACTGCACATGCTCTAAAAAGGTGGGACAGGGGAGGACTTATGTTAACTAGTTCAAAAAGGATTTTAATATGAAAAATGGTTTATAAATATGTAATTAGCTGATGCAATACCCAGGGGTATATAAGGGGGGTTTGCCACTGTGAATCAGGGGGATGGGAAGCAGGAGAATTAGTTTGTTAGGAACAATGCATCCAGCTTGGTCAGCATACCAGGGCAGGAAGAAAAGATAAGAGACCACTGATAAGGGCAGAGGGAGTCTCAGACAGACATCCTGCCTCATCCCAAAACTAGCTCAAACCAGTCTCGAAGCTTAAACCCAGGCCAGGGGTACAAAAGAGCATGCGTAGGGAAGAAAGGTGAAAAGTTCAGGATGATGAAGATTCCTGACTTCATCAAAAAGACCCTCGGAAGACCCCTACCAAAGCCACCAAACCACACTACGCAAGCGCAACGCGGATGTAAATGACTTTTGGGTTCATTATAATACGAAGCGAGGCTGGGCGGGGCTAGGTGATGAATATGTATAGGCGTGTTGCGAAACTTAATGAATATGGAACTTGTAACCCGATAAATACCGAGCTGAATGCAGCTATCGACACATGACATGGCTTTGGAGGAGCGATCCCCCGTGCGTCCCAGCTGGAAATAAACGTACCTACTTTACTACTTCTTTAGTAGTGGAGTTCTGTCCGCTCTTCAACTGTTGACTGTGTGCCTCTGGCTGTAGCTATGCACCCAGCGCTGTTACCTTTGGCCTTGTTGACTTTGTCCCTTATTAAATCTTTCAAATTTTGATAAAGAGTGAGTTCTATTTCTCATGAAGATAAATATTTTGCTGCTTGTATTTGTTTATCAAACCTGAAGATTTATTGAAAAGTGGTGCTGAATCGCCCCAAAGCAGGCCAGGAGACACTTCAGAGACAGTCAGAGAAGCGGGTATTTGCTTTATTCGGCGCTGGGTGTGTGGGGGATCACTCCTCCTAACGCACACACACGGCACTTCCTACAACACAATATTATGTGTAAAATTCATGAATAGTCATCACATTCCTTGGGATAGGAGTGGTTATACAAATGACTTCTCGAAAGTCATTAATATCATTAGCAGACGTGCCACGCATGCGCTGTGTACCCAGGTGGTCGCACTGAGGAAGGCTCTTCTTCTTCCTCGGGGGTCTTTCTGATGAAAATCAGTAGTCTTTGTCACAATGCACTTTTTACCTTTCTTTCTGGAGCATGCGCAGTTCTTCGCTGGATGATTCAGCGATCTCTGTGCTGGTTTTCAAAAGATCCTGTTCCTCTTATCTTGACAAGATTAAGGCAAATCCTGCTGCTTAGGTTTTGTGATTAACATTTGCTGTCTCTTAATAGTTTATTCGTGCTTACATGAGTTAACTATGGATCATCCCTCTTCTCCACCCCCCCTTTTCCTTGATCATTTGTAATTCTTTACAAACCTTTCATGTCTTGAAAGTAAGTACCCCTCTCTATCTTGTTTCTAAGTTTGTGCTTTTGCCATTGAGCATAAGCATTGCGATTTCAAGTACATAAAATCGTACAACAATAACTACTAATGCAAACAGTAAATAACAATGCAATTATACAAATAACTATTATGAACAATTGTTTAAGCCAGGATAAGTTGGGCAACCATGCTGTAAGTTTGTCCTATACCTCTTTAAACCCCCAAGAAGTGTCGTCTAAGGTGATCTGATGCAATGTTTGTGTTTTGTCCAGAATTGTCTGCAAATCTGTTCCTATGCATTTATTTAAATCAACATAACTGCAACAGCTTGTATTTATAACTGTACATACTCCTCTCTCTTTGGCATACAGCAAATCTAATGCAAGTCTATTCTATACAGCCAATTGTGAGATGCTCTTAATCTCAATTTGTTGTGCTCTTATGGCATCTGCACTGGCATTCATTATGGTTTCTACGGTAGTGGGAAGATTCACTATTGATTTCTCTAGCTCACTTGCTCCAAGGCTGGGTACAAACCATCTGGCAAAGCTCTGAAATCTAGTGGGCCTATCTTTCAAGTGTGGGAGACAGAGGAGTAGAAACTCCTGCAATTAAAGGGGGCTTTGATTTACAACCCTGGAAGAGACTAGGTCTGGCTTAATTGACAGAGATTTGTGGACTTTAAGCAAAAGGATTACAAACTTGTATTCCTATCATTATAAGTAAAATTGTACACTGGGTGTTTTGGTGAAGGGTTTTAAAATATAATAGTGTGGTTTTATATAGTTTAAGTTAAGAATGTAGATGGCATAAGAGAGACATCTGTGTGTACGTGACATGAGAAGTTATTGGTCAAGACATAGCTGCATTGCAGTGAGAAGTGCCACAGGTGATAGGTCATTAATCTAAAACAAAGTGTCATTTTAACTATCTATTGGATTAGAAAATTATAAATTACAATGTAACCCTAGATCTTGTGACTAGTCGCCATTACTCGGAGGTGTTGTAAAATCTCACGCCTCGACTGATGCGTTTGTTATCTAAAACAATAAATTTGTGTAGTTGCATAGTCCCATCCCTTAAAGTTATTTTCCTCCGACACGTGAAAGCGCGAGAAATGGACAATCAAGGGGTTCAATGTCCTCTTGGTCCTGCATACAAAAGTTTGGAGCAAGCCTTGTAGTTGAGAGACAACTTTAATGTGGGGAAATACTGGTCCTATGGCACAGCAGCCTTGCCATGCTAAGGGTAAAACTTTATAGGCGCTGTGACCACATATCCAGTACCAACCCCACCCTGGGGGCACTGGCCAACCCTTGGGCTTTGGTCCTTGTCTTGTTTGATTCTTATTCTACATGTTAGTCCCCCCATAGGTCTAAAAATCTGAGCAGTTGGGGTAGCTGCCTATAAATGTTAAGTTCCCGCATTTGGAGTCTGTCTTATTTCCTCCGGAGTTTTTGGTTATAGATTCCTCCCAGCACTGCAGCACGCAGGGTACCAGTGAGGAGTCATTTATTGGCTCCTCAAGCTCTAATTTCCACTGAAGTTGATCTAGGGATATGTTGACATAATGTGAAAGCCTGTTAGTACTAAGTGCAGCATGGATTTCTGTTGTATTAGGGAATGCTGCCCCAACCAGAGGAAAGCCTCTAGCAGAATTTTCAGGCAGCTGGGAACATATCCAGCAATCAGATTAAAGTTCTCAACAACACCTTTGAGCAATTGAAGGTATGTATTCTGGTCCCATGCACCTGCCCCAGTTACCAACATTACCAGTATGGTCCAAATCATGTTGTGTTGATTTTTCGTAGTTGAAGGCGCAGAGGTCCTGTTCTTCGTGCTTCCCACTCTGGTTTTGGTGCAGGTTTGGTCCTGATATAAAGGATCCAGGTCGGTTTTCCTTGTACTTTAATTGCTGTATGAGTGGTCAGCAGTGTCTGATAAGGTCCATCCCATTTTTCCTGAAGTGGATCCCCTGAAAGAGACTTAACAGAAACCCAATCCCCTGGTTTCACATTACGAAAGGCTTTATCAGGTGGTGGCGGTTGACAATTAACAACTGTAGTCCATATTGATTGTAATTTTTGACCTAAATGCTTTACATAATCTATTAGGTAGCTTTGCCCTACCAGAGCCACACTGCCATTGTGAATCACGTTTGTTCCATAGGGCCTTCCATACAGAATTTCAAAGGGACTTAGTTTTTCCTTAAGCTGTGGTTTTAGCCTAATTCTTAGCAAAGCCATGGGCAGAGCCTGATACCAATAGAAATTAGTTTCCTGGCAAATTTTGGCTAATTGTTGTTTTATTAAGTGATTCATCTTTTCTACTTGTCCACTTGCCTGAAGCCTGTATGCTGTATGTAACTGCCAATGTATACCCAGTAGATGACTCACTCATTGCACTACCTGGGCTACAAAGTGTGATCTCCTATCAGAATTTATTTCTCTGGATACCCCAAATCGTGGAATAATTTCTTGTACTAAAGCTTTAACAATTTCTCTAGCCTTGTTTTTTCTACAAGGGAAAGCTTCTGGCCAACCTGAAAAAGTATTTGTGACAACTAAAAGATACCTGTATCCCCATTTTCTAGGTAATTCAGAAAAGTCAATTTGCCACACATCCCCTGGTAAGGCTCTTTTAGGGATAGTCCCTGTGTTTAACCTAACAGTGGTATTAGGGTTGTTTTTAAGACAGATTTCACAAGTGGAAGTTATGTCCTCAATTGTCTCTTTTAATTTTGGTGCTATCACTTTGTCCTTTAAGTGGTTATGCAGAGCATCAACTCCCCAGTGTGTCTTAGAATGTTCGCTCTGGATAAATAATTTTAACAGTTTTCTGGGTATGACTATGAGACCCTTTATTCTAGCCCACCCATCTGTTCTTGTCCCTTTTCTTCTTGTATCCAATTTAAATCATCAGTGTTGTATGGTGGGGGTTTTTCACCCATAAGGATGCTAGAAGGGATTAGAGCTAGGGGTTGGAGCTGAACCCCACTGGCCACTGCCTTTGCTGTTTTGTCTGCCATAGCATTTCCCAGTTCAGGGATGGTGTTACCTTGTGAGTGTCTTTTACAGTGCGTTATAGCCACTTTTGAAGGTTTTGACACTGCTTCCAGCAAGTGTAAAATTTCAGTAGCATGCTTGATTTCTTTCTTCTGTGAGGTCAATAAACTTCTTTCTTTCCAAATAGCCCTGGGAGTGTGTACCACCCCAAAAGCATACCTTGAATCAGTCCAAATGTTGATAAGTTTTCCTTCAGCTAATACCAAGGCTCGAGTCAGAGCTATTACCTCAGCTTTTTGAGCTGATGTCCCCACAGGTGACAGATTTGCTTCAAGGACAGCGTCTGTGCTTGTAATTGCATAGCCAGCAAACTGCTTACCATTCTTGACATAGGTGCTTTCATCAGTGAACCAGTTGTCTGCATTTTCTAGTGGAGAGTCCTTCAAGTCTGGGTGGCTAGAGTAAACCGCCTCCATGGTTTCAATGCAGTCATGCTGTACAGGCTCCTCAGCGGCCTTGCCCTGGAAGTAAGCTGCTGGATTGAAGATGTCAGTTACTTGGATAGTCACGTCCTCCGATTCTGTTAGGACAGCTTGGTGTTTGAGAAAGCGAGATGGGCTTAACCAGTGATTTCCTTTCTGCGTGAGCCCTGCTGACACTGTATGTGAGACAAAAATGGTTATCTGCTGGCCCATTGTGAACTTGAGGGCTTCCTCTATGTTCAGGGTCCCAGCTGCCACTGCACAGGCAGGCGGGCTATCTTTGGCTGACCACGTCCAGCTGCTTGGAGAAATAAGCCACTGGCCTTTTGTACAGTCCTAGCTTCTGTGCCAAAAGTTCCAGCACCAGTCCTTGCCTTTCATGTGAAAACAACAGAAAAAGTTTAGTGACAGCTGGTATGCCCAATGCTGGAGCTTGCATTAACTCATTTTTCAGAGTTATCAATGCATTATTAGTCTCTGGTGTCCAGCATAGGTGAGTTTCCCCAGTCTCTTTTAGGAGTTGGTATAAGAGTTTCACAATTAGTCCATAGCTGTAGATCCACAACCTACACCATCCTGTCATTCCCAGAAAAGTTCTCAGTTCTTTGATTGTAGTTGGCTGGAGCATTTGACAAATTGTCTTTCTTGTTATTTTCCAAGGCTCTCTCTCCTTCTGCCAGTTCATATTTCACTTTTTGGAGGACTAGCTGAGCCTTTTCAGGGGAGAGCCTATATCCGCTTAGTCCCAGAACATTTAAAAGACTTACAGCCCATTCCTTGCAATTTTCACGGGTTCTTGTTATTAGTAGGTCATCAATGTACTGCAGAAGTGTACCTTCCCAGAGTGGTGGTGTCCAGGCTTCCAGTTCTTTAGCTAATTGATCTCCAATTCTTGTGGGGCTATTTTTGGAATCCTTGTGGCAATAGGGTCCATGTAAGTTGGCTTTTTCTCCCTGTTCTGGGGTTTTCTCATTCAAATGCAAAAATTTCCTGACTGCTTTCAGCTAATGGCAGACAAAAGAAGGCATCCTTTAAATCTAGAACTGAAAACTACACCCAGTCACTTTGTAATTTTGTAAGTAAAGTGTAAGGATTGGCCACTATGGGATGCAGTGTTTTTGTTATTGCATTTATTGCTCTCAGGTCCTGAACCAATCTATAACTTCCATTTGGCTTTTGTACAGGTAGAATTGGGGTACTCCCTATTGGGGTAGGGAGACTTACACTCTCTTAACAACTCTTGATCAATAGATTTAGCAATTATTGGTTCTATTCTCACTCATGATTCTTGTCTTAGCGGATATTGTTTAACTGACACTGGTCGTGCGCCTTCTAGTAGTTCAATATTCACCAAGGAAGCCCATTTTGATCTCCCTGGAATTTCAACATCCCGTACTAGTGGGATCACTTGATCTGTTATTTCACTATCCATGGGTATTTCTCCTCTTTTAGGCAAATTTGCTAAACTTAAGGCCATAATTAATTTTTCCTCGGGAACCTGTAGTCTCATTCCTTGTTCTGTAAATTCTATTTTTGCTTCTAACCAAGTTAAGAGATCCCTGCCTAGCAGTGGCTTTGGTGAATTTGGAAGATATAAAAATTGATGCATTCTCATCGTTTTACTTAGTATAAATTTTAAGGGTTTTAAAAAGCAGGGTTTTTCTGTTTTCCCCATGGCCCCAATAACTTGGACATAATCATTGCTTACAGGACTCAAAGTCTGATTCCGGACTGAGAATGTGGCTCCAGTATCTACCAAAAATTCCACCTCCCGTTCCCCTAGCCTAACTTTAACCAGTGGGTCTGCTAGGGAGGGACCTGCTGGTCCCCATCACTCATGGTACAGCTGTGCTACAGTCACTGGTCCCGGCGGCACTGATGATTCTGATGTCGTCGGAATCGCGGCACGATTCATAGGACAATTCTGCTTCCAGTGCCCGAGCTGGCCACACAGTAAACATTGGTTAGGGGCTGGGCATTGCTGTCTTTGCCCCCTAGGTGGAGGCCTCCTCCCCCCCCGGGGAATCTCGGTCCCCTAACCTGGGTGACCACGATCGTAAGGGGCTGTGCTCTGTTGTTATAAACTTTCCATGCCGCTGCTAAAAGGTTCTCTACGTTCCAGTTATCTGGTTCCCTGATCATTTGCAATTTTCTGCGTATATTTGGCTCTGACTGACCCATCAATAAGGATATTAACTGTTGCTGCCTGATTTCAGAAGCTGGATCCAGTGTAGCATGCCTGCTCATACTATCTCTTAGCCTTTCCACAAATGAGCCTGGGGACTCAGTAATTTCCTGGTGAATAGTGAACAACAATGACCAATTAACCGTTTTAGGTATAGTGTTTAGCAGTCCCCAGTGTATTAATTTCCTGTATCCAACCAAAACCGGATGTGTTTGTGGATCATTTGGGTCCCAATGTGGATCTGCTGTGGGGAAAATATTATCTACATTACCGTGTAATACCCCAGTAGCTATTTGTCCCTGCACATGTGTTCTTGCTGTGGATATTACAGCTGCTTTTTCTGTTTCAGTTAACTCTGATAGCATTAAGTCTATAACCTCCCAATCAACATCCTGATTTCTAACAACTAATTCAAACCTCTTTGCTACCTTTTCAGAGTCTTCTCTATACATTCTGGCTGCCTCCCTCCGGGTATCTAAATCCAGAGCTGTAAATGGTGCTTTAACTTTTGTTATTCCCCCGTCTGGCCCTACCACTTATCTGAGCAGTGCTATGAGCTTCTTCTCTACAGGGGTCTTGCTCCTAGTTCTGGATGATATTCCTGAGCTAGCCTCACTTGTCCGTCCCTTTGTCTCCACTACCCTCCGGGGATATTAGGGATGCTGGGGACGTTGTCCCTGATGTTAGGGTGTCACCACTGTATTTCATTAACTCCTGAGTTTCTAAGGGATCCTGGTTTCCCTCAGTTTCGAGCTTTAAACATCTCTGCCCTATACTGCACGATGAGCAACACCTCTTCATGCGGCTTTTCCCTTTTGCCTCCTTTTCTAAAAGCAGGACCATTGAATCCTGGGGTGCCAAATTGATACCACACAATTTCTGCCACTCCGGTTTATGTCTTAAAGTAAAAAAACAATCCGTGTAGGAAATGTCATCCCATCTGTTCTCCCTCCTTGAAACTAACATTAATTGTAGTAAGATGTTGTAGTTTAAAGTCCCATTTTCTGGCCACTTTTCACCATCATTTAATTTGTATAGTGGCCACCATTTGTTACAGTATTTAATTAAGGGGCTCTTTTCATAGTCCCTCTGGGGATTCCTCCTAGTTCTTTCTAGTGTGCCAATACACATCCCAGCGGACTCTTCTGGGTTATTTCCTTGCTTTCTGATGATCCCATTGCCTCCTTTGTCTGTTCCTCTCTTTTCTCTCCCTCTCTTCTCTCTTCCACGCAAGCCTTCCTGCATGTCTTCTCCCACTTTTCTTTCCAAGCCTTCTAAGTCTACACACTAAAGCCACAATAAATCTCTCACTATTCTCTGTCACTCTCCCCTTACTTTAACGTTACTTACACCCTCATTTTGGACACCACCCACTTCTCCTAGTACAATACCACTTTCTCTCACAATTAATACATGTACACAAAGTCCAAGCTTCACCACTGTTTCCACAGAATTTCAGAAGGGAAGTTATTAGAAAAGGGGTTGGGTGTCTGGGTGTTCTCAATTTAATGTCTAAAATCTCTCCTCTCCAGTGATACAATCCACCTCCCTCCGGATAACAAGGTTGAACTCCAAACCAATAGTTTATATGATTTATACTCATTCACTCGCTGCCAATCACTTCACTTTTCACTGGCTGCTCCCGTCGCCGGGTTAGAAGATCAGTAGTTACTGAAGATCACCAGTCTTCATCACAATGCACTTTTCATCTTTCTTTCTGGAGCATGTGCAGTCCTTTATAGAATGATTCAGCGGTTTCTGTGTTGGTCTCAAGTAAATTCTTGCTCCTCTTATCTTGACAAGATTAAGGCAAATCCTGCTTCTTAGGTTTTGTGATCAACATTTGCTGTCTCCCAATAGTTAACTGTGCTTATATGAGTTAACTATTGATCAGTCTTATCAGTGTGTTGAGATGATAAAAGCTCGAAGTTACATATAAAATTTGGCTTTAGATTTGTAAAGTGATTCTTTGAAGTGCCATGTAATTACATATTAATATCCATTTTTATGAACTAATGTTTTTTTCTGAATTTGTGTTGTTTTCAGAATACTCCAATGCTAATGCCCGGATCCTGAAGAATTCCGCAATGATCCTGAGGAGCGTCCTGGCTGGTGCAGAGCAGAAGCTACATGAGTATCCATGAAGCACTGGATTGCTTTTGAGAGTTTTCAGTGTGTGAACTTTTTGCA